>NW_024466607.1:17262500-18462500 GCF_017591425.1 Ochotona curzoniae | reverse complement strand
CCAGGCTCAGATCAGCCCAGCTCTGGCTGTGGCCACCGTGTGAGGTATGAACCAGCAGATGGAAGAGCTCTCTGTGTCTCTTCCGCTCCATTGTGAATTGACCAAATATATCCCAAAAAATGAGTCAGAGGCAGACTCTTAGAAGGTCAGGAATCGTTATTCACCAGCCGGCACTGCACACACGGAGGAGAGCAACCCTGATCAGCCGCGTTCAGGGATTCCTAAGCAGTGATCCTCCAATCAACTAAGCGAGCACTGGTACATGATGCCAATCATTCAATGAATCAAGCTTACATCAATACACAACACAAATGATCTGATCAATTGCAATGGCATTGAACAGACACCCAGTTTAAGGCACTTAAAATATTCAATCAGTAAGAATTGCATCCTGTTACCAGAAATGCCCTGTGGGTTCTTTCCTCAGCTTAGTATAGAAATAAGAAGCCGGGAATCTGTTGCAGACAGAAAAGTTCATTTGCGAAGGGACCAGGTGAACAGGGAAGGGGGAGGGAATGCGGAAGCACCTCCGGAGAGAAAGCCAGGAGGTGGGGCGCCTCTCGAAAGGGGAGGGAGAGAGCGAGACCAAAGGTTTGAGGAAGGGTCTTGGGATTGTGAGCATTCCCTGACCCCTCCTTGTTGGGCGGGGAATCTACAGGTAAGATATTTCCCATTGGTGGTCTCTTAATTAGTTAGAAAATGGGTGGGCAATGCTGGTGCCGCCCACCAAGACCTCAGCAGGCCTGGGTGGTCTCAATCTCACCTAGCAGCCAACTGCAGAACCAGGCAAACAGGACCTTCCAATTCTGTTTACAGAAAACAATTTGAGTTAATCAGATTATTGCTTACTGCCTGAGGAGTAAAAGAAAACCAAGATCCCATCCTGGAATGAGATAAGCACTTTCACTTCACTTCCCAAGAACACAAGGTTATGGCAAAGGTCTGATTGCTGACATGTCCCAAGAGTGTTTAAGAAGACCTTACTTTCTATTGTCGTCTGAGGAGTCAGACAGGATAAGGGCAGCAAGCAGTTAAGGTGTTTCTGGTCCCTGGTGAAGTTACCTTTAAGATGTTAATTGTGCTCCTCTGGTAAAACTATCTTTTTTTAGAAAAATTTTTTTATTATTTTTTTTTATTGGAAAGGCGGATATACAGAGAGGAAGATCTTCCATCCGATGATTCACTCCCCAAGTGAGCGCAACGGCCGATGCTATGCTGATCCGAAGCCAGGAGCCTCTTCCGGGTCTCCCACGTGGGTGCAGGGTCCCAAAGCCTTGGGCTGTCCTCGACTGCTTTCCCAGGCCACAGGCAGGGAGCTGGAAGGGAAGCGGGGCTGCCGGGATTAGAACCGGCGCCCATATGGGATCTGGGCGTGCAAGGCGAGGATCTTAACCACTGCGCCACCGCGCCGGGCCCAAAACTATCTTTTACACTGCAAAAGAACAGGGCTCCCTAAACATCTGAATCCCTGTCCCTTAGCTAGCAGACTGGCCCACCTGGGTCGCTGTCAAAGGAATGACCCCACCTCAGTTTATCTTCAGGATGGAGGAAGGAAGCTACTGGCCTCACCTTTTGTTTGGGGGCAAGGCAGTAAAAATTATTTCTGCCCTTGAGGGTGAGTCACGTAAACCCTCTCCCAGACAAGGTGCATAAAAGACACCCTTTCCATCATTTCTTCCGGTGCTTCTTCTTTCTCCTGCCACTATGGCAGGAGCTCTAGGGTTTTTCTTCCTCCTCCCTTGAAGCCCCCTCCTGTCACTAAGGCAGGAATTTTTAATTTCCTAAATAAATCATACTTTACAAACTAAACTGTGTCTGCAAGAAAATTCCTGCGAGACAAGAGTTGAGGCTGCTGCTGTATTTGGGGTCCAAAAAACCCTGCAACAACAGTAACTTAAGAGAAATAGTTTTTAAAAATTTAAAGGAGTAAGGCGGACAGGGTTCCTGACCCTTAAGATCTTCTGAGGAAGGTAAGAACATGATGAAATAAAATCATATCACAGCATGATAAACGCTATGAAGAAAACAGTCATGGGGATAAACTGCCAAGTAGGATATTGGAACAAGGAGTCAGATGTGTAAGAGATCAGCTAAGAGCAGTTGTAGAATTCTGGACATGAGAAACTACGGGATGTCCATACAACTAAGATAACAGTGTTGTCAGTTGCCACGGCGCAGCGTGGGTGATATGCGTGACTACTGTAACATCCAGGCTACACGGTTCCTGTAGTGAACGCCCACCCCAGTGCTGACAGGCTTCAGTGATCAACCAGAAGCAGGTCTCCAGTTGTACTTTTCACAGTCGCCTCCTAAGAATCAGTAAGAACGCCAGGTGGAACCCCTGAGCAGAAATACTTGTTGAAAAGAATGGTCTGGGTGGCACAACAAAGTTCCTGGAAATAGTCACCACCTCCGAGCGCCTCCCTCCTGCCAAATCCCACAATACTCCACACCCTCATGCATCGAAACGTCTGGATAATTCCGCGCCACCCATCCCTGCCAAAGACCCTCCAAGCCACTTCACACCCACCCGTCCTCCCATTCCTCAGGCTCGTGGGCGAAGCCGTGGCGTCACATCCGGTTGCCCGTACCCAGGGGGCGCCCTCTTCCTGGAAGCAGCTTCAGTGACGAGTCGAAAACGCCCGTTGGGGGTGTGTCTAAGCGGCAGCCAATAGGCTGTGCCCACCTCCCTGCTGCGTCATCACGGAGTCCCATCCTGGCCTGTCACGTTGGCAGGGCGTGGCCAGGAGGGTGGCACGGAAGCCGAGAGGGGCCGGCTGCCCAGCAGCTCCGCCAGCGAGGACCTCCACCCCCCCAAGACAAGATGGTCTACATCTCGAACGGTGAGTCGGAGGGAGCTGAGAGCAAAGCGCCCTCCCGGGCTTCGGTGGCCTGCGTGCGCTGCCTCCGGCTGCCGCGGGCTGATCGCCGGGCGGCCGGTGATGCGGAGTCGGCGTGGCCGTTCAGCTTGAGCGGAATCCCGCCGGCCTCGCCCGGGTGATGGCGAGCTGCCTCAGCTCGTGGTCGTGGGGCGGGTCGGTGGCCAGCGATGCCCACACGGGTACGCTGCGGCGCTGGCCCCTTGCTGGTGGCCGCGCTGTCCGGAGGGAGGCTCACAGGGATTCATTAGCAGGCTTGGCGTCGTCGGGGTAGTTCGTGGCGGAGTCGGGGTTCGAACCCAGGTGGGCTTGACGCAGGCGGCGGTGTCGTTGTCAAGAGCTGCACGGACGCTTTCTGTGACGTGTCGGAAAGAACGGAGTCGAACTTGTTAGATTGCACGGAGAAAGGGGCAGGAAGGAAGGGGCCCAGGGTGGGACTGTCTCGGCTCACGCAGGTGAAGTTCCTCGGGTGTCAGCTCAGCAGGTGCTTCTCGAATCAGCAGAATAAAATCCCCTCGTCGCTCACCGGGAAAAATCAAACAAGCAGGTAGATGGGCACGGAAGGGAGGCTTCCAGGCGTCTTCTCAAGTCGCGGACACAGGTTTTCTCGTCTTGGTAATGACAGGGAGCAGCCTCCCGTTTTATTTGAGCGTCGTAGGTATCCTGTGAGGACTTGGAATCTCACTTTTATGGCTGGGGGTTGGGGAGGGAACTGAAGCATCTCCCGCTGCGGAGGTGAGGGTGAAGGGGGTGCAGAATGACAAAAGCAGAGGAAGAGGTGATGGACTCTGATTGAAGCGATCTTTCTTTTTTTTTCTAAGGGCCATCTGATGTTTACCAAGGGCGGGGAACATCCCGCTCACGGTCTGTTTAAGGCCGGTAAAATCATTTGGTTCCACCCTGCGATGGCAGCTGCAGGTGGCACTTGACCAGGAGCAGCCCTATAGCAGGCTGATGTATAAAGTTGGTCATTTTCTACAGCCTGCAAGTGATGTTATACGTATTCACATGGTGCTTGGCAGAAAAAAAAAAAAGGCTCCTGGGAACAAAATAGTTCTCTTACTGTGAGATGACTTCGTCCCTGACCATAGTGCAGGACTAGCCCTAGGATGTGGCATCAGCAAGGAAGCCGAGCTTAGAGCTCCGGAACCAAGCCTGCCCCTCACTGCCTGCCTGTCCTGTGTGTGGTCCTGGTACTCTTTGGATTCACCGCTGAGAGCTGAGATCCAGGTGGGAGCCAGTCAGAGCTGAGAGTCAGCCGGTCCAGAGAAGTGAACCCAGATGGGTGGGGCGAAGCTGCCAGCTCCACTTGGAGAGGAGAGGTGGCCCACAGCTGTTCTTCCCCTCTTAATTTGCAAGTCTGACCTCTTGATTTGCAAGGCTGAAACTAGAGTCCTAAATTTCCACTTCATGTGCATTTTATGTTATCTCAAGCAGTTGGAAAAAATAGATCGTTTTGCTTAAGAAAGAGTGAAAGAGAG
This sequence comes from Ochotona curzoniae, assembly GCF_017591425.1. NCBI lineage: Eukaryota > Metazoa > Chordata > Mammalia > Lagomorpha > Ochotonidae > Ochotona > Ochotona curzoniae. Next base: position 18,458,140 of record NW_024466607.1, on the reverse strand, counting down.
AGAGAGAGAAAAGAAAACTCCCAAACTCTTGAGTCTGCTGTTGGAAGCAAAGTACGTGCTGTGACAGAAAGCAGTGGTCATTGTCATGAACACACCCTTCCTCAGAGAGCGTGCAGACTCTTCAATTTACACACACACTCAAGTTGATTAAAATAACTCATTCTAAAGACTTGTAAGAGTCTAATCTTTTTACATTCAAGAAATTATTCAGTTAAAAAGAAATATTCTTAGGGCTCGATGTGATGGCCTAGTGGCTAAATCCTCACCTTGGATGAGCCAGGATCCCATGTGGGCACCAGTTCATGTCCCAGCTGTTCCACTTCCCTTCCAGCTCCCTGCTTGTGGCCTGGGAAAGCGGTAGAGGGCATCCCAAAGTTTTGGAACCCTGTATCTGTATGGGAGACCTGGAGGAAGCTCCTGGCTTCGGATTGGATCAGCTCAGCTTTGGCTATTGCAGCCACTTGGGGAGTGAACCAGCAGACAGGATCTTTCTGTCAAATCTGCCTTTCCAATGGAAGTGAATAAAATAAATCTGAGCACATTTAGGAAAGTGTATCCTGAGCTTTCCTTTCCACGCCCACATCTTGTTTCCTCAAGATGTTTCAATATGCACATTTTGGGCGGCATTATGCACATACAGAGCATGTTAACACAGGCTGGTTAACACAGGGTGGCTGGACCTTGAAGACATTACACTAAGTGAAACACTCTGTTCACAAAGGGTATTACGTGAGGTTCCTGGAATGGTCAGAACCCATAGAGCAGCAGTTTGCCAGGGGCTGGGAGCAGGTGGCAGGGAAGCAGTTTAATGGGTACACGATTTTATCTGGAGATGCTGATAAAGTTACGTAGATGATGGCGATGGTTGGACAACAGTGGGATGTACTGATTACCACAAAACATCACTAATGGACCCGGTTTGATGGCTCAATTGGCTAATCCTTCCACTGCAGGCACTGGCGTTCCGTATGGGCACTGGTTCGTGTCCCAGCTGCTCCACTTCCCATCCATTTCCCTGTTTATGACCTGGGAGAGCAGTGGAGGATGTCCCAAACCCTTGAGACCCTGTACCCATGTGGGAGACCTGGAGTAATCTGGCTTTGGCTCAGCCCCGGCCATTGTGGCTGTTTGGGGAGTGAACCAGCGGATAGAAGCCCTTTCTCTCTCTCCTCTCTATAAATTTGTCTTTCCAATAAACATAAATCTTTTTTCAAAAAATGACTAAAATGGACTAATGTTGTGGTGTTGCATGTAAAGTTGTCAACACAGGCCTGCTGTTCTAAGTCCCAGCTGCTGCACTTTTGAAAATTTTTTTTTATTTTATGCTGCTCCACTTTTGATCCAGCTGCCTGTTAGTGTGCCTGGGAAGGCAGCGGAGGACAGCCCAGATCTTGGGCCCCTGCCACACGTGTGGAAAAACTGGAGGAAGCTCCCTTGGTATGGCCCAGTGTTAGCTGTTGAAGCCATTTGCAGAGTGAAGCAGGGAATGGGAATTCCTTCTGCTCTCCCCCCTGCCCCATAACTGTTTTCCATATAAAATCCAAGAGATTAAAATGGTAAATTTTTGTTATATATATATATTTTTTATTTTGACCAATATAAAGGGGGAATATTTGAACAGAGTGCCGTCACTCCCGCTGGAGTTAAACTCCTGCTTGTGTTTGGGACAGCACACACCTGAGTAATTCCAGCTAGCCTACTTGGGCCAGAGGTTCGTGGCACTCACTGAAACTGCTTTATTCTTGTCTGCAGGACAAGTGCTGGACAGCCGGAGTCAGTCCCCATGGAGATTATCTCTGATAACAGATTTCTTCTGGGGAATAGCAGAGTTTGTGGTTTTGTTGTAAGTATCCTGGTGTTCTCAAATGCCCTGATCTTTAAGTCAACGGAAGTACATTAGGTATATTGTGATGGTAGTAATTAAAAGTGGTGCTTCTTGTCTTCCACCCCATGTTTCAGTTTCAAAACTTTGCTTCAGCAAGATGTGAAAAAAAGAAGAGGCTACGGAAGTTCGTCCGACTCCAGATACGATGATGGAAGAGGGTACAGTCTTTTCTGTTGACTTAGTTGCTTTTAGCCCTTCGAAGATTGTAACCACACGAGGCATTTTTAGATGCGGTTACGTTGGTGGAAATTACAAGTTTAAATTCTATTTCCCTCCCCCCCCAAAAAAAAAATAATGCATGACTAAATGAAAGGTCACGTTTCTTCTAATTTCAAAATTGAGTTGATGTGGCAAAGCTAAAATAGACATAAAATATCCTTCGAGAAAAGCCCATTAAGTCCAGTCCAGTGGGCAGCACTCAGAACTAGAATTTTTACCGTGTGCTGATGGAACAATGAGGACAATGGGCAGCAGGGTTCCACCTTGTATTGCCGCCTGCCAGGTCAGCTGGGGTGGCCTCTCAGCTGGATGCCGGTGGGAGCTACTAACCAGTCATGCTCCCTGTGCAACACACTTCCTTCCTGTGCATCACGGGCTTGGCTCCTGAGGGTATCAGCCTTGACTGCTGACTTTAAGCAGTAGTTCCTGTTTTTAAGTCACACCTTAGGGTCTCATAGATGTTGAAAAGGGAGGCGCTAATGTGAGTATGGACAGCAGAAGCCTTCAGAGTGGTCACGTGCCACACAGCACAGTAACTTTTTTCTTCCTGCAGGCCGCCAGGAAACCCTCCACGCAGAATGGGCCGGATCAATCATCTGCGCGGTCCCAGTCCTCCCCCCATGGGCGGTGGATGAGGAAGGTAACAAGCCCTGCCAGTGTCCAGCGGGGGGGGGGGGGAGGAATGGGGGGGAGCCTTCCTTAGAAGTTACCCAGCAGCTCGTAATTACTGCTTATTTGGGACGACATTTATATCAGAACCTTGGAAGAATTTACCGGCCTTGATATCCAAAGGCCTTTGGAAAGAAAGTTTTGTAACATGCCAGATACTGGGTCTTGTTTTGTTTTTTTTTTTTTCCCCCATGGATGCAAGCCACTGACGCATGTCCACGATGCTTTTCTTCCAGGTAAACGTCTGCTCTAAGAAGCAGACGACTGGGTGTGCACATCCACGGCAGAAGGAGACCATCTGGAGACGGAGCTGGCCGAGCCGGCAGCCTGGATGGATGTGTGCACCCCCACCCGAACCGCCCTGTGACCTCACAGACCAATGACGTCAGGCTGGGAACTCCCCCTCCAGGGATCTAGCCTGGCTGAGCTGCGGTTCCATAAACTCTGTTTGTCTCATCTTTTTGTATAGTTTATTAAAGTCTTACTATAGTTTTAATAAGTGAATATTTTTAGGTTGGAAGACTGACTCCTCATCTTTATATATTTAAAACACACACACACACACACACACACACACCACCACCACCTCAGAACCTGAACAGAAAAGGCTGAGTCCTAGTGCTGTCAGTGTCCCCTTTTTGGATGTCTGAAATACTGCTCATTGTTAAGTTATTTTCATTTGTAAATAAATTGCATTTATTCAGTAGTACGCATGTATTATTTGTGCTCTTGATTTAGCTTTTTAAAAAGATTTTATTTTTTCACTTGAGTAACAGGAGGGGAAGGTGAGAAAGAGATCTTCCATCTACTGGTTCACTCCCCATATGGCTGCAGTGGTTGGAGCTGAGCTGATCCAGAGCCAGGAGCCAGGAGCTTCTTCCTGGTATCCCACATGGGAGCGCTCAGGCCATCCTCTGCTGTGGTGCCCAGCCATTAGAAGACAGCTGGACAGGAATTAACACAGACAGGGCTTACACCAGCCCACGTGGGATACTGGCACCACAGACAAAAGATTAGCTCACCACTGCACCATCGTACCAGTCCCCTTTTAAGATACATTCCCCATGATTCTTTATCAAAGAGAATTATCAGTGTTGATAGAGCCACACCCAACACAATGGGCCACACACCCACATGGCATGTAACCCCCAGCATTTCACCTTTAGCTGTCCCCATCAGAACCTGACCGGCAGGCTCCTGCTTCGCCCAGCATCGCCTGGGGTAACGTGTTCAGTGTTTGCTACCCAGCAGCTCTTCCTAGAGTAAATTATGTTATCCCAGTTTCCTTGTTTGTAAAAACGGGGATTTCCTGCTCTTTGAAAAGAGCTCTTCCCTCAGCAGTACCTAATTTTAAAAGAAAAAAATGTTTGCTCGCCATCTACCAGAGCTGAGATAACTTAGTCCCCTTCAGGAAGCTAGGCATGGAGGGTCAGGGGGCAGTAGGGATGAGGACGTGGGTGACACGGCAGGATTTGCCGCTGCTGATTGGATGTGTAACCTCAACAACCGAATCAGCAAAATGACATTTCCTGGGGGAGGGGGATGCAAGAATCCCATTCTGGGACAGCTTGGAGCTTGCACATCCGAGAATAGACACCCAATAGGCGTTTCCTCGTCAGGACCGGGCCAGCCTAGAGACTGCACGAAGTCGGCCCAAGCACCCCAGCGTCAGAGGCAGGACAGCGCGGCCGGCGGAGCCTCAGGCTTGCTATGAGTCCCAGCCCCAAGGGTCTGCAAGAAGACGCTGTCCACCAGTCGCTGCGGTCCTCCAGTCCCGACCAATCACAGCAGCACCGCCCCGCCCTTGCCGCTTCCCAGAAGTCTCTGCGCCGACTCCGCGGCGGCCATCTTGGTTGTGGGCTGACGGTCGCAAGGCTGCGCCTGCGCAATGGCTCTTCCGCCCAAGCTGTCGCGGCTGTGGCGGCACAGAGTTGAGAGAGTAGTTCTGCGTCGGCGACCACCATGACCCAGGCCGAGAAGGGCGACGCGGAGAACGGGAAGGAGAAAGGCGGGGAGAAGGAGAAGGAGCAGCGCGGCGTGAAGCGGCCCATCGTGCCGGCGCTGGTGCCCGAGTCGCTGCAGGAGGTGGGGTTCCGGGTCTGGGTTGGGGTCCCCGCGCCTTGGTGTGGGTCCTCGGCTTGCGGGCCGCGGCGGGGTCGCGTGGGGTGGGGTGGTCGTGGCCCTGCGGCCGGATCTGTGAGCTCCTCCCGGCCTCTGGGCTCCGGACCCGGGGCTGCTGCTGGAGGTTTCGGTGGCCGCAGAGGGAGCTGCGAGCCCGGCCCGCCCTCAGGCAGCCGAGGGATGCTCAGGGGTGGCTGAGGAAGAGTGGAACTTTTCCTTTTTGTCGTGGACGTCTCAGAGAGCAGAGGTCGCTTATTTCGTGCGTAACAGCCGAGATTCGATTTAAACCGACCGGGAAGAACATTTGCAGTAACCCGGCGGCAGGCAGACGACCGTAGGAATAGATGCACTCTCGCGGGTGTTTAGGGAGCTTGGATCTCCCTTGGAAAATGTGGCTCAGGCGGTCATGGGAGTTGTCAGCTGCCCGTGTCCCGCAGCTCTGAGCCAGCTGCCTGGCCTTGGAGTGGGCTGAGGCTCCTAGCCGGCCTGGAGGGCAGCGGTAGAGTGCCCAGTCCAGTACCTGGCTCGAGGTCGCTGCTGCTGCGTGGGCCGGGTGGTGGACTCCGCCAGAGGGGCACTGCGGCCAGTAGCAGGGAGGGAGGAGAGCATGGGAGAAACTGGGCTGGAGAGAGGACGTGGAGTGTTGGAGGCACGGCGGCTGGCCCAGGTGTCTGGAATTGAGGAAGAAGCCTGGGGGGGCTTGCAGGGCCAGGTGGCAAGAGTTCAGGAAGCCAACAACTGGCCCTTTGGGAAAGCAGTAGGCAAACGTGGAAGGCTTAGGTGTGAAGAGCTGGTGCTCCCGAGTGCTGGCAGCGCTGTGTGAGGAACTCACTCCGTCCCCAGCAAGGAGCCCGGTGGTCCAAGTTCCTAACCCGCTTTGTCCGTCGGGAGCCTGGGCCATAACCAGGTGGAACCATTTGCTTAATCTCAGTTGGTCAGTTTTTTTCTTAGCTTCTGTGGCAACAGTGTTTGTCTTTGCTCAATACTTTTTTGGGGGGGGGCTGGCATGATAGCTCAACTGGCTAATCCTCTACCTTGCCACACTCGTATCTCAATACTTTTTTTAAAAGAGATTTACTTTTATTTAAAAGGTCAATTTTACAGAGAGGACAGAGAGAGAGAGAGATCTTCCATTCACCGATTTACTTCCCAAATAGCCACAATGTCCAGAGCAGGCTAGGTCTGAAACAAGAAGCCAGGGTCTGCCACGTGGGTGCCCAGGGATTTGGGCCATCCTCTGCTGCTTCCCCAGGCCATTAGTAGGGAGCTGGATCAGAACTGGAACAGCTGGGGTTCGATCCGGTTTGGGATGTTGATGCTGTAGGCGGAAGTTTAACGAGTTGCACCACAGCGTTGGCCCTGAGAGTGTTAGATGCTTTTGGAGATCATGGTTCCCACCAAGCTGCTCTGTGTGCCGTAGCCCTTCTAGAGGGGAGCGGCGTCATCTGTGTACCCATCTGTTGGGTGAAGGTCTGCCAGAGCTCAGAAAAGCTTGGGCAGTACCCTGTGGGGACACCTTGCCAGGTGTCTGCCTGCTGCTGGGTTAGAGCTTGAATACCAGAGGAGTGGTCCCTTCTCGCTGGGCGGGTAGGCAGTAACAAGAATGACCCTGTCCTGAGAGCGGGGAACCTAGATGACAGCAGCGAGACACTGCGGGCAGAGCGAGGTCATTTGTGTGAAGGCTGCAAAGGCAGCACAGCCCCAAGTCACAGGAGTCTGGGTGGAACGCATTAAAGAGACTGACCTGGCGGAAGTGCTCCTGACGCTGGGCTGTGTGGGGGTGAGGGGCTGCTGGGAACCTCTCTGTTTACACAAGATTTCGCAGCTGTCTCTGGGACAGGGTGGCTAGCATAGGGGCTGTGAATTAGGGCTGAATCGTGCTGCTTGCAGGGGGGCCCTTGGGAAAGGCGGTGCCAGAGGCCCTTCCCCTGCTTCTGGTGGAAACTCTGGGTGTTCTTGGCGCTGATGCAGGAAAGCTTCCCTCCAGCGGCTCACGGAGTTAGAGCAGTCAGGTGCAAGTTGCACCTGTCGTCATGCGTCTCCCCGCTGTCCCGGCTTTGTGCCTCCTCTTTAGCCGTTCATCTCCCACGAGGGGGTTGTGACATGCAGCGCAGATTTCTGACTGGCAGAGTTAGAACTCCGTGCTCTGGCTGGATCAGGCAGGCAGCACAGAAGCAGCACGGCAGAGTGTTGTAGAGCTCTGAGGGCTCAGGAGCACAGTTTGCAGCGGTTGGCATGGAAAGCCACAGTGTGCACCATTCCAGAGTAGCCAAACTGCTGTGACATGACGTGGCACCTGCCGCGGCATGATGTGACCGTCTTGTCTCTGGCCCCCTGGCCAGTCTGGCTGGTCAGCCTCAGGAGTCACTGGAGCTGCTAGCTCGTGTGCTCTCTCTCCGGGGTTTCAGTTTTCTGACCTTCTAACAGCTGTCTTTTAAGTTGGTTTCTATTTGCAGAATCTGGGACATTAGTATCCTTTCCTCTCCCTTATCTCTTGTTTGACTGTCTTCCTTGGTAAACAGAAAATTGTCCAATAGCAGGGACTTTGTCCCGATCACCTGGCTTGTCAATGCTCAATAAGTATATGTGAATTTACACTGGATTATCTTGGTTTTATTCCGGAAGGCAAATATCTGGTTTTGTGCATTTAAACAGATACCAGTTGAGCTGTGTGTCAGATGGAAGGCACATGGGAGATCCAGAATGAGTTTCAATACCTTTGGATACCTTTGAGTCTGATAGCTGTTGCAGGGGAGTAACTTTGCCGTGTACTGTGTTAGGATGCTCTACTTCACTTGCTCCCTGTGCGTTGACTATTTTATGTTTTATATTTGCAGCAAATCCAGAGCAACTTCATTGTTGTCATACACCCAGGTTCGACGACTTTAAGGATTGGCCGGGCCACGGACACGCTGCCTGCCAGCGTTCCCCATGTTATCGCCCGAAGACACAAGCAGCAGGGACAGCCGCTCTACAGGGACAACTGGCTCCTCCGGGAGGGACTCAATGTAGGTCAGGGCTGGCAGGCTGGAGGGGAGGTCGCGGGAGGGTGCGGGCACTCGGTGTGCCGGGCAGCTGGGGCCTGCATCCTCCTAACTTCATTGTGTTTGAAAATAACTTTACTCAGAGTCCCAAGTCTAGCTTTTCAGCTGAACTAGTGAGTTCAGATGGTACAGATTTTTTTTTTTCTAACAACTATAAGCCCGCTGTGTTTGAAGCCATCGGGGTGAGGGGAGTGTTGGTGAAGGTGATCTGTCATGGGGAGGCAGCTCATCATGGGGCGATCTGCCCATCACCAGACATATTGGCTGTTTGGATCTGAAACACATTTTCTCTTGCGTATAACTATAAATTTAGTTTATGTTTTTAATCTGTTAGTAAGTTGAATTGCTTGTATCTAACTATAATTTCAAGGCAAAAAATACATCTTTATCCTGTTTGCAAATGGTTGTTATCAGGAAGTTGTGTGTGTGCGTTAGATCTTAACTCTGTGAACCGCACAATAACCTACTTTTGACTTTGTGTTTTCAGTTAGAGATGTTTCCGGTAGTTACCTGTTTTGTACTTCCAATACAGGTTGATTATTCTTGGTTAGAATGACTTCGAAATAGTCCATCAGAAGTGTTTCAGATTTCTCCCTTGAGGGAGCAAATTTGAGGAAGTAAAAGCTGAAAGAAAATGACATTTCTGTAAAAGTACTTGTGAATATGCTCTGAATGGTATCAGTGGTGAGATTATTGCAATAATGCAATCGCTGATTAATCAAAACACTGTTTGCAGGGATGTGACATTGTTACATTGTCAACATGTGAATTATTGAAGTTTACAGAAGAGTCTCTGTAATACTTTGTAAAGATTGGATAAAGTGTGTTTTGATGAATGCCTTGGAAAATTTTATCACGGGTCATGTGAAGTTATGGATCTTTACAAATAGCGTGGTTTATGACAAGGGGTCCTTTTTGACTAAGATTTCTGCAAATGGCAGGTTAAGGAGGTGCTGCTTATTGATAGTGGAATGTTCCCTAATGGTGGACTCACTTGGGTATGGGTTTGTCATATTGCTTTCTTTTTTACTAATTTCTTCTCATTGTTGATCTTTCATTTTCCCATCCAGAAACCTGAAAGTAATGAACAAAGACAGAATGGCCTTAAGATGGTGGATCAAGCAATATGGTCTAAAAAAATGTCCAATGGTACCAGGCGGATCCCGGTGTCCCCTGAACAGGTTCGGTTAACTTTTTCTTCTATGTATTTCATCCCCTGTGTGGTTACAGCCACTAACATTCATGTGTTCTTCCTGCATTGTTACACAAATGCGGTGTGGGATTTCTTCATGTGGAAGAAACAAAAACCCATAACCACTTAGAGGATGCCTGAAGCCGTGTCACAGGTGCTTGGGCAAGCCAAAGAATTTACCAGATGTTGTTCTCAAGGCGGCCTGAGTGTCTCATTTCAGAATCTTGGTGGGAAGCTGTGTAGTTACTGAGTTCTTTAATAAACCGAGGCAGAGATGATGAGTTTGTCTTATACACACACTTGTATTCACATTTAAGCAGAAGACAGTGAATCACAGCCTAGAGATGGAGGGTGAGGAAGGAGAATTAAATTGTTGGGTTGGTTGTTGTGGTTCAGCAAGTAAAACTGCTCCCTGGGACTTCACATCTCTTATTAGAGTACCTAGATTTGAGTCCTGCCTTAGTTTCTTACCCAGTTTGCTACTAAAAGGCCTGGACGGCAGCAGATGATGGCTCCACACCTTGCTTCCTGCCACCCTGTGGGAGACCCAGATGGAGTTCCTGGCTCCTGACTTCAGTTTAATCCAGTCCTGGGCTGTTGCTTGCACTTGGGAGGTAAACCAGTGAATGGAAGATTTCTGTCACTCAGATTTTCAAATAAATAAATCTTTAAAGAAAAGAAAAAGAATGAAGTCTGTGGTGGCCAGCGTTGTGGCACAGAGGGTTAAGTTGTTGCCTGTTGCACTAGTATCCCATCTGAGTAGTAGTTTGAATCCAGCTGCTCTGCTTCTGAGCTAGTTCACTGCTAATGTACTCGGGAAAGTAGTGGAAGATGGCCCAAGTGCTTGGTTCTCTGTTACCCACGAGTCAGACTTGGCAGAAGCTCCTGGCTCCTGGCTCCTGGCTCAGCAGGCGCAGCCTTGGCTGAAGGCACCATCAGGGAGTGAGCCAGTGGGAAGAAGAACTCGCTCTTTGGTTCTCTCCCTGTCTCTCTGTCTCTAAAATGTAAAATAAACTTTTAAAATTTAAATTTGAGAGCCACATCTTCAAAAATAAAAAGATATATTTGTTTTACTTGAGAGAGTTAGAGAGAGGGATAGATGTATCTGCCATCCACTGGTTCACTCCCAAAATAGCTGTAACAGCCACAGTTGGGCCGATCTGTAGCTGGAAACCGTGAGCCTCCTCCAGGTCTCCTACACAGGTACAGTGTCCCAAGGTTTTGGGCCATTTCTGCTGTTTTCCCGCAAGCAGGAAGCTGGACCAGAATGGAGCAGCCGAGACATGAACTGGCGCCAATGTAGGATGTTGCCACTGCAGGTGAAGGGGTAGTCTGCCGTACCACCATGCTGACCCCAAATAGTGTTTTTTGTTTGTTTGCTTTTTAAGATTTATTTATTTTTATTGGAAAGTCAGATATATAGAGAGGAGGAAAGTCAAGGAAGATGATCTTCCGTCCGATGATTCACTCCCCAAGCGGCCACAATGGCTGGAACTTAGCCGATCCAAATCCTGGAGATAGGAGCCTCTTCCAGGTCTTCAACGCAGGTGCAGGGTCCCAAAACTTTGGGCCATCTTCAGTTGCTTTTTCAGGCCACAAGCAGGAAGCTGGATGGGAAGCGGGGCTACCGGGATTAGAACCAGCGGCCCTATGGGATCCCGGCAGGTACAAGGAGAGGACTGTAGCCGCTAGGCTACCACACTGGACCCTGGTTTTTTTTTTTTTTTTTTTTTTTTTAAATATTGTGGAAGAAGACAAGAGAATCCTTTTGTGGCCAGGCAGTATATTGCTAAATTTCTTGGCTTTAAGGTTAAAATTTGCCATTGTTCTTGATGTCTGGGAGAGAGAAGAAAGGGGAACTCTTCTACCTCTCTCTTCCTTTTCCTTGTGTATGCTAAGTTCACAGTTTTCTTTCTTTTCAGGCACGCTCCTACAATAAGCAGATGCGACCTGCGATTTTAGATCACTGTTCTGGAAACAAGTGGACAAATACGTCTCATCACCCTGAGTATTTGGTGGGAGAGGAGGTAGGAAACCTCTTTCCGGGAATCAGAAGAATAGGAGACAAACACACAACCTTACTAAACTTCTCTTATGTAGTGACACACACACACACACACACGCGCGCGCGCACACACACACACACACGCGCACACACACACACACACACACACGGCTGGTGGTTTCCCAGAATGCTGTGGTTCTGCTCTGAGGACCAGACAGGAGTTGCCCTCTGAGCCTTCCGAACAGGCAGCCGGGGCAGTGACCGTTGCTGGCCTTGGAGTGTTGGAAATCCAGGGAGCCCCTGGAGACGAGTTCTGTGCTCATGCTCCGCTGCTCTTTCCAGGCCTTGTACGTCAACCCGCTGGACTGCTACAACATTCACTGGCCCATCCGGCGAGGGCAGCTCAACATCCACCCCGGCCCCGGGGGCTCCCTCACAGCTGTCCTGGCAGATATCGAAGTCATATGGTCGCACGCAATTCAGAAATACTTGGAAATCCCGCTGAAAGATTTAAAGGTGAGCTAAAAATCTTAGTTACTTGTTTTTTCCTAGAGATTCTTGGTTGGCACCAAAAGGCATCACGGAGTGGTTTATAACGCAGTGTTCCAGAAGCTCTGGGACTCCAGGTTTGGGGCTGTCTTCACTGAACTTGTTCCTGGTGTTCTTTGTACTGGGTCTTTTAATCTTTATTAATATACAAAGAACAGATTTCATGTAATTCCTAGTACAGTACTTTTTGTTTTTTAATTGGAATATCAGATATACAAACAGGAAGATCTTCCATCCGTTGATTCCCTCCCCAAGCAGTTGCAACTGCCAGAGCTGTGCTGATCTGAAGCCAGGAGCCTGGAGCCCCCCTCCCAGTTTCTCATGCGGGTACAGGGTCCCAAGGCTTTGGGCTGTCCTCGACTGCTTTCCCAGGCCACGAGCAGGAAGCTGGATGGGAAGCAGGGCTGCTGGGATTAGGACCAGTGCCCATATGGGATCCCAGCACATGCAAGGCAAGGACCTTAGCCACTAGGCTACCACGCTGGGCCCATCCTAGTACAGTTCTAAGGAGATAACTTACTGTTTCTTTGTCTCCTGGTTTGAGGTCAGCAAGCTTGTTCTTGCTCTTGCCTTTTCTCTGGGCTTTACACAGACCTGTCAGTCGTCTCATATTTTTATTTTACAACTTGCAGATGCTTCCAAGGGGAAACAGTTTCTGCATTTTCTGCTTCCTTGTCGATCACAAGGGCAGCGGAGAGATGTGGGCTCCTACCCTGGGCCTCTGAGCATCACCGCTTACCTTCCCAGGAGTCCTCTGTAAGGACACGGGTGCGGCTGGATGTGCAGAGTGTCCGGGTCCCGTTCGCTCCACTCTGAATCCTGCTTCCTACTGCTGCGCGTCCTGTGAAGGCAGCAGCTGATGGCTTAGGTCCTTGGGTTCCTGCCTCCCACGTGAGACACCGAATGGAGTTCCAGGCTCCTGGCTCAGCCTGACTCACTTTTCCTGTTGTAAGCATTAGGGAAATGAACCGGAAGGTGGAGGCGCTTTCTCTCTTTCTCTTTGTTTCTCTCCCTCTCAAGTAAAGACAAGTGTGGTTAGACACTGGCTGTAGTGTGCGGGTTAAGCCCCTACTTGCGATGCCAGCATCCCGTATCAGAGTGCTGGTTCAGGCCCTGGATGCCCTCGGCTGACCCAGCGTTCTGTGAGCCTCTGGTTGAGATCGGAGCTGGCTGGCTCTGACGTGGCTTGTGGAGGATTGAGCCAGGAGGTGGACAGTCTGTCCCTCTGTCTGCCCTCCTCTGTGTTACTTTGCCTTTCAGGTAAATAAATAGATCGAGTATGACAAAGTTTGACATGATCAGACTTGGAGTGCTAACCCTTTGCCATTTTTTCCCTGTTTCAGTATTATCGTTGTATTTTGTTAATTCCCGATATCTACAATAAGCAACATGTGAAAGAATTGGTGAATATGATACTGATGAAGATGGGGTTTTCAGGTATGTCTGCTGTTCCAGAGGCACCTGCTCTAACTGAACTAATTGTCACTGGCCAAGTCCTTCTGGTACATTGCTGTGTAAATGCTAGCTCCAAGAGGGTCAGCACTGCTTGGTGAGGTCTTTCTTGTTCCACAGCTGACTGCCCTCTGTTTTTCAGGGATTGTGGTTCATCAGGAGTCAGTGTGTGCCACCTTTGGGAGTGGCTTAAGCAGCACATGTATCGTAGATGTTGGGGACCAGAAGACAAGTGTGTGCTGTGTGGAGGACGGGGTGTCCCATCGCAACACTCGGTACGAACCACGGCCCTTCCCACTCCTGCTCCTCCAAGCCTGCTCAAGCTGTGCGTCCTCAGGAGTCAGAGATGACTCAGAAGGAAGGGCGTGTTCAGCATCTGCATCGTGATGCAGCAAGGTGGTGGAGGTGCAGACCTCAGCAAAGCTGAAAGCAGATGATGCACCCTTCACACCGTAGCTTTGTCGTGCAAGTTCACGCCAGCACCTCCCGAAAATCCCGGGCAGTGTCACATGCTTTCCCACAGAGGAAGCACAAATGCGGGCTGTGCTTTGAGGGTGTCTTTCCTCGTGCTTGAGGAGGGAGACTCACCCGGTCACTCACTTGCTCTCTGCAGAGCTGAGGCGAGGCGTGTGCGAGGAAATAGACTGTTGAGATCTGCATTCTCTGGCTGTCTTGTGTCCACAGTGTCCTCAGGGTCTGCAGTGTCTGCTTATCTTGGCACTGGAGCTCACTGAGTGGGCAGTGACTTCACTAAGACACGAGGTCACGAGGCCACTGCTCACCTTCCCTCAGGCAAGCCTGGCACCGGGGGGCACATGGAGGAGGTCTCACTTGGGTTCTTTGCTGAGATGGCTCCTCCGTGGCCCCTGAGTTAAGGACATAGAGGCCATGGAGGCAGGCTTGAAAGAGGACCCGAGTAGTTTGTAAGAAACGTTAAGCTGCTGCATGTCCCCCCGTTAAAATGTATTCTCACTGAGTTTTGACTCGCACATTGCTCAGAGTATGTCGTTGCAGGGACTTCCAAAATGTGAAGAAAATTCTAGACTCAGATCTCCTACGTGTGGGCTTGGTGCTACACTGATCTCCTAGTGTGTGTGCTGGTGACAGTGTGACTGCCAGCCGGAGCCCAGCCATGGGGTCTGGGTGTGTGCCCGCTTCCCTGCCCTCGTGCATCCTAGGACTGGCATTTCTGAAAACCTGCTGTGTTTCCCCAGGCCTTGTGGGGTGTGGGGTCTCCCTGTACCTTCTTGGCTGACAGCTAATCTGCACATCCTCCACTCTCCGCCCTAGACTCTGCCTGGCGTATGGAGGCTCTGACGTGTCGCGCTGTTTCTACTGGCTCATGCAGCGGGCCGGCTTCCCTTACAGAGAGTGCCAGCTGACCAATAAGATGGACTGCCTCCTCCTGCAGCACCTCAAGGAGACCTTTTGCCACTTAGATCAGGTATGTGCGACTGCATGCTGCACGGTTCTGCAAAAAAAAACATAAAGCATGAAAGATAGCAAAAGTGTGACACTGAAATGAACAAAACTCAGAAAAGGAAAGCCGGCAGCAACAGAAAAGGAAAGTGAGACACTGAACACGGTGACATCCTTTCGACCCCCGCCGATGGGCCTCAGGCTGGGGCTCTGAATGGGTCCAGGCAGCGGGTGTGTCGCAGGCACCAGGGGACATGACTTTGTTTCTCTTTTCATTTATTTGAGAGACGGAGCCCCATCCACGGGTTCACCCTCCAGGTGCCTGTAGCAGCAAGGGCTGGGCCAGGGCTGAGGCCAGGAGCGGAGGATTCAGTTTAGGTTCTCTGCAGTGCAGGCAGTGGCCCACTTACTTGGAGTCATCACTGCTGCCTCCTGGGGTACTCGTTAGCAGGAAGCTGGAGTGGGAGCAGGCCGGATGGGGGCATCCCAACCTCGCCTCACACGCCTTCCCCACAGCTAGTCGATGCAGTGTGCACAGTACCACTTCTATGGTTTTGCACTATTTTTCAGATACTGTATGTGTATTTGTATTTCGAGAACTGATAACTGTAACTTTCCCAGTTATTGAGGGAATTTGCTCGTCAGTTCAGATCACTTTCTGTTCATGCATGTTAAGTTGGGAATCAGAGCACACCTGAGCCCTCCTTCTGGTAGGTTGTGGGAGAGTGGTCCCCAGTGCAGGGGCCTCTCAGAGGAATGAGAGCCCGTGGTGGTTGTTACTGACCCATTGATGGTGTCGTCATGCCCGCCATCAGGACATCTCGGGACTTCAGGACCACGAGTTCCAGATCCGACATCCGGATTCTCCTGCTCTGCTTTACCAGTTTCGGTTAGGAGACGAGAAGCTCCAGGTAAGGCACAGGTCATTCCCAGGGGGCGGAAAAAGGCCGTTGTGGAAGAGTCTGACCACGAGAATGCGCACTGGCTGGATGCCTTACACGGTCAAAGCCGCTAAACCAGCAGGTGGCCCTGCTGCGGGAGTAGTGAGGACAAAGCGGGGACTGTCCCCATCGGCCACTCTGTGAGGTTTGTTGCAGAGTGGCAACCTTCTTAGGGAATTACAGAGACAGACTTTGCTCGCGGGCTGCCACATTACCCCTTTAGTGGGGTACTGAAGAGTGTTCGGGTCCTTTGCGTCCTGAAGCGGTGGAGGAGGGTGCCCCTCCCAGAGCTGAGCGTTGCCCACTGTGACTCCGAGGCTCCCGGCGGCCCCCTGGGTGTTGGCGGGACGTGACTCAGTGGGCGTGTTTGCTGGAGGAGCGCCTTGCTGATGACTGTTCCCTGTGCAGGCACCGATGGCTTTGTTTTACCCGGCGACGTTTGGAATCGTTGGACAGAAGATGACGACCTTGCAGCACAGGTCCCAGGGCGACCCTGAGGACCCTCATGACGAACACTACCTGCTGGCCACGCAGAGCAAGCAAGAACAGGTTCGCAGCAGCACCGGGCCTTGTGGGAGAGGTTTGCCCTAAGTGAGCAGATCGCCGCCGGCACTGCACTCTTCTGCCTGGCCCTGTGTGTAGAGCTGTTCTGAAGCCAAATCTGGGTGACAGATTTCATCTTAGGGAGGCAGCAATCCAGCTTTCTGAATACCACCTCACGCCCAGGTGAATGGAGGCGCTTTCCTTTTAGGTGATAAATGACTTGTTTTCAGCCTGTGAGTACGTGCTAGGACTTTCTGTAAGATCTCAGCTGTTTTGTAATTACAGTGTGACGTATGTGTGGCATGAGCACAGATCTGAATTCCTTTCTTCGGAGCTAGCTGTTGTAGCAGGCGGTGTGGCACCCACGGCACAAACGCAGCTCCTGTGTGTCATGACAGAGGTAGACAAAGGCTGCCGGCCAGAGACAGGTGTGAGGCAGAGAGAGAGGAGTTAAAGATGAGGATTCCGTAGCATGTTCTTAACAGCTCAGTGTAAGGGTAGGGAATCTGTCCCTTGGCATGTTTCCACTTAACCCAACCAGAGATGGTAAGGATGCCTGCTGCCCACCCTGGTGCCAGGCCTCCCTGGGAGTGGTTTAGGCGTTTGCTGTGCTGTGGCGGCTTCTGCTCTGTAGTGGTAGAACGAGGTGTGGAGGGTGGGATCTCGCCAGCATCCTCCCCAGCATGCTCACTGTCCTCTGCTTGATTTCAAGTCAGCGAAAGCTACTGCTGACCGCAAGTCTGCCTCCAAACCCATCGGATTTGAAGGGGATCTTCGTGGGCCGGCCTCTGAGCTTCCGGAGAGGCTTCACTCCCAGGAGGTGGACTTGGGCTCCTCCCAGGGAGACTGCCTGATGGCCGGCAATGACTCCGAGGAGGCCCTCACAGCACTGATGTCCAGGAAGACGGCTGTCTCGCTGTTTGAAGGGAAGGCCTTGGGGCTCGACAAAGCCATCCTGCACAGCATAGACTGCTGCTGTAAGTGTGCCTCGGAGGCCGGGAGGCCCCTTGAGGAAGACCTCAGGGATGGAGCAGGGGCTCAGCAGTCACAGATGGTGGCATTCCAGGAGAGGGGAAACCTGGGATGGCTAGTGAGAACCACTCCAACTAGACATTTTGGGTCCCCTTGAAAGATCATGGTCCTTGTGCTGTAAGCCACGGGGTGAGGAGTTTGGGGAGGGGTGGGGGACAGCACCCTGATGCTGTGTTCCTTGAAGTTCCCGGCTGGGTGTTGGGACTGCTTGTGGGGACTTTGCAAAGCCTCATGCAGTTGTGCAAACGAGAGGACAGCGGTTTGGCCTGGAGTAGAACTGGGCGTGGGGAGGCAGCACGGATGGAAGGGGTGTCGTTCTCTTTCCAGCATCCGACGACACCAAGAAGAAGATGTACAGCTCCATCCTGGTTGTGGGAGGTGGCCTGATGTTCCATAAAGCTCAAGAATTCCTGCAGCACAGGATTCTCAACAAGATGCCACCTTCCTTCAGGCGCATCATTGAAAATGTGGACGTGATCACAAGGCCTAAGGTACGTTTTCCCATGGAGTGCATGCACACGGAGCCAGCATCGCTTGTTCCACGTTGTCAAGTCGCCTGTCTATGTGGACACAGTGGTCTGGGAGGCACAGTTTTGCTGGCTTGGAGCAGGTTTGGTCAGGAGACTGGGCTCCTGGTCTGTCCCTCCCATTCCTGCCAAACCAGCATGCCTGCCTGCTGCCTCTGTAAGGGGACTAGGCGGGACAGGACAAGCAGGGCCTGCTCACGCCCTGACAGCCTGTTGAGATCTTTTGGCTCAAATGATCTCGGAAACATAAGCTGAGGGTTTTAGGAGACATTTCACTGACCGTTCCAGAATGTGTCCTTATTTTAATCACAGGGAAGAGAGAGAGGTGTTAACCCAGTGCACCCAGACTTCAGATGGTTCCTTTGTGTGTGTGTGTGTGCCTGCCTGTGCGGCCAGTGAACAGAAGTGCCTGCACTCGTGAGAGTAGAGCGAGCGAGCATTCTCTTGTCAGTTGAAACAGAATGGTGCTCTTACTCTGACAGATCAGCTGCGTTTAGTGCAGGTGGAAAGCCTGGTTTATGGGGTGTTACTCAGGTGGGGTTTCTCAGCTCCCAAATGAAAGCACATGTGTAGGTGTTTAACATGGTACTCCTGCTGAAATGCCCCCACTCTTCCAGGACCTGGACCCCCGGCTGATTGCCTGGAAAGGGGGCGCAGTGCTGGCCTGTCTGGACACCACGCAGGAGCTGTGGGTCTATCAGCGGGAGTGGCAGCGCTTCGGAGTCCGCATGCTGCGAGAGCGGGCTGCGTTTGTGTGGTGACATGGGATGGCATCGGCCCTGGCCAAGGCCGGAGACGAGGCCCTCAGTGTGAAGGACTCTCACGGAAGGTGGGGACTCTAATTTATTGACTGAGATGCTCAACTTCACAGCAACGACACAGTCGTTGGTCTGCAATCATAAGCTGTTTCTGAAGTCGGTGTTTCAGAATGAATAGGAATGTATTCCTCAGGAGAAGCCTCCTGCCCTCACAGGAGCCTGTGCTGCTGGACAAGCCCCTGATGCAGGCCAGCCCCTCCTGCCAGCGGAGCTGCAAGCATGGCAGCCGCAGGCAGCAGGACACGGCCGTGCCCTGAGGACTGGGCAGGCCCCCTCCCCTCTGCCCAGCAGAACAGCTGGAGGCTCTGTCGCCTGAGCTAGCGTGACGTGAGCCCTCAGAATTCTAAACAGGAGAAGAGTCTGGTTTTTCTGTTTTTGTTGTATTGCAAGGGATTGGGACCCTTCAGGGCTAGGTTTCCAGTCACAGAGATTCAAGCCTGGGGCTGGCTTTTGCTACCAGACATGGGATAGGTTAATGACATGAAAACTGTTATTGACCAAAACAATACAGAAGCTGGAAGTGAAGTCTTGGTTTTTTTTCCAAAGCCAAATAGTGACTCGGGTCTCATGCAGAGTTGACTGCTTGCATTACACGGACAGTGGCTGCTGGAGCTGCTGTCTTTGCCACCCTGCCCCCAGCTTCTTTCTACCTGCAGGCCCGTTACCGTGGAGCTGATGTTCTGTGGTCAGCTGGCCTAAGCTGTGTGCATCGTGAAACAGAACACAGAACACAGCTGATCACCCGTGGCTCTAGCCCCTAGCGCCCTCTGAGGCTCCCACCTGCTGCCTCCAGCACCTTACTTAGACTGAGATGGGGGAGATGACAGAAGTAGGGTGGGAGAAGAGACAGAGGAGTGGAACATGGGTACGCGAGGACAGGGAGGAATGCTGGCGTAAACAGCAGCGACCTTTGTGACCGCCAAGGAGGTGAGGCACCAAGAGTCGTCGGAGAGGAAAGTCGTTTCCACTTGTGTGTTGGGAAGTGTGCCTCAGCTTGGAAGTTGTATGTGCTCTTGTTTTCTCCACACAATAAACATGCACAGTGCTGACTGCTGGGCACAACACAGTGTTGGCCGCAGCATGCAGATCCAGGATGTGTGTGGTAGCTCCCCAGAGGAAGCTGGCTTCTGGTCCAGCTTCTGATGGCAAGCTGTGTCTGCAAGGGAGCGCCAGGAGAGCTGACCGGGACAGGAAGTGCGCCTGGCCACCCCAGACACACCGCCTCAGCCCTCACTAAGCACCCGCTGTCAGACTGCCCGCAGTGAGTAGATCGGGTGTTTATCCCTAGGATGCAGCGACGAGACTCTCGGGGAGATGTGCACACACGTGTATCTTACACGTCCCATCCGACACCGCCAGGCTAGAGCAGGTCCTCATCGCACCGCATGCGGTGAGCCTTCTAGAACACAGCTGTGATAAGATGCTGTTAGGAACTGTTTTTAAGGATTTATTTATTTATGCATTTATTTGAAAGTTACAGATCTCTTCCATTAAGTGCTTCACTCTCCAGATGGCTGCAGCAGATTGAGCTGGGCTGGGCCAGGCCGAGCCAGAGTCTGAAGTCCATATGGGTTCCCATGGGGGCGGCAGGGACCCAGGTCCCCGGGCCATCTGCTTGCTCTCTGACGCATTAGCAGGAAGTGGATCAAAAGTGGGACGTGGGATGCTGCTGCGGGTGACGGCGTAACGTGCTGTATCACCATGCCATGTCCAGTTAGAATTATGCTTGATTTTTGAGAAAAGGATTGATTTTTTTTCCCTTACAATTATAGTTATAGTTCTCTCGTTAGCACTACAGTATGTGGTAATATTGGTAGGTTTTATTGGTCAGTCTGGACTCCTCTGTTACTACCATGAAGCAGGTATAACTAGTGTGAGGAAACTCATCAGAGCTGCTTCTGTCGCTGGAGCTGGTGGGGATGAGGAGGTTTTTTTTTTTGTTTGTTTGTTTTTTTAAGATTCATTTATTTTTATTTTGTTGCAAAGTCAGAGATACACAGAGGAGGAGAGACAGAGAGGAAGATCTTTTGTCCAATTATTCACTCCCCAAGTGACCACAATGGCTGGAGCTGAGCCAATCTGAAGCCAGGAACTTCTTCCAGGTCTCCCACATAGGTGCAGGTCCCAAGGCTTTGGGCCGTCTTCTCTGGCTTTCCCAGACCACAAGCAGGGAGCTGGATGAGAAATGGGGCTGCTGGGATTAGAACCAGTGCCCATATGGGATCCTGGTGCGTTCAAGGCAGGTACTTTATCTGCTTAGGCTACTGCGTTGGGCCCGGGCAGGAGGTTCAATCATTTCTGTTTCTCCTGAGTGAGCTACAGGCGGGTGCAGCTCTTGGGACGGGCTCCAGACCTGTTCCCTACTGGCACCTGCCACTGTACGCGGAGGAGTTCTGCACGCAAAGCAGCCGCATCCTTCATGAGGTGGAACCTGGGGCAGATGCTGAGAGCACTGTAACCATCTGCCACATGAGGGTCTCCAAAGTAGACCACCACGTACTTGTGTGCGAGAGCCCGGCTCCCGAGGTCGCTGCAGAAGAGATTAAAGGCGAGAGGAAACAGGTCCTGCGAGCTCTCCCGCCGGCCGCCCTGACCCCAGGAGCAGGTGCTGTCACACTGGGCGCTGACCTCATTGGATAGCAGGAAGATGACCCTATCGGCGGCTTGTTTCTGGGTGGCGAGCCACTGCACGGGGCCTGCCTCTGCCACTCTCTTCTGCTGCCACTTCTCGTGGATGACCTCGCTCCTGCAGTGGTTCTGGAGAAACTCGACGAAGCTACAGACTGTGTGATGGAAACACACTTCCGGCGGGTGAACCACCAGCACCTTAAGGAGGGGCAGCGGCCTGGTGCCTGGAGGTGCAGCCACTGACTTCCTGCCTGCTCGGGGGTCGGGATGAGCAGAAAAGCACCTGTTAACTTGCCAGCACCAACCAGTTTGCAGCCTCCCCAGCCAAAGTCGCCCCTGGGGACCAACAGCACTGACCACACTGCCGGGTGCCCACCCTCAGCATGCTGAGGCCGGAAACACAGTCTAAACATCTATCCCTACAGTCACTCCTGTCGGTGAGGCTTGGTCCCAGCAGATATGTGGGTAGAAACTGCTGGGCTTTAAGGTCCCCCGGGTGCTTTCCGTGCAAACAGACACGTGGCATCACTGGGCTCGGCCCCGTAGCTGCTGTACTACCTTCTGCCTGCAGGGGGTGCAGTAACAGTAAGCAGTGCCCCATTCCAGTCCTGGAACTCCAGTCCTGCCTCCCACAGGGATCTACATGGAAACTCAAACTCCTCCAACAAGTGTAGGTCTGACAGCTTCCCCTAAGAGTTACTCCTGCAGAGAAAGTCTCTTGTGGCTTTCTTAGCTTTGAAAAAACATGGGTATATTTCCTTTTCTTCATGGAAAAGAGAAACAGAAGTGGTTTGGGTTTTGTGTGTGTGTTTTAATAAGCCTACGTCTAGCTGTGGATCTATATAAATAATACCCTGATTTCTGCACCCAGACAGCTCGGCATTGGAGACTTGGCAAAGATCTGGGGAGTGATGACTTCAAGTGGACGCTGCTCTTAACGCCTTAGAAGAGTTGATGGTTTCTAAAGAGTAGGAACTAGCCCTGGGTGTCTACCACAGGTAAAATGCAATGTGTCGTCAACCTCTGCTATGCAGCCAGCGTATTCCCACAGTGGCCACTAGGGGGCCACTTTGCACTAGACCCGGCTTGACAAGCTGATGCTGTCTTTATCAGGAAATGTCCCTGCTCAAATGTGACAGCTCGTCAGGGGACCCTTCCAGCCCTTACCACGTGTCCACCGTAGGTAGACCCCAGCCACCAGCACCCACACAGCCGCCAGCAGCAGCACGAGGAGCAGAGGCAGCCAGCCTTCCAGCACACTTCCATCTGCAGGAAACAGGGCTTCATCACCTTTGGCAACACACAACCACACGGGTTTCCTACTAGAAAATTAGTGTTGCTGCCCTCAGTGCTTTGAGGAGTTAGAACCAAGCTCTCCAGGTGCCTGCCGATGTGTGCATTTCTCCCAGATTTTGAATTGGTTCTCGAAAGGGCCACGGGGCCCTGGCAGGCGGGAACAGTCCTCTGAAATCTCTCTGGCTTCCTGGCACTTCCACCATGGTCCCCAGAGTTCCCACCTGAGCATTTGTTCTTGGAGCAGTTAGCGCCGCTCTGGCTACGTGAGCTTTCCCACACAGAGCACGCACGTTGAAGGCCAGTCTGCAGCTGACACAGGAGTGGTCACAGGACCAGGGAGGATGGGGGCTGTCAGCACACGGAGTGGCTTCAGGTCATGCAGCTGAGTTCTAAGAATAAGCGTCCAACTCTGGGCCCCACACCTGGGCCAGTTCTGGAATTCTCTTATTTGTTCATCCAGGAGTGACTGACTACTGTGTCATTAAGAGGCAGAAAGTGCTGCTCCGGCACCGGTGAGGCCTGTCTTCTGGGCCACTCTTACTAACCTGGCACCTAAGTGGTGGTTGTGTGGTCGCACCAGGACACAGTCTCAGCATGATTGGGGTGGCTGAGACTGACGGGTGCAGGAATGGCAGGTGCCTGTTCCCTTAGGTGCCCAGTCCCCTCCTTGCACAGCCCAGCCCTGTGGTGCTAGGATGCCGGTAGCACTCTGGTCTTTGTCCTGCTCTGTCCTGCTTGGGAATGGACCAGGAGTGGCTTCCTGGGTCACAGACTCTCAGGGATAGCACTGTCCTCTTTGCACCACAGCTGAGCATACACCCCCGCCCCCGACACATACCCACCCTTTAGCGGCCACCCAGTGACTAGGGAGGGCAGTGGTGCCAGGCCTTCCGGGTCCTGGGCCTCTCAGGCACTTACTATTGGGGACGTCTGGCTGCAGACAGCGCCCCACAGTTCCTTTGCGTCGGATGCAGTCGGTGCCACAGGTACGGAAGTACGGGACCAGCTGCAGGGAGACAGGACGCTCAGAGCAGGGGCAGTGGCTCAGCGTTTTTCCCACTTCCCATGGAAGCATCCCTTCCAGTCCTACCTCCACCATGGGCACTGCCACGGACACTTCTCTGGTCACACTGCTGGGACCCAGTCCCCAAATACAAACCAGTGACACAAGACCCAAACTGCTTCTGCTGCCCAGGGTTCTGAGCCAGAACTGCTCTGCTTCATATCCAGCTCCCTGCAAATGTGCTTGGGAAGCAAGAGTTAATGATTCAAAATTGGGTTGCTGCCACACATGTGGGAAACTTGGATGGAGTTCTAGGCTCCTGGCTTCAGGCTGGCCCAGCCCTGGCTGTTGCAGGTGTTGGAGGAGGGAACCAGCAGATGGAAGATCTGTGTCTCTCCTGTCACTCAGCCTTGTGAGTATGTGGAGAGCAGTGACCAGTTCCCTGGGAGGCTAGAGGAGCGCCCCAGGCAGGAGAAAGCGCTGTTTCCTTCAAAGGCCTCTCCCTGAACCAGGGGGGCAGAGGGAGTCTCCCTGGGTCTCTCCCTTCCCCGCAGCCCCTCACACCACTTTACCTGAACCACAGCTCCGTCGCTTTCCTTACTCACTGGGATCTCAACAGATGTTCGTGTCTGTCTGCCCTGGTGCAGGCGGGTGAGACAGGCAGTAGGAGTGAGAGGAGGTAAAGAAGCCTACCCTGCCCTCACCAGCCTGGCACCCCACAGGCGGGTGGGACTCAGGGTCCCACTTCCTGCTTGTGCAACGGCTCCCTTCAGCTGGTTATAGCCTGTATAGCCGGTGGCATAGCCTGGGGTGCCCACAGGGACTCGTTTGTAATCTGCCAAATCAAAGTAGCCCCAGTACAGCTGGACAACAGACAGGCCCTATGCGCCCTCAAAAGAGCCTGTGTAGCGCCCCAGAGGGGACTGCGGGCAGGACTTGAGGCCCAAGAGGGTGAGTACCTCCGTCACCGTGGAGGACCCGATCACCGTGTCCTGTTGGATGAGGACCCTGTACTTGCTGCCATGTGTGGAGTTGCATGTGGTGAAGTTCACCTCCACGGTTTTCTCATCCTTCCTGCAGGCAGTGATGCTGGGATCCCACAGGCTTCCTGTGAGTGCAGAAAGAGGGCCCCGGATAGACCACATGCCCCTCCCATTGTCTACGACCCTGTGAGAGCCTCACCAAGACAAACCGAGGGGAGGACTCGGTACAGGAGGACCATCCATCAGGCCCCTGGGTCTGCTCCATGGGATGGGAGCAAGCCGGCAACGCCTAGCAGCTTACAGGATTCCCCGGCAGGGTGGCTTCCATCAGGAAAAGGCAGAGTGTGGTGGTTTTGTGGATGTGACTTGCAGATAGGACTGGGGAAATGAGAGGAATGGGAGCCAGAACAATGTGTGTCAACTTCCCCCATGCGGAGGTCCCTGGAGGCCAGGTTAGGAGCTGAAGTCCAGGACTGACATCAGGACCCTGAGATTGCTCCATGGGAGGGTCAAGAGGAGGAGTAGTGTTCCAGGTTGGTTCTTTCTGACAGGCCTCACACGAGGGCCTTCTGGGGTAGAGACACTTAAGATTTATTTTTTATTAGGAAGGCACATATACAGAGAGGAAGATCTTCTGTTGTTTTATTGCCCAAGAGGCCACAATGGCCATAGCTGTGCTGATCCGAAGCCAGGAACCAGGAGCCACCTCTGGGTATCCCGCACATGTGCAGGGTCCCAAAGCTTTGGGCCATCTTCCATTCTTTCCCAGGCCACAAGCAGGGAGCTGGTTGGGAAGTGTGGTGGTCAGGATTAGAACTGGTGCCCATATGAGACCCCAGCGCATGCAAGGCGAGAACTTTAGCTGCTAGGCTACCACGCTGGGCCCAAGGGTTTACTACCCTAAAGGGGCCACTGCTGCTGCCTTTTTTTTTTTTCTTTTTTCAATGAAATAGTACTTTATTTACTTGGAAGGCAGAAAGAGAGAGAGAGCTTATATCCTCTGGTTAATTTCCCAAATGCCCACGTAGCCCAAGCTGGGCCCAGCTAAAAGCCAGGAGCCCAGAACTGCATCTGACTCTCCTGTGTGGGAGGCAGAGATGCAAGGACCTGACCCATCACTGCTGCGTCCCAGGTACATCAGCAGGAAGCTGGGTCAGAAGTGCAGATGGAGCCAATCCTGCACCCACTGATGCAGGCATCTCACGTGGTGGCTTAGCTTGTCATATGACGTTGTCCACCCAAAGGATCTTACTAAAAACTAACGTTCAGGGGTCCAGGGTGAGGACTCAATTCGATAATCCTCCCTTTATAAGTGTCAGGATCCCATATAGGCACCTATTTGTGTCCTGGCTGCCCAATTTCCATACAGCTCCCTGCTTATGACCAGGAAAAGCAGAAGAGGATGGCCAAAGGCGTCCTGCATGGGATACCTGGAGGAAGTCCCTGGACTGTATTGGCTCAGCTCCAGCCATGGTGGCCACTTGGGGAGTGAACCAATGTATGGAAGATTTTTGTCTCTCCTCTCTGTAAATCTGCTTTTCCGATAAAAATAAATGTTTTTAAAAAATTGATGTACAGTGGCTGTTTGGGCGGTGGTTTAAGCCATGGCTTTGAACACCCAGATCCCTTCTTAGAATCGGTGGGCTTGGGAGTTGGCTCTGTTGCCCCTTCCACTTTCCTGCTCACGCCTTCCAGGAGGCAGCAGGTACTTGGGTCCCTGTGACCCACGGGAAAGACCTGGATTGAGTTCAGTGCTCCTGAACGTGGCCTGCTCCGCTCCTGGCTTTTTGAGGAGTGAATCTGTGAGTGGAAGATCCCCCACTATCTCTAGGTCTGTCTCTCTCCACCTAACAGTTAAAAGGAAAAAATACCCCAGGAGTAGGGAGTAGCTTCTGATAGTGTAGCAGTGCAGCACGCCAGAGGCAAAGCCCCGTGGTGGACACCAGTGGGAGGCAGGGCTGAGGTCCTGGCTTGAATGGCTTCCAGGTCCCCAGGGCTGGGGGTCAGGGGTGCAGGTGCCTGAGCAAGTGGAAGGGCTCCCTGGACTCACATCCAATCAGGAAGGGTCTGGGTGCTACTCCAAGGGTGAGTTTTGGCCAACAGGTCAGTAACATTCCCTGGGACCACTGCCCCCACCACGTGAACCTCCCGGAGTCAGTCCTTCCCTGCTCTGGCCGCTGGACTCACCGGCTGGGGCCCTGGAGCCCTGGGCACGTCAAGTCGTCTTCTGAGCAGCTGGAATCCGTACTCCCCGAATTAGGCCCCAGCTAACACCACCATAAAAAGGGGGACGGGGCTGAGCTTCAAACAAAAAAGCAAACATATTCACTCACCTGCCTGGATGCACTTCTCTTTATATTTCATGATGTGGTCTAGGCAGCCTGGAAATGCAGGATTTTTACATTTGAGAGACAGGTGTGACTGTTCCACCCCTTTGCCAGCAGGTGCAAACCATGGGTCACCCCTGGAGCAAAGCGGTGAAGTGATCCAGACGCAGGAGAGGGTCTGAAGCAGAAGCAGGTGCAAGCCTACCTGGGGAGGTGAAGTTCACGGAGAGAGCAGGGCCGTCGTCATTCGGATTTGCATTGGGGATGTTATGGGCCCCGATGAAGTAGAGTGTATTCAGCTCCACAGGGAAGCCTACATAGGAGAACGCCCACTGGCAAGCAAAGTGGGGATCCCTGCTTCAGCACAGCGCCCCCTTCAGGTGCAAGCTCAACTTTCCTCCCCTGAAGCCCATCTCCATGGTCAGGGTCCGCCTAGGGAGTGGGCCCCGTGTGCCATCTGCCCGGGTCACTCACTGAGCCAGGTTAGTGTAACAGTTTTGAGCTACAATGCAGTTTCAGTTCAGCTCCCCTTACTGCTGATGGAGAAATGGACCAGAGGAGCTGACTTGGCCATGACACAGAGCAGAGCAGTGTCCCCATACCGGGCATACCACAGCAAGCTCGGCCCTCGTGGCCGCTCAGCATACCAGCCCCACTTCCTGCACACAGAGACACTTAGGCATGTGCCCCCAACTGCTTACCTTACCCCCCGAGGGTCTGGTCTGACTCTGGAAGGCCTCAGTGTAATTGCACCGCACACAGCTGTAAGACTGGAGGCTGCCCTTGCCTGCCACGCAGATCTTGGTGGCCTTCAACACACGGATGCTGGCTGCCAAGAGAGGTGAGAGTGGTGGTATCTTCAGCACGTGGGAGATGTCCGGCTGCATCTCCATCAGCCCACATTCACAACAGCACCCAAAGCTGCCTCCACCCCGTGCCCAGGTGTGGGAGGGAGACTGACGCAGCCTCCAGGAGATTTGCCTAAGCTCACTGGGCTCTCTCAGAAGCAGCAGATAGGAATTCAAATCCCAAGGCCCACACTGCTTCCTCCTCGCAGGTCAGACTGGGCCTCCCGGGGCACCTGAAAAGATGACCGAGTCCAGCACTGCTCTGGGTCTCTTCCATCTGTTTACTTATTTGAGAGAAAAAAGATTCACTGGTTCCCCTCCCAAATGTCCACAACAGCTGGGATGGGGCCAGGCCAAAGCCAGGAGCCAGAATCCTCCTCCAGGTCTCCCAGCCGACGGCAGGAACCGAGCTGCTTGAAGCATGCCCATTAGCAGAAAGCCGAGGTCTGAAGGGGAACCCGCACTTCTCCTGGACACTCCAGTAGGGGCCGTGAGTATCCCAAGCAGCAGACTCACACGCTGCACACGGCATCTGCCCCTTGATCCTGACTTTAAGAGAAGCAGGTCCACCTCAGGGGACCCCATAAGGATCCCTCATCTCCACCCCCAAGAGTGTCATCACCATGCCATTGCAATCCTTCTCCCTGGATGGCTATTTTGCCCACTCTCAACCTTTAAAAACAGGACAGCCTACAACAGCAAAGAGATCGCCCTGTGCCAGGTGCAAGGTATCACCTTACCCAGGGTGTAGGCAGGGTGGTGCTCCAGGTCCCCTCTGCCCCACTCCACCTCCCTGGCCAGGGCATTCTGATAGAGCACAGTTCCCTCCTGAGATTCAGCCAGCGCTGTGCCCATGGCTGTCCCCTAACACCCCTACAGGGGTGAGCCCCAGGAGAACCCCATGGGGAGGCTATAGCCAGTTCATTGCTCATGTCTGGCACACACAAAGCTTTGCCCACACAGAAGTGAACTGAACTTAGGAGACTAGAAATGACAAGATTTTCACGATGCCGTTTTCTCAAGTGTTAAAGTTCCCTAGATCAGCCAGTACTTTTCCTACACTGAGGGGGGTCATCCCTGACGTCACCTCTTCCACAGAAAGAGAACACACACCACAAAGCACTTGGTACACCTGCTGAGTGTGCAGGTGTGTGTGAGCAGTAAGGTCAGGGTGTAGCCCCTGGGGCCTCGTGCCTTGTCCTGCTCACCCACCCCAAGCTCTCTCTTGACTTCCCACCCATCTTGCCTTGACTGTGTGAGAGCGATCTCACAATGTGTGTGACTGGTAGTGCACAGAGCAGTATGTGTGTGAACTCGGGTCTGTGACACCCACACGGTCTATCTGCAGAGCGTTCACTCGCGTGGCTCCACTGGATGCCCTCCTCTGATATTCAGACTTTTGGCTGTTACGAATAGCTCACCTGTAGACATTCTCCTAGGAAGCTTTCAAGGTGCCTGCATGTCTGTGTTCTCCTTGGATGGGCCCAGGTGAGCAGCTAATGGGTCACACCATCTGTGGGTTTGTGGTTTAGTGGGGCATCTTGGCCCAAACTTACCATCTGCCCGGAGAACCCAACTGATGTTCATCAAAACCGAGTAGTCCGTCGCGACCCTGGTTTTAACAGGTTCTACCCAGAGGTCCCTCAAATCCCCCGGGGTCAGGGTATGTTGGACCAGCCACTCTGGAGATGGCCCTGGAGAGAGGCAAGACTGGCATGACACTCCCCTTCCCAGCACTGTCTGGAGGCCCACTGGCCCATCCCCTGTTGGCAGGGAGAGAAACACTGCCCACCCGCCCTGACCCCAAGCTACAGAGTCCTGGGGGAAGCTGGAGGTCGCCTCACTCCAGGGGCCTGGGTCTGCATGTCAACATCAGTCTGGTGTTTTGAAATGATCTTTGGAGTCAGTTCCGCTTTTCAGGGCCTGGACTCTTGCCAGCTGGTCCCACCCCGCCCCCTTTCTTCCCCACCGCCCCAGGCTTTGGCTGGTACCCGTCCTCTTGCTCGCCCACTAACCACATTATTCAAATGCTGCTATCTCAAACAACCCCCCTCTTCTCTGGAACATCTGCTTCCTGGTGCCTACTCTCAGGGACCTCCCTGCCGGTGCTCTGACACCCTCTGCAGAGCCACTGGCATTGCTCTGGGCCCCACCTGGTGAGTCCCACCCTGCGGCCAGGAGGCCAGCCCACCAGAACCTCCACCAGAGGTCAGCCTCGGGCAGAGGAGGGACCTTCATCCATATCAGTTCCCAGGGCAGTGGGGTGCCCAGGACTCAGACCCCTCAACAGGCCACCACTCTCTGCATGCAGAAGCCCCGAAGTCCTTTTCCCTGTCACACACCTACCGTTTTCAGAGCCACACTGGATAGTCTGTGGGAGAGAAAGGGACCAAGCGTCACACTGGGGCCAGCTAACCACAAAACCTTCAAAATACCATCCTTTTCCTTAGAGGCACACCTAGAAGTGATGAACTTTCAGAGAACAGAGGAGCCTGTTCCGTTATGCAGCCTGGAAAAAGCTAAGCTGCTTGACCCTGAGCCAGGAGGGATAGAGGCTTAGCCACCTGCAGAGCAGAGCCTCCAGTCGGCCCACTGTCTCCTTCCAAGGGCAGAGCTGGGTCTCCACTGTCTCCTAGTACATGCCCATCCCTGCAGGGGGTGATTCTGAGCCCATGTACATGCAAGGACTTAACGTCACCTTGTCTGGATCCAGAGTAGGTTAAGGACCAACTGCCAGAAAGCAAGCCATAAATGCAGCCTTCCCCGGGCTCTTGGGGATAGTCCTCTCCTGGATGTTTTAACTCCAGCTCACTGAAGCTATGCAGAAGGCCACGACCTCAGGTTCTCTTTTTCAAAGGACCCTGCTCCAGACACACCCAGGGATCACCCGCAGCTGAGGCTGCTGTCAGACCCCTGCAAGGTAACTTACTCAGGTCTCTTCTCAGTAAGAAATTCTTAGCAGGTGGAGTCTTGTTGCTGGGACTTGCTGCTCGCCACCAAAGTGAAGTATGTCTTGGTCTTCATCCCCAGCCAACATCAAAAAGCCCACCAGCTTCCCACCCCAAAACCTAGGCCCTTAGCAATTTGTAAGGAATGCAGCAAGACTACCTGTAAAGGTTCGAGTAGTTGAATTTGGACAAAATCATCTATCGCTCATCTGTTTTCCGAGTGAGCTCATGAGACATGACATTGAAAGCCAGCAAGGACCCAGCGTAGGAGCTGAGTTCTGGCCGCAGAGCCACTGACACACCCTTGGGGGTGAAGTCAGGCAAGCCCTGGGAACCTGGCAAACTATCGGCCCTGGGGGAAAAGAATGAAGTCTTCCCCGATGGAGGTGGGACATGCCAAGGTGCTTTGGAGATGAGACCCTTGGCCACACCATCAACCACTCATCCCTAACCTTGCCCGCTCAGTGGCATGCTGCCGGGAAAGCATCAACCCTCACGTGCCATTTGGGCATCTTGGGATGCCTGTGTCAACAGCCCTGGCAGGCATCGAACACTAGGTCTGATCCTCCACCCAAGAGGATCAGGCTATATGGTGGTCCTGGGATGCCCCCTTCCACGAGGGTGCCTGAGATTGGGGGCTTACCGGCTCTCCAAGCAAGACATTCCTGCACAGTGCGGCCAGGCCCAGCAGCACAAGTGACATTGCCCGACCACCTCCTGCCACCGCGCGGAGTCTCTCGTGCCAGGCGCTGGCCGCGCTCTTATTCCTGCGTCCCGGGCCGCTCCCCCAGCTACCTCCCACTCCCGGGCTCCGCCTCCAGCACAGCCGCTCCCGCCCCGCCGCCGCCGGGGCAGTGGGCTGGTCGGTCGGGGAAAGCTCGCATCGCCCTCCCCCGTAAGGTTCAGAGGGCCGGGCCGGGGGCGAGCAGCCTGGTTCCCCGGGTAGGACAGCGCCAGAGCAGCCGCCGCCGCGCACCGCGGGTCCTGCGCACAGGTGCGCGCTGCTAGCCAGGTGCGCCGCTCGCGCCCTCGCTCCGCCCCGCCTCGCTGCGCCCTCGCCCCTTCCGGACGCAGGGAGCGCGCGGGGCTCTGGCGGTCAGTTACAGCGAAGCCGGGCGACCCCACTTTCGGGCCGTGCTCTGCAGAGGGTGAGTAGGGGCGAGGCGCCCCGGAACTCGGGATTTAGATGGTCGGGTGGGCCGGGCGGGACGCGGCGAGGGTAGGTGGGTCGTTGGGTTTGCTTAGTGGCTGGAGGCCCACCGGAAATACAAAGTGCTGCTGAAGCCTGGAAGAGTTTTGGGGGCTGGGGGTGGGGGAAGGCAGGGAAGGCTGGCTCTTGGCAGTAACTTTGTTAGACGACGTTGGTGTGGCAGAAGGCCCCACTTCGCCGGGCCACGGTCACTTTGGGCCTAAGAGGAGGCTCCCGCCGGCGGGTCCGATCACCCTGGTGCCTGCGTTCAGTGAGTCCGGTCTCACTCCCCCTCTCCCCGAGTCTCTGTCCCCGC
Source organism: Ochotona curzoniae (assembly GCF_017591425.1). Lineage (NCBI taxonomy): Eukaryota > Metazoa > Chordata > Mammalia > Lagomorpha > Ochotonidae > Ochotona > Ochotona curzoniae. The sequence continues at coordinate 18,426,186 of NW_024466607.1, read as the reverse complement.
AGGAGCCCTTGGGTGGGTGGCGCGGAGTCTGTCCTTTGAGAGAGATGTGTCTGAGGGAAGAAGTCCCGGTGCTGGGAACTCCGAGGCTTCCGGAGGTGGATGACTGCAAGTCAGAAGACAGAGACCCAGACATAGATTTGGAACTTACGGTCAGCTGGTGAGGTTGAGGCGGGCAGCTGCTTGTATTAATTAATTTATTAGTATTTGAAAAAGATTTATTTGAAAGGCAGAGTTACAGAGGGGAGAGAGCGCGAGGGGTTCCTTCCACTGACTGGTTCACTGGGCCTGTTGGAAGCCAGGAGCTTCTCCTGGGTCTCCCACATGGATACAGGGACCCAAGGACTTGAGTCATCCTCCACTGGTTTCTCGGTCCATTCGCAAGGAGCTGGATTAGCCGGGATTAGAACTGGCACTCACATGGGATCCAGGTGCGTGCAAGGTGAGGGCTTCAGTCACTAGGCTACCACGTATGGGGCGCTAGCAACCAGGATTTGAATCACTACCCATATGGGATGCCAGCTGTACCTATAGGCAGCTCTTAGCTGAGACCCTGCTGTGTGCATGGACTAGGACCAGTTTGCCAAGTGTAGCAGAGTGTGTGTGTTGGGGGAGGCGAGCTCTGGAATTACCTGGTAGTACAGGTGCTGTGGCTTCTGACCAAGAAGAGGCAGCTCAGCTGGTTTGAGCCTCACCTGTGCCGGGCGGCCCGGGGGTTGGGGGACCCCACACGTGGCCTCTGTGAGACTCTGGGCCTGCAGTGGCCGCAGCACCAGCTTGCTGGGTGCCAGGTCCTGAGTGCAAAGGTGAACGACACCAACAGAGGATGAGCTTAGTGAGGAACAAAGAGGGGCAGCACACACCCCTGGGCACTGCCTCCCTGGACTTTGTTCCCTGCCGCCCAGCCTGAGGCTTTGGGCGCTGACCACTTGGCAGCTCTAGGAAGGCCCCTGGGTGGCTGAGATCCACGAGGAGGCTGTGGGTCACCACGTGTGTCTGCTCGGTGAGTGCCAGGTCCTGCCGCTGGCCAGGCTCTTGGGCAGGAGACTGGAGCTACTGAGTATCAGGGCTTTGGATAGCCAGGGATGTGGAACCTGGCTTGCAAAGTGGGAGGTCAGGGAGGAGAGCTTTCTGCAGGTGTGGGCCGGCTGGGAGGAATTGCTGCAGGAAGGCCCAGTGGTGGGGAAGGAGGAGGAGAGCGCATGGGGATGGACTAGGGAGTGGGGAGTAGGCTGGGAGGTGCTCCTGTTGAAGATGGGGAGGGGCTGAGGGTCTTTCTCCAGGTGGGAACTGGTGGGCCCAGGAGACAGGCAGAATGGGCGGGGAGGGAGTGGAGGATGCTACGCCCTGAGTTGGAAGAGGGGTACCGTACAGATGTGGAGTCCCACAGAGGGACCCCAGCCTTGCACAACCTGAGTGGCCACCTCCTTAACCCCTACCGGCACTGCCTGGAGGCCAGTGATGACACTGCCCTGGTCTCCTGGGGGCTCTGTGGCCAGAACTGCAAGAGGGGTAGAAGAAGAGGCATGGAGGGCCCTGCAGCAGCCCTCTCTGAGCTGGTCTTGATGGGCTACCTGCTGGAGGGGACTGGTCTGTCTCCGCCCACCAGCTTGGTACCCTCTTGCTAACCGCTGCTCGGTTGCTGTGTCAAATACAGTGAATGAATGAAGTAATGCAAGCTGACATTCCTCCAAGGCCAGTGTGTCCTAAGCCTGGCAACCCAGGAGAGTTGGTTGGTCTACCTCTTCTTCATCCACGGGTGGGGGTGAAGGCAGAGGCCCCCTACAGAGCCCGGAAGGCAGCTGCTTGCAGACCCCTGGGTGGGCTTGGTGCTGCTGCTTGCAGACTGCTCGGCTCTGTGGCTTGCCGTCCGCTGGCCTGGGGTGAGGCTGGGTGCAGACCTTGGCTCTGTGTCTCCAGCAAGGGAGACGGGGCAGCAGCAGTGAGACCTAGCAAAGCAAATCATGGGGCTCAGAGCTGCCAGGGCAGGACAGAGATGCCCTTGTGACCTCTGTGACCCCGGAAGAGGCATTTCCTGGGACCCCAGGGGAAGGCCCATCCCGGAGACCTTTGCCTCTCTGCCTGTGTCATCCCCAAGAGAGCCCAAGGCCGTGGGGGTTGTTGACTTGTCCTATGTCCAACCTCCACCCACACAGGTGGAATTTTCTGGCTGATTCTCTTGCAAATATTAATCAAGGCCCTTGCTGGCGGACAGTGAACTCTTTGTTTCTTGGCAAGGGTTGGGCTGCCTCCCAGGCTGCTGGGGGCAGCGGGAGCCAGGAGAGGAGCAGATGAGGGTGTGCTGGCTTCGATGCCTGCCAGCCTGAGCCCTGTGTTTTGCCCCAGCAGCCTGCTGGGCTTGGGAGACTCAAAATATGAACTTGTGCTCCGAACTACAGTCCCCAAAGCCACCCCTTTACCCAGCAGGGCTACATGCATTTCCTTTGCTTCCATGGGAGAGGCAGACCACCAAACGTTCCCCCCCACAGACCCACAGGTCAGTCCCGTGTGTCCTGTTGGTGGGTGGTGTCTGGTCCCAGTTACCTGGGTCATCACACTGGGACATCACAGAAGGCCAGGGTGCTGCCATGTCCTCACGGTGCTTGGCGGAGGGGGCGGGGGTCCACAGAGGTCACCTGAGATTTCAGGAGCAAAAGCCATTACCACCATGCATGCTGGGCTCATGGACAAGGCTGGAGATACCTTAGTATTATGGTTATGAATTTAATACTATTTGAATGAATATTGGTAACAGAGAATGCCGTTACAATGAACACCGAGTCATGGGGTTGAGTGAGGAGAGTGGAGCTCGGCTCTTGTGGATGCGCCCAGTGCTGGTTAGCTCTTCCTCTTTGAATTCGTGGGCCCGTGTTCTCAGCTGTTTACTTCCTTCCGCCCTTGTGATCGGTGAGATGGGTGGCCCCATTCCCATTCTGCAGATGAGTAAACCAAGGCCCAGAGATGTGGAGACTACAACCCAGGGCAGTTGACCCCCAGCACGATCCAGTGCTAGAGTAGTACAGCTAGAATATGGGTCCCCAGTACAACATGGGGGGTTGCGTGTGAGTGGGAGGTGGTTCTACAAATCAGTATAGCAGCACTTGTGTTGTTTGTTGTTGTTTGCGTATTGTAGTGAGAACAGCAATGCCATTTCCAAGGGGCACACTCTTGAAATGGCCGGGGGCAGGGGTGGGTGGCTTTCTTACACCATCCCCGAGTGCCAGATTGATTTCTGGGATTTTTCTTTAGGGAGAGAATCATTTCCTGTGGGGAAAAAGAAGCAGTCTTTTTTTTTTTTTCTTCCTTTGTAAAGCAGCTTGATCTGTGTTCTCAAGGCCGTGTGCTGCTCAGCCGGCTGGAAGTCCACAGGGAACAGTGTGGAGCCTGGGAATGATGGCCTGGGGCTGTGGCCTGGGCCCAGGTGACCCTGCCCATTCTGGTGCGGGCCAGGCCAGTGGCTGTGGACCTGGACGTTAGCGGCCTGGGGCGGGTGCTCATCCCAGCCGCCGCAGCCCCTCTCTGAGTTTCCCTCCAGCTCCTGGCTGCTCACGCAGACCCTGGGAAGCAGGGGCGATGGCTCCAACACCTGAGTCCCTGCACTTCACCAGGCTCTTTGCTGATTCCTGGCTTCGGCCTCAGGGACTGAGGCAGGATGGAGCACTCTGTCCATCTCTCTCTCTCTCTCTGCTTCTCTCTCTCTTTGTCAAATAACTTTTTAAAAAGAGTCATGACGGCTTTGCAGTGTTCCTGCTGCTGCCCCTGTCGTGTTTATAGAACATACTGGAGCCTGCACAGCAAGCAGGGGGAGGGGAGGCTTTGCTCAGGGTCTCTGGTAGGACGTGAACGCTAGGGGCTGTGTGGCTCGCAACCCTGGCATCCCTCATCAATGCTGCGTCCTGGCAGCTCCCCTGCTGTCGTGGGTCCCGCCAAAGCACCTGCGAGGCAGCAGGTGATGGCCCAAGGCCTTGGGGGCTCTGCTGCCCACCTGGGAGACCTGGGTGGAGTGTGAGGCCACTGGTTTCACCCGGGCTGCTCTGGGTATTTGGGGAGTCAACCTGCAGATAGAAGAGTTCCTTCGTGTTTTTGGTAAGTCAGATATACAGAGAGGAGGGCAGACAGGAAGATCCTCTGTCCAACGATTCACTCCCCAAGTGACCGCAATGGCCAGTGCTGTGCCGATCCAAAACCAGGAGCCAGGATCCCCCTGCAAGTCCCCCCACACTGGTGCAGGGTCCCAAGGCCCCGGGCCGTCCTCGACTGCTTTCCCAGGCCACAAGCGGAAAGCTGGATGGGAAGTGGGGCTGCCGGGATTAGAACCGGCACCCATATGGAATCCTGGCACATTCAAGGTAAGGACCTTAGCCGCTAGGCCACCGTGCCAGGCCCTAGAACTATATATATTTTAAAATACAAAGGTGCTTCAGAAAGTTCATGGAAAATGGAAGCAAAAGATGTTTATGTGGCTGTGAAAACTTTTTGAAATCTGTAGATTTTTTTTTGTGATGCTCGTTTCCATGAACTGCTGCTAGAAGTTCCCCTCATACTGTTTCAAAACTTTTTTTTTTTTAAAGGTAAACTGTAAGCCTGTTATCTTATTTTCAGAAGGTCACTGCGCTAAACTGCTGTGGAAATTGCCACGCTCTGACTTTCGATTTTGCGCTTATCTCGTACAGACGATCAGATAGTGCGTGAACCGGCTCTGGTCGCAGGCTGCACTGTGTCCTGTCACGTCCGGGTGTGCGCTGATTGTTGGGTAGCTGGAGATTTTGAAAACTGTCTGAAAATGTCCTGGAGGGGCAGGCTTTCGGTGCATGGTTACAACATCACTTCGGGGCCCAGCGCGGTGGCGTGGTGGTTAAGGTCCTCACCTTGCACGCCCAGGATCCCATATGGGCGCCGGTTCTATCCCGGAAGCTCCACTTCCCATCCAGCTCCCTGCCTGTGGCCCGGGAAAGCAGTCGAGGACGGCCCAAAGCTTAGGGACCCTGCACCTGCGTGGGAGACCCAGAAGAGGCTCCTGGCTTCGGACCGGCATAGCATCGGCCGTTGCGCTCACTTGGGGAGTGAATCATCGGACAGAAGATCTTCCTCTCTGTCTCTCCTCTCTGTATATCCGCCTTTCCAATAAAAAAATAATAAAAACAAATTTAAAAACAAAACAAACAAAAAAAACACATCGCTTCAAATGCCTGTGTCCCACAGGCGAGTGCCTGGTTCAAGTCCTGCTTCCACTTCCAGTTGAGCTCCCTGCTAGTGCACCTTCTCCGAGGCAGCAGGTGTGGCCCAAGTGCTTGGGTCCCCGCCTCCCCTGCGGGAGACCCAGGTGGAGCTCTGGCTTCTGCCTGGCCCAGCCCTGGCTGTTGGACACACTTAGGGGCATGAACCAGCACCTGGATGAAAGATCGCCCTGTTTTACTGCTTTTCAAATAAAATGAACATTAATTAAAAAGAATTTTTTTTAAGGATTCATGTATGTATTTGAAAGACAAAGTTACAGAGAAAGGACAGACAGAGATCTTTATCTTCTGGTTCATTCCCCAAGTGGCCGTAGTACCTAGAGCTGGGCCAGACATGAGCTGGGAGCACGCAGGTGCAGGGGTCAGAGGACTTGGGCCCTCTGCTGCTTTCCCAGGCACGTTAGCAGGGAGCTGGATGGGAAGTGGAGCAGCTGGGACTCAGAGCAGCAACCGTCCGGGATGCCAGCGCTTTAAGCAGTAGATTAACTCACCCACAATGTTGGCTGCTGTTAATAAAAATTTGTACAAAGTGTAGCTGGAAAGAGGAAGCTGGTCACAGGCTTTGCACAAGAGCCCAAGCTCCCGGGGCCCATGTGTCTCCGAGGCTCGGCCAGGCTCTTCCCTCGCGTGCTTCGGGCACATCTGACATTGCCGCTCAGCACTGACAGAGCTCCTCCCTGTTGTGCAAACTGCACCATGCGCAGAGTCGGCCAGAAACGGATTCCTGAGAGCTCCACGTGCCAGTCCCACGGTTCCCACGGTGTCACCTCTGCCACCAGCCCCAGGGGTCATGTTGCTTCAAACCCCAGAGGCCGTTGTTTCTGCTGCTTTTTTTAGTATGTGTTTCAGACTGCCTGGTCACCCCACACACCAAGGGACAAATTTCAGTCCGTTCTTTCCTTCCCTCCTTTCTTCCTTCCTATCTTTTTCTCCCATCCAAGCACTAACCAGGCCTGACCCTGCTTATCTTCAGAGATCAGACAAGATCGGGTGCGTTCGGGGTGGTATGGCCATAGACACTATCTTTTTCTTTTTTTTTTTAAGATTTATTTTTATTATTTTTTTATTGGAAAGGCAAATATACAGAGAGGAGAGACAGAGAGGAAGATCTTCCGTCCGATGATTCACTCCCCAAGTGAGCGCAACGGCCAATGCTATGCCGGTCCGAAGCCAGGAGCCTCTTCTGGTCTCCCACGCGGGTGCAGGTTCCCAAAGCTTTGGGCTGTCCTCGACTGCTTTCCCAGGCCACAGGCAGGGAGCTGGAAGGGAAGTGGAGCTTCCGGGATAGAACCGGCGCCCATATGGGATCCTGGGCGTGCAAGGCGAGGACCTTCACCACTGTGTCATCGAGCCGGGCCTGAAACTATCTTTTTCTAAAGTGACTTGTTTATTTAAAAAGCGGAGTGACAGGAAGAGACAAAGTCAGAAAGGGAGGAAGAGAATTAGAAAGATCTTCCCTCTGGGCCCAATGTGGTAGCCTAGTGGCTAAAATTCTTGCTTGGCATGCACCAGGGGGCCTTTGGACCCTGCAGCTGCATGGAAGACCCAGAAGAGGCTCCTGGCTTCGGATTGGCGCAGCTCCAGATGTTTCAGCCACTTAGGGAGTGAACCAGTGGACAGAAGATCTTCCTCTCTGTCTCTCCTCTCTGTATATCTGTCTTTCCAGTAAAGATAAATAAATCTTTAAAAAAAAAATTCTTTCATCTGCTGTTCACTCCCCAAAGAGCTGCAGTTGGCAGGGCCGTGCAGCCTCAAGCCAGGAATCACGAGCTGCTTCTGTGTCTCCTAAGGGCTTTGGCCTGTCTTCTACTGCTTTCTCAGGCACATTAGCAGGGAGCTGGATGGGAAGTGGATTAGCTGGGACTGAAACCTGAGCCCCTTGGGGTGCCGGCACTGCAGGAGGTGACCTTACTGTGCTATGCCACTGCTTGGGCCTCCAGCAATGATTTCTTAGCACCCTCCAACATCCATGGGGTGGGCTGGTTCTCCCGTCCCACAGGAACCGAGGGGGATGGTGAGCAGGGCTCCCCTCTCTTCTCGTCTATAGCCTTCCTTGGGCCTCACTCTGTTGTGACTGGTTTTTACCTCAGTTTAGCATGACATGTGTGGCCTTTCCCCACCTCCCCCCTCGATTCTCACAGTGCTATCCCTAGGTGTGTCCCTTCGGCTCCTGCGGTTCCTGGGAACTGATGGATGAGCCCAGAAGCGCGATGAGATGCAGCTGAGATGGCGCGGGGAGGGCCCTGGGGCTGGATGAAGGAGCCTGACCCTCACCGGCGTCCCTGGTTCAGGCTCCCCCTGTGGAGAGGGAGTGCTGCCCTCTGCTGCAGTCTCTGCCCTGCCTCCTCTCCTAGAATGGACAGGGCACTCTCACACGTCATCCCCTCCCTGCCAGGCCTCTCCCTGAGTGCCTGCTTGCATGCCTGGCCCTGGCAGAGACACTGTGGTTGGGAGAGCTACTTGGGCCCTGGGCTGCCGGGCCGCCAGTTTTCCGGTGGCTTTTGGGACCTGCCCTCCCTCCTGCCCCTTGGCCTCTCAGCTGCTTCTGCCTTTGCCAGCTGCTGGAGCTGGCCCCAGATCCCTGTCCCCACTGGGGCCTGCCCTGCTGTGTAGCCTACTCCCCAAGGCAGCCCAGTAGGCAGGAGGCGGTTCTGTCGGGAGGGTCCTATTCCTTAGGGACCAGCCTGCACACTCCCTCCTCCCCCAACCCCTTTGCCTAGTCCCTTGGGAGGCTCTAGCATGGCTCTGGGAGGGGGTCCTGAAGGGGTGAGTCCCCCCGACCCTGCAGCAGTGACCCCACTCCTAAATACACCTCAGGTGCAGACTCCCCTGGGAAGGAAAGAAGCCGCAGGTGACCCTGACAGGTGTGCCTACAGGACCTGAAGCTTGGCCGTGACCGCCTGGGGTGGAGAGTGCATGGTTCCCCACTGGCTCCTGGCATTGATGGAGCCCTCCCCTTCCCCGCCATGGGGGGCTCAGGTAGTCTGCACAGAGGACAGGTCCCTAGTTCCAGGACTCACGAAGGTGCTACAGGGGGCAGCAAGCAGACCCAAGGACACCACACGTGTCAGATGTGGCCCCGCCCTGCCCGCCTTGCGTTGGTGAATGAAAGGCCCAGGTCTCCCGCAGAGCTGGTATTATTTCCATTACGATATTAATTGCTGAGGAATTAAGAATAGAGACTAGATCTAATTATTGCATCTGGGAGGGTGGCCTAGTGAGAAGTTTTTCGTTTAATGATTTATTTAAGGGGCTGGCGTTCTGCAGTAGTTAAGCTGCCTGTGTGATCCAACTTCCCATTCGAGTGCAGTTTCCGGTCCGGCTCCCTGCTGGTGGCTCCTGGGAAAGTAGCAGAAGAGGGTCCAAGTCCTCAGGTCTCTGTACCCACGTGTCAAATCCAGAAGAAGTTCTGGCTCCTGGCTTCTACCTGGCTCAGCCTTGGCTCTTGCAGCCATTAGGGGAATAAACCAGCAGATGAAAATTCTCTCATTCTCAATTCATTTCTTCCTGTTTCTTTCCTTCTCCTTCTTCTGCTTTAAGATTTTTTTAAATTTATGTAAAAGGTAGAGTTATAGAGAGAATCTGTTCAGGTACTGCTTCAATGGCTGCAAGAGCCAGGTGTAGGCCAGGCCAAAGCCAGGAATCACTGATGGGGACAGTGCAGACACAAGCCCTGCGCTGCTTCCCCAGGTGCCTTAGGAGAGGGCGGGACTGGAAGTGCAGCAGCCGGGACTGCAATGGGTGCCCAGATGGGATGCTGGTGTCATAGAGGTTTAATTGGCGGAGCCACAAGGCCTGTCCCCAGGGAGGCGGTCTCTGGGTCTGGGAGTTGGAGGCGCGGCCTTGGAAGGTGCTTTTCCTTGGAAGGTTGGTTCTACAAGCAGAGCCTCTCCGTCTTTGCTTCCAGCTCACCAAGTCCTCCTTACTGCAGGGACATTGTGTCACACACTGCCCTACCGCCTGGCCTCCCCTTCCCCATGGTTGCACAGCTGAGAGTGGACATAAACACGTGAGCCCGGCTCGTGTGTGTGGTCATTACCATGACGCAGTGCTGTCTAGGCAGGGTCTTGATGCTTCCTGGGTTCTGGGATCACAGGTGGGGACAGCTCCAGGCAGCTCCCCTAACGCCCGAGGAGCCTGTGGCCCCCTGCTCCTGGAGGCGCCATGCCTGAGGTGGGTGGCCCCGGCACACACCCTCCTGTTCACCCTTTGCTGTAACGTGGTGCCAGTGTCCAGCCGCAGCCTTCTTCCGCAAGGTGGACAGGCTCCCCTGGCATCACCTCCTGGCGTAGTGTCCATTGGCTTGTCTGGGTCTTGTTTGTGGAGGAGGAGGATGACACTGGGCACCTCCATTTGGCCACTTTTGTCACTCACATGTAACATCCTGAGAAACTGCCCGCCTCCTTTGCACGGTGGCCACAGCGTTCTAGGCTCCCACAGCCGCTCACAAAGGCTCTGACTTCCCTGAAGGCTGCTCAACACTTGTTCTTTTGTTTCCTTCCTGTGTTAAGATTTGTTTGTTTGAAAGGCAGAGTCACCTAGAGAGAAGGAGGGAGACAGATCTTCTGTTCACTCCTTCACTCCCGAGGGGGAAGCAGTGGCTCGGGCCAGACAGAGCAGACAGAAGTCAGAGGTCAGGAGCTTCTTCCAGGTCTCGCTCGTGGAGGGTCCCAAGTGCTCGCATCATCCTCTGCTGCGTTCCCTGGCGTGTGAGCAGGGAGCTGGATTAGAAGTTGGGCAGCTGGGACTTGAACTGGCACCATTTGGGGGATGTTGCTGCTGCAGTCAGGGTTTACCCTGTCATGCCACAGTGCCAGCCCAAACGTTTGCTGTGTTGATCATTTTCTGGTTTTGTCTCAATGGTGCACACCTCCAGTGGGTGGGGAGTAGCACCTCATTGTGGTTTTGACTGGATTCTCCTGTTGGCTGGCAACATAGAGCATCCTTTTTTGGGTACTCGCTGGCCCAAGATGCTGTATGTCATCTTTGGAAAAAAATGTCAGTTTCATTCCTTCGAGTATTTTCTATCTGGGCTGTTTTTATTGGTGAGTTGTAGGGGTTCTTGGTACACCCCGAATGCTGATCTCAGGTACATCAACTGTGCATATTTTCTCTTGTTCTGAGGTTTAGTTCACTCATGTGAAGTGTCTGTGCGCCTTTTTAGTTTTGATATGATACCCCTTACTTAGTTTATTGTTGCTATTACCTTAACTCACATGCTCCATTCAAGTAAGCATCGCCAAAACCCTTTCTTGTTTCCACCCAGAAGTTCTGCAGGTCTCGCATGTCAGCACTCGGTCTGTTGTGATTTTATCTTTGTGCATGGTGCACTCTGAACTTTGGGTCGTGGACATGCTGTTTCCCCAGCACCGTCTGCTGAAGCCTGTCCCCTCAATGATCAGGGGTCTTGGCATTCCTGGCTAGGAGAGTTTGTGAGCTCTTTTTTTTTTCCCCCATTGATCTATGTATCTGTTCTTTTCCCACTAACATACTGTTTTGGTCACTGTTGCTTTGTAGTATGTTTTAAAACCAGAAGGCTGGCACTGTGGTGTGGTGTGCTAGACTTCCATCCAGAGCATCAGGTGGTTCAAATCCCAGTGGTTTCGTTTTCAGTCCTGCTCACTGTGTATGGCCTGGGAGAGCAGTGGACGCTGCCCCAAGTCCCTGGGCCCTGGCACCCAAATGGGAGACCCAGGAGAGGCTCCTGTGTTCTGAGCAGCCTAGTTCCAGCTGTCACAGCATGTGGGGAGTGAACCAGGGGATAAAACATCTCTGTCTCTCTGGAATTCTGCTTTTTAATGAAAAATAAACAAAACTTTAAAAAAGGGAAGTATGGGTCTTCTAGGTTGATTTTCCTTCTAGCTTTTTTTCTATTTGAAGGATTACAAAAATGATTATTTCTTCTGTGTTGACACATTAGCGATGTTAAGGCATGAGGTATCTTTCTTGTTACTTTATGTTGTGTTTAATTTCTTGAAGCGTTTTGTAATTTTCAGTGTATGAATCTTTTGACTCCTTGGTGAAATTCATTCCTCAGTATTCTGTTTGATGATATCCCAGTTAGAACTGTCTCTTTAATTTCCTTTTCACATTGTTCATTGTTAGTGTATTAAAGCTGCAACACGTTTCCTTGCGGCTCTGCTGAATTTGCTTAGAAGCTCTGGTTTGGGGTGGTTTCGTTGTGGCATCTTGAGGGTTTTCAGCATGTCAGATGGTGTCACCTGTGAGCACAGGCCGTTGGCGTCTCACGTCCTGGCCGGGTCTGGGTCGAGCTTCCAGCGCGGGGTTGCAAAGGAAGGTGAAAGTTGAGCAACTTAGGTTTTTTTTTGTTTCTGATCCGCGGCGGAGGGCAGGGCGGCTTTCAGCCTGTGACGGTTTAGAATCAGTGAGTCCTGAGTTTTGTTGTAATGAAAGATTGTGCCTGTGGCGTGCGTGTGATTGGTTGGATTTGTCAGCGGCTTGCTTGCTTTTGCATCAGTTGAGTAGATCATGTGGCCTAGTCTCTGATCCCATTAATGGTGTTTATTGTATTAATTGGTTTTCATTGGTTGAATTCTCTCTGCTGGCCAGCCATCAATTCTACATGGTCCTAGAGTATGATCCTGTTAAGATGCTGCTGCTGAATTCAGTTTGCTAGATTTCCGTGGAAGACTTTGTGTCAGAAGGGATATTATAGTTTTCTTGTCTTGGTAGTATCTTTGATATCTGGGTATTATTCAGAGTGAACTTTTTTAGTAGGATCTGAGAAGGACTGATATTACTTCTTTAACTGCCAGGTGTCAGTAATCAATGAAGCTGTTTGATCTGGTTTGTTCAGATTTTCTGATTCTTTATGATTTGATTTTAGTAGATTGTGTATTTGAGAATTTGTCCATTTCATCTAGATTTTCTTCTGGTTTTCATTGAATTTTATAGTACTCTTATAATCTTTAATCTTGTTTGTTTGTTTGAAGATTTGTTTCTCTTAAAAGCAGGGTCAAAGAGACAATCTTCCATGCGCTGGTTCACTCCCCGAATAGTTGACATGGCCTACACTGGGCCAGACCTAAGCCAGGAGCTTGGAAGTTCTTCAAGGTCTCCCATGAGGGTGCAGAGGCGCAAGGACTTGGGCCATCCTCTGTTGCTCTCCTTAGCAGAGAGCTGGATTAGGACTTTGACAGCTGGCACTCAAACTGGTGCCTCTATGGGATTGCAGTATTGCAGCTAGAGGCTTAGCTTGATATGCCACAGCACCCTCCCTAGTCTCTCTCTTTTTGAACAATCATTCACTATATCCCCACGGTTATGTCTGAATTTAATAATCTGTTTTTTTTTTAATTCCTTTTTGTTTAGTTTTGCTAAAAGATTCATCCATCTTTGTTGATTTTGAAGAGTTGCTTTTGAGGTTCACTGATTTTTTTTTTTAATAATTTATCTCTGCTTTGATCTTTACCGTTTCTTTCCTTTTGTTAGGTTTTGGTTTCACTTGCCCTTTTTTTTTTTTTCTTTCTTGTTTGTTTCTTTAAGATCTAAAAATCTTACTCGAGATCCTTCTCTTCTTAACAAGTCAATGAGAGAGACCGAGAACTCTCACACACGGGTTCGCTCCCCAGATGCCCCGTTGGCACTGGTTGATGCTGGCAGCTTCATCCTGGTCTCCAGGCAGGTGGCAGGAACCCAATTCTGGAGCCATCAGTGCTGCCTCGCAGGGTGTGCGTTCCGAGGTCCGGGGTCAGGATCCAGGGCCAGGCACTCCGGAGTGGGAGGCAGGCAGCTTAGTCCCTGTTGGAGCCCCACCCCTCGACTTTGCTGCATTGATAGATGTTACTTTCCCTCCTTTTTTTTTTGGTTAAGATTTATTTCTTTTGTATTGGAAAGGCAGATTTACAGAAAGGAGGAGAGACAAAGATCCGCTGGTTCACTCCCCTAGAGGCCACAACGGCATAGCTGAGCGAGTCTGAAGCCAGGAGCTTCTTCCAGGTCTCCTGTGTGAGTGCAGGGTCCCAAGGCTCTGGGCCATTCTCCACTGCTTTCCCAGGCCACAGGCAGGGAGCCGGATGGGACGAGGGGCTGCTGGGACACGAACCAGCACCCATTTGGGATCCCCATGTCTGCAAGGCAAGGACTTTAGCCATTAGGCTACAGCGCTGGGCCCTGTTACTCAGCATGGTTTTGCCTGCCTGGCCTCAGTGTGGTGTGTTATCTTCCTTTGTCCTCAGGCCTCTCCTGACTTTCCTTGTGTTTTCTCCCTTGGCCAGTTGGTTATCTGAACAGAGGTTATCCTTTTCAAAAGATTTATTTACTTGAAAGACAGAAACACAGAACCACAGGCTCATAGCAAGAGGGAGGGGGCTGCACAGGGGAGAGCCAGGTGCCCAGAATCCCCCACCCGCGTGGTCTCCAGACAAGCAGGACCCAGATCCTGCAGCCATCCTCGGCTGCCCCCTGGACCTGGGCACCGCTCCCAGGTGCTCCCTGCAGTGTGCTGTGCAGGTCCACCCCCGCACCACGTAGGCTGACGTTTTCCAGTTTTCCTTGTGTTCGCTGGTTTCTGGCTTCACTGTGACCTGTCGCACAGTCCGCCCCGGAGCGGTGTCCGTGAACCTCAGGAAAGGCTGGCTGTCTTCCGTCGCTGGCTTGACTCTTCTGTTGTGTTCGCCTGCTGTATGCTACTTCTAAGGCTTCGATTTCTGCGTTGATCTGTGTGGTGATTCTACACATACTGAAACGGATTCTTGGGAGTCCTCGGTTCTTACCGTCTGATCTTCCGTCTCTCCGGTTGTGACTGCAGCATCTGGGGCTTGTGGTGTGTGCTGCATGCTGGGATTGCCTGTTGGAAAGCTCTCCGACCCCATGTCGTCCTCTCGGATGGCTTCTCTCTCAGCTGTGTGGTCCTTGCACGGCCCTGGACCTGTTCCTCTCGGCCCTCAAGAGTGGTCTGCGCCTCGCTGTGCTTCTCCTCGGCCTCAGCTCCTGAAAGGTGCTGGGCATGCGTGCGTCCCAGGTCTGCGTGGTGCTGATTTTGGTGTGGATGTGGCTTTGACAGCACCTCTGGGTAAATTCCAGGGTGGATGGTATGAGAAGAGCGTGTTTAGATTTTGTTAGAAATTACAAACCCAGGAACCAGCGCCGAGGTGTCTGCAGTACCAGCATCCCATGTGGGTGTCACTTTATGTCCTGGCAGCCCCACTTCCCATCCAGCTCCCTGCTTGTGGCCTGGGAAAGCAGTCAAGGATGGCCCAGAGCCTTGGGACCCTGAACTTAATGTAGGAGACCTGGAGGAAGCCCCTGGCTCCTGGTTTCAGACCTGCCCAGCTCCAGTCACTGAGGTCACCTAAGGAGTGAACCAGCAGATGGAAGATGTCTCTGTCACTTCTACCCTCTTTGTAATTATTTCAAGTAAAAATAATAACTTTCAAGAAAAAACTCTTGACCAAAAAAAATATACGCCCCTGTCCATCAGTGGCTGCATCATTGCACCCCCCGAGCAGTGGGTGACACTGCTGCCCTGTCCCCTCTGCAGCGCTGGCTGCGGTGAGTGTTTTGGGGTCGGGGTCTCTCCCTGTTGCCCCTTACAGTCACGTGCGATGCAGGATGTGGGGCCCCTCTTCCGGTGCCCGTTTGCCATCTACCCATCTTCCTCGGCGCGGCCTTGGGCCTTTCAGACAGCTGTTAGGAGTTTTCAGGACACCGGGGTGGACGCATCTGAGCTCACGGTTTCTAGCAGATCATGTCTTTTGCAGATCTTTTCTCTAGGTCCTGGCTTACCTTTCTAAACTCTCAGCAGGGTTCATGGTTGCTTCTGGTATCCTGGATCTTTCCTGGGGTGCTGTATTTAAAAAGTCACCATCGGCCTGGGGTTGTGGCAGAGTGCGAGCCTCTTCCTGGGATATGGGCTTCCCGGTTCCCAGCTGCTCCAGTTCTGAGCCAGCTCCCTGCTGATGCTCCTGGGACAGCAGCAGTGGATGGTCCCTGCACCCACATGCGAGACCCGGATGGAGTTCTTGGCTCCTGGCCTTGACCTGGTCCACCATCGCTGCTGAGGCCATTTGCACAGTGAGCCAGCAGGTGGAAGCTGTCTCTCTCTGTGTCTCTCTGTAACTCTGTCTTTTAAGTGAGTAAAATAAATGTTGAAAAAAAAAAAAAGTCCTCAACCTCAAGGTTTGGAGTTTGTCCTGTCATTTTCTAGTTCTATGCTTTATATTTAGGTCTGTGATAATTTTTTAAAAAATGGTTTAATTTATTGAAGGTCAGAATTATACAGAGAGAGAGGGAAGCAGGAGGAGAGAAATCTCTCCCCAGATGGCTGTAACATTAGGAGCATCCTTGTTCCAAAGCTGGAAACCTGGAGTTTCTTCTGGGGGTTCTCACAAGGATGTAGGGGCCCAAGGCCTTGAAGCATCCTCCACTTCTTTCTCAGGCCATAAGCAGGGAGCTAGATCAGAAGTGGGGCAGCCAGGAATTGACCTGGCACCCATATGGGATGGCAGCACCACAGGTGCAAAACTAACTTGCTATACCACTGTGCTGGCACCCTATGATACATTTTGAATGATTTTTTTTTTTTTTTTTACAAGGATACAAGGTCTGTGTCTGTTTTAGGCAGATTTATTTGTTTGGAAAGTAGAGCTAGGGAAAGATCTTCATTCGTTGAATCACTCGTCAGTTGTGCACAAAGCCAGGTCTGGGCCAGGATGACACCAGAAGACAGGAAGTTCATCTGGGTCTCCCACGTGAGTGGCGGGGGCCTCAGCCCTCAGGTCACCTCCCACAGCTTTCCCAGGTTCCTTGGCAGGGAGCTGGGCCAGCAGAGTGGCTGGGGCCGTCCCAGCACTCAGCGTGGGAGGTCAGCATCCCAGGTGGTGGCTTCAAGCGTTGTGTAACATCAGCTCCTGCGTTGCTTTCCTGTGGCCCGTGGAGACCCGGATGTTGTGGCTCCCTCTGTGGAAGACGCTGTTGTTCTGTCAGGGACAGTCGGGGACAGCTCTGTGGTTCTGTTGCATGGATGTGTTTGTTCCATCACCAGTTCCCCACTAATTTACTTACTGTTGCTCTGTAAGAAGCCTTGGGGTCACCTAGCACCAATCCTCTGGCTTTGTTTTTCTCTTTTAGTGTTGTGTTGGTTATTCTTGGTTTTTCACCCCTGAACATCAACTAACTTACTTTCTTTCTTTTTAAAAAAAAAATTATTTATTTTTATTGGAAAGTCAGATATACAGAGAGGAGGTGAGGCAGAGAGAAAGGTCTTCCTTCTCTCTGATGATTCACTCCCCAAGTGACCGCAATGGCCAGTGCTACGCTGATCTGAAGCCAGGAGCCAGGAACTTCCTCCAGGTCTCCCACACAGGTGCAGGGTCCCAAGGCTTTGGGCTGTTCTCGACTGCTTTCCCAGGCCACAAACAGGGAGCTGGATGGGAGGTGGAGCAGCCGGGATTAGAACCGGTGCCCTTATGGGATCCTGGTGTGTTAAAGGCGAGGACTTTAGCCGCTTGACCATGGCCCCGGGCCCAGACATCAGCTTTCTAACTGTTGGTCAATATTCCCACAGAATAACTTCAGGGTTTTGTTGTTGTTGTTGTTGTTTTGGTTTTTAATGGGGATTGTGTTGCCAAGAACTGACGTCCTGACAATATTGAACCTTTCATCTCTCACACGGTTTCGTAGCTCTTGCACATATTTGTTATTAGGAATATACCGTATTATTTCGTTTGAGGTGTTGGTGTAAATGATGCTTTGTGTTTGTTCAAGTTCAGCTTGTTGCTGGTTTGTAGGTGAGTGAGTGACTTTATTAACTTTTCACCCCGTAGCCTGCTGTCACTGCCTGAGCTCCAGGACTATTACTATTTTTTTATCTTGTCTTGCAGATTTTCTGTATTGGTCATCTGCAAGCAGACTGATTTCCCCTTTTCCCGCCTGTCTACCTTTGGTCCCCTTCTCAGTGCCTCAGCTCGCACTTGCAGCGTGCTGGCAAGGAGTGGCCGGGGGTCGCATCCATGTGGGAGGATGTTCCCCTCTATTGCTAGTTTGCTGAGAAATTTCTTCTTTTATCATGAATGGATGTTGGGTTTTGTCAAAGGCCTTTTATGATTGGTTTTTCTTGTAGCTGTCTGATGGATATTCACTGATGTTGAAGGCTGAGCCCGTTTTGTATACCCAGGATAGATCCCACTTGTTTGTGGTTATATAAGTTAAAAAAAATGTTTTGGGGAGAGGGAGCAAGGGAAAGAGACAGTCCACTGGCTGGCTCGCTCCCGGAAAATGCTAGCTGTGTGCACATGTGTGCATCTGTCATCTGTATATGGCTGAAGGATACACACGGGAGAGACTGGTCTCTAGTTTTCTTAGTTTTGTGTGCTGTGAGAGGAGGGTGTTGCTGGCCTCCCTGCGTGAGGAAACACGCCTCTTCTGACATCTCCCAGAAGGAATCGTCAAGAACAGGGATGCTTTCCTCTGACTGTGTCATGTGGAATGTTCCATTGAGTCTGTGCGGGCTTCGAGCTCTCTGCTGTGGAGGGTTAGTGATGATGATGGCTTCTTCAGCACCGCCCTTCTGGGAACAAAGGGAGAACCCACTCCGCCTGGGTTACCCCCTCTCTCACTTTAGAAGTCCATGCGTACAAGGGTCTTTGGAAGTCCGTGGAAATGCGGTTATCCATAACCTGGAGGATTCCTTTCTCTTTGCACCAATATCAGCATCTTTGTTATGATGGTTCCAACATCTGGATAGGTCCTCTGGTCTGGTTCTGTTGGCTACCGTTTGGTAATTGATAAGGAATCATTTGTGTTGGGGGGATGAGATTTTATTTGAATTGTGGATGACGGGGAGACAGACAACTCTTCCCTCTTGCTGATTCACTGCTCAAATGCCCAGAGTTGGGGCACTCTGAAGCCACGGGCCTGGAGCTCCATCTGCCTCTCCCAGCACTGGGCCCATCCTCTGCTGCCGGCCCCAGTGCATTAGCAGGGAGCTAGATGGGAAGGCGGAACAGCCAGCACTTGAACTGGTAGTTCAATCCATTGTGCACAGTGACGGCTACTCTTGCTTTATTGCATGACTTCCGATTTTGTATTCATGCTGGATCCCATGTAGAAGGGCAGTAGAGATGGAGGTAGACCTTCCTTTCATGCTGCCCAGTTCTGCAATATGGTGTTGCATTGGTCTAGCGAGGAGGTTGTCGTGACCGCTGCTTTGGGCTGCTCGCGTGGGGCCTGTGGTTGTGGAGGGCTCTTCTTGGTGCTGCTGCATCTGGCTCAGCCTGCAGGAGGCCCTGCCACCCCTCCCGCCTGTGCCTGCGGAGCGGGGCTGGCAGACTAGTCTAACCATTGTCACCTGCCTCCAGTGCGGGGCTGGCCATGTTCTTTGGTGCGGGGCACATGCAGGGCGTGGAGGGATTCCTCAGCGTTGTCTCGGGGGTTCTCGGGCCGGCCATGGGTGCCTGAGCTCCGTGGGTGGAACTTTATCCATTTTAGCAGTAGCTTGTGTAGCAGTGCTCAGGCTCCTGTGCCTGAGCACTGGAGCGCATTGGGGCCCCTCTGGCGCTGCGCCATGGCCCCATGCCAACTCCAGCGTCTGCTCCGAGGACCCTGGTCCTGGCCCTTATTCTGGAAAGCCCTCTAGTGCAGCCCCGACTCCTGCACACCAGGGCGTTCCGTCATCTGGTACTACCAGCAGTTGTTTGGTCAGGCCTCCTCCTCTTCCCTGGCCTCAGGCAGCCGGCGCCTTTTCTGTATGTGATGTTTGAGAAGAGCAATGCCTGGCGCCCAGAGGGCAAGCCCGGTTGTCCACCCTGCTGCTGGCCTCTGGGTGCACTCACATGTGCCACGGGTAAACCTTTCCGGGGACCCCCAAGCAGAAGGAGAGGACTACCCTATTGCCATCACTGCTCCCAAAGTTGCTGCATGTCCCCGGTGCCCAGTTCCCCCAGGGCAGAGGCTGTGGAGAGCTGGGTCCCTCGCTGCACTTGGGGTGTGGCCAGCCCAGCCCTGCACTGATCACTGAACGTGCATGCAGATTCCAGAATTGCTCAAGCCCCCTTTCCTCTTTCAGGACCCTGCAGCTGATTCGTGGATCCGAGAGGACTTGGGCCAGCAGCATGTGGTGGGTGCCGCGAAGCTGTAGGCTTGCGCGCCAAGGCCTGGCCAGAGCCCTGGGTGTGGGCGCGCCAGGCTGGCTTCAGGGTCGCCGCGCCCTGGGCACCACAGAAGAGTTCAGTTACGTGGTGGTGGGCGCGGGCTCGGCGGGCTGTGTGCTGGCAGCGCGGCTCAGCGAGGACCCCGCCGAGAGCGTGCTGCTGCTGGAGGCCGGGCCCAAGGACGTGTGGGCTGGCAGCAAGCGGCTGTCCTGGAAGATCCACATGCCCGCGGCGCTGGTGGCCAACCTGTGCGACGACAAGTACAACTGGTGCTACCACACGGAGCCGCAGCCCGGCCTGGACGGCCGCGTGTTGTACTGGCCGCGCGGACGCGTGTGGGGCGGCTCATCGTCCCTCAACGCCATGGTGTATGTGCGCGGGCACGCCGCCGACTACGACCGCTGGCAGCGCCAGGGCGCACAGGGCTGGGACTACGCGCACTGCCTGCCCTATTTCCGCAAGGCGCAGGCGCACGAGCTGGGCAGTGACAGGTACCGTGGCGGCGAGGGCCCGCTGCACGTGTCGCGGGGCAAGACCAACCATCCGCTGCACCAGGCCTTCCTGCAGGCCGCGCAGCAGGCCGGCTACCCTTTCACCGAGGACATGAACGGCTTCCAGCAGGAAGGCTTTGGCTGGATGGACATGACCATCCACGAAGGTGGGAAACAGGGGTGTGGTGTGTGTGTGTGTCCTCACCCATGGCAGTCCAAGGGAGGAGTCATGTCCCACCCCCGTTCTGTCCCCCAACACGCAACCCATACAGGTCCGGGGAGAGGTCTTAGGATGGGAATGCCTGGGGCAGGTGTACCTGGCTCCCGCCTTGCAGGCGGTGAGGGGTTAGCTGCCCAAGCCCAGCATTGGCTGCAGGTGTGGAGTCCGAGGCAGCCAGCGGCGCCCTTGACCCCACCTCCGTTTCTCCGTGGAGAGACCAGGAGAGGCCAGGGTGCACCCAGAGCTGCTGGCCCCCAGCTTGAGTGCTCTCAGCCCTCTGGCCGTGCAGGTGGCCATGGGCAGCCCGGGGCAGGAGGGGCTTCTGTTCCCTTGGTGCTGGGAAGAACAGGGGTGGAGGAGGGACGGTAAAGCAACCCAACCCCTGTGCTGTATCCTGCAGGCAAGCGCTGGAGCGCAGCCTGCGCCTACCTGCACCCGACCCTCAGCCGCCCCAACCTGCAGGCCGAGGCCCGGACGCTGGTGAGGCGGGTGCTGTTTGAAGGGACCCGTGCGGTGGGCGTGGAATATGTCTCCAAGGGCCAGAGCCGTGTGGTGAGTAAAGGGCAGGAGGGCGTGTGTGTCAGGGTGGCGGAAGTCCCACCTCCTCCCTGTGGCAGGAAGGGAGCAGCGGGGGCCTGGGGCCACCACGGGAGGCAGCCCCCAGGATTGCTGCCTGCTAGGATGCCATGTGAGTCCCTGCCCCTCAGGTCTTGGGGTGCAGGCCTGAAGGTTTCAACCCTTTCACCTAGCGGCAGGCCAGCTTACCCCGCCCACACTGTGCACACCACACACTCCTATCCACACCCATTCTATGGTCCTCGCGTGACCTGGCTGCTTCTCTGCCAGGCTCGTGCCAGCAAGGAGGTGATTCTGAGTGGAGGCGCCATCAACTCCCCGCAGCTACTGCTGCTGTCTGGCGTGGGGCCCGCCGATGACCTCCGGAAGCTGGGCATCCCCGTGGTGTGCCACCTGCCCGGTGAGCTCCCTCCCTTTTGTACCCTCTTTCCCCATGGCTGGGTGGGCAGGTGCTGGGGGTCGGCTACCATGTTCCTGGGGCTCCCACCTGGAGGACAGCACCCTGTAGTCGCCTGCTGCCAGGTCAGCGTGTCGCTAGGGCAGCTGTGAGCAAGGCTGCCTTGGGCTGGGAGGCGGCCAGCTCCTGGATGGGGAGCATGAGCTAGGGGCTGAGGCCTGAGCCGAGTTGTAGGGGCTGCCCTCACACTCCAGGTCCTGCACCCCCTGTTCACAGTGGGTGGGCTCTGTCTACACCAGGCTTCCTCAGGTGTAGTCTGTTGAAGTATCCACCTGGCACGCCCTAGGGGCTTGGATGAGCTGGTGTAGGGTCCATGGCCACCTCCCCTGTGCCAGGAGTTGTGGGGAAGGCTGTGTGGTTCCTCCTGGGAGTGAGCCCACACCTTCACAGGAGAAGCTGCTTAGCAGGGCTGGCCAAGGGCACCTGTGCAGCTGCCCAAGGGCAGGTGGCCAGGTTGGTGGCCCTCGCAGCAGCTGAGTGAGAGCCGGACTTAGCCAGGAATGCAGGAAGAGACCTCTGTGCTTAGCCTGGGGCTGAGCAGGAAGTCAGTGGCCCCAGGTGGGGAGGGAGTGGGGTCCTGAGGAGTCCCTGGTGACGCCTAGCTACCCTCCTCTGCTCTCCCGGCCTCAGGGGTGGGCCAGAACCTGCAGGACCACCTGGAGATCTACGTCCAGCAAGCGTGCACCCGCCCCATCACGCTGCACTCCGCACAGAAGCCCCTGCGCAAGGCCCGCATCGGTCTGCAGTGGCTCTGGAAGTTTTCAGGTGGGCACACAGGGTCGCACGGAGCTGGGCAGGCAGAGGCTCTGGCCACAAGGTGCTGGGCATGCAGCTAAACTGTAACTCCCTGGAAGTGACAGCCTGTACCAGGAAGCTTAGTCCAGGTCTGCCCCGAGGTGGGGTGGGATGGGGGTTCCTTGGTTAGGGCCTGCTTCTCCTCTGCCCTGCATGGGGGTGGCCCAGAGAGATGCCTTTTTAAAAGATTTTTTTATTTTTATTGGAAAGACAGATATATAGAGAGAAGAGACAGAGAGGAAGATGTTCCGATGATTCACTCCCCAAGAGGCCGCAACAGCTAGAGCTGAGCCAATCTGAAGCCAGGAGCTTCTTCTGGGTCTCCCATGTGGGTGCAGGGTCTCAAGGCTTTGGCGTCCTCGACTGCTTTCCCAGGTCATAAGCAGGGAGCTGGATGGGAAGCAGGGCTGCTGGGATTAGAACGGGCAACCATATGGGATCCCAGGTGTGTAAGGGGAGGACCTTAACCACTATGCTATTGTGCCGGGCCCGAGAGATGCCTTTGGGAAGCTAGGAGGGGATGTGCATGAGGGGAGACTGGGGTACCAGGCTGCAGAAACGGCATCCGTTTTCTTGCACATACAACTGCTGTGTGCTGCCCTAGTTGGTGTGGAGAGCCAGTGGAGCTGGCACTGGGTGAGCACTGAGCCCTGCATGTAGTTGATACATGTAGCATTGCCAGGTGAGCCCCCGCCGGGGAAGAGGAGGCAGGTGCGGGCATCTGTCAGATTGGGGTCTGGAGGCCCACTTAGCAGTCAGGAAGACAGAGGGAGCTGCCCAGGAAGGAGGAGGTGGTGGCCATCTGTAGGGTCCTTACCAGCTCTTCCAGCTTGTTCTCTCGCCACCGCTAGGGGATGGAGCCACAGCCCACCTGGAAACAGGTGGCTTCATTCGCAGCCAGCCTGGGATCCCCCACCCAGACATCCAGTTCCATTTCCTGCCATCTCAGGTGATTGACCACGGGCGGGTCCCTACGCAGCAGGAGGCTTACCAGGTGAGCAGGTGGAGTCCCAGCCTGGGGATGCCTCCTGTCTGACACTGAGGTTCTCGGGCGCTCGGTGTGCCTGAGTGGGGCCAGGAGGTGGCGGGGGTGATCTGAACACAGTGTGACAGCACTGCAGCGCGCACGTGGTGGGTGGCCAAGATGAGACCAGCAGCCCCGCCTTGCCCTGGAACTGCTTGCCACGTCACGTCTGATCTCACCTACGCTGGGGAAGGGGCTGGAGAAGGGGCTGGGGGCCTCTCCCAGGTCCTGCGCTGTGGTTGGCAGGGGTCGCTGACGGCCTGGCCCTGCTGCTCTGGTCCTCCTAGGTGCATGTGGGAACCATGAGGGGCACAAGCGTGGGCTGGCTCAAGCTGAGGAGCACCAACCCTGAGGACCACCCTGTGATCCAGCCCAACTACCTGTCCACAGGTAACTCAGAGGCCATCTTCCTGCCCTCACACCCCTGAATCGGGGTGTCAGGAAGCCAGGGCCCCGCTGTCCTCTGCCTTCCCTGCCCTGTCACTCTGGGCCACAAAGTCACACAGCTCTCGAAGAAGTGGCATGAAGGCTCTGAGTTTATTTTGATGCAAAAGGATTTTTTAAAAATCATAATATGTGGATACAATGGAAAAACTTCATGGATTTCCAAAAAAAGTTGCACCAAAATAAAACTCATTTTAATTCTGTAGTCTACCAGGTGTGTGGGCCCACGGAGTGGCAGTGGCAGCCCCAGGACTGGCTTTCCCAGTAGGAGCCAGGAGCCCGTGGACACTACCCACAGCATGCTCCCTGCCCACCCCTGGGCACCAGGCAGCAGTAGGTACCCTAGCTGGGCTCATCTGCTTTGCATGCAGCAAACCCGAGCCCTGCACATCGCTCGCAGCTGTGCCATGGGATGGGGCATAGGGGGCAGGTGGGATGGTGAGCTTATTCCCTCTCTCACTTGAGAGTCAGACTGAAATCCAGATCTCTTGGACAAGCTGAGTCTGGTGAGCAGCTGCTGCCTCTAGGGGGTTGCAGCACCAGCCTCCGTTGGTGGGCAGGGAACAGGCTCCTGTGGCTGCGGGCCAGCTGGCTGAGCCTTACCCATTTTGTCCTACACAGAGACTGACATCAAGGATTTCCGCCTGTGTGTGAAGTTAACCAGAGAGATCTTTGCCCAGGAAGCCCTCGCTCCTTTTCGGGGAGAGGAGCTACAGCCTGGAAGCCACATTCAGTCGGATCAAGAGATCGATGCCTTTGTGCGGGCCAAAGCCGACAGCGCCTACCACCCATCGTGCAGCTGTAAGATGGGCCAGCCCTCCGACCCCACTGCTGTGGTCGATCCACAGACCAGGGTCCTCGGAGTGGAGAACCTCCGTGTCGTTGACGCCTCCATCATGCCCAGTGTGGTCAGCGGCAACCTCAACGCCCCAACCATCATGATCGCTGAGAAGGCGGCTGACATCATCCGGGGGCGGCCTGCGCTCTGTGACGAGGGCGTCCCAGTGTACGCCCCCAAGACCCTGGCTGCCCAGCGCTGAGCTGCTGCCTGGAACTGCCTAGGGGAGCCCCAGGAGGCCAGCACAGCCCACCTCAAGCCAGCAGCTGCACACTGGACAGCAATTTGGACGTGAGCCCGAGGACCAGTAGGTGGGTCGAGTTCCTTTTCCACAGCATTGTCCCTTGGAGGGACAGCAGAGAGGCAGTGGCCAGGCCAGCAGTGGTGGAGGACTCGCTCTTGCCATGCCCTTGTCTTGTAGCCACGTGGCTTTCTCCTGGGTCCTGAGGCCTCGAACAAAGTGGTCCCTTCTGGGCCTCCCTCCTGAGGGTGGGAGCTCTGCCCAGAAGCACTGCCCCTGCTGCCCTGGCACCCCTCTGAAGGGACATCCTGTGTGTCAAGCTGCTGGCTTCAGCTGAGGCCGGGAGTGCTGAAGGAATCACCTGGGTGTAGCTGGCCTCTGCTTCAACTTTTCCTTGCCACTTGGGACATCACTGCCTCACCTCTCCTAGGCTCTGCTCTGTGATGCATCCCCACTCAGGGATCTGGTGTGCTCGTTCAGGAATGGCACGGCAGCTGCTCTGCCAGTGGGCTCATGGGTTAGCATTTCACGAGGTTCTCCCATGAGCAGGAAACAGCATGTATTCTGCACCAGGTCACTGCTTCCTGTCTGAGCAGCCAGCCCTGGGGTTAGCTGGCCGCAGACAAGGGAGGGTTAATGCCGATACTCTAGCCAGCCAGCCATGACCGATTGGGGAGGCCAAGGAGGGCAGCCATGCCCCCCTGATCCTGTAGGAACGCTGAAGTGAAGGGACTGGCAGCTGTGGAGACTGGTGCTGGGGGCGGCAGGGGCAGTTGGCAGCAGTGCTTCTTACACCCCTTTCAGCCCAATAAGGTGACGGGCGACTTAGCTTCCTGTGGCGATGCCGTTCCCAGGCAGCTCTGCCGAGGGAACGGAAACTGGCTGTGTAGCAGACTGGTTTTGATCTGAAGCCATGGATGGCAGGGAGAAGAACCACCACTGCATAGGAATCTGCTCTGTGCCCCCAAGTAAGGAGAAAGGGGGACGGCACAGGAGTCCCGCCCCCTCTGTGGGGGTCAGGGTGCTTTGAGGGGTTCACAAGACCACCTCAGATTTCCCGCAGCGAGGTGGAAGGAAACAAAGCCAGGCGCCCCTCCCTGGTTACATTAAGTGGTTAAACTTTAATCTCACCTGCAAGCTGCTTATTATCTATCCTGAGAACCAGCTCAAGAAAGGAAACTAAATCTGCCAAGAGACAGGGCCTCCCACCTGCTCCACAGCCATCCTCCGGGCGCTGGAGCCCCCCAGGCCAACTCTACCACTCCCTTCTGCCAAAGAGGGCAGGTGCCAGGTGTCCTGGGCGGGGGGAGGAGGGCTGTTCCTCCACTGGTCCTCCTGGGCTACGGGTGCACAAGTGGCAGGCCACAGCCCTTCACTTCCCTGATGTATCAGCCTCCGTGACAATGGCTGCTTTGGTCAGCGGCTTTGTTAGGTGGGTAGCCAAGATAGTCACTCGCATTCCAGCCCCTCCCCACTGCCAGGGTGGGCTCCAGCGAGCCCAGGATGTCAGCCACACCCTCAAGTGGTTTCAGCAGCCAGGACAGTGCTGGCCTCTCCCCCTGGCAGCACAGCGGATGGAGAGCAAGCCAAGCTGCTGCTGGCGGCCTAGCAAGGAGGAGAGCTCCAGGGTACAACAGGTGCCTCTCGTAAGAGCCCGCCCAGGCCAAGGCTGCAGGATGAACTTGGGGAGCACATGACAATAGCAGCACCCAGGAGAAAGGTACTCATTGGGGCCAGGGCAGGGAGGACCAGCCACAACATGGGTGGGGTGCACGGAGCCCCTGCCAGCATCTGCCTCATGGGGAGCGGGGGTCGGGGGGACGGCTTGGCCCAGAGCCTTCCTGCAATGGCTAAAAAGAGGAAGAACACGCCTTGTGGTTGGAAGAGCACAGGAGGAAGGAAGCAGGGTCCTGGGCGGCTCTGCCCCGTGCACCAACGGGAAGCTGGTGGCATCAGGAGTGGCTGCCAGCATGACCAGAAGTGGGTGTCCCGGGGACCAGGCCCTGGCCACCACCCTTCACAGTGCTGTCCATGCATTCTGATTCTCTGCAGCTCACACCCTCCTCAGCCCCAGTGTGGCAGTGACTGCACGTCCCACCCACAGCCCCCTTCCCTTGGGCCCTGTCCCCTGACCTGGTAGAGAGGATCTTTGGAGCCCATGACCTGTGGAGCTGGGGGTGGGCATCAGGAGCGGCCCATTCTCGCAGAAGTGCAGTGGGCCAGGACACTGCTTTGTTGAGGGAGTTCTGGGTCCCGCCCAAACAGGGATGAAGGTTCCTGTTGCTGCTGCTGAAACACAGGCGCTGTCTCCACTGGTGACCGAAACCCTGCACGCACTCCTGCTCCTGTGGACGTGGAAGCCTCACTTTGTCCAGGTGGGGGAGAGCTATTTGCTCTCAGAGCTTGGCCTGAAACAAAAGGGGTGAGCACACAGGAAAAGCAAAAAACCTGAGAACAAAACAATGCTCTACAAGCTCAGACTTTTCTTACAAAGAAAAATTTAATCATTGACGAGAGGTTGAACCAGGCTTAGAGCAGACAGATATGGACTGGTGGCATGGCCTGCTAACAAATGCCAGTTTGTCAGTTGCTGGCTTTGGAAACCAGCCCCGGGACGCAGAGGCGAACCTGGTGGAGGCCAGTGCCATAGCGAGACGTGGAGTCCAAGGTAATGTTGACAGCGGTTTAGCCCTTGAGGAGAGCTGGCGCTCTGCGGCCGGGGTACAGTCAGCCTGGGTCCCCCAGCACCAGCTCTGTGCACAGACAGCTCCCAGAGAGAATGACATGATTACACCGTTGAGTTCTGAAGGACGTTTTGCATTTTAATTAAAAAAAAGAAGGATTTATGTCAGGAAAGAGTCATTTATAAACCTTGATGTGTTTTTGCCTAGATCTGGAGTAAGAATGTCTTTAAGAAGAGGTTTGTAAGGTTTTTGTAACAAAGTGCTGTTATTTACAAAACAAAAACCAGAAAGAACCCCACAAAAACCTAACAGGTTGTCTACGCACTACTGAAAAATTCTGAACCAAGATCTGTACCTGTCTGATAAGAGCAGGGAGGCCCCAGCCAGGCCGCTCGACGGCGATTTCTACGGATAGACAAGGAAGCCTGGACAGGCGGAGTGACCCCCCCAGAGGCGGGTTTGCATCCGGACAGACAGCCGGCACGTGCCAGCCTTCAGGGACACACGGTCCTGCCCGCACCGGGCAGAGCAGCAGCACGTGATCCACACAGACCCCACGTCCTGACCCTCAAGACCACCATAGTAGCCTCTGGTTCTGCCCCCAGCACTCGTCAGGGTGAGAGCAGGCCCGCCGTGGGCACCCACACCTGCACCAGACGCACAGAACCCCACGGACCAGTCCGTCCCTCTCAGCAGATAAACCACAAGCCTGGCTGTGCCCACTCTGTCCTTCCCTCGGGGACAGGGAAGGGTCAGTGTCAAACCCACACGGGCCCTTCGCCCCAAGGAAAGCTCGCAAGCCAGCAGCTGGTGACTCATCTTGTGTAAAGACAGGTTTATACAGTGACTCAAAATAGTTTAGGAAAAAAAAAATTTCTGTAATGTCAAGTTCTCTGGAACTCAAAATTGGACACCCCAAGGGTTTTCACTGAATAAACGGGAACTGGCTCTATTTTTCCTACTTCTGGATAGGCCGAGTAAAAACGAGTGATTTGCTAAGGTGTCCAGTGGGGAATGACAGTGGTCGGGACCCATGGATATTGCTGTGGTTCAAATACGGTACAGTAATTACAAAATATAGACCATCTCTTTTACAAATACAAACGGGGGTATGTTACAGGTCCTGTACAGCGGATCTGGACTTGTAGACAAACGGCGGTGTCTGGGTTTACCTGGTTGCAGGTGCGCTGTTCCAGTTAACGTTGCCTTTCACACGGCAGAAAACCTCGCCTGGGCAGCCCCACACTGCCACTCGCCCGCCACCTGGTGAGGATGCTGGCGGGGAGGGTGGGAGATTCGACGCCATCACGCCAGCCCAGCAGGGAGTGCGTAGGGCGGGGAAAGGGCCGAGGGATAAGATATGTGGGGACCCCGTGGGGGTCTGATATGCTGGACCGCGGCTGAGGTAAGGACACAGGTGTGGTGGTGGCCAGCACCTTCCACCTCCCCCCGGGGCTACCATGACCTTCGCCCATCCTCGTGGGCGGGCCGGGCCTGCTGCCAGCGGGGACCGGGCAGGTGAGGGCACCACCTCACCCTGCCGCCCACCGCCCATTCCCACCGGGTATGGCTTCCTCGAGGCGTGACGTCACTTGCACGCAAGTCCACGGGGACGTTCACTCCCGGCGTGGGCCTGGGCGCTGCTGACTGTGAGGCACTTGTTCCCTGGCCCTCCTGCGCCCCACCCGAGGCTGGAGCCAGTCTGCCCACCCAACCTGGGTGGTGGCAAGGGGGGAGGGGCTACAAGGTGGTGATGCAGATCATCTCATCTGCCAGGTCCTCCTCCTCACGCCCGGGGTCCGGCTCTTCGTCGCTGTAGCCGGGACCGAAGTCCTGGAGCTCGTAGTCCTGCCGATGGGGGATGGGCCCCATGCCCCCATTGGCTCGGGGACATGTGTTCCCGCCGAGCAGGGTGCTGGCCGCGCTCTCCATCTCGTCGATTGTCAGGTCACAGGCGTCGGCGATTTCGTGTTTTGTCGCTGACACAAACTTTGGGTCCCTCGCATAGCGTCCCAAGCCCTCAGATATCAGAACCTGCATGGGAGAGAAACGTATTTTAAGCCATGTGGTGGTACAAGGGGTCCACTTGGGCACTGGGCCTGGTGAAGGGTCTCCTGGAGTGGGGGGAACTCGGCCAGCTGTGCCCTGACTCAGGCTGCCAAGGGTCCCAGAGACAGCCTGGTGCAGCCCACCTGCAGCACAGCAGGTAGAAGGCAGCGCAGGCCGCCCAGGTCTGCTCCCGTGGATGCCGCCGGGCTGGACCAAGGCTGCCTGGCTGCCCGAGGTCACCACACTCACCGCCTCCACCAGGCTGTCGGCGCTCCTCTGCTTGTCACTGTTCTTGTTGCGGAAGCTGCCGGGGACGGTCAGGCTGGCTGGCGTGAACGTCCGATAGGAGATCTCGGGCTCATCCGTGTACCAGGAGCTGCGGTGCAGGGATGGCAGGCTGCCGTTGACCTGCTCCAGGGACTCGGACCGCTCCACCTGGATCAGGGGCGTGTAGCATGGCGTCCAGTCCCGGGATGGAGGTGTCGCTGGAGGCGTGGCCCATGACCGGGTTGAGTGACTCGGCGAGTACTTCTGGGCTTTATTCGAGTCGAGGCCTGCGACTGCCATGATCTGGAGGGCGAGGGGGGAAAGAGGAACAGGAAGGGGGAGACCTGAGGCTCTGAGGGAGGGCGGCCACGTGTTGGGGCTTCCCTGGCAGGCGTGTGCTCCCCAGAAGGCCCGAGTGCACCTGCTGTGGGGCTCCCAGAGTGACGGGGCCTAAGGTACAAAGACCTGGCTGTGCTGTGGATGTCCCATTCTGTTCCCTCGGGGTTCCAGGGAGCCTGCGGAGCCCCTGTGAACATGGGCGGCTCTCGCTGCCCTGCTGCAACCCCTCTAAAAGGCAGCATACTGCTTCCACACGCTGGGAATCAGCTAGTTCCACTGTGGCACGCCTACCTTGGGGTGCCTGCCCTGCAGCTGGTGGTGGAGTGGGGAGGGGACGCTGAGGCTCCACTGGTCGACAGCACAGGTGCACTGTCAACTAGGAAACGTGGCCACCTGAGGGAGGCAGTCTTGGCCTGGTCAGCGTGGGGCAGGTGCCCTGGGGAGTCCTCCCGGGGCCTGAGTGGCTCATGGTACCTGCTGACAGACCTCACAAAAACATTTTCCCCAGTGATAAGGGACAGAAATGGAGCTTAGCATCCCTAGTGATGGCAGGAGAGCAAAGAGCTGGCAGAGTAGAGGGGATCAGGCAGGGTCCCTGACGAGAGCCGGGGCTCAACCTGCATCCAACCAGGTGTCCTCTTTACTTCAGTCTGTCCCTCGGCTGCCCCCACAGGAACAGAGCTGGACCACATGGCCGATGGGGCATTTTCAGGAAGAAAAAGGACCATGTGCTTGGCCTTCAGGGGCAAAGCCCTAGGAGTGGCTGCGGGTTCTGAGCTCTCTCCTGGCTAGCTGGCCTCCTTCCTAACGCCGGGGAGGCCTCACAATCCTATCTTCATGACACCCCTCTCTCCAAGCAAGTGAGGGGCAGGGGCTGCAGCAGAATGAATGGTCCTGCCCGTGGGGTTCAGGCTGGCCCCAGCCTTGTAGGGGACCACAGGCTGCCCCTCGGGGAAGAGGTGGGCTGTGCAAGTTGGCCCTGGGACCCGATGTGAGTTCTATGCACTCGCCATACAGGCTCCAGCAGGACTGTCATGGGGCAGCTGTGGGGGAAGGGAGCATGCCAGGGCTGGGGGCGTGGCCAGTGGCTGACTCACCTGCTGCTGCATCAGGTGCAGAGGCAGGGCGGTGCGGTGTGGCAGGGCAGGTGACAGGGGTATCTCCTCCTGGCTGCTCTGCCGGCGCAGGCACTCGAAGTTGAAGGAGGATCTGCGGTGGGCTGAGGAGTCAGAGCAGAGTGGTGAAGTCAGGGCAGCGGGGACGCGGCTCCCAGAGGCAGGGAACTCCAAGGGCAGTGAGAGAAGGGATTAGGGTGCTGAGGTGGCTGAGCTTCGGCAGGGGGTCAGGGGAGCAGAAGGCAGGAAGTAGCCCCCATGGAAGGATGGTTTTCAGAAGTGCAGTTTACAGGAGCCAGCACTCTGGCATGGTGGATAAAGCCACTGCCTGTGACACCAGCATCCTATAGGAGTGCTAGTTCGATTCCTGGTTCCTCCACTTCTGATCCAGCTCCCTGCAAATGCACCTGGGAAAGCAGCAGAGAACGACTCAAGTTCTTGAGCCCCTGTCACCCATGTGGGAGACCAGTAAGAAGCTCCTGGCTCCTGAGCTTTGGCCTGTTTGAAGAATGAACTTGTGGATGGAAGATCTCTCTTTTCCTCTGCCTTTCTTACGCTACCTTTCAAGGAAATAGTCATTTTTTAAAAAATCAGCACAAGTTTCTGACTTTCTTATGCCCACCTGGTCTTGCGAAAAGGGGCTGAGGTAGCCTAGAGTGCAGCTATTCGAGGGCAAAAGCCCTGACCCCATGTTTGATGGTGAACTCAGCACTGGATCTTTCTAGAATCCCACTGACACTTCCTGATGCCACATTCTCATCTGGGAGCTGTCCCAAGTGTCAACCTCTGGTTTAAGGCTCCACCTGCCCTGGTTGGCATGAGCCTTTACTGGTAGACTCAGCCTGTCCACTACATAGACCACCTAGGTACCAAGAATCCTGCTGTCTTGAAGACCAGGGTTGGCCTGCTAGCAGCTGTCTCCCTGGGGTGTGATGCCAGCCAGACGACCCACTGCTGTTGGCTTCGCAGGGTACCAGGCCTGAGAGGCAAGCTGAACTCTGGGGTTTTAACCGCCAGCTGGAGGCTGCCTCCTGGCAGAACTCCACCCAGGGGCAGGGGGTGGGGCAGGTCTGCAGTTAGCAAGGCACAGCCAAGCATGTCAGTAGCTCCTGTGCTTAACTTGGGCATCTCCCAGCCTAGCTCTGCAGGCTGGTGGCTTCCTTATTGGAAGATCAGGGCCAATGTTGAGAGGCTTCCCCAGGTACCCTGGGAAGATCCAACAGAGACCGACCAGATGGAGCCAGTGCTGGGCTCTGGGGCCTGACACTCCAGGACCATGTCACAAAGCTGTCGACCCAGGGCTCAGGCTGCTGCCTTCAGCAGCCCCTCCCCAGGGGCCACAGAGGACGGACTGCCTGTGTGCACAGGTGAGGTGTGTGAGGCCCCAGGGCTCAGCAGGAAAAGGGTCCCACTCACTCGAGCCAGGGCCCTCCTGTCTCTGAAATAGGTCTTTATGTCCCCACCCCCTCCTGAGCCCTGAGCAGTCATCTCTGTGACAGGAAGTGATCCCAGGACAGGTGTATACACACAGACGAGTTCAAGCGTCTCTCTGTAAGGGTCTGTCTGAGCTGATAGACAAAGATGCTGACTCCCCCAGAAATCAACCAAGTGGGGGAGGTTGGGGAGCTGCCTCTGCTGGCCAAGGTCCCCTCCCAAGCTGGGACATTCACCTGCTCCCAGCTCTAGCCCCACCCCAGGCAGAGGCCAAGGACACAGCAAAGCCTGTTCCACTGGAGCACCTGCTGAGGCTTCATCTGGTATTCATGATTAATGGAATGGCCCCATTCAGCAGCTGTGTTTGGGGCTGAGCAATTAAATATTAACCACAGAAATGGGCCCCTCTGCTCTCCAGTAGGCCAGGATAGTCTGAGGGAGGCACATACCCTTGGGCACCGCCTAACCACATACCATGCTATGCTGTATCTACAGTTGGCAAGCCTGGCCGCCACAGTGTCTTAGCTGTGCCTGCAGTCACTGCTCAAAAACACTCCATTCCTCAGAAATGCCTGATCTAGGGGCCATGGTCAAATGCCCCATCCGCCCCAGATCAATGTGCAAAGCCAGGAGCTGGTGGGGCTGCTGGAGTTGCTTTACCCAGCTGGAGCTCCCAGGCCAGCCCAACAAGGCAGCCACTCACTGCAGCAGGCTCCCAGCCCTGGGCCAAATCCCCCATCCTGCAGGCAACCTCCAAACCTGCCCAGTGAGCACAGGACTCTGGCAGGGCTTGGTCAAGGCAACAGAATAAGGCAGTGACAGAAGGCTGCCAACAGGCCCAGCACAGTAGCCTAACTGGGATCCAGTTCTAATATGGGCACCGGTTCTAACCTTGGCAGCCCCGCTTCCCACCATCCAGCTCCCTGCTTATGCCATGGGAAAGCAGTCAAAGAAAACCCAAAGACTTGGGACCCTGCACCCAAGTGGGAAACCCAGAAGAAGCTCCGGGCTCCTGGCTTCGGATCAGCACAGCTCCGGCCATTGCAGCCACTTGGGGAGTGAATCATCAGGTGGAAGATCTTCCTCTCTCTCCCCTCCTCTCTGTATATCTGACTTTCCAATAAAAATATATTTTAAACACACAAGAAGGTGGCCAACAGGGGACAAAGACGACACTGATTCCTGGGTGCCCACAGAGTCAGCCCAGCTCTGCACTGAGCCAACCGTCCCCCAGTGGTACAGCATGACCAAGTGGATGGCAGCTGAAGCACAGGGATGCCCTCCCTCACCTTCCTGGGACATGTCCCAGGCACCACCGAGCACACACACATATGGCCACGCACAGGTGACCTTAGGGCCACAAGCTGCCCACTGCTGCCCAACTGGACAGATGTGTGCGATGTACAAGTGATGCAAGTTTGGGCCTGTGGAATAGGGAGGGGAAAGCAAGGAAAGCCATGTCCCACTGCATACATCCAGAACAGAAAACGGCCTCACAAGTTGGGGTGGGAGGGAGCAGGCGTCTCCTCGGAGACCTTCGGGAATCATAACAAACTGGTGTGTCCTCTTCGTCCAGGAAGCCCTGGGGGTGATGGTAGCCACGGGGCCTCTCAAAGTCCCAGGTGCTGCCAGGGTACCTGTTGTAGTAGCCATAGCTGTGCCTAGTGGATGGGGTAAAAAACGGGGTGTCCAGTTAGCAAGTCCTTGCAAACTCCCCACCCACTGTCCATTCCTGGTTCTTGTGTTATGTGGCTGGAGAACGAGCACCAACATGGAGGGCTTGGGATGGAGGCTGTGAGGGCTGATGGGCAGGCTATGACTGTCCCAGGGCAGCCTCCCAGCTGGCTCATGGGTAGATGGTCTCTGGTGGAAGTTGGGTCCACCTGTCTGGGTCAGTAGCTACTCTGATGCCATTGGCCCTGGATGCACTGTGCCCACACTCCCCACCCCCACCCTTCCTGGAGTTGTCCAGAGGAATCCCAAGAGAAGCTGCAGGTGCTCCTGGCCTGCAAAGCAGGCAGGGGACAGGGCAGGGGAGAGAGCCCAAACCTCTCACCTGCTCCCTGTGGGGGAGCTGTCATCCTCGTAGTACTCCTCACTGCTGACACAGTCCTGCTCCCCTAGGCAGCGGGAGTCTCGGAAGTAGCCATCTATCTCCAGGTCCTCCCGGCAGATGGTCGGGAGCTGCTCATCTCCAGAGCTGGACCTGCAGTTAGGAGGTGTTGGGGTTGTGTCTGAGAGCCTGGGCAGGTGGCAGCAGACAACAGTTCCTGCAGTCAGGTCTCTGGGTACAGGGCTGCGGGGGGGGGGGGGAGAGGGTCTTGGCTTCTCCTTATATGCACCTGCCTCCAGCAGGAGGGCACTGGTTCAACACTGGCAGACTGAACCCAGGAGCCAGCAATTCAATCAGAGACTTCCAGGTGGGTGGTAGGGAACCCATAGCAGGGTGAGCCCTAGCAGGGAGCCAGATTTTGAAAACATAGCTGGGACTCCAATCCAGGTGCTCCCAACTGGCATCTTAAGCACTACACCCGACAGCAAACTCTCCTGGGGCTTTTGAAGACCCTTAGCAGGTGGGACAGGATGTACTTGCAGGTGTGTCAAGAGCTACAGAAGCAAGATAAGCCACAAGACCTGGCCTTCTGTCTTAGAAGATAGTGGAGATGATTCTCATGAAATGCCCGATCCTCCTTCCTCAAGAGTGGCCACACTTGCTCAGTTCTCCAGGCCTGGGCCCCTGGAGTGAGGGCTGTAAGGGCAGGCCTCCGGGCTTAGCCTGACAGGTGGCTACCACTGGACAGTGAGATCCCGTGTGCATACGATTCTGAACACCCCTTTGCTTACAAAGGAGCAGCCCTCTATGTGCTCAATCTGCAAGTGTCAGAGAAATCTTTCTCTTTCCTTGGCAGTGAGAGAAGCCAGCCGGTCAAATTAGCAGCACCGTGTTCAATGGTAAAATCTAGGCAACCAGCACGTACCTAATGTAAGTTTCATAATAGCGGGTCCTATCCAGGAAAGGCACAGCAGAGAAAGAAGACACAATTAGAAACATCCCCAGCAGAGTGAGAAATGTAGACAGCATGCTACCTCCCGGGCAGGGGTCAGCACCTGATGGCTCCTGGGCCAAATACAGGTTGCCACCTGTTCATGAAGAACTGGAAAAAGGGGAAGGTCTTTTCATCACATCAAAACAGGCAGATTAAATTTCAGTGCCCACAAATGAAGTTTTATGGACACAGTCTCACCCTGATGGGTTACGGCAGCCACAGCAGAGAAGGCTTTGCGATCCTCTCCAGGAAAACATTCGCCAACCCCTGTGCCAGGGCTCACTGCTGCACCTGGCATGGGTGAGCTTGCTGCTCCAATGGGCACCCTATAGGATAGCAAGTGGCCCCCTTTCCTTTAGGTCCTGGACTGGCCACGGGTTTGGTGGCACTCTCAGGTCTGGATGGATGCAAATGCCTAAAGGAAGTCTCCTCCATGTGTCAAGACCCAGGGCAGACACGACATTTCCATGGGCAAATGCGTTGCCAAGTTTACCTTTTAATGCTGGACCTTCTGGGAGGCTCCCGGTCATGCTTGTGAAAAGAATGGTGCCCATTTTCAGACACAAGCTCAAGGTCCCCAATGCTGGGTCGCTTTCCATGGGCAGCTTTGGACATATTGGCATTGTTGAGATTGGCATTGGTTGAGGTGGGAACTTGCTTTCCTATGGAATTATGGCTATGATGGTTATGACACACCGAATTTCCTGCTGGAGGAAACAGCGGTTTCTCAGTATCCCTTGCAGGTGGAACTGAAGGCCTTTGGACATGCAGGGGACGGTGGGTGGTATTGGTCTGTTGAAGGGACTCTCTCCTATCACTATTAACATGATTGACATGGTTTCCAAGCAGGGCACCATTTCTCTGCAAAATAACGGGAGACAACACCAGGTAACGTAACAGGCATGTAACACAGGCCAGCTCTGTCAGCTCATTTCTCTACACAAACAACAAACTGAGTAAGCTCTGTACGATCCCTGCCATCTGAGGGTTTCAACCAGCCCGTCAGCTAGGACTGTGTGGCTTCCCTCCCCTGCCCCGCCCCGCCCCACCCACCAGTTTTGGAGCTGGGAGTAAGCTCTCAGCTGCCGCTCTGGTTAAAGTGACTCACGCCCAAGCTGGGTTGCTGGGCTACCCCGTGGTTGGCCAGGAGGCACCCTCTCTGGGCTGGAGTAGGGGGCAGGTACTGGCAGGTAAGAGCTGTTCCAGGTGAGAAGGAGGGTGACATGGACAGCTTCTGGCAGGATCCAGAATCCCCCCCCTCCATGGTGGCCAATGGCTGCCACCGAACCCCTTGGGGGTGACACTGCAGGGAAGAGGGGGAGCAGGGCGGCAGGCTCAGGGAAGGAGTTGGCATGGCCCTAGAAGGGGTGCTGGTGAGGAGGGGTGGGAAGGAAGTGGTCTGAAAGCCCCCTAGACCCTAGCAGCTGGTGTATGTTTTCTAGACTTCTGTAGACCATTCGTTGTCCAAAACTCCAGTTCTGCCCCACTCCTTCCAGGTGACTGTGGGTAGCAAGGTGCAGGATAATTACTTTGAACACATCATCATCATCATCTTCTCCCTTCATTCCCTCGGGCTCATCATCCTGCAGGTCACACGATATTGCACGCCGGATTTCTGGTCCAATGTCGTGCAGTGTCCTTAATCCCGCCTACATCAAGGAAAATGGCAGAACACGTGGTGAGACAACTTGTGGAGTCTGCATCCCACCTTGGGGCGTGGCTTTGCACCAGAGGGGTGGGCGGGGAGGGAAAGACTTCTCCAAAGGCTGTCTGTAACAGAAGGCCACCCAAGCATGGCCGAGTGTAGTCAGTATGCTGGAAGCTGGCAAGTGACCTTCTCTGTAGACATCCCCAGTTGCAGGCGATGTTGTCTGGCCCCCAGTGCCAGGGCCTGCCATGGCCACAAGCGCTCGCCTCCGTCTTGAAGGATGAGCTTCGGAAAGGTCACCTACAGGGAGTCCTCTCCCAGAGCCACAAATGGGATAAGGAGAGGGCACAGCTGTTGTGGGCAGGTGGCAGGCACTCCCCTGCCATGTGCAGGGAGGGAAGGCCAGAGGCATATGTCAGGGCAACAAGCACACCGAGCAGCTGTCAGGACCACTGGCTCTGCTCTGAAGCCATGGACAAGCAAGTCACACACACACTGCAGCCACCAGCATGCTCAGACTGGGACAGGATGGACAGAAACGCACACAGACCTGGCCATCCGAGGTACGCTGTATGAAGGCTGACAACTTGCTGACAGAGAGTGTGCATTAAACAGACTGGCTCCCTGTCCCCTGGAAGGGGCATGGGACATGCCTCTCCACTGGGGTGATAGTTTGGGACATCACACATGCACACTACCTGCTCCCCAAGTCCAACCTTCCCAGATCCAGTCCCCACTCTGTTGGGACATGGCCACTGCCCTTATTGGGGAAAAAAGTTCTGATATGCTAATGAGGGAGGGTGTTGTCTCCAGTTGTGAGAAAACACACACCAACCTGAATAGGGACCGTGGAACTACTTTATTCCAACACACACACACACACACACACACACACGCTCACTCTCTCATCGTCTCTCTTCAATCCCCAGAAGGCTTGCTGTGACTCTGCAGCCATCCAGAACCTTGCAGCAGGGGCTCAGCTGTGGGTAGGCGGCTCTACTACAGTTAATGCTCCCAGCTCAGGGCAGGTTACCAAGCAGGACTGGGCTGGGGTGGGGTCCTTCCTCCACAGTATTCTACATGGGATGGTATCTACATGGGGTGGTAGTTGTGGCAAAGATAGGGACAAAACATGTGACTATGCCCTGGACATACACCTGGAAGAGAGGAAAGCTGTGCCAGAGCCAGTAGGGTTGGTCCTCTCCCAGTATGGGCATTCTCCAAATGGGCCTCTGGGGGTGGGCACTTGACACGGTGGTTCAGGTGTCACTGGAGCGCCCTGCTCAAGTTCCAGTGCCACTTCTAGCTTCCTACAGTGTGACTCCTGGGAGACAGCAGGCAATGGCTCCAGTTCCCGAGCACCCCCCACCCACGTGGGAGACCCAGATCGGATCCTGGCTGCAGCCACAGTCAGGAGCTGCTGCAGACATGTGGGGCGTGAAGGGGTATTTGGGCAAGCATCTGTATCTCTGCTTTTCAAGTAAAAATAAGTGATTAGTATCAGTCTTTAGCTATACCAGGCTTGGTAGAGTTAATCTAGACTCCCCGGGCTGGCACTTGGGCATAGCAAGTTTCTACCTGCAATGCTGGCATCCACTAAACAGGCATCAGTTTGTGTCTCAATGCTGTCCTGCTGATTCAGCTCCTTGCCCGGGAAAGCAGCGAAACACAGCCCAAGTGCTTGGATCTCTTTCCCCATATGAAGACCTTCAAATAAGCTCCTGGCTTCAGCCTGGCCCAGCCCTGGCCACTGTGTCTATTTAGGGAGTAAACTGAGCAGATGAAACGCCTTTCTCACTGTAACCCTGCTTTTCATATAGAAGTAAAAATGAATCTGAAAAAAAAAAAATAGAGGCTCTTACAGGAGCTTCCCCAGAGATCCTTATAACAGTGGCATTGTTGGTCTTAGCCCCAGTCTATGAGATAACTCTACTAAAACGGGTAGACTAGAGCCCAGAGCAGTAGCCTAGTGGTTAAAGTCCTCACCTTGTGTACACTGGGATCCCATATGGGCACTGGTTCATGTCCGGCTGCTTCACTTCCCATTCATCTCCCTGCTTGTGGCCTGGGAAAGCAGCAGAGGATGACCCAAAGCCTTGGGACACTGCACCACATGGGAGACGTGGAGGGGGGCTCCTGGCTGTGGATTGGCTTTGCTCCGGTCATTGTGGTCACTTGGGGAGTGAACCAGTGGACAGAGAATATTTCTCTGTCTCTGCTTCTCTTTGTAGTTCTACCTTTCAATAAGAATAAATAAAT
This sequence comes from Ochotona curzoniae, assembly GCF_017591425.1. Classification (NCBI taxonomy): domain Eukaryota; kingdom Metazoa; phylum Chordata; class Mammalia; order Lagomorpha; family Ochotonidae; genus Ochotona; species Ochotona curzoniae. The sequence goes on along the minus strand of NW_024466607.1, from coordinate 18,386,913 downwards.
CTTAAAGAAAAAAAAAATGGTAGAGCCATGGAGTGTGACCCTTTGAGAGTGGACCGCCACAGGCCTTTTCCATTCACACACTGTGGGGGTGAAGGCAGTGCCAAGAGTCCTGGCCTTAAGGTTACAGATGCTGTGGTTCATAGGGACAGACAGACATGTTCCAGGCCAAAAGCACAAGGGTTCCTGGTGTAGTGAGCAAAGCCACTCCTCACTCTGGTCCCTTTGAGCGCTACTCTCGCTTGCTCTTTCTTTCTCTTTCTTTCTCTCTCTCTCTCACACACACACACACACACACGTCTCCTCTCCCAGGATTCCCAAGTCATTTGGTTCTGGGGGGACCCACTTGGCCACTCCGGGGAAACAGAACAACCCCTCTGGTGCCGGCAGAGCTGTGCGTGTGGGAAGGAAGGTGCGGATGCACTGTGCTGCCTGGCCTGCGGCTGCTGGGCGCAACATCTTCCCAGGGCTCCATCATCCACGGATGGGCAAACTAAGCAAGGGCCCCACTGTCTGCCCCTCCACCTGCTGGGGAGGTGGCTCTGGTTCCACAGCAATGGCTTGGGAACAAGAACCTACGTCTGAGTTCCCCACCGCCATCCACAGCTCCTGCAGAACACACTAACATCCACGCGTCCAGGGGCATGCTGCATGGCCACCAGCATTCCAAGGCATGGCAGTCAGGACTGCTTCTGGGTTCCTGCAACAGACAGTCCTGGTCCCTACCATGAAACCCACTGAACTAAGTCTGAGTAAAAGAAATAGAAAACTATTTATTTGGGTCATTTGCAACATCATCCTCTGTTTGATGGGTTGACATTTCACTGAAATACAGGTAACGTCATTGCATGACAACAACAGAAACAGGCTGCAGCGCATCTTTCATGGTGCACGGGGTTAGGGCTCTGTTGAGGGGACGGCGCGACAGACAGGACAGAGAATATGTGTGCAACGTAAATCGCGGAGAGGGTCAGCGGCAGAGGCAGCCGGAGGTGCCACCTCCACGGACGCATCAGGACGATGTGTTTCTTAAGGAGGCACCCGTGGGGGAGAGAACGGGCTGGCCGCTCTTCCCAGAACACGGGAGCAAGGGGCTTAGAGATTGTAGTTGCATTCCACTTGCTCCGCACAGGAAAAGGCACACCTTGTCTGCAGACTGGCATGGCCTTTTCCTGTGTCACGTGTGATGGGGGTGGGGGAGCCTTGGGTGTTCCTAAGACAGTGAGGGCAACAGATGGCCCCCAACACAACACAAAGCGTAAGCACAGCACCCTGAATTGATTACAGATCATGAAACATGGTCATGGAATTTTTCTAGCACACATTTCAAGTTCAAAGTTGCTTAGGCTGCTCCAAAAAATCCCAGAGGCACAAGTTCCAATTCCCCCCACCCCGAAAAAACACAAAACAAAAAAAATAACAGCCCACTACAGAAAACACTTATCTTACATCTTTGAAAAAACCTACTGGTTTTTCACAGCGCTAGAAAAGACTTATTTTGAAAGAAACACTTCACAATCAGTAAAACCACCCATTCTTTCACATTTCAGATCTGCATCTACCTCCAGTGGCAAAACAGCATTTTCATTTGAAATCTGCTCATGAGCACTTAAAACCCACAGACTGGGAGCCAATACAGTTGTTCCACTGCCATCCAAGTAGAATTATGGTTTTCAATAAGCACAGGATGGCTATAAAATAGGAACATTAACAACTTGTTTTAAGATGTCCAATCTTATAAAACATTAAACAGAATCAAGCCTAGTTTCTGGTTGTTTTTAAAAAGCTAGATGTTATCATAAATATATATTTTTTAAAAAGACATGTTGGCGCTTTGCCTGTAGTCTGCTGCTTTAAATTTTAGACACCATTTAATTGGAGTTTTATAGATACTTGTTCTACTGCATATGTAATCCAAAAAAAAAAAACAATAAGGAAAGAAAAATACAACAAACTCTAGAATCTAAACATTTCTGAAGCAACTGCAAAAAAAAAAAAAATTCCCTACACTTTGACTGCTAATACAGACATTCGTTTAGCTCCCCTGCTCTTGCCCACTTTGTCCTATCCGGAATACCTGAGATGCTTCGGACACCCGTTTCCCTCAGCCAACCCCAGCACACACAGCAGCCAGCTCTCAGAGCACAGTCAGACACACACACCCCGGAGAGCCACATGAGCACCTACGCTGTAGCAATGGAGCAGGGAGAGGCAGGTCTCCAGTGGGGACTGGGCCGGGCAGCTCATCTCAGGCTGTAAGAATGCCAGGCTGGCAGCCTTGCCGCCCGAGGAGGAGTCGTGTCTGGCAGAGCTGGCTCCCGTCACAGGCAGGCCCAGGCTGGCCCTGCACACACACACACACATGCAGGCAGCTTGCTAATGGCAAGCTCTGCTTCACCTCCTGGCGGGCGCCAGCTCCCACTGGATGAGTAGGGGTGGTGGCAGGGAGGGTGACTGCAGGGCAGCTCCGTTTGAAGAACAAATTGGGAATTACATTCTTTACAGAATAAACCCACTCATCTGCCTCCTCCGCGTGTGCACACACACATGCACACACACGGGCAACACCCATCCATGCTGTCACTGCCTTCTTCCAGGGAAAATGTCACGGTGTGGCCTTTGTGTGGCCCTGAGAACAGCCCTCATGTCCGAGTCATAGGCACCGCACCCCATTAGTCATTCTGGTGACTCCAGCTCTCAATGAAAAGGCAGCGGGCACACAAGCACATGGCACTCTGCCGTGTATGCTGCAGTGGCCTATGCCACTTGGTCAAATGAAGCCAGCTAAGCCGGCTTCCACGTTGCCCAGCTATCTCTTTTCGTGGCACCTGGATTCTCGGTTACCAACACCAGAATCAGGAGGAAGGAGGGCACGTCTCCTGGTAACAGAGAAGCATGTTTTGTCAAGTTCGGGCCCAGCAGGGGCTTCGAGTCACAACCTGTGTCGTGATGACACCTTCCTGCCTCACTCTCTGAGCTCACCTGCTTGTACACCACTAGAACCCCAGGGAGCAAAGGAGAACCTAGAGTGTTCCCGTGGGGTTAATGCCATGGGCCAAGGGCAGTCAAGGCCTGCCTGTGATGCCACACCAGCGGTGAGAAAGCAATGCTTCCCCCGTGCCCCGTTCTGGAACCGAGTCTGGCTCATATCCCACATTTGCCTATGACCGTAACAGTGGGGTGCCATCTCAGCAAGGCTCCCGTTCAGTCCACTAACTTCATGGAGCATGTCCCTCCCTCAGCACAAAGGAGAGAGCTGATCACCAGGTGTCCCCGAAACCCATCCTCTGTTAAGTACACTTTGGAGGGAGGAGGTTTTTAAAACACGCTTCCTATTGGGTGCTTAGACCATCCTTCCTCCAGATCTGTACAGTGAGAGGAGGCTACACCATGGGGTTCAGTCCCAACATGACTGGATGTATGGAGCACAGGCAGCCCTGGGTGCCAGGGGTGACCTGGGGAGCAGGGTTTTGCCACTGGGCAGGCACCTCTCTAACAAGGGAGTTCATTAGAAGGTTCCAGCAACCTCTGCTACCCTCTGCCTGTAAGGAAGATTCGAGACTCACCCCTCGCTAAGCGAGGCCATGTGTGCTGAGACCTCAGAGCATTGCAAGCCACCTGCACAGGGCTCCGCAAGGCCACTGTGAAACGTACCAGACCAGGCCGTCCTTTGCCTTGAACTCCGTCCTTCTCTCACATGACCACAGTGAGGTTGTTCAAGGCCACGTGATGCACAGTCATGTCATCACCCTGGAGTCTTTGTGCTTGCATATTCTTGTTTTAGAAATGTCTTAATTTTAATTTTTAATTAAGTATTAGTATGCAAGCTTCTCCAATGATTTTTTTTTTTTTTAAAGAGTAGAGTCCTGAGGACAGGAATCTTTGTGAACTGGAAGAATGATTCATCCTCCACCACGCAGCCTTGTCCTCGCTCAAGGGCCAGCCTCGGCACCCAGCTTAGGACACCTGTGGTCCTACTGACCATTCTTCTACTTTGGGGAGAAAAGTCCCTCACTGGTGGGTGAAAGCATGATTGGAAGAATCGTCTTCGAGTGACGAGCCCTCCTGTTCTCTTAGGGTAACAGGTGCCAAAGCAAATGCATCCCTCTAGGGACCTACCCATCCTGAAACCAGTGGGAAGCCGTAGCACACTCCCTCATGTAGAGAACTGGGCTTCCATGCATCAGAGCTCCTGGGGTCTTGGCATGTCACAGTCACCGAGACCCTCTCACTCCTGCTTAACAGCTCCCTGTCTGCTCCAACACTTCTGAACACCACTGCTAGTCTCCAGATGGAAGAGCTAAGCATGCAGGACTTGATAATCCTGTGTAGTTTTTGTTAAGTGGGTAGGCCTATCTGAATGCAGCACAGTGCAGGCTGAGAACAGCCTGACACCCCATCTCACCTTTGCTTCTCTAGGATGACCTGCATCATCACTTGTGTCCAGGAGCTTCTGGGTTTAGCAATGTGGATTCTGGTGTTGGGTAGCCAGTGTGCCGGGTATGTTTGATGACGCTAAGTACCACAGGTATGTACCCTCTCACACCTTCCTGGACACCGCACGCTACACTTTCCTGCCATGAACAGAAGTGACAGAGGCCTCTGCTGCTGGACCAGAACCCAAGTGCCACGGAGCCGGGCTCCCTTTGTGCATTCAGGAGGGAGCAGCCAAGGTTGGTCCAACCTGCTTTGCTTGCCACCAGCCCTATGTTCTACCTGGCAAGTCACATTTTCCCCATTGTCCCTTATTTAGAGGGCACAGGCAGAAAGGCCTGTAAATACTACCCAGCTGGGTTACCTGGGTCATTTTATGCAGGGGCTTATGAGTATGCGGGCTTAGACCTGGGACACTGCTGGTCACAGGGGTCCTCAGAGACAGAGTGGACAGGAGTGGGCACAGCCTTGTATTCATCCAGCCCTGGGGTCAGCCTGGTGTGGACTGGCTCCTCACCAGACCGGCCAGCTTTAAAAAGGATGCATTATGGGCCCAGCGCGGTAACCTAATGGCTAAAGTCCTGACCTTGCAAGTGCTGGGATCCCATATGGCCACCGGTTCTAATCCTAGCATTCCTGCTTCCCACCATCCAGCTCTCTGCTTGCAGCCTGGAAAGCAGTCAAGGATGGCCCAAAGCCTTGGGACCCTGCACCCATATGGGAGACCCGAAAGAGGCTCCAGGATCCTGGCTATGGATTGGCTCTGATCATTGGGGCAGCTTGGGGAGTGAATGAACAGATGAAAGATCTTCCTCTCTGTCTCCTCCTCTCTGTATATCTGACTTTCCAATAAAAATAAATAAATCTTAAAAAAAAAAAAGAAGGATGCATCACATTCTTGACAATTACTTATCACTCAAACTTCTCAGACACGGTTTCCTCAGAGCAGAAGTGGGTGTTTAAACCAGGGCAGCATCCCTGAGGCCCCTCCAGCTGCTGGATCACAGGGGAGCCTTGGACAGGGCCTGGGCTGCTGACAGAGGTGGACACCAGAAAGGGGCTAGAGGCAACTATGGCACAAACTGGGCAGAGCCAGGCTTCAGCATTCTCATGGTGGCACAGCCATGCGGGATGTGCCCTAAAGCCCTGGTGGACCCGAACTCCCAGAACTCCAGGCACCCCACTGCATATCCCAGGCTGACTACAGGTGCACCCACGGGAGCAGAGTTGCGAGCTGGGCCCATCCCCATATGAGGTCGAGAGGTTGCCCCAAGTACTTTCTGGTCAGACCTCCTGGTATAGAGCCAAGGATCCAGCTCCTCCTCCCTGTCCTCCTCCGCCTGGCCACCAGAACTCCTGTTCCCCGGGGTGGGCTCCCAAGAATCCCTACGTTCAGAAGCAGGGCCACCTCAGCACATGTGACTTTCTCCTCAACGCCCATACACACGCACACACAGCTTCCAGGCTCCCGAAGCCCTTCTTTCCTGCACACACACATACTCCCATCTTTGTGACTTTCCCCCAGGGCTTCTCCAAGAAAAGCGTATTTCTTGGAGAGCAATTTTCAAGCCCCACAAGGGCCCTCTGGCGTGCCCTGGACTGAGTGTCACTGGAGATATGACACATCAGATGCTGCTGCCACCCACTCCGCGGGGCGAGCCCCTGCTGTTTCTAAGACAGCAACATGCAACCTGCAGAGGGCTACTTCCCTCAGCATCTTAAGAGAGGGGAGAAGTCTCTCCCTCAGAGGATACAGTACAGAACAGAACAGAGAAAACAAAGGAAACCAGAATAGCTTAAAGTTCCAGTAGTAAACAGGCATATGATATTATTATTGGTGTAGTCTTAATAATAAGCAGTGATACGTTCAAAGTGCTTTACAATCACTTAGCGATTCCTCACAACAGCCCTGTGAGGTAGGTCAACATGATTTACCCCCATTTTACAGATGGGGAAACTGAGGCACGGAGCGGTTAAGTGTCTTGCCCAAGGTCAACACAGCAAGTGAACGCTGGAGTCAGGACTAGAATCCAGGTTCCCCTGACTCCCACACTGCTTCCAAAGAGGCATCCCCAAGTCTGGCTCTGAGCACGAGTGCGGGCGGACAATGTTAGATGAGGAGGTTTAGGAGTATGTGGTGGGGTTCCCCGTGGGCGCGTTAAAATGGAACCTGAGGTGTCGCCTGGGCTGGTTCTGGCATGCGGGTGTATGTGTTAATTTCAATGGGTGCGTCTGAGCTTCCTGGCCTGTCCGCTGGCCACTGCCCACTGGCCTGGTTACCGCAGCGAGCAGGCCCAGGGTGGTCAGGAGGTCGTGACGTACTGGTTTGGCGGTCAGCTCAGTGCCAAGGGGTCCTTGGACCGGTCCCTGGGAGTCCGGGCCAACTAGGGAGGCAGGACTTTGGACCAAAGTCAGCAGCCCCATCTCGGGCACATCTGCTTCATCTTTTAGTATTCAATCTGTGTGATTATTATTCATTTTTTTTCTACTGGCCAGCATCAGGAGGTTGTGTTCATTTCACTTCTCTGCGGGGCAGCTTCCCCCTTCCATGGCTCTCTCTCTCTCTCACTCTCCTCTCTTTCCCTTTCTCTGAGTCTCTGCTCGGAAGGGAAAACTGGTCGGCCTCGGGTACTCCCTTCTGCGAGCGAGCAGCATCTGCGGCACAGAGGCGGCCACGGGCCCGCTTCCGCCTTCCGGAGCAGTGCTTGGCTGGGAAGGGGCCTCCCTGGGGCCTTGGGTTTGTTTTCTGCATTTCTCCCGCAAGGCTCTTTCAGCGGCTAGAAGCCATCTGGAGACTGCCCTCTCAAGGCCTGAGCCACAAGCGCCTTCGGACTAACCAGCTTGGTGCCGTAGCTTGGGCCGAAAATTCTAAAGCATCCGTTCAAGCATCTGAAACAAACGAATCAGCCAGTGAAATTGCATCAGTTAGCAGGGGGTACTCCTCTTAAGTGTAAATTAAAAAAAAGTAGGGTGAGGGATGCGGAGAGGAAGAGACGAGAGCCCCTGTGTGGCTTTCCAAAGAGCGCCTGGCGCCGTCTTTAGGGACGACGCTGACATTGGTCTCTCTTCCAGAGGGTCCCGCTTGCCTGTATTTACATTTTGGGACCCTTTCCGAAGGCTGCTGCAGGGGACCGTGGGGGTCTAAGGGCCAGCAGACTTCTTCCTGTATCCCACCCACTTGTTCCCATGGGCCACCTGCACAGGCCTGTCAGATGGCTGTGATACCAGCTTTAAAATGGCTCAACCTCACAGCTTAATTCTTTGTAGGGAAGGAATAATGGTGAAACCCAGCCTCCCAGCAGCTTTACAAAACCAAGATGCTACCCCTCTGGAATTCTCCTGTCATTGAGATGGGCTGACTCCCATCTGAGGAGTCAGGGAGGAGGCAGCTTTTCAGAGCCCACTGGAATCAAGGACATTCTTGAAGGCTGGAAGCGGGAGAAATGAACCAAATGCTTCCCATTTGGGACTCTGTTTCCTGTCCATGAGACACTGGGCCAAATGCAGTTCTCTAACCTGCCCAGGAGTTCTGATGGCAAAGGCACCCTCATGGGAGCCTAGGTGTGCCCTGCTGGTTGCTGGCAAGGGTGCGTGGCCAAATTCCTATCCCCGTGTACCCCTTGTGGTACCGTGCGGGTCCCCGAGATGTAGCAACAATGGATGAAGAGCAAATGCCTGGTCCAAACCAAAGTGAAGATGGTATGTGAGAGGGGAGCAGGAGTAAACTCAAAAAGGCCTGACGCAGCTTCGCTCCAGCTCCCTCGGCAGAGGGGCTGGAGGGAAGGCCGGGTTTAAGGATGAGGATGAATGGAAACCGCACACTCATTCAGATCACAGAGGCCCGAGCGGGCAGGGAGCCGAACCTCACCCCACGCTCCCCTGCACAGGGAAGGCAACAGCACAGCTCGTCAGAACGGCACGGTAGGAGATCAGATGGAGCCTATGGGGGAAGGGAGGTCCAAAGCCATGGTGCACGTGTGTGCGTGCAACAGGGGAGCAGAGAACCCCGGGGCCAGTCCTGCAAGTCGCTCAGACAGACTGCACTCGACGCAGCACAAGCACGCACCAGCCTCCGCTGCCACTCCTGCTCACACCGCGCTGGCCACACTGTACTTCCCTACCAGCCGTCCGTCCGTGAGCTGGGTGGAACCCTGCCAAGGGAAGAAGCTAGTCACTGCCCCCCTGCTCCCCATCTCAACCAGCCAGGCCCTTCAGGGACCTTCTCCTTGTCCCACAGTCAGCACCTTCCTCCCGCTGCCATGTGGCCCCATTTCCCTAACCGCTACATCGGCGTGCAGTATTTTGCTTCCTACAGAAAGCGAAGCCTCCTGGTGCTCATTAGAAGGCGGCAAGGAGCATTTTGAGTCATTTCTACTGCCATTTAGAATGATCCCTCAAGGAGCTGGGTGCTTCTTTCTCCATTCTGACTGTTTGCTTCACAATTCATCTGTCTCAAGATGACGAACATGAAGTCATCATCTAGGCTGGGTACGCCACGTGGATCACAGACAAGGTCTCAACCACCCAACTCGTGTGTGGTGTGTTGAAACATCTAACTAGAAACATCTCAAGTTCAACAAGGAAATGAAATCTTTTCTATAAACAATGAAATGAGTGTCAATGAGAGTACAAAAAAAAAAAAAAAAAAAAAACCTCAACATGATGATAACACAGTGGAATACTCTTTTAAGCCACCGCCTATATGTAATGTTAGCACCATCTGAATGTTCCAATTAAGACTTAACATTCCCCATACAGGAAACGGGTCACTCACTACTTAGCCACATGTTGTTCTTGCACTTTTGAAAAGATCCGAGTAGCATCCAGCCACAGAACAAGTACCAAAGCACCCAATACAGACAGAACCCTGAGGCGGAGTTGGGGTAGGGAGTCGGTTCAGCAAAGGGACAGCCTTCCACCCGAGTGGTTGGCATACACACTTTCCTCCAAGCCCAGAGCCCAACAGATCTCTGTGAGTTACAAAGCCAGTCCCAATTAAAGAGCACACTTGCCCCGGCGGCCCTGACCTCACTGTCCAGACTTGGAGGACAGTGAGCAGAGAGCGCCATGGAACACATGAACTGTTCCCACTCCAAGCCACACCAGGAGGCCGCACCCACCCCGCCCACATGGGTCAGAGCCCTGTTCAAACGTGCCAAGGTGTGTCTTTTCGGTTTGTTTCTTCTAAGGCTCATGGTGAACTGCAAGCCAGGAGGAAGCCCAAGTGTGCAGACCACACTGGCAGGCAGGAGGTGGAAGAGCTCAGCTTGCCAGCCCTGCAGCACGGGATGGCAACGAGCTGCCTGAGCCCCGGCTCCCTGCCACCTGCCCTCCTCTTCACCCCTCGCCCCTGTGGTTGTCCTGACAGAGCAGACGGAGTCCCGTGAATCTGCAGGTGACTACACAAGGGGGACAACACAGAGTCTGTGGAAAACAGAATTTCAAGGGCAGTTCCTTATGGTGCAGAAGATTTCCAAATCCATGCAGGTGTTTTTTTTTTTTTTTCATCTGATAACATGTTTCCACCAACTTTATGAAGACCCCTGGCACACATGCATCCCACACCCCTCATTTGCTCATTCATGTTCACTCTCCCAGTGAGATCACAGACAAGCCTTTGCTTCCACAATTGCCACGACATTCAACATGAAACAGCGGCCAAGCGCTGCTGCATGCTGAACTTGACGGACACCCACAAAGCCAACGTTAGGACACACAGTGACACAGGGACACCAAGGTCATTTTATCAGACCCAATAGATGAGACGATTGCTTATCTTCCGCACAATGGGCATCACAGCTGCCACACCACTGCCCTCCCTGATCAGCACCCTTCCCCACTCCCACTAACTGCATCCCTCCTCATCCTCTTCCCATAGGTCTCCCTTGACACTCATTCCTTTCACTCCTCTGTGCACCTGGTTTGCAGCCCAGAGTTCTGGGCTCACTGAGGATTCCACTTCCCTTCTGTGTACAGCCCCTGCTGCTACCAGGGGCTCCTGAAAGGTGACATCCACACGCTAGCGGCCTGGGCAGGGCCTGGACTGCAGGAGGGCAGGAAGACCAGAAGCCAGCCTGGGTGGAAGGGAGAGCCAGCCTCGTGGCCACCAGGAGACAACACGTAGACATACTGCGTGGACACACACACACATACACACGGCAAGCACACAGCACACACTAGGAAGTGATGATGTCACGGAAACGAACCAAAAAACTAACAAGCCATGGGGTAAGAAACAAACAGAAACAAAACAAAGCACTTGCGTTCAGATGGAAAGCTGTTCCCTGGGCAGCTAGGACTCTGGACCCAGGACTCTGGGGCAGGTGGGCTTGCTCGGGGCACACTGCCTTTGGAGAAGACTGTGGGGGGAGGGTGGTGGGGTGCGAGGGCTGGGCTCGCTCTTCCCTCACCACAATTTCCCCGAAGTGGAGGGTGGGGAGCGATGCAGGCCCTTGCCATATGGGCCTGGCTGGCAGCGGGTACAGGGCCCCATGGAGGAGGCAAGGTCATTGTGGGGAGCACTTACCTTGGGACCCCAGAACTGGCCAGTCCACATTTTGGGGGGAGTGTGCAGTATCTCAGTTTAAACAAAATCCTTGTGGGACTGCTCACCCCGCATAACCAGCTCTCTCTAGTATTTCAAATAAGCTTGGAACATCGTTAGTGGGAGGAGCAAACGCGAGAAAGGGACAATTCACCTGCAGGGCGATGGTGGTGTTCTTCGCAGGGTGCTTTCCCACCAGGCCTTGTTCTTTCCGTTTCTTGAATTTCCTAAAGTAGTCCTGTATCAGGAAAGTGGCATAGAACTTCCCCACGGTTACCTCATCATCTAAACGGAGAGACCAGACACAGCTCTCCCGGATCAGCACATTTGGACCAAGAGCCTCAACAACTGGCTTCTGGCTTGGGGCAGGGGTGGGGCGGGATGGTGCAGAAGGCACCGAGCTCTCAGCCTACAACACAGGAGACTCCATCTAGCGGAAAAAAAAAAAGCAAGGCTTTGCGAAGCAGTCAAGGCTCACAGTTGAGTCCGTTAGATGAATTGATACTCAGAAGGTGCAGAAACTAATACATCCGTCATGAGTCTCATCGAGCAGCGTTAATTAGTAAAACCATGGAATGCCGTCTTGGTTATTGAGTGAAAACAAAAATCATGAAACCAAAAAAACAAAAACAAAAACAACAACAAAAAAAGGCTTCATGGGCCATGTTCCCGCCCCTAGGCTGGGGGATTTGCATGTGTAATTACCATCAATGTTGAGAATAATTAAACATCCAAATCCCCGTGGGTGAAGAGAGAGACGAGGGAAGGTGACGTTAAAGCTCCAACAGAGAGGAAGGTTCAGGAAAGTGACTGCAAATCCAGGCCGCCATGTGCTCCCCATCCTCTGCCAAGAAACTCTGGGGAACATTTCTGGGCTTGTCACCCAGAACTGCTGGTTCTCTGGGCTGCAGCCACAGCCCCGACTAACCTCTCCGCTGGGCTGCACTTCCCTTTGGCTGTGTTCAGAAGTGGCCTCCAACATGTGTCGGGGAATCAGAACTCTGCTGACGACTTTAGAGGGGATGCATGAGGCAGAAGAGCGGCTCTGGCTGTCTCGAGGGAAACTGCAGATGGGGGTCCTCCTCTGGTCTCCCCCAGGGGGCCTGCTACCAGATCTGCAATGTACTGAGGTCTCCTGAGTGGAAAGTTTAGGTAACATGAGCAGCTGACCCCACGGGGATTCCTGCCTGGGGAAGAGGGGTGGCTTGGAGGGGGGAGGCAGGTTCCCTCTGGCCATGACTTCTCAGGGACAGCAGGGAGGAGGAAGAGCTCCTGGTTCTTAGGTTTCCCAACACCTAACCTTCGGCCAGGCTGTCCTTTTGCAGGAGCCAAGAACTGGTCTGGAGCAAGGGGCCACACCTGGGCTCATGTTCTCATGTTTAAGAAATGTGTCCCTCTGATGCACTGTAATGGAAACGTGAGAGCAGACACAGTAAGATGCACACCCTTTGGCCTGGTCCATCCCCCAAGATGACTACCAGCCAACAGACTCATCTTTTATCTTGCAACTTGCTGACAGCGGCATCCACGTAAGTGGATCCCAGAATGCGATGCACAGGGGGGACTCTGGTTCCCACCACATCCACTAACTGCGTCCCAGCAAAGCTTCATCTGCTGCCCACATGGGAGGTACTGCCCACATGCTGCACTATTCTCCATCTAGAGACCACAGGGGAGTCCTTTCTGTACTTCCTCATGAGCAGCAGGAGGGAAGGCTGCCGTCCCCTTAAGAAGGATGTTTCTTCCACACACAAACCTGGAGCTGTGGAGGGGCTGCCACTGTCAACCTCAGGCTTTGTGTGCAATGTAGAGCTGTCATGCTCCAGCAGTCTCATGCTAGAGGGTCTGCTGATGCAGTGTCCATCAGCCAGGAAAGCAAGAGGAAGGCAGGGACCACGAGGGTCAGGGCAGCTTAGCCCTCACTCTGCTCCCCAGCCTCTGGGCCTCGAGCCCTACGGACTTTTAGAATACAGGGACCAGCCAGCCCCTGCTAGTGGGCACCTCCAGGTGCCAAGTCCTGGGTCAGGAATTCCACGCATGCTGTCCCTTCATCTGGACAGATGGCGAGATTTGCTCAGGGCTGCTGAGCCTGGATTTCAACCCAGGACCAGCGCCTCCTGTGTTTGGGATTCTCTCTTTCTCCAACTCAGCTCCCCTAAAACGGACCAGCTACAGTCACACAGGCCACTTGCTTCATTGGAGTCACCGGTCCCCAAAGCACCAGTCTAGCCTTTTCCTGGACTGCCCACATGGACTGCTGGCTATCTGGCTGGTATGTCTGGGAAGCTCACTGGGGTGCTCTGCCTGCCATATCATGGCCAGTTACTGTCCTCCAGCATCCCTGTTCTTGACTGAGGACCCTCAGAAAAGGCACTGGCCCTGGCTGTAGAAGACAGCCCACAACAGGATCCCCCCAGCAGGTGCAGGCCTCACCATGGCCGGGGCAGGCTCCTCTAGGGCCATGTGGGGCAGCAGTCCACGGCTTCATGGTCTCCACTGAAGAAACCTGACTTCAGCAAGAACAGCCCACGCTCCAGCTAGGCAGAGAAGCCAGAAGAGGAGTGGATGGGCTAGGCCACTGAAGCTCAGGACTGGAGATGAAGCGATGGAGTCAGCTCAGGGTGCATCTCAAAGCCAAGGACCAGGACCCAGAGGCAGCAAGGAGATAAACCCTCCAAAAGGAACAAGAAAGGATCCAGAGAATGACAGTGGCATGGCTCAAGTGTGCAAGGGAGAGCCTGGGCCTGCTCTGAGCTGTCAGCCCCAGGTTCCCGGTTGGCCCAAGAGCACATACAGAATGATACTTTCCATGGGTACACTACAGAAGTTCCTACCACCTCATTACCAAGATCATGCCTACCACGGGGTCTTATGCCACACCAGCAGAGCTCTACTCTGTACCAGGGTTAGGAAAGGTTCCCTGAGCATCCCCAGCTGCTGGGCCCAGGCGGCCAGGGCCAGTGCTGGCCTCCTTTGACACAGGGACATCATTAGCCTTTGTTCCAAGAGGAGGCGTCTGCATACAATCACCTGCTAAGTGTGTGACAGTGTGGGAAGGTTGAGAGCCACTGCTCCAGGGGAAGATGAAAGAAGAAAAACAGAGATGAATGGTGACTGAAGGTACCTCACTCGTACCCAGGAAGCAGCCCAGAGCCTGTCTGCCAGGGCCCAAGAGTTACTGCCTCTGGGTCTCTGGGGGTAATGGTGCCATGCCAGAGAGTCAACTCTAGACAAAGCATAGACACACCGTATAAACCCAGACACAGCATACCTAACAGCCTGGAGCTTCCAGAACTCTCCATCGCCTGTTAAAGCCCCATTCCCTCATTGGCAAGGTTCTCAAGGCCTCACACTACCCTTGGAGCAGAGGTTAATGTATCATCCTAAGTTCCAAGGCATTTTAAGAAAGTGGGGGTCCAGTGACTGGACCAAGGAAGCAGAGGACTACATTGTCTTTATCATAAATCCACCAAGAGCTCCAAGCTGACTCTTTTGATAGGAAGAGCATGTAGACAAGGAGAAAAAAGGAGATGAAGTTTCCCAGGACTATGGAATGTCTCCTTGGGGTGGGCATCTCTGCAGGGTGAGATGGGGCAGGGTAAGGGGTGGTGTGAAGGAGCTATGGGATTGGCCAGAGGGGAGTAAAGTTCACCCAGCACAGGTGGGGAAGGTCCCCGAGGACAGGCATAGTCCGCTATTCTGCAGCATGCATCTGAATTTTCAGAAACAGTGTAGGGGAATCCGGCTGGCAAGAGATAACTCTGATTCCATGCCACCACCCTAAAACAGAATTGCTTCAGAATATTCTCAAAGACTGGGAGTTGAGAGAGGAAGGGAGGCTGCAGGAAAAGCTCAAGCACATCGTTATAACAGTTTTTTGTTTATCTGTTTTTAAACCAAGCAGTTCCCCTAAGCCATGCGAGCACTTGGATGTGCAGCTGAAAGAAAAAGAACGACCAGCAAAGAGTGTTTTAAAAGTGCAGCATCAGTTCTCTCGGGCGGGCAGCTCTCTTGGGCTTTCTTTTGACCATTTCCTTGTGGGTCAGCTTTCCCCAGTTTTAGACTGGTGGCCATGCTGGCTAGGGAGGAAAGCTCACGGTCCCCTG
Source organism: Ochotona curzoniae (assembly GCF_017591425.1). Classification (NCBI taxonomy): domain Eukaryota; kingdom Metazoa; phylum Chordata; class Mammalia; order Lagomorpha; family Ochotonidae; genus Ochotona; species Ochotona curzoniae. The sequence continues at coordinate 18,371,832 of NW_024466607.1, read as the reverse complement.
GCCTTGCGCTGAGAAGGCGGCACTCAGGCGGCCAGCGTGCTGTCTCTGGTTGCCGGGGGGATGCTGTGAGGGAAGGGCCACAGCCACCATCCCGCCCTGGGTTCTAGAGTCTGCCTCCAGACCTGAGTCACAGCATCCCGGAAAGCTACAGGGCACACACTGTTATAGAACACGTTGCGTGTTTACCACGTGCCCAAGCCCCAGGGTGGCACCGAGTGAACAGATCTTGCACCTTCAAAACCGAGAATGAGACAGTCGGAAAGCAACCACCTCGCCTTCTAAGTCCGTGTGCAATTAAATCAAAATGGAAAAACTGTGTGTGTGTGTATATATATATATATAATATAGAGATGTTTTATATATATATAAAGGCTCAAAAAAGTTTTTAGTTGGTTAATTTGTGATCAGTAACAAAAGGAAATGAGCATGCCTGTTAGTTCTGTCTCTAAGTTCTGATTCAAGGGACATTTCTTTTGGTCATGACAGTAGGGAATCCGGCCTCGTTACGATCATTTCAAAAATGCCATCTCTTGAAAAGCTGTGTTTCATGAAAAGCTTTCAACTGTGAAGTTGAAGGGTAACTCGGAAACCGGTGAGGAATATTTCACTTGGGGCAAAGACAGCAGAAGCTTTTTTGTATGGAGCCTTATCCAGCTCCTGTCATTCCTCCACCAGGAAGACAAGCCCCGCTCCTGCTGTGCCAATTTCCTCCCCACAGAAGCCTCCTCTATTGTTCTGGAATGGTCCTCACTTCATATGACCCCACGGAGCAACCAAGGACACCTGGTAAGGTGCGGGCCTCGGGGTTCTAATTGGCACGCGACATGTTCTGCCAACACCCTCCGGACTTTCTGGACATGTGCTTCTGACCAAAAGCTACTTGGGAAATTGATTACACTGACCACCAGCTGGAGGGACGACTTGGTCGAGCAGTTTCATGCTGGTTTTCTTCCAGATTTTTTTGATCACAGCTCGGAGTTCTTCATTGGCTTGCTCCAGGTTCCCTGAATCCCAAAATGCACAAGAGGAAAATTGAGCCTGTATCTTGAAGTTCCCCGGCTGCATCTCCCTGCCTTGGCCATGCTGTGTGGGCTGGCCCAACCTGGATTAATACATTACCTCTGCCCCTGCTGCCAGGCTCAAAGACTCCTTCATTACACTCAGCAGCAGCTTAGCATCAGGCCCTTCCAGGCTGGTTTGTGGGGAGATCACTCCACCAGGCCAGTTTCACCCTACAACTCAAGGCCTGCTGGCTAGTACCCCATGTACCCTCCCCTAGGTCAAGTTCTGCTGCCTGTGGCTGCTCTCAGCCCACTAGGCTGCCTCTTCCTTCTGCAGGATGGTCCCCAATCCTTCCCACATCCCTGAAGATCCAATGCAAACCTCCCCCAAATACATTCTCAGCTCCATGCATGTACATGGCCCCGCTACATGACCTCGGTCCTGCACCACACGGACTCATGCTCATCTCCTCACCCTGCTCTCAGCAAGCCTTGGTGTTGCCCTCCTGGAGCCAGCAACAGGCAAGCAGGCCACGAGGAGCATGTGTGAGCTAGCGTGGCTGGGAAGAGTCCCCACTGAGCCTTGGAGCTTGCCAGACGACACTTGTGCCCTGACCCAGCAGGTATCTCTTCTTCCATTGCCTCGTCCTCCCTGTAGTCCACTGTGATCCTCAGCCTCAGTTCCTTTGGAGGTCTCTGCCTCCTCATGTCCTGGTCACTCTTCACCCGCACTGCACCCAGGAGGTGAACCACCGCAGTGCCTGCTAGACCAGGCTTAGCCAGGGGTACGGTGTGTGACCATGAACCCCACTCTGCTTCGGCTCTTGGCTGGGCAGATGTTTACCCCACAGGTGTTTTCCAGGTGCTGGGGTGGTCCTGGGTGGTACAGAGTGGCTTCTGTAGACAGCCACACCCTTGTTTCACCCTCAGCAGCTGCCCTCCTGGGTATGGTTAGGTCTGTGCACAGAGAAAACTACAGCCCAGAATAGCAAAAACCTCTCACTGATGGTCAATTAGTAAGTGCCAGTTGACAGAAATTCATTTGTGACTGTTCTGTCCCTGCCCTGATGCCCTACCTACTTTTCCTGCTGTATGGGAAGCAAAGGCGTTAAGACAAAGTGAAGCATCATGGAAAGTCTGAGCGACAGAGCTGCACAGCACGGTGGGTGGCAAGCACTAGCTCAGACCAGCCTCGTTGTACACCTTTCCCCAGGGACGCTCCTTCCCTAAGAGGAGGCCTAGATGGGCAAACACGTCTCCTTCATCTCCTGCCAGTCATCTGCTTCCGGGGACACTCACCTTCAGTCTTGATCTTGAGAGCTGTACGGACCAGAGCAAACAAGGTTGCATTAAACATGACTGTGCCGTCGCTGTTGAGGGGCATGTTCATGGCCACCAGTCTCTGCAGACAGAAGACAGAAAAGCTTCTCAGGGGAACGCATGTGATGCACACCTGATCTCTGCAGATCATTCATCTGTTCCAGCCAACAGCCAGCGGGAAGCCCCTAGGTGATGAAATGGCTTTGGGTGTTAACTTGACTGGGTCACCACACACCGGGATGTCTGATTCGACAAGATCTTGGGTATGTCTGGATGGAGTCAGCATTTGAATGGTGGCACTGAGTACAGAAGTTGTCCCATCCCAGAGCAAGGGGGCTTCATGTAGTTGTTGAGGGCACAGAAAAAACCAGAAGGTTCTCCAGCCCCACCTGCATGCCTGAGCTGTAATCTCAGTCTTCTCATGTCTTTGGATGGAGTCTGATCTGCATCAGCTCCCCTGGGGGGTCTGACTGTGCAACTGCAACCTCCTCGTAAGACTGTGTGTTCCTGTAAAGGTGTGTGTGTGTGTGTGGAAAATTTGTTTGCATACGTTTTTGTGCACACATGAATTATATATGAAAGACATGTGGCAATTTCAGGGAGTGTGAGGAAAACGGAATTAAAAGATGAGCTTATTTTTACAGGAAGCCATCTTGCGGCCATGCATAGGACGACTCACCAAAAAAAAAGTACATGGAAAAGGTGTATTATGGAAATGCTACACATGGGTTCAGATACATTTTGTATCCACACAAACTTATCTTTCAACTTCATTGTCCACACACCCTTCGAGGTGTGCATGCACACACACACACACACGTACATGCATGGGGTGTCATAAAATTAATGGAAAAGTGGAATTAAGAGACAGTGTAAAATTTTCATGAATTTTTTGGAAGAAGATTATTTGAAAGGAAGAATTAGACAAGAAGGGAGGGAAAGATGGGATGTCTTCCATCCACTGGCTCATTTTCTAAATGGCCTCAGTGGCCAGCCCAAAGCCAGGAGCCAGAACCTTCATCCAGATCTTTTACAGGTGACAGGGGATTAAGGATTTGGGTCATTTTCCACTACTTTCCCAGTTGCATTAGCAGAGAGCTGGATCAGAAGTGGAGCAGCCTGGAATTGAATCAGCATTCGCATGGAATGTCACACAGCTGGCTGTTCAATCCCGAGCCACAGTGCCAGCTCCTCCATGAACCTGTCAAGGGCCCCCACACACTTGTGCCTACATCATCCTAATGGTCTGTTTTTCTGGAGAACCATTTGGGGAAGGGGCCTCTGGGATGACAAAGATCGAAGTTCAGATTATGAAACACCCACAGTGATACTGGGGAGAAGCATTTTGCTGGTTTAAGCAGCTAAGCCTCCCTGTTCAGGCAAGCTTCCTCCTTTCTCACTAACCAGCTCTTCCTGTGTTTTTGGGTCAGATCTTTACTCTGGGTTGATTTTTCTTCAAGTTTTATTTATTTATTTAACTGAAAGGACAAGACTAGTTTACTCCTATAGTAACTAGAGCAAGGGCAGAACAGAGTCTGGACCCTGGAACTCCTTTTGGGTCTTCCACAAGGTGGCACGGACCCAAGCACTGAAGCCACCACCTGCTGCCTCCCAAAGTGTGCATCTGTAGGAAGTTGCATTAGAAGCAGAGTAGGGTCTCAAAGCTCCCGCACAGAAGACAGCCCAAGTCCTTGGGGCCCCTGCATCCTCATGGGAAACGCAGGTGGAGCTTACGGCTCTGGGCTTTAGCCTGGCCCAGTTCTGGCTGCTGCATTAATTTAGGAGAAAACCAGCAGATGGAAGGTCTTTATATCTTTCTCTGTTACTCTGCCTTTCAAATAATAATAATAATAATAATAATAATAATAATAATAATAAAAGAAAGAGTGGACATGGTGTGATAGCCTAGTGGCTAAATCCTCGCCTTGCAACCATCTGGGCACTGGTTTGTGTCCTGGCTGTACCACTTCCTTCCAGCTCCCTGCTTCTGGCCTGGGAAAACAGCAGAAACAGCCCAAAGTCTTGAGACCGTGCACCCATGTGGGAGACCCAGAAGAAGCTTCTGGCTTCAGATTGGCCCAACTCTGGTCATTGCGGCCACTTGGGGAGTGAAAGACCTGTTTATTTCTCATTCTCTCTGTAAATCTGCCTTTCCAATAATAAATAATTAAATCTCAAAAAGAGAAACTATGGAAATTCAAATGCAGGACACTATCCAAGATCTGGAATCCACCGGGTCCTTGGGAAGCAGCAGGGAAGTTGGTGCTGGGAAATGTGAGGATAGAAGTTCACGTCTGTGGCTCACTCTTTGTGTCTGCATCTGGAACCCAGCCTGAGCAGCGGCGACAACCCTGGGGCCCTGAATTTTCAAGGCAAAGAGTCTGGGTTTGGCAGAGGCATTTCTGTGGGAATCTCAACTACATCCTAGACACTACACTGCTCTGTGGTCCCAGTTTCTGTCCACAGCCGGCCCAGCGCCTTGGAGTACTTACAATGTGTGATGCCAGGATCCCCTTGGGTACACGTGGAGTTGGGGAGCCAATGACCTGCAGATACATTTCTCTAAGGGGTTTCAGCGGGCACATCCCAACTTTCTCCATGCAAAGGGGAAATCCCTTGCTGCTGCCATATTGTAACTAAGGGGGTTCACTGCAAGCTCTGTGAAGGAAAATAGGTCTCCGGAGGGGTGGAAATGGTGTCAGAGTGTGGCATGAAAAACAATAGGAATGGAGTAGAGAGGGCTTAAGAGGGACTGCCAGCTGGGCCAGCATGGCATGCTCACCTTGCACGCCACACGGTGTGGGCACAACTTCCCAAACCCCAGAGGGGGCTGGATACGGCGGAGTAGGGTGACCACGTCAAGGTGCTTGATCCTGCCCCTGCAAGCAAAGAGCAGTGTGAGGTCGGGGGTGGGGTGGGGGTAGGGCTTTGGGCTTTCAGTCCACCCCACCTTCCAGAAAGACTACAGTAATATTTCCCCAAACCGCCCACATAGCTACGTGGAACCACTTCCACCTACTTTGCTTCAGGGTCGTATTCAGACCATATTCTTTTGAATTCGTCTAAGTGGTGAGGCCCCAGAATGGACCAGTCTCGGGTCAGATAGTCAAAGTTGTCCATGATGACAGCCACGAACAGATTAATGATCTGCAAGAGCAAATCAGAAGGGAGGGATTTTCAGGTGCATGTGGGCAGATGGGGTTCAGCATCCACACACACTTCCCAGTACATGAATGAGGGGCCTCTGACAAGTTCACGGGAAATGCACATTGTGGACCAAATGAGGCACAGACTTCACTGTTTTATGCTATCTTTCAGTCCCACAAATGCTCTGAACTTCCCTTGAATGTTCATGACACAGCTGAACTCTCACCACCAGGAAGGTTGGAAAACTTCTCCTTCTAAGGATGTGTAAGGAAAGGCAAGGCTTCTAGACTTCAGGGCAATTCTGATCTACTCCCAGGGGTGGGCAGGTGGTTCTGCTAGCTGGCCTTGTGACACACATCACCGGTTTATAATTTCATTGCTACCAAACAAGTCACTCTGGAGTCACTCAAAGCCACGTGTATGTGGTGCCTTTGATATTTTTAGAAAGGTCTCAGCTGCCCTAGGAAGCTGGGGGGAGGCTGGTCATTACTCCAAACCTATTAGCAAACACTCAATCTCTACTGTCAAGGGAGATGGAAGTGACCCAGGCCTGATGAAGTCTCAGCTGCAACATGGAGTCCAGAGGGCTCATCCATGCCAACAACTCCCTGGGGAAGGCCCAGGGCCAGCATCACTGACCTGCACCCCATGTGCCACACCAGTGCCATGCAGGTCACTTACCAGGAAAGCGCACAGCATGTAGAAACTGATGAAGTAGACGATGGCAAAGTTGCTGCCGCATGTGTACTCCTCCCCGGGGTTGTAATCCGACTCCGGGTCACACAGCTTTCCCGGGAGGCAGGCCAGCATGATCTCCTGCCAGGCCTCGCCCGTAGCACACCTTATGTGGACCAAGGGAAGAAGGCAGGAGTTGAATTGGGAGTTTACAAGGTTCACACCGTTGGGGAAAAAATTCCTAATGAGAGCAACCTCTAAGTAATTTGGAAGAAAGTCCACTTTGAATCTGGAAACATCTACAATTCCTACTTATATTTCAAAGCAACTTAGTAACTGGAGGCTATGTTCCAATGCCTTGGGATTCATCACAGTCTCTGGATGCACACACGCCAGTCCTTTCAGCATAAATAGATGTTGTTCTTTCCTGTTTTAAGCGTGCACACTGTTAATTTTTTAAATGCCTAGCCCTGATTAATTTTGTTGGAGGCAGAGTTAGAAATAACCTAATTCGCAAATGACTTATATCTAATCTCTAGAGTCATTAGAAATCAGTTCTGTGATTTCCAGACAGTTTCCTCATTATCAAGTAGCCTATTTACAAAGTTAACTGGGGTTGAAACAAACCCCATAAAAATTGGAATTGTGACGCTCAGGACATCTTTCCTTGGCTGTACCAAAGGCCTCCATATGGTTCTGCTCAAGCCTTCCCTGCCTGGCAGTGTTTAACTGCGCAATCCCCTGCTTAGACACATGCCCCCAGTATTCCTGATAGTGTGGGAGCCCTGCCAGCTATTAAACGGATGAAGCTCTGGCTGATGTGCTCTGAGTGGTTTGAGTTACCCACTACAGTCCTGTGCCCAAAATGCCAGGTCTCTAAGAATACGAAAAACACAGCCCAAAGTCAGTCACCTGAAGAGCAGTAGCACCGCCTGGGGAAAGGTCTGGAAGTTGTTGTTCCTGTTGATCTGGTTGTTATCTCGCATGGCAACCTTCCCAAACATCTAGACCGAGAGTTTATCAAGAAATAAGAGTAGGTCTTGTTATACCAAAAAGCCAGAGGTAAATACGATGCAAGGAAACAGTGACAAATAAATGAATCGCTGCCCAAATGCCTGCATTGGGTAGGGCTGGGCGAGGCCAAAGCCAGGAGCTGGGATCTCAGTTTGAGTCTCCCATTTGGGAGACACAGATTCAACTAGTTGAGCCATCACTGCTGCTTCTCAGGGTCTGCAACAACAGGAAGCTGGAGCTGGCAATAGAGACAGGAATCAAACCCAAGACTCAGAGACAGGGCTAAGGCCTTCTAACTGCTATCCCAGTGGCTGGTCTACACATCCTCCATGTGTGACTTTAGAACTCACTCATTGGTCAACATCAACTATGGCTTTCCCAGGGTGCCTGGCACACTCACCAAATCAAAGAAGATGCTAGGTTAAACCCTGGGAGCAGACAGAGGAGAGATGCCAAGGGAAGCAGGCAAGCAGCAGCATTCCCAGCCCTTGCATTGTGCATGCTGAGATGGTCCAGGCACATAGGCCTTGGGGAGCAGGCTCATCTATCCCAGGCTGGGGTTCTGGGTTTGGGAAAAGCTTGTAGGGTAGGTGACATTTAAGCCCAGAGATGAAGGCTGAGTGAAAGTTAGGCAATAAGGAGGGTGAAGCATGCCTTGGGCAGGGGTACACAGGACAGGTGTCCTAGGGTTGATGAGCAGCAGGTGGACAAGTAGAAAGGCTGGGCTGGAGATGAGGGTTGGGGTTTACAAACTTCAGGGAACAGAATGGGCTTCGTCTGTAGGGCAAGAATAGGCAAATCCATCATTTTCCTTATGAGACTCAGGTTTAATTTACAAGAGGGTGGTGCCTGGCAGCTGCCTGCTGGGGAAACCTCAGGGGCACGCATTGCAGCTGCCAGAGGGCCGAGAGGCTTTGTGCTTAAGAGAACCTATATCACTAAAGACCCTCCACCGACACATAGCATCACATATTGCTCAATTACATGAGTCTTGCTTGCTAACTCCTGGTAAGAGATTCTGAAGACCTGCAACTGTATCTTTGCCTTTAGGGCAAAAACTAATCCCTGGCATGGGCACTGCTCTGTCCTGGCAATCAACTTTACATTTTTCTCAGTCACATCCCTCCCTTGTTGGAAAGATGGCATCTGTAGCAATAGAAAATCAGCAGGGACCCACCCACAAGAGGCCAGAGTCACAGGCTGTCCTCCAACAACTCCCTTAGCTCAGCACCCTTATCCCCAAGCCACTTGGTTTCTATTAGTTTTCAGCACTTTGCCCAACCCCAAGAGAAGTGGGAAGCAGGTTGAAGTCTCTTAACTCCTAAAGCTGGGAGTGAGGAAGAGCCTGGTCCAATGCTTTTCAAAGCTCACCTACTTTGGGACAGGTGTTTTGTGGGAACGTGGACACTCTGGATACCTCCATCCCATACTGGAATGTCCACATACCAAATGGAGTGCCTGGTTGAGTCCTGCCACCTCCTTTTTGAACTTCCTGTGACTAACGCATGCTGGAAGGCAGCAGGCGATGGCTCAAGGACTTGGGTCTCTACCACCCCAATGCAAAAGACAGAGTTCTAGGCTCTTGGCTCTGACTGCAGCATTCTCATTACCAGCATTTGGAGAGTAAACCAATTGCTAGAAGATCATTCAAATGACAAAGAAAACCTTCAAAATAATTTAAAATGTTCATAATGGTCCAAGATGAGCCCTCAACCATAGTATCTGGAAATGCTTCAAGTGTGACTCTCCCTTGGTTACAACATGAAACTTTCCAGAATGCCAAGAGAGTTTGCATTACCAAGTAGCTTCGGAGAAGCCAAAAACACAACACCCACACATACAAGTATGGCCGCATTTCCTGTGCCATTTCCTCTTCCATCGCTAACATCAACTTTCTCAACCACTTTGCCTTTCTCCAGTCTCTGGAGATGCATGGCAGTGACTTATGGCGTGTTTGAACTTCTCACGTTCAGGGCCTGTCTCAGCCAGGGGATCTCTTACCTCTACAGCAGCCAAGCCACCTGGCTGAGAGGTCACATTTTGCCACTCTAATTTCACATGGCCATGGGACATCATGTCACAGATGTGGGGCCTGTAGTTGCAAGGGTCACTCAGGGAAAGGTGGCTGGCGCTTACCTGCATGCCAATGACTGCGTAGATGAAGAACAGCATGGCGATGAGGAGGGCGACATATGGAAGTGCCTGCAAGAGAGGGCATGTAACTAAGAAGGCAGAATTGAGGCAAAGGGCAGAAACATAGGCACTGAGAATTCCAGGGAGTCTACCAGAGGCTGACCCAAGAGGGTGCAGCTTGCAGCACTGCAGTCAGCAGGGCCAGGCCACTACACACACGGAACAAGGAGTGCAGCAAGAAGGCAGTCTGTGTTGGGTCTTCAGGACCTCCTCATCAGAGCACTAATGGAGGAGACTGCTGTCACGTCCTGAACACGCAAGGTGTGAAGGTGTGGGGTGTTCACACAGATGGGCAGCAGGGACCATCTGCCTTCCTCTTCTGCACCCTGGACGTATCCCTCAGCCTGGCCAGCCAAGCCCTGGCCCAGGACTTCTCAGGGAGGCTACTCCTCCAGGGAGCTGCTCCTCCCTGAACTCTCTTTCCCTTCTCAGGACAAAGTAAAAGGTTTCCCATTAGCTTTTGCTTGAGGCTGATCTTTGAGGTTTGTGATTTGGCGGCACCCCAGGAAATCCTGTCCCTTTGTACACTAACAAGAGCCACCTGCTATTCTTCATTTCTGTGGGTTACACTGAAATGACCCTGACAATGCCGAAGAACTTTTCAGACCCCAGCCCAGGACACCATGCACCAGCACACAGAGTGTGACTGTTACAAGCAGGGTATATACTCATGTCCAGGAACACCATGTGCTACACACATTTTTAACTCCATTCCTCTTAAATCATGTTTACATTCATCAGTGGTGGCCCTTTGTAAAGTGAAAATTGCTGAAGCCATTCAAGATACCATTCCAAAATATGGAAGGCATAAGGCGGGGCAGGGAGGGGAGTTATTACATTGCATAAGGAGATCTTTATGTAAAATAATCTGGTTTCTGCTGGACTATTTCCTCAGCATCAAGTCTTGGGAGTGGGACTACTGGGTTGGAGGACAAGAACCACATTCTAGCTGTTGGTGCAGAATGCAAAACATCTTGCTTGACATGCACGCCTCGAGCCTGGCCTGGTGCAGTGGCACAGTTCTGACCACTGTATTGCTGCAGAGTCCCGTGGGCAGAAATCCAGGCTTTTCTTCCCAGGTCACCAAATGCTTACAATTTAGTAGCTATAGTTCTCAACAGCTACAGTTCACCTGCTATTCCGTGATGTGATTTTCTTACCAAAGTAAAGCAATTCTTCAAAAGGGATAGGGTGTGGAGGGCAGTTAAGATGCCCTTTGGGGTGCCTAGTATTGAGGCTCAGCACTGATTCCAACTCCAGCTTCCAGCTTATACACACCCCAAGGGGCAGCAGGAGAGGCCTCAAGTACCTGGGTCCCTGTCTCCTGCATGGAAGACCTGCATAAGATCCAGGCTATGTCAGCCTGGCACAGTCTGGGTTATTTGAGACATGTGATGGAGAGAACCAGAAAAACCTGTCTTCTATTGTCTCTTTGAATTTCCGATAAAATGAAAATAAAACATTAAATGTAACGATTTTTTTCTAAAAGGAGAAGGAATGCCACCTCTATGTGAATTTCATCCATTTCTGGAGTCATTCATACTCAAGCTTTGGTACTCTGAGCAAGGACAAGGTAGAGGACTTCATGGTTGCTCTCTGGCCCAAAGGCCCCTCTGCCCTGCTGTGTTCAGAGCTGTCCCCACTGGCCTCCACTTTGCTCCCCTCAGCACACAGCTTGGGATCCACCTGCCCCGAGTGTCAGCTCTCCCCTCTTCTGCTCAATTCCCTCTTCCTCGATATCTGCTCAAGTCCCACCACAGAAAAATGCTTCCTGCAATAGTAGCCCTACTTTCCCTAGACACGGGAGAGAGGCAGATTTGAACTTTTCTCTCTATATTCCTGGACAGCTTCATTAGTTCATAAGGCCACCTGTTACTTTTAAAGTAAAAAAAAATGGTCAAGTAAGAGAGAACTGATAATGCAAGGCTCCCCTTTTAAGATGTGTGCACATTCAACTCCCTACATGGGTATACCTTTTAACCACAATCTACATCTCTCACCTCTTACAGGAACTCTGGCCAGAGGGCTGGGAGATCGGGTGCAAGGACATTGGGCGGATAGGAGATGTGGGCTTTGCTGGGGAACAAATCACAACTAGGCTACCGCACCCTGAAGATTCACAGGTGATGAGGGAGATGTGAGCTATGCCTCCATGTCCTGAACTCTTGGGACTGAATGACCCAGGGAGTGGTGACAACACACCATTCCTGGCACAGGGGTTTCTGACTCCCGCCTAGAACCACCAGCAGGTGGGGATTGCAGCAGCAGGGAGAGAGACTGCTGGAGTTCCAGGGAGGGCTGAAGGGCCCGGAGATGCCTTGCCTCTATCTGTCTTAGAAATGTGGCCCAGATCTACCTCTTCACTCCAGGGCCTTTCCATTTCCTCCAGGCAAGCAAAGGGCTCTGAGTTGTCTGCAACTGCCTGTCATGCAGACAGAGTTGCAACCTCTGGGGGCCACACAAACCACCTGTGACCCCCACCCCCAGGGGCCAGCTCTTACCTGAAAGGACTTAATGAATGTCCACAGCAATGTCCGGATGCCTTCCCCCCTGCTGAGAAGCTTCACCAATCGCATCACTCGGAAAAGACGGAAAAAGGTGATGGAGATTCTATTGCTCTCTTCAGAGTTCTGAAGGGTTATCATGGAGAGATCAAACCCAACGGGAAGTAGAACATGCAACACTTTCAGAAAAAACAGCAACAGATGTGAAGGTGACAGAAGTAAGGACTGGAGATGTGTGTGCCTAGGGCCTCTTCATCTCACAAAGCACGATGGGAAAAACACAGTGACATGCTAACAACACAGGGCGTGGAGAACTGTGTCCACATAGACATGCAAGTCCACGTGTGCTACAGTGGGAGAGGAGTAGGCTGGGCTGGCCACGGGTGCTGGACACTGACAATGAAGGCAAACCACTGCAGACACCGCTCGGGAAGGACAGTCACGGAGGAGGCAAAGGAGCCAGATGAACTCAAGGAACAGGCCCAGTCCCTGGGGACTCAGTCACTGTTCTTACCCCAGGTGTAGCAGTTGGGACAGGGACATTTTCACTTTCAGTTGGCTTTAAGAAATCAAAGAGTGAAAACGGATTAATGACCTGGGAAGGGAGCAGGGGCTCAGGGACATAGCTTCACCTTGTTTTTTTTTTTTTTTTTTTTTTTTAAAGTATGGCTGATGGCTTTGGATAAGACACCTGCTCCTTCCATAAGCAAACTCCAGCAGCTCCACTTGGAGCTGACTGCCATGGACAAAGTCAGGCACATGTCACTGCTCTCTAACTTGCATCCATGGACATGCTGGTCCCAGGCAGCCCTAATGATGGATGTACAGGGTGTGTTTTTGCTTCTTCTGGGGACACTAGGTGGTTCTCTTTGCCTGTTCTGGTCCCCTAACTCCAAGGAACAGAGCAACCACCTGTGGTTCACAAACCATGGACCATGGAGGAGTGATGTCAGGGCGGGGAGGAGGGGGAGGCTGGTTTCTTTACACAAGCCTTCCCTGCCTTACCCACCAGGCTGACTGTCTTCAGACAGGAGACAGGCCTACTCTGCCCCACTCCTGGGAAGAGATGGGGTGGACCAGGTCACTTTGTTTCGTCGGAGGTTCTGCGAGCCCCCCAGATGCAGACTGTGTGATGGCTGGTACTGTCCTGTCCTTCCCTTCCCAGGGAGGCCAGGGAGCTCCTTCATTCCACTGAGTGACCAGCCTGGGGTCTTGTACTTGTGGGGTGCTAAGTGCTACAGAGAATGCACAGATTTTGTAGGCAAACTCTGACCAGCCCTGGGAGGCATCTCTATATTCCACAGGATCAGAAAACTGACCCCAGTCAGGGTGGGATGGGCCCTGTTCCTCTTCCCTACAACTTCCATCACAGCATCCGGTCTACTGAGAATGAAGAGGGTGAAGTTAGTGTGGGGAGGACCCCAGAGAAGCTGCGTGGACCACATGGCTCTGGGGCTATTGCACAGATGCTCCTGCCACCTGGGGTACTTCCCCCCTCTGGAGCTACAGGGAAGGCAGAGGACTTGCCTCTGCAGCCTCACTCTCACCAAGAAACGAGCTCCAACAGAATATTCTGTAAGATTCATGGAAAGCAAGGGGGCCCAGGCACATCAAGGGATAAGTAGAATTCAGAAGTGTGCCAGCCTGAACTCAGAGCTGAGAAGGCTTTGCCGGATGCTCAGAATGGGAACTCTGCAAGGGGCTTCCCTAGGGAAGGTCACAGTTTTCGTTTTCCTTTTCCATCATCTCACATCTCCTTAGAGGGTCAGCTTTACTTTATTCCTTTTTCTTTAAAAAAAAAAAAAATCCAGGGCCCGGCGCGGTGGCGCAAGTGGTTAAAGGTCCTCGCCTAGCACGCCCGGGATCCCATATGGGCGCCGGTTCTAATCCCGGCAGCCCCGCTTCCCTTCCAGCTCCCTGCCTGTGGCCTGGGAAGGCAGTCGAGGACGGCCCAAAGCTTTGGGACCCTGCACCCGCGTGGGAGACCCGGAAGAGGCTCCTGGCTTCGGATCGGCATAGTATCGGCCCTTTGCGCTCACTTGGGGAGTGAATCATCGGACGGAAGATCTTCCTCTCTGTCTCTCCTCTCTCTGTATATCCGCCTTTCCAATGAAAAAATAATAAAAATAAATCTTTAAAAAAAAAAAATCCAGACTTTGGCAAATGAAGGAATTCATTCCCTAAGAACTGTGCTAACACAGCTGGCCTGCTGTGAGGGGGTGAGCACATGTGGGAATGCACTTGTCTGCTCCCAGAGCACAACAGTGAGCTGGACAAGGCAGAACACTGAATGCCCGGAACGTGTGTGCTGGACCTGCAACCACAGTCAGTGGTCCTTGCAGCCACAACCTGCCCCCAGCTCCTTGTGCTGGCCCACACATGCTCCACTCTGTCTGCTCATGACCTCCATTCTGAGAACACGTGAGAGCTGGCAGCCAAACTGACTTTCAAAGTGCAGGTCTCCTTTTCTATGGATCTCTTTGGGGGATGACAAGTCATGGCCTGTGGAATTCATGTTCTCTTGTTTTTGTTCTTTTAGAAAAGGAGGAGGCAGCTTTTGCAGAGGGACTGGGCAGCACCACATGCAAGAAAGCAGACAGCAAACCACTCCAAGCCGCATGCACTCTGGTGTGGCCTGTGCCCTCCCCACACCTCTCCCTCCGTGCCAGTGGGCAGGGAGGACTTGGTTAGAGCCTGAGTGGGATGGCAGCACAGGGGCGGGAAAAGGTGAGGGTGCAACTTGCCAGAACATCTCACACACTGGCGGGGTCCCCAGGATGGCTTGGCCCAGACTACAGGTGTCTGTGGGCTGACCCTGAGCAAGGACCCACTTCCAGGGTTCCTGTATAGTGGTCTGGCGTGTGACTGTGCTCCCAGGTTGACTCATGTGATGGCAAGGCCAGGGCAGGCATGGTCAAGCATATTATAGAGGATGGGGCTGCCAAAAAGCCTGCCCAGGTGGTCTCAGCTCAGCAGTGACTTCTTTTGGAATTGGTGAAGGTTTGGGACTTGGACACAGACAGTGAAGTCCATCCCCAGTTTCCTTAGGAGGGCAGGGGAGGCATGGCAGACCACGAGAGGGCTGACACTGTGTTCAGGTTCAGGGACCACCCACAGGACACTTGCAGTGAACCTGAGACTAGGGGGATGACTGGCTCCCTAGATAGCTTTTAGAGACAGCCCCTAGGGGCTGGTACTTCAGCGCTCAACAGAGAGAATCCAACAGCATCTCAGGATTTGAGATGACCATACTAGGGCCTCCTAACCCTGAGAGGTCACATCGTTTAGCCTTATATGAGCTTACGGAGCTGTGAACCACCAGGCCATAGATCAAGAAGGCAGCCACCAGGCCTCAGGCGGGGTCAACTGACATGGCAGAGGCGATTCATGGGTGTGTGGGAGTGAGGTCCCTACTGACATCCTACATGCTCCAACACTAACATGGCAGCGTGGCCTCTATGTTAGTGGCTTATCTCCGGAGCTATAATGACAATGCAAACAGACTTGATGTCAGCACCAGCCATGTCCAAGCCCAAGGACACGCATGGCTGAATCACTCCATTGTCCAAAGGACCAAGCAGGCATGACAGAGGGGGCCAATGGGAGCCTGGCAGTCTTTGCCCAATCCTCATGCAACTTGACAGGGTTCTGACAGTCCAGGAAGAGCCACCAAATGGCAAGCAAACAGGGAGAGGGAGGTGGAAGGGACACTGGGTACAGAAGACTTGGTGAGCATGCAAGGACGATGCCAAGGACCATCCGAAATGTTTCTGCGGGAAATGTAAATGCAAGATTGGGTGCTCATATCTGGGCTGGGTCCTTCACTGCAGAAGATCATGGTGGCAAAGTCACAGAGCCATGTGTGACAGCCTGAGGGGGCCCCAGCGTGACTCCCAAGGCTGGAAGGGGGAAACAGTTTAGATGTCCATGAATGATCCTTAGCACGTCCCATGACACTCAGTGGAAACCCAAGGTGGGGAAGCCAAAAACAAGTATACAGTCTCGAGAAGCGCTTTTGCTCTGACAGTGCCTTCACCGCATAAAGGTTTATTGTATACTTGCCGCTACAATTTTCTAAAAACAAAACCAACATGAAAATTGATTAGGCAGCAGAAAAGAAATATCTGCAGAGTTGGAAGAGAGCACAGCAGGTTCAACACTGCAACAAGGGAGGGTGGACGGCAGCTGAAACCAGCCAAGAGACCGGGGGTGTGCATGCTCAGCTCATCCGGGAGCTCAGGGGACACAGCCATCAAGGATGTGACATGCACCATGGCCCTCGTGTGTGTGAAGGGTGCGGAAAGAAGGCATTCTCCCCTTACATGTTTATACTGTCAGAGCTTAAGGGTGTCAGTCTTGTTTATCTTTGTGTCTCCCTAGAGTCTAGCCCAGGCCCTGTCCATGGTGGATACTCAATAAACACATGATGCAAGAAGCCAGGAGATGTTGGGGGTGAGGAGTGAGGTATCTTGCACCTTCTCCTGGGTCATGGCCCAGCTGAAAAACACTGAGATCCCTCTTTGAGGGTAATTTTACTGGCCCAGGGTGGGGAACTGGCACTGCTGTGGCTGAGGAAATCTTGGTTACAGCTGACTATGGAAAAAGTCACTCCTAAAACACACAGTAAGAGAATTTCCATCTGCATGGTCGGGAGAGGGTGCACGCCTGCACAGATCCCTGACATCAGACCCAAGCAAAAGATCTGAGATGGGGCTGCTCCCGTCCTCATGCAAGGGCAAGGGCATACGGGAGAGGCAGGCTCAGCTCCAGCACAGGCGAAGCAGCCAGGAAGCTGGGCATGTGCTGTCCCTGAGAGCACCCAGGCCACAGCCACCAGCCAGCAGCAGGGTCGTCAAGACAAAGCTAGGTGGTTCCTTGGTGACAAACCCTGGCCCCATCTCAGCACTGACACTCCCTATCACCGCCCCCCCCCCGGGTGGGGGGTGGGGAACCTGCTGATCACAGCTGTCTGCGTTTTCACTTCTATCTTAGATCATCTCTGACTTACACAAGGGTCTGGTCCAGAACGCCGAAGCAAATATTCCTCAAAGAGGGTGGGTGGCCCTTCTCACTGGGTGATGAGTAACGGGCAGTGTTTGGCCACAAGCTTGGCACACAGCCCATGGCAGTCCCAGCTGGGATGCTTCTGCTGTTCCATTGGTGCTGGGCTGCTTTCTGGCCAAGCAGCACTCACACAGTGCTGTGTGGCCATTTCACTGTGCACCTATGGACCACTTTACAGAAAGTGAAATTGTTGCCAACCTGCACTCTGGGAGGTTCGGAGGTGTGGGCACTTACATCTAGTAAGATGCTGCTGCAGCATCTTGGTGCAGCATGATCTTTGAAGAGGCTCAAGTCACTCAGCAACACATGACCAGCAGTTCTCAACTGCCTTAATAACCTTCTTGCCCCTCCCTCACACTCCGGGGTTTTCAGGCAGTTTCCCTGGTACTCACATCATTTGCTCACTAGGACATATCTGTGAGGCAAGGAGGGTAAAGAGTACTCACCCCGGTGACCCATCGGCCCAAGGCCCAGTTCTGATTTGGGCTGTGAACTACCAGGTCTGGGGGTTGCCTGGCTGGCTGTGGCGGTCCCACTGCTTGTACGTCAGAATGAGCCCTAGCCCCAAAGAGGGAGCATGAAGAGGTCTCCCTCTCCTCTGACAAAGGCTGTTTGGGCACCTAGACTGACCTGCCAAGTCCTAGCTCTGTAGCCGTTAGCCTGGAGGGGCAGACACAGAGGGCTGCAGTAGAGGCCAGCACCGCCCAGCTGATGCTCTCCCTGCTCTGTTTGTACCCCCTTGCAAGGCACACACCCTACACAACACTGGGACTCACTGAGGAACCGGGTCAGAACAGGACGACACGGCCCCGTACACCAGCGCCCCCGGACTTCTGGTCTAGGCTAAGGTCAGACCAAAGCAGCCCAGCCAGAGGTGCTGCTCACCTTTCTCTTAGTGTTGAAGGCAGTCCTCAGCATGCATCTGGGGAGGGATGGGGGGTGATTGCTGCCCCGTTCACTCTGTTGTACACTGGTTCCCTCACCAAGGGACTTGACGAACAACCTGGCACTTGGTCTGAGCAGTCTCCCATCACATCAGCACTGGTCTTAGGTGAGCTTGGGTCCCCAGGGTCAGTGCTCAAACTCAGGGTACAGGTGGGGACATGAGCAGCTGTGGCCTCATGCTCAGGAAGTGGCAGTGGGGGTCTCCCTCCTGTGCCTTCACAGGACCACGGTTGTTATGACAGCACACATTTTTAAGTCCATTTGACAGGCAGAAAAACTGAAGCTCAAAGCTGTCTGGTGACCATCTACGGTCACAGAGTCTGTGCTTGAGCATGACCACACCTGGAATGCCCAGCCTGGAACGTCACTGACATCTCTCCAGATATGGCTTCAGTTCCAAAATGGCCAGGCTGCACACTCCTTCCTTTTTTTCTTTCTTTCTTTTCTTTTTTTTTTTTTCAGGAGAAAGGGAAGGGGAAAGTGATGAGATCAGGGGAGGGGAGGAGACAAACTGGCTTGGGTCTAGGAAAACGAGTATGTGTCTATGATTCATGGGGTAGGACTTCTAGCATCTTCTATGTCAGACTCAACAAAAATACGTTAGAGGACACAAAGTTTTCTACTTACATTTACTTCAGTTATAGCAATATCAACGACGCTACCCACAACAATTAAGGCATCAAAAGTGTTCCATGCATCAGTGAAATAGTGCTGTTAGGGCAAGCATTCGGTAAGCCACAGAGGACAGGAAACACAAGGAGGAGAGAGAAGAGGACAGTGTTATCAAAGGGCCACACTCCAGCATTATGCTATTGACTATGTGAGAACTGCTCTGTACAACAAACACGTCATAGCCACGTCACTTCGGGTACTACCTCCGGCACAGCAAATAACATGAGATTCCCCCCTAGTTCACACGGTCTACTGGGGTGACTGCTGTGTGGCGGTCAGTCAGCCTCAAGGCTACTTGCGTTTCCCATGACCTCTACCCTCAAAGGCTTCGTTCCCAACAGCTCCTGTGAGCTAAACCCTAGTTTCCAATCAAGTGCAGTTGGGGAATCTGTGACTTGTCCAGGTGACGTCATGGCAGGGCAGGAACAGAATGTGCAGAGAGAGAGGAGAGGGGGCACAGGCAGGTGGGCGGCCGCGCCGGCTGCATACTCACATCTGCTTCGCTGAGGGCCACGTCTATAATGCTGCCAATGACGATGAGGGAGTCAAACGTGTTCCAGGCGTCACTAAAATAGCCCTGGACAGAGCAGGCGGGGGCAGACGTTCATGAGCATGGATGAAGGAAAACATCACACTGAGCATGTGTGGAGGTTGGGTGAGAAACTCCTCCAAGGCCTCACAGCACCCAGGGTAACTGGGTGGAGTGGCCAAGCCAAGGGAAGTCAACAATATTGTGTGCTGGTGGGAAGGGATACAGAGGCATGGCTGTGCACCTGTACACATGCGCACGCGTGTGCACACACACACACACACACACACACACACACGGTAAGACAGGAGGTGGTCTCTGGGCAGGGTGGGGACCCTATGCTTCACGGGTTGATGGAGAATCAGGCTCTCCCCACCTGCCCTCTTCTTGGACTCAAACGGCACCATCACGAGGCACTGTACTTGCTCCTACTCCTGCGCCCCTTCATCCAGCAACCCCTGCCTAGCCTCACCGGCCCAGTCAGCATCACAAGGCTGTGCCCCACAGCGGGACGGCGACAGCATTCCCTGCCTTCAGTGCACTCTCAGGCTAGCCCAGCTGACACAGATGAGGAGGTTCCAGATTACAGGAGAAAGGCATGGCAGTGTGCAGGGGAGCCCTGTGCAGGGAATCTGAAGCAAGTCCTTGGGTGGGGACGGGTCTTCAAACAGCTCAGGAGAAACATGTTCCACGAAAAGATCACGTGTGGATTCCAAACTGTTCCGGCATCAAGAGCAAGTTAATTTTCCACCAACTTTCTAAAGTACCCTCATGTGGATAAGGAGTACAGAAGGATGAGGAGATAACTGAGGGTTCCTCTTGGCCTTCAGGGACCCCCAAACTGGTTCCCTCTTGCACCTGAATCAACTCGGCTCTCTTCCCTTCCTTGCCATCCTCCAGGCCAAGAGGACTCCACTCCACCTTTCAAAAACATAGCCAGATTCTCTACTATCCCCAGATGCCTCTGTGATCCTTGCTTCCCAGTAACTCCAATTCTCTAACTACCCCAATGCACTTCCTCCTTCAAGGTCAGAACCACATCAGCTACCAGATGGAACCTTCCTGGTCCTCCCGATTCCTGGAACTCCATTGGCATGGATGCCAAGTCCGTCCTGGGTCTTCTCTGAGCCTCAGGTCTTTGCCTCAGGTCTTCTCTTTGCCTGCAGGTTCACATTGAAGATGTGTTTTGCTCTCTGCCTCCAGCTACCCACCCCCATATCCAGCCCACAGTCTTCCATGCAGTTAAGAGTCTGACACGTGGCTACAGCTCCATCTTCCACCTACTTCAGCCTGGGCTGAATGACGCTAAGGGCAGTCCAGCATGCACACAACTGGGTGCTTTGAGCGCTCCTTGAAGAAACACAGGATGGCAGGTCCTTTGAACTGTCAGGTCCTGAGAGCCTGTGATCATCCCCAGGCTGAGGAGGAGCAGCCTCTGGTGACACTCTAGGAAACGTGGACGTGTCGACCATCACGATAACTGGAGTAGGGATGTCTGTCGTGTTTGCTGCGAATCCCTCTGGTCGCACTTATAGGAGACCCAACTAGGACACTCTCATTTCTGAGTCTCCTCCCAAATATGATTTCCCCAACCAACTGCAGCTCTCTGACCACCTCGGCCTTCCCTCCCCTCTAAGAAGCACAGGGTGTCTTTCCCACTGTAAACATGCTAGGTTCTCTTGGCATCACTTCCAAGAGGCAGCAAGCAGTCTCTCGCTGGTGATTACACAGACCTCAACTTCTCTTCATGGATTTGAGCAGTAACTCTGAAGCTCAAGACAGCTTTGGAGTCTTCTAGGGATGAATGGATGCCTTCATCAAAGTCCTGATCATGAGCAGCAGGAAAACCTCCAGAATATGTCACATACAGAAAAAAACCAACATCCCTGGGGTTGGTCCTGAGCAGGACGGTTATAAGATACTGCTTCAGGTGCCCATATCCTATTCTTTGCTTCTAACCCAGCTTCCTGCTAACACACACGCTGGCTCAAGTATTTGGTCCCTTGTCGTCCACTGAGTCGCAGGCTCCTGGCTTCATCCTGGCCCAGCTCTGGCTCTTTAAAGGAACAAGAAAGTAATCAGTAGATGCGGGATTCTCTCTTTCAAATAAAATAAAGTGAAACAGAAAAGCCAAGCATCCTGCCTTCTTTCCTGCTATTTGGAGCATACACTGCGGTTTGTCCATGACACACTCTGCCTCTCTCCTGATCTGCTGAAGCTAAGCTCACCCTGTATATGTGGGATGTCATTCTTTCCTACTTAGGGATTTTATTCCTGAACAGCCTCTCTCATCTCCTCTCTGTGGATGTGTCTGATTTGTCTGTGTGATTTGCATTACCAGTCTGCCTATAATGCTATTCTCTCCAGAAGCAAGCCTGGGGCACTGCAGTGGATAAATCCATGTGCGTGGATAGACAGGGACTTTGTCCTTCCTTTAGGTCCTGGAACCTGCTAGGAACTATGACTTGCTCTCCAGAAAATGTCTCACTCTCGTAAAACTGTGCCCACGTCCTCACTCTCATGACATCCCTGATCCAGATGACAGGAGGCTTGAGGTGGTGCAGGTGGCTCTGAGCAGGTGGCCCTGGCAGGAGTCCAGGGGAGGCAGAAAATGCCAGCCCCCCTTCTCATCCTACACATAGGCTCCCTGCTCAGTAGCCTTCTATTTAAAAAGATCTCTGTCAAGTGAGCATGACTCAGTGTCACCACCCTTTCCCATCCAAAGCACCAGAGGACGGGACGTGGGCCCTTCTCCTTGTTCTCCCAGCTGGCCAGCACTGACAGGTTTACAGTGACGGGTTTTACTGGGCCTCTTGAGTGGAATCAGCAGTCAAATTATGATCATTTCTGTCCAGCTCCATCTGCACTAACCCCTACTATTTAGAAACTTTTCTGACTCTGGAAATGTAAAACCCTGAACTGGAGTAATATGGGCTTTGGGGCCAAGGTGCTCCACAATTTCAAGCAAATTTGTTTTTAATTTTTAAAATAAAAAACCATTGAGGTTCTACCTAACTCCAGTGAGAATGACCCAGATACAGAAATCAACCACCAACAACTGCTGGAGAGGATGTGGGGAGAGAGACGCTCTACTCATCTGTTGGTGAGAGTATAGACAGGTACAGCCGTATGGAAGTTAGTATGCAGTCTTTTCAACTGAGAATCGACCTATCATATATGACCCACCTATCCCACTCCTGCATACATACCCAAATCAAAGGAAAGGTGCATATGAGAAGGCAACCTGCACTCCACAACAGTGAAAACACGCAACAACCCAGATGCCTGTCAATAGATGAATAGATAAAGAAACGGTGGTACATCTACTTTGTGGAATACTACAGAACCATAAGAAGAATGCAATCCTGCCATTTGTAACCAAATGGCTCCAACTAGAGACCATTGGGCTTAGTGAAATAAGCCAGTTCCAAAAGGACAAATACCATATGTTCTGATTTAAGACAGGCTTCATGCAAATTACAAAATAATTAGACATAAAAGGTAGCCCGTATATACATATATTCTCATAGATGAACTTTACAATGAAGACTAGCATACAGGGAAGTAAAGATATGTTGCAGTGTGCAGTTCTACTCGGACTCCCAATAAAACATTCAAGTATACCTTTACGGTACGATACTAGATTTTCTACCTTTGCCTATATATATCATGTCATGATACACTTAAGTAGCAAAAAGTTAAACTTGTAACTATTACTAAGGGACTATAGTACTATTATAATGCAGGAGAAAATGTCTGGAGGGGAGAATGGGAATGGAGGAATCCCTATATTTACAAAAGTCTACCATGGAAAATAATAGAAGAAAAAATATTTTTCAGTTGTGAAGGTAAGCTCCCACTCAACAGTTTATTTCCTATGTCCAAAATGGCTGGGCTAGGAGGGCTGAAGCCAGGAGCTCAATTCCAGCCTTCCTACCTGGATAGTGGAGACCCAATTACCTGAGCCATTACTCCACACTGGAGCATCTACAACCACAGGAAATTGGAGTTAAAAGTCAGAGCAGGCACTCAAACCCAGAGACACTGATGTGGAATACAGGTGTCTTAACCAGCGGGCCAAACACCAGTTCCCAAGAAGCCTGTTGTGATTATTAATGTCTGTCTGCTGCCCAGCAGTGGGCAGAACCTTGGCCCTCACTTTTCTTAGACTAAACAAGCAATGTCTACAGAATAGCTGCAAATGGGAAACAACAAAACACAATCCAAGGTCAGGTTCCTTTTGCTGCCAGGATTCTCTCTACCCTAAAGGTCTGAAGAAGCCACAGACAGCACCAGGACTTGTCAACTGACCACAACAGTCGGTCACATAACAACTTCTGGCCAGGGCTGTCTGGGCAGTGCCTGTCCCAGGTGATGACCTGGAAGTGTCAACTTTTCGCAGAAACTAACAAGTATATACCTTTCCAAGGTCAAATGGCTTTTAAAGGACCATGTCCACCTCTCTCTTCCCACCTCAGCTTTTCTGTTCTACTCCAAAATCCCCTGACAGAAAACAAGCTTTATCTGATACCAACAGCTGTACCCAGGGGTTCCTCCATCCTATGCTTTGCTCATCCATCAGCTTTCTGGATCAGCACCAGGTAGCAGGTCTCACAGGAGGCGCTGTGGACAGAAGGCCAAGCCATGATCCAGAGCAGCTGCTCACCAGGGATCAGATGGATGGGCAGGGACTGGTGTGACAATGATAACACACTCCGAGCATCTCAGACATGCACTGCTAGGGCAGGGCTGGCTCAGGTTGTGCTGTCCCAAAAGAGGTAATATGGCAGACAGACAGGCTTGCTGAGCCCATGGACTGGGTACCTTTGGGAGTAGGGTGGGGTGGGGACGGAGGAGTTGCAGGAAATGAGGCAGAAGTGTAACTGGATCAGGATTTTATGCAGGATTTGCTTTTTAAATAAAAACGTTTAAGATTTATTTTTTATTGCAAAGTCAGATATACATGATGAGAGACAGAAAGGAAAATCTTCCATCTGTTGACTCACTCCCCAAGCGGCTGCAATGGCCAGATCTGCACCAATCTGAAGCCAGGAGCCAGGAACTTCCTCCAGGTCTCCTTCTTGGGTGCAGGGTCCTAAGGGTTTGAGCTGTTCTTGACTCCTTTCCCAGGCTACAAACAGGGAGCTGGATGGGAAATGGGGCTGCCAAGATTAGAATCGGCGCCCAGAGCGTTCAAGGCGAGGATTTTAGCCACTAGGCCACCATGCCGGGTCCTCATGCAGGATTTTTGAATATTAGACTGAGAAAAGTATTTTTTTTTCTGCCTCCATCAATCTGTGGCTGGTACCATCAGGAGTTTGGACAAAGGCAAGGGTATAGGCAGAGGCAGGGAGATACCTTAGAAGGCACCAGAGAGAGGGACTGCCCGAGATAGAGAGGGACATGGAAGCCCTGCACGCAGGATGCATTTCACAAGGAAGGAGTGTGGGGGAGGCCTGGCCACTGAGGGGGAAAAGTGGATGGGGCCCATTGGAATCCCAGTGTAGCATTGTAAGGACATGCAGATGTTTTATAGCCTTAACCATGAATCAGCTGGCATCAATGTGATTGCCGAAAGAGCTTAAAGGCAGCATCCATTTCCACGCCAGGGAGGTGGGAAACGTACTTTGGGAAGACTTCTGGGACTTTCTCAGGACACTCTCTTCTTGTTAGAGGCCCTGCCCTGGGGGACAGATTGGATCAGGTGACCCAGGGCCCACTGTGCACTGGCTCCATGCAGCAGTAGAGGACAGCTCTGAAATCCTGATTTCTTTCCCAAAACCCAGATTGTCTTTCCCTCTTCCAGGCTCTAGTGACCAGAGGCAATCATTAGATAACCTCAAGGTAGAACCAAGGTCAAGCCCACCTCCAAACAAGCCAAAGATGAAGCTCTGCCACCTGCATAACACACCATGCACCTGCTGGATGGAGACGCCAGAAAAGGCCCTGCTTCCTCCATCTCCCTTTTTGGAATAAGAGAATCGAAGGGAAAGCTCTTGCAGGAGGAAGAGGCTGGAGAAAATAGAGCTGGCTCTTATGTCAATGGTAGCTCCCCCTTCAAGACCCTACGATGGCATGGTCAATGCAAGGCTGAGCACACCATGCAGAGGGGACAAGGGGGGAGGTCTTCCCCTGGGGAAGGAATACAGGAGATTTAGGATCCTGTTTGCTGTTCCTGGATTCTCCTACTTTGTGGTTCCTCACCACCCTCCGGGTTGGATCAGTGCTCAGACAACCTTTCCCAAGCAAGGACGCTGCTGCTCCACTGTGGAAGTTCCCAGCTCTGGATCTTCTGCCTCTTTCCACTCTGCTTTTCTCACTTGTAGCTCCTGGGGACCTGCTTCTCACATGGTCAGGGATTATTTTGGCTTGTGAACACCAAAGAGGAGAAAGCGAAGAGAGTTCAGGAAGGATTTTTGAGAGCTTTGCTTTCTGGGGAGTTGATTCTTTCCAGTGCATCCAGGCACTTGTGTCTTCACAACAAATCATATGTCCTATGGGCAAACAAGCAACTTGTGCTACTCTTTTCCAAGTATTCTCTGGGCTGGTGAGTGGCCTGGTGATTCACCTGTCCACATCCTGTTGTTAGACTGTGTGGGTTTGATTTTCAGCTCAGGTACCTGACTCTAGCTTTTGCTCATGCAGAATCCGGGAGGCAACCGTGCCGACTCAAGTACTTAGACTCCTGACATGCACCAAGAGGCATGAACTGAGTTCCTAGCCATGGCCCAGTCCTGGTCACTATGCTTCCTGGGGGGAGGGAATCAGTGCATGGAAACTGTCTCTCTGTCAGCTTCTCAGATAAACACACAACAATATTTTTAAAGTCTATGTAAAGTGGGCTTAAAAGATAAGATTTTTAAACCATCTGTTGTAATCTCATGCCACAGAAATGTCTTTGCTGAGTTAAACTACAAAGCAGTTCCATCTCTAGCGGAAATCACCCATTTGAAGACTCTGATGTATCAGTACTGATTATTAACCAGTTTACTCATTTCCCCTGGGTGTCTGCTCACACACCACCAAACCCTCCTCTCGCTCTGGAGCGTTACTGGGCAAACTGAGAGCAACCAGCCACTGAGGCATGGGTTTACTGGTTGGTCTGTGAGTCCCTTGCAACACCCTAGCATGTGAACACACATACTCAAACACACAGGTATGCAGACACACACACACACACACACACGGTCACACATGCTGGGTGAATGTGCTCTTCCCTAAGGCCGGGCCAAGCCTTCAACAGACTCAGAGCTTGAGCCTCAGGCGAGGGAAGACAGGGCACAGGGCACTTGGGAAAATGGTGCCCAGCTGTTTTCTGGGCAAATTTCTCAAGTTGCTTGCCATGTTCTGCCTTTGTAACCTTTTCCACCAGTCCTGACAAATATTGTTGAAAGAAGTAGAGAGAGAGGCAGGAGGGAAGCAAACCAAAATTCCAAAGGGAATTAGGATGGCTTGGGGAAAGGGGAGAATGCTGATGGACGTGGATATGGACAAGTCACAGTAGGCAACACCTGGCCATGCATAAGGTGCCGAATTTGACCCCACTGCAATTGCCCCCATTAATCACTTACAAATGTCCTTTCTTTTTGGTCCACAAAGATCTGATAAAGTTCGCATAGAAATTAATTTAATTAGACACTTATGGAACTATGGAGTACAGGGAACCATCCATTTCTTAACCCATGTTTTACTGAAATTAGTTTTGTCAGATACCCAACAAACAGAGAACCAGTGGCTGGGGCCCTGGGTTCTGCCATGGTGTCTAAGAGTGATGGGTAGTGTTAGGAATGAGAGAGTGAGGGTCCCACAGACCACAGCTCAGCTCAGCTCGGCTCCTCAGTTTGGGACTTTAGCTTGAGGCAGTGCCAACGTCTGATGGTGGTGGTGGCAATCCTTGTAGTCATGCTGGCAGTACAGGGCACCCACCAAGGTACTGCTGACCGAGTAATTCTTTACTTCTCACAGTGCCTCCTGACAAGCACCACCAAAGCGTCCTCACTTTATGGATGAGGAAACAGAGGCATAAACCAGCTAGCTATGCCATCCTTCTAAACAATAAGTGGCAGAGAAGCGATCTGAATCCAGTCCAGTTCTAGAACTGAGCTCTTCGACACCAAACTTTACTCTTGTCTGCCCCACAGCTGTCAACAGCCATGACGGCAGTTACACTCAGGCTCAAAGATAATACAACATGCTGGATTCAAATATTTCATGTCATATTGTACCTCAAAGGAAAATGAAATTTTTCTAAGGGAAATATAAGAAGGGCTGGCTGGGAGAGTTGCTATGGCTGGCAGCAGACCTTGCCATTAAAGCCGAATGGGAAGCTCTGGAGCCCCAGCCAATATCAAAGCACAACTGGGGCCAAGTTCCTTCTGTGCAGTCAAGGTTTGAATCCTTCCTCAAGGCTCAAGTCACGAGGCAGGGTTCCCTTACATGGCAGGGCACACTGCGCTGGAGGCAGGAGCCTGGCTGCAGAATCCTCTATTCTACAGATTCTCAATTCTCTCTTCCCTCTTTTTTTTTTTTTTTTTCCTAAGAATCATTCGCCTGAGGTTTTGCTTTTGCAGAGTTGTTTTTTTTTTTTTTCTCTATGTGTCTACAGAATCCCCGGTTGAATTTCAACATTCCCAGCTAGCACTGCTTGGCCTAATTCGAGCAGGAAGTGGGGGGCCTCTTTGGGGCTGACGGACCCACAGTAGCCTCTGGAGAATAAGGCCAGCAACTCACCTTGGGCTTGAACGCGATGACTTTCAGGACCATCTCCACGGTGAACACCCCAGTGAAGACCATGTTCAGAATGTCCATGGCATCATTGAACATTTTGGACTGCTCGTAGTGCTGTGGGCGGCGGGGAGGGCAGAGGGAAGCACAGGGCTCAGCACCTCGGCCAAGACCCTGTGCCCTCGCCTGGCTGGGGACTCCCACCCACTCCTGACAGCCGTGCCACACTGAGAGGCCATACGGAGAACGCCCATCAAGCACAGGGGTCTGTGACAAGATGAGGATGACCAAATGATGAGGGGACAGGCATCAATGTCCTCTGCTCAGGACCAGGGGACTGGACTCCCTTCTTTTGGCAGGGCTTAGAGTCTGGCCATAGGCCAAGACACAATGCAGACACCCCTAGGATGTTTACAAGTAGAGGTAGATTTGGTTAGGGATAGCTTCTAAGCAGAGAGTGACCCAGACCTGCTGTTTCCTACACGGTCCTTATCACCAGGAAGATTTCTTACATTAGGGAAAGTCCCAGAAGCATGGTCCCTCACTATCTTTTGTCCCGTTTTCTAGACAGCAACAAGATTTGGCATGTTTAAAGTCACAGCCGAGAGCACTTCCGGATCTTGGTCTTTACTCTCTGTCCTAGGACAGTAGCTACCAGGTAACACAACTTGTGACCATTTCCACAGCTCACCACCGCCGTCATCTGACTTGGTCAGTTAGAGTGCACTGAAATCCTTGTGCCCAGTTGGAAGGCAGAACTATCTGCATTTCCAGTCAGAAAACTCTCCATCCCTGGACTGAAAGCCTCCAACAACAGGCATGTGGTTCAGGTTTTGTTTTTCAACACCGAGTGCTTGACCGGCTTGCCTGACGTAGACTATCGCTGATGTGGGTGTCAGACATTCTCCTATCCTACCCAACAGGACAGAAAGGCTTAGGGAGTCCCAGGAACTTTCTCCCAGTGCACAGGGAATAACAATCAGGGACAGAAACTCGTGCCTATCAAGTTCCCCTAGCTTTGATCTCTTTAGCTTCTGGCTGACCCCAGAAGTCCCTCGTAAACCAGGAAGCAGAGTCAAACACCACATTCGCTCACGTTCCAGCACAGTGTCACCTAGGGCCTTGTGTCCAGCCAGTCTCTAACACAAAGTGACCTTGAATCCTACCGTGACAACTGCCAGCCAGAACAGGAGGCTGGCCACACCACAGCCCACATGCATCAGAGACATCACAGCCCTGCTCTTGTGAGCACTGGGCACTGGGGGCTGTGCGCAATGCCCAGACCTGACCCCCGCGGCTGTCTCCATCTTTACCTGCATGGCCAAGCAGAGTGTGTTGAGCATGATGAGGACAAACATCATGTATTCGAAAGGCGAAGAGTTCACCACGTACCAGAACTTGTACTGGTAGGGGTTTTTGGGGATGTATCTCCGCAAGGGACGCGCTTTCAAGGCGTATTCAACGCACTGACGCTGTAACGGCAGAAGAGGGTGGGGGAGGGAAAGTGGGGCTCTGAGCACTTCCTGGAACAGAGACAATGGTGAGAGTTCCCAAGGCACCCCCCAAAACAGGGTATGTGGGCCACTGCAAAAATGACCGCCAGGGAGCGGGAGTGAAGGGGCCATGGGTGTCACCCTGCATCATTGAAAGGGCGGGACCCCCAGCACTGTCTGTGGTCAGCTTAGCAACCTTGGGAGCTGGAGGAGCGCACACTCTGCTTATTAAGGAACCTGCATTTCTGAGCTTTCAACCATCTCTGCTGAGCTCCAGCAGCATACACATAGGAACTTCATAAAGAGTGTGGAACATGAAATTGAAAGATACGCTGCTTTGGGGGCAAATTTTTTCAAATCCATGCTTATGTGGGGTCTTCCAAAAAAAATGAAATGCGTATTATGAAAGATAAACTGGAAATAGATTTCAAATGCTTTGTACCATCAAAAATGTATCCTAAATTCTTTTCCTAGGAACAGCTTGATGCTTCCTTGTACCAATGAGCAGAGCTTTGGGGGACCTGGCATGGACTACACTGCTGCCTTTCCCTAGGACCAGTGGCTCGGAGACTGCAGCCTGCCTGCCCATGCTGCCCTCCAGGAGAGAAAGCCACATGGTGGCAGGCATGGCAGCTATGGCTGCTCAGAAGGCTCAGAGGAGACACCCCTTGGGAGGGCTGAACTGTAAAAATATCCATGTGGGAGCACACTGGGCACATCTCGGAATCCCCAAGCTGTGGTCAGCAGAGGCGGTCTGGGAAGGGGAAATTCAGCTCAGGTTCAGCTAGAGCACCTCCTTGTTCCCTTGTTCTGGGAGCAGATACTTGCTCCATCCCCTGCAGCAAGCTCAGTGATCCTGCAGCCCAGATGGGGGTTGGTGGGGGGTGGGGTGGGTGGCAGGCATCCAGCTCAGCCTCCAGGAGGGGGCATCCAGCTCAGGCCTTACTAGGCTGCCTGGATTTGGATGCAGGCTGCTGATAGACTCCCTGGCCCTGATTTCAGTGCAACTTTGACCTCAAAGCCTGGGCTCCAGGGATCTCAAGGACTGACATAGGAACACAGCAGGTCCTGGCCTTTTGGGGGGCCTCAAGGTGGAGTCTACAAGGACTTCCTGCCGAGCCCTACAACCCTACCAGTACATTGTCCCACTCCTCCAAGGTGCAGGATGCCTGCTCATGTCCCACCCACTTCCTCTCTGCAAGGCCTGATGGCCAGAAGGTTCTTGCTTACTGCAGCATCAACATAGCAGAGATGCTCAAGATAGAGATGAGGGGAAATTCCCCTGACAGCATCTTGCCCTCACCATCACCACACTGGGGCTGAGCTGGACCTCCTGAGAGTTACTCCTCAATCCTCCCATGCAGATAAGGGGGCAAACCCCAGAGAGCAGCGGGACACACCTCATGTCACAGAGCAGGTCCAGACAGAGTGGGGCCACCATAACTACAACCCAAGGCCCCTCTGTCTACAAGATTGCTTGAAATGAGGGGCTCAATGGAGAAGGAACAAGGGCACTGCAAATCTAGTCCCAAGTTGAAAGTTAACTGCCTTGTCCTTGTGGGGTGACAGGGCACCTCCCCTAAAGTCAGCAGTGACACATCAAGAGCAACCCTCCCTTCTCCAGGACTCCACCCCATGCTCAGAGGACATTCAGCAGGGTCTGGAGGAGCTGGGGTCATTCCTTACTGGGAGAAGGGGGTGCTCCAAGCACCCAGGGGTCAAGGGAGGCTGCTTGGCATTGTACAATGCACAGGGCGGCAGCACCCACAGTCAAGAATGACCCCACCTGACCTAAGTCAAGAAACTCAGCCCCAAGCATGAATGAAAGGCTCTCTCAGCAGGGACTATGAGAACTGCAATGGGACAGACACATGTCACCCAAGATACTGAGCTGTCTCTAGGGAATGAGACCACACCATCTTCCTCACCAGTGGGCCAGGGGTGGACCTCACTATTACAAAAGTCTGATGTGTGTGTGGGCATCTGGGGTGTGCTCTGAATGGGGCCCAAGCCGCAGGGATGGATGGGAGGTGGGCGGCCCACGGGAGCTGGGGAGGAAGGCAGAAGAGCAGATGCTCGGCCCTGGCACAGGGATGGAAGCCCAAACAGCGTGTGACTTTAACCTGATTTTTGTCCAGCTCACAGTTCTTATACTCTTTCTCTCCCTGCTCCTGAAATGTCACGATCACAAAGCCCACAAAGATGTTCATCATGAAGAAGGCGACAATGATGATGTAGATGATGAAGAAGATGGAGATCTCTACACGGTAGTTGTAGACGGGGCCCACGTTCTCTCCATTGGAATCGATGGCTTTATACAGCAACCTGGGGAGGGGGGCAGAGAAACCTCATGAGGACATGCCAGGCCAGCCCAGTCATTATCTTTCCCAATGTCCCCAGAGTTTTAAAGCCTTGTTCCCAAGGAACGCACATCCCAACAGGCGCCCACTCCAAAACCCAGTCAGCACCTGGCATACCATCACTGAGGAATGACTTTCACAGTCAACCAGTCAGAAGACTCGTGCTCTGCCCACAAGTCACTGCAGGAACTGAAAGTTGTGTGTTCATGGCAAAGACCAGCTGCAAGCACCCTGCTTGCAGTTCCAAGGAACTGCAGGGAGGATCCCTGAACTGGAACACAGATGCCAGGAAGACGCAAGTTCAGTTGATCTCTCCACTCTAATGCAGAGTCAACACTTTCCCCCAAGTGTGGGGCATACACCATTTGTGGGCATCCTCTCATGGGGTCCTCATGTACCTTCTAGAAAGACAGACACCAAGGTTGACCCCATTTGGTCAATGCTCAGACAAGGAGCCAAGCACCCAAGGTCACACACCTCAGTGGTAGAGCCGGGAGCTGAGTTTGGCTCTTCCAGGTCCCAAGTTTGTTCTCTCACCCCAGTAGCCACCCTGAGCTGCCACTGCACAGCATATAACAGACAGTGCCATGGTCAGTGCCTTGGAGACTGGGAGTCCTGCCCCGCTTAGGCCCCCCTTGGAGGGCAGGGAGCCCCTGCCTCCTGTACTCTGCTTTATTCTGCCTTCCTGACCATCACACACAACCCATCCAACCACAGCCACTCTTCAGGCCTGGGCTTTCTGTGGCTCTAGGACACACAGCTTCTCCCTTCCTGCTTGGATTCCTTGGTGCCCCTACTAGATTGGAGCTAGTTTTGTAAGTGACCCATGACAAATGTACACATGTGGTGCAGTATGAATTTTAACACAGAGGTATAATGTGTCAGGGTAGCAATCAGATCGGGGCAACTGCTAAATGCTTGTCCTTTCTTTGTGCTGGAAACCTGCAAAAGCCTCTCCAGTAGCTGTTCTGAAAGATGCCATTAATTGTTGTCAACCACAGAGAACCTACTGTGTTAGACCTTTAGAGTGTTATTCCTCCCATGCACCCTGTTAACCATCCTCTCTCCATGTCGAGGGAGAAACTGTATTGAGACAATGCTGCAACTATGCTTGTCACACCCTGGTACTAAGTCCCAGGGCAGTGGACTGTGTGGGACACTAACAAGACGCTCTCAGGGAAGAACAGAAAAGACTGTCCAGTCTCATCCAGAGGTGCTGCCCAGGACCCAAATACTGCTTTATGCACCCCAGAGTCCAACTGGAAGGCCACTGCAGGGAAACCCTGCCATGACCAGGAAGAAGAGCCTCTATGGGCCAAGAAGTGACTGATAAACATCCCCGACACGGAGGGTTTCCTTGACTTTTCTGTGCTACCAAATGTTCACTTAAAATGGAAGATTTCATGTTATGCACTTGTCACCTTGATTGCAGACAGATAGACTGCCATCCACCACTCTAGCACAGAGGCCTTGGGCCCGAGCTCCCTGGGGAGCGTGTGAGCCCTGTACTTACGCAGGCCACCCCTCGAATGTGGAGACCGTGAAGAGCGCCATCATAGCGGAGAGGACGTTGTCGAAGTTGAAGTCGCTGTTCTGCCAGACTCTCTCCCGGACCACGGGGCTGTCGACATCCCCGTCCTTATAGAGAATGAAAAGGCCCCTGGGGAGGGAGAGAAGTTTGAGTTGTGTTTGAGTTTCATGTGAGACAGGTAGAGTTAGCACTGAACCACTTGTCTGGGTGTCTGGCCCCAGCCCTGCCTGTTGGGCTCCCACTGTGCTGCCAGCTGAACTGCACAGCTGGGCAGGGCCAGGCGGTGCTGCTTTACCCTGTCTTTGAAGTCTCCTCTTGGAACCAAGCAACCAATGAACCACTAGTGCCATGCAGGGTCCAAAGCCAGCAGGCCGATCTCCTTTCCCTACAGTACAAAGGGACTTTCTGACCCAGCTTCATCCCTGTCTCTGCCACTCAAGTAAGTAGTCTTAAAATAAAAAGATAAACATAGTTTGATATAAAACGCTTTGAAATCCACCTTTTTGAGGTTCACAAAAAATGCCCATTATGAAAAAAAAAACATGCATGGGGATTTCAAAATTTTTACAACTACAACAAAAGTATGTTTTAATCCAATTTTCCAGGAATTTTCTAAAGCTCCCTCATATCAGCCAACAAATAAGAAGTACTGACTATTCAATATCTCTCACATACAATAGGCTCAAAGTACATGGGAAAAAAAAGAATCAAAGCTTCGACAATAGAGACTCCCATAAGCTCTGGGACACAGACCTGGGCACAAGCCCCGCTTCAGATTTAACCTAATCTCTCCACACTAAGTTCCAAACTTTCTGGCATACTGGATTTCTTTTAAATTTTTAAATTTGATTTGAAAGGCAGAGAGACATGGAGAAGTAGGTGGGTGGATAGATAGATGACAGATCATTTTTCCATCCAATGCTTCATCCCCCAAAATGCCTGCAATAGCTCCAGCTGGGCTAGGTGGAATCCAGAAGCAAGGAAATCAATCTGGGTCTCCCACAAGTGGCAGGGACCCGAGTGCTTAGGGCCTATTACCTGCTATGTCATGGAGTATGAGTAAGCAGAAAGCCTGATCAGAAACAGCCAGCTTAACACCAGAAGACCCCAACATGCAGTCCACCCAATGGGGTATCTCAAAGGCTACATCAAACACCTGGCCCTGGTACACCACAGTATTTTTGGTAGAACTTCATTGCTGGCAGGAAACATGGAATCGAATCTGAAATATTGATTTCACACACAAGAAAGCAGAGGCTTGGGAGAGGGAAGGGACCACTGCTGTTGTGCTAGGTTGTGGGGTGCATGTTCCATGCAGCCTGTGTCAGCACCTCCGAGTTGCACAGCCAAGGTCTGGGTCATTTGGTGCTCTATGACCACACCTTTCACTTAAAAAAGCAAAACAAACAAACAAACAAACAAACAAACAAAAAACCCTGAATCAGTACACATGGCACCAGCAGCCAGAGTTTATTTGCATCTCTAGGGTACAGGAATGCAGAGTTCTGCCCAGTTGAAAGCTTGGCTAGAGGCCCCCAGGCCTGCCTTCACAGTCCCTGGACATCTTGGAACAAAAACCACAAATGCCTCCTACTTTGTCTCTCTACTGCCACTGCGAATGGAAATCCAGCCAACATATGGATGACTAACAGAAGCAAGGGGAAAGGAAACTAAAAAATGAGTTAGGCGGGGTGGCCAGTCCAAGGACAGCAGCGAGCTGAGCTGCAGGTGCTGACCTGAGGGAACACTGTCCACTGGCTGCAAGGGGAGCAATCTGGGGCACTTCACAATTGCTAGCTAAGGGTTTTCCTCCTCCAGTTTATGGAAACATCAACAAGCATCAAAATCCATTAATATCCACTCTCTCGGGGTGATGAAAGCGTGATGTTTTGGAACTAGATGAATGGAGGTGTTGTTGACTATACAATATGACTGTATTGAATGCCAGCAAGTTATACAGTTAAGATGGTGAATCTTCTGCAATGTGATTCTCACCTCAATTCAAAGAAAACCAAACAAAACACAATCATTACCTGCCAAGCAGAGCAAACAAGCCTGGTGATCCTAATTTTAAGTGTGCTCGCTTCCTTCTACATGTCCATCATTTCTTTTTATTTGAAAGGCAGAAAAAATAGAACCACACACAGAGAACTCCTATCTGCTAGCTGACTACCCAAACGCCGGTGGGACCCAGGAACGCTAGCCAGGTCTCTGGGTAGCAGCCAGGTCTCCAGGTGGGAGCCAGGTCTCCGGGTGGGAGCCAGGTCTCCGGGTGGGAGCCAGGAGCCAAATCATTTGAGACACAATTGCTGCCACCCAGAGCCTGCCTTGGCAGGATGCTGAGTTGGGAGCTGGAACTGAACCCAGTTACTCTGATGAGGGATGCGTGCTGCTTCACCACTCAGCTCAACACCTGCCCCGTCCCCACATAGGCCTCTCTTCCTTCATTCTGAAAACTCCCGCGAGATGCTAACGTGAGTGAGTCCTTCAAGTTGTGGACTTGTTCTTACACACTGCCCCCTCTTCTCAGGACACTCACCTGCATTCTTCAGGGTTACTCTTGGCTTCATCTGTGCAGCGATAGAACTTTCCCTGGGTACAAAACAGACAGATGGTCAAGAGCAGGCTTCTCCAAGACAGACACCT
Source organism: Ochotona curzoniae (assembly GCF_017591425.1). Taxonomy (NCBI): domain Eukaryota; kingdom Metazoa; phylum Chordata; class Mammalia; order Lagomorpha; family Ochotonidae; genus Ochotona; species Ochotona curzoniae. Next base: position 18,336,014 of record NW_024466607.1, on the reverse strand, counting down.
GGCTTCACACAGGCAGGCGCTCCCTTCTACCTTGAACAACTGGACCCCGATGCAGGCAAACATGAACTGGAGGAGGGTGGTGACGATCATGATGTTGCCAATGGTCCTGATGGCCACAAAGACGCACTGGACGACGTGCTGCGGGTGGAAGAGCAGGGAAAGCACGTCATGGTAGCCGCTGGGATGAGCCAGCACCTGCCCCGAATTTCTACAGTTATGTTTTTAATGTGATTTTCCAACTCTGCAGTACCTTTTGTCATTCGTTCTCCAAGTCATCTATAGGAAGGTCCCCACAGTGTATCAGGGTAAAAACAACAAAAGCAACAACAACAACAACAACAAAACCACCTTTGGGGCCTGGCACAATAGCCTAGTGGCTAAAGTCCTCGCTTTGCACAAGTCGAGATCCCATATGGGCCCATATCCCATCCCGGCTGCCCCGCTTTCCATCCAGCTCCCTGCTTATGGCCTGGGAAACCAGTCGAGGACGGCCCAAAGCCTTGGGACCCTGCACCCATGTGGGAGACCTGGAAGAATCTCCTGGTTCTTGGCTTTGTATTGGCTCAGCTCTGGCCATTGCACTCACTTGGGGAGTGAATCATCAGACAGGAAGATCTTCCTCTCTGTATATCTGACTTTCCAATAAAAATAAATAAATCCTCAAAAACAATTAAAAAAAATCTTTGGGGATAGCAACTGCCTGGCACTTGGGCCACAGGGATCCCAACCACTAAAGGAAGAATCAAACTCTCCAGCTTTTTATGGAATCTGCAAACTATTACTAACAATGGAACAGTAATCCATGGGTCGTGATCATAAAGAAAGTAACATCAATGACCAAACACAAAGGAAACAACTTGTTTATAAATACCACAAGCCCTTGGCAAGCAGATAACCCAAGCCATCCTAGCCAAGAAGAATCTGTGCCTACAGCAAGTCCCACCCAGCACCAGCCCAGCTTTGGAAGAGGGGAAATCAGAACCTTAAGTCCTTTTGCTCTGTTGATCGCCCGGAGTGGCCTCAGGACCCTTAAGACCCTTAGAATCTTCACCACGGAGATGGCGCTGGACCTAAGGAGGAAGTGAGGTAAGACAGTAAGTCGAGTGTCTTGTGGGTGGACAGAATGCATTCATACATTTCATTTTCACACCAGTGTACAACCTGCAAGAATCCCCTGGAGCCCTGCTGGTCTCTGCCCCAGACTTACAGACTATCTTCTCCCCGCAGCCCACATTACACACACGCAGCCGACCCTTTGGCTTTGCTCTTCTCATTCAGTGTGAATGCTAGGCTGAACTTGGCTTTGGGGCTTCAGAACTCTGGATGCAAGTTTTGGGCAATGTGGCAGGGGTGGAGGTAGGCAGCTTAGAAAGACCTCCCAGGCAGCAGTGAGAGCCTGACAAGTCTCACAGGAGATGCAAGGGTTAGACAGACGGCAATGGGGTAGCCTCCACAAAGTCTCCAAGGGAGAGGAGGCAGCACGCAGATGCTTAGGGGTGACCAGGGCCATGCTGGGGGTCAAAGTGGCCCAGAGCTGCAGCTGGGGAATGTATCAGAGCTGGGAAGGTACAGGTTTCCCTGTGAGCTGTAACTTCAGGGCACCCTCAGGCAGGATTCCTTGGTCCTCTCCACTGACTGCTGGCTTCAGGTATGTGCACACAGGCATGACAGAGGAGTATGAACAGTCAGGAGCTCAGAGGCCAGTGGGACAGCAAGGCCACCTGATGTTCCCCCTGGGAGGCTCTGTCCCCTAGAGATCGCAGGGAAGTGGCAGGCAGACACAGCATGCGGCTCTGTTGTTACCCCGAAAAGCTATGGAAAGCTCCTAGGTCCTTGGCTTTCAGCCTCAGCTCTCCCCCAAGCTGGAGTACTAGAGGTCAGAGGAGGTCACAGTGGCTGCACGTTTGGACATCTGGGGAAGTCTGCACTGTCCAGGCAGAAGGGGTCGTGCAAGGTCACTGCTCTGAGCCTCTCCTGCACAGGAGGGCCCAGGCCTTGGGGCAGCTACTGGCCTCCCCCCCCCACCATCTACACATCTCTCACTGTCTGCTAAAAGCAAATGGCACAGAGAGGAAAGGACCCAGTTCAACAGCCAGCACAGAAAGAAAACTAGATGCATAGGGCTTCACAGCCCAGAAGCCAACTGAGCAATCCTAGGCAATCAAACAGTATCTCACTAGAGTGACGTCAACTTTTACAGTTTCTGCAATAATTTCTTCCATAACCATGCCATCTACAAGTTTTAGGCGCGCGCATGCGTACACACACACGCACACACACTCTCTCTCTCTCTCTCTCTCCACATGCCCTCCCCCATCTCCCCTGAAAATGCTTACTGGATTCCAAATGACACCAGGGACACCCCAACGACCAGCATATCCAGCAGATTGAAGTAATTCCTGCAGAAGGCCCCTTTGTGCAGGAAAGCCCCAAATGTTGTCATCTGCAAGCAAAATCCAGGGTGGGTGACTGCGTCCCCGGGGAAAAGAAATGTTGGCCTCTTCACAAACTCTCGAGGTGGTGAGCACCAAGTGACAGGTGTGCATTAGGTGAGTAGCAGGTTCCCATGGGAACAGGAAAAGGGCACCTTATTTCAAGCATGATTCCCTAGAGAGCAGTGCAGACTTCACCACAGCACTGACAGACTTCAACGGCCAGTGCATGGCTGGCACGTCCAATGGGCCTGTCTCAGGACACCCTCCCCAAGCCTGTTTGTGTCAGCATGGAATTGGCATTCCAATGACTCGGCTAGGCAGGGAGCGCTGAGCTGACCTCTTGGGCCAAGGAAGCCCAAGTCCTGGCAGGGATGCCTTGCAACAGCACAAGCCTGGAGTGCTTACAGGGCTCTCTTTAGAAGGGAGCCAGCACTGCGTATCCACATGTGCATATCCACATGCGTCCCCTACTTCTCCTCTGGTTCCTCAACATTCAAGGGCTCTCACGTGGGCCCTGATCCTCGCATGGGCCAGGAGCCTATGGATCTCACCTAGGTCTGTCTCACGGCTTTCCTGCCCCACACCCTGCATACCTGCAGCACCCGTGTGAAGTGTTCCGGGGTGCTTTCTACTGAGGACAGAACGAGAATAAGGAAGCCTCCCAAATTAAAAAAAGGGCAAAAAGATAGAGACTTCATGATTTATTAAAAACAAAATGTGCAGGGGGGATTTCAGACAAGTACAGGGGAGGAGAGGCAGAGTTGGAAACATTACCCTGAGTCTTGGGGACCTGCCACTTCTCAACCCTTTTCTTATATGACAACGGCAATTGCACGAAGTTTCATCGCCCAGCCTCCCCAGGCTCCCCTTGGACCCCGGGACCTGGCATTTCAGATGCCAGCAACTTCCTGGTAAGTCCTCACTTTCTGAATCCTCCTTGGCTTAGCTCGTTCTACAACGTTCTTCGAAATGAAGAATGACTTGGGAGATTTAAGTCACTGAGGCAAATCTCCACGCATTGTAAAGTACAATCATTTTTTTCCTTTTTAAATAACCCCGAATCTCATTTTCTCCGAAGCCAGAGAGTAAACATATTCATTTACCTCCTTAGGAAAAAAAAATAAAAAACAACAGGGACAGTAAAACAAAACCTCAATTACCCAGGAAATGGAGCTAATCAGGACACGTCTCTCCTATAGGCTGGAGGAGAAAGCAAGTGAAAGACAAGAAGCTGAGGTGGTAGCAGAGGCCAGTGGCAAGTAGACATTCCAACCCCAACCCTGAATTTTGCACCCGGGCTCTTACTAGGGGGCCCCAACCCCAGGCAGCCACCACGGCTCGGCTCTTGAGTTCCAAGAGCAGCATCTGCCATATTGCTCAGCTTCCGGAGGGGAGCACAATCCCAGGAGTAGAGGAGCTATTTTAAGCAGGTGGGGGGGGGGGGGTTGGTTGGCTTTACATGATTGAAGAATAATGACAAAAGGTGAGAAAAAAGTTTGGGTGGGTGGAGAGAGAACCACTGATCAGGTTATTTGAGGTTTCATTTTATAGTTATCAAGAGCTTAAGTTCTACCTAAAATACATTTCTCCTGTGACACAAACCCCAAAGGAGTTTAAAGAAAATGGAGGCTGCAAGTTTTCATCCCCCGCCAGGGAACCATTTCTCTGTTGGTTCTCACAGGCCACGCTTGCCCAGAGCCACAGGGACCCAGGTCTTGTAGTTTGTAGTTCACTGCTGTGGGCCTCCAGATCTGCAGGCACGCGAGAATGAGCTTTCTGTGGCATGGCTGCTGCAGGCAGTACACGCAATGAGGGCAGCCATGGGCTCATGCATGGGCACTACATTTAGTAGTCTTGTCTGAAGGGTGTCCCTTTCATTTGTATAAATGTAAGCCCATCCATTAAAATGGACAGAACAAACAGAAACACAAATGGACTCAGGTTGCCTTGCAAGTACCATTGCAAGAAAACAGCATGTCACTGTATTAGGACATGGAAAGCATAAGGCAGTCAGGAAAATAGGAAGGGTGACCTTCCTTCCACAACATAAGAACTTTTCCTCTGACTTGGACACCTGGAAAAGCTTCCAGCTGACATTTTCCAGAAATAGTTTTTTTTTTAAAGAACAAAATATAATTTCCAACCATCATCATAAAGTCAAAGCACCTCCTACATGCAAATACAGGTTAAAAGAAAACGGCAAAAACAGGCTGGAATGGTTAACCGAAAAAAAAAAAAAAGGCTTTTGGTTCAAAAAAGAATTGAGCTTTATCACAGAAGACCAAAGTTTAAAAAAAAAAAAAATCCAAAATCAAAAGCACTTCACGCCGCTTTCCTGTGTCTCACACGCAGGAGGGGCAGGTCCTTCAACACACGGCCAGGTAACCTGTTACCTTCAAAATGATCTCAAATGCAAAAGTACCAGTGAAGACATAATCTGCGTAACCTAGCATCTGCAAGGCAAACACACGGGTGCAACTGTTACGGCTACGGCCGTTTCCAGCAGGCCACGAGCAAGGAAAAGGACATTACCTTGAGGAGGATTTCGACAGTAAAGATGGCTGTGAAAGCATAGTCAAAGTAACCCAGTATCTGCAAGGGACAACACGTGGAAATGAGACAACAGCATCTGGGTAGACATGACCATGACTCACCCACGGGCCAGCCCCTCACGTGCCATCAGAGCCCCCCTTTCCCAGGGGGACCCTGCTGTCCAGAGGCCAGGTGCAGAGACGCTCACTGAGACCCACCACAGCCTAACTACAGCTGTTGCCCCAGCGGCAAGGCCTTGGCCATCCTTGCCTCCCCAGCCACTCACTGCTGAGGCTTCTTGGTCTCTGGTCTCAGAGGCTCCCTTCTCCAGGTGCCTATCAACTTTTTCTCATCAGAGCGCAACATAAGTTACTTGTGGCAACCAGTGAGATGACAGCCCTATAGACATTATTATTTTTTTGCCTTTTTAACCTTATGCACAGTTCTCATTCATATGAAGCATGTGGCCCTCCAGCGGGGTGTCAGGTCACTGGAAAAACAGAGACCTCGGTGACCCCAGGGCACTGTTAACTTGCATGTGTCCCTAGCACTCTGGCCTGTTGGATTAGACAGTGAAGTCTCTTTCCCCAGCTGTTTTTCTGGGCTGACTGAGCTGCTGGGCAGAGGCTGTCTGACGGGCCTACCCCTGCCTAATGCTCGGCCTCTCACACTTGATAGCTTGTGCCAACTCAAAGAACAGACAGACACTACAATGTATTTCCAGTCTTCGCCATGTAGCTAAGACTTTCTGAAAACACCATCTATTCTTCAATAAACTCCTGACAGTCCCTTGTGGGGAACCTTCTTGTCCTGAGACACTGGACTGAGGATATGAGACCTGTGGGACCCTCGCAGGAAGCCTGACCACTTCCTAAGACTGCGCACTGTGAATGGCTCACCAAGACCCTCAGCCTCTAAGACAGTGGCAACTAAGATCCCATCAGCAGCTGAGATGGCCTTGGCTGCTGATATCTCTGGGGCTTTGAAGGAAATGAAGGGAGGGACTGTGGAGCCCACCCAGGGCTGCCCGCTGTGCCGAGCAGAGCTGAACGCTAGGCGCAGGATGGAGGCGCTGCTGTTGGGCAAGGAGCCCTGCTGGCCATGAGGTTTCAGCATGGGAGTAACCTCAGGGGACAGCCACAGTACTCTGTCACAACCAGGCGAGGACCTCGGTTGCAAGCCTAGCTCTCCCTCAGAGGAAGCTCTCCCTTCAAGGGTACTTATTCTCTGATTCGTTTCCATTTCTAAACAGATGAACTTTGCTAGAACACTACTGTGTGCCTGTGGTCCTTGGGCAGTCAGTGGACAGTCCCTTATTATCTGCCAGGTCACAGAGGGACATTCATGTGGAAGACACCTGCTGGCCAGGAAAGGCACTGCACATGCAGGTCCTATGACCCAGCCCCTGGTGCTCAGGAGCTCATCTATATTCCTTAAGTTCCTCATTCCATTTCCCTTAATTTTTCACTAAAAATTCACTTACAGCCAAAACACAATAAAATACTGTAGCGTTTTTTAAAGCAATGGTATTGTACATTTATCTGCCAACGAAGAACAGTAACATTTCTGGGGAAAGCAACAAGGAATCAGATTCATGAAGATGGAATTAACATGAAAAATAAAGAACAAAGGGCCAGCGTCCTAATGTGACACATAAAGCCACCACCTGCGACACCAGCATCCCACGTGGGTGCCTCCTTGTGTCTCTACTGCTCTGCTTCGATCCGGCTCCCTTTTAACACTCTGGGAAAAGCAGCCCAAGAGTTTGGGTCCGTGGCACCTGAAAGAAGCTCCCGGCTCTGACCTGGCTCAGCCCCAGTTGTTGCTGCTATCTGGGAAGTGAGCCAGCAGATGGGAGGATCTCTCTCTGTAACTTTTTCATATATAAATATTTTTAAGATTTATTTTTATTTTTGGTGAAAAGTCAGATATACAGAGAGGAAGAGAGACAGAGAGGAAGATCTTCCCATCTGATGATTCACTCCCCAAGCGGACATAATGGCTGGAGCTGAGCCAATCTGAAGCCAGGAGCCAGGAGCCTCTTCCGGGTCTCCACATGGGTGCAGGGTCTCAAGGCTTTGTACTGTCCTTGCCTGCTTTCCCAGGCCACAAGCAGGGAGCTGGATGGGAAGCAGGGCTGCTGGGATTAAAATCGACACCTGTATGGGATCCCAGTGGTGCAAGGTGAAAACTTTAGCTGCTATGCTACCATGCCAGGCCCTCAAATATGTATTAAGGAACATGAAGTGGCAAAGCAAATAATCCTTTGCCCATTGCTACTCCTTCGTAACTCCTGCTTCCACTGTTTAGTCATGACATCTCCCCCACATTGTCACCCAGATGATGGAACCTGTGGACACAGAAGTGTTCATCGCCAGTGAATAACCAGAGTCAGCCCTGTAGCTCCCCAACAAAAGACCTCATCGTGGGGCCGACTGACCCCAGGTGTCACCAACACACGCTATGGGAGGAAGTGTACATCATCTTCCAGCTAATTAACCTGAGAGATGTAGAGAAATGGAGAAAAACAGCAGGCAGCCTTGGCGCTCCCAACACATCCATGGGAACATGGACCCACGCACCTGTTTTCATCCTCAAACCTCTAACAATTTTATGTGTGGAAAAGAGCAAGGACCAGGCAAGGCCTTGGACGCACACTGACTGTCCTGGCTCCCTGGAAGCATCTTGGTGGGAGCCCACAAATGTGTGGCAGAGTTGGCAGCTAGCAGGCCTCCCATGGGAATGCCATATTGGTGGGGCTGCTGGGGCACAGACTTATCCAGGTTCAAGTTCCTCTTCCAACACAGATGCAGTCAGAGAACGAGGTCTTTAAGACCATCAGGCTAGTCAACAGCAGAAAATGAGACTCTCAGTTAACCTCAATTGCCTCAGTATGACCACCATCCACCACGGCAGCTCCCCCTCTTCACCCAGCGCCTCCCTCGTTTGTGCAGTCGTGGGTGGCACCAGCATGGCAGGGCCCATCGCAGCCCACGGGTGCCACGGCGGTCCCCAAGAATGACTTTGCGTGGTGCTATCTCAGTGCGCTTGGATGCTCGTGTGAGGACGTCTTTCTCAGAATGAGTCACAAAGCAATGTGTGACTGTACTGCAGCTGGGCAGCTTGTTGTTAAACCTACCCAAGATAGCAATCTTACCCGTCAACTCTCGGGACTCCAAGGAGCCCGGGGTGTGTGGCACACCCACTTTCAAGTTTACTTTCTCCTTGCTTCTACGCTTCCATTTGCGACAACTCTCTAACTAGGTGTGAAGGTGATTCTGACCAGCAAGGGAGCCAAACTGTCAACAGCAAAGAATCTAGAGGGCAATCGGGTCCTTCCCCGACACTGGAGGTTACTGGAGAGGATTTGAGTCAGAGCTAGGATGGCTGAGTCCATAATGACCAGTGTAGACAAAGCAGAGGTACTCGGGCACGTGCAGGCTACAAACAAAGCACTTCCAGCTGTGCCAGACACCTGCTCCCACTGCAGCCTCCTGGGCCCCTGGGATGGCCATCTCATCTGCCCCTAACCCTCCTGCTCCCCGGAGCCTTACCGTGTTCCGGAAGGAGTGGCTACGGATGGGGTCCTCGGCAGCCAGGGCAGCGCTGCTCAACATGATGAAGACAAGGATGAGGTTGGTGAAGATGTGGTGGTTGATGAGTTTGTGGCAGCCCACACGGATCCTGCGGGGGAAAGCCAAAGCATGGACACAGCTACCAACGGCACCTGTCCACCCTGAGGTCCTTAGGAGTGGGGGCTGCTGCTGTGACAGATCAGGCAGGGTCTTCCCCTCCTTCATGGTCCCCATCCAGCACACCAGAGTGACCCCCTCCCCCAACAGGCAACCCCTGTAACTCTGGGCTGGGAATAGCACAGAGCCTACTGCCTGACATCCTTAGAAGTGGGCATACTGCCCTACTACAGATGGGAAAACTGACACCTCAGTTCCTTTGGGACAGGGAATAACCTTTTCTGCTGTGCTAAGGCCCAGGGATGGATTTTCAATCCAGCTCTGTCTGAAGTGTCTACTACAAAGCCAAGCCCAGTTGCTCATCTTCCCTGTCTTAGAAAGGAAGCTGACGTCAAGAGCCGAGCAACATTACACTCATCACTGATGTGCTGCACGTAGCCAGAGCCTGCCTGTGGTCACAGTGTCCGTGTAAGGAAATACACCCTAACTCAGCAGGTGAGTTGACTCCATATCAAACTTGGGATGCTCTTATGAGAGACCGCCAAGCGCCAGCAGACCCCGCATGTCTCACTGACAAGATCAGGCCCAGGTTAAGGCTAACACCCAGCGAATCGCAGGCCTGGCTTTTCCCCTGTCTCGTGTGTATTTCCTGCCATAAATGCTGCCCATCCACATTGATAAGTGGAACCCTGAGCCTCCTCTGGTGTTGAGGGCTGTCTAAGCCCTGCGTCTTTCTTTGCTCAATTAAATTCCTTAATGTGCTGGGGCAGGCACTGCGGCATAGCTGTTGAACTGCCTGCTTGGGATGCCTGCGTGTCACACCAGTTCAAGCCCTGGTCTGATTCTCATCCAGCTTCCTACTGACACACTCCAGGAGGCAGACAATGGGTCAAATGCCTGGGCCCTGCCATCTGCATGGGAGACCCAGACAGAGTGAAAGGCTTTGGTTTGCACAGTCCTGGCTGAGGCAAGCATGCAGGGGAATAAACCCGTAGGTGTAAGGCCTCTCTCTTACCACCTTTTAAGCAGATGAAAACAAAAACATTTAGTAAGTCTATTCAATTCCTCAAAAGCAATTTAATGCATCTGAAGTTTTCATTTTAACACACACAAAAAAATGAGATAGAGCCTCTCTTCGTACTGCAGGAGGGAGGGGATGTGCTATATTAAAATCACAGCCTGCAGCACAAACAGAAGAGGTTTGCTTCTGTTGTATGGAGATTTTGTCATAGAGGTTGTTTTCATTTGATAGTTGCCCACCACAAGCAGTTCTCAGAAGGAAGTGAGGGGCATTATAGCACAGTGCATTAAGCTGCCGATGTGTGATGCCAGCATCCCAAATGGGTTCCAATCCATATCCTTGGTACCCCACTTCCTACCCAGTTTTTTTTGCCAATGTGCCTGAGAAAGCAGTGGAAAATGGCCCAAGTCCTTGAGCTCCACCACCCAGGTGGGCGGCCCAGATGGAATTATATGCTTCTGGCTTTGTCCTGGTCCCAGTCCTGGTTATTGCCAGTGTTTAGGAAGTGACCAGAGGATCCTCTTAGTGTCTGTCTTTCAAATAAATAAAACCCTTGTGAAAAGAAAAAAAGAAAGAAAACAAAGTGAAATTTTCATCATCATTTGCTAATGTGCAAGGATAGCATGATGTGGTTGAGTTCTCATCATGTGCTACGGCCAGGGGCAGGAAGCCGGATAGCTGGGCCTGACAGCTCAGGCCTGAGCTCCAACCACAGCTCTACTTATCCCTCTGCCCTTGCTGTGCCATGAGTTAGTTAGGACCTTACAGCCCTTACTTCCATGCAAGACTACAGAATATAAATATCTTTGGACCTACAGAATATGGATAAGTTTATATATATATCCTTACGACACTCTAAGGCCACTTACTGTTGGCTGTTGAGGGCCCTGCACGTCCTACAAGCTATGAGCTGCTGAGTCCAGGGGAGACCTTCCAACATGTGGGTCAGGGTGGCCATGGCTTTAGGGGACAGTCAACCATCCTTGCGACCAAACATGCGTGGTAGTTACAGGTGTTGGCAGGATCCACTTAACATCCTTCTAAAGGATGCCCAACCACAGATAGGCTCGCATCAAACCCTCGCATCTCAAAAAACTTTGGTGTGCCTTGCCTCTTACCTGAGTCTTTCGAGGCTCCATGATGTGCATCACACCCTCACCCAACAGCCAAGCACCATGGCAGCAGGTCTAAAACTCCCCTGTAGCCATTTATGTGCCCCTGGCATTTCTCGTAATCCCCGATGATTTAAAACCTAGAATCCCCATTAGTAAATAGGCTCCTTCCTCCTCCAGGACTTGTGAGTCACTGCCACGTTCCCGCTTTGCACCTTATCATTTTAACATGAGAAGTGCTATTTTAAGCCGAGTATCACAGGGCTGAAACGAATACTTACAACCTATAAAATACCACAGTGCAATATTACTTGATCACCATAAAATTCAACTGGGAAAAAGCATCAACTAAATGGGATCTCAGCATGAAGTTTGCCAAGGAGATCCTTGGTAACAAAATCCTCACCCCACGGTGCGGCCTGGCAGGGAACCCACTCATTGCCAAAGGGTCGTAAGGAGGAACGAGCTCCATAACAGCAGGGCCGTGGGCGTCAACTCAACATCCCAGTGAGCATGACACTTCTCCATCGCCACTGCTGTGGCAGTCAGAACGTGGCACCTCCCAGGACTGGCCTCACTCTCTCAGAAAGGAAAAGTTCCCCAAGAGAGGAGCCGAGGGCAAGGCTGACAATGGAACAGGAGTGACATGGGGGCTCCTGGGAGCCACTTTCCCTGAGCCCAGCCCACCCCTCAGACCACATGCAGGGACACCGCGCTGAGACCAGGAAGGTGGTATTTACGGGTTGGTCTTGCTGAGAATGAAGAAAGCGCTCCCTTCGGGGATGGGGGCAATTTTCTCCTTCATGTTCAACTCGGAGATTCTGCGAGGACGGGGACCTGCGGGAACCTCAGGTTCATCCTCTTCCTCCTCCTCTTCCTCTTCCCCTACTATAAATGAAACACATTTTTTTTTTTTGCAGGCATGAAGCAGTGATTACATATGCATTTGAATTACTGTTCTCCAACTCTCCAGAAAATTTGGCTTATGCTTAAAAAAAGACTATCTGCTTTCACTGAACCAGAATCCTCCCCAACCCTGCTCCTTCAGAATCCAGGCTGCATGTGATATGTGTGGTTGGTGTTGGGGGGTGTGGGGAGTATGTGGGGGTTGTGTGTGTGTGGGTGTAAGGAGTATGGGGATGGGGAGCATGTGCGGGTGGGTGGGTAGGTGTGGTGGTAGTGGTATGGGTATGGGGAGTGTGTGGGGGTGTTGGAAGTGGGGAGCACACGGGGGTTGTGTTTGGGCATATAGGGGTAATGGGTGTTGGAGGTGTGGGTGTGGTAGGGTAGAGGGTGTGCTGAGACATTTGCTGTCTCGGGAGCTTGCTTAATGGCAGCAATGAGGTCTGTCCCAGGAACAGATGTGACCAGGTAATAGGTGGCAGCAGTGAGATTCTCGCTGCATCCTCCCAGCAGCAGGCCAGATGCCACATAACATCCTTAACTCAGCCTTAGAGCCCACAGTCACACAGGGCACAGCCTCCAGTTGCCAGGCTGTCACCTGTATCACCACAAAGACAAGTGTTAACTGTGAACACGTCAGGTAAGGGCTAGCTCTTATGGGCCGTCCAACCCACCCACATGTTCCTCTTCTCCATCTGGAAGTTGGCACACACAGGCTGCAGCCAACTGATTCACAGGCAAATGTGCTCTTGGCTTCAGTGGCCTCAATCACCCAGCGCGACCTCAGCTGGGCCAGGCCCAGGGTCAGATGACCGCAGGCAGTGGCACAGCCACCTGGCTCATGAGCTCAGGACCTGTCTCAGGCCTCTATCAGCATACCTGGCACATCACAGGGTGGGTAGGGATCCTTGTCTTCATCCTCTTCCCGGTAGTCATCAATGGTGACCTAGGACGACAGAGGAGTCAGGAGGAAGGGAGGCTCTGACCTAAGCACACTCCAGACAGGGCACAGGGCACAGTCAGCCCCAAGTTCAGTACAGGCTGTGGAACTCCTCCTTAAAGCACATGGGAGTGTGTGTGTTGGGGGCGGGGGGTGAAGAGACGTTGATTCTGGGCCTGGTGTGGTAGCCTAGTGGCTAAAGTCCTCCCCTTGCGTGTGCTGGGATCTGACACGGCCGCTGGTTCATATCCCGACAGCCCTACTTCTCATCTAGCTCTCTGTTCCCTGGGAAAGCAGTTAAGGATGGCCCAAAGCCTTGGGACCCTGCACTCATGTGGGAGATCTGGAGGAAGCTCCTGGCTTCGGATTGGCACAGCTCTGGCCATGGTGGCTGCTTGGGGAGTGAATCGTTGGACAGAAGATCTTTCTCTTTGTCTCCCCTCCTCTCTGTATACCTGAATTTCCAATAAAAATAAATAAATCTTAAAGAGAGAGAGATAGTGATTCTGTTTGAGATAGAAGGCCAGAGGGCAGACAAAGCCAATGGGTGTAGCTCTGCTCCAGCTGTGGGTCTTTGGAACCATGCATGGCTCTGTTCCTATGCCAGGGTAGTCAAATGGGTCAAGTGCCCACCATACTCAGACACCTGTCTTTCCGCTGGTCTGTGAGTGCCATGGAGACAGGGACACAAGCAGTTTTCCTCATTCATCAATCCCAACGTATCAACTCAACAAACCAGCAGAGAAATGCAGCATGCAGAGCTGTCAACAGTGAGATGGAGTTCGACAGATATGGCCCTGAGTGTACCCAAGCCACTGGGGAGCCTGGCAGGAGACACCTGCTCACAACTTCAGATTTTAAAACGCACTCGAGATGCCAACACAGTCTTGACCCCAGTGGAATCTGACCACACAATTCCAGGAAAGAAAAAAAACAAGTGTCAAACCAATTAGTGTGTATCACACCAGCTGCCTGGTTTCACGATCAGCTAACGGCCCGTTTGAAGACCAGTACCCCAAGAAGTCAGCTGTGCACAGGGTGTCCCGCTATTTACCCCAAAATTCACAGGTGTGGCACACAAGGCCCTTTCCCACCATAAACAGTACATTTTTGGAGCTGCCCACTCCACTGTTTTCAATACCGGGGTTAGCTGAGTTTTGGAAGACATACCTTGTTCTCACTGTTGGCTATCTGGTTGACTTCCGGTTTGTTGTTCTTTTTATTTTCTAGGCTCTCTTTCCTGGATGGAAGAGAAAACAGTGACACAGGTCACAAAACAGCCACATGACTGTCTGAAGACAGTCCTTGGGATTCTGAATCCATGGTGCACCAGGATCTAATCGGGCTGGCCAGGCCTCCTGTGCCCAGTCCCTGAGCAGGCAGCAGCTCAGCTGGAAATGGGGTTACCTGGCAATCTTCTTCCTTTCTTTTTCCTCAGCTTCTTCTTTCTGAGCGGTGTTTAGACTTTCGGCATCAGCCAAGTTGTCTACAGCAATGGCCAAGAAGACGTTCAGTAGAATGTCTATTTTGAAATATTTAAGGGCATAACACATCTCTTTAAAAAAAAATTTTTATCGACTTCCAATCAAAATGCAAGACAGAAAAAAGCAAGATGGTCAGAGATCTTCCATTTGCTGGTTTCCTCCCCAGATGCCTACGGCAGTTATGGTACTGCCAGGCAGACACCAGCAGCTGGGACTCAATTCAGGTTCCCACCTGGGCAGCAGAGACTGAAATCCCTAAGCTACCATTATTGCCTTCCAGGATATGCAGCAATGGGAAGCTGGATTGGCAGCAGAGCTGGGGCCCAGGCACATGGGTAAGAGATGTGGGTATCTCAGAGGGCATCTGCTAGACCAAATGCTGACTCCAAGAGACAATACCTTCCAGACACACCTGGTCCCAATGGCCATGTCACACCCTCGGCATTCAGGGAGACAAGCGGTTCCTACTGCTAGGTTCATGTGACAACACCAGAGGATCATAGGGCCGTTCATTTGTTCATTAGATGTTTTTTTTTTAAAGAGATTTATAAATCTCACTTCAAAGTTAGAATTAGAGAAAGAGAGAAAGAGACAGAGAGTGTCAGAGATTTTCCATCCGTTGGTTCACTCCCCAAATGGCCACTATTGCCAGAGCTTGACTAGTCTGAAGCCAGGAACCAGGAACTTCTTTCATGACTTGCATGTGGGTATAGGGGCCCGAGAACTTAGGCCATCCTCTGCTGCTTTCCCAGGCCATAAGCAGGGAGCTGGATGGGAAGTGGAGCAGCCAGAACAAGAATTGACACTCATATGGGATGCCAACATTGAAGGAGGAAGATTAGCCTTCATGCCTCTGCACCAATTCATTTTTGTTTTTCTTAATGAAACTAGAAACCTCCAGAAGACAGTCTGGGAAGAAATAAAGTTAATACTCAATGAAACCTATGAAAACCTGCAAGTGTTGCCATCTGTGGGGGTGGATCTTCACACCTGTGCATCTACACCTCTGAGACCTACTGAATAAAGTGACATAAATGTGACATAATTTGAAAAGTACTCTGCTTTATTCTTTTAAAATGCAAATCTATCCAGCTGAGGGCTTCCAAGGCAGGATTCCTTCAAGGGCTGTGCATCACTCCGAGAATGAGCCCACTGCACTTGGCAGCATGAGGCTACCTCCTTCTTCAAAATGTTTTTATCTATTTGATACAGAGTTTCCATCCACTGGCTCATTCTCTAAATGCCCATGTGATCAGTGGTTGAGTCAGGCCAAAGCAGGAGCTAGAACTTCACCTGGGTCTCTCACATGAATGGCAAGAACCCAACTCCTTGAACTACCACCCACTAACTCCCAGAGGACGCAGGAGTGGAACCGGGACTAGAACTCAGCCCTCCATGATCAGAGACGTGGGCATCCCAACAGGCATCGTCATGGTGGGACCAAACGCCTGCCCTGAGGCCTTCTCCTGTGAAATGGCATTCAGAGCCCGTGGGCAGTTCATTCATTCCTTCACCCAAAAAACACCAACTGATTCTAGTGTGACTGACTCCCTGACCCAGCAGGCTATACTAAGTCTTCCGAAGAGTACCACTGGCTGGAATTTAGACCACTAACTGGATCTTTCCATTATTCAGTTGAACTTGCTTTCTGTGTACAGTAAAAATTTTGATGATTAAAGTATCAGGTTTTTCCAGCTCTTGCTATAATGATGCCTGCGAGGGTACTTTCCAAAAGCTTATGGACAAAATGGAGTTTTAAAGTTTACTTTGGTGCAACAGCTGGAGATCCATGCATATAGGGTTTTCTTTGTTTCATAAGAAGCATGTTCCATGAATGCTTTGAGTAGTCTTATATGTGGTTTTCTGGAATCTCTGTTAAGTACTCTGAACCAGGTTCCCAAGTTAGAAGCTGCCTTTCTTACACACTAGTGATCACGGAGATTTCTGAGACTTCCCACCCTTCTCCTTCCCCTGCACCCCCACCTGCTGCCATACCTCTTCTACAATGAATGTAGCTCTATTTCTGGCACCCAATCATGTCTAGGACAAACTAGGACAGGAGCCATGGGGCACTGCCCCTATATCCTGTATATCTGAAATCTCAGGTGGGTTCTGACCACATAAACCAACACAACCTAACCAAGTACTGTTGCTGAGATCTTTACGACTAACTTTATTCAAGGTTTTAAAGAGACAGAACACGAGTAAGGTACATCACAGCTTTCTAACGACCTTTGATGGCCTAACCTGTTATTTAGCTGGAGCTGTGGGGAGCTTGAGAAAGCAATGTATCCTGGGGCAGCCCTGGCCACATGAGCACTTCCCCTCTACTGAACACGGAATGAAGCTTAGATGGGAATTAGGGCTGAGACAGACTGTATGGAATTGCCCTCTCTCGACGGGCCAACTTTGCAACACCACCACACTCTTTCAGGTGAAGGAAAGGATACAAAGATTTCTGTCCAGAAGAAAAGCCTAGCACCTGCTTTAGAGGTGTTATCCAGATGCCCTGGAACAGTGACACGCTGTGGAAGTCACATCAAAAAAATCTACTGGGCATCTATGACAAGCCCCCACCGTGGGCTTGGGGGACATGAGAGGCAAACACAGAGTGGAGTGTTGATTCTAGTGGCGGGAGACAGAACACAATTCTGTAAGCATCTCAGGCAATGACAGGTGTGGCTGAGAAAACTCAGTGTACAACTGTACGGGTGCCAGTTCAAGACTTGGCTGCTCCATTTCCAATCCAGCTTCCTGCTAATGGCCTGGGAAAACAGCGGAGGGTGGCTCAAGTCCTTGGACCCCCGTATCCAAGTGGGAGACCCGGATGAAGCAACTGATTTTGGCCTGGCCTAGACCTGGCTCTTGGGAAGTCAATCAGCAGATGGAACCTCTCTCTGTCTCTTCTTCTCTGTAACTCTTTCAAGTAAACAAATCTTTTAAAAAAGAAAAACAAAAAGGCCAAGGGGTGGTAAACTGCTCACTAGCTTAGCACTTACTGAGGAGGTCTTCATGGGCTGTTATGCACTAGGTATGGAGGAATGGAAGAGAAACAGATACGATCAGTCTGCAGAATTGGGAAGGTCTGAGGGCTCTTTCAGATGTCCAGGGCTACACAGAGTATCTCTTACAAGCAAAGGGAATGAAACGGGCTGTGAAGAGTCGCACAGCACGCTATGGCAGCTAGACAGTGGACATCTGATGCCCTGAAACATAGGTCCACACGCTAAAACGAGATTCAGGCCAATCCACTGAAGGTGGCCTGTGCCAGGGGTCCCAGAGGGTCTGAAGAAAACACAGGGTCAAGACAAGGAGGACCAACTGGCCGGGCCCTTAGCTGTCCCCTGGCACCTGCATGGGATGCAGATACTGAGCCACACACGTAGGTGCCCGTACACGTGACATCTCACCAGCTGGCTGGCATTCCTGCCCACAAGCCTGGCAGTCTTCACTGACACAAAAAGGGCACCCATCAATGTGGAAGTGAAGCAGAGACTGAGTAAGAGGGAAAGGGCATTCACCTCCCGCCGCCACCACCACCAACACCTCCGTCACTTGAGAGGCCTTAGCGGGAGACAGTGGCCCAAAAGCCCTGGCGGGCGTGAAGGATACAGTTGCCGCAGATGAAAAGGATGATGAAGTAGATGCAGACGATCATTCCCGAGGAGGACGGGCCGCCGTACGCCATGATGCCGTCATACATCACGGCGTTCCAGTCTTCCCCTGTCAGAATCTAAGACGCCAGAGCCGCTATTAGCCAGCTGGCCGGCAGGTGGGTCCACCGTGCACAGCTGCTCTCCCCGAGTTTTTGGAGGCGGCTTAACTCTGGTTTGGGCTGCTTTGCGCAGTCCAGTTTGCACTCAACAGATCCATCTGTCATCCCGGAGAATTTTCAAAACACCATTTTTAATGACACAAACAGATCTGTTAGCAAGTCCAGTGAAAAGAAAGGGACTTGATCTGAGAGATGGATGTACCTTTGGAGCCCACCCTCAGCCAGCTTTCATCCCCTCCCCAGGGTCTCTGTGGGTCAGACACACACACACCACCCAAAGAACACAGTCAGTGCCGTCTCTGGTTTTTCAGACACAAAGCATAGCAGGGTGCAGGAGTTTTTCTTTCTCTCCCAAGCAGCAACACACCCTGGAGACCCTGTGTCAGCCAGCTCATCTCACTCTCGGTAATTGCCACATGGCATTCTGCACACTCAACCGTGGAATTGGAGGTTTCTTATCTGCGGCTCTGCAAGTGGAGAGTTATAACCGCTGCACATAAGTTTACAAACGACCTGAAGAGCAGAGACTACTCAACCACGTGCAAGTTCAGATTTTAACATTTCTATTGATGCTTGGGAATTTAATCTACCATGAGGCAGAATCAGATAACAACTGACAAATCTTTGAGCAAGCTATCTGGTTGGGATGGTGGTCGTGGAGGGGGGGTGGGGAGTGGGAGGTCATGAGGAAGAAGAGCCTTTATCTCTTATCTGGATTACATATTTTGAAAAAGCGAACTTCTGTGACTCACCATCACACAGAAAAAAATGAGCAAGTGATTTTCAAAGATAAAATAATTCACTGAAGAGGAATAAGAGGCTGTTGGTCATACGAAAAGATACTCAGCTTCAGTACTGAGCAGAGGACAATGAGATACTGTTTGTACCCATCAAGCAGCAGTGCTAAGGCCTAGCCACTCACCAGCCACGGGCACTGGTGGAAGGTAACTAATGCACTTTGAGAGCACCCTGGCGGAGGTGGCACAGCGCACGACAGGCAAGCGCCCCTGCCCTCGTCACTCGGCTTCTGGGCACGGGTCTTACCAGTCTCCCCCAGATGTGTGTTCAACTCCAGTTCTGGGAGACAAGACTGCTCACAGCCACATGTTCCCCAGTCAGGGACTAGTGACAGCCATCATGGGACCCCTGGACCACCTTAAAAGGAAGGACCAAGCAGGAAGACTTGTGGGGGATATTGTCCGTGACAAAAGCAAGGGATGCCCAGCAGCTTGGAGGATGAGCTGCCAGCTGTGCGAATGTGCCCACAGGTGGGCTGCTTCCTAACAATGAATGTTTATCTAAGAACACGTGGCCAACAGCACGGCAGTCACTCTGTAGAACAGCAAGTGAGGGGCTGCATGCATCCCAAAGCAAAAAGAGAGGCAGGTTTCTCTGAAAAAACAGTGATTGACCAGAGATCCAAATTTCAAAATAATTCCAAAAAGTAACACCAGGCCCAAAGCAGCAGCAGCAGCAACCAAGTCAGAAAGAACCTCACAGACCAGTTCCTGTGCTTCTTCAGGGAAGAGCAAATGACCTGACTGAGGTCACCAACCTGGATATGGAAAAACAGCCACCATGACCTGTGTACTGTCCTTCCCGTGTCACCTCCCTGCCTCTTCATCAGGGCTTGCAGGCTAGTTTGGAGTACACGAGAGGCAGCAAGGACAGGTGAGCCCTTTTAGCTTAGTTGTCAGGGGCTGTTCAAGGCAGCGACTGCACTCAGAATTGATCAGGTGGGCAGCTGGGAGATTTCAGCTTGGAGCAGGGGAAGGTAGAGTGGCAGAGTCGTCCCTGCCCTTCTCAGGCCATGTCCTCAGGAACCATCACCATCACAGTAAAGAGGACAGATGGGAAAAGGAGGCCACTTCATCCCTCATCACCTGAATGCCTCCAACTTCACACCTAACCACTCAGGCTTCTGAACTCACTTCCTTCCATCAGTCTATTGTTGCCCAGGATTATAAACCCGCCTGCTGTGAGAAAGCAGCCCAGAAACCTCACAAAACCAAACAAGGCTTTTGGTTTCCTATTCTTCAACACCATTACCGGTCTTTTAAAAAAGCAATATTGCATCACATCACACAGATACCTGGGGGAGGATGTCCAACAAAGCAACAATCCAGAACACACAAGAACAGAGGTTATTCCTAAAAACAGGCTCTTCTGTGCCTTACTCGGCAACAAGCAGGCAAGATCTCCAGGAGTCACAACTGCTCCTGCCCAGGGTGCACCTGCTGGACAGAGAGAAGGGGGCACACACCTGGAACACTGTCAGGAGTGCCTGGGGGAAGTTGTCGAAGGTGCTCCGCTTGGTCTGCGTCTCGTCAAAGTTAAACTTGCCACCGAACAGCTGCATCCCAAGCAAGGAGAAGATGATGATGAAGAGGAAAAGCAGAAGCAACAGTGAAGCGATGGACTTCATGGAGTTTAACAAGGATGCCACTAAGTTGCTCAGGGAAGTCCAGTGCCTGCAAGGGAGAGGGAGCTGTGGGACAGAGCAGATGGCCACCGACTCGGAGCACGATCGTTGCCACCTGCCGCATGGAGGTCACCTACTGTGGGATGCAGGTTTGCTTACCTGGTCACTTTGAAGATCCGTAAGAGGCGCACACAACGGAACACAGAGATGCCCAGGGGAGACATGATCTCCAGCTCCACTAAGATAGTCTCCGTAATCCCACCACACACCACAAAGCAGTCAAACCGGTTGAAGAGAGACACAAAATATGCTTGCAAGCCCAGGCTGTACATCTTCACTAGCATCTCACAGGTGAACAGCGCCAGGAGGACCTTGTTAGCAATATCTGCAAAGACAAAGGGTGCTCGAACTGGGCATCTCAGCACCGGGAACATTCCTGGTCCTCTCCTCCCCACCAAGCTTTGCACACACTGCAGCCCCAGGGCCCTTTCTGCTCCTGTCCCCATGTCAGCAATGGGGCATTGCTGCTGATGGCTTTGCCTGTCTCTGCTGGACACTCGGCTTCTGTGACCAGCCAGAGGCATGACCCTGGAGTGGTCAGTCCTCAACTGCTGGACCTCAGTTTCCTCAGACATGAAATGGAGAAGGGCAGCTTCCATTCCTTGGCTTCTGAAACATTCTTGTCCCCCAAAAGCCACCAATTTTCATGATTTTGACATTCATGTATGTCTTCTTTCAGTAAATACACAAGACCTTACTTACAACACACACGTTCTCTCTCTCTCTCACACACACACACACACATCCATCAGCTCATGCTTACAATACTCTGCTGTCACCCATCAATGCCATTTCTAACAGGAGGAAATACCATGATGCAGGCTGGAGAGGGGGAAGGAGACCGGGCTTGAGGTAAGGGTGGATTCTTATGGGCTCACACTTATGCAAGTCCCAGCAGGCTGAGGCCAGCTCTCTTGTACTCTGCTGCTGAGGCATGCAATGCTGAAGCTCCAGAGCCCCTAACCCCAATAAGGCTTTCAACCAGGGAACAGGGAGAAGGTTCCTGGACATGACATGAGAAGCATGGCCTTGGTTAATCCCAGGAGTTGCTGCACCCCAATTCTTCAGCACTGGCTTGGGACTGGATGGCCCTAGAACCTTCTGATCGAGTGCTAGACAGAAATGGCCCAATGTGCCCTTGCATGCCCATCAGGCAGAACTGAACCCCAGGAGACGGCCTCTGGTCATACCTTGGATCTGTGTCAACCAGTCCGGTTGATTGTAGTGCTCAGAGGAGATGGTCAAGGTGTTGAGGAACACCAGGACAATCACCAGCCAGTAGAACGTGACAGACTTCACGGCGGCCCTGCACCTCCTGCGACTGAAGCGGTTCCAGCGTCGCCAGCGTCGGCTGTGAGGGAAGCACACATTACTCCCTGGGCCCCCGGGGTCCCCTCGGTGTTGCCAAAACACAACTGGGCTTGCACTCTGATGATGCTGACTACAAACACAACTCCCAACCTACATGATGCTGGTGTGTAAATACAACCTTGAAAAAGCCTCAACTTGACCACACTCTGTTCTGGGTTCCCCACTCTGCCAAGCTCAATTCAGCCATTACAGTCATTGGGGAAGGGAGGATGGTGAACCAAAGGATGGAAAACCTTTTTGTGCCTCTGTCCCTCTCTCTAAGTCTGCCTTTTGAATAAGTAAATAGATAAAACAAAACTAAAAAGTAAAAGGGGCCACAACTGCTCTTTGGAAAGGTTGGGGAGTCCTTAAAAAAGGAAAGATGTGGGTTAGATGCTGACCATGGGGACAGAGCAGAGGCTGTGGACCTGGAGCAGATGTCATGGCCAAACGGACTGGGGTGGAGAGGAGCTCAGCGCTGGATGCTTGGGAGCTTGTGACACAAGACCAGCATGGCTACATCAGCAGCGTCACGAGGCAGGGCATAAGCCTGGACCAACTGCGGCACACTCTCCAGCTGCGGGGAGTCGCAATAGGAAGGTACACTGTGCTTATGTCTATGTTGCTGGAGATCAAACTTACACACAGCAAGGTTTACTCCATTCAAGTGAGCACAGAACACAGTTTCCATCCATCGGGGAAGCTCCTCTGAGATGAACCCATGCTCCTCACTCCTGGTTCTTGACAATGACAAGTCTACCTTTTTGTTTGTTCATTTGTTTTGGTCCTGAATGTCTCGCTCCATCCAGACCGTCAGTCCTGCCAGGTGCAGCCCTTAGACTATCTTTTTCCACCAAGCAGATACTGGCAAGGTCCTTCCATGTGGCCACACACGCTTACTGCTAAGTGCTATTCCTTCATATGGGAAAACCACACCACACCTACCCATTTGTTTTCTGACCAACATCTGGGGTATTTCCAACTCGGGCTAATGACAAGGATGCCATCCACACTTGTGATGGTCATTTTCATTTTTCTAACCACTGATGGTCACTCCCTGTGCTCATCCATCATTCATATGTATTTGGTGACTGGCCCATGCAAATCTTCTGCTCATTTTAAAAACTGAGTTCTCTTATATTTCACACCATTCTTTATACATATCCAGATGCCAATCTTTTATGAAGTATGATTTGCCAATATTTCTCTCCAAGTCTGAGTCTTTTTTTTCCCTGAGTCTTATCTTTTCAGCCTCATTTGAAGGAGTTTTAATTTTGCTGAAGCCCCAATTTATCAACTACCTTTCCTGCTATGAACGGTGCATGAGCTGTTCTATCTCTGCCTAAGTCAAGGTTAAAAAAACTTTCTATTTTATTCTAGAACTTTTACAGTTTCAGGTGTCATATTTAACTCTACATCTTTTCTTTTCAGTTGATGTTTGGACATTCGAGTGTAAAGGGTTTTCAATGAAAAACAGCCTTTTCAGAGAAAGGTTTACAAAAGATAGCAACAGCTGCAGGTATATTTTACCAACTGAATGTGTAACCTGCATCCAGAAACAGTATCGTGGGTACTCTAGAAGGTTTTTCCAACTCTCTTCTATGGAAAGCTTTTAAGATTAAAAAAAAATTCTGGAGACACCAGTCACAGAATATTAAAAGGACTGCTTAGGAGATGAAACACGTGGGCTGTTGTGTGGAGTTGGGTTTGCAGTGGGGGGATCTTTGGCACCTCTGAGACTGCTCCCCGCAGGGAGGCGTGTCCTGCTTTGTGGAATGGTTCACGCTAAGCTTCAGTGTTGCAACCCACAGAGTAATAAAACAAGCCTAGCACAACACTATGCCAGAATCCAAGAAACCAGTGCAAGGGCTAGAGACAAAAGAAACATACTGACCTGAGTTTGGATTTTGAGATGGCTTGACTGAAAGAAAGACAACAGAAAACATTAAGATGTTGTCAGAATGGCTTGGTGACCACTCCCCTCCAAGGCACCAAGGCAAGCTGAGCTATGGTGAAAGCCATGCACGCAGCCTGCGTGCAGCAGTGCCAGAAATGCAGCAGCAGCAGGCTGCCCGGAGTGAGGGCAGAGCAGAATGGAAGGTGCTATCAGTGCCAGCCGGGCAGGCCAAGCACCCTCGAGGGCCTGGGTAGGAGGGGACTCGGTGAAACCTTCTCCCACAGTGGACAGTAATGCCAGGGAATTCTGTTTCCACCCACCCAAACTGTAGCTGCCAGGGCCTCCCCTGTCTTCAGACACCCCTGCATCACAACAGCAGAATCTGTGGCTGCTACCATCACCAAGCGAGTCCTGGCTCTGCTGGCCGCTCACTGGGTGAGGACACAAAAGCAGCACACCCCACTGGGCCTCAGTGGCCTCCTCTGTACACTAAGGAAGGCACGCCCATCCCTTGCTGACTTCACGACCTTGCAGGGAGGATGCAGCAAGACAGTGGAGGCCAAGCCACATCACGCATTGTTGGGTGTTCTCACAGTATGTCATTTTTGTGAAACTGCCAAGAAACAGATCAAGCCTTTTAAAAATACTGTTCCTGAGGTGGCCATTGTGCGGCAGCAGATTAAGCCACCATTTGGGATGCCTGCATCTTGCATGGGAGTACCAGTCTGAGT
Organism: Ochotona curzoniae; assembly: GCF_017591425.1. Lineage (NCBI taxonomy): Eukaryota > Metazoa > Chordata > Mammalia > Lagomorpha > Ochotonidae > Ochotona > Ochotona curzoniae. The sequence goes on along the minus strand of NW_024466607.1, from coordinate 18,311,660 downwards.
CCCCTGAGGATCCAGCTTCCTGCTAATGTACTCCTGGGAGGCATCAGATGGTGGCTCTAGCACTGAATCACTGCCACTCACGTGCATGACCTGGAAGGAGCTCCAGGATTCAGCCTAACCTAGCCTTGACTATGTGGGCATTTGAAGGAGTGAGCTGGCAGGAAGACAATCTCTGTTTGCTTGCCTTTCAAACAAATATCCAAAGTAAACAAACACAACTATGTCTGTACTTGGAAGAGGTGAGACATAAAGGACACCAGCTGGAAGCACACCAGCAGAACACGGGCCCAGGGCTGCCGGCCAGTAGGCAATGCTCCATCACACTGTGCAATGCTGGAGTCCACATCCTGTAGAACGGTCTTGTGCGTATCACTGGGATGCAGCCTCCACCATTAAGAGGATAGGGCAGGGCTCCAGGAAAGAAGTGTGGAGGAAGGCAGGGCCACTAGTGGTGAAGGCCCCGTAGTGAAGGCAAACTTTAAACGTTCTAGGGAGTGGTTCTGCCATTCAAGCTCTTTGCCCCAAGCATGGATGCCAAACCCGACTCAGAGGAGAACAGGCCTTTACCCCCACCGCCGACACCCCGAGGGCCCCGCCGTGGCTGCGCCTCTTCTTCTCCACCAGCACCTAACAGACACAGTGGAGGCCGGGTCACCTGACACGCCCTTCCCAGCAGCACCTGGCAGGGACCACTCAGCAGGAAGAGGTGCGTGAAACCATGTGGAGCCCCGTGGGGCTGAACATTAAGGGAGACCCCGCCCAGGTCCGCCCCCTGCCCTTGAACCTGGAGTATCCTCCTCCCTGTGCCCTTCTCATGGCCTCCACACTCACCAGATATTTCCACAGCAGCCCCGGGTCTCGCCTTCGCCACTGACGTTCTCTGTGTTCACAGACTCGGTCTCGCTGGTGGGCATGCTGGCTGTGGGTAGAAGGGGAGGCCTCAGCCACACTGGTGGTGCTGCTTCCCCGGGAGTTGGGCTCTGAGAAGCAGCACGGAGGGACTGGGAGGGCTTGGCCAGCCTCAGGAAGGGCTGAAGGCCCAGGCACTTGTGGTGTATGGCCAGCCTCAGCTTCTGGAAGCTGCTGAGTGCACCTGGGACCTGCAGCCAGCAGGTACACCACCCGCTTCTGGATGCTCCCCGTGCGGAGAGGCTGTGGAGCCCCACAGAAGCCTGTCATTGTGCCTGGGTCCCGATTTCTGGGTTGTGTCTCAGGGCGCCCCCCCAGCACCTCAGGCACAGGTGGACTAGATAGCCACCGTGGGCAAAGGTGTCGCTTCCTCACATTTCAGCACAACTCAGAGGAGCAGAGCTGTCGGGATGCGGAGGGCAGTGCCTGGCGGTATGACACACACCGTCCCTTCTGACAACTCCATTCATTCCTGGAGGATTTACTGGATGTTTCAGTTGTGCTGAACTTGTAAACAGAAGGTGCTTACTAAGTAAGCTGGCACATGAGCACCGAGGAAGCAGATGAGAGTGCTACAGAAATTCATGGAAAGTGGAACTAAAGTTAATTCTGGTGTGATTTTTTTTTTGGCCATGCACAGTGTTGTTTCTAATGCATCCTTTCCACCACCTGTTTAAAGACCCACAGAGGCTCTGACCAACCAGTGAGCAGAGGGCAGAGTGGGCTGCAATGGTGCAGCCCCCCGACATCTCTAGGCCCCATAGGTCTTCTCCACAGCAGGACGCTGAGCAGACATGGAGGAAATGAGATGACCCTGCCACATCTGGGGACCCAGGGACCCCTTGGAGGCACCGTATGGCATGAGGACGCCTCCTCTTCTCCACTCAATGGCCTCGGGTGCGTGCAGGGCACTCAGCTGCAGCAGAGGTGGGGCATGCAAAGACTCTGACAGAATTCCATGAACTAAGCAGAGATCCCTGGGGGAGTTGGGCAAAGGGTCCCAGAGTCAGCAATGACCAATTCCACCGCAGGTTGAGAGGGTCACCGGACACCGAGGTGTGGCAGAATCATCCAGACTCCCCCTCCTTGATCCTGCTGTACAGTGCTGCCCACAGTGTCCTCCATATGGGCTGTGTCCATATCGCCCCAGGCAGCAAGGATGCCCCAACTCCCTTTGCAGAAACGGAGCGAGTAAGGCCTGAAGGGAGGTTCTGAGCCCCAGCCCAGCCTCCAAGGGAAAAAGCAGATCAGTTGCTCTGTGCCCAGGGCGGCTCCATGGCTGTACCTGCTCCAGACAGGGACAGGGATAAAGGCAGTCTGATTCCAAGAGCCTAGAGGATGAGAAACAAGGTTTGACGGGCAGGACCCCCCCTAATCCCTGGTGCTTTTGAGGGCAGCCAAGCACCTGAGGTTGCCTGAGCGGTAACTGCAGCAGTTCGCACAGTCAAAAGCTCCAGAAATGAAGGCCAGGTGAGTTAATCAGGGGTTCAGACTATCACGGGTGCTCTGGCGGCATAACCTCCTTCCTTCTTAAGTCGGGGAACAACACCACTCTGACTCACCTGTCTACTGCTCTACTTACAAAAGCAGATAGAATCAGACCACAACAATCCACAGTTGATCATGCATTGAATGCCATCTTCCATTAACATAGCACACACCCATTCACTCGCACGCACACACACACGCAAACATGCCCCACCCCCACCACATACTTCACATATACATGCACATACACTGTATACTCAACACCCAAACATACACGTACCATACACACACTATACCTACTGCGCACACACACACACCTACCACATCCTCAGGCCCCCAGACACACCTGACCTACCACACACCCCACACTCACACATCACAGATGCTCTTGTAGTTCTCCTGTCCCCTTTTCCACATCAGTTCCATGCAAAAGTCAACCAGGTTCATGGTCAAAGCCTCTTTCCCACACAGCATCACCCTTCCCTGAGGAGGCCAGACAGATGACTGTGAGTCAGCTCTGGGTGAACCATCATCCTGCGTGGTTATCACAGTTACTAAGGAGGACAGAATTCACACGTGAAGAGCATCCGCCCACCCTGGCTCCCCTCCTCTTACCCCCACCAACATCTCACCTCTCTTCCGACTGCAGCTTCCTGCCCATACAACTGTGGTGCTCACTCCACAACCTACAAGATCATGGCCACCCGGAACAGTTTGCTATCTTGTGGTTCCAGTATTAATCCTACTGGAATATTGCTCTGTATTCCCAGCAGAACCAACTTCTGAACAGACTAAATCTTGGAGATCTTTTATGGTCTTCAGGCCATGGCTTACACTGCTTTCGCTACTGATGCATTCCTGAAGCTCCCTTTTTCCAATGATTTAACGGAAATGGAAAGTCACACACAGCCTATGGTGAGGGAGGGTCGCTGCTTTCCATTTCCAGCTTTATTCTACAAAGTTAAGAACTACTTTCGGTGCATTTGGGCTAAACCAGGCACCAGGACAAGCCTGTAACCTGAAACGTGATGCTGATATGTGCTGTAACTTGCCTGCTTGCAAGCCGGCAGAAGCCTAGGGCGTGTTTTGCCCTCTATTCCAGGAACCGGCATCTCTGGGGAGCACTCAAGGGCACACCCTCGGGCTTAGAGAGTAGGTGTGCTGCGAACGGGTCCGGGGTGCTTTGTGGGCCAGGAAGCAGTGCCCTGCAGCAGCTCAGCACAACCCAGACTGCAGACATGAGTTTGCAAGGCCTTGTTGGAGCCACTCCCTGCGGCTGTGGGTCACCCTGATCCTCTGCGAGACCTTGTCATGGGTCCGGATGCCAGCAGGGGCAACGCGGCATCAAATAGGCCACTGAGAAGCACAGTTTCTCAGGCCAGCACGACAGCTAGCATTTCACCCACCCATTGGTTACCTTTCATTCTGCAGATGAACTTCTCAATATCACCTGCCTGGCTTGCGAGCTCAGAGGCAAACCAAGAGACCTACACACACATGGCACACATGTGCACATGTTCAAACACAAAGTAAATGAATCTCGAGTCTACTTGTGTAGCACAAAGTCTCAAAATGACACTCCACCATCAACACGCATATCAGAATCTCAGACCAGCTCCCTTCAGAGACGGAGGTAATGAGGTCAAAGCCATTAGAATGGATGTCAGGGAAGAGTGGACCACATAATCAAGTGATGCAGGAACAGGAGCTGTCCTGGCCCCGTGCTGAGCGACTGATCTGTAACATGAGCCATGGAACAGTTTTGTCTCTAAGATCCATTTACCTCTGGCCTGCTATAGTTGCAAAAACATTCAACACTCACACACTGCATGGTTTTACCCCCTAGGACCTGCAGAAGGGTGAGGGGTGAGTGGTGTTCCCTTGCTTTCCCCCAGCAACCCAGGAAGACAAAGGGACAAGGAAGGCCCTACACGACGGTCCACCCAGACTCCCAGAGCCTGCCCAGGAGGACCGACTCCAAGCCCCAACCTGAGGCACAGCAGCCCAAGGACCAGAGTGCAGTATAACAAGCAGCAGCTCCCCAAGTTCCTGGCAAACCCGAGGGGACCACAAGCTAAACTGTGCCCATGGCTCACCAGCCTCGCCAGACCTGTCCCCGTGGCAGACTCGGGGCATGGATGCCCTGGGAGCCTAAACCCCCCATCCATCCTGCTCTCCCAGGACAGAGCTTCCTGCATATCCAAGACTGCAGTTCTCTCTGTGTCCCAGGAGCCTCAAACTTCTGAGCCTTCCCCTGCCTCCACAGGGAACGGTGTGGAGGGGAAGGCAAGAGGTGGGATGAAGAGGCTCTGGACAACTGATTGGCATCGGCAGCAGAGGCAGGCCCCCTTCCCATGGGCCAGCATCTTTTCATCCGGGTTTCATGACAAGCATGAACAGTCATGTGCCAAATCCAAAAGGACCTGAGACATGCCCTGGGGGCACCTGCACATGCTGGTGGTGACACACTCAGCCAGCAAGGGCGGGGGGCAGGGAGGCGGGCACAGATTGCACTGCTGTAAAGCTGCCAGACGCTTCTTGGGGGGAATGTGGGTCAAGGCCAGACCAAGGTTTCCACGTCTAAAGCCAAGAATCAGGCCCAGACAACAACAGCAACTGCTTCTCTGTGACCAGGACCAAGGGCAGACCAGAGCAGGCATAGGGTTCTTGCCATATTATCCCCAATGGGATCAGAGCCCTCCTCCCCCTCCTTCCCTGGGGTCCCAGAAACAATCATCCACCCTCACAATCAAGTTTCCTGAAAATACCTGCTGCCTCCTCGCCCTGCAACTTCAAAAAACTCATGTAGAAGAAACCACCAGAATGGAGAGAAGCCACAGGGCTCAAATTTCCACTTGGGAGGGAAGGTTCAAGGTGTGAACCCCTCCCTCCTGGGGACAGGCACACTCTACCCAGAGCTGCCTCTCTAAGCGTGTCCTCACGGGTATGTTTTCCTGGGGCCCCGGCCTCATTTCCTGCTTAGCAGTCATCACAGAGCCCAGTGGGCATAGCACCATGTTCCTCAACCCTCCCAACACCAGAGTTAGAGAAGGCAGCCCACCTTGGCGCCGATGCTGCCCAGTTGCAGGCCAGTTCCTTCTCTTCCCGGGGTCACAAAGTGCTGTCTCTGAGAGGCGAGGGGCTTCCATCCTACCACGCCTCCATGCCTGCCCCCCCTTCCAGGCTTTCTCAAGAGGCTGGGACCCTAAGGAACCCTCAACCAGGCCATCTGTGGGTTATTCCTGGACATGTGCCTTCGCCTCTCAAGTCAGCATCCCCACGGGTGGTAGAGGACACTTCCAAGAACACAGCCCAGGCAAGGTGTGTCCTCTGCTCCCTGAGCTCTGCGGCCTGCAAGTTGCCTTCTTGCTCCAGGGCTTCCTGGCTGGGGCTGACCTCAGGGGCAGGAGGAGGCTGGCCATGCCCGGGTGCATAGCCAACACACACAAGTGACCAGGGCAGCTGCTGGCCCAGCTGCTTGTAAAGAATGGGCCCAACGACTTGGCCCAGGATTCTGATAAGGGATGCATTGTGAAACTTAACTGTTTCCCACATAAGTCCAATTCCTTCTTGCAAAGTATAGTGCCCCCACACCTCTGCATGCCAGAATTTTATTTTTAGCTTCAGTCTCAAAAAGCTGCCATGATCAGCTTTAACATGATCCTGGGCATACCAGTCAGAAACAATGGAAGACCAAGAAGCCTGGAGGACAAAAAAAAAAATATCGATCCAACAGCATTACTAGAATTGCTCAACAGCTTCAAATTAAAAACATCACTTGGGAGAAAGTGTTTAACAAGTTCATCTCCCATTCTAAGAATACGCATGCTGAATCAAAACCTCCATGTCAGTTCAGCAGCTTCTTTGTAATATACAGTTCAAAGGAAATAAGACACCACAATGCTATCTTGGTCCTCTTGTCTTGGAGAAAGAGGAAAACGACAAGACCACACTGCAAGGAAATCAAGCCACTCCAATCGAGGTATGTTTTAGACACTCCACACGGGCACATGCATGCCACACAATGCCTATGCACGGCAGGGGTGGCGGAGATCCTGGGAGAGAGACCTCCACAGAGAAAGGACAGTCTCAGGAGGTTACCGTGATCTTTAGCCCTGCGTCGGCGGAAGCAGCAAAACCTCCTTTTCTTCTTGTCCTCTTTTAACAGGTCGGCCACCGTGACCCCTTCAGGTTGAATACAGGCAATTTCGTTACTGTACAGTAGAGGGCAGCAACAGCAATGCAAACAAGAGGCCCCAGGCAGGCAGGAGGGCTACAGGCCTCCCAAAGCACCCACGACTGCCAGGCTGGGATAGCAAACCCTAACCTGCTTGGGACAAGGCAGCGTAGAGTTCCTGAGGGACACCTGCTGTTGTCTGGACACACAACACCATCTTTGGGCACCAGCTCTCAATAAACCAGAGGGCCTACTCTAGATAAAGGTCTCTCCAGCTTGGCCTACCATCTAAGAAGGGCGCTTTCAGGAGACTTGGGGGCTTTGGATACTGATGAGCAGGTGTGCTTCCAAGCGACACTACCATTGGGGGAAGGAGGAGACAAGTGGGAATGAAAAAGGTGGGTTGTGACAGTCCACATCTCACCCCTGCCGTGCCATGTTCTGACCAGATAACCAAGGAAGATATGACCTAACTTTCCTAAGCCACAATTCTCTCCCCTGTAAGACGAATAATTGGACCTGTACTTCATAAGCCTGGTATACAACGTAAATGAGAACATAGAAGCTACATGCGCAGCTCTGGCAAAGCATGATCAACCACCACCATCGGCATTTCTGACCCGGCTCTCTTTCGAGTGCTGTGTCAGAGGACAAACTAGCTCAGGGTCTCTGGCCCCTCAACTCTGTGCTTCCAAGGGTCACTGAATGGGAGTTCGTCTCTGGAGCCAAGGTGATGTGTTCCAGGGAAGGGCATGGCAGGGCAGCAAGGCTGCAGAGGGATGCTGGTGTGGGCAGGGGCTGAGGGCACATATAGTTCTCAATCGGGCATCCTGGAGTGGGCTTTTGGTACATCAGGGCAGATGCTGCTGCGAAATGGCCACATCCTGCACCACATTGCCTGGGCTCAAGTCCTCACTGTGTTTCTTATTCCAGCTTCCTGCTAACGAGCATCCCAGTCGGCAACAGGGGATGGCTCGAGGACTCGGGTACGTACCACCCCTGTGGAATTCCCCGCTCCTGTTCTTGTCCTGGTCACGGCTGGCATTTGGACAGTGAACTGTACAGGATCTCTGTCTCTATCTGCCTTTCAACTACATAAAAATAAACGTCAAAAATAAAACAAGCACCCACTCTTGACATGGCACACCGCTAACCTGCTCCGTAAGAACGTGCATATGTGGAAGCATGCATTTGGGGGGTGATTCATGGTGCTTAATGTGCAGAATGGGGGTTCAGATTCCAGCTTTGACAGTCACATGATCTTAGAGAGCAACTTCACCCCTTCGTGTCTGAGTGCCCTCATCTTTCACATTCCAGTTGCACAGGGTCATGTGAGGAGTGAGGGATTCCTGTACCCGCAGCCATCCCAGCCATGTCTGACCCATGCAGGTCCCTGACAGACGTTGGTCAGGATTGTGTGTGTGTGTGTGTGTGTGTGTCCATCCGTCCAACACTGGGCTTGGTCTTAGCCCCTTGCCTGCAAGCAGAGGCACTGCTGGCACTTGCCCAGTTCATCAGATCACCATACACATGGGAGCAGAGTCCTAACTCTGACGCTCACTATAATGGGGAGACCATCGGGGTTTTCCCGACAGTGGCCATCCATAGCCAACAGTCGCAACTTTGTTTTCAAAACACGGGCAAGTGTCAGCAGCACATAGCTGAGTGAGAGATCTGCACTGGGTCTCTCATGGCAAGACCATGGGAAAAAAATCACACATCCCTGTGTGCAAAGCAAGGCCACAATGATGAGGTCCCAGGCTGTCAGGCCTGGCTCCATTCCGGGGTGAGGGGAGAGGATTCTTTTCGGTAGGTGCTTTTAAGTCACAGTGGGCCAGGGTTCCTTTGGTCATTAAAACACTGGAAACACAGACACGAACCACCATGAACTCTGCCAATCTGGGCTCTGCACAGGTTCCCCTGCCTCCTCTAGCCAACAGTTCTTCGAAGGCCTGAGGGGAGGCACGGCTGCCTTTCCAAATGCCTACCCCCACGGAGTTGACCACTCCCCACACCACCCCAGTCAGCTTTCCCAGGGGGCAGTCTTGCCTTCCCAGCGGCATCTCCAGCAGGGGGCTGCTGTCACACATTTGTGTCTGCACAGGCTTCTCAGGCTGCCGCTGCTTGTCCCCACAGCTTGAACAGGGTCAGGTCTGAACTCATGCCCTGAGGGGACCTCACAGCAGTTCCTAAACCCAAGTTTTCATACTCAGTCACCTGCAACAGGACTGTACAAGTGCCATGTCTTACACTGGCACACGGCTTGGCCACCTCTGTGGCCAGTGTCACAGGCACAGGTGCCCATGCAGCACCTGCAAAAGGGAGGGGGCTAGGGTGGTCCTGTGCATGAGGCCTGGGGTGAGCAGAGGTCCAGTGCGAGCAGGAGGACCCCCCCGGAGGCAGGACCGACTCAGAAGTACTCCTGTGCTTCAACTTGGGTTGCGGGCATCCCCTCCCTTTCTCTGGCCATCCAGGACCCCCTCTTAGATCATTCTTGGTTCCCCACAATGAAATGGCCTTGCTTTTCTAAACAGGGGTTTTTTTTTCCCCTTAAGAGTGAGCTCCCTTTAAAAATGGTTTCATTCTTAATGCTATTTTTTAAAGACTAATCACTGACAATGAGGAGAGTTTAAAATAGAATTTTAGGCTCCCAGATTTTAACAGGCTTAGAAAAACTCCATTGTTAGCTCAGAAGCAGCTGCATACGTCTAAAAAATCACTTCGAGATTTGGCCGGGTTTCTTAAGAAAACTTGAAGCTCAGCAAAAAGTTAAATAAATTTATCCTGGAAAATTCCCCCCAAATGCTCAGAAACTGATTTCCAAGGGAATATGGTCTGCTCCACTAACTGGGTAGCAGCAGCTTCTGAACAGCAAATTTTAATACCACACACAGGCTGTGAAAATGCCAAGTGAGAGCTACCTACTACCCTATCAGAGCTCAGCTAAGGACCTGCGTCTCTTCCGCTCTCCTCTGCATCAGGTGCCTGGGAACAGTAGGCTGGTCAGCCTCTGGCAGCATTCAGGACGTGGGAGCTCCCAACACCAGCCTGATGTCAAAACCTCCAGGAAGTTTTACACCAAAGATCCGGGGAGGGCATTGCAGTTGTCATAGTGCTAAAGGCACCCTTTAGGATCTCCTTATTCCTTACCAGAGTGCGTGGGTTCAAGACCTGGCTCCACTCCCAATTCTAGCTTCCTACTAATACACACTGGGGAGGCAACAGGCCTTGGCTCAAGTGCTTGCAGCCCTGCCACTCATGAGAGAGACCCCAGTTGAGTCTCCTAGCCCTGACAGCTAAAGGCATTTGCAGAGGGCATCATGTGATGGGCCATCCCTGTCTCTCTGCCTTTTAACTATATACATTTTTTAAAAGAATAAATTGCCTTTTATAATATTTACTTATTTTTTTGAAAGGCAGAATTGCAGAGCGAGAGGGGGCAGAAAAAAAGAGCTTACATCCACTGGTTCACTCCCCAGATGGCCACAAAAGGTGGGGCTTGGCCAGGCTACAGCTAGGAGCTCATCAGGGCCCCCCACGTGGGTGTCAAGGACACAAGTACTTGGGCCATCTTCTGCTGCTTTTCTTAATCCATTAGCAGGGAGCTGGATCAGACATGGAACACACTGGACATGAAGTGGCACCCACAGGCAACAGCTTTACCTGCTATGCCACAATGCCAGCCCCAAACATAAAATTTTCAATCAGAGTAAGCCAGCCTTGGCTTCTACTCCAGAAGTCATCAATGCCACAGAGAAGGGAAGGCAGCATGAGGAAGCTCTCAGGCTCCTGAGGGACTGTGACGGACAGCCAGAGCTGGGCACAGCAGATGCAGCAAGCAACACCGCGCAAATGAGGGTGTCCTCCCTGACATGAGGTCTGTTCTCCAACAGCCAGAAAGCTGCAAGCCTGAAATGGACTTCAAGAATCCCAGAGCTATGCTGCCTGCTCACCTGCGGGAAGGAACCCTCAGCTTTTTTTTTTTTTATCAACACTGGAGGAGCTTACAGTTTCTGCACAGAAAAGTACAGAGCATTGGTCCCAAAAAGGGTCCCCTGCCCAAGGTTGGGTGGCAACTGAGGAGAGACTGAAAAAGGCCCCATCTTCCTCATAACAACAGTGGAGCACACTGTTACCAGACCTGGCACACTTAATCCCTACCATGCCCCCCTTGCAGGCCTATCTTTGTCTCCTTCCCTACAAAGTCAAGTGGGACTCAGAGATGTTGGGTGACTTGCCTGACACTGATGTCCAAATTCCAAGTCCTCAAACTCAGCTGCACCCAATTCCAGAGACAGTGGATCGAAAATAACCCTGCACTCCAGGCCCTCACCTCTTGTGGGCTCATGGGCTCCTGCTGGCTCCTCTAGGCTGAGGCTCAGCCAGCAACAAGGCTTGCTACTCACACTGTCACTTGGAGAATGTGTACCACCGACACGGAAGACCCAGCTCAAAAGAGCAAATGGTCTAATCAGCATGCTAGGCCAGCGTGGATGAGATCAGGAGTGGGAGCAAGGAGTGGTGTGTCAAGAACACAAGTGGTGGTTCTCACTCAGCCACGGGAGGATTCTATTACCAGCAACACCCCTGCTCCACTCTCTGCTGGTCAGGTGCCCAGAGATGGCCCCAGTCCTGACATGGGATCAGCCTATGCCTGTCTGTCACTCTTGAAACCTTCCCTGGTAGTTTTTTGCTGGCAGCAGAATGGGAGGCCCAAGGCAACTACAACCGGGCTGCCAAGGTCTGCATGCAGCAAGGGTCCTCGCATCCTTGTCAGGTGGAAATCTGGGGCTCTCTGCTAAAGTTGGTTCTACCTGCACACGGTTCCCTTGGTATAGGATTTGTGTCTCTATTTAAAGCCTTAATCATTGAACCTCTGAAAATCTGATGACTCGAGAAGCACTGTAAGCCTTGCTCCACAGGAAACCCCGGCACCTGGCAAAATGAACTGGATCAAGAACACGGGTGCACAGAAATATTTGCTATTCTGGCTCAACCATTAAGCCAGTTAATCATTTTTGAGTCACACGCCACTGTGCACAGCAGAAACCAGAATGCTGATGTTCCAAGATCCAGGGCGGGCTCTTCCCAGACCCCAGCAGGACACAGGAAATAGTGAACCCCTAGAACCACCAGAAGACCCTAACCAGATCTACTAAAAACCACTGCCTCAATCACAAGCCAGGAAAGTAACCCCAGCGCAATGGCCATTGGCAGTACTAGGGTGGGAATTTGTCTGTTTACCAAAGCAGGACAACTAAGAGGTGCAAAAGCCACCGGCTTCCAAGAAAACACTCAGCTTCTTGGGGGGAAACATCCAGTGCCCTGCCTGGGGAAAGGGACAACAGTATCTCTGGTTTACAAACAATATCCCGTGTCCTGGGCTCGGTGGGGGAAGAGCAGATGGCCACAGGTCAGCATCAGAGCTGCTGGCTGCAAGTGAAAATCCAAAGCGCTGGGTAGGCACTCTCATGCTGTACCTGGACGGCCTCTCATTAGCTGTACTGCAGGTGCAGGGGTCCAGCAAAGACCACAGGGGTTCAGATTGGCCCGGTACCCAAGAACTGCTGTGCTCCAGTCGTGCCCACACCCTTCTTAGGTCTCATCACCCAATGACAAGTCCCCAAGTTGGACACAGTCAGCTTGGATCCGCAGGTGCTGAAGTTTTGGTCTCATCCTGAGCAGGATGGCATCTGCACTCCACCAGCCCCCGGGGCACACGGGCTGGAGGCAGTAGTAAGTCCTTCATAGTGACAAGCCCTCTGCATCTAGAGTCTCAAGCCAGTAGCACTGTTCCCAAGGAAGTGTGGACAACCACTGTCTCTTCCCTGCCCTAGCACATGGACCCGTGTCTGCCTCCTCCAGGGGAACAGGCTGATAGGGGTAGTGACCTGTCTGTCCCAAGTCCAAGCCCCAAACCTCAGGCAGAAGCCCAAGGCTTGTGTGCCAGGTTGTGTCCCCTCGAGGTATAAGTGCAGGTGGAAGGGACCAGGTGGTAGGGACGAGGCTGTGCCAGTCCCAGCCTAGGTCCCAGCCCTCTTGCTGGAGCCTGCCACGTCAGGAGTGGGACAGGGAGCACCTACTGTTTCGTTTGCCTTCGTCTCCTCCTTCCTCTTCGTTCTCAGGATCAATGTCTTCGGCCTGGGTGATCCAGTCCAAGTAGCCCTTGAGGTCCTCTTCCAGCTGCTGCTTCTCCCGGAGCTTCTGGAAATCTCCCCGTGCTTTCGCCTTCTCTCTCTCCTTGGAGAATTCTCTGAGGGAGGCCAAGAGCACAGGCACAGGTCAGCGTGTCTCTGGGGACCTACATCAGGAGCCGAGTACCCTGCTGCACGCCATCCAGCGGCAGGACACAGGGCATGGAAGACAGCTGCGGTAGCACAGCAACAAAAGCCACACACGTGTGCAGACAGGACAGTGTCTTCCCACGCGAGACCACGGAGGCAGAGCTGCAGAGGCCACAGCAACACACATGCATCACCTTGTAGGAAATGTGCTCCCTTCAGGAAGACGGTGAACCCACGGAGCTGAGGCCACGGACACCCGGTGCTGCTGTGCGGGAGCCTGGCCACTCCTGCTGGGGGCGGTCTCAACTCAGAGGAGACCCATCTGCCCCAGTGGCTCTCAGACTCCACCACCCGTCAGGTAGAAGGTACCCACAAGGCTCCCAGAGATCACCCAGCTGAAGGCTCCTTTCATCCTTAGACAAAACTTGGCTTTCACATTGTGTGCTGGCCCCTTGGCCAAGGGCCCTGAGCAGGGAGCGGCCCTGGCCCCAAAGCCTATGGGCCTAGCCTGATCAGTACACAGTCAGGGCAGGCCCACTCAAAGTCTAGGTAGGAACCCACCCAAGCACTGGGGAGGTACTACTTTTTTTTTTTTTTCTTAATCCTTGATTCTTGCCATGATCTCTTCCCCAGATGAGGTGGCACAACTTTTTGTCCACTTACAGGAATACCTGCCTTGTAGAGGCTTTGGCAGAGGTAGAAATGGGCACCTATGGGCTGGCTGTGTACCTTCCAGGGAGGGGACAATCCTGTATTAATGTGGATATCCCATGCACGCTCAAGCAAGCCTGAGGACAAGGCAGACAATTTTCCAGTGTTTATTGACCAGCAACCATCCGCATTGCCATCCATGAACTATTCCAGGACCCAAGGGGTGCAAGCTAGGGAGCTGATAAGCACATCTGTGAAGCTGCCAGGAAGGCAGGAGAGCCTCCAGGCAGGACAGCCTTTTCACGCCAGCCCCCAGGGTTCTGAGGTGGTAGCCTCTGTCTTCCCTGCCCCGTGCCTGCTGGTTCAAAACCAACGCATCTCCTTTTTGGAGGCCTTGTGAACTCACGCAGGTGATAAACTAGGAAACAAATCAACCATTGTTCTCAGACTGAGTCTCCTTCTCTCTCAACTCCAGGACATGCTGGAGACACGGGGAACACCAATACTTCATGCAGGTGATCAGAAGCAGTCCTGAGGTCCCACCTGCCCTAGCCGCAAGAAGAGCATCCTACTCCTCCATAGTCACAGCTTTCAGTTCCCTTGAACCCACCCTTGGCTCCGTGACCCTCTGGGATGCAAGGAAGGAAGGAGGCAGGTGGCGCAAGGAAGAGCACAGAGTAAGCAGAGATCACCGTCTGGCAGACACATGCTCTTGTTCCCAAAGACGGTGCTCTCCGGGGAACACATACTCCTGACCCCGACAAGAAGGCACCTGCAGGGCAGCATCCTGCTGATCACTTGAGGGGCACCCTGAGAATGGGCTGGGGTATCCAGAAAAGCTCAGCTTTCTGAGACATGGGAGACACCTAACTCAGTCCTGGTCAAGTCAGTGAATGACTTTGAAATCTGAACAAGACACACTTCACCCAGAATCAGATCCCCAAGCGACAGCAGCGGGTCTCCAAGCGTCACACGGTCACCATGGGAAAACACAGGACAGAACCTGGTCTCTTCATGCCCCTGCAGTGCACAAGTGGCCTTCCATTCCGCCCCTCATCACAAGCATATCCTCCTGTGGGTTGACGTGGGCTCAGCATGCCCAAGTAGCTCATCACACACACACACAGGACTTTCTGAGTTCACATTCTATCTGCTACACGTTTTTTGGGAAACAAACAAGCAAGCAAGCAAACAAACAAAGATAGCAAGAGCTACTCTGCTATCTTTGAGGTCTAACAGGTCTTATAAAAGGAAGCTTTGTTTTAATATCATAGCTTCTGCACTTTTACATTAGAAATACAAGACTCCTGTCTTAAGCTGTATTCTGGATGCTGGAACATAGTTATGCCAGCATAAGTATAACTTCAGTATGACCAAAATTCCTGAGAATAAAAAAATCCCATCATATTCTGGCTTATGGCACATTATTTTAAAACAACCCAAAAAAACTTCACACAGCAGAACTCCTCTGAATGGGTCTCAGGCAGCTCTGAACAGCCTCAGACTTAACACCAGGTAACACTGATTCATACAGAACTGGGATTTATAAGGGGGAAGGGGAGGAAAGGCAACAGGTAAGGTGGAGGCTGTGAGATGGTTCCAAGTGCTCCCTGGGACCCTGCTGAAATGCGCGGGCTCTGATCCCAGCTCTGATCCCAGCTCTGGCCCTTACCTTTTCTGAGCTTCAGTTTCCTGCCTTGCAAAGCAGAGCACCTAGCACCTGCTCCACTGCTTCAAATGGGGTAAAGACATTTATGCTTTGAAAAACACAATGTGCTGTGCAAGTGTGAAGCTCCAATGCGTATTTAACACCAGTAAAAATGTAGTACAAAAAATAACACAGTCTGAGGACTTCTGCCAAGGCATCTCAGGCTGAGCCTCTCCCTGTGGCGCCAGCATCCCATTTCACAGTGCTGCTTTGAGTCCTGGCTGCTCCACTTCTGATCCAGCTCCCTACTCATGTAGAAAACCAGCAGAAGATAGGCCAAGTCCTTGGGACCCATGCATCCACATGGGAAACCCCAGAAACAGTTCCCAGCTCTATACTGGCCCAGTGCCAGCTATTGCAACCATCTGGGGAGTGAACCAGAAGATGGAAGACCTCTGTCTCTCCTTCTAACTTTGCCTTTCAAGTAAACAAATCTTGAAAGAAAAAAGAATATCTTTACAAAAAACAGTACAGTCCTGAGGCCTTCCACCTTCTTGCACTTTGGTTTGGAAGAGCGCTCATGAAATTCTTCATGGCTGACTCCCGGTCATGCCTCTCCCATGGTCACTGCCCACTCTGTCCTTTCCAGGCCAGTCCCTGGCCTTGGCACATCTGTATCACCTCAGCCACTGTGGGCTTTCCTCCTCAGGCAGGTGACACCCCACCACCTGGGAACCATTTATTAAGTGTTCAACAGGGAACGGCAGGGTTTTCCAAGTGCCTTCACTTGTACTCATGATCTGGGGACCACCTAGGCAAGGGTGAGGTTTCTAAATGGCAGGGGCAGTGGGAAGCTGGCTGTGGAGGCCATTCCCCACAACATGTTCCCGCTCCCATCACAAAAGCCAAGCCTGAGGTCCTCAGGTGAGGTTCCTGGTCCACGCCACAGGTCCAGCCAATGGTACGACTGGGAAGACAACCAAGTTGCACCCTGAGCATCCCCTCCGTGAGCCAGCCTGAGCTCACTGCCCACAGGCAGATTCACAGCAGCACACCTGTCAGCAAGGACCATAGACGAACAGAAACAGGACACAAAGGCTCACTCAGCTCCACATCACAGTCCCATTTCCTTCCACAGCCCAACTTGGTAACAGACAGGGCTGGCATCTGCCCTGATAATGTCCCCTCTGGTTGGCAGCACCATGCCCTGCAGGCACCCTCTCCTAGCCCTGGCATTCTACAGGATTTGTGAGCCCTGCCACAGTGAGCCCCAGAAGCCCTGGCTCTGCCAGCACTGTTGGGGTTGGAGTGCAGAGCCTGCAATGGCAGTGCAGACCTAAATGTGATGCCCATAAGTACACAGGAGTTATGCATTCAGCAAAGTATCCCTTGAAAATACATAGGACACTGGAAATCATCCTGATTATAGATATGGTTTATTCCAGGGGCTGTGATGTGATTTTGTTTTAGCTAGACTCACGCAGAGTTTGATCAAATGGAACATGTTAGCACCCATACTCATATGTAAACACACACACATACACACTCCAACAGCTAGCTCAAGCACTGGGCCTCAGAAATCAATTGGAGTAGCCTTCACAGAGCCAAAAAGAGGGCAAGCAGACAGAAGTATCCATGAACTCTGACCCCTGGAGGCCTGCCTTCTTCAGACCTGAATCTTTTTCCCTGCAGAGACTGAACAAAGTGAGACAAAATGAAAATACAGAGGCTCATGCTGCAGTGTAATTGCTTTTTGAAACTGTAAGTTCCATTTCTGTTGAAGGAAACCAGGTATAAGACATATCCCCAATAAGAATAAATCTTTATTGGTGGCACTGGTGTAATTCAAAGTTCATCAAAATCTCCATCTTTTCTCTTAAAGATTTATTAACTTTTTCTTATTGTTAAATCAGATATACAGAGAGGAGGAGAGACACAGAGGAAGATCTTCCATATGATGATTAACTCCCCAAGTGGCTGCAATGGCCAGAGCTGCGCCAATCTGAAGCCAGGAGCCAGGAGCCTTGAGCCTCTTCCGGGTCTCCCATGTGGGTGCAGGGTCCCAAGACTTTAGGCTGTCCTCGACTGCTTTCCAATGCCACAAGCAGGGAGCTGGATGGGAAGCAGGGCTGCTGGGACACAAACTGGTGCCCATAAGGGATCCCGGCATGTGCAAAGCTAGGACTTTATCCACCAGGCTACCATGCTGGGTAAATCTCCATCTTTTAACCAGAAAGCCGCTGGATAGCCAAAGAATGCTCTGTGGCTGAGTCAGGAAGGTGAGCACAGGAGGAGGGATGTGGGCCCAGGGGATCCTGTCCCCACTGAAGGGGAATACACTGATTTGTGATGGCCCTCAGGGGTGGCTCCTGAGAGGCCCTGTCCACTCATCAGGAGAGGAACCTGCAGGTCCTTTTGATGCAGGTGACACCTGGAAGAAGACGGAAAGCCCAGGCATGGACCATCAGCCATGCACGCCACAGCTCTCTTGGGGAACTCACTCCCAGCGTGGACCCCACCGTGACTCTGTGCTGTGATTTCCTGCCTTCCACCTCTTTGTCAGCTCCAGTTTGAGTGATGCTTCCCCTGGCAGCAGAGCTGGTGCAGGTGCTTTAAATAGAACCCAGTTTCTATCTTCTGGGAAGAGGCACCTTTTGCAGTGTAGATGTTTCCCAGCTTGTAATAACTGGGTTCAGCTAACTGCCATCAACACAAACTAGGAATTAGCAGTGGAGCCATCTGCACAGGCCACACCTCAGACACAGCACACATGTGCCCACCTGGGCCAGAGCAGGGGGCAGCAGGCACAGAGCTGCAGGGAAGCCAGGCCTTCCTCCATCTCTCCTGGCTCCTTCCTGACCTCTTCCTCCAGGAACTACATACTCCAACCATCCTCACACTCGCTGTCATCAAAGCCAGGACCCTCCACTGGGCGCCACCCTATCCCTACCTCCATGTCTCTTCCAAGATAGCACCCCACACAGCCGTGTCAGCACCTGAATTCTTTTGCTCTCCCCACTGTCCCCATGGGTTATCAGTCCTGTTCCTGCAGAATTTATTTCTCTGCCCTGTAGCTGGTTCTTTAGTATTCTCCGTCACACACCTGTCTGTAAGCTCTATGGCAGGCGGGTGATGTCTGTCTCATCTTTCTAGACTGTTTCTTTAGCAAAAGCCCTGTCAGCATCTGCCTGCCACAAAATGGGCAAGTAAACACAAATCCTTAAATGGCCACAGGTTCTGCATTAATAATGATCAGATCTAAGATCTTAATACTGGGTCTCTGCACTGGATGTGTGTGGCTACGAGTGCCCACACAACTTTCCATCCCCCTAAAACGATACCCATTAGTGAGTGCCCTTTCAGGAAAAATAACAAGCAAAGCCAGAATCCTGCACAAGTCTAATAAACAAATATATATACACACAGAATGAATTATATCCCGGGCAGCTTAAAGGGAAATACACTCTTCAGTTTCGCTCACTGAGGACAGAGAAACTTGGCTCTTTGAAGGGTTGGTTTCCATGGCAACCAGAGACATTCCAATGAGGCTGACAGAAAATGTCTCCTTAGGACAGGAATCTAGGCAGGTTATAGGCTGAAAGTTACAGAATCTCTCTTTTTGCTTCTTTACACAACATGTTTTAGGGAATGGCTCTGTGGCACAGCATGCTAAGCTGTTACCTGCAGCACCAGCAACCCAGACAGAGATCAGTTCACGTCTGTACTGCAATTCTTCCCATCCAGCTTCCTGCTAATGTGCCTGGGAAAGCAGTGGAGGATGGCCAGGGTCTCAGGGCCTCTGTACCCATGTGGCAAACCTTGATGAAGCTTCTGCCTTCAATCCGGCCCAGTCTGGATCATTGTGGCCATTTTGGAAATGAGCCAGAAGATAAAAGATCGATCTCTCTCCTCTCCCCCAACTTTGCCTCTCCATAAAATCTTAAAAATAAAACACCTTGTAAGAAGTAGTCTTTAGGGCACAGCATGATGGCTCAATTCATTAATCCTTGCTTTGCAAGCACCGAGATACCAAATGGGTGCCAGTTCAGGTTCCAGCAGCTCCACTTTCCCATCCAGCTCCCTGCTTGTGGTCTGGGAAAGCAATAGAGAATGATCCAAAGCCTTGGGACCCTGCACCCATGTAGGAGACCCAAAAGAAGCTCCTGGCTCCTGACTTTAAATCAGCTCAGCTCTGGCCATTGCAGCCATTTGGGGAGTGAACCAGTAGATAGAAGATATTTCTCTCTGTCTCTCCTTCTCTGTAAATCTGCCTTTCCAAAAGAAATAAATCTTTTAAAGAGTGTTCTTCAAAAACATGAGCTAGTTTGTCTGACCTCACTTTCTCAGAATGCAATGTATCAATCAATTGATACACTCAAGGTATATTATGATTTTCTGTGTTAGGCTTCTGACACCACTACCGTTGGAAATACCATTAGAAACACATTCTGAAAGATTTATCAGGTCCTGGTCTTTGAAGCAAAGAAGGAAAACATGTAACTGAAGTCTGACTCAGGAGGGTGGTGGAGCCGTTGGAAATAAACATGTACAAAGAAAGACACCAGTGACCCCAGGGTGCATCCTGCCTACAAGCCTGTGTGGTGTCAAGGGTCCAGCTAGACTGTCCAGAAGGGACACGTGGCTGCATGCAGTGGTCTTCAAGCTGTTGTGGGGCAGGAGCTGCAACTGCATCAGAGTAAAGTGGGCCTCAAGGATGAACCTGGTACTGAGCCCACCTGTTCCCAAGGCAATTCAGCCACTCCCCAAACGCTATCCACCCCCTACCAGACATGAGCCAGAAAAGCCAGCTGGGGAGCCACGCTGGGAGGGATCAGAGATCCCTCTGCCACTGAAGGGCAGGGTGGGCAGGAAGAGTATCTCTGCACTCTGACAGCTGAGGGAAGGCGATGGCATACTGTGGGAGAGGCCTGAGTTCAGAGAGCTCAACCCTCACAGGCCGACTGGCCCACTGGACCTAGAGTGGGACTTGTAGAAGCAGTTTCTGCTTGGACAAACAGCCTGGCCCAGCCCGAAGAATAGAGCAGTTCACAACACTCTAGTCCAGCAAGGGATCTGGGTGGCTGGATTCCTCCCCCCCAGATCCAGACACAGAGAGGTGACCCACTAAAGAGAAATGCAGAACAGGTTCTGGAGACAGATGGACCAAGATTTCACCCCTAGCTTGGCTACTGCTGGTCATGTAACCCTGAAGGAAGGTGGATGAACCTCTCTGAATCCAGATTTCCTTACCTGCAAAGCTGAAGTGAAGAATGCTCGCTTCACTATGTCTATGGACAAGTGGAATACTAGGAACAAAGTGCCAGGGTCAGAGCCTGGCAGCCATCTCCTTGCCACCACACTAAAAATGAGATGAGCAACTAAGGAACATCCTTTTACCTCTTTCATAGATTGGACTTGGTCATCTAAGTCCACAGCCATGTGACCCTCATGGCGAAGGACTAGCCTCAACTATCACCTCTGTCTATACTTTCACCTCTGCACCCCAGCCTGGACCTCCTCGTTGCACTGTCATGGTCATCAGTCCCAGGGATGTCAGATTACACCACTCTGACTTGTAACCAGCCCATGGATTCCAATACTTTCAACAGCTTACAGGAACCATCTCCCTCACCCAACAGATGCTCCCAATTGTGCAGCCACCCTTCCACTATACCTTCCTCTGACATTCAAGTTACCTTTGCTGGCTCTGAAGGGCAAGAGGGGGGCAGGCAGGGACCAGGCCCTGCTCTCCCCTACACTTGCTGGCAGCTGCAGCTGCAATGTGCCCTCCTTGATTTGTCATTTCCATGAATCATGCCCATCCTTCCATGCCCAGTCAGAGCTTGGCTTCCTCAGGGGAGCCCTCTCTGACTGCCAACCTTCCACTGCCTTCCAAGGGCAGAGCTGATGCTCACACACACACACATACACACACGCTTGACTCACAGCCAGAGAGGGAGAGGGCGTAGAACTCACACAGCGCCCTGGAATTCCCTGTCGTGCCTTCATGAGCTGGCTGACAGGTGACAGGTGATGACTCAAGGATGGGCAGTGGGCCTTTGAGGTCAGCATCCCTGTGGTCACGTGGCATGGCATTACCCAGAGTCAGAATCCTTCTGACGCCAGAGGCTACAAAGTCCCAGATGCCTGGGGTCCCCAAAGGTGTCAACAGGCAGCTTAAACCAAGATGTATTTTAAGGCAGAATGTCAAGG
Source organism: Ochotona curzoniae (assembly GCF_017591425.1). Lineage (NCBI taxonomy): Eukaryota > Metazoa > Chordata > Mammalia > Lagomorpha > Ochotonidae > Ochotona > Ochotona curzoniae. The sequence goes on along the minus strand of NW_024466607.1, from coordinate 18,290,290 downwards.
GAATGAAGGAGTTTGGAGTGATTAATGCTTTATCCCCGAAGTCAAACCAAATTCTCACATGACAGCTAGACTTCAAGAAACCAGGTTAATACTCCAAGTGCCTCTTCAGGTCCCAGAAAGATACGGGGCCCCAGAGAGAAGTGCTAGCGAGTGAACATTCAGACTACAAATAAGAAGGCCTGACTGACTCAGAGAAGCAAGCTTCTGGAAGGAGACAACCCCGCAAATTCAGAAAGCTCTTGCCATTTCCAAAGTCCCTTTGCATCCATTTCATTCCAGATCTTAAGTCAGTTCTGTGAGAACCATCTCACAGCAAATGGCGCTGCACAATTGTAGGGATGAGACCCTGAACAGTGATGTTCTTGCGGATTTATCTAGTGCTCCTTGTGTCTATATCCAGGCCACAAACAGGGAGCTGGATGGGAACCGGAGCTGCCAGGATTAGAACCAGTGCCCATATGAGATCCTGCAGTGTTCAAAGGTGAAGATTTTAGCCACTAGGCCACCACGCCGGGCCTTCCATTTACTTTTTAAAGATGCTCTTCCCCTGTCCTGTGGCTTGCACTATTTCTGAAAAGCCAACAGAGATAGCAAATTCTGCTGCATGTAATGTGTTTTTCATCTGGTTTCTTAGGAGTGATTCTACTCATGTTTATACTGCTTGGGGTTTATTAAGCTTCCTGGAGCTACGAATTTATAGCTTTCATAAAATGTGTGATATGTTCAGATACTATTTCTCAAAAGACCCTGTTTCTTCCAAAATCTCTCCTTTGGAATCTCAATTTTACATGTGTCAATTACTTACGTCCTACAGGTCACAAAGGTTTCACGGATTCCTCCTCCCCTCCCCCCGTACTGTATTATTTCTATTTTTCTACTGAGATTTACTAACTGCTCCTTTACTGTATGTTCCTCTTACGTCTTAAACAGATTTACAGGAGTGATTTCTAAGTCTCTGGCCGCTAATCCCAACATCTCTGTCACCTTCTGATTTGTGTCTGTCGTTCTCTGTACCACATCTTGATGAAAGATTAGGTTCTCCTGTTTCTTTTCACATCAAATACATTCACGCAATGTCTGGATTTTCAGACTTTCCTTGAACAAGTGTTGATTTTGTTTTTTGCAGTTGTTTCATTTACTTGACCCAATCCTTTTGGAGTTAATTTTAAGCTTTTTAGAAGAGATCTTGAGTAGCCTTACTCTAGTGCTAAACAGCCTCGCCCCAAAGTCTACTTTCTCTGAAGTCTCAGTTGAACACCCAGGGTTCATCAAGATCAGTACACAGTAGCTGATCAGAACCCTGTGTCTCCCAGGACTTTTGGATTTGTACTTTTTCTTCTTTTAGCCCTTTGTCACCTGACACAAAAGTAGTTTAGGTCAGCTTTTGAAAGTGACTTCCAATGCAGACTGTTGAACCCATTTCTCGGCAGATATCTTGCCAAAGCTCTTCCCTATTTTTCCCATCTATCTCAACAGCTTTGTTCTTGACCTCCCCAGAAGACGACCATCCTCTGCCACCATCCTCCAAGTGCCTCCAGGCAGAAAGCCAGCATAAAATATGGCTTCCTTTGTGTGCTGCCCTTTTCCAAGGGACCCGAAACCTGTCCTGCCTGCTTCTATTTTCTGAGAAAAACTACTCTGTGTGTGAGAGATATTTTCTAGTTATTGATGGTTAGAAGTCCAGTCCAGAATGCTTAAAGTATATGGTAGCTGGAGACCAATAACCACAGCCTGAAACTGGTCTCGGTACATCCATTTTTGTATCCTTCCAGTCCATTCATACTACTGCAGCCACCATGACAAGAATACACAGACTTTTATCAACATTTTACTAAGAAAAATTTCAATCTTTTATAAAACCAATGTATATGTATAATATACATGCAATGATTATCCATCTGCCTATCACATTGACTCCATCATTCACATCCATTCCTTCTCTGTATCATCTATTCTTGCATCCCTATGGAGAGCCAACAGTTTGTCTCATCTTTGGAAGCATTTTAAGGCCAGCTGAAGATATTGGAACATGGAATAATAATACACATTTAAATTAATCAGAGTTCCCTTACCCTTGAGCTGATGACCAAATCTGACTTTTATAACGTGGGCTCTGCTGACAGGTCTCTCTTCTTTTGCTCTCCCATCTGGCTCTGTGGTTCCCGCCTTTGTGGCTTTGTTCAGTCCTTCCAGTCTTCATTCATTTCTATCATAGGGCTTTGATCCCAGCCTTATCTGCTATCTTGCAGACTATGAGGATTATTCATCCATCCTTCTCTTCTTCCAGAATATTCCGCATGCCCCCCCCCCGAGACAGACATTCACTGTCATCATTCAACACTCTTTCAGAGCTGCTTTTCAAAAACTGTTTATAAAAGTTTCTAATCCTCACTATTGTCTACCCCGTGAGACACAGGCTTCATGACGCCAGGAACTGTCCTGCCACTGTAATCCCCAGCACCTAGTGAGGCAACTGGCAAACACCTCTTCCACTATGTAAGTACTCCAGAAACAGGCCCTGAGTAAATGAGGAAGTCATTCATTCTTGGGGAGAAATACGTCTAGTAAACATTTTCCCTTTTCTATTCACCTGTTTTTATCTAACACAATCAGATGATATAGAGGTACTTAGTGGTCAGCTCCAGCATTGCCTCTAGGCCATGTGTCACTATCCAGCCAGGTGAGCGGCAGAGACATCCAGTGAGTCCTCCAGAGGGAGAAATCCTCACATTTCCATGGCCCTGCCTAAATGTCAATCCAAGTCTCCCAACACTGTGGATCTACACATTCATTTGATTCTCAGAGGTGTAGCTCTGGGTCATGGAGTTTTGTTTTCTTTCAGAGCAACTCTCTCAGAGAAAAAACATGTTTAAGGGGTTAAAAGCAACAACTCATTCTGTGTCTCTCCCTGTGGGCACTGACCTCCCCCCTGGGATAGCAGTGGCAGCTCTCCTTTGCAGTGGGACCTGTCAATGTTGTCCTGTGTGGGGACAAAGACACTGTGTCTTGGATACACATCTGCCAAAACTCAAGACATTTTGTCTCAAAACACAAGGACCCAGAAAAAACAACTACTGAAGAATTCCAGACTTTTAAAAGATTTATTTATTTTTATTGGAAAGTCAGATTTATAGAGAGAAGGAAAGAGAGAGAGAGAAAGATCTTTCACCCACTGGTTCACCCCCCCAAGTGGCCGCAACAGCTGAAGCTAAGCCGATCTGAAGCCAGGAGCCAGGAGCTTCTAGGTCACCCATGCAGTTGCAGGATCCCAAGGCTTTGGGTCATCCTTTACTGCTTCCCCAGGACACAAGCTCAAAGGAGCTGGATGGAAAGTGGAGCAGCCAGGACACAAACTGGTGCCTATATGGGATCCTAGTGCATGCAAAGTAGAAGTGGATAGAGGAAGCAGAGATTAGCCAACTGAGCCATTGTGTCAAGCTCAAAGAGTTCTCAATTCTATAGCCATTCAAGTCTTGGTATATTGAACTACCCTATAATATCAATGTCTGATTTCCACAAGCAACTTTGCCAACTTGTAAAGGAATATTAAAAGGGGCAGGTCTCATGACATAGCAGGCTAAGCCACTGCCAGTGGCACCACAGTTCCATATGGACTCCAGTTCATGCCCCAGTTTTCCCACTTCCCATCCAATTCCCTGGCCTAAAAAAGCAATGGAGATGGCCCAGGTCCTTGGGTCCCTGCACCATATGAGAGGCTCAGAGAAGGCTCCTGGGTTTGGACCAGCCCAGCTCTGGTCATTGTGGTCATTTCAGGGGTGAACCAAAAGATGGAAGATTTCTCTTTCTCCCCTCTCTCTGTAACTCTGCCTTTCAAACAAAAACAAAATCTTTAAAAAAAAAAACCAAGAATATTAAACACAGAGACACACACAGGCACAGGTAGCATCTCACCACCAATCATCAACATGTTTCCCAACAGAAAAGCCGAATTATTAACTAAGCTCAGAAACACTTTTCATTGTAGAAGTAATAGCAATTGTTAATGCCCCCCATTGAACAAGGAACACAGGAAAATTATGGCTTTAATTTCAACTATTAAGGTATCAACAGCTCTATTAGGAGCTGGGTCTGTGCATGAAAGCACTGAAATGAATTAATTCCCGTCCCCTAGGATTTGGGATCAACAGACTCCACAGCCAGGCTTGCAAGATGAATACCCTCTCCCACTCTCTCCTACACATCACTGAACTGGAGCAGTGTGCTTAGCCCACAGCCCTCCCTGGACCAGTGGGTGCTGATGGCACCTCCTGGGCACACAGAGGTCTTTCGATCAAAAAGCACATGGTCAGGAACAGACGACAGCCACAGCTGACAAGTGAGGGAGCTCAGATGAATGTGCTGCCAGGGCCTGGCTCCTGTCCACTGCTGTTGCCAAGGAAACGGACATGAGCGTGATGGAAACAAGGATCAGGGAAGACTTTCACTTACCTCGTTTCCACTGATCCCGACAGCCATTTCTATGGAAACAGCAGCTGCGAGCCGGCGGGGGTGGGGGTGTTACCACTCACTCGTTAATATCAGGTGTGGCTATCAGCCTATGTGCCTCAGGTGCCACAGTACCCCAGTACCAGGATGCAGCTGTCAGCCACCTCAGATAGCCTTTTAACTCTGCAACAACAAAGTCTGGTATTCAAAAGTATATGGAAACATCTGGCTTGGTTCTTTTTAAGGCACAGGAAATCTAGCATTCTGTCACATTCAAGACCAAACAGGGTGTGATTTCTTATTCTGCCAAAGCCAGACCTTAGTGACCCTGGGTCTTCCTTGGACCTCAACATTCTACCCTATTCACAACACTGCAGTCCAAGAAAACATAACATCCCACTGAGTGGCTACATCATTCACATATTAGTGTAGTCAAACCCAGGACAAATCCAGCTTACTGTGGGAAGATATTGGTACTCTGCAACAGACACTAAGGGTGTCTGTCTTTGGCATTCCAGTAGCTTGAAATTAATTACATACAGGAAACTTTCTTGTACTTCCTAAGAACTATCCAGAAAGTATTCTCTACTGTCCCTTTGATTTTAGACTAGGCTTCTGTGACTTGTCAGCAATTGGCCAAACATTCTGTGTTGGCTGAGATACGGAATTGACTCATTAATTCAGAACAGTTTTATTCTGTAACATACTTATAGTTAGTAACCTGGTTTACCCCATTCTCTCAACAAACCACCTTTGATTTTTTGTGTGGTCTGATGACTCTTGTGAGACCCAGACCTACCAGAGGCATACATACAAGGAGGAAATGCTCTTGTTTTCTACTTGGAGATGCTGGTAAGGCACTGAATCAAAGAAAAATATAAGCCCAATCATAAAAAATGTATCACAATGCCTACTGCCAAGGGGTACGTATCCATTTAGGGAACATTCACAAGTGATACAACCACCACCCACTGCTATGTTTTGCTTCCTGAGTCAACATTCAAGAGAATGAAATCCGGAATTGCCTGGCTGTTACAGGGTGAACTCAAATGGACCAGGCGATTTAGATGATCTCAACACATCTGACCTTGGTCACCTGTAATATTCTGGTGTGACACAGTCTACAGTTCCGCCAACACCACCTTCCAACTCACTCTACCATAAACCCTTGTTTTCACAAAGGTCCTCACAGAAGCAACCATGCCTGAGTCTTTGTTCAAGCCTCTGGTATTTCATGACCCATGATGGGCCACAGGAAGCAAGATTCAGAAAGATGAAATTGGCTTGAAACCACCCCACTTCTCCACAACGCTTTCCTTCATCCATATACTCCCAACACTTCTACAGTCAAGATAAACAGATCACCGAACACAAACTTGGGTGAAGGATTAAAAAAAATCTCTATGACCTGGTAACAGTGGAACCCAGTACATCAGAAAACTGCAACTCAGTACTGAGCAGAGGGAGTGTGAGAGTGGATTTATGGACATGGGCTGGGTTCACATTCCACTTTGACCACTGAAGCCGGTTTATTAAGATCATCGATCACCTACCAACACATGAAGACTACAAATGTATCTCCTTTTTTTTTTTTTTTTGCAAGAGGGCGGTGAGATCAAACCGTTGGGCTCTGGGACAAGTTATAAGTTTTAATCTGTTCTTTAGAGTAGGCTCAGAAGGTAATATACGTGGTAGCACCTTTAGTAACCATTGTCCTGTTTCTTTGTGTGTGTGTCTTCAATAATAAAAGATGTAAAAGGAACTGTGATGTTTCACTAATGCACAAGCTTTTTTTTTTTTTTGCCAATTATGAATTGTTAGTATAAAAGAACTTGGTGATTAGACTCTTTCCTCACATCAAATTCCATTTTAAATACTCTTTACTGAGCTGTGATGACAACCAAGCACGCTCTGTGCTTTAGCTCATGGAACCCTCACTGGCCTGCATAAGGCTGGCACTGTTACTAGTCCCATTTCACAGACAAGTAGGCTCTGGGAACTACATATGTTCCCAAGAACCAAGATTCACGCTTAATTACCAACTGAGGCTGGCATGATGAATCACTGTGTTACCCAAACGCCACTCTTCTGTCAGAAAAACTGTCAAGTGTAACTGACCACCACTAAGGTGATGCTGACACGGACCTGCACAGTATAGCCGACACAGAATGCGTGTCCCCTCCACAGCTACCTGCTGGGGGCAGAGTACAGACTAACGTCCCTGTAAGGCGAGTCCTCTCAGTCATTCCCTGGGACACCCTGGAAGGCCCACACGACTGTGGCTACCTCACTTAAGTGACAGCAGCTGAGGAGAAAGACCGGTGGATTTAAGATCAGGATATGTGAAATGAGTTGAATTTTGGATATATTTTTTAAAGCACTACCCCATTCATCAGCTGGTCTAGCAGAAGTAGAGGAAAATTATCAACTTGCAAGTCAGTCTGCTCTAGATTTATCGAACGTTGGATATCCCCGTGTGCTTGCCCCAGCAAGGCCAGACCAAATGCTTTCACAGGCCTTATATGGCCCAGATGTTCTCCACCCCTGCTGGGGCCATTCTGCATGAGAAAACCAGACAGGAACACCCCTGGTCGTAATACAAGGAGACCACATCTTAGGATGTCCGAGTCAAGTCCCAGAGGGAACACAGCACTCTGACAGGACAGAACCGAGGTATTCCAGGCCGCTTCTTGGGAGGCTTCCTCCTTGGGACCCAGCCCAACATGGGTCAGCCCTGTGCCCAAGACTGCAGCAAGGGTTCTATAGAAACTCAACACCAACATGCCCACTTACTTGCTTACTGAGGAAAACCCCCAAAGGGACAAGGAGCTCACCAAATTTCAAGAGCCACAGTCTTCCCAATTCCCCATCACATGGAACCACTTCCTCAGTGGCAACTTAACATCAAACCGCAAGGCCAGTTAGGGCCATCCTCATCTTCTCCTGGGAACCTTGTCCAGAGCACTGCTCACAGCTGGCCTCCCCAACTCGCAGCCACCATCTGAGCCCAGGTTGTTCCCTGTGCATCAGCCACCCAGGTGCTCAGGCCTCTGATTTGGAATTGGGTGCACAACAGGACTCAGAAAACAGACCCAGCCTGTGACTGAGAGCTTTTCTCAGCAGAGCCTGATCTTGCCATCCCTTGGCCCCTGTCACCAACGTGTCCTCCCAGGTACAGCGTGGGTGGCATGCAGTGTCTAGCAGTCTGGGCACAGCATGAACTGATGGTTAACATCACCAGAAAGCCTGGCGTTGCCTCTGAAAAATTCACATGTCATTCACCTTCTCCTTTGCCAGGATCTCGGTTTGTTTTGACGCACAGAAATGGTTTTCAAAACTGTATTATTCTCCCTCAAATGCATTTCAGTAAAACAGCTGTTCTACCCAATGGGGGGTTGGGGGTGGAGGGGTACCTTTTTTATTTTAATGTTTTTAATCCTCCAGCTTTGGGTACCTCCTGCAGGCTGTATATTGAACTCCATCATTACCACGGGGAGGAGTGGCAGTGTGTGTGGTGGTGGGGGTGGTGGTGGCGGGGGGGGGGGGGGGTCCCTCCTCCCAGACTCATAGTTCATACTTTTCTTGAGCCCTTCAAGACTTGGCTCCCATCTTTACTGCATCCTGCTGGGACGGGACAGCAGTTCCTGCCTGGCAAGGCTCAAAGATAAGGCATGTCACTGGCACTGTTAAAATCAGTGGTTTCCATGGCCTCCGTCAGTTTAGTCGGGTTCAGGAGACACAGGGCGCCAAGGAATTCACAACAGAAAGGCTACTAACCTTGTATGGGCAGCTCCTGGGGAGGTTTCTCCAGGGATAAATGCCACTCTCACACTCCTGACCCTAACCCAAAGTCCCAGAGGGTCTCTCGGCAGGAAGGGGGTTCTCAAGTTCTTAGTAAAAGCACGGGAGGTTTGGGGAGCACCGGATCTTCAGAAGAAGCCTGAGCAGGGCACAAGGCTGAGAACCTCCAGCATAGTCCCAGCCCCATCTTCCCACTGGAGGATGCCAGCTTTTTGGGCCACTTAGCTACATGAAGGCATCAAGTGGGAGACCATGGGGTGAAACCAAGTACATTCAATGAGGATTCTCAACATGCACTTTTGGGAAATACCACAGGCAAGTCAGGGAAAGCAAATACATAGCAAGGCTTAAGAAGGGACAAAAATGGTGTTTCCTGACTCTACCATATATGTGAAGATGGCCCCCTCCCCCTGACGCCCCACCTTGAGCTGCAGCCCCACAGAGACCTAAGGAGAGCAAGTGAAGAGAATGGAAACACCCAGAGATGCAATCGGCATGACATCCCCAGGTCTGCCTGCCTCAGTGCAGTCCCAGAGGCTCCTGAGGAGCACATGGGCACCTTCTAGGCCTCTGGTGCTGCTCCTCTCTGCACCCCCCAGCATGGGCCACCTGCTGGACATCCTTCTAAGAGAGTGTGGGTAGGCCCCAGCTCCTGTCTCTACTGTACTGTTTTCCAGGGCATCTAAAGAAGGCTGAGGGAGCAAAGCCATCTACAGGAGCTCTGGGCTGGCCTCGCCAATCATGGGCAGGGGCAAGGTCCCATACCACATGGCATCCTCACTCCGAGTCCATCTCTGCTGAGCCTGTTCAATGCACAGGAGACAGGAGGTAAACAGACCTCCAAGTGTTGAAAACCACAAGGAGGGCCCAGGAGGTGTGCGCGCAAAGGCAGATCATCGTTCTGCATTAAAGACAGATTCCACAAGGCAGCGTTAAACCTGAATTAGAGGAACAAGTCTCACAGTGAGAGCAGCAGATCCAAATGGTTTAAAACTATTGGGTATTTATGGGCAATGTATGCTCATCTCACCTGTACAATGAAACCTGAACTAAGTATGCATCATGCCTCGACTGTGACCTAGAGGAGCCAGGGTACATGGGAAGAGAAACAGAATCACAAGAGACCAGGGCCCCTTTCTGGAGACATCAAGGTTGAGAAGCCTCTCAGATCCATGGAATCCACCTGGACCAGTCCACAAGCAATGTGGCTGGCTTTGGGGCCACACTTTTGTGAAATGAGTAGTGCTTGGCAAGCATCAGAAAACACAGACTCTCACAGATACAGGCAGAAAAACCACAGTTCAAACCAAAAGCAACACACGGAGGGGCCACCAGAATTCAAAGACATGCAGAAAAGCTATAGTGAGGTGGGGGTAGGAGAGCAGCTGGGAGACACACAGAGAGAGCTGCCTGCCATGTGGCAGTGGGGACAGTGGGCAACACAGATCCAACTGCTTACCCACTAAGGACACCAAGAACCAGGTTAAGCACGAAAAATGAGCCAAGGATGATGAGACTAACAAAATACACCCAAGGCCATTCCCATCCTATCGCATCATTTACCTGTAAATGCAAGCAGATCAGTCATCAGTTATCCATTAACCAATGAGCAGAGCCCAGAGGAGCAGTTGCCAGACCACTTAGGGCTTTGAATGAGCAGAAGAAGCAGGGCCACAACAAGAACTGGGTTGGGCTCCTTCTATCTCCTCTCTCTTCCTTCAATTAAGACCAAGTTGGGCTGCTGAACTTTACAAACAGGACCTACCAAAAGTTGGCACAGACCAGTTCCTTTTAGCTACTTTTTTTTAAAAAACCTATATGCCTGCATGATTTTTGGATCCAGGCCAATAAAGCCATTATAAATGTATCTTATTTTAAGACAGTAAAACAGGCAAAGCCATGGGAAATTATTAAATCCAAAGCAACCATGCCAATTAATTCCTGGTCAAGAATTATTTTCTCACTTTCTCTCCTGAAGACTGGTGAGGTTCCAGGAAACAGCTCAACCTGGAACACCTCAGCAGGAAAGCCAGGATCCTGGAGGACACATTGGCAACCTACCCCTTCCTCCCTACCCTGGCTACACAGCCTGGGTGGTCTTGGCAGCTGGCCTCAGGACTCTGCTTTCAAGATGAAAGAGGTGCAGCTTACCCGCTCAGTACACCAAGTACAAGATTTAGTACGAAAAATGACCCAAAGATGACGAGACTGACAAAATACACCCAGGGCAATTCCAATCCCATAGCGTCATTCATCTGCAAGAAATAAGATGGTCTCACAGGAGCAGGTTAATAGGAGAATCTAGTAAGGAGAGAGGGTCATGTTAGAGAGAGACAGCATTCTATATGTTTAATTTAACACTGACAGCAGCCAATGTGCACGCGCACACACACCCACACCCACACCCGCACACCCACACCCACACACACCCTGCATGAAGAGTCATCAATGCTCTCAGGCCAACAGCTGACTGTGACACTGGTAGGGAAATCAGCCAGGAGTTGACCCCTTCTCACAGGAAACTGCCTTGCTATGTGAATTTTTCAGAATAAGTCTTGGTGGGAGTTAAAACGAATGCTTACTTGGAATCTATTCTCTACACTGCCCAAGTTCATTAGTGCAGCCTTGCTTTTAAAATTTGTGACAGTGCAGAGCAGCCCTATGGTGTAACAGGTAAGGCTGCTGCCTTCGATGCTGGCATCCCATATCAGAGTACCAGTTTGAGTTTTGGTTGCTCTGCTTCTATCTATGCCTAGGAAAGCAGAATATGGATGGAAGATCAATCTCTCTCTCTCTGGAACTCTGCCTTTTGAATAAAGGGGTCAGGAGGTTGGTGCAGGTGAGGAAAAAAGCTGTTATCCCCTAAGCATGGCAGTGATCTTGGTAGCTCCCCATGGAAGACCAGCCCCAGCTCTGGGATTAGAGATGACAGAGGGGTTGGCCAGAGGAACCCCTGCTTCCAGCAAAAGCTCAAGTTGTACAATTAGACATGACCTCTGTCAGACCTTCCCAGAGGTGAAATGGGAGTAGGCTGCTTCCATGCTGGAGCAAACAAGCACATTAGGGATCACAGCTGGAGGAATGTTCCAGCAGTATAAGTAAGCAAGGGTTCAAATGGCCTAACACCTCTCCCAGGAAGGAGATGTTAAGGACCAGCCGGGGGATAGAAAGGATGATCCTAGACCTGATTCCATTGGAAGACCCAGAATCTGACAGATCCATCTCTCACCCTGCAGGTGCTAAGCCTTGTCAGGGTGCATTTGCCTGCACTTCTTCTGGCTCCAAGTTTCACCTTTACAAAATGAAGCTGATGCATTTCTCAATGTCTGCCTCATGCAAAAGCCAAATAGGAAAAAAGAATATTAAAAAAAATTACCTAACATCTGTTGCCAGAGTCTAAGGGAGAGGCCATTAAATCCCTTATGAAACACCTGTTTGGCCACATGAAAATTGATGTGCTTAATATAACTCCTATCAGTCTGTACATCTTACACCGGCAATTAGAGTAATGAATGAGCCAGGGCCATGGCTGCAATTGTTGATCTAATTAAATTGGATAAACTAATTTCAGCAGGAAGGCAGAGGGTAATTCTTCCTAAGCAACTAGACCACTAAAGTTAGTTTCAAAAACCCCTGTGTGGAGCAGTGGAAGGCTGGCTGGGTGCAATGTCCTAAGCTAGGCTTCAGCTGATCACTGGGGCCTGAGACTTCCCTAGTGGGGTTCAGGGGCACATGGCAGGGAGGATGGGCAAGGCCCAGGCTCCTTTTAGAAAATGTCCCTCTTCTTCAGCTGTGGAAAGTCAGCTGGCTGGGCCATCTGTGTCACCAACCTTCCTTCAGGTCTCAAGCTGCTGTCTGTTTCACTTGGAAGAGAAAGATTTCTTAAAAAAAAAAAAAGTCAAATTGAGCAAGACCCTCGAGCATGCCCCACATCAGGGACCTGGGATGGGTGGGAGACAAGGTGGAGCTTCTCCCTTTATCTCCCCCTTTACCCCAGATACAGGAAAAAAATGTGGAAATAATAGTCTTACCCACTTTCCTGTAGCCCTTGAAACTTTGTGCCCTAATTAACTATGTAAAGATTGTCAAAAATAAAGAAAAAAATTAAAAAAAACAAATTAATTTCTGGGGAGTAAGTGTCCAACAGATTCATGTTTTCTCAAACCGCAAGCATCATGTGGAATGATAAGCAGGGACAGGCCAGAGTCCAGCCAAAGCCACTGTAGGCTCAACCTCTGGCAAGGAGATAGATAACACACACGACACGGGCCTCACAGACCAGTCTTTCTCCCCATGAAATCTTCTCACAACCAAGTCCCTTTTCAAAGTCAAATATATTTCTGACCTTTTCTTATGTATAGAGGGAACTGCCAAGCTCCTCCCCACAATGTCCCCATGAGAAGAGTTCACTTGGTGTGCCTCATCTCAGCAATGGAGAAACCAGTGTGACCAGAAGCTCTTTGCCTTTAAAAACTTTTACATCCAAGTCATGAGCTAATGCCAATTAGTGCCCAAGACATAATTCACATTTAGCTTCAGTTTTCCCTCATTTAAAGGTGTAAGTGGATATTTGTCTCAAATTAAAGGCCAACTGATGTTTTTTGTTTGTTTGTTTTCCTAACTGCTGCATACTTGGTAGACTGGTTGTGGCTCAGGGACTCAGAAAGCAGAAAGGCAAGCCCTCTGTTGATGGTCCAGACAGGAATTTCACAGGAACAAGACTGTTAGCTGACTTGAGCACTGCTGGCGAGGTTCGGACAGAGGTATCTGCACAAGTGTGTACAGCACTGAGAAGAGAGCTTATTGCTAAGGCAAGAGGCCATATGTGACTTACATGGACAGCTCTCCACTGACACCAGTATTTTTAATTTTCTACACTCAGAAAAAAGTCACCAAATTCGAAAAAAAATTCCTTCCAGTGGGGGGCGAGGGGAAGGTCAAAGCATGCAGTCTAATGCTGCAACTTGTAGACAAGGAAATTAAAGTCTTCAGAGGGTCAGTGACAAGCAGCCTGGCCTGGCCTTGAGGTGCCATCCCTGTGCTACACAGCCTACTGCCTTCACGGGCAACAGACATGAGTCCGTGGCACATCAATTCCATTTATGGAGCTCACTTTATGAAGTGGCTGTGGGATCATTTTCATTTTCCACCAGATGTTCACGATTCCACTCTACCCACCCAAATGGCTCATCATGTGGCTTTCTGCATGGAGGACCCACCTGCAGTTCCCTTCTCAAGCTCCTGCCATCCCTTTGCCAGGGTTCTCGAGAACCCCCACACGAAGGAGCTTGCTCTCACTGTTGGAAAATAAATCTGACAAGATGTGCAACAGTCTCTTTGTGAGCACTCCGTCCCCACCACACCAACACCTAAAGCACTGGGAAATTGGCATGCAATCAATATGTAAAATCTAATCTCTTATATCTCTCAAGATGTTACGTAGTTGTGGATAAGAATATATGTCCAAACATGGCCCATCTACACGAATGAGGCAACAGGTTTGGTCCTCTGGAAGGATAACTCCCTCGAACTTGCCGAACACCTGCTCTATGCCAGGCACTGTGGTGGGCTGGGATGTTCTGTCCTAAGACACAGCTGTGTGGCTTCCAACTGACTAGGGCCCATAAAAGATCAAGGAGGCATGGTTCCTTGGCTCCTGCTTAGCTCTGTGATGAATTCATAAATACAATCAACAAGTAATTAAAAGCAGTCCTGATGCGTTGCAGAGATTAAGCTCTTAGAGAACACTCTGGAAGACATGGCTCAGCTGCCCCCTAGTGTTCTCTAGGGATGCGCCGACTGCTGACGAGGGAAAGGATGCCACAAGGACCCAGTCCTGGGTTCTAGTCTACACCAAAGCCCCCATAACTATCACTGGAGGGCCATATCCAAATCTAGACTGCTCTCCTATGGCCCTCATGCTAAAAGTGGCTTTCATATTTGTAAGTGGTTACTGGTACAATAAAAAAAAAGGAATGAAAACTAAACTCCAGGGTCCGTAAATGAAAAAGAATGGGAACAAAGCCACACACATCTTACACGGTGTCTGGGGTTGGTGGTGATACTGTTGACAGTGGTGGGGTGTTTCTGGGCTAGAGTCACATCATCATACAATTACAGCTGCAGGGCTGTAGGGCTGGCTGGGGGAAAATATGTTTATCATTTGGTCCTTTATCAAGAAAACTGCATGGGGTAGGTATTGGGCTCAGCAGTGAAGACACTTTTGGGGATGCCTTTATCTAATATCCGAGTGCCTGGGTGTGAGTCCCTGACCTTGACTCAACAAGTTTCTGCTAACTGGCACCCCACAAGGTGGGAGGTGACCATTCAAGGAATGGAGTCCCTGTCACCCACATAGGAAAGCTGACTGGGTGGAGCTCCCAGCTTTGGCCTGAGTGTCCTGGCTGTGGCAGACATTTGAACAGTGAATCAATGGATGGGTACACTCCCTATCTTCCTACCTGTCCAGTCAATTCCTTTCTAAAAATTCTCTGAAATGAAACCTGCAGATCCCTGTTCTAGATCGAGGACCTCAACTACTCACTGCAGGACCCTGGAGATGTCCGGTGGCTTCTCTCTACCATGTACTCCTTTAAGATCCCAGACTTTCTAGAACTAAAGGAAAGCAGACCGGGATACTGTTTATGAATTACAAGCTCCTCCAACAGAACAATGATTCCAGGTAATTCATCAAGAATGTAATTATAATGTCAAATTATTAAACATGGAACTGTCATTTTAACAACAAAGATGGTAATTCTATCATCCTAAGTGATACTTAAAATTTCTCGAGAAAGCAAGCAGAAATCTTTATTTCTGGGTATGGAGTGGCTTCTCTTGTTCATTACAACACTCCCAGAGTGCTCACTGCTTGACAATAGGAAAACCTTTGTGAATGAGACTCAATGGGCATATACACAACATCTCAGACTCCCCATGATGAGCCAAGACAGGTTGGATCTGGAGCTGAAAATTCACAGGACAATGTAGAGAGAAAACAAATCACAGATGCTTATTTTTATTAAAAAAAAAAATCAAGTGCTGTTTTCTACATGCTTTGGGGAAGAGAGGGAAGGCCTACAGCATGGGTTACCTGGATGGTATTTTTAGTATTTACCAGAAACTTTAAGGAAGACCAGGATTAAAACCTCAGCTAACCTCACCAGGAGAGGTGGTGAAGACAACAGTGGAAATGCACCTTTTACTTGATTGGATACCCCCTTGCAGGGCTATGGCCATGGCTCATCCAATACAATCCATCTTCCTACTCTGCATGGAAGCACGTTATCTCATGGACATAATGGACATGCATTCACTCACACCATCTCACACACACTCACACACTCACAAACACTCCTACAACAGCCAGGAAAGGAAAGGAAAGAAGAAGAGCAAGATATAACATTTGGCAATGTTTACTATTCATCCCCCTGACTAGACTCACACTTTGAGGGCTAGAGGTAAAAACCTACCTTCCTCAGCTAACCTTGAACAAAGAGGATCTTCTACAACCCTGGAAACTTAAGACTCACTGGTTAAAAGAAGCAAAAAGCTAGTATAGGTTTCATTCTAAAGTTATGGAAATAGGACACCCATTAACCTGTCTAACATTTAGAAACTATGAAAGCTACTTCTTAATTTGTAGGTCTTCCAACTAGAAGTTGCCAATTCAAAGTACTTTACTACCAATTTCCTTTTAACAACTCATTATCGGAATCTTGATTAGTTCCACTGGGACTTATTTTTTTTTTCAATTTTAGGAATAAAATCTATGCTAGCTAATTCCCCTCAGCAAATCTTGTACCATGGGAAATAATTTCTAAACTTCTGTGAATTTTCAGAAGCAGCTTGCGGGGATGGCAGCATTGGAGCATAGCAAGTAAAGCCACTCTGTGATGCCGGCGTCCCAGTAGAACGCAAACTCACATCTGGCTGCTGCACTTCTAATCCAGCTGCCTGTTAATGGCCTGAGAAAAGTGGTGCAAAATGGCCCCAAGTGTTTGGGGGCCTGCACCGAGGTGGGAGACCTAGAAGAAACTCCTGCCTTGGGGGCATGACCCATCCTCACCTGTTACAACCATTTGGGGAGTGAACTGGTTGGATGGAAGGTATGTTGCTCTCGCTGTAACTCTAACTTTGGAATAAATAAATAAATCTTTTTTAAAAAATCTGCTTAGGGAAATGGCTGTTAAAAATAGTACCACACTGTATTCATGGCTAATCATTGTGGCTCTGACAGGAATGACAAA
This sequence comes from Ochotona curzoniae, assembly GCF_017591425.1. Classification (NCBI taxonomy): domain Eukaryota; kingdom Metazoa; phylum Chordata; class Mammalia; order Lagomorpha; family Ochotonidae; genus Ochotona; species Ochotona curzoniae. The sequence goes on along the minus strand of NW_024466607.1, from coordinate 18,273,794 downwards.
AATCAGATGGCACCCACCAGGAAGGCGTCCAACCAGTTCCACAGTGGTTTGATGGGACCTAACAGGTCTGGAAGTTTGGTATCCCTTCTCTACCTGGGTTCTTTGGACCCTAAGTTAAAGGAAGATAACCCAGGATTTGGCAGGAGTGATTTACAGTCATACCAAAGACATAAAAGAAAATATTACAATGGGGAAAAATCTCGCAATGGATTTAAGGACCCATTATGAGAAGCACCAAAGGTATCCAACTTACATTCGTTATCTTCAGATTCTACCAACCTGCCCCAATGTACAAAACATCAGTTTTATCAGGGAGAAGCCCAGAAACCTGTAACCTGGGGAATGACTCCCTGGCTCTTTGAGGGTTTAATCTGGAGAGCCCTGGACTCCTGAACTTCCTCCAACAAGAACTACTAGGCACACTAGGTCCTAACCCCCAGGCAGCCCTGGGCAGTAGGAGACTACAGGCCAGAAGCCAACATCATGCAGGCGCCTTCGGGAACTGAAACCATGGCCTGGAGGAGCAGGACAATGCGGCTGGCTAAGTGAAAAGATGGCCAATTTCTTTCCTTTCCCTAAGAGCTGACTTAGAGGGCTCTTCTTGGCTAACAGTGCTACACACACACCCTCCTTGGTGCTGCTTACCCAGTACAGCACGTCCGTCCAGCCCTCCATGGTGATACACTGGAATACGGTGAGCATTGCAAAGGCAAAGTTATCAAAGTTGGTGATACCTCCGTTGGGACCAACCCAGCCACTCCTACATTCCGTGCCATTAGCTGTGCACTGGCGTCCGTTCCCTGAGAACGCACATGGGGCTGGGTCCTCTTCGGCTACAATATCTGCAGGAAGAGCAAGTAGGGTGCAGCACTCAGCAGAGGGAGTTCAGGAAATCCCAGCTGGCAGAAGCCAAGAAAGAGTCCATGCTGGGGCCCACACATTCCACCTCCCATCCAAGCCGCCTCCAACTCCTCTTTCAAGACTGAAAGTCTCAATGGAGTCTATTGCTATGCCTGGTCAGGACCCACTGCTCCCTCACCCATCTGCACCCCCACTGTAACTTCTTATCCTCACACAGTGCTATCAGTTTGCCTCACATTCTAGTTTCAGAAGAACCTCCCCTTATTTGCTAGGACATACTGACACAGGTCAGAAGGATGGAAGAAAACACTCTATACTCTCATTTATTTTAAACATAATTCATGCCAAGAACATGCTCAGCAGGCTTACTGGTGTATCTGACATCCCTGCCACCCACTCATTTTGTTTTAGATTTTCCCAAAATCACGTAAGTTTTTTTTTTTTTTTAAACAAAACCCAAACTTTAAAGTTAGGTTAGTGATCATTTCCATTACTCACCTGAGTCAGCAAAAAAACACGTTTTGTGCATTTTTCCAATAAAAAGTTCCAATCCTATAATAGCATAGATTATGATTACAAATAATACCAAAAGGGCTATGTGAAGGAGGGGAACCATGGCTTTTATAATGGAGTTCAGGACAACTTGTAAACCTAGGAAAGAGAAAAAATAAATTTGTGAGCTGGGGAGACACTTCAGTGATAAATACCTATGTAATTCCTCAAGACACCTGCTCTACTGGTGACATCCGGCAGTATAACTCCACGATATTTCAAAGTGCTCAATTAACACCAATCTCGGATATGATATGGGCTTCAAAGGAACTGGAGAGATCATCTAATCCAATTTCCTCACTTGATAGAAGGAAAAACTATGACCTAGAGACGGCACTGCTGGATGGCATAGTTGGTACCAACTTGTGCCTTTGTTCACCCAGTCAGCAAAACCTCTGCACGTGGAAATCAAGGCTTGGTGCTTTGGACAATACACACACGTGTCACATAAAACACCTTCTCCCCAAGAGGCTGCATTCCAGAAGACAGAACTAAATGCTTTAGATGACTCAATGGCAGCACATAAATGCTCTAGAGCAATTACCAAACCGTTAATACTTAAGGAAGATGAAAGACTTGGCTTTGTAGGTGGCACAGAAGATGACTTTGAAAAGCTTCCCCCAGGGCAGGGCCTGAGGATGAAGCAGGTTTGCCTAGGCAAGGCTGGGAGCAAGAGTAAAAGGCCAAGAGCACAGGAGTGAGTGTGCACTGCATGGGCCTGGGATGTGAGTCTTGCCAAATGGCCAGAGACAAGGGGTCCTGGGTTTGGAATTTGAGTTATGGAGCCAGCCAACAGTCTACTGACAAGAGGCAGCTGCTTTAGAAAGATGAACCAGACAGCAGTGGGCGACAGAGGCAGAGAAGTAGTTCAAGGTTATGAAGTTCATCCAAGTGCCCTCAACAAAAACAAGCACATCCATAGGCAGCCCTCCAGGAATACAGGTGGGGCAGGTGGAGAAGAGAAAGCAGTGAGAAGTCTGCTGCGTTTGACTCCTTCACACACCACGGAGCTGTGGGTGCCCTACAGCTGAGGGGTGGCCTTGTCAGATGAGAGATAGGAGAAACGGAACCCTCTTGGCCACAGTGTAGGGAAGGCTGCCAGGGAGGGGGAATAAGATGGTGCTAAGGGGGGCAGTGGTCAACTCTCAGGATTAGGGTTAGGGGATGAAAGAGGACAGGCCGACTAAGGAAAGCCGAGAGGCACGAGCCCACAGCAGGACCCAGACTCCAGTGTTCTCACTCAGTGCTGTTCATTCTTTTCTTTCCCATTCCCCTCCCTACTGTGTCTCTATCTGTCAAACTGTCCCTTCTCTGGCATCTTTTCCCCGCCCCTAGGTGTATTCTAAGAAAAGAAGAACCTAATAAGAAGCTGAAATGCTTCAGTAGTAAATTATAAATCGGGTAGATGATTGGTGTAGAGGTTAAGACAACAGGTAAGACACTTGGGTTTCATGTCAGAGTGCCTGGGTTTGAGTCTCATCTGGGGTTCCTTACTCTAGTTTGCTGTCAACATGGGCCCAGGGATGCGCTTTGAGTTCCCATCATCTACATGGGACACCTAGTCAGTTCCTGGTTCCCTCTGTCCTGAGACATTGCAGGCTTTGGAAGTGAATCAGCAGGTGGAGGTGTTCAGTCTGTCTCTTGCTCTGTGTGTGCACTTTTATTTTTTACATGTGAGTTTAAAATCAGAACAAATTTGTCAGAGTAAGCAGCACTGGGGGAGGGATAGTATTTCAGACCTAGGAACACCTTTTTTTTTTTTACTTTAAGGTTTATTTGTGTATTTCAAAGGCAATAGTGACAGAGGGGCAAAGACAGATTTTTTCCATCTGCTATTTCACTTTCCAACAGTCAAGTCTGGTACATGCTGAAGCCAGAAACCTGAAACTCCATCTTGATCTTCCCCTACAGGTGGCAGGGCTCCAGATACTTGGACCCTCCTCTGATACTTTTCCAGGCATATTAGCAGGAAGCTGGATAAGAAGTGGAGTGCTTGGGACTGCACCTCAACTCAGGTCCCAGCCCTGTTTTTGCAAGATCTTCATTTCAACTTCACATCCTAGGTGCTGCCACCTTGAGATATTTAGATATCCAAATGTTTTTTTTTTCTGGGGAAAAAAAATTGATCACAGGATAATTTTCAGGGTTTTAACCTCCTAAGAGGAATCCCTGGATGGGAAATGAAAACACCAGCTCTAATCTCCTGGGACTACTTTGTCATCATCGTTGTGTTAGTACTTGGCTACACTATTCAATATCATCATCCTGCAGTTAGCGCTCATGCACTCCACAGCGGTGAGCCACATGAGTGGTCCTATGTGTACTGCATTTCCTATGCATCTGAATATGGACTTGGACACCTCTGTGTATAGTTCACGTGGGATGTCCATCTGGGAGGCCCTGGGGATATGGGAAAAAGGACACCAGACCAGGAGCAAGACTGCCTGGTCCTGCCTGGATATGCCCAGAAGAACTCAGAGTTCCTAATGAGGCCTGGTTTGCTCATCAAAAGGAAGATATGGGGTTGATGACGCTGATTCCAGTCAGCATCAGTTTCTAATGAATGAGCAGTCACCAACTCCTCAGATGTTGGAGCTGCCACCGCTTGAAACATTTGAATGAGTACATGTTGCATATGCATAACATCAGGTCTTACAGAACAATATGAACTCTGTTTTGATGGAAATATACAATTTCTAGCTAAGCAGACATGACAACTCTTAGTTATGTTTTTGCTTTAAAACAAACAAACAGGCCAAACCACAGCTGTACACTACCACTGGAAATTGCATGTCCCAGATTCTATCCCCTTCTCCCTGGACCCTACCCCCGAAAAAGACCCTTTGGGTTTGATGAGAGGTTCCAACATCCCTCACCACAGTGCTTGCAAGACAGCACAAAGGTCCACACATAACACGCCCATCTTTCCCTGATGAGCTGTGCATGAGCAAGACACAGACCTCTCCAATTTTAAACAGCAATGCTTTGGAAGAAAATGTTTAAAAAATATATTTTTTTAGCATCTCAAGACTATCTGAGAGATTGCACTCGTCGGGCTTTGTGAAACCCTCGCCAGCCGAGGGGGCCGACGTGATGCCGTGCACGCTCTAGGAGTCTGCACTGACCAGACGCTGGCTCGCTCACATGCAGGCACACGGCACACACCATGGGTAGGCTGTCCCATCATTTGCTCTTTGAGAGGAAAAAGCCTATTGTGGTTACTTCAGTATTAGATTAAGCTGTAACAACTGAATCAGAAAGGACACGTTTGCTCACTGAACTTCTCACTTAATCACGTTACACTCAGCAGAGCCAGTCACTTCCAAGGTACTGCTCTTTTTCTCAATTGCTTCCAGACGGCTCTGCGGTTTTGACTTGTGCTCATCTTTCTTCAATGAAAATAAATGAACCATCTGGAAAAACAAGTACACATAAAACACCACTTCCTACATTTTAAAATGTTAGATTTGGAAGTAGGTTTCTCTCTTTTTCCAGAAGATTTTGGGTGCATTCTGAGGGCCAACAGGTTTAATAAAATTTCATGAACAAATTCTGGAGAGTGAAAAAAAAACCCACTATTCTTCCGATGACTTTATGAGCTACAAAAAACAGGCACATCTTGTGCCCCTGTGTTGTCCCTGCTCCAGCCTGAGCAGGCCACCAGCAGAGACACCAGTGCTAGGGTGAGGTGCTAGGATTTCTACTCCAAGGGAGCCCCACTGGGGGCAGAGCCCATAATGCAGATCTCACACCCCTGAGGGAGGAAGAAGAGGCTGGTGGCTCCCGGCCCCAGCACCGGTAGAGCTTCTGTTCTACCTCAGTGAGGCTCCAACTGACCTGGAACCCAAGACAAACCAGGGCTCCTGCTGGGCATCTCAGCGCGTAGTGAAGCAGTTGCTCTCGCTCTGAGTGCCTTCTCTGTTCCAGAGATCCTGTCAGGGGCCCCAGCTCCAGCATCTCCCATAGTTCTCAGCATCACCCCTGTGGCAGGTGCCACCACGCCTCCTCACACAGGTAAGGAAGTCGAAGTTCTTGCCTCTTCTCCCCCTAATGGTATAGGAGGTCATGGAAGGACCATCCTCTGGCCTCCGTCCCACCACACCTCCTCCAATTTGAACAGAGGCCTCAGCAAAGCCCTTGGATACACTGTTCTCCATGAGCTGCCCTCGTTCAAACGAGTGGGCAGGTGGCAGTGGCCGTCAACAGAGACCTGCCTGGAACCAGGAGGCTGGAAGACGAGTTCTCTGGGCACCTGGCTTCACAGTCTCTGTTTGACACATTCAGGAAGACAACATCAGCAGATGTGACCATGCCAGGGTATCCCAGGGATTCTAGGGGACAGAGAGGGCCTTCCTCCCCTGTCCATAGTGTGTCTCCTGAGCCCGAGGCCACCCAGAGGAAGAAGCCAGCATAAGCCCACCCCCGGGGGAAACCAGAGGTGCTTACTGGGCACTCCTGACACGAGTCGAAGAGGTCGTAGCACTCGAAAGGCACGGAGCGCTTTGACATCAAAGCCCCCTGACTTGCCGCTGGAGTGGCTCCCGCCTTCTGTTTCTTTGGTTAATTGTTCCAGAATTACACTAAACAACCTGAAAGAGACAAAGGGAGCTTAGAGTCTGTCACCCAGGGATGCACAGGCAGGATGGGGGTGCAAATGGGTTTTGAACAAGGACTAATTCTGTGGCTGCTGTTTCGAGAGGACAATAGCAATGCAAAGGAAAAAAAAAAAGAAAAAGAAAAAAGCAGGGTTAGTGGTGGAGTGGGATGCTGTGGCTTCTAAACAGGACTCAAGTACCTGCGGGGCTCTGGGATGGGCACCCACCTCATCTGCTTTTGCACCAACCCCAAAAGGGACTCACTGGAGATCCAATGATACCAAGAGTGACCCAGGTGGTCCCCGCTAAGCCCTCAGTAACTGCTGGGTCCTTCATGGGTCACCTCACTGCTCTTCACATAATGTTATGTAACAAGAATTGCCACCTCCCGGCACCCCATGTGGACACAATTCATTCTCTCAGATGCTCTACTTCCTATCCAACTCCCTGCTAATGGTCTGCAAAGGCATCAGAAAATGGCCTAAGTATTTGGGCCCCTGCACCCACATGGGAGATCTAGAAAAATCTCTTGGCTCCCAGATTTAGCCTGCCCCATCCCTGGCTGTTACAGTCATCTGAGGAGTGAAACCAGTGGATGGGAGACCTGTTTTAACACTTTCCAAAAAAAAAATAATCTTAAAAACAACACCACTGACACATACGTAAAAACCCTCAAGGGCCAACAGCCTGCTTGAGGTCCTACAAGGAGAAGCAGAGCTAACACATGAACCCAGGCATGTGCCTACCTCCTTGCCCTGGCACACCAGTTTGTAAGAATGGGGAATTTCGGTCTGTTCCACTCACCTCTTCCCTTGGTCTAGCCTAGCCCCGACAACCATTCCTGATGCAGAGCTCACGCTAAGAAACTATCTGATGGATGCATCAATGTGGAACTTCAAAGCCCCACATGTGAACAGATGGAGGTTTCCACGCGGCCCCCAACATGCCCCCAGCTGGGCTCTTGGAGGGCTATTTAGACAAAGATGCGAATCCCAGTTGCTCAGCAACTGAGTGAAGACCAAAAGGAGTTACCTGAAGTAAGGTATCGGTATTGCACCTTCTCTTTTGAGAGAATAATATTGTGTCTGGCAGCCTGAGTGCATTTTTTTTTTTCCTACTCTCGGAAGGTTTTTCGGAAAGAGCTATTTTCATGCAATCTGCTCATTTGACAGTTACTCTTGCTCTTTCGGATAAATATTTATTCTTCAGAATTGTTGCTCATTTTTCAGAATAAATATAAATTTGCCCATTTCGCATAGCATCAACTCTGGCCAATCAGATTGTGGGAGTGATTGGCCCAGCAACAAAGGGAAGGTTTGCAAAGTTTAATTAGCAACCAAAGCAGAAACTGCCACGATTGGCAGGCCTCTGGACTGCCAAGACACCAGGTCCATAAAACACAGGGTGGTCCGATTGCAGCCCTGATCAGGGACTGGCGTGTCATTCTGGGCCATTTACAGACCAGCCCTGTGTTTTAATAATAGCACAGCAATTAGCAATGAACCCAGGCAGCAGGGAAAAACAAACCAGGCCTGTATCTTCGCAAAGTCTGATGCTGGGCTCTCCCCAGCTATGACTGGGGAAATGGGTCAAGCATGACAGTTCTCTCTTGCTCATTAGCATACGTATATTTTTTTCTAATTACTGAAAACCCTACAGCAAGGCAAAGTTCAAAGTCTCTCCTCCAGAGCAAGTTCAGAGCTTAAACACAAAAACAAAGAGAAAGGAAGAAAGAAAACCTCAAACTCGTCTGCAATGTGAAAGCCACAGGAATTTTCATCCCAAAGGGTTTGGAAAAGTAATTTATGCAGGTGGTGACTTAAGATTCCTTTCAGTGATGGGCGTTTTGCAACGCACACTTCATGGTCTCAGTGTCCCGTTCCTAGGAATGTCCTTGAAAACACATGGAGGATGTCCCCTGCCCCATTTCAGGAAAGTCTGTGCCGGACCACTGCCTGCCAGCCACTCCCGTATCAAACAGGGTGGGAAGGAGTCGGACTGAAGTATGTGTCTCCAGCTCTGGTTAGCAAATCCCTGCTCCTTCACAGGCAAAAAAAAAAAAAAAATCGGGCTCCCTCTCTGCAAAATCCGAAAACCACAAAGATCAAGACCCCTGCTCTTCTCCTTCTTACCCTCAGACTCTCACTCCTGGTGCTTTGTCCCACCCAGTGACAGTTTTTGGGTTGGTGGAGAGGGGGGTTCTTTCAAAACTTTCTGGGAATACATGTTATAAAATATTAGGTGTAGATTTGACTTTTTAAAATTATGCCGTCCATGGACTTTTTTGGAAGTTACTCTGTACCAGGTGCTTGAAGCATCACAGAAGGCAAAAGCAGTGTGGAAGTCTGGGTTATGCTGATAAGCTGACCCCAATGCAAAAAAACCAGAGAAACTGGCCAAGTAGACAAGCATCAGAAGCAACAGAACCAGGACCCCACTGGCCTTCACAGATGCTCGAGTGAGAAACCTGGATGTTGCAAGCAGATCTGACTGGCCAGTCACAAAGGTGGGACCAAACTGGCCTGCGCCCACCCCTTCAGTGCCGGTAGACCCATCGAGCCCTCTATGGTTGCACTATCAATAGCTGCCTTGAGAAGCCATCACTTTCTCAAGGTCTCGGTTCCCTGAAATCTTGACAAAAGTGATAGGTCACTGGGGATTGGAATGGAAGACTCCATTGGATGGAGATGCAGACTGCAGTTGGAAAATTCAGCGAGTCGGAATTTGATTTAAAGGAAGAAAGAGTCATCCCACTCTTTCCCTTTTGAAAACTTTTCTTCTGATCTTTCTTGGGCTGCAATTTAGCATATTATTTTTAAAAATTTATTTTACTTTTAATTTCAAAGGCACAGAGAGAAGCAGAGGTGAGAAAGAGATGGACAGAGATAAGAAACCTCCCATCTGCTGATTTATTAAATGTCTGCAAAGCCAAAGCTGGGAGCCAAGAGTTCAAGCCAGATCTCCTACATGGGTGGCAGGAACCCAACTACTTGACCCAGTATCTGCTACCTTCCCTGGTGTATATTAACAGGAAGCCAGATCCAGGAACCCAAGCCGGGAATCAAAAACACACACTCTAATACGGGACATGGACATCCTAAGATACGTTTTAACCATTGTAGCATCACCCACCCCATATATGTTTTAAAGAATGATCTGCTATTCTAGAGCTCTTCATATTTGAGAAAAAGACCTATGATCCCAGTTCAGTTCTACCTTACACTGTCTTCCTAGATGACTTTAAAAAAGACATAACTCTATAAAACAAAATGCATCCATTTAAAGAGGCTTGCATTGTGGCACAGTGGGATAAGTTGCCTATTGTGACACCAGCATCCTGTATGTGTGCTGGTTTGAATCCTGTTTGTTCTACTTCCAATCCAGCTTCCCAGTTATCCGCCTGGGGAAACAGCAGTTTTCCCAAGTGCTTGGGCCCCCGACACTCATGTGGAAGACCCGGATAGAGTTTCCAACTCCTGGCTTCAGCTTGGCCCAGTCCTAACTATTGTCACCATTTGGAAGTAGACCAGCAGATGGAAGCTCGAACTGCCCTTCAAATAAGTAAACCAGAAAAAATAAAGTGTACAGTAAGAGGAGTTTTGACAGATAAGCCAAAGTATCAAAAAATACAATCAAGACAATTCTTTCCCACGTCTCAAGCTACTCGCTCAAGCCCCTTTGCAGTCCCATTCCAGAGGCTCAGCCTTCGTTATCTATGAACTGGCTATTATCTCAGGGGTTTCTTTTTCTTACATTCTTTTGCTTGCAGTAACATTTCTGAGATTCACCCAAACTGTTTTTCATTTCACTTTTATTGCTGAATACTCCTTCATGCAAACATACAAATGATTTTATACATTTACCTAAGAATTGCTATCTGGGTTGTGTCCAGTTCTTCCCGGTACAGAAAAAAAAGTTTTGTTGACACGTGTTTTATCTTGAATAAATATTTATGCTGAGAACTGGTGATACAGCCAGTAAGTGTATGTGCAACACCATAAGAAAATGACTAATTTTTCCAAAGTGATCATACCACTTGCCATTTTTCAATGTGGTTTATCAGAGTTCTAGTTGCTCCATGTTCTGGTTAATGTTTTGTGGTGTTCATCTTTTTTCAATGAGGAACTCTACTGGGCATGTGCTGCTGTTGCTATGGCTTTGGAGTGCATTTTTCTAATTACTAACAAGACAGATGTTTCCAGGTATTTGCTCACTCTTCACGTGTCTTCTCTTGAGATCTGTCCTGGTCCTCTGCCCATTTGTTGGGTTGATTCGTCACTACTGGGTAGTAAGGAGTTCTTTATGTACTCTAAATTCCAGTAGTTTGTTGGATCTATATCCCATGGAGGCTGTTTCCTAAATCCGTGTCTTGCCTTTTCACTTTCTTCACATTGTCTTCAAGTTATGCATTTTGATATAGTCCAATGTGGCTAAGTGGCTTCTAAGGTCTCGAGAAGCCTCTGCCTACCCTACCCTGAAATCATAAAGATTATTTTTCCACATTTTCTCAAATTCTTTAGATTTTATATATATATACATATACACACACATATATATATTATTCAGTTGAAAGTAATATTGAGTCAGGGAGGGAAAGGGCAGAGATAGCAGGTGCAGGGCCAGAAGAGAAACCATTGTCCCAGCATAGTTTGTTGAAAATAATTTCCTCAATCCACTCAATTATTGACATGTCTTTAAGCTGACTGATCACATACATACAGATCTACTTGTAGACTCTGCATGCAATGTCACTGAACTTCATGTTTGCCCCTATGCCACTGCCACACTGTATGGACTCCTGTAATTTTACAGCAAGCATTAAATCAAGTTCCAGCTTTCCTTTCTAAGGCTTCTCTGGTTGGTCCACAGCCTCTTTGGATTCCATATAAATATATCAGACTATACTTGTCCATCTTTACCAAAATGCTGTTGGGATTTATCATGCATGAGAGTTCACCCTCGTGCTCATCATGAGGACCACGGCCCTAACACTGCTGAGTCTTCCTACTGGTAAACAAGGCATGTAACTCCATTCAGGTCTTCTTTCATCTCTCAGCAAGGTTTCATCATTTTAGCAAACTTTACACCTTCATATTTCATAGTTTCTGATATAGATGTGTTTATTGCATTTTCTACTGCCCATGCCTAGTAAACGAAATTTCCCATTTTTATATATTTTAACCCATTTTAAAATCTAGAAACATTGTCAAATTGTTCAGAAGACATTTTAATACTTGCAAATTCACTGAGATTCTAGTGAATGTCCCACATGTACATGAAAAAACATGTATTGTGGATGAAGAATTCTTAAAAAGTACAAAATAAGTTGGTTGAGGGCATATTCCCTATACTCATTGTGATATTATACCTAATGTTCTAGCAGTATTTCTCCCATCCAAGTACTAACCAGGCCTGACCCCGCTTAGCTTCCGAGATCAGATGAGATCGGGCGCATTCAGGGTGGTATGGCCGTAGACCCTAACAGTGTTTCTAAGCACACTATTAGAAGGTACAACTATAATTAGATTTACCTATCTTGTCAGTTCTTGCTTCTTGTATTTCGCTGATTCTTGTCAGTATAACATTTGTCTCACTACCCAAATATTTCTTGTTCTGAAGTCTACTGGATTTTAATACTGTCAGTCTAATTTTAAATTGACTAGCTTTTGCATTCTCTTTCTATATGTTTCTATTCCCTTAACGATTAGTTACACTTGCCCTATATTTAAAATAGGCTTCTTATAGACACTAAGAATTGGTTGCTTTTATAGAAAGGCACATTTCAGAATTTGCGTTTATGGGAAATAGAATTAAAGGAAAGAAATTAAGCTTTATTTCCCAATTTCAGCTTCTCCAGCTTAAGACACACCCCAAGACGGTGATATCAGTCACTGAGTCCATCCCTGCAGAACTGGAGGTCCTGGGAATTCAACCTTGTCCGTCCAAGTCTTCCTACATTGCTAAGTGACAAACATCAGGTTCCCGTTTGTTCTTGAGTTTAGACACAAAAAGTCAGAAGGAGCCAAGTTAGGTGGCCAGATGGGCAGCCCGTGATTTCTCACAGAAACTCATGTTGAACTGCCCTTATTAGCAGAATTGTTGTTAGGATGGGGAAAGAGGATTCTGGCAAAGTTTCCAGGCATTTTCCTGCGAATGTTTGGGCTTTCTCAGAACACTCGCCCAATAACCAGATGCTACCCTTCTTTGGCCCTTCGGAAAGTCAGCACGCAAAACACCTCGGGCACCTGAGAAACTGTGGCTATTATACTCTTGACCAATTCCTTTTGCTGTAACTAGACCGCTTGCACTTCTTGGTAGCCATTGCTTTGAGTTTTGTCTTCAGGATCTCACTGATCAAGCTGCATTTTATCTCTTGTTCTAATCCTAGGAAACATTTCAGGATTCCACTTGGTAACAATTTCTACTGAAAGCCCTGCTCTTGGTTTCAGCTGATTGGCACAGAACAATTTAGGTACCCACCGATCAGCAAATTTTCTTCACTGTATCATCCAAAATTACGTAAGTGGAACCAAATGAAATGTCTGTGGTGTTGGCTATTGTTTCTGCTGTGCATTTCTGCAATGTGACAGTAAATATTTTTAGTACTTGCAGGCCATAGGGTCACAATCAGTCAACAATACCATTAACCAAAACCAAAAACATTGAGACAAGGAAAGTGTACCTTTCAGAATATTTACGTGTTAAAGCAGGTGGGCAAATAAAAGATTTTATGTAGGTGGAGGAAAAAAGCTTAAACTAGATTTGGTCTACAAATCAGTTTTTTAATCCACACTGTAGGGGTTTATAACACACACCTTTCCTTCAACTTACCACAATCTATTTTTAAACAGTATTTTATCATTCTAATTACTATATAACACTGGACAAGCATATATAACTATTCTCCTATTCCTGCCCTATGTCGTAAAATATTTCACATGAATTCCACAGCATACTGTCATTAGTTTTGCTTTACACAATCGGTTACCTTTAGGGATTTTTGTAAATGAGGGGGGAAAGTCTTAATTTAACTGTGCATTTGCTCGTTCTTGCATCCTTCATTCCTGTTCTGTAAGTCTGTATTTCTAGCTGAATATCACTTTCCCTCAGCCTGAAGAATTATTACCACCTTTTTTTCTTTTTTGGACATACAGAGCCAGAGAGATCTTCTGATTGGTAGTTCAGTCTCCAAAAAAATACCCACAGCAGTTGGGGCTGGGCCAGGTCAAAGGCAGGAGCCCAGAACTCAATCTGTGGTCCAGCAGAGTGTGCAGTAACAGCTGGAATCTGAACAGAGCTGGGACTCGAATCCAGACATTCTACCACAAAATGTGGGGAGCCTGGGTGGCAGGTCAATCAATTTCCTGACGACAGTGCGGGTCTGTCAGTCACGCATTAAGTTTGGTTGTCTAAGGAAGTTGGCATTTTGACTTTAGTCTTAAAGATATTCCAATGAAGAACAAGTTTAGGTTGACATTTTCCCTATGTGCTATTATCTTCTGGGATAATTACGGACACGTAGAGTCTGAGCCATCTTTTTTTTTCTGTCTCAAGATTTTCTCTTGGGACTGGCACTATGGTATAGCAAGTAAAGCTACGAGCTGCACAGTCAGGATTCCGTATGGGTGCCAGTTCCTGTCCCAGCTGCTCACTTTCTATTCATCTCCCTGCTAGTAGCATGGAAAGGCAGAGGAGCAGCGCCCAAATCCTTGGGCCCCTGTACCCACACAGGAGACCAGAACAACCTCCTGCCTTTGGATAATCCAACTCTGGCCATTGCAGCCACCTGTAGAATGAACCAGTGGGTAGAGAATCTCTCATTCCTTCTCTCTGTAACTCTGCCTTTCACATAAAGGTAAATTAAATCTTTAAAAAACCTGAAAAATCAATACATTTCATACACCTAAACTTCTTAAAACATTTTAGGAAATATTTTACCCTTTTTTTTTAACATCTTTTAATGATTTTGGGTGTCTTAATGTGGCTTGTTAGGCTTCAGGAATTTGTACATTTATATTTTTTTATCATTTTTGGAAAACTGGAAACCATTTCTTCAAATATTTTTTTCTGAGTTATCTCCCACGCCTTTTTTAAAGGATATATTTATTTTTATTGGAAAGGCAGATATGCAGAGAGACGGGGGTACAGAGAGAAAGATCTCTCCACTGGTTCATTCTCCAAGTGGCTACAACAGTCGGAACTAAGCCATGACAATCCAAAGTCAGGAACCAGGAGTTTCTTCTGGGTCTCTCACATAGGTGCAGGGTCCCAAGGCTTTGGGACATCTACTGCTTTCCCAAGCCACAAACCGGGAGCTGGATGGGGAGTGGAGTGGCCAGGACATGAACCAGTGCTCATACTGGATCCTGGTGCATGCAAGATGAGGATTAAACCACTAAGCTATCACTCCAGGCCCCACTGCTCTCCTTCTAATGCTCCAAGTTAGACCACTCCACTAGATATTTCCTCACAGGTCACAGAAGTAGTGCTCATTCTTATCCTTATTATTCCTCAGTGTTATTTTTGTATATTCCGGTTATGTGAGTATTTTCTCCTGCTAATAAGCTAAGCCAAGGCAATTTTCATTTCAGATGCTTCAATTGTTGAACTTATGGTTGTTTCTTTATAGAGTCTCCACTCTTTGCTCATTACAGTCATGTGTTCAAGTCCATAAACATAATTATAGCTGATGGATTTAAAAAATGTTTATTTTAAATGAATGACTCATTTTAAAATCTGCTCTTGAATTTTAAAACATGCCAGTTTTGAAGTTTTGGGCAGTCCTTCTCTGTTGATGGAATCACCTCTTGTCATTTCTGGGTCCATTTCCATTGATGAACTTTCCTCTTGATTGAGTCACATTTCTTCCTGTGTCTAGTAATTTCTGACTAGACCCTGGATATTTTCATTGTTATAAATCAGGATTTGCATTGTCTTCTTTTAAAGTATTCTAAGTTTTGTGTTGGTGGTGGCCACCATTCACTTGCCTATCAGTTTGATCCATTTTAGGTGTTTTTCCAAACATCATTTATTCTAGAGCAGGGGTTGGGACATTTTCAGAATATTTCCCAAATTACTCAACTCAGTTCTGTTAATGAGTGTAGATATATTACAGTAAGACTTTACTTATAAAAATAGGTAGCAGGCTGGACAGACCAGGATTTGGCTCTATTGGCTACACTTAGCTGACCCTCTCTAGGGCTAGTTTAGCCCCCTCGCTAATGGCTCTTCTGGGGTCTCTATGGATAGTCTAGGTGTCTAATCAGGGCTTTCTCAACATCTTCCAGTCCTAGGTGATCGCTAATTAGTATGACTTTTACAGGCCTCTAGTTATTCCATTTTTCTGACAGCTTCTCTGACCTTGAAGAACCACATTCCCCTCATATATAGCTTAGACTTCAGCCAAGAGAACCTTGAGGTGAATTTCTGGAACTCTTTCCCTAGAAAAGTTCCCCCCTTCCCACCCATGTGTCTCAAGTTTCAGCCATTTGGCCTGCCTGAACGTATTGCTATCTCTTCTATTCAGCACAGGTTCAGATGATGTCCTATCATCCTGCTGGGAGCCTAAAGATGTCTTGGGCAGAAAGTCAAGGTGATCACAATATAAGCATGCAAGAAACAGAGCTAACTGATCCTGTAGTCTGGTGCTAGGAGAAATACAGCACAATTATTCCAGAAGAAAGCCATCAGAGTCCTTCTTATTCTCTGACTGAGTCCACCAAATACAGGAAGACACAGCACAAACCCACCACTCATTCCTTTCAGGAGTACTACCTTTGGAATGATGCGTTAGATGCAAAGTACTGTGGTGGGTTTTGGAAAAGTAATTCCTCTGGGTTGATGCTCTGGATCCCATATTAACTTCCTGGATTCAAAGGACAAATCTCTCAGCAGCCAGCAGAATTAGTTTCCAATGAAAAAAAAAATCAACAGATTCATAGTAAAAGGATAACCAGAAGGAAAATCACCTCGACTTGACAGTAAAGGACAAAAGGCAGTTGACACAAGTCATGGAGATGAAAACAGAGATGCTACTTTAAAATCTTTCTGGAGACAAATATTATTTTGGAAGCAATCCATTCTACAGCTAGGGCAAGTAAAACTCGGAGGATGGATATGGTTTATCTTCCTATGTGGGTATTTGGTCCAAACCCAGTGCTGCTCTGACACTAGTTCATTTTTCTCTTGCTGGCAAGATTTTCAAGTTCAGACATACAGGTTACCCATTTTAATTTTAATTTTCATATTAAGTTTTGATGTCTTCTATTTGCAACAAGACTCCAAGAGAAGACCTATATGTCTGCATTTTATCTTGTGCCAGATACATGACTAACTTCCTTAAGGTGGAATGGTACATTGCCAGATATTCTGCCAGAGATTCTCCCACATGTCAGGAGGGAAAACATGAATAGCTTTGCTCAAATGATATTTGATAGCAGAGTACTTCACTGCTCTGGTGGCTTTATTCATTTTTTTTTAAACTAGCAGGGTGTTAGGTATAAAAGCTCTGGCCATTCCCGCTGCGTTGTTCTATCAGTGGAGATCCAAGGCTCTGTAAGGTGAACAACTTCCCCAGGAACAACTTCAGCTCCCTTCTGGGGGATGCTACTGAAGAGAGGGAGGAGCGACAATGAGAGATTCTCCAACACTCTCTGCCCCAGAGGCTGATGCCAGATCACCATTCTTAAAAACCTCCAGACAGACCCTGGGACGGCTTGGGCATCAAAGAGCAGCCATCTTCCTTCAAAAGGTTGTGTTCTCTTTATGCCCGACCTCCCGCATTCCACATCCACATTTAGCCAAAGTGAGAGGGACTTACCCTACTATTACTATAACAAAATCCAGTAAATTCCATCCGTTCCTAACGTAAGCATTAGGATGCAGCAGTAATCCATACGCTATAATCTTCAAAAATGTCTCGACTGTAAAAATAATCAGGAAGGCATATTCTACTTTTTCCTGTGAAGACACACAAAGAAACATGCCAGGAAAAAAAAAAAGAAAAGCAGGAATTAGAATCAGCATCTCAGAGACACAAGCATTTTTTTTTTCTCTAAGCAATTTTATGGTAAGAAATAAAACAATTACTCTGCACCTGGGCCAGGAAGGCAGTTTAATTCTAGTACTGAATTTCTCATAAGCAACTATGTGTAAAATGCTTTTCATCCCATGATTGCATTTTGCCACCTGTCCTGATGGGTGTGTGCAATGAGTTCGCCTTGGATACCAGTGTGTTTGTTATTTGCACACATTCGCTACACACAGCATGATTTCTGCCTGAGACTGCCAAGTCAGATGCATGAAAGGTTCCAAAGGAAGTTTCAGATAGGACGTCTTCTGCCAGAAGCAAGGAGGGTTCTATGTGGACCTTCTCTTGCTCTTGGATTTACAACTGAACTCCAAGTCAGAGTGTAAGCAACAAGGTGACCTTAAGCACATTTCCTCCCTTCCTCCACCCCTGGTTTCCCAGCCCATATAGCAAGAAAGTGGACTGAGAGGATACACTGCCTGCCTACGGCCATTCTGCACTTGCTCAGGAAGCCTGGGCTCAGCCTCCAGCGCCTTTGCTCCCACCAACCTTAGTAGACATTCCCTTTGATTGCACAGACCTCAGTGGTGCCAGCTGAGGGCTGATGACTGGGACAGCCTCTCCAGTGCCAAGCCACACAACCACATTACACTGTGGCAAACCCATCAATCAGCAGGTCCACACATGGTCTCTGCTCTTCCATAAAATGTTTCCTTTACAGGGCTTTGGTTTCAACAGAAATATGGACTGATGGCGCATGTGCAAAATGAGCTTTCCAAGAGGCATTTCCTAGTGAGAAGTTATTTAAATAAGAAACAACCTCAAACTCTTCAAGCTTTGGCTGCAAGATCCACAGAAAGCTGCTGAGGTTCTTAGGGAAATGGAAGTCATGAACTTTACTAAGATGCTTTGTGCAAAAGGGCAAAAGAATTTTGGCTTAGTAAAGAATTCATGAGTACCTCCACCACCTGACAGTCACCGTGCCAGGGACCAGGATTATGAAAATACCCTACCATGGTCCTTTTCCTTAAAAAGAAACAGCACAGGGCCCAGCACATGGCTCAATGGCTAAATCCTTGCCTTGTATGCTCTGGGATCCCATATGGGTGCTGGTTAGTATCCTGGCTACTCCACTTCCCATCCAGTTCCCTGCTTATGGCCCAGGAAGGCAGTGGAGGATGGTCCAAAACCTTGGGACCCTATACCTATGTGGGAAACCTGGAAGTAGCTCCTGGCTTGGGATTGGCTCAGCTCTAGACACTGAGCCAGTGGAGTGAGGATTGTTCTCTGTGTTTCCTTCTCTCCATAAATCTGATCTGCCTTTCCAATAAAAATAAATCTTTAAAAAGCAACAGCAGAACTCCCGCGCCAGCAGGAGAGAGAACTGATGAGCAATCCCGAGTCCTCCATCTTCATTAAGGCCAAAGGACAACCCCACCTCTCCTCTGCCTTTCCAAAGGACCTACGTTCAGAGAAAACAGAGAAGGAGAGAGAGAGAGAAAGAGATTGTGTTGTATCTTAAGTGCCCACTATCTCAGACCTGTTTATCTGTGTGTCAGACAGGTAGAGAGACAGAACATTCTTATCTGTTGGTTCACCAGCCACAAATGCCCAAAGCTGAAGCTGGCAAGCAAGACACAATCAGGTTTCCCACATGGGCAGCAGGAACCTTAATACTTGAGCCATCACTGCTGTCTCCCAGGGTCTGTGCCAGCAAGAAGCTAGAACCAGGAGTGCCACCAGGAGTTAAACCCAGGCACTACGCTGTGGAATGCAGGCATCTTAATCCAACAGGCCAAACACCTGCCTCAAAGATGTGTTTCTACAGATGCAAATTTAAGCAACTTCTTAAAAACAGTCATTTCAGGGTAACTCCTACAGGCCTTAATCCCCGAAAGATGGCCAGCAGATAATGTATCTGTGCGCAGAAGCCCCAACACCCTCCTATATGTGAACACAAACTTTGTATCGGTCACCCCCCCCCCCGGCTCTTGTTCATCAGCTGCCAGAGTGCTGTCCTCTGGGGCTAAATGCCCCAAGTGCCGTTCCCCTCATCTTGCCACCCATGTCTTCCCTCTCAGCCTCCAGGGGAACCACCAAACCGTGGCTGAACATCCTGGAGGTTACCCCTCATCTGCTTCCCTGGTTCTTCCTTCCCAGGTTTCAGGGTTATGGTGATAGCTGGCATTTCCAAGCCTGCTCTCCACAGCTGCCTGGGTGCCACAGAGCACCCTCCAAAACCACCTGAGAAATCCTACCCAGGTGTGAGTTAGCCAGGGTCAGGAGTGTTTACAGAGGAAAAGACCCCACTCCCAACCTCTGCAGTCATGCACCTCCTCAAACCCATCCCGTTTCAGCCATGTCACACTCATCTTGCACTGTTCACCTCACGCACACATTTCAGTCCTCATTCAAGACCCCAGCTCTGGGCTGGGGAGCCCTGCAAGACACCCCCGTAGTAGCACCACACACAGTTCCACCAGAATGCTCTTGTCTGTGGGTCCATTCCCTGCCAGGTCCCCAAGCAGATGATCCCTTGAGAGGCACACAGCTCAACTGCATGAGTTCTGAGAACAGGAACCAACGCTGCTATTGGGGGTGTGGGTGGGCGGTTGTTTTAAGAGGGGAAGATCCAGAAAGGCTTCCATGAGGCAGTGACACTAACCCTGGGGGCTCAAAGATGAAACAAGTCTATTTCTAACTGCAAGCAAAAAAAAAAAAAATCTCTAAACAAACCAATCTCCTGGATCCTTAGTCAGCCCGGCCCAAATGTACCTAGCCCGTGTGTTTTCGAGTTCTAAGAGAACAAGGTAATCTAAAAACAGCACACTGGTTTTTACAATTTCTCTTCCCGTTTTATCCTTTCTGCTTTATTTACTAGGCCAGACAGGAAGAAGAGCTTCTGCTGCCATCAATATTCATAGCAGCCCCATCCTGGTGTCGGGAGTGTTGACTTCAGAGCAGGCAAACAAGGCCTGCTTCTCCTCTCTGGCTTTTATTCCACAAGTGATGGCCACAGGAATGCAGTGGTCATTAGCATAACCAAATGGTTCCAGGTATTCTTTAAGCCCCTTCTCTGCCCTCCCTCCCCAGCATTTTTTTTTTTTAAAGAATCTGAGTCCTTTTTCCAAAAACCTTTAGTCAGTGATTGGATGGAATCGTTTTTAAGAAACTTTAAAAAATATATTTATTTTTATTACAAAGGCAGATTTACACAGAGGAGGAGAGACAGAGATCTGCCATTTGCTGGTTCACTTCCCAAATGGCTACAACCACAAGAGTTGAGCTGATGCAAAGCCAGGAGCCTCCTTTGAATCCCCCATGTGGGTGTGCAGGGTCCCAAGGCTTTCGACCATCCTCCACTGCTTTCCCAGGCCACAAGCAGGACTTGGATAGGAAGTAGAGCAGTCAGGACACAAGTTGGAGTTCGTACAGAATTCTGGCACTTGAAGGTGGAGGATTAGCCTATTGAGTCATAGCACCAGTCCCTGATTAAAAAAAAAATTAACCTTGCTTTCCCATGGCTGACTTTTTTGATACACAATTCTACTACATGGCTAGGAGAGTGAAACACATGCTAGCTTGAAAGCCAGCATCCTGGGGTCCTTAAACCTGCCATTTAGGACGATTCCCACAAAAGAAGCACTTGTGTGAAACAAAGGCAGTGTGTAAAGAAAATGTTATGGGGGTGAGCCTGGTGCCACAGTGTGTTAAAACACCAGTTGGGACACCCGCGTTTCATATTGGAGTCCCGGCTGCTCCACTTCTGATCCAGCTTCCTGCTAAGGCACCCCCAAGGAGGCTGCAATAGCAGTAACGGCTCAAGCGCTGGAGTCCCTGCCATCACAAGGGAGGCACAGATACAGCCCGGGATTTCTCATCCCGGCACTGATTGCTGTAGGCATTTAGAGAATGCACCAAGGAATAGAAGATCCTATCTGATTTCTCAGCCTTCAAGATAAGCACTCTGTTAGTGCTGCAAAGTGACCATCAGGGACACAGAACCATCATTTGCTTCACAGAAAGGCTGTTCATTTGCGGAAAGAGTGTTGCATTTGTACAGTGAAGGGGGGACCAATGAGAAAGCATGATTATTAACCAGGTCAGGCCAAAATGGGCACGGGGCTGAAGGAGCCAGGTGTGACATGACACGAAGATGCTGAGGTCTGTAGCCATGATGGATAGGGCCCTGAGGGAGAAACAATGGCAGGAAAGAAGGAGAAGAAGGCAGTTGAGGAGGGGGTAAGCAGAATTTTCCAAAACTGGACATGAAATGAGCTGTCACTCCTCAGAGCAATCAGGTAGGGCCCTCCCTCCCCAGGCCCACAAATGATCCATGAGTGATCCCTGCATCCCAATCCATGTCTGTTTGCCAGGCAGAGCCATGCTGTGACCAGCAGCTACCCAGCAACAGGGGTCTTTTCTCACTGGTTTGGAGTAGGCAAGGCCCTGTCAACTCCTGTTTAGAAAGCCATTACCAGAGACCAAAGCCCCTGAGACCAGTCTCTACTGACTGGAGAAACAAAAGTTCAAATCTAATTGTAAGGGGCAGGCAGCATGGTAAACTGCTGCTTGGGAGGCCTGCATCCTATCCTGGAGTTCAAGTCCCAGCCCCTCTGCTTCCCATACAGCTTCCTGCTAGCATACACGCACTTGAAGGCAGAACATAATGGCTCTAACACTTGGGTCACAAACACCCATGTGGGAGACCTGAACTAAGTTCTCACTTTTGGTTTCAGCATCATCTAGCCCTGCCTATTTCAAGTATGTGGGGAGTGAACCAATGGATGGAGGCACACTCTTCCCCTACCCACCACCTTCACCCCATCTGTCAAATATATAAATATTATTCTGAATCATAGTTGATCTTCTTAAAATAGAGAAATTCCATCAATAGGACAGTCTCTGAACCAACCTTACACAAAACCTGAAGAAACATAAGCTATTACCTAGCAGGGGATGGGAGCTGCCAGCATCTTTTATGGTAATAGTTGGTGTCCACTTGGGCGTTCTCTCTGCTTTTCTTCCGTTAGGCAAAGGGATCCTGCAGTTGGCAGGGCATCATCTCTTACTACCGTTGCAACTCTAACACTGTACCAGTGATCCTAGCATGGGTAACCAAACCAAACCAGAGCATATATCTTCCTAAATTGCCGTAAGTCCTCTCTAGAGCCAGCCTAGAATAAAGGGTCAAGCTGCTGGGACAACAGCTTATCCCAACATCTCTTGGGGTTCTGCCTTCCCATCTGTACCTGTGGTCCCCTACTTGTGTTCTGACCTTCACAACTGTCTGCAATAACTAACCACCCTCGGTCACAGAACAGCCTGCTGACTGCTTTCCCACAGCCATGCCTTTGTCCATGCATATGTAAACCCTACCCGTCTCCCCCACCCCTTCAGACAGCAAGTACACAGCTAGTCCTGTGACACAGGATGCACTACCAACAAACCCAGCATGGCCATATTTATTTTTTCCACTGTCCCACCTCAGAAATTGATGCAGGAGCCCTGGGCCACAGTGGAACCATTCCATGTCCTATTCTCTCCCTTCTAGAATGTTCTTTTCATTCCCCCTTTTTCATCAAGCTAAGATATTTTTGTTTTTTGGTTACTTTTTCTCAGCAATATCTTGTCTGGCCTAGAAAAGATCAGAGCCCATGATCACACAGTATTCATAGCTGCTCATACTTCTTCATGGGTTTAATTCACAATTTTTAACAATCTCTGCTTTAATAGCAAGAGTACAGAAACAAATCCACACACTTATCATCGACTGATCTTCAACAAAGGTGTGAAGAACACACAATTGAGAAAGCTAGAAAAAGTATATATCTGCATGCAAAAGAATGAAAGTAGACCTTGACTATACCATACATAAAAACCAACTTAAATAAAACTCTAAACATTAAAACCTGGAACTATGAAAGTGGTCAAATATAACATAAGGGTAAAAAGTCCTTGACAATGATCTGGGCCAAGATTTTTTGGATATGAGCTAAAAAAAATGACAAAGTAAAAACAGACAAATGGGATTTCGTCAAAAAAGCTTCTGCATAGCAAAGGAAAAAAAACAGTAAAGGGACAATCTACGGATGGGAGAAGCTATTTATAAAGCTTACATCTAATAAAGAATCTACAGTCATAGTATGTGAAGTATGCAACACCAAGAAAACAAATCACCTAAATTTTAAATGGGAAAGAAGAGCAGACATTTTAGCCTAGTGGGCTCCACATTGTAGTGCCTCAGTTTCACTCCCGGTTCTTGCTCCAGATTCCAGCTTCCTGCTAATGCAGATGCAGGGAAGGGAATGGGTAATGGATAAAGCAGTTGGGTGCATACCGTCCACATGGGAGGCACACACCGAGTTTCTGGCTCCTGGCTATAGCCTGGCTCAGCTTGCTATGGAGGTCTGGACAGTGAACCAGCAGATGGATCCTCTCTCTCTCTCTCTCTCTCACACACACACACACACACACACACACAGAAGGGAGGAGGGAGGGAGGGAGAGAGAAGGAGTGCACAGTTATCCCTCTCTGCCTACCGAATAAAAAGTAAATTTAAAATAGGCAAAGGATCTCAATGGACATCTCTCCAAAGATGCTTTACAAATAGTCAACAAGCAGGTGGACAAATGTTCAACATCTTTCACCACCAAGGGATATAAATTAAAACCACCCTAAGGCATTTCCTCACAGCTGTTAGAATGGCTATTATCAAAAAGAGATAAGCATTGGTAAAGATGCAGAAAAAAAGAAAACCCTTTCACATCATTTGTAGGACTGTAAAATCAGTACAGTCATTAAGAACAGTATGGAAGGGCCTCAGAAAATTAAAACTAGAACTACCACGTGACTTTACAATTCTACTTGTGGGAATATATACAAAGGAAATGAAATCCGCATGTCCTAGAGATACCTGCACTCTCGTGTTCTGTGCAGAATTATCCACAACAGCCAAGACATGGAGCCAGCCTAAGTGTTCATCAAAGGGCCAACGGGTAAAGAAAATGTGGTGTACCATACACAATGGGATACACTTCCACCTTTAGAAAGTATGAAAGCAGTACAAACAGACTGGAGAGATTTGCATTCCAAGTGAAGCAAGCCAGGGACACAAAGGCAAACACCTGTGATCTCACTCAGAGGTCACATCTGAAAAATGCAAACTCAGACACAGTAGGGCTGGACCCCCACAAAGACGTTAGACTGAGAGCCACAGGAACCCAGTGCAGCTGTTGTTCCAGACGGCCGGGTCACCTGAGGTCGCCATGAACATTCAGGGGGCACTGGCAAATGCTTCCACACCCTGCTTTTCACGGAGTGACCTCAGGCAGCCACGTGGCTACTACTGCATGGCTATGAGCAGCAAATTCAAGTTTCTAGCCAGTTCCGGGGACGGAGTCATGTGGCAGGCAGACTCTGGAGGCTCAGAGCTGCCCGGAGGCCCGAGGTTGTCTCTAGGACATTTTCTTTCCCAACCACGTCAGGCCTTTGCCTCCCACTCCCTCAGCTCGGGTGAGGGTGATGACAATAGGGTGATACACGTGACAACAAGCTGTCAAGGTCACACGTGATCTCCTTGGGCATCTACAGGGCTCAGGTCATGTGACAATGGCCAAACACTAATTTAGTTACAGCAACTGTTAGTTCACAAAACATGAACCAACTCCAATGTGTCTACTTCCACGTAATAGGGAAAGAGCACAACTCTACCCCAGTCCCACATCTGCCAAACCTCACCTGAGTTTCTGGGTTAACCCACCCGAGTCACACCAAGATTATCTCAGCCACTCCAAGGATTCCTGAGAAAGTTACAGGCACCCAGGAAACTCAAGCTTCAACTAAACCACCTGAGGGGGCACCATGGAGGTGAACCCACCACACTGTCACAGGTACTCTGAACACCTGTCCTGCAGGCAGGATGCTGAGTTCCTGCTATGAAGCAGCTGCCTGGCCCAAGTAGCACTGCCCCTGCAGATGCGCAAATAACGAGCCTGGGTTCTGGTCCTAGGTCACCACATGGCAGCTGTGTGGACTTGGAAAATGGACTTGACCTTTCCTTGTTGCAGTTTCTTCACCAGAGTAAGAGAACAACAAAATGCACTTACTTCAAGTATCAGTGAGGCAACTGCCTGGACCACTGCACAGTATCTGGCACAAAGCAAGCATTAAATATCCTCCAACTTAACACAGACAATGCACCCCAACTCACCCTGACCCTGTAGGTCCAAATCATCTCTCTCTCTCTCTCTCTCTCTCTCTCTCGGATGATCGAGATAGAGCTGCTGCTTCCAAGTCTGCCCCATGCCTTCCTGGACCATCCAGCTAGAGCATGTCCATAAGGCTGTGATAACCATGACAGGCATGAGGGACAGGGGGATCCACCCCTCCAGGCCTCAGGCGATTCTGCATTGCAAAGGTAAAACAATCAGACACCTTGAGGACAGAGGGGAACAGATAGCATCGTGTCATGATGGAAACCACTTTGGGAAAAAACAACCTGAATTGCTCGTACCTTTTGCCTTGCGAATGCGTTGTGATAACAAGACCCTTTCTCAAAGTTTCATAAACCTTTAAGGGTGGAGTAATCAGTGAGCGAGATCCAGGGTTTGATCATGTACTTGGAAGATAAGACTCCATGCTCAGAACTCACCATTACTTTAAGACCAGAGTGAATTCAATTCACTAAGACATATTGAGGACCTGACGCAGTAGCCTAGTTAAATCCTTGCCTTGCACATACCAGGATCCCATATGGGCACCAGTCTGTGTCCCTGTGGCCTTCTTTCCCTTCCAGCTCCCTGGTTGTGGCCTGGAAAAGCAGCTGAGGATGGCCCAAAACCTTGGGAGTATGCACCCATGTGGGAGACCCAAAAGAAGCTCTTAGCTCCTGGCTTCAGATCAGCTCCACTCCAGGCACTGTAGCCTCTTGGGGAGTGAATCAGCATATTAAAGATCTTCCTTTCTGTCTCTCTTCCTCTCTGTATAGCTAACTTTCCAATAAAAATAAATCTTTAATTAAAAAAAAAAATTGAAAGGCTTGAATTCCAGGCAGCAGCCCACCCAGGCCCTGTGGATGTAATGAACAATGATTGCACAGGACCAAGTCTCAGAAGCCCCGGTGTACACCTGAGGAATTGGCATCTCTTACACTGACTAGATGACCAGGTCTTGTCAGTCAAATCTCACTTTCACCTCCCATTTGACAGCTCCCAGAGGGTACAGAAAGGGCTTTGCTACCATCCCCAGGCAGAAGAGCCACACAGCCTTTTCCAACCAGTTCCACTCCCACAGCACTAGACAGCTCCAGGAGTAGTGACTCAAGGACTCAAGTTGGTTAAACAGTTGGAAATCTGGTTAATAATCTCTACTCTTCTTTGAAAGGAAACAGCAATAAAACTATGGCAGCAAGAAGACAGAAGTTTGAAATGGGGGGAAAGAGAACCCTAGGAACGTAGGTAGCAAGAGAACATTACATAGTTGTTAAAAAGGAGAAGGTGGAGGATGGATGTTTGGCCTACCGGTTAAGATGCCCATGGTCCCCTATCAGAGAACCAGCTCCACTCCCAACGCTAGCACCATAGGGGGCAGTTGGAGATGGCTCCTGGCCCTTTTGGCCTGACTTGAAACCTGGCCACTGAAGCATTTGGGGAGCCAGCAAATGGAAGCTGTCCTTCTGCCTCAAAGACATGTGGGAGATTGTCCCTAGCTCTCTGCCCACTTAGCCTATGTGGAAGTCAAGAGTGGTACACTGTACCACAGTCTCTTAATCCTCCTTGGAAGAGTTGTGCTGGGACTTCCTTGATAAGCAAATCTAAGAAATCAAATGTGCACAGCCTGCCAGTCACATGTGGTGAATGTGACCAGAGGCATACCTTCAAGCTTATGTGTCATATGCGACGTATGGCCTACCTACCTGTGACCTGGAGGCATATCTGCCAGCCTTGTGTGCAAAATATGACCTGTGACTTGGTTGAAGTGTCCAGAGAGACATGGCTTTTAGCCAGTTACAGCATCATTGTTGGGTGGGAGGACTGTCAAGGAACACCCACCTGCCTTCCCCTTTCTAATTTTGTGCCCATTTTACAATAATTGGACATGCTCAATCAGACTATCTCTACTGGTTCTTGTGGCCAAAGAACACCGTCGCCTCACATCCTCAGTGATCTCTGAGCACCGAAAAACTCTTGAGAAAGACAAAATAACAACAACAACAACAAGAAAGTGTGATTATCCATAAAGGTAGAAAAGGACTTCCGGGATTGATGATTACAGGAGTAGCATGAAGGGAGCGCCCCTTTGGTATCTCTTCTTGATGGAACAGAAATAAGACCATGATGCAGAGCCATTCCATGAAGATCCAGCTTTGCTCACCCTGTTGGCTCTGGGAATCCAAAGGTTAAAACCCACACTCCCTCCACTGTGGTTTGGAACTATCCAGAAAAAAAAAAAAAAAAAAAACACTGCCTGTGTACCAGAATCATGCCTTGTGCTCCTGTCCTAATTCTCCACCCAATACAGCAGAACAACAATTTGCATAGCACTGACCTTGTAGGAGACGTGACAAGTAATCCTGAGTTGACTGAAAGTGTATGGGAGACTCTGCACAGGCTGTTTTGTATAAGGGACTTTGGGCAGAGCTCAGCTTCCGCAACAGGGCCCGGCCCAAGCCGCAGCTGCAGGCCTCAGGTTTTTAACAGCTAACATAAAAGAAAGAAACCAGAGCAGTGACTCAAATCACCCTGCTCCTTGAATGAAATTATTTCTCTGTAGGGGGAAAAAAAAAAGTCACTCTCCAGAGCATTTACATAGAGAGAAAAAAAAATCAGCTGACAATAGGAATTGAGCACCAATTACTGGAAGTAGAAAACATTTGCCTACCGTCATGGAATTTATACCATAATGGAAGGGAGAAGACTGTTTAACTGAAATTCATATGAAAGCAATCTAGCAGTTTGTATCTATCAATTTTCAAAAAATGAAAACTGGGAAACATCAGAGTGCACAAGAAATACAATAATGAAGTAAGTGTGTGTGTATTTTCATCCAACTCCTATTTCTGACAATGTGTACACATATTTGGAGGCGACACTGTCAAAGTAACCATATCAATCAGTGTGCCAAGGTTTAAAAATTCATCAAGAAACACTGCTCTGGAAGCCACAAATCTGGACCTGTATGTGACAAGGCAGAGCCTCTCATGGCCAGCAGAGCCAAGCCCTCAGGAAGAAAACCCACTGATCAGAAAGAACCCACTGACTGAGTGATGAGATCGGAGGTGAATTCCTGCGACTGGTTTCTAAAGGGAGAGATGAGGTGCGGAGACAGACTGAGGTTGGCCAGGCAAGGAGTCTGCTGTGACCCAGAGGCTGGGATCTCTTGGACCGCACCTACTCTTAGGCCTGCCTGGAGGAAGGGAGAAAGGAGAGGACTAGACCAAGAAGGCAGCTGGCAGAGAAATGAAGTGTGCAAGTCCTTACAATGGAGCACCCAGGGCAGCTGGCAGGAGAGGCAAGGAAGAACATTCAGCAAACTGACAAACAGGAGGCACCCCAGCCATCCAACAGCAGACAACTCCCTGAACCCCACAGAGGGAAAGGACAGCACCAGCTCACACACCTGCATTTAAGAAAAGATGCATCATCCATCTGCAAGCTAGACAGGGATGGGAGAAGGTCCCCACAGACTTGATCTAACTGACAACACACTCACCTGCCCTGATCCACTTCAAGTTCAGAAGGGAAATGGCTCATTAAAACGCATCTACCCAAAGACCAGCATTGTGGCAAAGCTGATTAAGCCCCCACCTGAGATATCTGCATCCCAAATTATACCACTGGCTTGAGTGCCTGCTCTTCTGCTTCTAATCCAGCTTTTTGCTAATGCATGCTAGCTATTACAGGCATTGGGGGGAATAACCAGCAAACTAGGATCATTTCTGTCTCTTCCCCTTTCCTTTCCCCTCTCTCCCTCCTTCCCCTATCTGTCACTCTTCCAAACAAACAAATATTAAGAACAAACACCCCTAACCAGGGCAGGAACTGAAATGATACCCTACTGAACCCTGGACCCAGAGAAGCATGTGACAGAGGAAAGAGGAGGAGTACAGGGCAGCACGTATGTGCTAAAGATCTGGGTCATGCATCTTCACCAAAGATGAGGGGCGACCAGCATGAGCTGCCAGGTACGGCACTGGTGCTGCCAGGCCAGCAAGCCCTCTGAGCCCTCAAGCAACAGGTGAGATGAGGGGAGTGAATGGACCTCTATGGCCTAGGCCAGCTCTACCAAGACTGACACTATTTTTGAAAGCATCTTTGTGTGTCTGCATTCCCTGAGAGCAATTCTTTCCCAGCTCTCTGGAGACTGTGCTGAGACATTCAACTGTGCAGTTACGACGAACACATATGAGCCCTGATTCTGCCCTTTACCAGCCATGTAGCCCCAGGGAAACACTGGCTTCTTCATCCTTTCAGTGGGATCAACGGCACCAACTTCATGGACAGCGAGGCAGGTCTGGTGTGTGGTTTGCAGGTGTCAAACCTGACTGCTGGCACTTGTGCTGTGACGGTTCTAGAGAAGGGTCTTTCCAAGCTCGGGGACATACGAGCAGCTCTTGCCAATCAAAAGCTGGAAGGTTTTGGAAAGTTGAGATCAACCTAGTCATCTTTACTGGGCCCCCAAGGCCAAGGCCCTGGGGAACACACCAAGCGGTCCCTCCCAGAAACACCCACCTCCTTAACAAAGACTAGCATTGAAGGCTCAGAAACACCACGGAGGCACCTGGGAATCACAACCACACAAGTCCTGTTTGGAGCTCGAAACCACTTCCACTCTAACTCAAGCAGAAGCAGGTGCCTTTTGGTGTCTCCATTCATCCGAGACAGACGAAGAGCAGTGAGAGCTCCCTTCTAACAGGTTCCCTCCCTCAAATGCCAACAAAGGCCAAGGCTAGGTCAGGCTGAAGCTTTGAACTTGGAACTCCATCCAGGTCTCATTGTGCAAGTCACAAGATCTCAACTCCTTCAGCCACCACCTACTGCCCCCCAGGCTCTGCATGAGCCAGAAGCTGGAGTTGGTGCCCAGCACTAAGTACGGAACCCAGGTACCATCAGACTTCCTCAGGGCTGAACTGAACGCCCACCCCGACAGATGCCTTTTAATCGTTTCATCATCACTGCTCAATCATCATTTTGATAATGATTGGTCCTGGGAAGGGTAACAAGCTTCATCTCAACTGCTTCAATTCAAAATTCGTTTAACATTGTGTGACCAAGCAGAATCATTACACTTGAGCTCTGCACTTCACAAATGTGCCTTCTAGGGGAAATTATCAAACTGTTCTGTATTTTAAAGCTGCCTTTGTGTGTCTGTATACTTCACTTTCCATAGTCACTCCCTACTAATTTGGTATTCAGGCACAGCCATAGCATTAAGCTATCTTTGAGACATACGAACATGAAGAGCCCATGAAAGCTTAAACAGCTAAATAGATGCTATTTTCTAAATCTCTAGGTTTATTATTTATAAAACATCCTAGTGAGTTAGAATAAAATGGAGCAAACAAATGCAGGTTTTCCTTTAATTACAGTAATGTGGGTGAATCAGACCTCAAATGTCTGGAAATTACTACTTTCTACGATTTGTGATTCTGCGCAAATGCCAAACTTAAAAAAACCCAAATCCAGAACAAATAGTTCAATTGTAACATCCAATCTTGTGTCTTTTTTTTTTTTTTTTTTTACAACCCAGACTTATGATATTACCAAGACAAAGCTGAGAGGTAAAATTAACCCTGATTACTCAGTAACCAGAAGTTCTGAAGCAGCACCTCTGTGTGGCCTACACTTAG
Source organism: Ochotona curzoniae (assembly GCF_017591425.1). Taxonomy (NCBI): domain Eukaryota; kingdom Metazoa; phylum Chordata; class Mammalia; order Lagomorpha; family Ochotonidae; genus Ochotona; species Ochotona curzoniae. Next base: position 18,242,908 of record NW_024466607.1, on the reverse strand, counting down.
CCAGGCTGCAGTTGGCTTTAAACGAGCAGACTTCCAGGACTCCAAGCCAAGGGAAACTGAAATCTAGCTGGATACTTCCTGGTCAACAGTCTATCTTAGGCTGGGCAGCAAACTGAGCCCGTTACTTGGATTTGACATGTCCACTTGGCCCAGCTAACCTTGGACAAGCCCTGCCCTCTTCTGCACCTTGGTTTTCTCATCAGTGACAGGTATACATGAAAACACTGTGTGGTATGAAGTGCACAGCAGGCACGCAACAGACAACCTATCTAATGGATCATACTCAATAGTTATTGGGGGTAGGAACTCAAGTCTTGAGCTTTTTCCTATGACATTAAATGCTCTTTTACTTAGATTCTCCTGAATCTAGTTCTGGCCTTTCCCATTCCTTTGGGGGTAAAAGATAATGACTAATGCCTAAGCCCACTAATAAACTCTTCCCCACTCAGTAAATTTCTAGCACAGCTGCTCATTTCTGCTCAATAGTGCAGGTGTACAACATACCCACAGCTGGTTGCATTTGTGCTCAAGTTTATGTCTGTTTGGTTTGTTACTGTGACTCCCCAACTTAACGGAATAGTGTCTCAGATGATGAGTTTTTAAAAAGGCTGTTACTTCTATAAAACTAGCTTGAATCCTATATAAGCACTGGATAAGGACCGTTGTTAAATATTTTATTACTGTTAAATCAGATAATGGAGAGACAAGTTCAAGAGCCAAAAACCATAAACTTTTAGAATTGGTCTCAGCTTTCTTCTTGGGCATCTTTAAATTTTTAAAGATAAAACTATTTTAAAATGAAACACACCTGTGAAGGACAGACACATAGGAAAGAAAGTGGGTGGTCTGATTATCAGGGATACAATCCTTAAGCAAAACAAAAAACCAGCCTGCAACTCTGCTCCAAAAAAGATTAAGAAACAAACAAATCAATGTCCAGGCAAATACTCCAGGTTAAAAATCATCCTTAAGATGTGTCTCTATCTTCTTCAATGAGTTTCCCTGCACTGACATTTTGGAAAGATATAATTGGAGCATTCAGAAGAGGATGGTTATAGTGACAAATTAGATTAGTCCACTGACCAGGTCAGACAGCAGGATAGGTGCTGCAATGAGACAAGTCATGGTTTACCTTACCCTATCTTCAGTTCCTTCTGGGGCCTGGCAACTGAAGGGACTCTACATAAGCTTAGAAACTGGCAACGAAGTGCAAATGTGTCATCAATCAGCAGCGCAATGTGGACTCACAGAAGTACCTCACTGCTCTTATGGTAACTTTTGAACAAGTGGTGGGGAGTACCAAGCGGGGGAAAAAGTTTGAGCAAGAAAGACGTGTACTGTGTCACACATGGAAGAGAGGAGAGCAGCTGCTGGTACAAAGTCGCAACTGGTAAGAGCATCCCAGGAGCACACCTGAGTACCAGACTGCTAACCCCCACACTGAACCATGACTTCACAGATACAGACAACGCTTTCCTTCTGTGTTATATTCTAGGTTGGATATATCACTTCTGAGCATCTGTTCTGTGCAAGATGGGTGAAAAGGGAGGAGAGGGGTGGTGGATATGTGGCCTACGTGGTTCACAGCAACATGGTGTTATCTTTGGCTGACTCCAGATTCCTGTCACTGCAGATCCTGAGAGGCAACGGTGATGGTCCAAGTGGTTGAGAACCTGCTACCCCACAGAGAACCTGGATTGCACTCCCAGCTCCAGCTCTGTCCCTGTGGATATTTGGGGAATGAACCCATCAGCCTACACCAATTGCCACAATCATGTGTCAACGTTCGTAAGAAAAGACTCAAGACCAACTGAACCTGAGATTCTATTTACAGATAGCAGGAAGTGGTCTGAGTTGGTGAAGGGCAACTGGACAGGTGCAAAGCTACCTTCTCGGACTGGATGAGATAGCGACAATTCAAAACCTGTATTTATTAGTCCAGGTATTGGCAAATTATGGCCTCTGATTTGCCAGCTACATTTTTATAAATAAGATTCTATTGCAACACAGCCACTCACGTTTGCTCACATATTGCTTCTGCTACAATAGAGTTGGGCAGTTACCACAATTCTTTATGAAAACAGTTTGCTGGCCTTTAATCTGACTGCTTGGTGCCAAGGAGATAAATGCTTTTAACTTCTCTTCCAGAAAAAAGAAAGAGTTTGTGATTATCTAGCCCTGTTTCTAAGATGACGAAAGAGATACTATCAAATCATTGCTTTAAAACTCGGATATACGTAGACCATGAGCAACATCTTTGCAAACACAAACATTCCGACCAACAGGTTCCACAAACTTACAGCTGTTAACATTAAGGTTGGCCATTGAGGCTTGGGAAAACACATGCACAGTGACAAGTGACTCTCAACTTTGCATGGAGGGACACACTATCATTCTCAAACGCAGGCACAAAATATGAATCTTCGAGGGAATTTCTTTTAGCAGAGCTTCAAGGACCTGATTCCTCCTCATTCCCAAAGCAGCTTTTGGTTTTCCTTTTTATTTAACCAATGTTTCTACAAAGCCTATTAAAAGAAAACCCCACAGCCACTGTGAAAATGGGTTGAAATAATAGTTCCTGTACAACACTTGCAGTGCTGTGGCAGCCAGCCTCTGGAGCTGGGGAGGGAATGCTGGAATTTTGGCCGTCAGTGATGATGTCAGCATGGAGCCTGCTTGGAGCAGTACGGATTGACCCTGTGCTTACAGTTCAGGGAGACAATGATCATCCCCTGAAGTAAGGCTTTGCATCCATCATCCCTTAAGGCAGATAACTGATATCTTCCCAGAATGGGAGCATCATCCAAGAGCACAGCAAGACAGAGTCCAAAATAAGGTGCACACCCCGCATTTGACCCCTGTGCCTTTCTGTGTCTCTTCAGGCACCACAGCGTGAGTTGTGACACCGCTTTGTGCTAAAGGGGAGCTGAATGCTTCCTGTCTCTTAGTTGATAGGACTCCCTGCAAGAAACGACAAGCACTACATACTCACTGGTCCAAGAAAGCAACAAACAGGTCAGGGCATCTCCCCAGTTGTCCCCATCAACTAAGTTCCTATCTACTCCTGGGGTCATTTGTAGGGAAGGCTGAGACAAAGAGGACCAGGGGGCAATGAATGGTCAGCTGGGGGAGGGGGAGAGAAGCCAGAGGCATGCTGTCACTGCAGATGCAAGGAGCAAGGCCTCAAGAGAATCTTCAGGATGGTCATGTTCAAGGACAAAGCACCTCAGTCCCCAGGGCACTCTGCTCTGGCTTCAGGCCTGGACTGCCCCCTCCACATGCCTGAGCAAGGACAATCATCACATTGCCCTTGGGCCTGGCAAGGACCCATGAACTTCCTCTGAGCCAAGTGGACCCCACAGGGCAGCAAGGCCTAAGCTCTTTCTGGGATATCACCCAAAGGGCCTGGACACCATACAAGGTCATGCTCTCAATCAGAGGCTGTGCAGGAGCAAGCAGAGTAAGCCACATGTCCTTGTCAGGACCTGTGACATGGGGAGCACCTTCCCCCCCCCGCCCCCCCGCCCAGCATAGTCTCACACAAAACCGCAAGGGATCAGCAGCTGGATGCCTGTCAGGGAGAAGGTACTGTCCTCCAGCCAGCTTTAGCTGGAGGAGCTGCAAAAACCAACCAGGAGAAAACCTCAGTCAGGTCCAGGTAGGTGACAAGGTGTTAGTCCCTTTACTGCTCTCTTTTCTCCACTTCCACAGAGATGGAGCAGGCAGACCCAAGGCAGGGAGCAGGGGTCTCAGGTGACAACGGTCGTGTTTCAGACATGAGATCTACCCCGGTGTCAGGAAGGAAGCCAAGAGGGAGGCACAACCTGTTACAGAGCTTGGAAGCGGGAATTCGCTTCATGATTCTTCAGTCAGCAAAAGGTAGGGGGGGAAAACAGGCTCAGGACAAGAACCTGCACAACATCATAAACCTCTACCACCTGTCTATCATAACACTTTAATCTGACCTTATGTTTGACTCAAAAAAAAATGAGGAAGTGACAGAGGGCCTCAGTTCAGCCTAAACAGCTTCTGACTGATGTTCTTTTTTTTTTTTCTTTGTTTTTTACTCTCTATTTGATGAGCACCATGGCCTCCATAGATTCCCCAGTTCTGTCTGTCTAGGATACTCAGAGGCCTCTGCATGCCCACATGGTCACTGAGCTACCCAGATCTCATCAGGGAACCAGGCATCTCGTTACACAACTTCCTTTCTAACCTGTTAGTTGTATATTTCAATACAAACGTATTTCAAAAACTTCTTGAAACATGAGATTAAATATATTCTGTTTGATGCAAAACGTTATCAGATCCATGCATACAAGACATCTATGAAAAGTTAAATAACAGATGGACAACATGTTACTTGAAATAATTATACTTGGGTCCCCCCAAAATTCTATGTACCAAAATAAATGTATGCTTTAATTCCATTTTGCCACAAATTTTTGAAAGTTCCCTTGGAGTCTCAGCAAATTTCTTTTGAATACACTTCACACAGCAGGGCACCTGACAGATGCCCTGGTCAGGTAACGCTGGCTGTGCTAGTAAACACCACACACACACGGTAGAGAAGGAATGACAAAGAAGCAGCACATCTTCCAGGAAGAATGAACCATGCCACCTGTCCCTCAAGCAATCACACAATGGAAGAGCCATGCGGAGAGCAGAGATCTAAGAAGCCCGGGGGAGTGGAGGTACAAGGCAGGTTCCCAGCTGACCCACGGAGCAGGTGCAGGAGATACAGTGAGAATGCCTCTGGTGACCCCGTTCTGCCTGCCTAGCTCTTCCTGGTGTGGGACTGGCAGCACACCTTGAGGTCTATGCCACCCTCAACAGGACCAGCACTCTCCAACCACCTGTACCACCTTCTGGAGGCCCTGCCAGGGCACAGTATCAATGCCAGGACCTCCAAGATTGGTCTTTGCCTCTTCCATTCCCTATACTCAGGGAAAGAAGACTGGAGTGTGCCAAGATTCAGCTCTTGCCAGGGACTTGGAAGCCCTGGTAGCTCAGGAGGAGAGGAAGCACACCAGAAACCCTTAACACACATGCTGTCTAACTCTCCTGCAAGCCCCTCTCTGTCCCTTTACAGAAACACAGTCAGGGGGCCGACGCTGTGACTCAACAGGCTAATCTACTATCTGCAAGAGCACCACATGGGCATGTTCCAGCTGCTCCACTTGCCATTCAGCTCCCTGCCAATGGCCTGAGAAAGCTGCTGAGGACGGCCCAAAGCCTTGGGACTCCAAACCCATGTGGGAGACCTGGAAGAAGCTCCTGGCTCCTAGGTTCATATTGGCTCATGTCTGCCCACTGCAGTTACCTGGGGAGTGAAACAGTAGGCAGAAGATCTTTCCCTCCGTCTCTCCTCCTCTCTGTAGATCTGTCTTGCCAATAAAATTAATAAATTTTAGAAAGGAAGGAAGGTAGGAAGGAAGGGAGGAGAGGAGAGGAAACACAGTGAGCATCTGCCTTATATTCTTACACTGTGGTACAATTCAGTCTTCCGGCAGCATGCTTTTTAGTTCCTCTGAGTTTTTCCACACAGTAACAGGCAAACTCTTCCTAGACCACCTGCAAACAAGCCTCCAGATAACACTTGGACGAGTTCAAACCCAGGATCCATCGCCTGAGGAATTCAGTCCCCCACTGATACTGTTTACTGCTACCTCCTCCCTTTCAACGTCACAGCCTGAGGACCAAGGGATGCATTACAGAATCACAAATCATGGCAACAGCATCCTAGACTCACGGAGGTACAGCAGAGCACCCGCTAGAGTACTTCCTAGGTGCTGTGCCCATTCTTAGGAGGCACACACACACCAGGGAACACACCTCGCAGGTGGGCACGGGCTGGCAGGCACAGAGGGTAGCTAAGGGGCAGGTTAGGGCAGGACAGAGCACAGGGGACAGCCAAAGCTGACTTCACCAGCCTGAAGCGCTTGGCTTGCCTTGCTGAGAGGTCGAGATGATCGTGCAAGCTGTAATAAGCCAGCACGCAGAATCTCCCATCTTCCACTTCTGTGTTTACTACTGCACAGACTGGTTCAAAAACTAGGTTCACTGCATACAAAAATGGAAACGATGCAGCCCTGACTTCATTCCCGGAAAACAGAGGCGGAATGAGCGTGGATCTAATCTATGTCCTCAGTTCACGCCTCGATTCTCCACGGTGGTCACTACTTCCTCCCAGCCGGCTGAGCCTGGCCCGAGATGGCTACATGGAACAATGGATCTGGCATTTCCGTCTCTAGTCCCGCAAGTTAAACAGAACATTTCAGCTTTTGCACACGATAGCCAGAACTGTTCTATTAAAGGTGACATACTCAGTAGAAGGATGGGTGGGGGTGGAGGGGAAGAACCTAGTTCATTTTTAAATCCCTGTTGAAGATTCAGGAGCATGTTTTGGTCAGCAAGTGTATTTCACATTCTCCAGTCTATTCTGCAACCCTGTCTCCATCTCTCCTTGCTGGTTCTTTGTTCTACAAATGAGCAGATCATTCTCAAACACCTCCAAGGAACCAGCCGGGAGGGAAACAGAGCACAGGCATCCATGGAGACACACTTCCGGGACACTCGCCTCGGGAGGAGAGACTCCTCACTGTGAAGGTGACTTCGAAGGCATGCAGGTGATGCATGCAGGGCTCTGCTGTGCGTTGATGAATGGGCTGTGGTTTGGTGAGTCTTAAGGAAATGTGGAAGAGAAGCAAAAGAACGCTGTGTAAAAAACCAACCACAGTTACCGTCCATCCACCTGACTGACTCGTGGCCTCCCTTTTGGGCATATTCATTCCCACAATAATCAAACATGATCACATACAAGGAGTGGCGGGCATGTGGCAGCAGTGGGTAGGATACCACGTGGGACCATTGCAGAGGGCCAGCCTCTGCTTCCAGTAAGGCTTCCTGCTAATGCACACTCCGGGAGGTACAAGAGGATGGTTCAAGCACTTGGATTCCTACCCTACACATGGGAGACCCGGATGGATTCCTGGCTTCTGGTCTTGGCCCATCCTAGTTCTGGCTACAGCAGGAATTTGGGGGCGAACCTGTGGATGGACAATCAGTCTATTTCTGTGGAGCTGCTTTTCAAGAAATTCTTTCAAATTTTAAAAATTAATTTACTTCAAAGTCAAAGCTACAGAAAAGAAGAGGCTCCCCAAATGGCCACAACAGCCAGGGCTGCGGCAGGCCAAAGCCAGGAGTTTTATCTAGGTCACCTATGTGAGTGCAAGTGCACAAGTACTGGGGTCATCTTCCATTGCTTTCCCAAGCACATTAAGAGGAAGCTGGATCAGAAGGGAAATAACAGACTGAAACCAGTGCCCACATGGGGTGCCACCACTGCAACCAGGGGTTTAACCTACTATGTCCCTCAAAAGAAAAAAATTAATGCAAAATATGAAGAGAAGTCAAAAGGGTTTACCACGATACCCACATATTCACCACCTTGATTTAACTAAGATTTTGCTATTCATGCCTCGCCACTTGTCTAATTATTCCTCAATCCATCCTTTCATCCATTATACTCCTAGGTACACTTCAAAAACAACGAGAAGATCTCTGTGCCTTCCACCCCTACACCCTTAAGAAAGTGCATCACTAGAGTTTGAGATTCGTTTATAGATTATTTAGAATACAATTTGTACACGGAGCAATGCCTCAATGTTCAGTGTCCAATGCAGCAAGCTTGACAAGTGGGTTTTACTTTTATGAAAGCCTTCCTTCACTGAACAAGGTTGTGTTCTCCATGCCCGTGACCCAGGCCTTCTTTCACCGCTGAGTAGCACTCTACCAATGACCATGCCACCATTTACCTATGTTCCTGCTGAATCACCCATACAATGATCCTAGGGGTTTCGTTCCTGTTCTAAATAAAGTTGTCATGATTTGCGTATAATTTTTTTTTTTTGCAGACATGTGTTTTCATTTCTCTTGGATAAAATACTTACGAATAAAATTGCAGGGTCATGGGCCTCTGAAGTCAGTGCCTGAGGTTTTTCCAGAACATTTTCCCAAAGTGCTGCCCCACAAACAACATTTTAAGAGTTCCCAGTTGTTCCACATCCTCTCCAACATTCAGCATTATCAGCTTTTTCAATTTAGTGACTCCAGTGGCTGCGTACGGCTTCTCATTATGGTTTTTGCTTGGCTTTTTCCGGTGATGATCATGTTGAAAATTCTTTTAATGGCCTCTTGGCCCTTTGTATATTATTTAGAAATCTGTTCTATCTTACACCCATTTTTAATGCAATTTACTGAGTTGTATGAATGTTTTGTATGTCCTCTTTTCGGCAGACACCTGGTTTATGCATCTTTTCTTCCACCTGATGGTCAGCTGCATCTGCTTCTCGACAGCATCACTTGGGGAGCCATGGGAATTTTAACGCTGAAGAAGTCGACTAGATCATTCTTTCATGGTTATGCTGACCATGCCCTTGGACAGTCGGTCTTACCCTGAGCCCTTCAATTGCTTCACAGAAGTCTAGGTCTGTTACAGTTCTGCCTTCTCCCTGGTCCTCTCCCGAGAATTTCTGATCAGCCTGGCCTCAGCCCCCTCTGTGGAGTGTGCCCTGGTGGTGTCAAGCCCTAGCCTCTTGAAACACAGAGGGGACCTCCATGCAGCTGTTCTTGGTTCTGTTCTGGGACAGACATTTTGATAGACAAAAGTGACATCTTCTAGAAGGGGTCAGGAAGAGAGGAGGCTGGGAGAGCTGCAGCCCAGGCCCAAGCCACCCTGGGAATTTCATGGGTGTCCACTGCAGACCCCAAGGCTGGATTTGCTATTGTTCACAATAAATGGCTCTCTTCCAAGCCCACTTACCGAGGCAGGGTAGGGGCTGCAAGAGGGAAATGGGGTCTCACAGGAGCGTTGGAAGTGCTATGCACAGCCACTGCTCCCTTCATCATCCCTGAAGTGCTTCTTGCTGGACATTCCTGTGGCATGTCATGTCTGGCCTTGGACCATGGGAACGTTTCTTCATGGGGCCTCGGAGCCTGTACCTCTTCTGACCTCTCCTTGCCTTCTCTTAGTCTCTCCTAGGCCTTACCTGTTGTTAAAAAGTCCCTAGCATTTTCTAACAGCAGCAGAATCCAGAGTCCTCCAAAAGCTACTGCTAGCAGATTCTGTTGTGCAAATCCAGGTACATTTACTCAGGTAACAAAACTCCCCCACCTCAAATGGAAGACGCAAGTCAAATTCTTACACAAATCAATGACTGCACTCAGAGCTTGTACTTGGAAGAAATATCCCCACATAATAAAATTGGAGATTTAAAGGAAAAGCAGAGGAATTCACAGAAGAACCAGAATGGAGTTTTCAAGCTTGGAATCAAAGATCTCACTCTTCTCAAACAGGCGTCTTCACACGCACTGCCTACAGTAAGACTGGCAATTCAACTTTAGCACCGGCTCTGCCTCTTCCTCTCAGAGCCAAACCTGTCTGCTTCTAAAGAGACAGTGGAGGCTCCTAATCTTCCCAGGGCCGCTAGCTAAAGACTGATTGATCTGAGTCAATTCTGAGTTTATTAGGGCCCTCTTGTATTGTTATGTTTCACAAAGTGCCTTCACAGCACTTCCCATAATGTGTAATTGTCTTGATTACTTATTTAGTTGCCTTTTAACTATGCCCTGGCCAGAAGTCTGCACCATTCTTTTTCTGTCCAGCTGGCCAGCCTAGGACATGTACCACAGTGCCCTCCACACAGCAGAACTCAAGAACTACTTGTTCAATAAAGATGCAGGTGCCCTGTACATGGCTGTAAGTTCACCAACCTCTGAGAGAAAAGGTCCCATCTTCTGCCCAGTGCCCTCCACACACACCAGGCTAACAGAACAAGGTACAGCCACCTACACCAGACCATTCTCTGCTGCCTCTACAACCAGACTATAAATGCCAAGAAGGGAGAAAGGAGCCAGGAAGAAGACCAAGCAAAGCAAAGGGAGCCTTGATGTGCCACTGGGAAGGGAGGGCTTGTCCCCATATTCTGAGGCTGATGACAATCATGTCCACCCCTGTTCAGCCCCCACAAAACACGGAGGCCAGCACAGGCAAATATTTATCCATCTAGGAGCACTGCCTGCAGTCCCAGCCCCTTACCATCCCAGCAAATTACCAATGCTTCACAGAGGTTCCCCCTGTTCCTTAGTTCAAGGAATTAGCCTGCAAATGTGATCTTCACAGGGGAAGCAAAGGGGGAGAGAATGGAGAGGTCTGTGGCATTGTCCCATCCTGAATATTAATTTTCTGAGGGCTGGGAGAGATAAAGCTCAAGAAAATTCAAAATCCAAGAACTGGGATTCAGCCCATGTAGGGCCCTGGAGTCACAGGGTGGTGAGGTGGTGGCTACTGCACTGGTGTGGTCCCTGACATTAGAGTCTATGCGTGGAGGTTAATCTGGCTGTGGAACAGACAAATCCAAGGAGAGGGTAGTAACGGGAGCTACCACCAGGAGGTCACTAGCTGTAGCCTGCTTGTCATCTCACAAACCCTGTGACGTACAGCTGAAGCCCCTTTTCTCAGAGTACAGCCACAGCCAAAGAGATGAAGGGATTCTCTGAGGCTGCAAGGCTAGGGAAGGGCGATCAGAATCCCAGTCCCAGTCTTTTCCATAGGAAAAATCCACAGCTGAACTCCTTGAGAATTCCATCTTCCACAGGCCAGGAGTGCAGAGGGAAGCGAATATGTTCCAAGAGCTGCAGCTTAAACTAGGCAGGCTTCAGAGTTAACTCTGACTAAAGAGATGATTCGGGGAAGCTGACACCTCAGTGAGGTATGCAGGGCTTGGCAGAGGCCTGAGGAGCAATGCTGTACACCACCAAGGAGGTGTTTGTACATCAGCCAGCCAGCACACCCAGGTGAGAAGCCACGACAGAAACTTCTCTGAGCTTTTCTGGACAAGTGACACTATGGGACTGGGGCCTAAAGCAGCTGAGGCTGGTGTGGCGCGAGGGGAGCTTAGCACCTTTCAAGGGCCTCCAATGCCACACGATCCACCCCACAGCCCACCAGACATGGGAGGTATCTGAGCAAAGAAGAGACAGTGAGATGTGGAACCTGTTGTCAGAATGTTCTGGCCTCCACCAAGGCAGCAGCAGCCACAGCAGCAAATGTGGCTGCCAGGGACGTTTTCTAGCATCAGCACAAAGCCAGGCTGTCCACAAGCTCAAATGCTCCTTCAAAGCCCAGCCAGCGGGGGGCCATCTGAGGACAGCACATGCCAGCGGCAGTGCTACCAGCTCCTGGGCAACCCTGGTACCTGTCAGCTCTGTCAGCCCCGGCATGTCCTCACTGCTCCACTCCATTCTCCCAAAGCACAACCGAGGTCAAGGTGTGTGCTGTGGCGGGTGGGAGTGTAGCTGCCAGAAACATTGGAGTCCAGCACTTGGGAGAAGTGCAGACCACAGAGTGCTGGGTTCCTGCAGGTGCGGCCTCTCCGGGTCCCACCTGTGACTCGAGGGGCACGAGGAGCTGTTTATACATCCAGGTCAGACACAGACACAGCCAGAGCTGTGGCTTGGGGCTTCATCCTGATCCCTTCTTCAACCATGAGTGAGCACCTTACTCATGTGCCTTCCCTGCCCTCAAGGCTGGGACAAAAAGGCAACAACAGTTGCACACTTTCCTCCCAGAGATTCCATGGAGTCTGCAAGTTCAAACTGCAACCAGATGCTTGCATCCCACCACCATCTCCCCAGTGGGTGCCCACATGATCGCCACGGCTGCATGGTTCCCTGGGTACTAAGATCCCTGGCCAGCATGATGTCAACCCTGACCTTCTCCGGTCCTTGTTAGATTGCCAGTGACCCTGTAACCAAGCATATCCACCTGCACGCCCCACACTTCCTCTCTCTGAACCATAGGTGGGATGGTGGCTATTTTAACACCTGCCATTGACTCAACACTGAGGATGAGGCAGCTGTTAAGCTCAGCATGTCCTGATAACATGTCATTTAATGGTCAAAATAACCCCAAACCTGAAGGTGTGGGGGGGAAACAGGAAATAACTTAAAAATGCTAAAGGAAAATTAAGAAAGTGCTACAAGAATTTTTAAATGAATTTTTAAAGATTTATTTATGTTTACTGGACAGGCAGATACACAGAGAGAAGGAGAGACAGAAAGATCTTCCATCTGCTGGTTCATTTCCCAGGTGGCCACAATGGCCAAAGCTAAGCCAATTCCAAGCCAGGAGCCTCTTCCGGGTCTCCCATATGGGTGCAGGGTCCCAAGCTTTGGGTCATTCTCAATCGCTTTCTCAGGCCACAAGCAGGGAGCTGGATGGGAAATGGAGCAGCCAGGACACAAACTGGCACCCATATGGGATCCAGGCATGTTGAAGGCCAGGAATTTAGCCACTGAACCATTACCATCAGGGCTTTTTTTTTTTTTTAAAGATTTATTTTATTTTTATTGGAAAGGCAGATATACAGAGAGGAGAGACAGAGAGGAAGATCTTCCGTCTGATGATTCACTCCCCAAGTGAGTGCAACGGCCGATGCTATGCCTATATAAAGCCAGGAGCTTCTTCCGGGTCTCCCACGTGGGTGCAGGGTCCCAAGGCTTTTGGCCGTCCTCGACTGCTTTCCCAGGCCACAAGCGGGGAGCTGGATGGGAAGAGGGGCTGCTGGGATTAGAACCGGTGCCCATATGGGATCCCGGGCATGCAAGGCGAGGACCTTAACCACTTGCGTCACCGCGCCAGGCCCAGGGCTTTTTTAGTAGCAAAAAAAATTTTACTTCCATTTTACATGAACTTTTAAAATGCCTATATCTTACTTCCAGGGTTTTAAAGATGAGGAATTTGTGTCTTTGAGAAAGTCAGCACCATGGTACAGGTTAAGCCTCTGCCTGCAGGGCTGCCATTCCATATAGTGCCAGTCCACATCCCAGCAGTTTCACTTCTGACCCAGCTCCCTGGTGACTGGGAAATCACCGAAAGATAGACCAAGACCTTGAGCTCCTGCATCAACATGGGAGACCCAGAAGAAGCTCCTGGCTCCTAGTTTTTTGGCTGCTTAGCTCCAGCTGTTGTGGCCATTTGGGGAGTGAACCAGCAGATGTAAGATCTTTCTCTGTGCCTTTCAAATAAAAATTAAAGTATTTTTTAAAAAGATCTACTCACTTTTATTGGAAAGTCAGATTTACAGAGAGAAGAGGCAGAAAGATCTTCTACCTGTAGCTTTATTCCCCAAGTGGCTGCAATGGCAGAAGCTGAGCCAACCCCAAGCCAGGGAGCTTCTTTGGGTCTTCCATGCAGGTGCATGGTTCCAAGGCTTTGGGCTGTCCCCAACTGCTTTCCCAGGCCACAAACAGGGAGCTGGATGGGAAATAGAGCAGCTGCGACATGAATCAACACCCATATGGTATCCTGGTGTATGCAAAGTGAGGCCCTCAGCCACTAGGCTACTGTGCTGGGCCCCAAAATCTTTTTTAAATATCTTAAAACAAAAAGGAGTGGTATATCCATTACCCCAAACCTGTGCTCTTAGCCCGCAAATCAAGTACCTTTTATTACCACTTCCCCACTGCCCTCCCCCGACACCATAATCGCAGATCTCAGAGGGCTGCACTGTGGAGAAGCGGTGTACAGCACACTCTAAGCATGAGCCCCCACACAGAGAAGACAGGTGCTCAGATCTGGCAGACAGGGAATGTTGAGAGCTAAGTCATTCTGCATGGTCCAGAGAGCATCACAGGAACATGATTTGGATAAGGGGAAGGGAGGGGAGAGAAGGGAGGAGAGCAGACAGACGGGAGGAAGGGGGAGAGAGAAGGGTAGGGAGGAGAGGAAAAAGGGAGTGGAGGGGAGGGGAGCAGATGAGAGGAGAGGTTAGAAGGAGGGGAGGGGGAAGGCAGAGAGGGAGGAAAGGGGAGAAGAGAGGAGGGGAAGAGAGAAGAAAGGGGAGGGGGAGATGAGGGAGGGAAGGGAGGGAAGAGAGACAGCATATTAGGCAGGTGTCCTGTGGAAGACTCAGAGGAAGGAAGGGAGGTTCAAGGCAAAATCAAACTGTCCCAGCTACAGTCAGTCACACCACATCCTCCGAGTCTCCCTTGACACCAACCTGAGTCTGTGCCTTTAGCTCCCCAGGCAGATGCCAATTCATGTCCAACACCTCTCTCCATGGAGACACACCCAGCCCATCCTCCTCCCTTTACCCCAGACGTCGAGCCCAAAAAAGCACATGAGAAACACACACACTCACACACACACACCTGGCCCAATTCCAAGCTGCAGAACTCTTGCACTAGTTCCTATAGGCTTGGGCACAGTGCTTATTTGCATGACTGATTGGATAACCAACGATACAGTTGAGTATTTTTAGGTCTTCAATTAAAGACACAAAGAGAAAAAACAGAAGGAGGCAGAGCACAATGTATTTCCTCGCACGCTTGCTGCAACTGCCAAGTGAAGCATTAGGCTAGAGTGGGGTAAAGGAAAGAGGAAGAGCAGACAGGCCCACTCCAGAGCAGCTGCTCCTGCTGCAAGTGGGGAGAAGGTACACACTGCACATGCTCCTCTCCACAGAAGAGCAGACACAGGGACAGCAAGACACAGTGGCATGCTCACAATGCTCCAAGCTCTTTGTCTGGAATTCTCCCTTCACCATCAGCCCACCCACCAACCCACAACCAAAACTGCTGACCCTCAGGGTCTTGGGACATGAGTGGGATGAAGCCATAGGGGAGAGTCGGGCATCCCCCCTCAGCTCTGGACAGGACATTGATAATGGTGGGAATGCCTCATGTCCCACGCTTCCCTCTGCTCCCGGTCTCAAGTGGTCTCACAGGCCATCAGCATGTTAGAAAGCTGAGGTTTCTCAAGGCTCATCGAAGTCCAAAGTAGAGAGGTGCAGAGACAGAAAAGGATTTACCCAACGTTTGAGAGCAAAGCATGGTAGAAAGCAGATTAGACAACTAGCATGAGAGTCAACAGGCTAGTCCTAACAGAGCCACAGCAACTACCAGTCTACACCCTGTCACCAGGAAGGTGCTAGCTTCGCTGGAAGGCCGAAGAGCTTTTTTAAGACTCGAGGTACAGTGTCAGCTGGAGCATGATACCCTGAATGGCACCTCCAGAAGGTAACAGAACCCTTGAATCAGGTTATGGGTCAGCCTCTGCCACAACCAGAACACGAGGGCCTAGAGTTCAAAGGGGAGAAGCAAGCAGGGTCCTCCTCCTCCTGTATCCAATAATCAGCTCCCGGGATAGCCAATTCCCACGTTGGTGACTTAAGATCTTAGTCCCAAGGGCGCATGGTACTACCACCAGGATACACAGCACTGGTAACACAGAATTCAGACTTGGAATGACCACTGAAATACCTCAGTCTCCTTATGCTATTTAGCCAAGATAGTAGGCAGCAAAATTGGGGGTGGGGGCTGGTTAAAGCTATTGGCTCTGCCAATTTCATCCAATCAGCAGCAGGGAAAATTGTGCTGCTACTACAGGGGGAGGCAATGAGGTACAATCTAGTTTCTGGGAAATCTCTTATACACCTGTGTTCCACGGTAAAACTGAACAAAAACCACAGCACCCACAACCAGGCAGGACAATGGGGACACGTGAACCATGGGTCACTCTACTGGGTGAAGAACTGTAACCAACTGGGCAGTGGGAAAACAAACCCACCATGTCAATCCCTGACTGGTGACAGATGAAGACGGGGATACACCTGTGTTTTTCCTGTTCTATGTTTTTTTTTTTTTAATTTTTATTTTATTATTGGAAAGGCAGATACACAGAAAGAAAGACAGAAAGATCTTCCATCTACTGTCTCACTCCCCAAGTGGCCACAAAGGCCAGAGCTGAGCCAACCCCGAACCAAGAGCTTCTTCCCAGTTTCCCATGCGGGAACAGGGTCCCAAGGCTTTGGGATGTTCTCAATTGCTTTCCCAGATCACAAGCAGGAAGCTGGATAGGAAGTAGAGAAGCCAGGACACAAACTGGCGCCCCTATGGAATCTTGCCACATGCAAGGCAAGGACTTCAGCCACTAGGCTATCATGCTGGGCCCTGTTCTACGTGTTTTTACTTGTCTGTGTTCATAAAATAGGAAGGGAAGAGGAAAAGGTGATGTTGTATGCAAGTTATTATAAATGAATTTTGTGGAGCGGGATCGGTGGTATATTGAGCTAATCCTCTACCTGCGGCAGTAGCATCCCAAGTGGGCCCAAGTTCGTGTCCTGGCTGCCACACTTCTGACCCAGCTCTCTCATGTGGCCTGGAAAAGCAGTGGAGGCTGGTCCAAGTCCTTGGGCCCCTGTACCCCTATGGGAGACTCAGAAGAAACTGCTGCCTCCCAGCTTCAAATTCGCCCACCACTGACCATTGCAGCCATTTGGGGAATGAAGCAGTGGATGAAAATTCTGTCTGTCTCTATCATTCTAATTTTCAAGTAAAATAAACAAATATTTGTTTAAAAAAGAAATTAATTTTGTTGACTTGCAGCACACACAATTTCAATGTTTAGAACATTCAATAGGACTGTGAGTAAATTCGAGGAATAATTAACACAGCAACTGCAAGAGTCCAATGGCTTCCCAGAATTGTGCTATCTCCACTTCCAAGTAAAGTGAGAGAGATCTCATTGGCTTAAAATACTGAAGTTGGTACATAGGAGGTCAAATGTGCAACACAGGCATATGTAGAAGCTGAGTAGCCAAGGGAGGAACTTAACCAGCCCTCAATGACAGCAAATGTACCCTTTACAGTTGTTCTATGAAAATAGACCTGGGCCCTTTATATATATTATTCTTTCGTGAGCTAGCACAATACTGCACTTCACCAGCAGGGAGTGCTGCAGGGAGGAAGGTTTCGTGTGCAGGGAGCTCACTCTACAAGCCCCTGTGGAGCACCAGGCTCCTCTTCATCTGGTAGGCTTCTGTCTTCTTGCTGGGTTGTGGGTACTGTGGTTTGCTCTTCACCTTTGCACATGGGCGAGCTAAGGGGTAGATCACCCGAGCTCCAGATGGTGTCTCCTTGCCTCCACTCTGAAAAGATAGCACAACCCTGCACTGGGCCAGGTCCAGTGGACAGCAGTACCCAAGGGCCAGCACCCCCTCTATACCTCGGCAAACGTGAAACACAGTGCCTCCAGTGAACTATCTCCCATCCAACTGTTCTCCTTGGCGTCCTAAAGAGGATTTCTGAGAAATTACAGAGGGGAGGCTTCCAGGAAGTTCCATTAGCACATGACCACAACGACACTGACGTGGCACCAAGACAACATCTCTGCTATCCAGGGGACTATGCCAAGCACTCTGCACCAAGATCTGGATCTCAGCCCAGAAGGGGATCTTCCTCGAGGGCTCCATCTCAGGCCCCTTATCTACTGCAACCTTCTTACACATTCTCCATCATTTTTTATATTGGAAATCCACATATATATAGAAAGAGACACAGAGAGATTCCATGTGTTAATTCACTCCCCCAAACAACCACAATGGCCAGGGCTGGAACCAAATCCAGGAAACCAGAAACCTAATCCAGCTTGCTCAAATCGGTGGCAGGAACCAAATTACTTGAGCTATTATTGCTGCCTCCCAGGGTCTCTATAAGCAAAAAGCTGGAGTGAGAAGCTGGAGCCCAGAACTGAACACAGGCACTTCATGAAGGGACATGGGTGTTTGAACCACTAGGCTGAACATCCATCACAAATTCCGTTGTTATTTATCTGAAAGACACGGAGAGACAGAGATCGTCCATTGTTCCAAATACCTACAGCAACCAGGGCAGAGCTGGTCACCCACATGGGTGATAAGGACCCAAGTTCTTGGGCCATCACTTGCTGTCTCCTAAGGTGTGCATTATCAAAAAATTGGGAAGTGAAACTGGCACTCAAACCCAGATGACCCACATGTGATGCTGGCATCACAGGCAGCGTCACATCATGCTACAAAACACCCTCCCCGTCTCCATGTTGTCAGCCATCCTCCAAAAATAATTTTATACTGAACATGGACTGCTGGGGCTGGCACTGTAGCATAGCACGTAAAGCTACTGGCTGTGAGGCTGGCATCCACATAGGCATGCATTCAAGTCCCAGATGTTACATTTTCAATCCAGCTCCATGCTAATACAGCTGGGGAAGCAGCTGAGCTCCAGACGGTAAAAGATATCCCAAGTGCTTAGGCCCTGGCACCCACGTGGGAGATCCAGAAGCAGCTCTGGCCTCCTGACTTTGGCCTGGCCTAGTCCTGGCCATTGCAGCCATTTGGGAAGTGAACCAATGGATAGAAGATTTTCTGTCTTTTCTCCTCTATAGAACTCTATCTTTCAAATAAAAAATCCTTAAAAAACCAACAAAAACCCTTTGACTTCTAACATTACAATGTGGTCTAATGACAAGACAAATGAGAATCCACAAGAACCTTACTTCTGTGTAATGCATGGAGCAATGTCCATGAGACACAGTGCTCAGTATAGGCAGAAGATGGCTGCTTCATGCACAACTCTTTGGAGGAGAACTTGCAGGCTGGAAGCCATTTCAACTGTTGAGTTTTCTGAATCTCAATGAGGAAACTCAGTGACCTCAAAAACACCTCACACTCACAGCATGTATTAAGATTTCGAAGGAGCTCTCACATCCTGTTCAATGCGAAACCATACCCACACAAGCATGGATGACTGTGTTAATTATACCAAAAAAGAATACAAAGCAGATGCCAGGGCCTCGAGTATCTTGTCCCAAGGAACACAGGGCCAGATGTGGCTCTGGCACTTACACGTCTGGTTTCCTCCTCAGCCCTCAGGCTCTTCACTCTATTAGACACATGACAACCATCACTCCTGGGAGGCAGGAACAGAGACAGGGAGAATCAAGTAAAGCACGCTGCAGGAGAGAAGCCCTGAACACAGCCACGTTCTCTGTGGTTACAAAAGAACATGGAGTGAAACTGTCAGAACCCCAAGCAAAGCACAGAAACATCCCAAAGGCTCTGTCTCTTAATTGCTAGGTACTTTATATTTCACACAATTTACAGCCTTAAATTAGCTCACTTAAGATTAGACACACTGGTTATACCAACAGGGCCATGATACACTTGAAAATTGCAGAATGCTGGATTTATATTGCTGCTGAAGGACTATGCTATTGGAATCATTTCAGGGGAAACAATAGTGGTGGGGAGAATGGAGATGGAAGAAGGAGAAATGGAGGGGAGAATTCCTATACCAACAAAACCATATCGTGGAAAATAAAATGATTAGACACATCATATTAATACAACAACATTTCCTATGGTGTCTGAACAGAAGCACTCTATTAGTGGCCTAATTCTGGGCCTGTATGGTGGTATGGTGGGTAAAGCAGCTACCTGTGATGCCAGCATCCTACATGGACACCGGTTCAGGTCTTGAATGCTCCATTTCCCATCCAGGTCCCAGTTAATGTACCTGGGCAAGCAGCAGAGGATGGTTCAAGTGCTTAGGGCCCTGCACCTGTATGAGAGATCCAGAAGGAGCTTGGGCTTTCATCTGGCCCTGTCCTGCCCAGTGTGGCCATTTGGGGAGTGAACCAACACATGCAAGTCTCTGGGCCAGGCATGACGACTCAATGACAAAGTCTTCACCCTGCAAGCACAGGGATCCCAGATGGACTCCAGTTCGTGTCCTGACTGCTCCACTTCCCATCCAGCAAACTGCTTGTGGCCTGAGAAAGAAGTAGAGGATGGCCCAAGGCTTTGGGACCCTGCACCCACATGAGACACCTGGAAGAAGCTCCTGGCTCCTAGTTTCAGGTAGGTTCAGCTCTGGCTGTTGCAGCCACCTGGGGAGTGAACCAGCAGATGGAAGATCTTTCTGTCTTGCCTTCTCTCCATAAATCTGATCTGTCTTTCAAATAAATAATTATTTTTTAAAAAAATATTTCTTTCCCTCTAACTCTGCTTTTCAAATAAATATAATAAATCTTTATTTAACAAAAAAAAAAACCCAACTCAATGTTAGCTTTTTAATCCTGCAGAATTGTTTTTGTCAGCATATTTATGCACTTCCTTCGAATGTGGTGACTGAATTCTACTTCTGGCCACAGCAAAACAGAACAGAATTTACGCAATTTTTTCCTGCTGCCTTCAACAACCAGAAAACTTGGGGGAAAATATGCTAAACCTTTTGATATACTCCACAGCACACAATAAATCCTTTTCTTAAAGCACATGAACTCTATGACTGCCCTAGCTTTCAGGATAGACATACATATAGGAAATTGAGGAAACAGACTGGAATGGAGGGAGTTTGGGGCAACTAGACACTGAAGAACCAAGAACTTAGAAGTCTAAAAAAGGAAGCCTTCCCATCTCTGTAGGATACCAAGTCACATACATCAGGAGTCAGACCCCAGGCTCAACGCAGAAACTACCTGGAGACCGTGAGCCCAGAGCCACACACTTCACCCAGGGTTTGGACCCCTTTGATTTCCCAACAGCCACAGTCAGAGATGTCAATTCCCAAGGCTCTCAGCAAGAGACTTCCCCACCCCCAAAAAGCTCCTCTAAATCCATTTAAGGAAACTTGACCACAGTTTGAAAGACTCATTCTGAATGACACAAACTGCCAGTCACGACAAAGCCCAACTCATTCAGAAAGAAAATTCAGAACCCAAGAGTATTTAAAACACCTATTTGAAATAAAAATAGGGAAAACGGGACCCAGAAGCAGTTTTCTTTTAAATCATTGAACAGAAATAGACCAAAAATGATAGGATTAACACACAAGACTTAAGTCAGCTTTCATAACTCTGTCCAAACATTCAAAGAAAAAAACACACATAGTAGAAAGTCAATGTAATTATTTTTCAAAAAAGAACAGAATTTCTAGAGATGAAGATGCATAAAACAAAAAAAAAATCTGATGGAATTAGCAACAAATCATGGTCCCCAGTTATAATGCAGACCTTTCCATATAATCATCTGTATTTTTGGTGCATTTTGTCTGTGGGTGCTTTTGTGATTCAATAGAATAGTTGTTTAACTATAACGGACTATGTAACCTGCACAGATGCTAATTTACGGTCTGGTCTTTTACAGAAAGATTTCTAATTCCTAGACTAACTATTGCAGAACATGAATGAACACACTAATATAGCTTCAAGCACTGTGCAAAATTAAAGAATTTTTTTCTTGAAAAGGTGAAAAAAGTTTTAATGACTTCTGGACATCAACAACTGAACATGGAATTGAAGTTCTGGAGCAAGGAACTAAAAAGAAAAATGGCTGAAAACATTTCAAATCTGGCAACTAAAAGTCACATAATTGAGAACTCAATAAATCTAGAACAAATGAAGTCCAACACTATAATTAAATAAGAGTAGAGGCCAGCATTGTAGCATCGCAAGCTAAGCATCCACGTGTGAAACCAACATCCCTATGGGTGTCAATTCAATTTCTGGTTGCTCTGTTTCCAATCAAGCTCCCTGCTAATGCACCTGGGAAAGCAGCAGAAGATTGGCCAAATGCCTGGACCCCTGCTACCCATGCAGGAGACCCCAAAGAAACTCCAGGTTCCTGGCAACGGCCTGGTCAAGTCCTGACTATTGTGGCCATTTGGGAAAGGAACCAGAAGTTGGAAAATTCTGTCTGTCCTCCTTTATCTGTAACTGTCTTTCAAATGAATAAAAAAAAAAAATTAAATAATAAACGGATGGTCCCATGTAATAGCCCAGTGGCTAAGATCCTCACATGTACTGGGAGCCCAGACAGGTGCTGGTTAGTGTCCCAGTTGTTTTACTTCCCATCTAGCTCCCTGCTTGTGCCCTGGAAAAGCAGTCGAGGACGGCCCAAAGCCTTGGGACCCTGCACCCGCGTGGGAGACCTGGAGGACGCTCCTGGCTTCATCTCACCTCAGGTCTGGCTGTTGTGGCCACTTGGGGAATGAATCAGTGGATAGAAGATCTTTCTCTCTGTAAATCTGCCTTTCAATAAAATAAATAAATAAATAATGTACTGACAAGAGAACTATCTGGAAAATCAAGTAAAAAAAACATTCTGTGTACAAGAATTCAAAACCACCACCAAAAATTCATGGACTTAGCATTTTGGCACAGGGGGTTAAGTAGCCACCTACTACACTAGCTTACCATTTAGACAAGTAAGTGGAGTTCTAGTTACTCCACTTCAGATCCAATTCCCTGCCAGTGACCTGCAAAAGCATAGGAAGACATATGGTCCTGCAATAACATAGATGTCCCGGATACAGTTTCAGTCTCTAGGCTTTAGCCTGGCATCATACCAGCAGCTGCAGCCATTTGAGGAGTGAGCAAGTGGATAGAAAATTTGTTTCTCCCTCTGTCACTCTGCCTTTCAAATAAAGGCTAACAAAGAACTCTCAGTGAAGCTTTGCAAACCAGAAGACAATGGAGTGAGATTTCCAAAGTGCTACCAATGAAATGGCCACTCTCACATCTTTAGCCACTGGACCTGTCTTTCGAAATGATAAACAGTTTTATCAAACAAAAATCCACAGGTTTCAATGACGGCAGAAATGCTTTATAAGAACATGGAAGGTAAGTTCCCTCATCATCGTGCAAACACTTACGAAGATGGCTACAAAGGGACAATGAACCTATAAAGGAAACATGAATCTACAAAGAAAGAGATCTAGAAATGGTAAATAAATACAGAAGACTCAAAGCTGATGAGGTCAGAGAGGAGATTCAATGGAGTGCTAAGGATAACTCAATGATACCACAAGAGGAAAAGAGGATAAAACGTAAGGAATACGTATTAAGTATTAGACCTAAAAAACCAGAATGCAAATGATTCAAATGCTTCAATTAAAAGACAGCTATCAGAGAGTAAGTGCTATGTTAATATTAAGTACAACAGAGTCCAGAACAAAGAATATCTAGGGAGAAAGACACGAACAATAAAGCTGTCCATTCATAAAGACAATAAAACAACCCCACGTATCCATGGCTTTGATGGCAAAGCTTCAATATTATCTCCTTGATGGTAGCTAAGAACTTCAACAGTAAGTGCTGAATGAAGGGAGTAGCCACGGGCCATGCAACATCTCCAAACACAGACGCCAGCCGTCCCCAGTGATTACACTGCCTGACAATGCTGTAGCTACCTTCCTCTGTGCAAGTGTTTGCACAATGATGAAATGGCTCAGTAGTGCATTCCTCAGTGTAACCAAATGTTACAGTCCCTGCTGTGAGGTGACCGCAGAAAGGAAGTCAGTATGTACACAGAAGAACAACACGACCAACCTACTTGGCTAAATTTATAGAACCTGGCATTTATAAAATATTCCACCCAACAGCAGCCCCATAAATATTATTTCCCAGTTACTATGGAGTACCCACAAAGATGATATGCTGAGCCATGGAACAAGTACCAATAAATCGACACAGTTTGAAAGAATACCAGGAACATTTCCTGATGGAGGCAGAATTAAAAAACAGAAAATACTTGAAAAAAAAACACAGAAATTTTAAATCCAATTTCTAAATATCTGACTTTTTTCTAAAGTCAAAGAAAAATAGTATTATCAACTGAATGAAAATAGCATGAACCCTATCAGACAATGGGAACGTTGTGGGGGATGTTTGCGTAGCAGTTAGGCCACTAGTTATGGCATCACAGTTCCTGGGTTCAAGTCCTAGCTCTGCCCCTGATCCCACTGTACTGCTGAGGCAGACCCCAGAATCAGCAAGTGGTGGCTAAGTCTGCGGGTCCCCTCACTCAGGTAGAAAACCTGCACTGAATTCCTGGTACCTAGCCTTAGCAAAAAGGAGATAAAGGCATTTAGAGAGTGAACCACAAGATGGGAGTGCTCTCTCCCTCTTTCTGTCTCTCTAATGTTTATTTAAAGACTCAAACTGAGTGAACTCAGTGCCTTGAGGGCAATTTATAGCTGATGTTCTGATATTAGCAAAGAAAGGAATCTTAGAGCCAATTATGTAAACTCAGCCACGGAAAAGATGACCAAATTACATCCAAAATAGAAAGGAAAAACAAAAGACAAGGGTAAAATTAAATGAGATTAGAATGTACAGAGGGAGAAATAAAATAAAATGGGTTTTTAAACATTAATGAAACAGACATTTTCAGCTATATTAAATCAATAGAAAAAAAAAAAGAAAAATTACTGTTATCAGAAGCAAAGGAAGAAAATGGAACTACAGAACCTACAGACTCTGAAAACCTAGCAAGAAAATATTGCGAATAAATTCATGGCAGTAAATTTAATGATTTAGAGAAAACCAGCCGAGCAGCTTCCAAAGCTTCATGAAAAGGTCACACAGAAAGGCTGATGTGGCACAACAGGGCAAGCTGTAGCCTGTAACGCAAGCACCCCGCATCAGAGCACTGGACTGAACCCCTGCTGCTGTTTCTCATCCAGCTCCCTGCCAATGCGTGTAGAAAAGCAGTGGAGGATGGTTCAAATACTCAGGTGGGACACCCAGGTGGGAAACCAAGATGGAGGTTCTGACTTCTGGCTTCGCCTGGACCAGTTCCTGCTAATGCAGCAAAGCAGTGGATGGAGCGTCTGTCTCCTGCTGTCCTCCCTCCCCATCCAATTAAAACAAACAAAAAAACCTAGATTGTATTATATCCACTTAATAAATTGAATTGTTAATTTAAAAGCTTTCTACAAAGAAAACTTCAGAGACCATTTCACTGGCAAATTCAGTAAAATATGCAAGAAAGAAATAATATCGCTCTTCTGAAAGTCTAGAAAACACAGGAAGACATACTTTCCAAACAAATTTTATAAAGCCAACAAAACTAGACTTAAGGAACCAAGCTACCAACCAATTATCCCTCAGGTACAAAAGATTAAAAAAACAAAATCCCAAACATTCTGGTGTTTGGTGCAGCAGGTCCGACACGACAGTGGATGCTCATTTTTAGAGCCTGGGTTAGGTCTCAGCTCCGCTTTGGATTCCAGCTTCCTACATACATGCACCACGAGAGGCAGCAAGCTGGGACTCAAAATAGTTGGGTCCCTGGCACCTGTGTCGGAGATCTGGATCGAGTTCAAGGATCCTGGCTATCGCTTGGTCCTCACCAGTTCATAGTCCTTTGGCAAGCAAACCAGCAGATGGAAAGATTTTTCTCTACTGCGTGCCTCTCTGACTTTCAAATAAATGTTTAACTTTGAAATAAAAATATCCTTAAAAATACTTAACACTAGCAAATTACATTCAACAATGAACCTAACAAAGGGTAAACCATCTTAATCAAGTCAAGATTTTCCCACTTAGGCAAGATTGTTTTACAACCTGAAAATCAGTTACATTTATTCACTATGAGTGGACTGAAACAGTTATGAACATTCCAACAGGCACAGAAAACAGGGCAGAATTCCACCCCCACTCATGGTAAAAGCACTCAACAAACAGAAACAGATTTCTTTAGCCTGGTAAAGGGCATCTACAACAAACCTACCGTAAGAACCATACCTAATGGTGAAACCATTAATGGTTTGCCAAGATCATAAAACACATAATCCAGTGTTACTCTTAACATTTCCTAAAACTTGTAGAGCACTGTTGAATTGTAAGAAGAAATTAAAAGCATGCAGATTGTAAAAGAAATAAAGCTTTGTCTACACAGACGGCTTGATATAAAAATCTAAAATCCCAATACTGTACCCTAAAAAAGAGGGACGAGGGCCTGGTGTGGTAGCCTAGTGACTAAAGTCCTCACCCTGCATGCACCAGGATCCCATATGGACACTGGTTTGTATCCAAGCAGTTCTGCTTCCCATCCAGCTCCCTTTCTATGACCTGGGAAAGCAGCAGAGGACGGCCCAAAGCCTTAGGATCCTGCACCTGTGTGGGAGACCCGGAAGAAGCTCCTGGCTTCTGGCTTCAGATCACTCCAGTCGTTGAGGTCACTTACGGAGTGAATCATTGGATGGAAGATCTTCGTCTCTGTCTCTCCTCCTCTCTGTATATTTGCCTAATAAGAATAAATCTTTTCTAAAAAAGAGGGACTAACAGTAAGGGTTCACTAAGCCACAAAGCACATAGTCCATTCACAAAATTAATCTTCTCTATACACTAGCAATGAACAATCAGAAAATGAAATATCAGTAGCAGCAGTATCCATAAACACAAAATACCTAGGGCTACCATGAGCAAAATGTGGATCTGAAACGGAAAACCACAAGGTGTGACTGAGAACAAATACATAAGCTCTAAATAATGAGTTGTATGCATATTCATAGATCAGAAGGTTCAATATTAAGATGTCAATTCTTCCTATATGGATCTATAGATTTAACACAATCCCAATCAAAATGCAAAATCGTAGCAATTGATGAGCAGATTCTTAGATTTAGATGGAAATACACACACACACACACAAAGGTGTAAAGCAAGAGAACTTATACTACCTGGCATTCAGATATACCTAACAAAGCTACTTAGACAGTTGGGTACCAGCCTAAAGCTGGACAGACAAAACTGATGGAAAATACAAAGCTGAGAGAGAAGCTCACCCAAATACAGCTGATTTAACACAGAGGCCACATTGAAGAGGAGTCTTCTCTACAAACAGTGTGACAAAGGTTGGTGTTGTGGTGCAGCATCTCCACCCAGCCACCTGCAGCACCAGCATCCCACATTACAGCAACCGTTTCACTTCTGGCTGCTTCATTTCCAATCCAGCTTCCTGCTAAGGTGCCTGGGAAGGACAGCGGAGGATGGCCCAAACACTTGAGCTACTGCTATTCCCATGGGAGAGCCAGAGGGAGTTTCGGGCTCCTGGTCCACCTTTGGCTGTTGCAGGCATTTAAGGAGTAAACCAAAGGAAGAATGCTCTCTCTCTCACATTCTCCCTGTGACATTCTGCCTTTCAAAATAAACCTTTACAAAGTAAACAGTGCATGAACAACTGGATACTCTGGTTTAAGGGGGAAAAAAAATCAATTTCAATTCTTATCTCACATATAGAAAATGACCTGAAAACACATCAAGGAGCTACAAGTCAAACCTAGAACTGCGAGCCAGGCCCTCATCCAGAGGCTATGGAGGAGAAGCCACTTCCAGGACCTTCAACCTGCTAACAACATCCAGTCACCCTCACCTGTTTCATCTGAGTTTCCTTACTGGCTATCAGTGGTACCTCGCCTCTTCTCACAGTAACCGAGGGCACTGCCTGGCTCATGGCTTCCCAAAGCGCTACGCAGGGGCAGGTCCCAGTCTTCCAGAATCACTCAGTCTCTGCCTAGCTCTCATGCCCAGTGCTTTGGACCTTAAGGTTCCATATAGCGACACTGGCCTCTCACCTCCCTATACTGAAGTCAGACAACGCCGAGCATTGAACACCATTCACACAGTCCCTTTGGCCCTGCAGCAGACCACACTCTCAGGGGAACCACCAGCAGGCACAGACCACCAAGGTCAAAATCCTACCTGTCTAGCACCCAGCCACACCATTCCTTGTGACTTTTCTGAAAAGTCATCACACTAAACACTGGTATATAAATACTTGTAGCAGCTTTTTAAATTTTATTTTTAATATTATTTACAGAGTTGAGAAGGATGCATGCCCATGTGGGCTTCTGATTAGGGTGGGGGGGGTCATATGAAGAAAGGTGGTTGGAACAGACGTTTCAACTTTCTCTCTCTCTCTCTCTCTCTCTGGTCCTTAGAGGACACTTTAGAGAACCCAATCTGACGAAGAGTGTTCCAGAATAGTTTTGATAGTTCTGAGAAGTTCTTGATTTCGTTGCACCTGGGTTGAGAAAATCTTTTCAAGGTCTACTGACAAAGTCTATCTTAGTGCATCCACAGACCCAGGAACATGCTGCAAAGCTCAACCAGGTGAACTGTTCAACCTGTTCTGCCTTCCATCCTTTGACAAGGCAAAGCTCCCTGCTGACCCAGAAGGGCTGGCAGTCATGTCTCCCGTGTGCATTTAGACATGCTGTCCACTGCACAGGCATCAGCGACTGAGAAGGTTCCATTCCGATACATGCACTGTAAAGTTGGACTACACATCCTGTGATTTTCCCTGTGGCTGGTGTCTGAGTCCAGCCATCTAGTCATGGAATACCCCAAGAAAGCTCTCCTGGGGTAACCTCAGACTAGACTATGTGCACCAGCCAGTGCAGGGTCAGTGGCAGTTTGTCACCTACATCAGCCAACGCACATACCAGTGGATGCAGAACAGTGTTCTTTCTAATGGCCCAAGCCCAAACAATGTTTCCTGTATTGGACTCCTTCATCCAGAAGGAAGCAGAACAAATTGTGGTCTATCCAAACAACAGTTACTGTCCTATAATAAAAAGAACACGCTTCGGATACAGACAACAGCATATGCTCTCAGTTGATGTATGACACTCTAGGAAAGACAACCTCTCCTGTCATGATAAAAAGTAGACCAGTGTTTGCCGTGGGTCAGGAACTGGCGGTGGGGCTGACTACTTAGGGCACCAGGGAATCTGATGGCAACACAAAGGTCCCGTGTCTCTATCAGGGTGGTGGTGGTGGCTGAGGTGTATTCATCTCAAAACTATCTGTATGGTTAAAGGCATATATTATATTGTACCCAAATGACATCTCTATTAGGCAGGGAATTATCCCTTTCTCAAGCACCTATGCAAATCAGACCTGGAACCATACATAACCTCTGGTGATGGCTCAGGAAGTCCCCAGGCGCTGTCCTGGCTCATGCTCGGGAGTCAGACTCCAGGCGCCTGTTGTTTACAAGGCTTCTTTCCTGTCTTTTTCTCCCGTGGTCATGACTCTCCAAGTAGCCAGCTCCCACCAAGGTGTGTGGGTGAGAATGCAGTTGCATGTGGTTCACCATAATTGAAGATAATTCATGCTGTCACATTTGCTGGGACTGGAGGTCACATCTCTGGAGCCAGAGCGGCTGCTCATGCTAATCGTAACTGACACCACCTCTGTCCCTCAGGGCAAGCTGGCCTCAGTGCAGCGGCCTCTTCGCTCTGGGCTCCAGTGACCCTCTCTAGATCTCAGTGTCACTCTAAGTGAAAAGTGACTATGATGGTTAAAAGATAAAAAGGAAGAGATGGTTGGGAAATCTCAAGTCAGTGGAATCAATGTGATGGTAACGCTGATCTCAGCACTGTGGCCCTCGACCAGGTCCAAAAGCCCTGCCTACTGACCCAGCTAATGGCTTCCCTGTCTCCCACACCAGTCCTGTGGGTGCCTCCCAGCCTCTGCCCCATAGATCCACCAAGAAACCGAGTGAAAGTAGAAACAAGCAAGCCCAAGGGTCCCATCTCCCTGGAGCCGTGCTCAGAGGATAAGGGAGGCAGCTCTGGGGAGAAGCAGACATACAAGAAAGCACAGTATCTTCTCCAGGGTTCCAGCTCCTCAGGTCTCCTGGGAAAACAGCTCACAGCTCTTAACACAGCGTACAGGATCATATTTGTTAAAAGGGTATTTTGAGAAGTTCAAGTAATATGCTAAGCTTCCATTTAAAATCTGGGATTGCTACATTCACCATTATCCACACTACGCCACCGTAGTATTCCTGGCTGCTTCCCTGATGGTTGCTACCAGCCTAGCATATCAGAATTCATCATCCCTACAGAAATACTGCATGATGTCAACTGCTCTGCACAGAAATTACAGCCATCACTCATATTTTTGATAGCCAGCTACCTCTCTTGTACTGTGCTGATTGATTAGACTTACTTTTCAACTAGCTGGAGCACCTGCTTTTCGGCAACAGCTCCCTAGGACCTGGGAGTCATTTGTGTAAGCACATGATAGGTCCTTGGAATGATCAGGCAGGAGAAAATAGCCTCTGTCTCCCTGTTAACTTTACCCCTTGTCACATGCATCAGGGAGTGCCCCTGTGGGGGACTCACACTGTGTAGTAACTGCTGCAGTCTGGAAGGAGGCTGTCCCAAGGATCACTCACGGCAGAGTATCATCATCTGTCAATCACCTATTGGAATTTTTTTTTCAGTCAAGTGGCTTTAGGGTTAATACTTTTGCACTATACCATACATACCCCTAGTATACACAAACAGTGAGCTCTCTGGTGTGAAAGAAAAGCGGACAGAGTGGTGGCTCTGACAATGGGCTATAACCAAAGGCTCAAGGGCAGGAGTTCCCAATGAGCAACATTCACATTTTCAAGCAATTGCACCCATCGGGGGGCTGTGACATGAATGTCAAAAAGCTCTCTACTTACACTTGGAAGACTGTGAAAGAAAGGTGCTGATTGTCCTAGATCTTTGGATTAGTGGCTCTGTCCCATGCTACCAGGCCCAAAGGGCATACTGTGCCCAAGGCAGTGATCTCTTGGGTATGAATGGTCCTGTACGAATAGGAAAGCATTTTCCTATGGACCAGGCCATCCACCTATATAGGGCAGCCATGTAAAGCAAGAGTATTCATCTCCATTTTAGAGCAACAGCCAGCAACGCCCCACTAGCTGACATTTTTTATTTTAATGATCTTTTCGCTGAGCAGCTTTAAAAAAAATGTTTTAGCCAAAGGCAAGAGCACAGGGTAGGGGTGGCTAAGGAGGCAATTCAAGGGCTTTTTCAAAACATTGTCTATGGGCCCAGCTTGGTGGCCTAGCGGCTAAAGTCCTCACCTTGAACATGCCAGGATCCCATATGAGCACCGGTTCATATTCTGGCAGCCCCACTTCCCATCCAGCTTCCTGCTTGTGGCCTGGGAAAGCAGTCAAGGACAGCCCAAAGCCTTGGAATCCTGCACCCACATGGAACACCCAGAAGAAGCTCCTGGCTTCTGTCCTAAGATTGGCTCAGCTCCGGCCATTGCAGCCACTTGGGGAGTAAACCATCAGATGGAAGATCTTCCTCTCTGTCTCTCCTCTTTGTATATCTACTTTTCTAATAAAAATAAATAAATCTTTTAAAAAAAAACATCCATTTGTGTTCTTCCTCCTTGTCCAACAAAAACTTGTGCCTTCCTTCTCTTCACTTTGCACAGACCCTAAGTTCTTCCTCACTCCTGGGGAGTTTAGGCCAGATCTTCACCAAGTTCCGTCTCCCGGCTGCTGGCCAGTGATCCTTAACCATCCTCTCATCTTGAGGTGGAAATGCAACGCATCCAACACAAACCAGGAACCAAGACCTAGCAACTTCCAACTCCCATTGCAATTATCCTCACTTCGCACTATTTGCCCAGTTAAGAGTTTTCATTATCACTGTGCCCCCTGGCAAGGCTATTAGTCAGCAAAACCTGCCCTTGATAAGAAACAGAACCAGATTCCCAGCCCTAGGCTTTAGGTGTCTTTAGATGTCAAAATTTTCTTCAGACAGATCTTCCTGGGCAGTGTGTGTGGGGGGAGGGGGAGGCTTTTCCAAGTTACATACTAGAAAAAAAATTTTTTAATGGAGACATTTGCTGTCAAATCCCCCTAATACGTCCCACGCAGCTCCATTAAATACAGACCACCATTACAATTCAAGTCAGAGGTTTCCAAACACCAGAACATAGATCCATTGCATCTGAAGTATCTGTATCTGGGGTCCTATGTGTTCCACAATTCTGATTCAGCTTAGTGTGGAAAAGGCTATGAATGGCAAAGTCGGGGAATCATTGCTCCACGGAACTCATCAGGTCCACGGGTTCTCCATCACCAAGTTGCCAATCTTACTGCTGTAAGATTGTCACCTCTAGTTTTAGATAGACTATTCAATGTCCTCACCTTTTGTAACTAACAGTATAAAATACTACTCTGCAATTTGTAAAGCACTCTCGCCTAGCTTAAAAAAAAAAATCAGATGGTATGTCAATAGTCCCAGGAACCAGTCTAAAGTGCTGCAAGAAAAGCAAGTAATTTAATCCTCAGAACAACTAAAAGGGGTATGGATCTTACTATGCCCTATTTTACAGATGAGGAATCAGAAGCACAAAGAGGTTAAAGAATTTACTCAAGGTTACACAGTTCACCTAAACAGACTGGCTTCTAAGCCTATGCTTCCAGTCACACTGTACTACTTTCAGGGCAAGCCACTCCACAGGTGACTGGCTCTGTTCATTGCAGTATTTCAAACAATTCTTCAAGGATGAAGCAGATCTGTTCCCTGTGTCGATGCAGGTCTTAGAAAGCTCCAGCAAAACCAGAATGAAGGGAAGTTTCACTATGTGAAACTCTAGACCTCCCAAGCAACCCGCCCAGCCTCCATGACCCTGCGACCTTGCTGATGCAACTCCTTTAACTGTGCTGTATTGCATGGCCTCAGAGGGACATCAGCAGGGGAAAGACCCTGACAAAGCTGCATCATTTGCAGCACCAGATGAGTGCTCTAGAAATGGACGACAGTGCAGGGACCATCAAGTCAAGAAACAACCAACAGGATCGGTCGGGCACACCAGCTTGGTCTGTGAGTAAAAGGTATGATGTTCTGCCAAAAGGAGGGAGGCAGGAGAGAATGAAAGGAAGGAAGGAGTAGTGATAGATGGGAAGGGAGCTTCCACTAGACACAAAACTATTTTCTAACAGGTAAGACCCAGAACACATCAGGGTCAACGTGCTGTCCATCTCGACATAAACTCCAGGCTAGAGTAAATCTGCTGCTACAAAGGCAAAATCATTTGCACCGACCATATATGAAGCACAGCATTCAAGTGAGTGAGACTGATGTGTTCTTTCACACCTAATCCTCATTCCAAAAATGATTTAACACTGTATGGGGGAGCAAAAGACCTGTGCTCCAGGAGTGGTGAAGTATTGAAGCATTCATACATCTACTTGAGCTTTAAAAGGATGCGCAAGTGTATAGTGGTGAAAAAAACAGACCTATTTGTCTCAGGTAATAAATTAAACCCCAGCACCTCTACTATCTAGCTGTGGGACCCTAGATAGGGTTTCCTGTGTGACCCAGTCCACTCACAAGGGACCATGGCAAGGCATCACTGAAAGGATCCAAGTGTGAGAAGCACCTCCCACAATGCTTAGCACATCTTACAGGGTACTTGCTGCCACCACCATCATCATCACGAGGACTGCTATCATAAATGACATGATTTAAAGCTGCCCCTACACAAGAAGGAAAATCCAGTTCTAACCCAACAGGATACTAGGGAGGCCTGAAGTTAACACAGCTAATCTCCTGGCTCAAAAGCTTCCCAGCTAATTGAAAAATCCCACTTTTTGTTTTACTCAATCTCTTGCCTTCCATGCACCTGCTAATACAGGGTGTCCCTGGACCCTGGAAAAAG
Source organism: Ochotona curzoniae (assembly GCF_017591425.1). Classification (NCBI taxonomy): domain Eukaryota; kingdom Metazoa; phylum Chordata; class Mammalia; order Lagomorpha; family Ochotonidae; genus Ochotona; species Ochotona curzoniae. The sequence continues at coordinate 18,209,772 of NW_024466607.1, read as the reverse complement.
GAACAGATCCTGGTAAAGCAGGTAGGCTTACAGAGGTGGAGAAACCTACTGTGTCATTGAACTGTAATCTCCTGTTTTAAAATTAAAAATCTTAACACATATGGCAGAAAACAAAGTTGATCAAGCCTCCATGGAAAGGATGAAGAAAAGGAAGAAATTAAACCTTCTTCATATACTACTGATGCTCAAGGGAGCAGAGCAGGGCAGTCCTGGACAGTGCCACCAGAAGGTGAAACAGAATGCCATTTTCATACTTGTGGCAAGAGGGCATGCCCTTCAACTGGGAAACAATACACTGTATGTTCCTAAGATAGTTTCTGGCCTTACCTCAAACTTAGTCCCATGGAGTTACAATGATAATGCAACATGAAAGGGAATGGCCAAAAAGAATGAACAGACTAAAGGAAAGCTGAGGTTGGGGGTGGGGATAGTGCACAGCTTGTATTAGACACACAGACACACATTACTTCTGATCATTCTGGCAAAAGTCTTCCAAGAACCTAGGGTTAGAAGCATATCAAGCAGGTGAAGTATTCTAGCATGTGCAAGATTTTTCCGTGAGATTTCTGCTATTATCACATGAATAGGAACCACATCTCTATCTCTGTGTCCTTCCACACAACGGTCGTATAAGGGATCGACGAATGATAAATCCCACACGCACATAACAAAATCCAATGCTAGTGTCCTTAGGGGTAAAAGAGAACCCATGACAGAACCAGGCTCTGATCCCAGGTCTGAAAACTCAAACCCCAGCTCTGCCTTTTTCTAGCTGTGTGTTTTTTGATACATTACTCTTGGTGCCTCAGTTTCTCCTCCTGGCCCTATCTTGTCACTTGTAAACACTGATAAAAGGAGATACTATATATTCTGAAATCTGCAGTATCAGAACTTAGCTCAAGTCCTCTTGTCCTACAGCCCTCTGTGACACACAAAATCCTGTGACAGTGGGACCCGGTGTGGTAGCCCAGTGGCTAAATCCTGCCAAGTGCTGGGGTTCCTTAAAGGTGCCAATTCATGGGGCCCAGTTGTTCCACTTCCCATCCAGCTCCCTGCTTGTGTCTTGGAAAAGCAGAAGATGGCCCAAAGCCTTGGGACCCTGCACCCATGTTGGACGCCTGGAAGAAAGCTCCTGGCTCCTGGCTTCAGATCAGCCCAGCTCTGGCCATTGTGGCCACTTGGTGAGTAAACCAGCAGATAGAAGATTTTTCTGTCTCTCCTTCTCTCTGTAAATCTGCATTTCCAGAATAAATAAATCTTTACCCCAAAATTCCTGAGCAGTGAACCATGCAAATGCTTCTGGGCCTGGGGTTCAGAGAAGCAGAAACAGAACTGGCAAACACTGATTCCCACAGACCAAGGAAAAAGCCAAAGAGAAGAGCTCAGAGAAGCTTCGAGTAGCTCCCAGGGTGAGATAACAATAACCACACTTGACGCTGGCTACATGGATGGATGGCTGGGACTCCCACTGGGCTTTCGAGTGGACTCCCCATGTGTTGCCCCAGTGCTGTCCTAAGGACCACAGCCAGGGTCTTTGGTTTTTCGTTTTGTCAAGCCAGTCCAGGTGCCTGTCTGTGCTTCAGTGTTGCAGAATTTGTCAAGGCTGAGAACCCACTGTATTCCACGCCTGGGTAACTCCCAAGCAGCTAAATGGATTGCTCCATCCAGCTATGAATAAGCATGAGGAAGTTCAGCCTGATGAGTCTGCCTGAACACATCACTGTCTGAAGCAAGCTTTCAGGATGAAGATGGACATCTCAACCGCTATCACGGTGCACCAGGAAGCCTGCGAGTTTCCTTGTGCCTGCAGTGGCCAGGCTTCTGTCAACTTCACTGAGTTCATCCATGTTCTGGTGTTTTACTAACATCATCAACGAGCACCCAACATAACATGACGTCCACTGTATAAGCAGGGAAATTGGAGAGTGAAGATGTGAAGTTCCTTGCCAGCACCTCATCGCTGGTCCTGGTGCAGCCAGGACTCAAACCCAGGTGCACTGTATGTGAAAATCCGGGCTTTATTCAATTTGCTTAAGATATCAAAATTTCAGAGTCCTCAGCCCTTGTAAAAATTCAGAAACTAAGCAAAGCAAATATTTTATGACTCACAGCAAAGACCACAAAATTCTGTATTCTTGACTGCCTCAACTGTGTATTTAAGAACCAAAGAAGTGACTATGGGTGTGTAGTGATTTTTCTGTCCCACAATACCCAACACAACACAGTTTACAGGAGTGAAATCACTCATTTCCAACACAGCACAAATGAAACATAATACCCATTTTGATTCAACAGTATGAGGACCATAAGAACAGGCATAGAAGATCACATAGCACTGTCAAAGATGTTTGCAATACGCTCCTTGGTTTCAAGAGAGTACATGCTGAAGGAACTCATCCAAAGTCCCCATTGTTTTATTGTTATATGTGCTTATATATTTCTGACATGTTTCATTTTAAATGTGTGTGACATATACTGGAAACACATCTACAGCTGGTCACCCCACATTTATTTACTTCCTGGATTTCCTAATCCACTAGCACCCCAAGAAAACTGTCAAATGGTCTCAACTCTCAACTGTCCATGGTCCAGAAGGGTCTCCCTAAGATGACAGGACAGTTCCAGAGCCATGCCAGGACTCCACTTGCAAGCAAGCCTGGCCATGTCCCTCTCCCGTCAGCAGGGGTCTAGCCTTCACCAAAGTTTAGTTTTTTCTGCAGAGAGTGAGCCCTGGGGGTTGACCGAGTTACACTTCTGAAGCATGACTTCTTTGGTTTTGTATAGGCAGAAGGCAGACACCACAGGTTATGGGTAGTGTGCAAACAAATCCCATAGGACAGGACTCTCCCTCAAGGCCCTGTCAAGAGAACACAATTCCCAAGACCTACTGTCAGACTGCAGAAAACCATGCAAGCATATCAGCAATTAATAATGATTTGCTCACATGCGAGACTGAAAATGTACTTGCCTTATCCTGACTGGCCAGAACCTTTCATTTCCAAAGCAGAATTTGATTAAGAAAACTACCTGATGGACACACAAGAGAGTTCCCAGAGGCACATGTCCGAGCTTCCCTCTACAAACCTAGATGTCTCTCTGAAAAAAGAAGTGCATGTGTTCCTGAACGACAGGAAGCTATAAATAGCAAACTGCCAGAAAAGTGCCATGCTAAAGAGAAACAGTCGTCATTGTTGGTCATGGAACACTCTACAGTCACGCCTCACTGTCAAGGTCCCAGTTGTGCTGTTAGACACACAATGGCCAGTTCTGAGCTTAAGGGGTGGGCTTCCATCTCGACGGGAGCAAGCTAAGGCCCTGCTCACTAGCCTCCTCTAGTCCCCTGAAACTACTTGGCCTGGTCTCTCCCCAACATCACACTGGCCCTAGCTCTCCAGCCTTGAGAGATGAGAAAGGGATCAAAGCAAAACCATCTGTAAAATCCAGAGCAATAGCAGTAACAAGTAATTATGGCAAACGCTCACCTCTGGCTTTCATCTTTTGCATAGCAATCATTCATTTCCAACATGTGACCGGTTTAAGTTTCAAGGGGTCCACATTGTGGGCTGTGGGTAGAACTGCCACCAGCAATGCCAGAATCCCACATGGGAACCAGCTCAAGTCCTGGCTGCTCCATCTTTGATTCAGCTCTCTGCTAATGGCCTGGGAGAAGCAACAGATGTGGTCCCAAAGTGTCTGGGCCTCTGCCACCCCTATGGTAGACCCTGAGACCTGGATTCAGCCTGTCCTGGCCTCAGTGGTTGCAGACATCTTGGGAGTGAACCAGTGGTTGAAAGCTCATTCTGTTTCTCCCTCTAATTCTTTAAACAAAGATTATTTTTTAAAAAATATAAGCTTCAAAAGGCAGAAGAATATCCAGCCCACATAGAGAGGAGCTAGACACACAGTAGGTACTCAGGCCCTGTTGCACAGTCCTCTCTCATGTCGGCTGACGCCCACAGATACCAAAGCCCATCTTCCATTTTCTTTTGCTACTGAAACCAGCAAGTGGCTCAGCTGCCTTTCTTTCATGTCAATGGAATTCTGCAGCTGAAAAGACAGCCCAGGAGACCACAAAGGGCACTGCTGACACTAGCCGGGGTTGTGGACAACAGATGCCACCATTTAATAACACATTCCACCATGCACACCCCAGCATGCCCTCCTGCCCAACCAGCCTGTCTGCAGAGCCTCTGGGTACATGTCAAACAGCCTGCATCACCCACGAGCAGTGCATTTCCTCCTGAACCCTGCACTATTCTCCTTCAAGGCAGGTACCACAGGAACTCTTTAGAGTTTTGCTTACCATTCTTACCCTGCAACTCATTATAGCTTTAACTGCATCCTAGATGGACTGAGTCAGGCCAGGCCAGTGTAATGCTGAGCAGGTGAATGGCACAGACAGGCAGAGCCCAGCCTGCACTTGTGGGCTCTGCTGAGCTGGGTCAGGGAGAAGGTGCCAATGTTTTCTCTAACTCAGTTTGGCCTCTAACATTCATCCTTGTCTTCCAAATGGAAGCATTCTTCGTACTTACTCCAAATCCATTCCCACTAGTGTTTGCTGGTAATCGCCGCCTTTGTAATAAATAGACGAGCTGGCTGTCACCTACCTAAACCCCACTATGAAGATGGCTGAAAACTCAAAAGATTAAACCCCTTGCCAAACAGTTACTGATAGCAGCTATGTTGAACTAGTATGTCACCGTAATGGATCACCAATTAGTTACACATCAATAAACAACCACAGCTAAGACAACAGGGAAGAAAAATCCCAAGCAAAACCTCGCAAGGGGATTCACAGGAAAACACTAGTATGCTAAGACTGAGAGGGAGTCTAGCCCTGCCTGGTAGAAGTCAGATCAATGCAAGAATTCAGGATCTAATGTGCATAATGGGGAGGCTGTGGGGAGGGTCATGAGTGGAAATGACAAGGAGACAATTTCCAGCTCTCCCGAGACCTGTCACGCTCCAGCCAGAAGAAAGGGCCCCAAGTGCCCACAGCAGCAGCTGTCTCACCAGCATGAGGATGTGAGAGAAGCAACAAGAGCTCAAGGAGACTGGCACTCCCCTCTGTGTGCCAGGGCAGCATGGGCAGCAATGTCATCCACCCCACAGTCACCCCTTCCAGTCTCATAGCCTTTACATCTGTCTGGTGTCTGCAGAACTCCCCCACAGAGCTGTCCACAGCCTTGCTGACCTCCCAAGCAGGTGCTGCTACCTCACCACACTGCTTCCTTCCAAAGGCGGGAGCTCCCGGCAATTCCCTTCTGCTCACTGACTTGACTGTCCGTCTCCCCAGCAGAACGGAACCTCTGGGTAAAGTCGCTCACCACACACCTCCAGCACCAAAGCACAGGACTGCTACCTAGGGAAGTACACAGTAAGCAGCTATAGATGCCACCTGAGTCACTAAGGGAAAAGTATAGCTGCAAATGCACTTCCTGTCCTGACCCAGGTATGAACAGACCCAGAGAATTTGAGTGACTTGCTCCCTATCCCCAATGTCCCCAAGTACTTTAATGGGACACAACAATACATCCAAGAGCCATCTGTAAGTTTTGTGCTGGCCAGGAACCAGCCTTCACAGGGTGAGGACCTTTCTCCTCATCAAAGCCTCATTCTCCCAGCCTTTACAGACACACAGGTGCACACCCAAGTCTGTACGGCCCTCCTCATGGGTTCCCAGACTTTGCTGTTTCAATGCCAAAATTAATTTCTGTTCTTCCCTCTTGTAAGAATCCATCTTATTCACCTTTTCCCTCTTTTACACATTCTAAGAAAACCCTCAGTTTCCTGAAGAATGGATTCAGAAGTTCCCATTTTTGACCCAAGCTCCGACCAAGCTGGCTGCAGTGTGATCATCACTGCTGTTGGGGACCCAGACACTGAGGCATATGAAGCCACGCTCCTCAGCCTGGAGCCAGCAGACAACACCTCCTTGTATCCACTGTGTAGGTAGGGGAGGAAAGGGGGCTCAAAAAGGAAAAGCCGGGGCAGTCTGAGGGTCTGGGAGCACAGTTCGTCTCACAGTACAAGGGTGAAGAGAGCGCCTAACTCGCCCTCTCTCCTTCCTCTCCTGGACTCATGCTGAACTCCAGCAGGGTTTTCCTCATGCTCTTACAACCTGCAGAAGAAAGGGCTGCAGCACACAGCTGGGCATGGAGCCACAGCCTCAGTGCAGTGTCATCACCAGCAAATGCTTAGGCAGCTCTAGAAGCACTGGGGTATCTGAGGAGGAGGGGCAGGATATCTTCCCACACGTTTACCACACCCATGCACCTGCTAGGAGAGGGGGGAGAGGGAGGCCTCTGAGGATGTCATTTAATTCTACTTACACCCACGTATCTTTTGCTTTCCATTTGTTCCTCAAGCAATTCCCAGGAGAAACTCAGAAGCCAGAGACGGCTGAAAGGAGGAGGATATAGTTCCACATTTCCACCCTACCACCATTTTTCCTACTGTCAAATTATCTCAGAGTCTTGAGGCTGGCATTGTGGCACACTGGATTATGCTGCCTCCTGCAATGCTGCCATACCATAGGTTCTACTCCTGGCTATGCCACTTCCAATCCAGCTCCCAGCTAATGCACCTGGAAAAGCAGCAGAGGTTGACCCAAGTACCTGAGCCCCTGTCACCCATCTGGGAAACTCAGATCAGAGTCTCAGGCTTCTGGCTTTGACCTGAGCCAGTGCTAGACATTATTGGGATGTAGAGAATCCCTCCCCTCTGAACCTTTGTTTAAATACAGAGAGAGAGAGAGAGAAGAGAGAAGAGAGAGAAAAGAGCAGAGAGAAGGAGGAGGAAGAGAAAGCAGCAGCAGCAACAGGAAGCAGAAGCTGCCTCTTCATGGTAAGATTTTTGAAATCTTACCCTTATCTCCCCTTCAGTAGAGAGAAAAGTTTCAAAGCAGGGACCTTAAAGCTTGGCTCCAGTGACCGACTGCTAGGCACCCTGGCCCAGGTTCCTCCCTGATCTGCACCTGTTTTCTCGCTCCTGGATGGTGGAAAGAGTGTGAATATGTCACTCATCTGCATGCTATAGTCACTTCTGATAACTGCCAGTCCTACTCTAAACTGGGCAAAGGCAAGGGGGTAGAGGAAGTAGGGTGGAACCCTGGGGTGCTACAGCACAGAACAGACACCTCCAAGCACCCCCTGCACAGCAGCAGCCCAATAAAAACTTGCTGGGCAAGTATGAAACCCCCTTTGGCCATGAAAGGCCTTTCCCAAAAGCTCACCATGCAAGTGTCCTGCCGCTGAAATAGAAGCAAGCTGCCTTCTCCCATGAATGCCTTGGCTTGGTTTCCTGAGTGAGCAGAGTGGACATGCCTAAAGGAGACTGCATTCCTCTGCTCCTTGAGCCCTCCAGTGCTTCCCCATCTAATTGAGAAGAAAACCCAAGGAGTCTGTGGGGGCACCAAGAAGACGCTTCGGCTCCCTGCATTCCCCCCACCCACTTCACTGAAATCAGAAATGTCTCATTAGGATGGGTGTTAGAGCTAGCGATTAAGACACCCACATACTATAGAGGAGTGCCTGGGTTCAAGCTTCAACTCTGGCTCTCGAGTTCAGTTTCCTGTTCGTGCAGACCCTGGGAGTGATATCTAAGGTGACTAGGATCCTGAATCCTTGGGGACAGATTTGGATCGAGTTCCTGGCTCCCAACTTTGGCCCCATCCCATCTCCAGCTATTGAGGGCATCTGGGGAGTGAACAAGGTCTCTGTCTCTGATGCTAGAAAGCAAAGTTTTAGAAGTGTCTTCTTTCAGATTTTCTCACAAAAACACAGACACATCTCTTATTTTCCCTTCTACCTCTAAGATGATTTCATTTCTTGCTGCATTCAGACCCCTGGGCACTCAGCCCCTTGTCACCCAGTATCAACAGCAGCACCATGCCCTTTTCTCACTTCCTTCCTGTGTATGTATTTCATCACCTTCTGACTCTTCACACGGAGCATAACCTGTGTGGTTCACTCCTACTGCTTGGCACTCAGGCTAGCACCTGCTTCATCAAAGCAGGTGCTGGCTAGCACAGGTGCTCAAGAATACCTGCTGCACTGCTGAGTGAACAACACAGGTATTCCTAGAAAAGCAGGCAGAGAAAAGAAAGGAGCAGGGAGGACAGAGACCCTGCTGCCAACTTTGCCAAAAGTTGGTGACCAGCATGCAGAGCAGCACCTGCCAAGCGTCCAGGACACAACTGGATATCTGCGTGTCCGTCAACCATACAAGGTCAGCCAGTTATGTCCTTCAACAAGCTTCCCCTGAACGTGGGGAGACCTGAGCACTCTCAGTACAGGCAGTTCCCAGGCTGTAAACAGACCCTGCTCCTTGCTCTGGGAGTTTATGTGCCTAACCATGAGGCAAATTACCAACACCAGAACAAACCAACAGGGCATGGAGCTGACCCAACAGGACACATGCAGGAGGGACACATCAGAGAAGTCTGGAACGACTTCTGGCCCCAAGGATGGAGTGGACAGGATGCAGATTCCAGTGAAGAGCTCAAGACCACATGGTCAGCCCTCACTGTCTGCGACTGATGGTTTCCAGGACCTCCCACCCGACTCCCTGCCAAGGGTAACACCACAAACGCTCAAGGCCATTGTGTCAGATCAGATGTAGTGTTTACACAGACCCCATGGGCTTTCAATCCTCTCTGCGCTATTCACAACACAGAAGACCACCAGGGAGCAGCAACAGGGACATGCATTTCTTTTCCTAATATTTTCAATCTGCCATGGACTGGATCTGTGCATGGGGAATGCACAGATTGTACTGCAGATAGACAGTATATGAAGGGAAAATGCAAGAAGAACTCGCTTGTTGCATGTGATAGGGACAGCAGGAAGGCAACAAAGTACGAGGCAGAGATGAAAGTGTGGGTCAGAGTGAAACAGGCAGTGTGGGGATGGGAACAAAAGTTTTACACATGAGGCTCAAAGGTCAAAAAATATGCATTTTCACCTGTCAATGTGTAGTCGAAGCCCGTAGGCAGAAGAAAAAAAATCAAGTACAAGGCAGTAGAGCCTTATGCCCCACCATCCACAATCCCACTAACCTCTTCCCACCGGGATGGAACAGAACAGCTTACAGCAACAGCAGTCGGCATTTCCTGGTCACTGCTCTGTGCCTTCAATGCCCCTGCAGGCTTCACACCTGCACCTGCCCGTGTAATCCTATCACACCCAGAGGTGGGGACTGTCATTGCGTTCTAGGACACAAACAGACTCTCAGTGGTTATTGACCCACGCCATAAGAGGCGAGATCATGGATGAATGCAAGGAACTTGGTGCAAAGCCCCAGCCCTGCACTAATATTTGCTGAATCTCAGACAACAGGAACTGTTTGACCACTGTGAACCAAACTAGAATGACCTTGGCGAACAAAAAAAAAAAAAAAAAACCAAAAACCAGGATGTTCACACTGACAAAAGACTTTTAAGCTGCTTCTGATTGTGAGAGAGCCTGGGAGATGGCATTTGGTTGCTAACGTAACAGGATTTTGGGGGGCATGAGGAACAGAAGGTCTGAAGCGAGGTCTGTTCTGCCAAACCTAGGACAGTCACACTAATAGAAAGTGACTATTGTGAATTAATGGATGAACCAGGACAGGGTGTGGAGAGCACACACATTGCCGAGGATGTGCAGCTGTTCCCTCACTAGCCACAGTCCCTAAAATGTCATTCCTCCTATAGTCATCTGTTCATTTAAAATTATGCTAATGAGAAAAGGCCTCATAAACAACATTAATAATGAAATACAAGACACGGAGCTTATTTGATAAAATATTCAACAAAGGTTTAGTTAAACTGGGGTGGAGGGGGAGACACAGATTTCTTCAAGGGAGAATCCTGCCTATCTGAAGAACGAAAGAATCACACATCTGTCTTGGGTCAGAAGCAAGTAGAGCCACAGCACTGAGTTCATCTGCGCAGAGTGGAAACGCACTTGGAGTGGCGAAGAAACCAAAAGTGCTCCCCTCCCAAAACTAAACAGCAGAGAAAGGGTCCGGATGAGTGTCATGCCATCTTCATGCCTTGAGATAGCTTTACTATATTTCACACTTACAAAAGAGGACAGAATCCATTCTAGTGACTGATGGCTCATGTGATAGCTACACACAGGCTGCTGTTGTTCCTAAGTAGAATGAAGCTGGCCTGCTGTTCCATGTCCCATCACAAAGTTCTCTGGATACAGGGACAAGAAAAATAGGGTCCTTAGTCACCTCCTCCCACACCCCTCCAATTTGATGTCTCTGGTTAGGAGTGTTTTCTACTTCCCTGGGTAGGAGGAACATCTGACTTCTCTAACTCCCTCCAACTTCACAAAACAAGCAGAGCGGTCCTCAGTGGCAATCAGCTGCAGGGATAGCAAGTGGGAGAGAAGGCCACCGAGGTATACAGTGGCACTCAGTGAACGCACCAATAGTAAGTCAGTGAAGAAATAAGAGCTGCCCCCAAGTCTTTAGTGCATTTTCAAGAACACAGGGGGTTCCTGGAGGGTTTGCCTGGGAGGCAGCACACCACAAAGCTCTGTCTCAGTAAGTACAGATTCCCTTCACACACACAACCTACTGGCCTTTGTAACAGCAAGGCCAGCCTAGTGGTTAAAGTCCTCACTTTGCACATGCCAGGATCCCATGTGGGTACCAGTTCATATCCTGGCAGCCCCGCTTCCAATCCATCTTCCTGCTTGTAGCCTGGGAAAGCAGTCGAGGATGGCTCAAAACCATGGGACCCTGCATCCACAAGGTAGACCCAGAAGAAGCTCCTGATTCCTGGCTTCAGATCGGCTCAGCTCCGGCCATTGTAGCCACTTGGGGAGTGAATCAGTAGACTGAAGATTCTCCTCTCTGTCTCTTGTCCTGTCTGTATATGTGACTTTCCAATAAAAATTAATTTTTTTTATAAAAAGGTGTGTGTAACATATAACTGAAGAATCACCTCTAGGCATTTATCCAAAAACATTTATCTAAATCTGGAAAGTACTATGATTGCACTTCAGACTTCTTCCTGTGAAGTACACCAAGAGTGTGTCCTCAGGTAAATACAAGTAGAACATTCTGGTGGGGTATGCACAACCTTCAGTGTCACTGCGGAGTCCATGAACCAGTACTCCTCCAACCTACCATTCATGATCAACACCACTGAAATATGGCAGCAGGTTTATCTGTGGGTTCCCTCACTCAGCATACTTTCAGTTTAAGCTCTGGTCCCTAGCCAGGACTTGAGAAACATCCCCACTTCTCCCTACTCTAAGGATTGAGGTAAGGATGGAAGAACACAGAACCTGGCAGCCTGGTTCACTATTTTAGTTATTGACTTAGCAACAAGGAATCAGATTTGTACCCCAGTCTGGGTCTCTCCTCAGGTCTAGAGACTAGTTCCAAATCCTGTCTGATGTACAGGACCCTTAAAGTCAGCAGAAATATTTGATGTGGAATTAGTGACCCTGCCCTCTATCCCAACAGGGCCCTTTCTCCAAGGCTTCCTACCCAGAAAGTGACCTTTGACCCCTTCAAGCCAAATCATATACAACCTTCTCTACCTGTCTTCTGGTACCACAGCCTCACAATCCTTAACTCCTCCTCCTTCTATCCTTAAATATTCACAAATCTCCCTACTCTTTATCCTCCCTGCCATGATTACCTATAGCCCACAATGCTAAACTCTCCTCCTGACAACTCCAACAGCCATGGCGGCCAGCTCCCCAATTTTATTCTTACCTCTCCCCAATCAATAAGTTACCAAGCTGATGCTATAGGTCTAAACCATGTGTGACTCTTCTGCTTGAAACCTTTTTGTGCCTTCTCAGTTAGGACCAGGTCCAATGGATTACCAGGCCCCTGTGATACTGGAACTCCTGCTCCCTCTTACCCTGTCACATTAGCACCACCCAGTCCTTTAAATATCCCACACCCTGAAAAACCTCATGTCTCCCCTCTCCCAGTGAAAGCCAAGTCGACATCCGGTGCCATCGCTGCCTCAAGGATGCTTACCCTAACTCCTTCCTTTTAGTGTCTTTAACTGTCCTCATGCTTATCTTTAAAAAAAGTTTCCTTTTAAACATTTAGCTACCTACAGGGGGCACCTGAAAGGGAGGAGGGAGATAAAGCTTCTACTTGCTGATTCACTCCCCAAATGCCCACAACGATCATGACCGGGTCAGCCCGAACTAGGAGCTAGAACCTCAATCTGCTCTTCCACATGTGTGACAGGGACCCAGTTACTTAAGCCATTACCTGCTGCCTCCCAGGGTACCCATCAGCAGAAAACTTTAATCAGGAGCAGGACTCAAACTGCAGCAGTCTAATACAAGATGCAGGCATCTTAGGCCAGCATCTTAACCACTATACCCAACACTGGCTTGCTTGCACTTTTTAAAATATCTTTGTCTCCCCTAGAGATACAGAAGTTTCATGAACTAAAAGACAATGCTTGTCTGGCTATAAAATAAAAGGCCAGGATCAGTTCACTCTTTCACCGGCTGGCAATAACTTTCGACAAGTAACTTAACTTGTCTAGGTCTTAATTTCATTATCTGTAAGATGGAAATATTTAATATCAGTCTTTCTAATCTGCAGAGTTATTGGGAAGGACAAGTAAGATATCAGAAGTATAAGCTAAAGTTTTTAAGCTCTCTGTAAACAAACTAACAGCAAGGGTTATTATTACAGCTAGTTTCATAATCCTAGCAGTGTCTCCAGTCCTTTGTCGGCAGTAAGTTTTCAAAGCACAAGGGGATTAACCTTGCTTTGGGGTTTTTTTAGTATACTTTTTATTCTCCCTGAAGACATTGAGGCTGTCACACAAACAGGCTGAGGGACACTGACCTTGGAGAGAATGAAGACAACCAAGAGAGGAGACAGGGACTGGGGAGAGATGGAATGGTCTCTTGGGATCAAGGCATGTATGTCTTCCCAAGCAACACATGGTCAGGGCTGAAGAAGAGGAGATTCCTCCCTTCTTTTTCTTTACATGAAATCCTCTGGCCAGTACACCTGCCTCATAGACTGTCTAGCTTAAAAGACACTGAAATACTGCCCCTCACATCAACAAGGCAGGCAGTTGGACCACCAACATGCTCAGGAGATGACACTTCCCACAGCCCCTCACATACAGATTCTACACGCAGTGAGGGGCTGGGGTCATTCCCAATACAAAGCTGGGACTACTTCAACCAAACAAGGAGGTGACAATGGCTGTGGAACATGGCAGCAGCTCCTGGAGGTGGGGACTCCAGGCAGGTGCTCCAACATGTCCCTGTGGTCCTTACCCTGGCTTCTCTGCCTGCCTGCCTGCCTGCCTGTGTAAGGTTCAATTTCCTCCCTTGCAGGCGAAGGAGAACACTGCCGGCTGTGTCTCCCTCACTGGAGGCTGTCAAGGTCAAACCGGGAAGTACACAGGACAGTCTGCATGCTGGGGCCAGAAAGCTGTCCCTTCCTACCAGGCATCGCTCCCTGGGGCAGAGACCAGCCATTAGCAAGCTGCCTCTGGCAGGGCAGGCATGGGGGAGGCTCAGTCCCAGGGCCAGGGGAAACAAACTGCTCCCCCAGACAAGGACAAGGTCCCCACTCATGCTCGTGCTTGAATCAGGTGCTCAGTTCATGTGACACCCATCAAAGCGAGTGGGGGGGGGGGTCGAATCACAAAGCAGGCTTTGATGATGCTGTGAGGGAAAATAGGTCAACTTGCTCCAAGACCCAGACCTGGCCTTAGCCCAGAGTCTGTTCAGCAGTGGGTTTTTCTTTGTTTCTAAAGACAATGACAGCTCTCCTGGCTTTAGGACTGCAAGTAGGCCAGGCATATCTGCTGAGAAGCCAATCTAAGCACACACGGCTATGCACACACCCACTCTTCCACCCAGATCCCCATGTGCCAATCTGGCCCCGGCTACAGGCTCAGGGGAATGCCAGCCTGGGCTCCAGCCTCCCTGGAGTCGGCCACTGTGTCTCCCTTTCCTGTCTCTATTCATTGAACTTCATTTATGACGCAGAAGTCCAAGTGTGATTAGACAAAGGCATGTGAAGATGGCAGCTCTGACCCATGTTAAAAATGAATTAGGAAGCTCAAATTGACACATTCCTTTCTTTAAGAGAAAAAAGGACTGGACATAAAGCAAAGGCGTGAATTAAGTTTTTTATTCTGCAGGGAAGCTTTGAGTGCAGAAAGAATTGGGGGACATCTGTCTATTGAGACATCACACTTTTCTCTGCAGATACTTCCCAGCCCTCCCACCACTCCAAACTTCCAAACCAAAACCCCAAGCTGCTAATAGAGACATCTCTGCAAAGCAGCAAACAGGCCAGGCAAGCTTGCTCTCCTCTCTCTCTTTCTCTCTCTCTCTCTCTCTCACACACACACACACACACACACACACACACACACACACACACACTCTGAGCAAATACATCCAGGGACACCAGCTGCAACAATGTAAGGGCCGGACAAATCTTCTAACCTCCCAAGCACAGTGAGGAACACCAGGTTTGACCTTGGAATGGTTTCCAGTAAGCTGGGGAACAAAATCTCAAATAGAAGTGTCCCCTAGGAGCAAGGACTGTCTTCCTTCCGATTCAGGTCTTAGGGTCTGTAAATGCCAAAGGGGGCAGGAAAAGGGGCTACAAATGCAGTCAGATGAGGGCTGACACTGAGGCACCGCATTTGAAGTCATCACTTGAAAAGCCCATATCCTGTATCAGAATAGCGTCAATGTGAGTCCTGGCTGTTCTACTTACAAACCAGCTTCCTGATAATGTCCTGGGAATGCAGCAGATGACAGCCCAACTACTGAGTCCCTGCCACCCACATGGGAGACCTGGATAAAGTTCTGGGATTCTGGCTTTAGCCTGGGTCCAGCTCTGGCTGCTGCAGGCATATGGCAAGCGAACTAAAGGATGTAAAGTGCTTCTGCTCTCTCTCAATCTCTCCTTCAACCTCTCTGACACTACTCCTTTCTCTCTGCCTCTCAAATCAATCTTTAACATTCTTACCTTTTTAAAGATGGAACTGAGTGATTAAGATTCTGCAGGTCTTGGTAACAGGAAAAGAGTGGGACATCCTAGAAGGGCCAGGCAGGAGCATCCAGCCAGCCACTTGACCCCCTCACTCCCGCTCCACATGGCACACCTCTGCCAGCTGCTTGTGATGTGTATGGGTTACCTGGAGACTAACCATGACTGTTGATGTAGACTGCCTCCTGAGCAGAAAGCTCACCAAGGGTGAGATGTGTGTGCCTGTCTGGGCCTCCCTCTCTGTTCATGCTGTCAATAAGCTCCTGCATGAGCAAGAACTGCCTGGAGAGCAGGCCTGGGTGTGCATGACGACACAGGCTGTTCAGCTCCCAGCTGGACCATGACCCACCCAGCCTGGCAGGTCACCTCCAAACATTATGGCCACAACTGCTTGCTCTTCAAGGCAGACTGATGCCCTTGCCTTTGAAAACCAACTCTTCTTGCTGTACTTTTCTTAAAAAGAAAAACAAAACTGGATCCTGAAAAACCACAGAGGGGCCAATTCCTCCTCTGGACTTTCATTACTACATTACAAAGTAGACCAAATCCAATGGAAAAGCAAATAACCCTGCCAATCTGTCAGCTTTAAGTCTTCTGCAGGGCTAGTCACCTGGCATGTCTATTGCCAAGATGAAGCCAAGGCAGCTGCCGATGTCCCTGCCCTCCGTCAGGCAATGTTACATCCACCTAGCCAAGCTCCTGATCAACACCTGGTGGCTCTGCAGACATGAAGTTCTTTCACAGCCAAAGACGAGCACTGGCTGCTGCTGGCAGGACTGTTCAAGTCAAGCAGGAGTCAGATGAGGTTTCCAAGCATCTGCTTCTGGTAAAGGGCGACACCCGTCTTGAGGCAGCCATGTTCCTGAGATCATGGAATTGATGCAAGCCCTATAAAAAGGCGGCCCAGGTGGCACATGGCAGGTTGCTGGCAGGAGAAGTCAAGACATGTCCCTGTGCTTAGAGAGGAAGAGTCGGGTAGGTCAAGGCAGAGAGATGACAGAATCAGGACCCTGGACATGGCAGAGTGGTCAAAGACGCCCACTCTGCCACATGACAGCCCATGAGGAGACGATGAATATCCAATGCTAAAGCAAACATCTGCCCTGGGCAAGCATACCCTGTGAGTTTCCAAGGCTGAGCTCCAGGTAGGGAAGAGACGCCCTTCTGCCCACTGGGGAACAAGTACAGTCTAAGGAAACCAGCAATCAATGCCCGAGAACAGGAAGGCCTTTCAAACTGGGTGACATGATCCCTGACAGAAACACATTATTTGGGGGCTTTTAACATGAATCCACCTGCCAGCCCTTGCCCTCCTAGATTAAGGTAGGAGTCCCTTCAGAGGTGAGAGAGAACTGAGAATGATGGGGAAAGAGTGCACGCGTATGTGTGCACACACACAGAGACACATGTGTCAACTTCAGGGTGTTCCTAAGGAAGCTGAAACTCACTGTGAGGCTCCTCAGGAGCCTGCTCCCAGACAAGAGCCCCATCCCAAAGGCAGGCCAGGACAGGTGGGCATCTGGGGGAAGAACCCCATGGTGGCTGTTGGAGCTTCCTGCCCCAGTGGTCCTTGCTTGGCTGCTCCCAGCAAAGGGCTTACCCTGCCCCTTCTCAACCAACACCATTCCCTTTCTTGGGTGCTTCCTCCTGTAACCTTCAAAATGTTCAAATCCTAATCAGCTCAAAGCTCTGCCTGTCCTAGAAGCCCAGAGAATCTTCTCCCACATTCTCTTGGGTCCCCAGATGCTTTACAAATTGATTTACACTTTCTATATAAGCCCCTCCCTCACTCAATCCCAACAACGTTGATTGGTGGCTGAGTTTATACCTAGGCTGAACGGTTCATGGTAAAGCCCAAGTGAGGTTCTTCCACTGAAAATGCTTTCTGGTAAGCAAGGAGATTGCTTGGCTTTAATGGGAGAGGGGCCAGAGGTGTGGGCTTGGAAGACAGAAAAGGGAATCCGCTCTCACTGCCTTTAGAAGGCGAGGCAGGGCTGGAGAAGTAGCAGGGTGTTCAGCTGAAAATCCAAGAGAACCTACCTCCACCAAGACCAGAATGCCAAGTACAGGGCAGGACCTGTGCACCCAACACCATCGGCAGGCACCAGGATCAGGCTTCAGCCCGTGGACCAACACGGGAAAGAACAGAATGTTCTGGCAACTGCCCAGAGGCTCTATGAGTGACAGCCACTGGAACACACACACACTGTCCCAGGTATGAGCCACACCCACAGATGGAGATGGGTGGGCAAATGTGCCAAGCCAGTGCCCTTCAGGCATGCACACCCGACCCAGCCTCAGGAGCAAGCAACAGAGGTGGCCCGGGGGCAGCAGCAAACTCCAGATCCATACCTCCCAAGGTAGAGAACTGAAACATGCTTCCCTCCACAAGCCTTGGCTTTCCTGTGTGTATGTGTATAGCATTTTCCTGTTTGTTAAAAGAGAACACACCCATCCTTATTTTCTTGTATTTGAGGTAAGAACACTGAATTCTAACTCAGAACACTGTATTGGAATTCATCTTCCTAGCACTGAGGTTCTAGAAGGCATTTCAGTTTATTTAGCAAGGATCTGCTCCATCTCACACAAGACAGGGCCCTGAGGAAGTCAGACAAGATAAACTATGACAAGGCTCTTCCGGAATTGGCTCCCCAGCTGGCCAAACACAATGAAATATGAAAGCAATATTGAGGTGACGGAAATCACATCGTGCATGGACGTGTGTAAGTGCCTGTCCAGTGTGACACACCTATGCACCTGTCCAAGAAAGATTGATAAACATCTCACAGAGTCTGCATTGTGGACCACCTCCTATGGGTGGCTGTATATTGTCTCCTGTTATTCTCATGTTTGCTGCAATGATAATGCCTCTTATGCACTGATTACTTTAGTAAAATAAAGCCAACCATCTACAGGCTGATAGGCAGCAAAGTGTGTTCCTTGCAGCCTCTCCTGCAGTGTCCCAGGTTCCCATGATATTTCTGTGATGGGTCTCCCACAGGCACTGAGCCTTGGCTTCCAGCCAATGTTTCTTATCCCTTCTTGTGAACCACACAGGCCACACGCAAGCCAAGCAGAGCAGCAACTTGAGGCCCTCCAGAGGATGATGGCTGGGACACCCAGCCCACAACAAGGCCTTAGGACTAGCAAGGAGGCCATGCCTGGACTGGAACTGGGCTCTCTTCCTCCTCATCTGTGCCCTTTCCTTTCCTCACTGCCATACTGTTAACTTCACTCCCTCCTGAACAAGCACCATGCGGCCGGTCCAGCCCAACCCTTAGCTTAGGACTTTATTCCTTCACTAAGGTACAAAAACATTCCATGAAACTTCCCAACATTGACTTTGGGTCTTCTGGGCTGGCATTAAATATTCCCCTCTTCTGAGAGCAGCACCTCTCAGACTGTCCGTACTCAGGAGAGAAATCCTGTACACTGCAAGGTACTGTACGGCTTAATTGGGATGCACAGTAGGTGTGGTATATGAAATTAATGCTTCAGTTCACACACAGCATTCTCATCTTAGCATGGACTTCCCGGGATATAATCCTATCCTAAGCCAAAGAACCTCTCTGTATATTAAACACACATACACAGAAATGCATGCGCACAGTAAACCCTTGCTATCTGTGTGGCACATTCTCCTGTGTTCTTGCCATTTCTAAATTAGGTAAGACACCCAATATGATGTAAATGTTATAGAAATAAGGTAAGATACCCAATACAATGTAAATGTTATATAAATAGTTTTTATGTGGTACTCTAGGGAATAGTGTTCAGTTTATACTCCTTCCATACAGACTTAACTTTCACTGACTATTTTCAACAAATATTTTCAATGAGTGCAGAGGCAATATAAGCCTGTGCATGTATAGCTCTTGAGCAAAAAACTGGAATCAATACACAAGTGACCCAACTGTTAGAAATGAACTTCAGTCACATACGACAGCTATGCTCCAATTTCATGCAACAAATATACTGTATTTAATACTCTGTAATACATATTAAATAGCCTGTAAGCATCTGCCCCCCACACCAACCACCACTGCAAGATTCACGCTCAGTAAACGGACATGGCCTGGGCTTTCACCGCTCATAGTGCCGAAGAACACCTGGTGAAGTTATAAGAACACATCAGTGTAAAGCTGCCCCTGCACCCAGAAATCCACACTGTACAAACAAGAGAAAGGGATTAACTCCACCATACTGTTATTTGCCCAACAAACATGCAACCCTGGGTGTAAGGCCAGATCCTTGGCACCATGGGAAACACACAGGAGCTGGCTAAGCATCTGTGTAGCACTCCACAGGCAGTGCTCCATCTGGTGAGAGATGCTATCAGTGCTGAGTCCAGCCAAGCTGCCCCAGGGGGCTAGAGCAAGCCACAGTGGTCCTTAGAACCCACCTGGAGTCTGTTTTGATAAAAGTGTGCATAGGAGGTATCATCAAGCTAGAGGAAATCAAATGCATCTTAATCACTAGGAGCAAACACATAAGGCAAGGGAACACCTGATGACTTTTCACCTGTTCTTCTCAGGGGGCTGCTGCTGCTTATGGCATCATGTGCTCCTCCACAAGGGCAGCAGGTATCACTTCTGTATGCAGAGCATGGCCCATCCGGATTATCACATGACTCCTGCAGAGAAGGCCAGAGCGAGCGACCATCTGCAGGGCAACACCAGGAGGGTGTTCTTGCACCTCTACCCAGTGCCTGTTCCCAAGCCTCCCCTGGCTCCTTCTGGCCATCAGCACAGCTCATGAGGGCCTGCCCAGCATGGCCTTGACCTTGTGTCCTTGCACCGAATGTGCTCTGACTGTGTCTGCACTAGGCAGGAAACCTGAGCACAGCACTAAGGGAGAAGGCCTGGCCAACCAAAGCCACCCACTCCTCTCATTCCACTACCCCAAAGGCCTGTAGGCTGAGACAAGGCAGTCAGCAGCTAATGGGGTACTTACTTAAACTTGGGCAGCCTGATTCATGTGAACAGTATGAAATCAACTAGATAAATGAAGTTTTGTTCTTTATACTAAGGAAAGATTTTCTTGAGCTGCCACCACCAAAATAATAATAATACCACCATTCTGAAGCCTTGCAGAGAATACCAAATCCTAAGGGACAACGTTTTGGGGCACCGATTTCACAAAAAAAGAGTGTCCTACAAAAGTAAGATCTTCTAAGTGAAAGCCACTTAAACAGAACATGCCTGAGGACCATCTTTCACCATGAAACAGGAGAAATGTGACTATGATTAACTGAAGTTCAAGTTGTGATTTGCTGTTTTCAACGTGACTGCTCAGTCCATCTGTTTGATTCCAGAATGCCTTGGAATGTTTTTTCTGGTTATTTTGCATTCATTGAATGAGCATGCCAATGTCAGCTTTCACTTACTCTGGAGAGCAGAAATATTAAGACAACTTTTCTACATTGCCATTTGGAACAGCAGCCTTATCCACAGGAAGGCTCCTTGGGGGCCGGCTCTAAGAGCAGCTGGGAACAGTCCCCAAGCTGACACTGTAGGCCAGCTCCAGCTCCTGCTCTCCACCCGGCCAGGGCAGTCCAGCAGTCACAGCTGGCCACACGCCGTCAAATGCATTCAGCTCTACACCCTCCACCCCACTCTGCCCTCTCCCTCCCCCTCCCACGTGGACATGGCCCTCAGCACCTTGGATGGCGCCATCATTCCCTGGAAAGTCTCCAGGACCCCTTGCTCAGCAAGCACTCACAAATGCAAACAGCAACAGCCTCAGCCCAGTGTGATGCCTGGGGCAGTTGGGTAGGACACTCACCCTTGAGGCACTCCCTGGAAAAGGGGTACAAAAGGATCTTTGAGGAAGTTCTTCCTCTGCGACACCAAGAAGCAGGTCCAGGCACAGAGCCCATCCTAAGCAGAGCAGCAGGCCATGAGCGAATCAGCTCCCTCAGCCTCACCTCTGTTTGGCCATGCTCGTCTTCCACCCTGTCTTGCTCCAGGCAGCTATAAGACCACATTCCTCCTTCAAACAGGGCTTAAATGCCACTCCTCCAACTCTCCCAGTATGTGGTTCTGCCTCTATCCTGAGCGCCCCAAGGATTCCCACCCTTCTGCATCTGTTCATCTGACCCTGGGGAAAGGACCTGTCCTTTTTCCCTAGTGTATTCTGCACAGAGTGGATGATCCATATTTGGTAACACACAGATTCAATGAGGTTACTTCCTGCTATGCTCTCTGCTTTAGCTAGATCTTTTCAAAACATGCCAGATCGAGGGCATAGTAAAATGATAAAACAAATTCAGGGCAGAACAACTATGCTTTCCACAAGCACATCTGGAACCAGAATAAAGAAACTGCACCTGGAGCCAGTTCTGTGGCAGAGTGAGTTAAGCTGCTGATGCCTATAACACTGGCATCCTATGATGGAGTGTCAGTTCACATCTTGACTGTTCCACTTCCCTTCCAGCTCCCTAATGTACCTGGGGGTCATCAAGAACCACACAGGCAACAGGTACTTTAGGAAGGTCTAGGAGAAGTGCAGCATGGTGCAATTTTTCATCAGTAGTGCCCATTTGGACTAAATACACCAGGGAGGGAGAGCAGATGGAAGAGACATTGCACCTCTTCCTCGTGACATGGACTCGACCCTGGCCACTGCTCAGGAACTGGCCACTACCATCCACCAGAGGCTTAAGGCCAAAAATAAAGAGCGCTGTAGAAGCAAGGAGGACAAATTCCACAACGGTAAGAATCATGGCTCCACAAGCACCTATTAAGGGAAGCTACAGCAGCCAACGTTTTTAAGGTGGAGGTTGGACGGGTCATCAGGTCTCCACACAGCGAGAGTCTTAATTCTCTCCACAGCACAAGCTTAGATGGAAAAACCATTAGTCTGATGGAAGACAGATTCTCATGTTCTTACGGGAAAACATTACAGAGAGCAGCGATGCTCTGGCTGAACAGCCTTCAGGGATTCTGCAGGCTAGAGATCTCATTGAGAATCCTCTCATTCCACAGACCAACCCTCATCTACACACACTGAAAGTTTCAGAGGATACACACCAGACAGCTCGCTCTGCTCTCCATCTTATTTCAGAAAGGCAAACAAACCCACAAAACAGCCTCCTGCTCTTTTGGTACCGTGAACAACGTCAACGTCATCTTCATCTTCACTGTCAAGGATAGACAGCCACAGATTCCAACTGAGATGCAGTAAGATATGTCCCATGTGGGTTGTGCATGCTGCCTCAAGTCACCACGTCCAGGAAAACCAATGAAACAAAGACCCGACCAAGGGCCATGGTCATTGTCGGCCTTGTCAAGTTCATGGGAGAGAGGGAAGGTTCCCATGCAACACAGATTTCCTTCCAACTCAAACCAGGCTCTGACCCAAAATAAAAACTTTATCATGTGTTTAGTCATTTCCTTTCTTATTTTTTAAACATTTATTTAATTTTATTGCAAAGTCAGATTCACAGAGAGAAGTAGCAATAGAAAGATAGATCTTCCATCTGCTGGTTCATTCCAAGTGGCCACAACCACTGGAGCTAAACTGTTCTAAAGCCAGCAGCCAGGAGCTTTCTTCCAGTTTAAACAACACTGACTTCTTCCCGAGTTGTCAATTGAGGACTGACCCTGGATCCCATAAGACCATGCCCCATAGCCACACCTGCAGGGACTGAAAAATTTCCTGGCAGTCACTCCCATGTTTGGTGCAAGCAAGAACAAGTCCAATGATGACTGATTAGACATGACAGCAGAATGCACATAATCCCAATTGAATCCAGCACCCATTTCCCTGACAGAACATGAAGCTGCCCTTCATTCCAGCCCTGCCCCACACTCAGCTTCTACAGCCCACCACTCCCCCTCCCTGCCCACATACAGTAATACCTCCACACCCACAGCCTTTACAGGCAGGCACCTTGTGAGCTCTCCTTCATTGTATCCTGATCCTAAGCCCAGGTTTGCTTGCCCTTCTGTGCACACCACAGCTGTAAATTCATCTCCAGCTACGAAGTCAGGTGTGGAGACCTCCACACTGCACAATCATGACTTCTTTGTACCCAACTGCTTCTCACTATCTCCCACTACAGACATCAGGCACTTCCTGGGGGCATGCACAAAACTGCAGAACCCCAACACTTGGCTGTCCCTGTCCTGTGCATTTGTACACTTCAATGGGGTCATGATCAAAGGCCAGCATTGCGATGCCATTGAGGAAGCCAAAAAAAAAACAGTCAATGGATAGGCCTGAGCATGCTCTGTGTTGGCGCGTGTGAGTGGGAGCAGGTGCAAGAAGCACATGCACAGACCATAGTGAGCACACAGGGGTGCTCCTGCCTGCTGAGGTACAACAGTCAGTTGGGAATCCCCGCTGGAGGGAAGCACATGAAACAGTAGCATTCAGAGGGTGGATTTTTGTGCAGAATTCAGTATAGAAGGGTTAAGGATCTGAGGCACCAACCCCACCCACTTCCATCTGGGAGAATTTCTTAGTCAATGGTTTTGACCCCCACTTAACTTTTTCTGTTCAATGGAATCGGGATGTATTTAAGAACCAAAAATAAAGACTTCCCTGCCAGGATTGGAATGCTCTTGGAAAGGGCTAATGAGAGCATCTGGGGAAACAGGTCCCCCAAGAAGGATCGCAAAGAGGGAGGTTCAAAGCACTTCCCTTCCACATCACCCTATGAGTTGGGTGCATCACAACCCCACCTCTTCAGGTGTAGAAGAGAAAAGGTCTTTTTGCACATGGGGCCCATGTGAACATGAGTGTGCCTGGCTGGGGAGCCTCACTGAGCACACAGGCCACACAAATAATGAGCCTCAAATTCTGAGATTCGCACTGCTTGCTTACTCAATCCTTCATTTAGGAAAGGGCAGACAGTGCAATGGTTTCACAAGCACATGAAGGTAGTTAATGCCTAAAATAATGGAATGAGTATACTCCTCTATAGTGCATATTTTTCCAAAATAAAAAATACCCTGACCTCATCACAGCCACTGATGGTATCTAGGGAACAAACCCAAGAGCTGGGTGATGAGAGCTCTCTCTCTCCCTCTTAAAAAGAGGTATCAAGAGTGCCCTCTATGCACTTGTCAGTGGGTACCACAGTTCACACTATCATTCATTCATCCCAATATAGAGTGTCCAAGTACCTGGAAATGCTCACTGGACATATCGCAGGGAAAGAACAGCTAAGGATCCCTGTCCTCTCAGATCTTTCATCTTAGCTAGGGAGACAGGACAGAAAACAAGGAACACGGGTCATGTGAAAGACACGGATAAGTAAAACAAAATCAGGAAGGGCAGTATGAACTGTCAGGGGGCAGAGATGGCCTGAAGACTTTGAAGAACTAAAGAAAATCAGTCAGCCAGGCAGATATCATGGTGAACAAGAGCAGGCCCAGCAAGTGCAAGACCCTGGGGCAGAGCAAGCCTGGCATGTCTGAAGAACAGCACAGAGACACGCATGGCTGCAGTGGAGGAAAGCACGGCCCCAGAGTCGGAGACGAGGAGGGATTCACACGGGTAAGCAAAACAGAGCTCATCCCTTGACAGTCAGCAGGACAGAGAATAATCAAATTTATGATCAATAATTATAAGTAATTCTTCCAAGAAACTAAGTTGGGTAAAATCAGAGAGGAAGCAAAATAACAGGAAGATGTTTTCAGCCAAAGATTTAAGCAAGTCCCATCTAACCAGGGTAACTAATAGACAGGAAGTCTTCAAATGAAAGAGATGTTTGAAAGCTCTGTGGACAGAAGTATTGAACAGAAGTGAAATGACAATACGGCGGAAGCATACTGGGCAAACAGTGGGGTTGTCAGGGATGTGGGAGGAGGCACCGAACCTGAAGCCTTGTGCGCCCACCAGGAAGGCAGGGCCCTGCTCCTGCAGGCACAGATTTGACACAGCGTCCAAGCCATCCTGGCCAGTGTGAAGCACTGGAGGTGTATGCCGATGGAAGCCTGGATCCAGGCACTGGTGGTAGTAGAGACCAAGAGAGGAAACAAGGTTCCCAACGCATCAGAACACAGGATTGGTAGATGATTCTGATGGCAGGATGAGGAGAAGGAGAATAACCAGCAACTTCTCAGCAGGTGATGTGTGAATACCAATAGGTAGGCTGTCACCTGACAGGGAGTAGGCAAGCAGGGTTGAGAGGAAGAAGCCAGGCCTGGATAGAGCGCTGGGGTCCAATTTAGATATGTCAATTTTGGGATGCCTATGAAATACACAAGTTAAGGCGGTTAATTTGTCCGGGGCAGAGCCAATAGTAGAGAGATAGCATACAGGGCAAGAGACAAACAGACAAGAGCTTGGAGACCATAAGCAAAGCAATCTCTGGGATATGCGGCTCTTTTCCCATTTGTAAAACCAGGCTGATATGCCAGGCACTTCTGGAGACCATGATGATGCCAAGCAGCTCTTGGGAAGAAGCTGCTCCACCTGCCCTTTAGAAAGCAACAGCCATGTAGCCTCAGCACCAGCTGAGATCTATATACCCCTCCAGAGCAGCACAGCCTCCTGACCATTGTCATAGATCTTCCCGCTCTCTTGGGACATCTCTGCAATAAAGCTCTTTGCTTCACACCAAGACACAGGATCGAGGGGCAAAGTTGTCTTGTGGTAGAGGGCTGGGGATTAATTTAAACACGTATCTGCAGCTGCAAGTCATGGGAGCTCAGCATGGCTGTCACCCCAATGGCAGGTCAACTGCAGCCCTTCCTCTTCCAGCTCTCCCATCTCTATCTCGGTGTTTCTACCAAGAGGGTGGAGTTCACAACCAACACTAAGGCTCATGGGAGGCTGTGGGCCCTTGGCCACACACCCAGCTAGGACGCCCCAGTGTACTAAGAATGGACTCTGGGTCAACAGCCCAGGGTGCTGTGCAAGGGACTGATTAGCTGACAATTCTCTCCACTGCACAGCCTCATCTAAGCATTTGGGGGAAAGCAGCTATGATGATGGCAAGCTTCCTCTCTCTCCAAAGTATGAATCTCCTTTTCCTTCTCTTCTGTACCCACCCATTACATCAAAACACGTGATCAGAGGGAAATCCAGAGTTGGCCCTCATCTCCAAAGAGGTAAATGCATTGAAAACTCACCATTCAAACACCTCCTCACAGCAAACTTGATCCTCAACTCTCTTCCCTGACTGCCTAATTTAAGAGCCCCCAACATCAGCAAAAACCCCAGGAAGCAACCAAAAATCACACGCAGCAGACAAGGACATGACGTAGGTATAACGGCAAGGCATCACAGGACTGTCACCCCAGATGAGGCTACTGAGTGGCCACAGAGCCACTCACTGGACCAACCTCACCAACTGCAGGACAGGCCTGTTGTGATTCATCTTTCTACGCCCAGCTCCCATCTCACTTTTCCCGCGAAGCCTCCCCTGACCATTTTTAGCCTTTGCTCATCGCTCCTCCTTTGAAATCACAGTACTTAAATTTATCTTGCTCACTTGGCACTTACCACATACTGCAGAGTGATGTGTATTCGACTGCTTCTTACACTTAATGGTCTGCTCCTGCGTTACATAACAGTGTGTGCCAGTCCACATGTGTACAGGTGCGGTGCACGCACACACTTGCATGTTAGCAGGAATGATCTCAATATGCTTCACCCAGAATTATCTGCAACCCTTCTTCCCTGAGTGTAACCCGTCAGTCATCATCAGGGCGGGGGAAGAGGGGCTCCTATTGATGCGTGGGTCCAAAGCCAAAGAGCTCCCTTTACAATATTTTTTAAGCCTACAATTGGCTTTGTGTCTTGTTTCCTTGCCTGTGTTTTCTACAGCTGTACCTCAAGGCAAGTGAGAGGGCTATAGGTGTCTATCTCCAGATCAAACACAAGTAACCAGATACTTACTGAGTGTCCTCTGTATACTTTGGAAGAAGAATCAAGTATTTAGTGAGCGCCCTCTGAATATTTTGGAATTAGGCTTGGTGTATATAGAAAGCCATTTTAGAAAGAGCCTTTCACACAAAATGAATTCTTTCTCATTAATTAGGAGATTCAGTTCCTCCAGAACATTCCATTCCTAAGCACTCTAGTTAAGTAAATTTTACTGAAAGGCAGACCATGAACTTTGGAGCAGAATAAATTCCTGAAAAAGGCTCTGTAAGTTGAAATGTAAATCAAATCTAATTTTTGCCACAGGAACAATGTTATATTAAACAATTATGTTCTTGACCAAAGACCAACTGCCAACATTTAAAAACTACAAATTCTTCATTTCAAACTGGTTTTAATTGCAAGCAATCATGGAGATATCTACACAACAACAGACGAACCATAAGATACCAATATTGAACACCTATTACAAAACAGGAATTTTGCCAAACACATTCCACATGTGCCGCATTCAATTTCTCCCAACAGCCACATGAAACAAATATTTCACATTACAAATGAGAGAAGTAAGGCCCAGCGTTGCTATGTTTTGACTAAGGCTCTGAAGCTATTTGGTGGCAGAGCAAGAATTTAAACTCAGAGGTATGTGGCTCTAAAGTCTGATATCTTCCTGCTACCCTAAATAGCCTCCAAAAATCAGTCCTGAAGAATATAGTTGATGCTGCACAAGACTCAACAGGTCATCAAGAAACAAGCCTATTTTCATCGAACAGAATTTATTCAGAATTCCAAGGCAGGGATCCATCTGTGAAGGAAGGGCTGGACCACTATCTAAAGTATGGAGAACTGAGACAGAACATGAGAACAGCGAAGTATTACCATTAGTCTTCACTGTTTGTTGAGACCCAACCCACTTGCTCATTCAACAAGCTATGAAGGACCTCTCAGGAGCCGGACACTCCAGTAGGCATTGAGGATATAGCAGTAACCTTGGGGAGCCTGCATTCCCGTCAAAAAACACATTACACCACCAGCCCACAATCACATATACAACTCACAGTGGGGACCCATGCTCTGGGGAACTCACAGGGCGAGAAGCAGCATCTGTGAGTCAGGGTATAGCAGAGAGGCCGCAGTTCCCCAAGATAATAGCTTCTAGATGGATTTCAAACCCCAGGCTGAGTGAGACCACAGAGGGAATGAGCGCTGATGGAAACAAAAGGGCCGAGGACTGAGTCCGGGCTCCTCTCAATGAGAAGAAGTTCAGCAGGAACCACAAAAGGAGATTAAGAGGAAACAAGTAGGGATCTGATGGGGAGGTGGTACAGACCAGCAAAGTGATGTGACTGGAGAGAAAAAAAAAAACCACATCAAGGAGGGAGAGTGCTGAATGTGGCAAAAACAGAGGAAACAAGTCCAGTGAGAGCTGAAAATTGGCCATGGCATTGACAGCCATGAGGATGACCGGTGATCTTAGACCTGGATTGTGGGAGGAGTGGTGGGCATCAAAGGCTTGAAAATATGAAAAATGAAAATAGAAACAAAGAAGAATGAGAAATGGATAGCAGTGGACAGCTGAATAGGGACTGATGAAAAGTCTCAAACCTACATGGGAGAGATCACGGTGGCACGGTTACGAATCGTTTTGGAAGGACTGACATAGCAGGACACACGGAAAACTGCACTGCCACAGACTTAGGCAAGCCTAGACACAGCCTGACATCAAGTCAAGATGCTGGTGGAAGCCAGAAGGTTGGGTGACTCATCCATGACCCCATGACAGGCAGCGCACCTGTGGGCAGAAGTACAGGCAAGTGTGCAGATGTGGTAGTAGAACTCATATACATTCTCTTCCTATGATTTCCATCAAAACTTGGAAGGCCCACCCACTGACAGTGGGGATGGGAAGGTGCTGCGGCTTCAGAATGAGAGAGGTTTGAGTCAGAGTTGCTGCACAATATGTTAAAGTCACTGTCTGGGATGTTGGCAGCACATATATGCACCCACTGCTCCACTTCCAATCAAACTCCCTGCTAATGTACTTGGGAAAGCAGCAGCAGAAGGACCAAGTTCTTCAGGCTCTGCCACCCATGTGGGAGACCTGGTGGAGCTCCTGGCTCCTGGCTTTTACCTGACCGAGCCCTGGGCTACTGCAGCCATTTAAGGAGTAAACCAGCAGATAGAAGATTTCTCTCTCTTTCTCTCCCTCTGCCCTCTGTCTCTGTAACTCAGCCTTTCAAGTGATTTTTTTTTCCCCCTCAAAACCAAAAGAGGAGTAGGTGAAATCACTGTGTGGAAAGCAAGAAGAGAATGGAATTCATAAACACAGAATCACTGCCAGTGGTATTAGGTTCTCACTCAAGGTCAGTGGTCGTTTTAAAGAATACCAAGCATAGCTGAATGATGTTCCAACCAGGCTTGGCTACACAGCTGCAGGCCCACACGATGGCGAAGGGTGACAGCTAATTCAGTTCAGGATCTTGCGAAGCAGCACATCCTGTGATGCCCGTGACTCTCACGAGATAGAGCATCAGGGTCGGCAGATCCAGCAACTGCCCCAGGGCCACAAGGCCAGGTCTCCTGGTCCCCTGTCCAGTGCCCTGCCCCAGGGCCACGAGGCCAGGTCCCCCCACACTAGCCCATACCAAGTTCTGCTTAGTCAGAAGGAATCACAAATGACAGCACCACTGGCCTTGTCTCATCACAGCCAGAGCAGCGGATATGGACATGTGTGTAACTGCAGAGATGACCCATGAGGCCAATGGTGAAACAGGAAGCCAGGTGAGTGACCAAGGCTCTTTTATTATTCCAATAGATTCTGCATGCACAAGGTAGGTGATTGTTAACAAGAATACATTTCATATAACTTCAAATTGGCTTCAGTAATGAATTGTTACTAGATACTGAGTGTAGAAACCACGTCAGGCACCAGCTTAGGCACTAGTCACTGCAGTGAGCAAAACACATCCCTTCTTCCACCAAGTTTATAAGCAATGGAACTTTCTTGCACTGAGACTTAGGCACAAAGAGAAATTCAGAATGGAAATGATCCTCAGTCCATTAGCTTGCATATGAAATTCCAGTGCTAATTTGCCACTCTGCCCCTGGGGAAGACTACCGCTTCCCATGTCCCTTGTTAATCAACAGCTGAAGAGACTACCGTGAGCAACACAGCATGCCTGGCTCAGAACTAACCCTGCAGACAGCAGGGACAGCACAAAGGGAAAACACAGACAGACCCTTGCCTCACACTGCACTGAGTTAATGAAAGCAATATGCATGGTGGAGCTGCTGCTGGAAAGGGCTCAGCAGAGGCAGTGGCATCTATCACAAAGGGAGAGCTCTCTGCCCTCCACTCTTCAGCAAGTAGCACCATGAACTCAACAGCTACCCAGTGTCACATGCACTGGGCACTATTCTGGGCACTGAAGACATGGCAGGGCAACTGAGGCCTAGATGCCTAGGAGATGACCTTGTATGTGTTGGGGGCAAGAAGAGAAGAACGTACAGTGACCACATGGTAGGTGCCATGCAGGTATGGGGGAGAGAAAAACGCGGGCAATGGGACTGAAAGGGCTGTTTAAGGAAGCAGACCAAGAGATAACACTGCAACAGAGCCAGGTGCTATGGAAAGAACCCAACCTCACTCAGGGGAGATGCACCCCTGGCAGGGGCAGGGAGCAGGACCATGCCTGCAGCGAGTGAGTACTGAGTACTACAATGACAGCACACTGAGGACACACTCTCCCTTGTTTCTCTGGGTTGTAGAAAGATCTCCACGTGCTCCATGGGGTCCTGGAAGCAGTGTTTGTAAAGCTTCCTGCAGCCTATCATTCTGCTTCTTAACCAACTAGGCTGGGCAGGGCCAAGACGGAATGTGATGGTACGTGAAATGTCTCCTCCCCCAAAGCCCCCCCATAGTGCACATGCTACTTCCCACAGACAGAAAAGTCCCAGGAGAAAATAGAGTATGCCTCCAACAGGAACCCTGTATGCTTTAGTTAAAATTACTCTGACACAGTATTTAGGGAAGGCAGATGTATTCCCAGTGCAGACTCTCAGCATTCCAGTTCAGCTCCTCTAACAAACATGAGAGCATTAAGTACCAAGCCAGACATCTACTCTGAGACTGGGTGAGGTGTCTGA
Source organism: Ochotona curzoniae (assembly GCF_017591425.1). Lineage (NCBI taxonomy): Eukaryota > Metazoa > Chordata > Mammalia > Lagomorpha > Ochotonidae > Ochotona > Ochotona curzoniae. The sequence continues at coordinate 18,178,776 of NW_024466607.1, read as the reverse complement.
CTTGTTCAGTAAGGTGCTATCTTGCTTCATGACTTAGAGTCATACTTCACAAGCTTCCACAGGCCTTTGGAAGTCACTCAGCATGTTCTGTAGGACAGCAAGGAAACTGATTTTTAAAACAGAGTAACCATCTACCCAACTGTTTTTTCCCCGTTGTCTTTACCCTCCATTTAGCAAGGCTCGGAGCCTTCTACATGGTAGGCATTTAAGATATTTGCTCTGCAGATAAACAAAGCTCAAGCCATTCAAATGAAATTGTGTCTGCTCAACTTTGAGCAAACAAACAAATGTAATAAAGGTGGCAAGTAATTTTGCAAGAGACCAGTGTATATTTTTACAGTAAAATATTCTCCTGCCCTTCTGCTTTCAAAACAGAAGGAACTTTCCAAGACACTCCTGATAAAGGAGAGCCAGATAAAAGGACGTGATTTACTAGTTAAAGAATTACTATAAGACCATACCAATTAATACCATATGGTGCGCATGCAGACAGACAAATCTACCAATGAAAACAGAGAACCCAGAGACAGACTTGGTCCTATAAGGAAATTTGATTTTAAAAAAACAGTAAAGCTTATGTTACGAAAAGGATGATTTAGACTTTAAGTAGTCACACTGGAACAACTGATAATCCACATGGAAAAAACAAACAGAACTGGACCCCTGTCTGACACCAAACATAAAAATCTATTAGAAAACAACTGAGGACCTTAACTGCCAAAAGAAGTTGCAGAGTACAATGTAAGTGTACCTGCGTGAATGTCATGTTGTGAACACAATTCCTTTTCAGAGAGTGTTTAGAGGCTAGTGTTGTGATACAGCAGGCGAAGCTACCATCCAAGACGCCAGCATCCCTTACAGGAGTACAAGACCAAGTCTCGGCTGCTCTGCCTCCACTGCAGCTCAACTGCAGAATAATGGCCTTGAATCCCTGTCACCAGATTGTCACGGCCATGAACCAGCAACAGAAGATTTGTCAGTCTCTCCTTGTCATTCTTTCAAATATAGAAATCTCTTTTTAACATTTGCTTTTACTTGAAAGGCCGATTTACACAATGAAGGAGAGACATGGGGAGAGAGATACTCCATCTTCTGCTCCTCCCCTGAAATGCCAGGGCTGAACTGATCCAAAGCCAGGAGGTTCCTCCAGGTCTCTCGTGTGGGACTTGGGCCATCCACCATTGCTTCCCCAGACCACAAGAAGGAAACTGGATCCAAAAAAAGGAGCAGCCAGATATGAATGAGTGCCCATGATGGATGCTGGCACCTCAGGCAGAGGATTAACCTATTACACCACTGCTCAGGTCCCAGTAAATAAATACATAGCAATTTCCTAAACTGCTCATTCAAGACCTGACCCTGGCCCTCACCAGCTAGGTGACCTTGACAGGTCACTGAACCATTCTGTTCCTCAGTTTCGTCATGTAAAAATGTGGATAACAATACTTGCCTCTAATGCTATTATGATCATGCAATCAGTAAATATTTATGAAGTGCTTAGAACAGCATCCAACACATAAGTACTTTCTAAGTGCTGCTTAAAGAAAAGCCCTTTAAAAAAGGGAATGGTTTATCAATCACATTAAAATTAAGAACTTCTGTTTATCAAAAGTCACTACAAAGAAATGAAAATGATAGGCTACAAGTTAGGAAATCAAGTTTTTCTCTCATAGAATCAACAAAGGATTAGCATTAAGAACACAAAGCATCTCAATGGTGAGTTATGGAAAAGAGAACCCAATATGAAAATGAGCACAATCACCATACAGCTAGCTCACAAAAGGCCAGATAAAAAGATGATCAATCTTAGTTGTTACCAAGGAAGTGTTTATTAAAATCCTAATAATATTCTGGTATGAAGTGTTACCAAGGATAGAAAAAAAAATCAATTGCAGGTTATGAATTTCTATGATCCTTTGGGAGAAAAAAAAAACTGGACAGTGCCAGCAGAGCTGAAGATACACATCACCATGACCCTGTAAGTTCACTCCTACGTAATCCTCTGCACGTGTTCACCAACGGACATTTAGACACCTACCTGAGGTAACAACTTCTGAGGTGTTTGGTTTTGTTTTATTTGCTGCTGCTGTTTTTAAGGAAATGTTATAAAACATCCACCAACAGTAATTGTATGAGGAGACAAACTTATGAAAAAGAAGTGTTATTTTAAAAAATCCTAGATTTCAAAATGTTTTTGCACCAAAATAAGGTATGCTAACATATCATAATATGCCTGAAGAGGATGCAGTTTGGGGTACTGAGAAGAAATCACCATTTTCAAGACAACCCCTTAGAACATGAATTCTGTTCATATCAAAGAAAGAAACATTTGATGAAGAGACTTAAATGGAAAGGCAGTAAAACCATGGATGTTCCACAAAACATTAGTTTAGCTTGTTGCAATGACCAATCCACAGCTTGGGATATTCCCATCTCTCATGGGAATGCCTGGGCTCAAGTCCCAACTCTACTCTCCATTCTGGCTTCCCACTAACATGCACCCCAGGAGGCAGCGGCCACAGCCCAAGTGGGAGATCTGGATGGAGTTCCCGGCTCTTGACACATCTTGGCACAGCTCAGATGGAGCTTTTGTGGCATGGGGAGGAAGCTCCCCCAAGAAGTCAGAAGTTGACAAATGGATCATTTGTGTTAAGAGGACACACACAATGTTAGAGATGAAGCCTGCAGCAGCAACCCATTCATATCAATTTACGAGGAAAGATACAAAAATCAATCTTGCTTGTGCCCTAATAGAAAAGAACTGATGATTCATAGACAAAGCAGTAGCCAGCACCAGACATTTCAACTGCCTCTGTCTGCATAATTCTCCAAATGCTTTTTATTTCTTTTCAATTTAAAAGGCGAAGGTAAAAAAAAAAAAGGCGAAGGTAGAGAAAGGAAGGTAAAGACAGATCAATAAAGATCTTCCATCTACTGGTTCACTCCCTAAATGCCCTCAATAGCTGGGGCTGAGGACAGGCCTAAGTTAGAAGCCAATGTAGGTCTCCCACCTGGATGTCAGTGACCAGTTTGGAAATCACTGCTAATTCCCATAATGTGTATCAACAGGAAGCTTGACAGAAGTGGAGTAGCTGGCACACAAATGAGGCAGTCCAGACCAGAATGTGAGCATCTAAAATAGCAACTTCTATCATACACCTACTGCCAGCTTATAGAATTCTGATTCAAAAAAAAAAAAAGTTCAAACTTTCTTCTCTGTGGTTGCTAAAACTGCTATACCCACATCAGCTGCAGACAACACTGGAACTTATAATGGGATCAAGATCCTGAGGCATTTCTTTCAAGAATTGTAACTGGAGATGAAACATGTCCCTACTGTTCCAAGCCTGAAGACAAAGCACAAAGCAATGGTTATAGACAGCTGGATGTCGTCTTCTCAAAGCAAGAGCAGACGAGTCCAGGGCCAAGGTCATGGCAACCATTCTTTTGGGACGTTCAAGGTTATTTCGCTTGTTGACTCTCTTGGGGGGCCAAAGAGCAATACCATCTGCTGATGAGCTGGAAGAGCTTCACCAGACTCCTCAATCACACAATGCTCCTCTCCCCAGACAAAAGCTTTGTGAAAAATTTTATAGTAAATCATTGTGCACCCATCTTTAAAAATCCTGATTTGGACCTTTCTATGTTCCTTTTGTCCTAATCTGTAAGAAGTATGCCCATTTTTCTTTGGTTAAGAGAAAAAAGAGAGGAACTGCATTGGGATAGGCACTTAGCCTTCGTTTAGTTAAGATAGCTGCATCCTGTATCAGGGTACCTAGACTCCATGTCAGGATCCAGGTACTGACTCCAATTTCCTGTTAATGCAACCCCAGCATGCTGTAGCAATGGCTCATGGGACGGTGTGGATTCCGACCACCAACACTGGAGACCTGGATTGGATTTCTGGCTCCTAGCTTCTGCTCCAGCCACAGCAGTCATTTCGGGGATGAACCAACAGAGTACACTCCCTCTGTCTGCTCCCAGTTCCTAGAAATATTAAAAAAAGAAAGAAACCCCTACACTAACATGCTTAAATTCTCAGGACCCCTCAGTTCTTTAGAAGTAGACTAAATGATTGGTATAACTGCTTACAAAAGTGTCTGGAACTTGACTGAGTTTATGTTGAGATACAAAGTTTGCATTTTAGTTTCATTTCCAGAAACGTTTTGACATTACTTTGTATATTATGGTTTATTCTACTATACAGCAATGAAAACAAATGAATGACAGGTAAAAATGAGGGGAACATTCAAGTTACAGAACAATGCACTCGATATAGTGCCTTCTGTATCTGCTACAAACACATACAACACTGAATACAAGTAACTGAGGAACTAAGAAGCATGGTAAAACTATCCAGAAAATGAAGGAATTTGGATCCCTGGAATTCTGCACCATGGTGCCTTCTGTGGCAGTAGCAGGGCTGAGCAGAAGCAACAGGGGTGAGATACAAGATGATTATCTCAAAGGGCAGTGTGGGTTCACAGACTGTCTCAAATGAAAACTTGGGAATTTTTAATGCCATTCAGTAGTATCAACTAAAAAATTTTCAGGATGATCACTTCCATGTCCAAACAGACAAATGCTATTACAGACCCAGCCTGCATGGTATTTTCTTAATTTTCTCTTCCAGACTTCCTCTGAGTTTCCTTGTGGAACTCCATTCAACCTTGGAAAAATGGAGCAGGAACTGAAGTAAGGTGATTGAGGCCCTATCCAAGTTCTGATTGTGGCTCCACTGCTCACGTAACTGAATTACCTACGGAACATACCTAGTCTCTTTGTACCTCAGCTTCCTCTGCTGTGAAATAATGGACAGCTGTAGTGCCCACCGCAGGACTGTTTGGGGAACTGGTTTTATTCACACAGTCCTTCTTGCCTAAAATTTCTGTGACCAAGTGTGTTTGGGGATTAAAAAATGTTTAGGTTATTAGGCTCAGAGATTCAAATGTCACCTGGGATGCCCACATCCGATATTAGAATGCCAAGGTTTGAGTCCCAGCTCCACTTGTAACTCCAGCTTCCCAGAGGACAACTCCAATACTTGGGTCCCTACCACCAACATGACAGAACTGGATCCAGTTCTAGGCTTCTGCTTTCAGCTTAGACCAGGTTGGGGTATTGAAAGTATTTAGGGAGTGATGCAGGATAGAACATCTTTATGTCTCTTTCTTTCTCTCTCTCTCCCCCGCCCCCATCCTCTCTGTCCCTCTCTCTGCCTTTGTTTTATGTGAAAGTTTTTTTCTTAATTTCACATTTCAGAGACTGAATTATATTCCAGAAAGAATGAGAGCAACTGTATACTTTATATTTCCTCAGTGAAACACTTGAAAATTTACACCAAAAGATTCAAAGACATGACAGAATTTTAAGGAAAATAAAAATGTTATAAAACTGGGTTGTTGCTAATAGTTATTTTAAAAAGTAAATTTGCTAGAAAAATCTCCAAATCTTGAAACAGTTGAAGTTATGATATGTAAATAACACTTCAACACAACTAGGTAAACAAAATCTACATCCTTCAGCTTAAAAATTTTTTTTTCAATTCATGGAACGAGTTAATAAAGAATCTCATTCAAGTTTTATAGATTTTAGGATTGAGAGCTCAGGGTCAAAGAATACAGCCCTGTATAACCAGAGCTCTGATTACAGTAAGTGCTCAGTGTGAGGTTTATTGGTCATTACTGTTAATTTGCCCATTGCAGCATTTTTTACAGGGGTTCCATGAGAATTTGGAGCCAATATTTCACAATAACACAGTCCTACAAAACACCTTGTGCACACACATATACAGTCCCCAAACATACATGATGATACCAAATGCCCCACACACATTTTTAAACACTCTTCAGGGACAGCAACACGAGTTTCGATGATCATGCTGTCAAACAGTAAGTTCCATTAAAGTAGAGAGTGGGTTCTCACCCACAAAGACATGAGAAGACCAGTTTATACAAAGACACACACACAGGAGCAAGCATTGGGTACAGGGGTTAAGTCACCTAATAAGGAACCTGCATCCCATAGGGCAGTCCTGGAGTCAGGCTCCCATTTCAATTCCAGGTTCCTGTTAATGTGTAACCTGAGGGAGCAGGTGATGGCTAAAGTCCTTGGATATCCATTACCCACATGGGGAACCTGGGCTGAGTTCCTGGCTCCCGGTTTAGGCCTAACTCAGGCCTGGTGCTGGTTGTGGGCATTTGGGGAAATCAATAAGCCGATAGAAGATCTGTCTCTATGCCTTTCAAACAACGAAAATAAAATTTTCTAGTAGAGTGTATCTAGCCCAAAGCAACCTTCAAACTTCAGTTCTTGTTTTTTTCAACGATTGTCTTGAGAGAACATTAAATCAACTATATCATCAAGACCTGAGATGCGAAATGCATTAAGATTCTAGCATGAACCTAAAAAAAAAAAAAAAAAAAAAAAAAAAAAAACACTTCCGCACTGTAACAAAGTCTTCAACGGATGCTGTGCCACTGCAGGATGGATTTCAAACAGGGACCCGTCATTCCATAAGCATTTATATCACTGACTTCCGCTGATAAGCGTCCAAAGCAAATGGCACTAACTTCCGTGACTAACACCGAATCAAGCCAAGTGTAATCTAGGAGCAGACCATGAAAAACTCAAGATCAAAAGGGAAGTCACATTGTTCCTCCATGTTCCATTACAGCTGCACAGAGCTCTCAGCCCACAGCCATCCTGAATGGTCCCCAAATTAACGTGTTCTCCACAATGCTCCTAAGCTTTAACAAGGAGGTGGGCCATTTCCCTTCCCTGGCTAACATGTTCACTGCCAGAACCTACACAATGACAGTAACAGAAACTGGCTGCTCCAATCCCTTTTTCTTATTACAGAGAGACTAGGACGCAGAAATGAAGTGACTTTACCAGATCCACATAATTCATGAACCAGTCCAGACCAGAACGCTGGGGTCTGCAGCATCAGACCTTCCCTGGCCTACTCAGTTACCAACAGTCTTTTGAAAAGGACATGCTAACAAGCAGACAGGGACAGATGCACTACACCAGACTGAAGAGCAACAGCTTAGGCACTAGATAGGTCTTGGTACAGAACCCAGTTCAGTCAAAACTTGGGATATGCTTGGAAGTTCCTTCTCCTTCACCCATCTCAGAAGTGCTCATTTGAGTCCCAGCTGTAGCACATCTGATTCAGCTCTCTGCTAACGTGTCTGGGTAGGCAGCATATGACTTTATTATTTGAAAGGCAATTGGGGCGGGGGAGGGAAAAAGCAAGTTATCTTCTACCTGCTGCGTCACTCCCCAGATGGTAGCAAAAGCCAGGGTCAGGCCAGCTCAAAGCCAGGCAGCTGGAATGTCATCCACTGCCCACGTGGGTGGTAAGAGACCAAATACTTGTGCCATCCTCTGCTGCTTTCTCATGTACATTAGCAGGGAGTTGGTCAGAAGTGAAGTAGCCACGACTCAAATCAGCATCCACGTAGGATGTCAGAGTCACAAGCAAGCATTTAGCCCTCTGCGCCACAACATCAATACTACAAATAAGTCTTTTTTTTTTCTTTTCAGAAAAGGATGGCAGTGTTTACCTCACAAAGCAATGAAGGGATGAGCTAAGACAAAATATGCTTTCAAAAGACTCGGCTCAGCGTATGAGGTAACAAGATGACTAAGAACCTACTCTGGGTTATAGGTTTTTATGGGTTTTATAGCTTTTTAGTTCTGGGGCTTCTACTTGGCCTCTTGATAACAAATGTAAAATAACCCAAGAAAGGTTGTAGATTGTAGACAACAATCACATAAATCAGAGTTCAGCAAACCTTCACCCACAGGCCTGATCTTAATTATAACACTAAAGTAAAAACAAAGAATAATATTTGCAACACATAAAAATATGACAAGTTTTCATTTCACTGTCAGTCGTTAAAGTGTTACTGGAAGATCCTTACCGTCATCCTTATGAGTTATGTATGACTTCTACCCCCACAAGAGCAGAATGAAGCAGTTGCAACCATCTGACCACCAGACTAAAACATTTACCGCTTAGTCCAGCACAAGGCCTGTCAGCCCCTTGTATCAAACGTAAGTGTATTTTATTATTTTGTGTTTGTAAAGATTTCCTTATGTATTTGAAAAAGAGAGGAGAGAGAAGGGAGGGAGTAAGGCAGGGAGGAATAAAAGATCTTCCATCTGCTGGTTCACTCCCCGGCTGTAACACTTAGGCTGGGCCAAGCTGAAGACAGGAACAAGCAGCTTCATTTAGGTTTCCTACACGGGTGACAGAGTGCCAAGCCCACAAACCATCCTCTCTTGCTTTTCCCAGACACACTAGCAGGGAGCTGGATTAGACGTAGAACAGCTAAGACTCAAACAGGTGACCACCTATGGAGTGCCAGCACTTACTATGCCACAATGCTGGCCAAATAAACTTATCCTGGAATTCTCTCGCAGTGCTATATGTGATGAGAACACATCCTAGGATCTCACGGAACCAGGGTTGGTAAATTCCACACAGTGTAGGACTTGACTGCTGAACAATGATGTTGTGGTTAGCACCATGGTACAAATTAAATTGCTGCCTGTGATGCCTGTGATGGCAGAATCCCATATGCACACCAACTCAAGTCCTTACGCCTCCACTTCTAATCCAGCTCCCTGTTAACTTGCCTGAGAAGGCAGCAGATGACAGCCCAAGTGCTTGGTCCCCGGCACCCACATAGACCCAGATGATTCAGCCTGACCCAGCTCTGGTCATTATGACCATTTCAGGAATGAACCAACAAATGGTTCATGCTCTGACTTTCAAATAAATAAGAAAAAAAAAAAGAATGGTGTCCACGCCCATTGAAAATTGGAGATAGAATGCCTGTCACATTTCTCTCAAACACAAATATAAAACATGGACAGGAAACGGAGCCCCCATTACTATGATAATTGTTAATAGGCAGACTGGGTCATAAACAAAACACGGGATATCACCAAATCCCATGTGTAGTCTGCATTTCCCATCTCCTAGTCCAGAAGTCTTCAAAATGTCTGAACAGGAAGAACTAGAAGTGAAAACTGAGAAGCAAAAATTAAATAAGTGAACTGGAAAAGAGAGACATTCTGAGTCAGAGAAATCCCCTGTGTTGGTGGTATGTTGCTTTGCTTTGTTTTCTGATCTCTTCCACCCAACCCATCCTATAGTATCAAGGAACAGCAGAGGCTGAACAAGTAGCTAAACCTCCAAGAATGATTCTCCCAAGAGGAGCTCCAGTCTCAGCACCATAGGGGCAATTCCCAATGCTTTTGCTCCCTGGCCTTCTGCCGACTGGCTCCAGACACAGTTACAAAAGGCAACATGCAGGAGCAGCGTACTACAGCTTCCTAACTGCAGAACAGCAAAAGAGGCTTCAGGCTGTCAAACTGTTGAAGACAACAGAGAAAAGAAGCTAAGTCGTGGTAAACCAATACTGGGCTGCTCACAGAGGCTCTACTCCAATAGTTTTGAGAGTCTCCCCTGGGGACAGATCATGGCCCAATCTTATTTACACATAGAACAGCATAATCAAAAAGCACCTTTTTCAAAAAAGGTTTTGAAAATAAGTTATTCTGGGGACACAGATTACAAAAGCCAGGCCAGAATTTGTAACCAGTTTAATTACATGCTTCAGGAGAAAAAAAAAAAAAAAACACCACAGGGCAGATATCTGGCCTCGCCATTAAGACATCTGTGCCCCACATCAGAGTACCTGGGTTCCATTCCAGACTCCAGATCTTGCCTTCAGCTCCCTGTTAATGCAGACCCTAGGAGGCAGCCCACGATGGCTTAATTGGGTTCCTGCCTTCCACACAGAAGACCTGGACCGAGTTCCCCATGCCAAGCTACTGCAGGCACTTGGGGAATGAACCCAGAGACAGGAATGTTCTCTTTTTCATTTTATCTGTCTCTCTCCTTCCCACCCACTCCTGACAAGCAAAAAAGAAACTCTAGAAAGTATAAGCAAGAGCCAAAACAGCATAATATCCAAAATACAAAATTACTCAGATTATGAAAAACAGAAAAGTTCCAAATCAAAAGACAAAAGACATCGAAAGTATAGGAACAAAAGCATAGGAATTATCAAATAATTTGAAGTGCCTCTCATAACCATTTCCCCAACAGTAAGGCTGAATGGAATGATAGTCAATCTCAGCCAAAGGGGAAGAAAAAAAAAACAAATTCGATTTGTAACAAAAATTGTAAATGTCAGCAAAGAAACAGTAAGTTTGGATTTAGATGAATAGAGACTCACCAAGGTCAAACATCAAAAGGAAAACGATGACAAAATTAGCCTCAGGATCCGGTAGTAAAATACTCAACGTTTAAGTATTCTCATATCCAAGAAGTAAAAGCATACCAGAGGCAAAATACCTGAAGAAATACTGACTGAAAGCAACTCAAGTTTAACGAAAGATCTGAATTTGCAATTTCAAAAGTTTAGCAAACCATATAGGACAACCTCCAAGAAGAATACCACACATACAAACCTCACAACCGAATAGTTGAAACTAAATAGAAACAAACAAAAAACCCGAAGGAAAAATCTGTAGGGGTTAATATCTATGGATATTATATATCCATAGATATCTATTCTCAGAAGAAACCACGGAAGCCACAAAAGTGAACACACAGCACACTGCAAGAACCATCATTCTGGGATTCTGTATCCAGCAACAAAAACAATCTCAGAGAAACGAAAACCAAGAAAACTCATTTCTAGATAATCTACTGATGAAGAGGCACTAAAAGAAAATTAGCTAACCTCAAGGAAGCAGACAAGTTTAAAAAAAAAGACTACTAAGACTGACTCAAGAAGAAACAGAAAGCAATGAAGACCTAGAATGAGAGATTATACTAGTATTCAAACACAGGGTACTCGACAAAGAAAAAAGCCCATAACCACATGACTCACCAGGTGAATTCTACCAAATATAAAAGGGAAAACTCACATCTCCCCAAAATATGTCTACCAACAAACAAAACAAACAAAAAACAGAAGAGAATGGGAACAAGACTGGCACAGAAGGTAAAGCCACTGCCTGTGATGCCAGCACTCCATGCAGGTGTTAGTTGGAGTCCTGGTTGCTCCATTTCCAATCCAGCTCCCTGCTAAAGCACCTGCAAAGGCAGTGGAGGATAGCCCGAGTATCTGGGCCTCTGCCACTCATAAGAGATCAAGTTGGATCTCCAGGCAGTTAGATTCAGCATGCATGGTTCAGCCCTGGCTATTTGGAGAGTAAGTCAGCAGATGAAAGGTCTCTTCTTTTCCCCCTCTCTGTGTAACTCTACATTTGAAAAATTAAATAAATCTTAAAAAATAAAGTAGGAAAGGAAGGAATGGGAAGATGTAGTATTACCCTGATATAAAAACCAGACAAGATAACACAACTATAAAAAGTACATCTTATGAACAGATAAAGATCAATAGTAAAATATTAGTACACTGAATTCAGAATATAAATGTACATAGGTTTTGAGTATGACTAAGTTGAAATTTGTACCAAGAATAAAGCTACTTCTTAAGAAACCTATTGTACATCATGACTCACATGAAGAGCAGAATGCTGCAGTCAAGGCTACAGCTGAAAGACTATATTGTAAACCAGAGGGGACAATGAGGAGAGGAAAAGAGGGAGGAAGCCCTATACTTGCAAAACTGTAAAATGCAAAATAGAAGAAACCTACTGTAATATGTCCTGTTAATTGAATGAAGGACAAAACACACGATCATCTTGATAGATGTAGAGAACTCATTTAATAAAGTCCAACAACCTCTAATGAAAACAGTCAAACCACAAACAGAAGAAAGCTTCCTCAACCTAATAAAGTCATTACTGAAAATGACATCATATTTAATGGAAAATGACTGAATGTTGCTCCTCCCTCATGTGCAGGAACAATGGATAAATTCAAATAAAATGTTGAAAAGTATTCAAATAACTCAAAAGAAAGTCAAAGTTGTGGAATGAAAGAAACAGAATAATTCAAATAAAACGATAAATCTCAATCTTTATCCATAAGTAATCTAAATATCCTAGTAAGCAGACAATCTGATGAGACAAATCAAAGATAGCCTAAATGGAGAAACATACCATGTTCATGAATTGGAAAATGCAATAAAGTTGGCTTATGTCAATTCACTTCAGATCATCATCTTTAATGCAACCCAAATCACAGCGAGCTTTTATCACAGAAATTGGCAAGCTGCAATACAAAATTTCTAAGCAAAGTCAAGGGACTTGTCCCTAACAGATAAAACTACCTTACAAAAAACAAAAGGTGAAGGACTGAAAGACCCAGTTTCAAGACTTAATAAAGCTACAATAATTTTTTTTAATGTGGTGCTAATAAAATGATAAATGGGTTGATCAGTTAACTGTAAGAGTCCAGAAACAAAAGCTAATTGACTGTTCTTGGCTCGAACAAATGCAAGAAGACAATTCAACTGAGAAAAGACATGTTTTTCATCAAAAACAGACGGGGCAACTGAACTTCCCTATGCACAACTTCAACATTCCATCACCCTTTCAATAAAAGTTAACTCAAAACGGAGCACAGATTTTAATACAAAACTGCAAAAGTTCTAGAGGAAAGACAATAGAAAAAAAATCTCCATGGTCTGTGTGTGAGCAGAGTTCTTAGATACGGCAACAAAAGTGCAATGTATAAGCCAAAAAATAAGTTAATAAGGTTGAAAAGCACCTACTTTGCAAGATCTTAAGAATGAAGACAAACATGAAGCTGAAAGAATCATTGCAAAACATGTACCTACTTTTTAAATAAAACACTTGGATCCAAATGTAGACGCTCCCCTTACTCAATAGCAATGAGCCAAAGAAAACTGGCTAAACACAGAAACACACACCTCAAAGAAACAAGTGGTGAATAAGCATATAATAATGTTCAATTTCCTCATCCATCAGGAAAATGAATATTAAAACCTAAGCAAGATATTATCCCTCAAAAGTTAGGAAATGTAATTTTAGAAACACCAGAAATAAAGAAATGTTGACAGTATTAAGTGTTAACAAGGACACAATACAACTGGAATTCTCACACATTTGTGGTGGAAACACAAAACGGCACAGTGGCGTTCATTTACCCTATGATCCGGCTCCTCCACTCCCAGCATATTTACACAGTGAAACAACTCATATTTACATAAAAACCTGTATGTTTACAGAAGCTCTATTTATAGCCACCCAAGAACTGGAAGAAACCCAACTTCCCTCCAACAGGTGAATGGATAAATAAAAGGTAAGTATACTGATAACTTACTGCAACTTACTCCTACTAAAAATCTGAGAAGGAACCGACTATTGACTCTCACACTATTGATGTGAATGGATCTCAAAAAAGCCATGCCAAGTGATTGCACGGCACTCTACAAAAGAAAACTGCCACTACAGGTCACAGTCGCCAAGCATTAGGGGTGAAGAGAGACAATGTGTACCAAGGGGCAGGTGCATATGTTTTCAGAAGTGAAAAAACTGTTCTCCATCCTGATCTGGACAGTGGCTGCAACAATGTATCTCTACGGAAAAGCTAACAGAACTAGACAGACACACATGAGCAACACCATTGTGGTGTTAATGTTTTTAAGATAAACGAAGGTTAATTTTTGTGGGGTTTAGCCAGGAAAAACAGAATGTGTGCAGGCCGGTAAAGCAGGCAGGCCCTCTGTCTGCTGAGAGGCAAACGTAAAATCAAGATTCCTCCTCTCCCCAGAGGTGGGATGAGAAACCTCACTGAGAATGAGGAAAAAGGAAACAAAGAGATGAGTCAATATTGCATTCAATGAGAGGGCTGTGAGCTTTGGATGTATGGAGTCCTAAATCCCTTTTTCATACTTCCCTTTTGTCAATGTATTTCTCTACTCCCTGGGAAGTGCCTCACAAGAAAGGTGAAAATAGCAGGCAGAAACGCGATGGGAACAAGGGCAGGAGTTCCCCCATCCACTACTGCCTTCCCACTCAACTCCACAAGGCCCTTTCCTACACCAGGTCCAGTCCCTGTAACTCACGCACACGTGTTCAGGGACTGTGGGAAACTAAACTCATGAAACCGTAGCACCGATTCCCTCCCAATACTGCACTGAGGTCCTTCTCAGTTTGCAAGTGCTGACCTTTGTGCCCAGCAGTCTTGGACAACAGACACCACAAAGCAGTAGGATACCAGCTACAACCAAACATGGTCTTGCAATAGAGTGCTAATTTGCACCTTTATTGCAGGTCAGTATATTCTTTAAAGTTTCTTACAATTTTATGTATTCACCAACAATATTAACAGTTAAATAAAAGTTTAAATATCTCTCATTCCAAGACAGGACAGAGACCTCCCAATCACCAGTACACTCCTGACAAAGGCCAGGACTGAGCCAGACCAAAGCTGAGGGTCAGGACCTGGGAATGCAATCCGAGTCCCCCCACATGGGTGGCAGAAACCAGCTGCTTCCATCTCCATGGCTGCCTCTGAAAGTCCATAAAAGCAAGACGCTGGAGTCAGGAGCCAGAGCCAGGATTCAAATCCAGCTACTCCAAAATGGGAAGCAGGCATCTCAACTAGCATTTATAATGTGAGGCCAGGCACGATGGCTCAGTAGCTAAAATCCTCATCTTGCATGTGCCAGGATCCCATACAAGCATGGTTTTTGTCCTGGATGCCCCACTTCCCATCCAGCTCCCAGCTTGTGGTCTGGGAAAGCAGTAAAGGATGGCCCAAAGCCTTGAGATCCTACACCCACGTGGGCGACCTTAAAAAAGCTCCTGGCTTCAGATCGGCTCAGCTCCAGCCGTTGCAGAGCCACTTGGGGAGTGAACCAGCAGACAGAAGGTCTTTCTCTCTGAATTTCATTCTCTGTAAATCTGCCTTTCCAATTAAAATAAATCTTAAAAAATAATGTGAAGCCAAACATCCACCCCCTGAATAGATTTTAAAAGGCACATTGCTGTTTGAGATTCAAACATGCAAGTGATAGGAAATTTGTCTTCTGCCTTTCCCACTGGAACCTGTCCCATTCATGAGTTGAACAGTCACCAACCTCAACAGCAGGCAGGCTCCTAACTCTTTACCCAGCTTTGGGAACCATTTACCTGAGAGCTAGCTGTGGGTGAGGCCATGCTGGTTCCCAGTGGCTACAGATACAAGAAAAGGTACCAAGGTATTTTAGCCTCACATAGTAGAAGTCATGCAAGTTGTGTTGTGAAAGAAGGAAGAAAACCCAATTCCTACTATTCAAGAAACTAAAAATTAACCAGAAGCCAGAGGGAAGACGTGTGTATTTTTTTTTAGAAGATTTATTTTACTCACATGAAAGAACTGTAGAAAGAGTAGGAGAGGGGAGAGATTTTTCCATCCATTGATTCACACCCCCAAATACCTGCAGTGGCCAGAGTTCAGCCAGACTAATGCCAGGAGATTTACTTACCTACGTCTTCCATATGGCTGTTAAGGGCTCAAATACTTGGGCCATCTTCTGCTGCTTTGCCAAGTGCATTAGCAGGGAGCTGGATCATAAGTGAAGCATTTGGTACTCAAAATGATGATCATATGGAATGCCCACCTTGCAGGTAGCAGCTAATTCACATGGCCACTACACTGGCCCCAGGTGTATTTAAGAAGACCCATAATAAGGAATACTACATGCATATTCAATCTAACAGCCATCCCATCACAGACTACAAGACCATGGCATGTGGCGCAGTCCTGTGACACAGTGTCTTGGGACACCTGCATCTCGCATAACAGCACTGGTCCAAGTTCTGACTCATTTCCAATCTGGCTTCCTGCTAATATACTTCCCAAGTGGCCACAGATAATGTTTCAACAGTTGAGTCTCTACCACATGGGAGACCCATGCTGAGTTCCTAACTCCCAGCTTTTGCTTGGCCCACCCTCAGAGGTGATAGGTATTGGGGCTGCAAAATAGCTGACAGAAGTCTTCTCTCTGCCTTTCAAATAATTTTAATAAACAAAAGTTGGTGGTATAAGGAACAGGGCCTCTCAAATTTATGACTTCCAAGGAAAGCTGCTTGATGGCAAGGTCTGCAGAGTGGAAATACCCCTGCCATCTTGTAGAGGGGTCTGAGCTCAGATCCAGGACGACCTGCAGGAACTGCACGTGACTGTTGGCATCAGTGACCTAGGGTCACTAATCCATGGGGTCACAACTTCTGACCCTTGCTTCTAAAGAACCTTGTATCATCTTTTCTCCCAGGAGTGATAATGCACATTCCAGTTTTGAAGTACAAAGCACAGTTGTGTTTTGCACCACAATTTTCATCTTCACCTAAGCCTCCAGACAGGGAGAGCACTCCTGCTGCATGGGTTGAGCCGTTTCCAGAAGAATCTCTGCACTTGATGCTCATGGCCCTAATTTGTACCCTTTCATCCAGGACACAGGATGGTTGCCAGGGAATCAAACACACCGACTATGCAGGGCCAAGTGTTTCAGTAGCTGAGAACCTGTGTGTGCCATGAGTGCTGGACACCGGGAGACTTACAATGCTGGAGAATTACAATGCATTGCCGCCCAAAGGCTGTTACAGTATTTCAACTGGGAGGAAAATGATTCTTCTGACACATTTTGAAAAGAATGACTTCTCTTAATTACAAAGTATTCCTTCTGAAAGTTCCTCAATGACACACAACTTGTTATGTTTTAAAGAGCTGCCTGGGCAGTCCCTGGTATCTCTGCTAGGAGCAGTCAGCCTGAAGATGTTCTTACTCAAGAGAGCAGACTGCCATGTCTATGCAATAGTGGTGGCAGCCAAGGGGACAAGACCACTGGTCTCATTCCCCCTACAACCACTAGTGTCCTGTGCCCTTGCTGAAGGGGAGCCAAACACAGAGGAAGCAACTGCACTCCAGGAGTCTGTGCAGCCAGGTGCAGCAGCACACAGATGGCCTATTGCAACAACAGTACAATCACATTTTTCTCTAACTTGACTCACGCCAGGGTGGTGGTGACCATGGGCCCAGTCCAGTTAGTCACAGAGAATTCTTCAAAAACTTCCCTGAATGGGACCCGGCGCCCAACGCGGTGGCGCAAGTGGTTAAAGGTCCTCGCCTTGCACACCCGGGATCCCATATGGGCACCGGTTCTAATCCCGGCAGCCCCGCTTCCCTTTCAGCTCCCTGCCTGTGGCCTGGGAAAGCAGTCAAGGATGGCCCAAAGCTTTGGGACCCTGCACCCGCGTGGGAGACCCAGAAGAGGCTTCTGGCTTCGGATCGGCATAGTATCGGCCCGTTGCGCTCACTTGGGGAGTGAATCATCGGACGGAAGATCTTCCTCTCTGTCTCTCCTCTCTGTATATCCTCCTTTCCAATGAAAAAATAATAAAAATAAATATTTAAAAAAAAAACTTCCCTGAAGTGTTCAGATTGATAGTGAGGCATTCTGAATGAGTGTGTCCACTAGACTATGAAAATAAGACATAGGGTAGCTGTTTGGCATACGGAGGTTAAAATGCCACTTGCAACATCTGCATCTCATTGGATTTCCTGAGTTCAAGTCCTTGCTTCCTGCTGACATGTATACTGGGAAACAGCAAGTGATGAGTCAGGTAATGGAGTTCCCTCTACTCCTGGACCGAGTTCAGCTCATGACTTTAAGCCTGGCCCAGCACAGGCCATTTGTAGGCATGTGGGGTAGTGTTCAAGTAGATGGGAGATGCCTTTCAAATTAACAAATAGAAATATGTAAAACAGCGTTACTTCAAAGTTTGCCTCCTTTCGTTTCTTATGCTAAGGTTGTAGCCTAGAAGTGGCAGGCAGCTTGAATGGCAAGTGAGTTTTTTTTTTTTTACAGGGGCTAAGTATGTTAAACCTAACTTAGGAAGCACCTGTTCTCTCTCATATAGGTCCAGCACTCCTTCCTCCTGTCTTGAGTTTATCCAGCACTGAGCAGGTGCAGGTACAGTGGGGACACACTGAAGAATAAAAACATAGTTCCCAAAGTTGACCGAGTCTGTTTCAGCAGGAAAACTCACAACAGTAGTCAATTCTTTTAAAGTGCTTGGTGGCAGTTAAGTTGGGACTGAAGAGTGAAGCGGTAACATGCTATTTTTCGACAACAAGCCAAGTGAAATAAACACAGCAGGTTTAAGAAGATTCCCTGCCCGCGCCCCTCAAGATGGAAAACAGCAGGAACAAGCAGACAAGCAAAGGAAATTATCAGGAGGAGAATCAGAGTTTGATGTAAAGGGCAGAGTTCCTGACTTAGCCCCTACTGCTCTGAGACAACTCCAAGAAATGAAGAGATGTGGGCAAAATCTCGAGTCCCTCACTCCAAAGCCAAGTGGCAGAGGAGATGGAGAAAGCAGGCCTATGGGCTTCAAAATGCAGGAGCCAGCACTGTGGCACAGCAGATCAAAGCACCAACTACCACACTAGCAGCCTATAAAATTGCTGGCTGCAGTCCCAGCAGCTCCACCTGTGATCCAGCCTCCTGCTACTGTGCCATCGGGATCCATGGGAGAGATCCCGACTGAGTTCCTGGCTCCAGTTTTGGCATGTAACAACCCTGCCTGTTGTGACCATTTGGGGAGTGAACCAACAGAAGACCTTACTGTCTCTCCCTCTCTCTCTGTAATTCTCTGCCTTTCAAATAAATCAATCTCTTGTAAGCAAGGAAAGCCTAAAAGTTCCTATGAACATACAGTGCAGGGGGAAGGGGACACTGGTAGAGCCCAGAGAGCCCAGGGTTTGCCATCCTCTAGGGCATGATACTGAGATGCCTGTGGGAGTGAGATCTGCTCCCTGATGGAACAGGTCAGGAACAGGACTCCAGCCTGGGCCCTAGCCACCCCAAAAAAGGCCACCACACTCTACCTGTGCAGGTCAGAACAAAGCCAACACCACCCAGCTCCAGGAGGGGAGAAAACCTCTTCATAGCAGGGCAGGGGCATCTGGGAAGATGATCCTACTCACTGAAGCAGGCAAGAGGGGCCTGCCTTGCCAGATCCTTCACTGTAGGGAGACAGGGGAACAGGCAGCACCTCACCTACAGACCCAAGGGGCTCAGGGGAAAAGAGGCCAGCTGATCTGGGACAGCCTGGAGTCCGGCCTTCCCTTCCAGGAAACGAGAAAACCAGGACTGACACTGACCCATGGCATCTCCCCTTCCCAGCAGGGAGCGCCATCAGGAGCTGTGATGAGCCGACTCCTCAATCACAGTTCATTTCTGAGTACTGAGGATGAGGAGATGCGTGAGACAGTGCAAGCTGGCAATCCACAAGGCACATGTGAACATGTGACACAGTGGCACAGACTTCAGCCTCCACTCCCTGCCTGCTCACGTTCGCCTGACCTGGGCAACAAAGGCCAGGGCTCCAGACGTCCTGAGGGATGTACTGACAACAGGAGCTCGAATCATGGCTCCTCTGGGAACCAAGCCACCTGACCTTCACCTTGCTCAACTCCAAGGCTGGTTGACCTCTGCTAAGTCCCTGCATGCCCTCAGCCAAGGAACAGCACTTGCACCTGTGCTATGTAAGCGCCCATCAGCATGGCACTGAAGGGGAAGGCTTTCTCCTGGGACTGAAATCTGGCAACCATGGGGCTTGGGCCCAATCTCCAAGTATTTCCCCCCCACTATGGGAGCAGTCATCTAATTAAAGCCCCACCACAGTCAGTGAAGAGGACTGTATGTTCATCAGTTTAAGATGCTTTTTGGCATAGGCATCCTCCCTAAAAATGTAACTGTAAAGAAACTCTGGCAAGCAATGAGGGCCTAATCACTTTGTGTTGATACCTCCTCAAACATTTTAGACAGGAATGATGTCATCACTGTAATTTTATTTATTTTGAGGGTGAGAGGAGCTGACTAAACAAGTTTAGGGACATCCATTCCTAAGGTTAAAGATATAATTGCTCATTTATGCAGAACACACTTCTGTGCCTCTTTTTCTTATTAGGTACCCATTTGCAGCAAGCATTTGGTGGGGAAGGAGCCTGTATCTGCAGCGCAATGTCCAGGCGCAGCTATCCGCAGCCCCAACTCCCCGCTCCCAGTTTCCACTTCCTTCCAGTGCAGATCCTGGGAAGAGCAGCCCACGACAAAGCTCAAGTGGCCGAGTCCCTGATGACCAAGCAGGAGATTCAGACAGAAAACGCGCAACTTAGTTTCAACCACATCCCAATATATGGAAGTTCATTCTTTCTCTCCCTCCCTCCCTCCTTCCATCTCTCATCTGCGTCATGTGTACTTGTTTCTGTGAGTCTGTGTCTCTATCCTGTACTGTATCTATCTCAAAGTGATCAGCCCTCCATATCTGGAAAGATCTCTAAACACTTTAACAATACTAACTCTACAGTATGCGCCTCTCCCCAGGCCTCCTCTCTCCCCCTCCCTGACAGGTTGAATTCTTTGTTTCTCCCTCTTTCTTTCTCTTTTCCTTCCTTCCTCCTTTCCTCTTTCTTCCTCCCTCCCTCCCTCCCTTCATTTCTTTCTTAAAATCCTTGTCTGAGGAAAACCACGGGAGAGAATGAACGAGGGAGGGAGAGAGAGAAAACAAAGAAAGGAAGAGAGACAAACATAAAGAAATCTGTAAAAGCTAAGAGTGAGCAACTGCGCGTAAGACCTAAACACAAGCAATCTCCAAGAACTAAGGAACAACCAAAACAGCCACACCATCTATTGATGGAGCATCTTCAAGAGGATCTATGGAAAAAACATCAACTTGAAAGAGAAACTGGCAATGAGCAGGTCACATGACTGCCTGACCCAGTTAGGGGAGAGCCTGATGGTTCATGCAAGGTCAAAGAGTGCAGACAGGAGGCTCCCACAGCCTCCAGGGGCAACATGATGGGACCTGGGCGTGGAGGGGTCACGGCTGGCGTTCACCCATGCCCTATGGCTGCAGGGTCCCTGAGGGCCATCACACACTGCCCTTGGACTTCAGAGAAGGCCAAGCCCCCACCTCTGCAGTGCCTGATGCAGGCACTACACATGAACCTCAAGTGTTCAGGATCACAGTCCCCCCCTTCTCCCCATATGCAGGCAGTGACCTTGAGGGCCAGCCAGCCTCACTGCTCCGGTCAGCTGTGGCAAACAGCCTTGGAAGGGCATCCCTGACTCCGCAGGGGGCCAGTGCACAGACAGCAAAGGCACTTTTCCGTCTGGGGTGAGCCAGCCAAGGTCACATCCACTACCTCTCCCTCCAGGCGGAGCTGCACAGGTTTGAGCAGGCACCAGGTGGCTGACAGCCAACTGCAATCTCTTCTTCATCCCATCTTGTTGTCCTATATAGCAGATATGCAGACTGCTAAGAGAATGAACCAATCTTTTGGCTATTTAAAGTGAAGAGGACTGTCTCCCTACATACAAAGTTAAAAAGCCAAGATTAAATAGTACACAAACACCATTAACAGAACATCTACCAGGGAAGGTACTGTAGCACAGTAGGTCAAGCTGCCACTTGGGCTGCCTGCATCCTACACTGGGGTGCACATTCTAACATGGAACTCATTTCTGATCCAGCTCCCTGCTCATATGCCTGGGAAGAAGAGGATGGGCCAAACATCATAGCCCTTGCCACTCATATAGGACGCATGTGGCTGGAGTTGCTGGTTACTACCTTTGACTTGGTCTAGATTTGGCTGTTGCAGGCACTGGATAAGTGAACCAATACATGAGAGATTTATCCATCTTAATTTTTTTTAAATCACAAATGTTTGATACATTAACCTGAAAAGCCAGTAGCAAGCATGAAGAAAACGGCCTTGAAATTCAAGACAAAGACAAGTGCAAATTCCAAAAAGAATGAATTGGCTTACAAGAAAAGCCTCTGTAATTAGGAATTTTGGCTGAAACACTGCTGCTTGTTGCGGCCACTTTCAGAGTAAGTGCACAGGCAGCAGCATCTCTGGCAGCAAGGATGCAAGGTGTATCAGACTCTTCACAGAACGTCCTGGCCAGCAGGCCTATCAGGTTTCCTCATCTTTGTTTTACAATGGGGCGTGTGAGACTCACAGAAATCCCAGCTCCTGCTGGCCTGGGGCCCAATAGCAAGTGGACCATTAGTAGAAGCAACACTGGGCCAAGTTGACTGAGGGGTCACCTGGAGCAGGGCTCATAATATCCACATGGTCTCAAGGGCCTCCATTAGCATGTCCATGTCCATCTCACTGTCATCCGACTGTCATGTCACACAGCCAACTGGGCTACATAAAAGATCAGGGAGAAATGTGCCACCACGATGTGCTGGACCAAACCCTCAGTGCCTCTCCTGAGCTGCCCCCTGGCCTGCGAACTCAACCCCATGGCTGCAGAGAGAAGGTGGCAGCTGTGCTGTAATCTGCAGACTGCTGTCCTGCTTCTGTCCTTTTCAGTAAATAACAGCACCAAGATGCACGACACCCAGTAAGTAACTATTTGCGGATATTCTATTACTCAAACTCTCCTGCCGTTACTGCTCAACACCTACCACCACCAGTTATTTTGAATTAATGATGCTTCACAAGCACTATAAAAGCCCCCCAAAGAATGCCTGCTGGACTCACTTCCTGGAACTCAGGCAAGAACAACACATGGCCACATGGGCGGCATTCAGCACCCATCTCTGTAAGATGAGGCTGACAAGTCTGCCATCTCCCAGAGCGGGGTGGGCGTCAGGCAGGGAAGCTCGGACAAAGCACTGCTGCATGCCTGCGGTAAGATCCCACTGCATCGCTCAGACACCCCTTCTGTTTCTAAACACACAGATTAGCAGGCTGAAGGAAAGCACCCGCTAAAGTTAACACCTGAATATTTAAGAAGCATGAGGGGTGACAGATGGGAAAGACCCAGAATCAGCCATGTCCTAGATTACATGGCCACTGACCAACCACAATGGGTGGGGCGGGGTGGGGGTGAGCAAGAGGAACTGAAGGTGCTGTTCCCCACCCCACCCCCGCATCCCCAACATTCCTAAGAGTGACTCAGCCCAAAAGAGAAAACATCAGGTTAGGTTCCAAGCCGACTGTTTCCCGAGGTAGTTTAACATGTGATTATGTTTTGGAGAATTTTCTTCCAAAATGAACTAGAAAAAAAAAACTGTATATGAAGAAAGAGAGAGAGAAGCAGCTTTATTGATTGCAAAGGAGAAAACTCAGCTTTCTGCTCTAGGAAATGCAGCTCTCAGGAAGGTTTAAGCCCATGAAGACACACAGCCAAGGTGTGTTTCCTTTTCCAGTTATTCTGCGCCACACCCACTGACCCACCCTCCTAGGATACTGAACATACATCTCTCCAGCCATCCTGCCAAGGGCCTTGCAGAAGAGCAAGATGCAAAGTTAAAACACAGACAGAAAGAACCAAAGCATCAAGGGCAACAGTGGGAAACCAAACCACAGAGGAATTCGCAAATCACCTCCACCCCTTGATAGAAAGGAACAAAAACGACTTTCGGTCTTTAATGAGCTCAGCCCACCCTCCAACCCACCCAGCTGTGAAATCTGGGACACCAGACCCTGGCCTAATAGTCCTCTCTTCTGGAGCTGGCCCCGTTGCTCAGACTGCAGAGGCCATCGCTCAACATCAGGGAAGTGGAAAGCCTTTTAATACACCCTGGGGACAAACTTATGGTGCGGGCAGGATGTCAGAGGGAACAGGTAGGACTCCATTGCCTTGCTGCTCCCAGCTGTACTCGGCACAAACCAACACTCAGATTCCAGACAGAGAAGAGTTCTTAGAGCTGGCAGTGCCTCATCACCGAGTCCTAACAGTCAGCAACAGAGGCAGCTACTGTCATCATAAGCACTGGTTCAGGGGCCAGCATCACGCGGGGCTGTGAGTAAAGCCAACCTGTGCAACACCAACATCCCATAGAGGTGCCAGTTTGTGTCCCAAGTACTCGACTTCTGATCCAACTTCCTGTGAACATTGGGCCTAGGGAAAGCGACAGAAGGTGGCCCAAGTGTTTGAGCCCCTGCTAGCAATGTGGGTGGGAGACCCTGAAAGACGCTCCTGGCTTCAGCCTGGCTCAGCTATGATCATTGCAACCATTTGAAGAGCAAAACAGTAGATGGAAGAACTCTGTATGTTTAACTCTGCCTTTAAAATAAATCTTTAAAAAAAAAAAGGCTGGTATAACAGGTACCTCCTAGGAATGGGCACTGGGTACAACTGCTAAGATGTTTCTTGGGACACCAGTGTCCCATCTCAGAAGGCCTGGGTTTGAGGTTCTGATTCAGGTTCCAGTTAATGCACTTCCTGGAAGGCATCAGGCAATGACTCGTGTGGTTGGGTTCCTGCCACTCACATGGGAGACTTACAATGAACTCCCAGCTCCAGACCCAACCCTGGTTGTTGTGGGAAATGGGGAGTGAAAACCAATGGATGAAGCCTCTTTCTCCACCTTCTAAAATAACCTTTAAAGTTTAAAAGGTGC
Organism: Ochotona curzoniae; assembly: GCF_017591425.1. NCBI lineage: Eukaryota > Metazoa > Chordata > Mammalia > Lagomorpha > Ochotonidae > Ochotona > Ochotona curzoniae. The sequence goes on along the minus strand of NW_024466607.1, from coordinate 18,154,398 downwards.
CTCCTTGAAGAAACTTTCTTATCTCTTCTTCAAATCCCTGGTCCCTGAGAAAGGTACCACCCTGGCACCTCACTGCCAAGCTCACCCAGCTTCAACGAGGAGCAGGCAGAACTCTGAGAACTGACGCAGGAAGACAAAGCCCAAAAGAAAGGCCCCGGTCTCTGTCCCTGCTGGGCCATTCCTAGTAGGTTTTGAGGATGCAACAAAGCCAACAGAACCAACGGTCACCGATTTCTTCTTTGAAATCAGTCTTGCCTATTAGGTAGGAGACTCCAACAAACCAAAGTCAGATGAACCCTGTTAACATTCCCCAAGGCCCAACGAAGGGCCTGGCTTTATCAAGAGCTACAGACAAATGATGGGGGGCAGAGGGAGGTGAGCACCAATGGTCCCAAGCAAAGAGACTCGGGACTGTGCACTCAGCACAACAGTGCCAACAGCACTGGGCTGAGATCGGTTAGGCCCAACTCCATGACTGAGCTTGGCACTGCTTCAGGAAATTATCCTGGGCAAGTCACTCAATATCTACGACCCTCGGTTTGCCTCACCTGTAAAAACATCTCTTTGGTGGACCAGATTACTGATGAGATTAAAGAGTGGCAAATGCTAGTCCTATGGTGTAGCAGTCAATGGATCCCATGTGGCTGCCAGGTCAGGTTCTGGCTGCTCTACCTCTGATTCAGCTCCCTGCATATGAGTATGGAAAAGGCAGTGGAAAACGGTCTGCGTCCTTAGCCCTGCACCCACGTGAGATGCTCAGATGGAGCTCCAGGTTCCTAGTCTCAGCCTAACCCAGACTCAACCACTGTAGCCATTTGAGTAGCAAACTAGTAGCTGAAAGATTCTTGGGTCTCTCCCTCTATTACTCGTCCTTAAATCATTTTAAAAGCCAGTAGAAACATGGAGTTAAAAGATAAACTTTTGAAATATATGCAACTATTTTTCATAATATAAACTTTCCACAAACTTTCTGAAGCTCCCCTTTATGTAAGCATAATGAGCATAAGGACCTCCTGATATACTGGCATGCAATAAAGCAATGCATGCTGCAACAGTATAATTTTAGAAGTCCTTTAGGGGAAGAACATTCTTGCGTTTGCAGAATGTCTCACTCCAAGCAACCTCTGCATTTTCTAATATAACCCAGTGTGTATACAATTATAATTCCCATTCACAAAACTGAGGGTGAGATTCAGGCCATTGGCTATCCATGTGCTGTGTAGCGTCTGACACAACCACCACCTGAGCATAGCCATGCAGGTGAGCTGCACCTGCTACCTCAAAACAGCATTCAAAACCACAGGCATGACATGCAGTAGGGCACAATGGGCAGAAATAAGGGCTGCCCAAATGCCCACACAAACACAGCAGGGAGTCTTCAGGGATGGGACCTTCCACTCCCACATTGGCCCCACTCCCAGCTAAGCCCTCCTCTGCCTAGCATTGCAATGGGTAAACAAAGTACCAGGCGTGGACAGTTGCTCACCAGATACCTAAGCCAAAAGCCACACTGAAATACAAGACCATGGGCAGAGGAACTGCAGCTCTAACTGTTCAATACCTACACACACAGTGCCTCTTGGTTTGGGGAGCCCTCGGTCCTAAATCACACTTACCAAGGTGAGGGTCCTGATGCCACTGCAGGCTGTGTCCTATCACTAGGCTCCAGACCCAGTCATCGACCCCCCAAGGGCCCATACCTCCGCACTGGCTCTAGGACACAGCCTCCTAATCCTGACCTTTCATGGTTAAGCAGTAATAACATGGAAGTGACAAGCTCAGCTGCCATGGCCATGGAACATCCACCACTCTCATGCAGCTAGCTAGCCACTCAGGAAGCACCCAGAGGCAGGAAGTCCAATGTGACCCCTGGTGACTCCATCATTCCTCTGAGGTGGGCGGTCTCTGGCCCCCAGGGCCAGGCCTCACAGACGTCATACCTTTTGCATCCTCCTCCAGCCCCAGGGGTTCTGAGTCACACCACCTCTGCCTCTTTGCCGTGCTCCTGTCACTGCTGTTCTCGGAGGGTGAGAGAAGCAGATACAGAGGGCACATGGCAGCCCTAGACTTGACCACCGCCCCACCCCACCCCCGCTCCCACCACTGCCTGAGCAGTACCCACCCCAGCCCTGCCACATGCTGAGTCCTGAGCAGAGCCCCAACTGCCATTGCTGGAGGCAAACATCCAGCAAAGCCAGGTTTTAGAGGATCAAACCAAGAATTCCGAGGGCAGTCTTCACAGGTTACTCTGGACCAAGTTACCCTGCTTCCACCTATAAATGAAGAACACCACAACCATTTTGGTACAAATTACTCTTGGGCCATGACAGCCCTGGCCTGAAACTCTCATGAGTTGGCTTCCTGCCTCAGCTTCTCCCGACACCCACTTTGTACTGCATTTCTCTACAAGCACAGACCTGCTAGAGTGGCTGGTGTATCCCACCCAGTTGTTTTCAAGAAGACCTGCTCTCTTCCCTTGCTCTCCCACACATCCTGGGGTCTTCTGAGGGTGAGTCCTCAGCCTCCTGTGGCCTCCTCACTCAGGAAGGTAGCCGGGAATGTCACTGACCCATTTGCATTGCAGGTGGTAGCCAAGGAAGCAGCACACCGATTTGGGAAGCCACTTCTTAAAGACACCAGATCATGCCGTCATGGTCATGGACACAGTGGCAACTGTGCATCATCTCACTGTTGGAGAAACCAAGGCACAGACCTTTTCTTTGACAAGAGTCTCCAACCTCAGTGCCTGTCTCCTCTTCCTTCCCTGGAATCAGGAAACACAGGCTCAACCTTACCAGCACCAGGTATGGCACTCACTGCTCTGTATGCCTCACCCCATCAACAACCCAGCAGGTTTCTCAGGAGATGCTATCAGGGGCCCCACATTCTACCAACAAAGAACCAGGCAATCAGCCAGGTCACAGCAGCTAGCAAAGGGCACAGCTGGGCCAAGGGCTGAGTCTGCAGAACTCTAGGGCCTAAGGCTTTAAACCAGATGCCTTCCTCTCCTCAGACCCCTGCCTGTACGACACCAACCTTGACATCTCAGCATGCCCTAAGCATGTGATGGGCAGCCCAATTTGTCAACACAGTTCTGTTTTTGTCGTGAATCCAGACAGGAAGCTCTCATCCATCTCTCCATCCCAGACCAGAAATGACCATGACACATGGGTGACTCTATCAGGCTGGCTTTAGTCCCTTCCACTCTTGCCAAGGTCTCCTAGGACAGAAGGGTCCCATGACCCTTTCCCACTACAAGGACCTCTCCCTTGAAGATCTCCAGTCTGAAGCTGAATGACAGCCAGTCCTAGCCCCACCTGTCCCAGGCAGGCTTCTCTCTGGCTCCAACCAGGCCCTGTTTCCCCGCCACCCAAATCTGTCCATCTATGGAATCCCAAATTCCTTCCCCACACTGTATCAAAGGAGGTCTGCCCTTTGTCGGGGGCGGCAGAGACTGCCCCTTCACGGAGATTCTGTGTTGTCTCAAAGGACAGATAGCCTCCATGGTCAGGGGAGGGAAGAGGCTGAGGGGTCAAGTTGGGACAAGATCTTCCCTGAGCCTCTCATGAGAGGCATGAGCCTCTCAGGGTCAGGCCTTCATCATCCCAACACTCCAAGCCCTCATCTACAGAACATCCCCGACTATGATTTGCATGTCCTGGATCTCAAGGTCCTTTAATGAAATAGGCATGGCCTTCACTGACAGGTTGGAGGACATAAAAATTAGACATAGACTTCACTGAGAGGTTGAAGGACAGGTTGGATGGACACAACAATCAGGGATTGGCATTGTGGTGTAACAGGTTAAGCTGCTGCCTGCAGTACTGTCATCCCATTTGGGTGCTGGTTCAAATCCTAGCTGCTCCATTTCCGATCCTGCTCTGTATTAATATGCCTGGGAAAGCATGAGATGGCTCTAGTGCTTAGACTCTCACATACAAGACCTGGAAGAAGCTCCTGACTTCAGCCTGGCCCAGTCTGGCTGAAGCCAGTTAGGAAGTGAACTAGTAGATGAAAAAGTCGCTCTGATTTTCTTTGAAACCCGGGGTTACAATCTTTTAGAAAAATTATAAAGGCATAAAAACACACTCTCCAAGAAGATAGATGGGGACAATCAAGATTGGCATGCCAGGGTGGGAACATTTCAGTCAACTTTCATCTCTGTCCTTGTCTATTCCCTTGTCTTCTCATTTGCATTATTTGTATGATTAAAAAACAGCAAGTTCTATGGCCTCCAAGTCCTGGTTTCAAGTGGTGATGCTGGGTGGATGTGGGTAGGAATCCACAACCTGTGAACCATGTGACCTTGGGCAAGGGTTCCAACCTCTGAATCTGTTTTTTGCCTCTAGCCCTTCATTTTTGAGAACAAAACAGAGGAATGGTCACACAGGCTTTTTTTCCCTTACACTGTTGAAGCTTAGAGTCGTAGCACAATAAAGGATAGTTATTATTCTGTGACCAGGGAAAGAAGTGTTATTCCCACTTGTGTCTCCACCGGCTGCTAGAGTCCCAAGGATACTATCCATGTGTCTTACACAGGACAGGCAAGAAGGCAAGACTCATTTATTCCTGAGTGCATCCTATAGCCTCACACTCCATAGGCAGAACCTTAAATCCTGTACATTTGCAGAGTAACAAATACTAACTTCACTGCCAACATCAAAGTACTGTAACCCTTTCGCCTGGCAACAGAAATAGGAGTGTGGGGACCAGGAGAGGCAGCATTTAAATGCTTCCTGATGGTCACAACGCTTTGAGTTCGAGGCATTAGGAGGGCTGATTTAAGGGGGGCAGAGCGGCTTTGGCCTTAGGTTTCCTTCAACCTGAAACAAAAATTACAGATACTGTTCTCTTTCAACTACACATGAGCAGCACTGGGTGCAGTGCAGGAGGCAATCACAAATGCCAGTTTCCTACTTGCTAGTAAATCATGTGGAGCCTCACTGACATGTGTCTCATGAGATCTCCTCCAGCCCTGGGAATTCTATGTGTCATCCATTCTTTAAAGCAATACAGGAATTCAGAGGAAGAACAACCGTGTTCCTTTTCTATTTTTTTATATTTGCATGGGAACATGATCTATACACCCTCCAATTCTTCCACTTAGTGTAGCATGCGATGGTTCTTCACGTACTTGCAAGTAAGCATGATTACCACAGTTGGTTCCTGAACACTTTCATCACCCCAGAAAACAACCGTGCATCTTGCTACGCAATCTTCCCAGCCCTCAACAACCACGGACCCACCTTATGCATCCATAGGCTGCCCTAATCTGTACTTGCACAGCCACAGACCCCGGTAGTAGTTGTTCTTTGGGGACTGGCTCTGCCCCATTGGTGTAAAGCCTGTGCACGAGTCAGTTCTAGCCAACAGGTCAGAATCACGCGCACATGCTGTCCATGCAGCAGGACTCCATGCAGCACACCCTGCCTGTCCTTCCAATGTGCCCTGGCATGCACGAACATCCATTGCCCTGCGATACCTGCTCCAAACTAGTACTCTGAAACACAGAATGGTAGATGTCTGGTCCTTCGAAACTAATTATAATTCAATAACACCACGTAGGCCTAAAATTTGCTTCATGTTGGACCCGGCACGGTATCCTAACTGCTAAAGTCTTCGCCTTGTATGCACCGGAATCCCATATGGGCATTGGTTCTAATCCAGCTCCCTGCTTGTGGCCTGGGAAAGCAATTAAGGATAGCCCAAAGTCTTGGGACCCTGCGCCTGAGTAGGAGACCTAGAAGAGGCTTTGGGCTCCTGGCTTCAGATTGGTGGAGCTCCAGCCATTGTGGCCACTTGGGGAGTGAATCAGATCTTCCTCTCAGTCTCTCCTCCTTTCTGTATATCTAACTGTCCAATAAAGATAAATTAAATCTTTAAAAAAGAAACTAAGCTAAAAATAGAAGTGCAGAACAATGTGACACCTTCTGTTGTCATGGAGCAGCCAGGACACTAGTGGGCACTCACGTGGGATGCTGGCATCACAGGCCTCTTTGGCCAGGCCCAACCTTGGCTGCTGCAGGCATTTGGGGAGTGAAGCAATGGACAAAGTCTCTCTCTCTCAACTCCTTCTGCATTTAAAATAAAATTTCAAAAAAACTTTTTGCTTACTTTGGTACAAAAAACTTCAGTCATGCATATAAGCAGTCAGCAAGAAGTTCATGGAAAATGAACAAGAAAAACTATGCACAAAAGCTGATGTGTTTAGAGGTGTTTTGTTTTGTTTAAGATTTATCTTATTAGAAAGTCAGATTTACAGAGATAAGGAAAAACAGAAAGATCTTCGATCTGCTCATTCACTCCCCAACTAGTAGCAATGGCTGCAGCTAAGCTGATCCCTAGCTAGGAACCAGGAGCTTCTTCTAAGTCTCCCATGCAGGTGCAGGGTCCCAAAGCTTGGGCCGCCCTCTAACACTTTCCCAGGCCACAGGCAGGGATCTAGAGCAGCCAAGACATGAACCAGCATACATATGGGATCCCAGCACATGCAAGACAAGGAATTCAGCCACCAGGCTACCATGCCAGGCCAAAAAGTTGATGCTTGAATTCTATTTTTCACAAAATTTTTGAAGTACCTTCATACAATTACAATCTATCTTTACTATATCATGTGTCCAAATAAAGTAGAATATTTCCTAAAATAAAACAAAGAACTTAATGTTATCCAAAAGACACTATACAAAGTAGATATTTATAACACACATAAGAACCAATATTCAATACACCTAAAATGAACATGAACCAGTAAGAAAAAAATCAGTAAGACTTGTTGGAACAAAATGTGAACATTAATTTCATAGAAGAAACCAAAATAACTGATGACATACAAAAGAAGCACCTAGCCTCTCTAATAATTAGTCCAGCACTAAATTCAAACTGCCATGGGGTATCACTAGAACCAATAGGCCAAAAAGAAAAAAAATGTCTGATAATTACATGCGTTTGGAAGGATATAAAGTAAGATAAATGCTCATCTATTACTGCATAGAGATCAGTTGGTACAATTCTTAGAAGACTTAACTTAGCTCATAAGTAACAATCCTGCTTGTACGTGGTATACACCCTTAAAATTTAAGCATGTGTGTACCAGGAGACCGCTAAAAGACAGCTGCACTTGCATAACTCAAAACCAGAAGTAACACAAATTCATATGACGATCATAAAATGAATTAAATCGTGGTCTATTCAACCAATGAAAACATACTGCAATGAAAACAAAAGCCTAGGTGGATGTCACAAAACTGAGAACAGCCAGATCTAACAGAGCTCATGAAAACTCATAATAGAAAAAAGCATATTCTATATTGCTAAGAAAGGTATTCACAAATGATAAAACTCAAAGGCAGGGATGTGATGATGCAGGTGCCTGACTAGGCCATGGCACCCACTGATATGCACAAGGACCAAGTCTGTGGTGGGAGGGCTGGGCTGTAGCACCTATCAGTTCCCATGAGACGGTGTTGGGGCAGAACTGACCACACAACTGATATCTATTGTTAGTGCACTGGCTGGTGCAGGTGACAGACCAAACCTGTTCCTGCACTGGCTGGTACACTTGAGAGTCAACTCTGAGGTCACCCTATGCAAACTTTCTTGGGGGACTCCCTGAATGGACCTCTGCATCATTTCAACTATGTAAACAATATTAGAAAAAAAATTTAAGATTTACTTATTTTTATTGCAAAGGCAAATATACAGAGAGGAAGAGAGACAAAGAGAAAGACATTACATCCAAGGATTCACTCCCCAAGCGGTCGCAATGACCAGAGCTGTGCCAATCCAAAGTCAGGAACCCAGGGCCTCCCCTCAGTCTCCCATGCAGATACAGGGTCCCAAGGCTTTGGGCTGTGCTCGACTGCTTTCCCAGGCCACAAGCAAGTTGCTGGATGGGAAGTGGGGTTGCCAGGATTAGAACCGGCGCCCACATGGGATCCTGGTGCGTTCAAGACGAGGACTTTTAGCTGTTAGGCCACCACACTGGGCCCAAAAACAAATTTTTTTAATGGAGAAAACATTTAGTATTATTAGTTTACAATCTACAGTGGATGACTACACTTTGAACAAATCACAGAAGCAGATATTAAGTGCCTCCAATTGGAAGAACTGAATGCCACCTATGAAGTAACTTAACAAAACAAATAAAACCAAAACTAACATGCGATCAAGACTCTGGATTCAACTACCAGTTCCCAGGATGTTCAGAGGACAGGAGAATATATTACAGAGGATAGAGATATAAGGTTTCTACCCAACAGCTAACGTGATTTCACTGACAAACAGCAAGCAGAATAAAGGAGGTACAGAGGCAATCTCACAGGTAAAAATGGACTTCCAAGACAACTACCAAGGTCACAATACACAAACCTCATCTACTATCCAAATTAAAGAATTAAAAAAAACTAACATGTAAGAGACAACTGGGGGAACAGGGAGACACCTAGGCTTTGCTTTACAATGGTGAAGAGCCTAATCAGGGCACTGAGTCCATTCCCAGCTGTTTCACTTCTGACCCAGCTCCCTGCTGTAGTGCCTGGTTAAGACAGCAGCAGATGGCCCAGGAGCTTGGAGCCCTGCTCTCAGTCTTGGCCCAGACTTCACCAGTATGGCACTCCAGGGAGTGAATCAGCATTGAACAGAGGCTCTATCTCTCTCTGTCTACCTCTGTCATTCTGCACTTCAAATGAATCTCACATAAGGCTATTCCTTTTCTCTGTCAAGAGAACATCTTTAAGTATCATTTGTAGGGCAAGTCTGGAAGAGGCATATGCTTTTAACTCTTCTTTACTATGGAAGAATCTTATTTTCAAAGACAAAGGAAGGCAGCTATGCTAACCACTATACCACCAATGCTTCCAGATCTTTGTTTCCCCATTGTGACCAAAAATATCTTCCACTTCTAAGATCCTTTCTTCTGCCTCATCCATTCTATTACTGAGACCAAAGGCAAATGTGAAGAACATCCCAGTATAACAACAGAAGACTAAATCAATGAACAACTGATTAATAAAAGGACACTATTAATAAAAGGACCAAATGAACACTATTTATATTAACCCTGAGTAAATGGTTTAAACACAAAATCATAGATTAATAGACTGGATTGAAAAACAAAACCCATCTATTTGTTGCCTACAGGAAACACATCTAACCAACAGATCAGCAGAAACTACATCTCATGAATTTTTTTAGTTTCATTTCTCCCAAACACTGCTTTTTCTCACTAAATTCTTCACCAACTCTCAGATCAATCAATAGCCTCATTCTCTTCAAGAAAGTTCTTGATTTTTTTTTTCATTTCTCACTGACTTATTAGTCATCTAGTAGCATGTTATTTAAGTTTATGGCATAAGTTTCTATTTTTTTCTCCCTGTTGATTTTCTTTTGTGGCTCTTCACTTGGAGGATTTATAGTGACTGAAGTGGAGACTCATGTCCAGAAGTGAGGATATGGTGCAGTGTGCATCTCTACTCCCAGAGTGAGGATGGACTCCCAGTGAAACTGTTGGATGTGTCATGACAATGGGTTGCTGGACTCTTTGCCATTGTCCATGCCAGCAATGATGGACTTACAACTCTTTATGAGAAACTATGCTGTCGTAATGATAAGGGGGAACTCAGTGGGGAAGAGAACTTAGGAAGCAGGTTGGAGGAATCCCAGGACCTACAGAACTGTATCATAAGATTCTAATAAAATAACTCTTCAACAAAAATAGAGTAGTAAAGCAGGTGTCTGTAACACACTTGCCTTTTAACAACCACACTCCACATTAAAGTGCCTGGGTTTGATTTCGCGCCCCAGCTCTCGGTTCCAGCTTCATGTCCTGGGTGGAAGCAGTCATGGCTCAGGTAACAGAGTCCCCACCACACAAGTGGAAAGCCTGGACTGCATTCCTGGCTCCACGTTCCCACCCCCACCTAACCCTGCAGATGGGAGCTCTCTGTTGCTCAAAAAAAAAATGGAAATTGCAAACCATGCCAGACAACTGTGAGAGGAAAGCAACACGCAGTACTCAAATTCACACTAAGGCATCTTTGGTATTTGTTCATATGTACTGGTGGTCTGGAAAAACAAGACGGTTCCACCAATGAAGCAAGACTGTGCTCAAGCTGAGGGCTGATCTGAGTAATGGATGCCTGTGTTCGTGAGGTACAAAACTGAACATTTTCATGCCAACAGTTAAACAACTAACTTGAACATTTTATTAAGGAAAGTTAAGTCTCTTGAAAGACGATTTCTATATTTGAAACAGAGAGGGAAAGTGAGAAAGAAATGAAGTGAGGCAGAGAGCAAGAAATCTTTCATCTACCAGCTCATTCCTTAAATGTCCACAGCAGCCAGAGCTGTGCCATGATGAAGCCGAGTCCTCCCCCACATAAGGGCAGCAAGGACATACTGAAAAGCTTTTAGAAAAAATACACACGGTATATTCTAGAACAACCGCAAAAATAGTTTCTACAACATTAGCCATCAAGTATGATCGCTTCCCGGCTGTATCAAGCCTGGCATATTAAGCATCGTCTCTGAGCACAGAAGCTCTAAAGAAAATGCAGGAGACCGGTTTCCACGTGGTATCATTTTCACCTCATCTTGTTTTGTGTCTAACCAGAATGTGTACTTCTATTTTTATAACAAAAATAAATACCAGAAAGGGTGGTATGAGAAATGGAGTTTATAGATCATTTTTCTCCTGATGCCCTTCTTCATTAATAAGAAACCTTCAGTAACAAAAAAAAAAAAAATCCTTGGGCTAGCGCTGTGGCATAGTGTGTTAAGCCACTCCTTGCAATGCTGGCATCCCACAGAATGGCCTATTTGAGTCTTACCTGCTCCACTTCCCATCCAGCTCCGTACTAATGCACCTGAGAAAGCAGAAGATGGCCCAAGTGTTCAGGCACCTGTAGCCCCATGAGAGGCCGTGAAGAAGCTCCAGGATCCTGGCTTCGGCCTGGTACAACTGTTGCAGACTTTTGGGGAGTGAATCAACAGAAGGAAGAAATATCTGCCTCTCCCCCATCCCCTTTGTAACTCAACCTTTCAATTATTGTTTTGTGAAAATTTATTTGGGAAGCAGAGTTACAGAGAGAGGCAATGGGAGTGAGAGAAAAACGGAGCAGTCTTCCAACTGTTGGTTCATTCCCTAGATGGACACAGTAGTGGGGGGTGGGATAGGCTGAAGTTAGGATTGTCAGGCCCATCTCCCACATGGGTGCAGGGGTCTATCCCCTTGCATGATCCTCTGCTGTTTTCCCAGACCCATCAGCTGGGAACTGGATCAGAAGTGGAACAGCTTGGACTCAAACTGATGTTCCTATGGGATGCTGGCCCTGAAAGCAACAGCTTTACCCACTACACCAGAGGATCAGCCCCCTCAATTTTTTTTTTTATTCCTACAGTTAAAAGTTGAAGTATAGTGTGAGTTCACGGCCCAGGAGTTAGTATGGCGTTTGGGACAGCCACTTCCCACATCAGCGTGCCTGTATGCACGGTCCAGTTCTGACTCCAGCTTCCAGGGAATACACACCCTGAGAAGCGGCAGGCAATGATGGCTCAAGCACTCCAAGGTCACTGCCAGCCAGGTTTTCTAGGTTTGGTTCCCGCTGTGGGCGCCGGGGAATGAACAGACCGATTCTTTCCCTCTATTTCCAGTAAGATGAAATATATATTGAATTGGGTCCGTCTCTTGTTCTGAAAACCTGAGCTTCAAAAACATGCCATAGGCCTAAAATTTCCTAGATCAGTTTGCAAACTTTGTCCAACCATAGTTACACTATAACTATTTCAGGAGAGTGCTTGATTCTACCAGCTCTGTAGGAAAGGGGCCACAGGTTCTAGACACATGAATGGGTGCAACTGTGCTGCCATGACATTAAAATGTAATTTTTATACCCTCTACACATGCTTGGACATACTGGTGTTCTCTGGCCTTTTATTCAAATATCAAAAAATACGCAATCCCATTCTCTGGATCTTAGGCCATACAAAAATAGCCAAAAGGCGGAGTTCTGCCTGCGGCCCACTGTCTGATGACCCTGTGCTTGACAGTTTCTCATGCCACTTGGCCCCGCTAGTCTGGAGACACCATCTGGACTTATTGATCGCTGTCCATTTTTATGTCATTTAACCTGGTAGTTCCCAGGCATTTCAACAATGCTCTGTGAGAAATCACTACCATATGCTCACAGGGCTGCTCACAATTATTTCATTAGAGATACAATCTATGTTCTCCATTTTTGTTTTTTTGGTTTTTTTTAAGTGAATGGTCAAGGCGACACGAGTTTGCTTCAACCCACGCCAAGTTCAGCCTAACAAATGACCGGAATAAAAGAAAAATCTCTGACAGTCAACCTCCACTGATGTTAATTACATGACTTAAACCTCTAAAAAATTTTCTTTGTAAAGAAGGAAGGGAATTCAAAACTTCTAAGCTCATTGTGATTCCCTGAGACCTTCAGGCATTTCCATGAGAACAGTTAAGGCCCAGTGTCTACAGAGGCGCACACACCTCATGGTATTTCAGGTACACAACAAAACCAATCAACACAAGCACAAGACGCACCCAGGCCTGCAGTGGGCCTATCAAAGGGTTCAGCTGCTGCTGCTGTTCACTGACCATGCATTTCCTGTGCCAATGCCAGTTCTCTCCCTAGGCTTTCACTACCACCTATGGAGCAGGAATCTTCATTCTCCTTAGGTAGTCAAGAAACTGACTCTGGGAAGCTTCCTTTCCTGCTTGTGTTAAAAACTCAAGACCAGAAACTGAAAACTTCCTTTGCATGGCCTAAAAAACAAATCTTGATGAGGCAGGCAGCTGACCTCGTAGGTTCCATACCAAATGCCTGACTTGGATGCCCATCCCAGCTCCTGACTCCAGATTCCTGCTGATGAGGACCCCGGGAGGCAGTGATGGCTCACAGCACTGGGTTCCTGCACTATGGAAGACCTGGATGCAGTTCCTGGCTCAACCTCTGGTCTAGCCCCAGCTGTTGCATGCACTGCAGTGCTAAATGAACAGATGGGAAACACACACTTGCTTTCTCTCTCCATCTAATCAGTAAACAGTCAAAAAAAAAAAAAAACCACCATCCGACTACACTATCTGCATCTAAAATGCAATATTTCTCTTCCAGAAAAGGCAAACTCCACGGTCCAGGATTTTTATCAAGATCTTCTATAACTGTCCCAGTTTTCATCTAACTTTGATGGCTGATAAAACAGGATTCCATGTCATTAGTGTCCTTCTCTCTAGTCTGGGAGGAAGAGGAGCCTTGTTTGCTTTTTGCAACCTCAAAAGAAACAACATGTTCCCATTCCACTCATGAAAAACAGAGATGAAATGTCGCCGGCAGCCCTCCCACCCCTGCCCTGCACCCAAGCCTCTGTGCCACAGGAGGCTAAGTGCCCTGGTCAGTACTCACTCACAAAACAGAAGGGCCAATCTGCCTTACAGCAGAAATAAAATACAAGTACCAAGTCACCAACTCCAACATTTGGACCCTCTGCTTCCCATCACCCCAGCAGCCTCATGCATGGGCTGGTCTTTCGTCCCACTCACCATGAGAAGGATCACTCGGGACCCACTGGGAGCTCCTGTCTGTCTGCTGGCCAGCAGGTGTACACCATAAAAGGGCTGCCCTATCACTGGGGCCAGTATGAAGGACATGTGTGCTAGCAACTGCACTCTTCTGCTGCTTCCCGGATCAGGAGCCTCACCCAGACTGGTGTCTGTGTATGCCTAAAACTGGGTCACCGGGAGGAAAGGTGCCTATTTGAGTGAGAAAGCTAGGGAGACAGCGACACAAGGACACTTCAGAAACTTTGTGGACAGCTCAAAGTTGCTTTCTGCAGCAAAAAAGACTTAACTCCGTGTACACATGAAGTCTTCATAAAATTTGTGGAAATGGAGTATTATGAAACTATACATGGTAGAAGACAGACTTTTGACATAGCAGCCAAACAGGAGTGCCTGGGTTCAAGTCCCAACTCTGGCTCCCAATTCCAGTTTCCAGCTAATATACATTAATATACACCCTGGAAAGCAGTTGGGTCACTGTTATGCACATGGAAAACCCACATTGGGTTCCTGCCTTTGGCCTGGCATAGCTCTGTCACAATAGGCATTTGGAGAGTGAGGCAATAAACGGGAGATTTCTCTGTGTGTGTGTGTGTGTATTGATCTCTCAAAATAACTAAGTCATTAAAAACTAGCTGCTACCGTGCTGGGTGCTGTGTATAAAGTCCTCACCTTACACGTGCCAGGATCCCACATGGGCATCAGTTCTAATCCCACCAGCCCCACTTTCCATCCAGCTCCCTGCTTGTGGCCTGGGAAAGCAGTAGAGCACAGCCCAAATTTTTGGGACCGCGCACCCATGTGGAAGACACAGAAAAAGCTCCTGGCTTCATATCAGCTCAGATCCAGTCATTGCAGCTACTTGGGGAGTGAATCAGCGGACAGAAATTCTGTCTCTACTCCTCTCTGTATATCTGACTTTCCAATTAAACAAAAGTATGCATAGATCCCCAAAAACGTCCAAAACAAAAAAAACCTCATCATTGAATTCCATTTTTCCATGAACTTTTTGAAGAACCCCCATATACTGTAGAGAGATAAAGAGTGACAGAGACAGACAAGATGAGGTGTGAAATAAATACACACGAGCAGACAGGTGCAAATCATGATCAGACCCAGGCTACCAGCCAAGTCTCCTACACATACATATGTGAAGAGGCATATTGATATTAAAATAAACATGCTACATATGTACTTAGACCAACTGCAGTGTATGGCTTGGAGGAACAGATGCCTGGAGTAAAAAAGAATCAGTAAGTGTGTAAATATGACAGGAGGTAAGAAAAGCAAGCAAGGGTGGACTCAAGGGTAGGACCAAAGGGGAGGCGCAGATCCAAGAGATGGGTGGGCTCAGAGACAGGAAAGAAGCAGAGCTAGAAGCAGCAAAAGGCGTCCATGCGGACAAGATTTCAGAGATGGGAGGTCACCACCAACCACCCTCCCAGGCCATCCAATGCAGAGGGCAAGCAAATCCAGACCTGTCCCCCTGGGGATGTGGAAGACGCACAGCCCAAGTGGAAGGGACAGAATGAGCACAGGCACTTATGATGCGCGGGATGTACAAGACTGCGAGAGATAAAATTAGGTAAGATAAAGCCTAAGCCAGCAACTTGGAAAGAGAAGCAATCAGTTGAATTACAGAAACGGAATAGCCACAAAGGCAAGGGGAGAAGGGCAAGCAGGATTACTGACACAGAGCCACCCCCAGGAAACTTCTAGAAATCACTGGGGAATGATGCAAGGGCACCCCATCTTTGTAACTCATATATATGGGGCTCTGCAAAGAGCTGTCCCAAAGGCCCTCACTCCTTAGGAGCACAGCTGGGAGGAGGCAACTATGCTTCCTAGCTGGCCCCCAAGATAACCCAAGTCTCCTACAGTGACTTCTGTCCTTCCCCATACAGCTGCATTTGTCAACTACTAACGGTTTCTTCAGCACCACTTCTTTGGGATGTACAGCCCACATGAGTCCCTCATATTAATGGCACTGCTGTCACCATTAAGTGTCTAAATACAGTGCCCAGCAAACTGCAAATGCCAACTAATTGTTAGGAACATAAAAACTACTTCTAAAAGCCAGGCTGGACAAAGGGGTTAGTGATACCCTGCAGCTCTCCCAAGTCTGACTCCAATGTGTTCAAGGAACATAGGCCACCAGCTGCATACCCACATTGGCCCTGGTGCCCCAATGGCATGACAGGCCAAGGCTCAGAACTCTGGGGAAGTTGTCCCAGACCTGGCACAGCCATAGACATGTCTGTGGTCCCCACAGCTTATAGGGTTTCAGGTCTGCCCACAAGGTCGGCACTGCGGTTATCCCATAGGGTTCTAGCACATCAGGAAAACCTATTTTAATCAAGGAAAACTTACTGTGCTTAAGAAAACTTACTGTGCTTAAGACAGAAAAAGGAGCTGCACAGACCATTTGCTAGAGAGTAATGAGAAAAGTGTTTAAATATAAAACTCTATACCAGACTGCTTGACTAAAGTCACCCCAATCTATTTTCCATTCATCTAGTGGCCACTTCCCCACAAATGTGATCATAAGACGTAGACGTGACCTATTTCTCAAAATGATCGAGGCCAACAGACAATAAAGGACACAAACAGTAAGATAAAAATAAGAACAGGAGGAAACTTCACATTAAAAAAAGTTTTCAAAAAAAGTACTTAAAAAACCTTGGCCTATCCAGCAGCTGTAATCAAGTAATAAATTCAGCTCTGTTTCTTTGAAGTCAAGACGAAAAGGAAAACACGATGGGAAACAGATAGACGAACAACGCACAAATCTCCAAGGGGGCACCACTACAACATCAAAACAAGCCTGAGCAAGCAAGAGCCAGGGAGCAAAGGCCAAGTTCTCCATTAACTGTTGACCCTCGGGGCGGGTGTGTTAGGATACCCACCTCCCATGCCAGAAGGCCTGATCAATCCCCAACTCTGGCTCCAGACTCCATTTTCCTGCTAACACAGACCCTAGGAGACAACAGGCTCAAGTCACTGGGTTCCTGCCACCCATGTAGGGAGACCAAGATCAAGATCCTGGCTCCAGGCTTCAACCTGGTCTTGACTCAGCCACCGTAGGCATTAGAGAAGTCAGGCAGCAGATGGAAATCCTGTTTATCTCAAATTTTTTTTTCTTAAAAAAAATCTCCATCACCCTCCTTAGAGAGTTATGCAACTATAACCACCACAACCTGAATGAAAACTGCCCCCTGACTAGAGATATGGTCCCAGAGAAAAAGCAGATGAGCTCACCTCCCAAACCCAACCTTGTGGTCCATCAGGCACAATGTTACCCGGCAGGGGAGAGCAGGGAAGTGGCTGCATCACAGGCAGCTGCTTGACACACTCAGCACCTCTGCTCCTTCCATGTCCCTTCCCCACCTGACTAAATACAGAATCCAATCAATGTAGTTTTGAAAAAAGTCAAATATACATGAACAAGCTAATTAAACAGCTCTAGCCAACTTGTATTAAACAGGACAAAATTCCAGGCCTACTAACTAGTCTTATCTTCATCCATCTCCTCTCTTTCCCTACCCTCAGAAATACAGCTGATATTTCTCCCCAGGTTTTCACATAGCCACTTCAATACCCTCTTGGCACCTCAATTTACTCCTGAACAGTACCAGCAGCAACAGTCAGCCAAGCAGTGTGACGGAGTGCTGGAGACAGCAACTAGGACAGGGCGGTTGCTCCCTAAATGAGAATAACTGGATCCAAAGAGTCACCCACCACAGCATGCTTCCTGTGTCACTCCACATCTGTTCTCCCTCAATTCCTCACCCAGGTCTCCACACAGAGTGAGGTAATTACTAACTTCCACCCTAACTGCTTGCTGGGTATCACTTGGATGGATTTTGTTATGATGGAACTAGCCTTCTATACATGCAAGTGGATAAACATTCTGAAATGTGCCTTTGCACACAACTCAGTACACAAACCTGGACCTGAGGGCACACGCTTCCCCTCAGCTGTCAACACTGAAGGTCACCTCCCTGCCATGCCAGCATCCTTCGGGAGGGCACCTGCCAACGGCCTTGATGTACAGGTTCCCAGGGGACCCTTTATGCAGCACAAGTGGACACCTGTTACTGGCTATCTGCAGTTCCCACTACGTGCTGGGCATGAGACATTCATGCCCTCAGATTCTAACAACCATTCTGTTCTTTTCAAAAGAAACGGAAGATCAAGAAATCTGGGACCTGGTTCTGAAAAGGTCCGATTTTGACAGTGAGAAAGGAAGGGGGAGGAGGGACAGAGAGGGGAGAAATAGGGAAAGAGGGAAAGAAAGGAAGAAAAAAAGTGAGAAAGAGAAAAAAAAAAGCCAAACCAGCAAAAAAGTCACATCGCAGTAAGAGAATGCAGAGGCTCAGAAACCAAGGATAAGGAATCAGAAAACCCAGAGAGCGGGACCCAGTGTGGTAGCCTCGCAGCTAAAATCCTTGCCTTGAACGTGCCACGATCCCATATGGGTGCTGGTTCCTATCCCAGCTACTCCACTTCCCTTCCAGCTCCCTTCTTGTGGCCTGGGAAAAACAGTCAAGGACAGCCCAAAACCTTGGGACGCTGCACCTGCACAGGAGACTCAGAGGAAGAAGCTCCTGGCTTCAGACTGGCTCAGCTCTAGCCTTTGGAGCCACTTAGGGAGTGCACCAGCAGATGGAAGAGCTTTCTCTCTCTCTTCTCTATCTGCCTTTCCAATAAAAGATATATATTTTTTAAAGATTTATTTTTATTATTATTTTTTTCATTGGAAAGGCGGATGTACAGAGAGGAGAGACAGAGAGGAAGATCTTCCGTCCGATGATTCACTCCCCAAGTGAGCGCAACGGGCCGATACTATGCCAATCCGAAGCCAGGAGACTCTTCTGGGTCTCCCACACGGATGCAAGGTCCCAAAGCTTTGGGCTGTCCTCGACTGCTTTCCCGGGCCACAGGCAGGGAGCTGGAAGGGAAGCGGGGCTGCCGGGATTAGAACCGGCGCCCATATGGGATCCCGGGCGTGCAAGGCGAGGACCTTTAACCACTTGCGCCACCGCGTTGGGCCCGATATATATTTTTTAATCCAGAGAGTCAAGCCACAGAAATCAAACTCCCAAACCATTTGCTTCCTTTTATTTTCATTCTATGCTGATGCTTATTCTCATTACAGAATAATGGTATAGTTATAGAAACAGTTCAGTTGCCAAATTTAAAAATTCTAACCCCTTTCTCCAAGTTAAAAAAGTCCTATTCTGCCCAAATTTTATCAGTTCTATATTCTATCTGCTGAGATAAACTAGAACTTCACAATTATAATTCAAAGCAAAACATCCTCTAAGGTATACAAACGTAGGGCCCGGCGCGGTGGCGCAAGTGGTTAAAGGTCCTCGCCTTGCACGCCCGGGATCCCATATGGGCGCCGGTTCTAGTCCCGGCAGCCCCGCTTCCCTTCCAGCTCCCTGCTTGTGGCCTGGGAAAGCAGTCGAGGACGGCCCAAGTCTTTGGGAACCTGCACCCACGTGGGAGACCCGGAAGAGGCTCCTGGCTTCGGATCGGCGTAGTATCGACCCGTTGCGCTCACTTGGGGAGTGAATCATCGGATGGAAGATCTTCCTCTCTGTCTCTCCTCTCTGTATATCCGCCTTTCCAATAACAAAATAATAAAAATAAATCTTTAAAAAAAAAAAAAAAAAAAGGTATACAAACGTACTTCGAGAAGTTCATGAAAAAATATCCAAAGATATACTTACTTGGGCACACACAAAAAAATTAGAACCTATGCATAGTATTTCTATAATATGCATTTTCCTGGAGCTTCTTAAAGACCCTTTATAGGAAACTACACACAGAGGAAAGTGAATCCTCAAGGAACAACACGGTGGCGGGAGGGAAGAAGAGGAGTAAGGAGGATATGGAGTGGTGTGGTGTTTCATGCTGGGGAACATCTGATACAACAATGCCTCACTCTAAGACCTTGTGCTATGACTCCCACAGAGGAACAGAGCTTGTGGCACCTCAGAGGACACCATCCAGCACAAGCCCATGTGGCACCTCAGAGGACACCATCCAGCACAAGCCCATGCCCACCACCCGCAGAAGCAGTGACAACAGCAGGAGGAAGAGAAAAAACCTGCCCTTCTGAGGCCACCACATGCTCCCAGGAATCTGTGACCTCACGTACAGTTGCCAGGCTTGGCGCAATGCTCAGCCAATCCCCCGGATTCCTGGGAAGATGGGCAGAAACCCTTTCCTACCATGCGAGATGCTTCGAGTTGGACGCAAGGAACAGGAGTGCAGCTGACCCTGAGCATCTTCAGCATCACACCCAGACTCTGCCCTTCCCTGTGCTCCCTCCTGGACACGCTCGCTGCGCTGACACAGAGTCCTCCTCCCCAAGCAAGCCCTTCTCACCTAGTGCTGATTCAAGACTCGAGCTCTACTCCAAAGGGATGGCTTGTCTGTTCTTCCATTCCATGATGAATCTCTGCCCTCAGTCTGGCTTTGCAATCAGTCTATGGAAACAGAAGTCCCACCAAAACAGAAACCACAGCAGTGGTGGCCAACCTGAACACCATCTACTCCAGTGACGCAATATTTGATGTGGAAGCTATTGAGCCAACTTCATGCAATGTAACTTAACGGGTAGAATTCTAGCCGACTTATCAATATAAGCTGTTATTTGAGAGAAACATGACAAGAGGGTAGAAAGGGAAAATTTTAAATCTAAGTATTAAAACAACGGTAAAATCTTAACTGATTGCTGTATAATAAATTAGAAATGAGTGGCACACGATTCATTGAGATAATATAGAAACACAATGCTGATAGAGGGTATATATAACAGCTTGCTCAAGCAATTTACAGTATGTTCTAGTGTGTTTCTTTAAATTTTTGTATGTAATATTTGAAAGAGAAATGGACTGACAGACTGAGAGACCAACAGATCTCCCATGTGTTGGTTTAGTCCCTAAACACCTGCATCAGTTGGGTGTATGCTAGGCCAAGGCCAGGAGCCAGAAACTGGATCTGAGTCACCCATGTGGGTGGCAGGGACACAACTAAAGAGCCTTTGCTGACTCCCAGGATATACTTCAGCAGGAGTTTGGAACTGGGAGAGGAACTGGAGTTGGGATTCAAACCCCAGCACTCCTATATAGGTGTGGTCATCCTCAGTAGCATCTGAACTGCTGCACCAAGCCATCATCCCCTTTCCAGCTTTACTGTACACCTAACAAATTTACTCTTCCCTGGATTTCTCATGTTAATAAACAGACACTTAGCAACAGTTGTAACAATTTTGCCTCTTAACCTAATAGCCATCACTCTTTACACTTAACAGCTTCAGGCACCAGCATGGTGATACATCAAGCTCGTCCTCCATCCCATGGCGCCAGCATCCCATATGGATGCCAGTTCATGTCCTGGCTGCTCCATTTCGATCCAGTGCCTTGCTGATGGCCTGGGAAAGCAGCAGA
Source organism: Ochotona curzoniae (assembly GCF_017591425.1). NCBI lineage: Eukaryota > Metazoa > Chordata > Mammalia > Lagomorpha > Ochotonidae > Ochotona > Ochotona curzoniae. Next base: position 18,133,362 of record NW_024466607.1, on the reverse strand, counting down.
CAACAGCCCAAATCCTTGGGTCTCTGCACCCTTGTGGAATACCCAGAAGAAGCTCCCGGCTCCCAGCCTTGGATCAGTTCAACCCCGGCCATTGTGGCGATTTAGGAATAAATCAGCAGATGGAAGACCTTCTATCTCTCCTCTAAAAATCTTGCCTTTCAAAAGAAACAAAAGAAAACTACAATACCATCATATGACAAAGTATCCATAACTAGACTACTCCTCAGCACAGCCCTGATCCCCACGTTAGACACATTCCTAAAAAAGGAGAAAAATGGATTCACAGGTTCACTATCCCTAAAAACATACATGTAACTGTCAAAATAACATTAGAAAACCAAATCCACCACATATATAAATGAAAATATGTTACAGCCAACTGCAGTTTGTTGTGGGAATGTAACACCAGTTTAACATCTAAAAAAATTGTTGGCAGTTCACATCAATAAGAAAAAAAAATGGAGAAAACCTACATGATTCTCAATACATGCAGAAAAGACAACTGACAAAATTCAGTACCCGTTCGTAACAAAAACTAGAAATAGAAGGAAATTTCTCCAACCAGTGAAGGCTATCTGAGCAAAACCTCCAATCAACAATGAATTTAATAATGAAAAAATAGAAGCTTTCCTTGTGAGTTCAAGGAAGTCCACACTCTGACCACTTCTATCTCAATACAGATTCTAGCCAACAGTACAATGCAAAACAAACCACACACACACACACACACACACACACACCCCAAACTTTGGGAGGAACAAAGTTAAACCACATATTTATAAAATAACTACATTCACAGATAATCCTAATAATGATCAAGCAACTACTGAACTGAGAAGTAGATCTGACAAGATGACATGTACTCATTTAAAGCCAACATAATACCCAAATTAAGTACATTTCTACAAACTATCAATAAACAACCACAAGATTTTTTAACTATTTGTGTAAGAACTCTATACTAATAACATTGCATAGAAAAATTAGAGATCTAAATAGACTTATACTCTAGTCACCAATTAAAAAATAGATTCCGGGCCCAGCATCATAACCTAACGGCTCAAGTCCTTCCCTTACACACGCCAGGATCCCATATCGGTTTCAGTTCTAATCCTGGTAGCCCTGCTTCCCATCTAGCTCCCTGCTTGTGGCCCGGGAAAGCAACCGAGGATGACCCAAAGCCTTGAGACCCTGCACCCATGTGGAAGACCCAGAGGAAGCTCCTGGCTTCAGATTCATAAAGCTCCAGCCATTGTGGCCATTTTCCTCTCCATCTCTCCTCCTCTGTATATCTGACTTTCTAATAAAAATAAATCAATCTTTAAAAAAAGATTCCATATGATTAATCTGTCCTTCTCCAAGGGTGACCTATAGCCCAAACACCTTCATCAAAATCTCAGGAAGTTATTGTTTAGAAATGGACAGGTTGATTCTAAAATTAATATGGAAATGCAAACCTAGAATAGCCAAAACAATCTTGGGAGGCAGGGACAAAAATTAGAGCAGCAGTATACTCTTCTGGTCTTGAAGCATACACAATCAAGGTAGAGTAGAAAGGATATCAAAATGGACCCACCTACGGAACACAATCTAGAAACAGAATCGTTTAGACAACACACTGATTGTCAACAGCGGTGCCAAATCAATTCTGTGGACAGAGGAAAGTGTCTGCAACAAATGTTGCTTCAACAACTGAATACCCACATGGGGAGGATTAACCCTGATCCCTTCCTCACTGTAGGGTAAAATAAGAAATGGACCAGTGTGCTAAGAGTGAAAGCTGACACTATAAATCTTTAAGAAAATGAGACTACCATTTCAGTCTTTCTCAGAACGTAGTGTTCATCATAAGAGACACAACACTGGACTTCAACATTAAAAGTAGCAAACCTATAATTCTCTTTAAATATTCTATAATTCAAAAAAGTCCTCCTGTAGTTGTTAGGACATTGTGGATATATTTCAAAAACAATTTCAGAAGGTTTTTAAGGCCTTTAGAAAGGAAGAAATGAAGTTGTTTAATGGTTCGTGTTTATTTAACATAATTTAAAAATACACTGAAAAACAGCTGATATTCTCTAGCTTCTCAAAATTCAGTTGGATAAAATACGGAGACAGGTTCTTTGGGGCCTATTCAAACTATTTAAAGTAAATGACAAATATCAAGAAGAGATGTGACTTAAATGAGACAAACAAGTTAGAAGAAAAAAAAAAGACCCACCTCCTCCTGTGAAGACTTTGACAATCACATTGTCTGTAAGGGAATTATTCTATGATCAGGAGATCACTGACACAAACAGCAGGTAAAGCGTACACTCATTCCAATGTCACCTGCCACACATGATGTCAGACACATGCAGCCAGGGCTAACCTGTGACTGTGTGGATGATGTGAGAGCAGGCAGGGAAAACCCAACCCCAAGACCAAAACATTCAGACTCAGCAGCCTGCAACTCCAGGGAAGCCCTTTTCTCAGCAGAGTTTGTTTGCCTTGGACTCCCAACTGCTCTTTTTCATGATAGTTCCAGGGCATCAGTTTGCTCAGAATGGATGCCACCCTCCTGTATCGCTCAACCATCTCACGCCCAACCATGACTGCAGAAAGCCTGTGCTGTTGGCATTTTCTGGAGCAACAGAGGCCAAACTGAATGACTGCCTGTATCAAGAGGCTCAAGAATACATAAACCTTAACTGACATTGGCAGAAGCCAAGATGATGATTTCCCCAGCAGGGCTCTGGGCACTGGAAGAGGACAAGGGAGCAAAGGGACCCTCTGGGGTGATGGCCATGCTGTCTCCATCTGGGTGGTGGTGGAAATTCACCAAGCTGCACATGGCAGGCGCTCCACACAATGTTCCAAAGCCCTTGTGATGACCCTGCTCTTCAGCCTCCTATGGGTCTGTTGACCCTCAGACAAGAGGTCTAGTTTTATGTGTCCTCACAGAGTATCTATTCCTGTTGTACAAGGGGTCACCAAAAAGGCCATGGAAATGCACATTACATAAAGACTACACACATGTGTGTTTTGGTGTAAGAAAAAGGAAACCTATTTCATAATTTTCATTTTTCTACCAAGTTTCTGAAGTGCCCTTCTTACTAGGAACCCAATAATCAGGTTTCAACCTCAAGTGCAGGTCAACTAAACATCATGTACCCTCAAACCAGCCCCAAGTGATGTGGACCGTGCTGGTCAGTGATCATATCATTTACACATCAACTGGTGGGTACATACATATAGTGCTTTTGATGACTCCACTGTCTTAAAACACAGGTCTAGCCCAAATGTGTGTGCAATCCTATTCATAATATTCTAACAATGGTCCACTAGCTGCTGCACAAATTCATTTTTCTCTCATATAAGCAATGCTATCACAACTGTCATCCAGAATTGTTAAACACTACCAATGAACAATACTTTAAGGAGGGGTACAGAACAATACTTTAAGGAGGAGGAAATGAGCCACACGCTAACAAACCACCACCCAAGGGCCTGGCCATCTTTCACGGCAGTCAGCTTCCCCAAGCAATCTTCACCTCTACAGAAATGAATGACTTACCCTTGGCTGTGTAGGTTTTTCACATTCTGATTGGTAAGCGACTGATTCTAACTCTGAATGTTGTAAACTTGACTTATGTTATTTCACAACCCAAATTGAGGTAATTTGCTCTAATGGCAGGAAAGGTCTGCAGATAAAAGCCTGATAGATCAAGCCAATGAACAAACATAGAAGCAAGAAAACAATCTTATTTTTCCACTTCTTGTTTTAGCGAGCCAACCGATGCAACCGTACAGCCAAATCCACCTGAAACCATAGCCAACAGCTGACAAATTCAAGGAACTATACTACAAAGGCAAGCCTACATTGGAGCAGTGGAATGCCTCAATGGACTTGGGCTATCTAGTTTTGGCCATAGACCTTGCCCTACTTGATTGCTCTAAGCTCCAAATCTCCTCAGTTATGAATCAAGCATTACAATTCCTGCTTTGTTGTTTCACTGGCTTTTCTAAGGACTCCTAGAATGAAGGTAAGAGTCCCAGAAAGTCAAAGTGCTCAGGGCAGGAACTGCAGACCAGTAGGTTGAGCCACCTCTTGTGATCCTGATACCCTATATCCAAGTGCCAGTTTCAGTTGCTCAGCTTCTGATCCAGGTTCCTGCTAATTCATAACCTGTGAAGCAATGGTAATGATAGTTCAAGTGCTTGGGCCCCTGTCACCTATGTGAGAACAGGATGGAGTGCCAGGCTCCTGGCTTTGGCCTGGCCCAGGCCTGGCTATTGCAGCTATTTTGGCAGTGAACCAAAAGATGGATGATAGATCTTGGTCCTTCCCTCTCTGTCACCTTGTCTTTCAAATAAATCAATATTAAACAAACAACTAAGTGGTGCTGTATACTCTGCACTGGCTGTGATGCTTCAGAAGTTCCTAACATTCCCACCCTCAGGGAATCACAATTCTCCAACCCTGTGTTGGGGGTGGCCCACGGCAGAGTGAGGGGGTGGGTGCTTCTGCTGGATCTATAGGATGCTGATGTTGGCCTACTTTCGAGAGCCCATATGGCAGTACACCCTGCTCATCCGACATCTCTCATGATTACTAAGTTCCAGTCCTGTGCTTCACTTGTACCCACTTCACTTCTCATGACCACTCTGGGAGATGGTTCCTATTTATGGGAGAAGAACTGGAGGCTCAGCAAGGAAGACACAGTGAAAGCTGGGGTCCTTCTTCCCCGTCTGTTCCATTCTCTGCCCTGCTATGCAAAACTCCAAAAAAACAGCAGTATTGACCTCCAAGTAGCATGGCCAACGGGTGCTGAGGCTATTGCACTTTATTCATTCCTGAGCCTCAAAGAGCCAGTCCCTGTGAAGACACCTGCCATCAGAGTCAAGGTCCTAAAGCTCGCCTGTTTTCCACTCCATCCTAACAAGAACCATGTTCTCAGGGAGATGAGAATTAAGATCAAAATCCAGCGTGACTGAAAACCCGTGAGAATGAGATCCTACAGCAATCCCGAAATCAATTCTGACTCTACGGTGTGTCAGACTCAGCCTACCAGGATAATGGTCATGCCTGGCTACACTCTTCAATCTTGGAATTTTCCTCCACTCTTAGCCCAGGGACTTGGGGCAGAAAAGCCTTCTCCTTGGTCCAGGGGTGAAGCACAATGACCTGAGTTTCATTTCAGTGCATCCCTTGTCCCAGGCCCCATGACTGGTTCAGGATGTGTATGTGATCCCATGGGAGCCAATGGGATGAGATAAGACTGTCGGGTAGTGCTGGGGCAAAGATTCTCATGCTTTCTTTTGCTGGAAGGAATATGGAGAGATCCAGGCCTGGAAACTGTTGGCAGCCATCCTACAGTTATGAGGGAGGTCAAGTCTGAGAATGGAGTCAATACACAGGAAGTGGGGCTGGGAGGCGGAGAGAGAAAGCAGATCCGGATGATGTCACCAGAGCCCCTGCACTGACTCCAGCTTCATCTCTGGGCCAGCCAGATAATGTGAGTCAATACATTCCTCTCCCACTGAGTCCAGCCTGTGCTGGGTGCAGGCCCAGGCCCCTTACAAGGTCACTAAGGAACATCTGGCCCCTAATGAACTGCGAGCTCCATGTAGACATCCGACTTCCCCTCCCTGTTCAACATTTAGGGACTTGTGCTGGTCCCTGCACATTCCAAACACTCCAGATCCACAGCAATTAAATAGGTCGCCTTCAGGTATACAGAGCAAAGCCTGCTCTGCAAGCAGAGAATAACAAAACCCTGCAATGCCCATATGGATATGTAATCATTAGTTCTAGCTAATTCCCACTGTACTCCCCACTTCCCCTACTGCAAAGCCGTAATTTTACTCACCCTACAATCCACTCTTTGTCCTGGGATCTACCTTTCCTTGGAAGACAAGAGTGAGTTCATGGCCTGACCTAGCCCTTTCTCTGTATTTAAAAAGAGGATAAAAGGCCCGGCGCGGTGGCACAAGTGGTTAAGGTCCTCGCCTTGCACGCCCGGGATCCCACATGGGCGCCGGTTCTATCCCGGCAGCCCCGTTTCCCTTCCAGCTCCCTGCCTGTGGCCCGGGAAAGCAGTCGAGGACGGCCCAAAGCTTTGGGACCCTGCACCCGCGTGGGAAACCCGGAAGAGTCTCCTGGCTTTGGATCAGCATAGCATTGGCCGTTGCACTCACTTAGGGAGTCAATCATTGGATGGAAGATCTTCCTCTCTGTCTCTCCTCTCTGTATATCCGCCTTTCCAATAAAATAAATAAATAAATAAATAAATAAAAAATAAATAAATCTTAAAAAAAAGGATGAAAATGAGAGTACCACTGATTATCACAATGTCAGTAATATTCAGAAATCACTCACAAGGAACTGTGCTTGTTCATGTACCAGGTTTCTACTACTGCTCCTAAGAGTTAAGTGGAAGCAACAGCGAGCTCAGCACCTCAGCTTCACCGTGGCTCAATCCTGGGAACCACAAAAGAGCAGAGCCACCAACATCCAGGCCAGAGTCCTTGCCAACTCAAGGGAAGCTGAGGCACAGACCCACCTCTCCACTGACTACTGAAATTGCCAAGGATCAATATTGTGGTGCAGAGCATTAAGCAGCTGACTGAGATGCCAACATCCCATACTGGATGACAGTTGGACTGTTGGATGCTCTGCCTCTGACCCAGTTAAAAACATGTGGGAAAAAACAGCTGGCCCAAATAATGGATCCCTGTCACCCATGTGAGAGACCCTGATAGAGTTCTGAGCTCCCAAATACAGTACCCATTTGGAGAGTAAATCAGTGGATGAAAGATCTGTTTCTCTACCTTTCAAATGAATCTTTTCCAAAAGGAAGCTGCGTCCAAAACTTCTTCTCCAAAAGGAATCCTACATGGATCTTCCCGACATTGCTGCCTCACCCAACACATATGTACACACAGGAGACAGGGAGGCTGCTCCGTGGCCTACACAAGTGGAAGGCACAGCTCCTCTCCCCAGCAGGATCCTACAAGTCTACCCCTGTGTCACTTTACGGCTTCCCCAAAGCTTTGAAAAAAAAAAATCAGAATAAGCAGCAAATTAATACATGGTTGAAATTCATGGCTCCATTTTCCTTGGCTGAAAAGGCCAGATATCCACAGGCTACATGAAAAAACAAAGGCAGTGATCCAAGTAATTCCGCCGGAAAGCCTGCTCTGCTCCAACCATACACACTTCAACCCCAGTGGAGGTCGAAAAAGCAAGCCATCCAGACAAACCCCTGAAGAGATTCCAGGAACTAAGTGCACAGGTGTCCTGACCCCACCATCTCACCCTGAGATCCCTGTCCCCAGACGCTTAACAGAGCACAGCAGCTGGGCCTGGGCGGTTTCAGCCCATTTCAGACTTTCCAGCACATCTTTTGTCAATTCCACTTCTGTTGCTAAACTGGTACATAAATGTATCTTGGAATTGTGTGTGCTAGCACAGTAGTCATTACGCTTGTCTATGAAAAAGAACCTCTGGAGGAGAAAGCAGAGATTTCCACTATTAAACAAGATATTCTATGTTCAATGGCACGGAATTCCTTCCACGATTCCGGTTTATGCCTTCACTGATCTGGGACTCCTTCTCAGGGTATCCTGTCCAAAGCAGAGAAAAAGTAACCTTTACGCGCTTGGCACAGATGTCAAGCTCTCCTGATCTTAAAAGGTTCGACCAAGGGTAACATGGGTAGATCCCCCTACAATACAGGAAAAAAAAAAAAAATCAGCCCACTTCTTCTGTCACCATTTACAAATTAGAACTGGTCAAGTTTCAGGACCTAAGGAGAAGGAGCCTTATTCTTCAAAAACCCATCAAAAAAAATTTCTTAAAATGAGAAATTGCAAGGATATTCTCTCCACGGACACTGTGCCAATCCCTGAGTAGCCACAGGCACTCCACCCTGGCCCTCAAGCGCCGGGATGCTGGCAGGGGCAGCTGACCTTCTCAAAAACAAGCCTGCCTTTCCCAGTGCTTTCCTGAAAGTCAAGGACAGAGCTCACTGCAGAAAATAGATCCTTCAGATAAGAAACAAGAACCCTGGTGCTCCTGCCCTAATTGAAAGGTTCCTTAACACTTTCTAATTATCAGAGCGGCAAGGGAGGGCTTGAGGCATGACCAAGTGCCTAATGCGGCTTCAATATAAATTACTACCTAAGCCTACGGCACATCTCCAAGAAGTTGATGGTTTGTCTGAAGTGCCCTGTCCTGTGTAAATGAGGACACCCAACAAGGCACTGGGAACGCGCAACTGGATTCTGACCTCAGTTTTGCTACCACCAATTTGCTGCAGCCCTGGCTCAACCTCTCCCTGCTCTATTTCCCAGGTTTATTACTGGCCGAGAACACTACAACTTGGTATAACCATAGGGTCTCCCAACGCTAAGGTGTATGTTAAAACACCCTTGCACATAAAGCACGTCTTGGAGACACTGGGACCCTGAGGATCAAAACCCTGGGGCCCTGAGTATCAAAAGTTCAGATGGCTGAAATGATTCTGGACACCTGAAATAAAGGTGCCCCTCAAACGGTGCTCAGCAGGATGAGACCTGCACGCCACCATGTAACTGCCACAGTCCACAGGATGTTCCGACTCCAGTCTCCCACCCTGCTTAGCATCCTACTCAAAGTAGTACCCACCTCGGAGGCCACTGTCCAACACAGCCAAAACAACTTAAGACTCTCCTGCTTGAAGGATCTCATCAAGAACTAAAGAGACCACACAGACTAGGCCGTTAACCGTCACACATCCTCATTCTGTTTCCTCGCAGCTGAAATTATGCACTGCACCCCACAAAAACTTACTATGTGACAATCCTAAACTTTAAAAAAGGTTACTTGACATTTTAGAAAGATTTCTTTTTTATTGGAAATGCAGCTTTAAAGAGGAGACACAGATCTTCCATCTGCTGGTTTCCTCCTCAAACAGTTGCCAATAGCTGCAGCTAAGTAGACCCAAAGCCAAGAACTTCTTCTGGGTCTCCCACACAGGTACAGGGTCTCAAGGCTTTGGGTCAAGCTCTGTTGCTTTCTCAGGACACAAGCAGGGAGCTGGATGGGAAATGGAGCAGCCAGGACATGAATTGGCACCAATATGGTATACTGGTGCTCTTGCAAGTATTGGACTAGTCTTTTGAGCCACAGCAATGGCCCTTCAAGTAACTTTTTAAAAAGGAATTGAAGAAGGCACAGTGGCATGGCCTAGCGGCTGAAGTCCTCGCCTTGAATGCCCCTGGATCCCATATGGGCGCCGGTTCTAATCCCGGCAGCCCCACTTCCCATCCAGCTCCCTGCTTGTGGCCTAGGAAAGCAGTCGAGCACAGCTCAAAGTCTTGGGACCGTGCACCCGCGTGGGAGACCCGGAGGAGGTTCCTGGTTCCCGGCTTCAGATCAGCGCAGTACCAGCCGTTGCACTCACTTGGGGAGTGAATCACCGGGCGGAAGACCTTCCTCTCGGTCTCTCCTCCTCTCTGTATATCTGACTTTGTAATGAAAAATAAATAAACCTTTAAAAGACAAAAAAAGGAATTGAAGAGACAACCCATAGAAAAAGGGAAAAACTTTCACAAATCATGTATTCCATAGACTGACATCCAGAATATATAAAGAATTCCTACAATTCAATAATTTAAAAAAAAGCAAACTACAAATGAGCAAAGGATCTGAATAGACATTTCGCTAAAAAGATCTACAAATGACTAATAAGCACATGAAAAGATGTTCACTACCATGAGTCATCAAGGAATTGCAAATCAAAACTCAATGAGATACCATACCACATCCACTTAGGATAGCTCCAATTAAAAAATTAAAAGGCAACAATAAGCACTAGTAAGGATATAGAGAAAATGGAACTTTCAGCCATTGCTGAAGGAACAGAACACGGCAGGGCTGCTTTGGAAAAACCGTCTGGCAGCTCCACAACATGTTAAAGCTACCTTGGGACCTGGCGATTCCCTCCTGTGCATTCACCCTAGGGAAGGGAAAACATGACGTGCACACAAAAACTCATACACCGACATTCACAGCATCAGTATTCCTAACAACCACCACCCCACCCATTGCCAATCGCTTGATGGGCAGAAAACAATGGTGGCCCATCCACAGCAAGATTATTTGGCCATAAAAAAAGAAATCCTGACACACACACAGGCAGAGATGAATCTGTGATGACATTAACTGAAGCCAGACGCAAGAGCCCTCATGCATGAAACCTCCACAGCGGTCAAACCCAGAGCAGCAGAAAGCAGATTCATGGTTGGATGGGAAAGCACACTGACAACTGCTGGGTAGTAGGTGTGTTTCGGGGTAGTGATTCTAAGGCTTATTTTATTTTTAAAAATCGATACAGAAAGTTCTTGTTTACTTTTTTACTTCCCAAATGCCCACAGTAGCCAGGAATAAGCCACACAAAGCCAGGAGAAGGATCTCAACACAGGTTAAAGTCTGAGTCCCCCCAGCGACTCCCCAGGTTTGTTCTAGCAAGTAGCTAGAGTCAGGAGCAGAGCTGGGTCATCAGCTGGGCACTCTGGCAACCTCACAGGCATTTTAATCACTATGTTAAATACCTGCTTCCAAAGCTGATTTTGTTGTACAACTTCATAATATACAAAGAAAAACTGTAGAATAGTACATGAACTACATCCCAATAAGGCTGCTTAAGAATAGGAACATGCCATCATCCCTGTTACTGAGTGGAGGCCAACTGACCATGCATCTTTTGCCCCAGGTCCCAGTAACAGGTGCCGTGACCAGTGGTCATCTGAGCCCAGCTACAGAACACCAAGTTAGATCCAAGATGCTCCTCTGATGACTCAGATTCCTTTTTAAGGCAGCTTTGCTTGTCTTGCACGGCTTCACACACAGTAGTGGGGGAGTTCTTTCCGCTACAGCTAACTTCTAACTTCCCTGGCTGCATAAACCCATTTTAGGGGCAGGAACCTGGCAGAGTTAAGATGCTACTTGAGATGACTGTATCCATATTGCAGTGCCTGGATTCAAGCCCTGGCTCCACTTGCAATTCCTGCTTCCTGCTAATGCACACCCTGGGAGGCAACAGGTGATGTATTTGAGTCCCTGCCACCTACTGGCTCCAAATGGAGTTCTGGGCTCCTGGCATCAAATCTATCCATCCCTGTCTGCCATGGGGAAGTGAACCAGCAGATGGAACATCTGTGTCTCTTGTTTCCCTGCCTTAAAATTAAAATGGATTTTAAGAATGAGTTTTAGGGGTAGGCCTCTGGCTACTGGTTAAGATACCAATGTCCCACACCAAAGTGCCTGAGCTCTACCCTGGCTCTGGCCCCTGATCCCAGCTTTCTACCTTCCAGTGCACACTGGAAGGTAATAGGTCAAGCGGTTTGTCCCTGACACCTGTATGAGAGCTGTGGACTGAGTCTGAGCTTCTGGCTTCCACCTGACCCATTCCTGATGGTTTTAGGCATTTGGCAGGGCAAAGGGGAGTTGAACCATTGAACCAGATGATGGGAGCTCACTGTCTCTCCCTTTGTCTCTGGAATTTAAAACATTAATGTTTCTTTCAAGCACATTAAGAGGCAATAAAATCCAGAAACTTGCAAATTCTAAGTCCATGGCTCTCCGATGGCAACCGAGATAACTCTGTCTACTTCTATTAATAAACTTAACTGAATAACAGCTGCTAGTGATATAATTAGGTCAATTCCTAAGGACCCCTGAGCTCTTGCAAGGGTCAGGCATCCATAAAAGAGCTTCAGAAAGTTCATGGAAAATAGAATTAAGATGCTTACTCTGGTATGTAAATTTTTTTAGATCCATGCAGGTTTTTTTTCACAGCACATGTTTTTCTTTAACTTTCCATTTAAATAAAGCTTTTTCTACCACCAAATTCTCCCTTTCCAGTTTTCATTTATTTGGAAGGCAGAATGACAAAGATATGAAGGTCTCCCATCTGCTGGTCCATGTTCCAAATGACCAGGGCTGAGCCAGACCAAAGCCAGGAGCCTAACACTCCAACCAGGTCTCGCAAGCCAGTAACAGGGGCCCAAACACTTGAGGCATCTTCTGCTCCTTTCCCAGAAGCAGTAGCTGTAAGCTGAGTCAGAAGCAGAAGAGCCAGGTCTCCACTTTAAGGAGACAGGAGTAACTTAATCCACTGAGCCACAATATCACTCAACCCTTTTACTAAAGAATCACATGCACAGACTACTAAAATTCTTGCACAAGAATCAGTTTACCTTTTAACTCCATTTTCCACAAATTTCATCTTCACCTGATGTATTTACTCTTGCCTCCACAAGACCCCAGAGCTGAGTCCCTTGAGAACAAGGAAGATTTTTACAAACAAGGTGTTGGTCGGGAGGAAAGCGACTTGCTCCCCTCCTTCCAGGGGCCAACAAGGGGACAGAATGGCCTAGGTGGATGAATTCTTGGCACAAGGACAAAGGCAGATCCCAGAGGAAACAGCAGACTTAGGGATATGTGCCTGAAAAAGCTGTAAGGCTGCCGTGTTTAATAAACACACTAGAGTCATGTAAATAGTGTTCCTGTCCGAGCAGGAAGCTTGGGAAGCGGAATCGGTGATTTAGGAAACACTACCATTCCTCAGAACATTCCCAGAAGGCCGTGCAGACCTCCCCCGCCCCCCACGATGCTGTCTGCCAACCAGAAAATGTGGCTCTTTGAAGACAGGCTGCATCTTCTTCCTAAGACTGGAGAGTTTCAAGAAACGCCTGGTGAAAGATGTCAGAGAGCAAACTGAATCATCCCATATTTTAGCTAGAAGCAAAGCAAAATGAGATGCAGCTATGGGCTCTGTGAGCAATTCTTGAAGTGTTTGGCCTCCCTGGGGCAGGGTGCAACGCACCAGCATGACCACATTGTGCTTCGTTCCCCGGAAGCAACCACAGCGGCTCCCAAGGGAGCCTTCCACCCTCCCTCAGGCATTCTGTTCCCAGCTCGCAAGGCCATCAAGGTATCTGCAGCATACACAGGTGCCTACTTCAGACACAGTGAGGTCAGTCATCTAGTCAATGCCCAAGGCAAGGTGGGGCTGGGGGAATAAACAAAGCCAAGGCCTCATCCCTGCCCATAAACTGTTCACCTTCCTGTGGAAGCCTCACGCCAATCCACAGCCCAGATGCCAAGGCTGCTCATGCAGCTCCTCACCTGTCCCAGAGCCTGGCCCACCCGAGTTCCAGAGAGAGCACACAAGCCCATCCCCGCACCACCTGTGAAGCCACAGTGCAGGGGAGTTGGAAAGGGGGGAGGGGTAAACAGACCCAGGCCCAGGACCCTCTAGCCTCAGGCTAAGACCACATCCATCATTTCAGGGTTTCATCACACACAAAATGCAGGTTTTGGGATAGGATGAAAATGTGGTATTAAGTATACTCTGTTAACACTAGGAACTGGGATATACCACAAGTTCACCTGCAGGGTAGCTGGACCACAAGCCCATCCACATCAGGTAAAGCATTTTGTGATCCGCATGTCACAGCAAACTGCCCAAGTCCCAAGAAGCTCCAGGAACAACTGAGACTTACAACGAGAACAGCTCCCCTTTCTAAGTCACGAGGCTGCTCCAAGGCTGATGGGCTCTGTGGGCCCCTCGATCCCCGGTCTCCTTTCCACAGCCTCAGTCCAAGCCAGTGGCTGCATTGGTGAATGTCACTCCTCCTCCGTGAAGGGCCCAGGCATTGGCATTGCAGGAACACAGGAGTGGAACTGGAACAAGGGGACTGGGAGGAAGGGGAGGCACCAGTCCTCCTCCTCTTTCAACACCTAGGACAAGGGTGATGCCTTCCTCAAGCACATGTCCTGGTCAGCTGTAAAAACACTTTTACACATACACACGCTCCACCGGGAAGAGAGTAGGGGTCACACACAAGAGAAGTTACAGAGCAGGAATGTAAGCCCATGTCACTCCACTGAGTTTAGCATCTTTTACAGGGCTGGGCACACACTGGAACAGTGGAGAGTTTGGCTGTGAAGGATGCATTCCCTCATCAGAGTCAGTTGATGAAGCATCTGTGCAATGGGGATCTTAATGACTGCAGCAGGGCTTGCAAAGACAGGCAAGAACATAGGTATACATCAGGCTTAGCCTGGTGCCTGAAATGCAAGGGACCCCTTAGTTCAATACAAGAAGGCAAACACCCTCCCATTCAGACATGAGTATGACCATAAATGCTAAGTACCTAGAGACCCACCACACACACACACACACACACACACACACACACACACACACACACAAACACACCTGTGCTGACGCACAGGGGAGACTCCATGATGCCAGAAGCACTACACAAGGGAAGCACCCAACGTCCCATCCTAATTCCCCTGATCCTTGGGACAACCCTGGCCAACCCCAAACCCCAGCTGTGAAAGTGAGCAATGCTCCCGGCGCTGCCCTGAGAACGGAAATCACACAACAGGATACAAGCGCCCAGGGTCCTTGGCAGGCCAGGTCTGACCACACAGGTGCAGCCATTATTTTCACTACTCCCATCCAACGAGGCTCACAGCCCTCCCCCCTCCCCCGGCCAGAATCCAACACACACACACCCACACACCCACACACCCACCACCACCACCATTTTGTTTCCCAGTTCCTCTTTCCTCTCCTGAGCAGCATGTCAATCAAGACGCCTTCAGGGGCTCCCACCTGGCCGAAGCAGAGAACAAGACACAGCTGGTCCAAGACCTAGCTAGAAAGAAGATAGAAGACAACATCATGCTTCGAGACTCGGTTTGTAACTCTGGATCACACTGCACAGCAGGCTTCGGTCTTCCTAGCTGCAGCAGAGGCAGATCCTTAGTGTTCCCCAAGGCATCAACCCTTTCTTGTCTAATCAGAGATGGGGCACAGGCCACCCACAGCCCTGACAGGGTAACTTCTCATTCACTCCATCAGATCCACCCAACGCCGTCTGACTGCCACGGTGGGACAGACGGGCCACATCTGCCTGGTGACAATGCCTGCTTTACAAATGGCCTGGAAAGCAAACACCAACCAGCAGACAGGCCAGACGGGCACAATTGCAGACACCCTGCCACCCTTCCCTGGGTGCCCAGGAGTGAGCCAGCCAGTCTTCCCAAACCTGCCTTCCTTCTTTCATAAAGCGAAAGCTGGTAGCACCCCCTCCCCAGACTGCTGTGCCGGGGCTCAGTGCCTATCTAACCTCTGGCTCACAGCACAGCCTTTCCCAGGAGTCAGGGCCTGGGCAAGCCCTTTAGTCTCCCATTTCCAACAGCGAAGAAACCAGAAAGGAAAACACAGCTTGTACCATCATACAATTGGTGGATGCCAAAGCTGAGGAGACTGAACTCAGGTCAGTCTGACTCCAGAACCCCCACCCTGGGGCCGCTTTCCAATACTCAGCACTACACCCTGAAGGTCGCTCCAAGTCACCTTCCCAGACTTACAAGTGCAATACAATCTACCAAATGCCGACACGCAAACTCCTCTAACTCAAATGACTACCAAGGTGTTCAGCAGGGTTTCTAAACAGTCAGAGACCTTGTCTCATTCTGTCTCAGCAGTAGCACCCATGCTCACCCAGGCCTGGGACTGTCCACGGGTATGGAAGCAGGCGGTCTGGAAAACTGCCAGGCTGGGTCCTGCCTTCTCAGCCCCAAGTACTCACCCAAGTCATGCACTGAAGCCCACCCAGGAGTCCTGGCACCAGGCTCTGCAGCCAGCTCCGCCAAGACCTTCACCGTCCGCTGCTCCATGCTCAGGCCCATCAGCCTGCCTCCCTTGATCTCCCCTTATATCCTGGTGGATGAGGGTGAGCGGCTGCGTCAGAAGCCCAGGTGTGACTACTGCTCCTGCCAATTACCGAGAAGCAGCCTCCCGCAAGCAACCAAAGCACGTGCAGCCTGTCTGCTCACCTGTAAGATGAGGAGGTTGACTGTATCTCCCTCCCAGGTGCATGAGCAGGAGTTAGCGAGAATTAAAGACGATACAAGAAACCTCAAAAGGTTTGTAACAAAGTGCCATTATAAGTTTGTTTTGGGTTAAAAAAAAAACTTAGATCTACTCCATGGTGTTCTCACAATATGCATCTTTCATGAACTCTTTATATTTACATGGAAAGCTCACCTACCTCAGCCAACATCAACTACAAGCCATCACTGAAGTCAATTAACCCTGGACAAAAAGCAGAGTAGAAAAACCACAAGAGAACCCAGGCAGGCATTTGGCTGGGTGGCTAAGACGCCTTACATCCCTTGTCAGACTGTGTGGGTTCAATGCCAACCTCCTTCTCCTGGCTCCAGCTTTCTGCTATTGCACACACAAGTAACTGGGTTCCTGCCACCCACAAGGGCAACCTGGATTGAGTCTCTAGTTCCCAGCTCCTGGCCTCGGCACTGGCCCAGTCTCAGCTGTTCACAGGCACTGGGAAGTGGACCAACAGATGGAAGCTGTCTCTCAAATCAAACAAACAATGTTAAAACCCACAAGAGAACAGAAGACAGCTCTCTCCTGCACCCTCACAGCTCCTGGTCATTGTCCTGATGACAAAACAATGAGAAGGTCTGCGGGCAAATGATTTCAGAGGGTTAGATTGTAGCAAAACGCTTTATGGAGTGGGCGAGGGTGGTATGCCTGTCCCCTCGGTCAGGTGGGAAGTGCCTGGCTTCCATGCAAGTGCATAGCTGTCGCTGGTGTGGGTACAAGGAAGACAAACACCCTGGTCCAAGTCCACCACTGGATCCTCTCTCTGCTGTCCAATCCCTGGGCAAGCCACCCTGTCAGGTCTGTAAAAGGCAGTCCCACCAGAAGGTGGCTGATGTCTTTTCCAAACCCATGCAGAACTCGCCAGCACCAGTCAGACCCTCCTTGGCGTTAATGCTCCAATTAGCTTATTCCCGTGGCCAGCCTGAGACTGCACAGCTTCCTCTGCTCTAACCAAGCTAGTACCATGCCATGCGGCCTTCTGGCAAAAGATTTACTAAAACACCTCTCAGCTACTCAGTTCTTGCTGGGTGTCTTCACATCTTCACATTCCAATTCAAAATTTTAGATGCTTTAATTTCATTCCCACCCAATTAAAAAAAAAACTCCAAAAAAGAGCTTTAGATAGTCATCATTAACTTATATAATTAATTCGAATGTGTGGAAACCCAAAAAGAAGTCACTTTTGCATTATCATGAAAGCAGGATGAAGTAGTGTAAGAGCATTTTACTGATTAAAATTGTATGTAGTTCAAAGGCAGTCATTTAAGTACTAATAGTGTTTTGTCCTTACCTGGGCAAGACATCTTGAATCCCCAGCGCCTATAAAACTGTACTACATAATACAATGTAAGCAACAATAAAAAAAAAATAAAATAAAATAAAATAACGGTCATGTCCTCAGAGTTCTTGTGAATAAAGTAACAAAGCCACATCTCTTAAAACAACCAAAAAAGCAGAGTTGGGAGGGCAGGCGGGCTCTCTTGCATTTATTCACACCATCCTTTTTTGTATTCTGATTTAAACCAATTCAGCACAGTGAGTGAATGTGTTCAGTGAACTGTATTTACATGTAATAAATGCTCCAAAATGTACATTATGAATGATTAAATCATGTCTGTGCTGCACTATTCACTTTTAATCTTCCCAGCTTTAGTCCTGCGCTAATTTATATAATCAAAGAGCCAAGTTCTCTGAGAACACGGAAGAGCTTTCGTTCATGCCCCAGCTGCAACGATGTGTGTGAACCTTTGTAGAAGGCCAGAGCAGCCGCATCTGCCTCCGCGGCATTCCAGACTCAGAACAGCACTGCACTGACACGGCTCGCGGTGCTCTGACACTGTGCCTTACACCAGGACCCATGCTGCGGACTGTGGCGCGCTCTAGGTTCCTAGAAAGCGGCTCTCAGAATGCATGCGGTTGCCTGCCTTTGTTGTCAAAGGGATGGAAACTGCGGGAGTTGAGATGTGCCTCTTCTGACACAGCTGCTCAGAGCCTGAAAGGCAGCTGAGCGCCCAGGTGTTGCCCATCAATTCACCTTCTGCATCCTGGCAAGCCTGCCCTGCTTCCATTCCCACTTGCACCATTTTTCAGCAAATGTCATTTTATAAACCACCTCAGCGCTTCTGGAAGGTGAGGGGTGTAAACTCTAGGTAAACATCATAACAATAATGAGATTTCACTGTGCATGAAAGCAAAATCACTACATATTTACAGAATGTGGGACATTAGAACCTACCAGGTTAGATACACAGAAGGCTTTAAAAAGTGGGTGAAAATGCATGTCACAGGGGAAAATGCATAAATATGGGAACCTGAAAATTAATTTGTTGCTCAATTCCATTTTGTGCAAACATTCTGAAGTATGCTTGTGTTTTTATTCTCCAACAGGAACGTAAAGGCAGAACCAACCTAAACTAAAACGACACAAGCAACCATTCCAAAACACAGACTCAGCTCTTGTCCATCAAAAAGACAACAATCAACTAAGCCATGGGACATTTATGCAACAAAAACTGTCAGACCTCTATATATGAATAGAGAAAGATACACAGGACACATTAAGTGGAAAAAAAGAGGTGGTCAAGTATTCCACATTTGCATAACAGTTAACATACCCAACTTTAAAAAGTTCATGGAAAATAAAATTCATCCATAATCTGATCTTGTAACAAAAATAGTACAGCAGGTTAAGTGAATACCAACATCCCATATGAGCAACAGTTTAAATCCCAGTTGCTCCACTTCCAATCCAGCTCTCTCCTAATGTACCTGATAAAGCAGCAGATGACGACCCAAGAACTTGGATCCCTGTACCCACATGGGAGACCCAGATGGAATTCCAGGCTCCTGGCTTCAGTGTAGCCCAACCCTAGCCAAGGGTGGCCATTTGGGGCATGAACAAGCAGATGGAATATCCCCCCGCCTCTCTCTCTCACCCTCTCTGGTTCCCCCTCTCTGTGTAACTACTTTTCAAATAAATCTTTAACATTTTTACAATCCCATGAATAATTTTTCCACAACGTAAATTTCCTTGAACTTCTTGAAGATTCTTTGTATAATACTCACACAAAGAGTAAAATAATTCTGAAAAATCAAACCAAAGTAATTAGCATGGTCAGTAAAAAGGGAATGTTTATTTTATCCCTAGTCTTTTACACATTTAAAAGGATGAACTTAGGATGATTTGTGCAGATTTGGAATGATGTTTTACAAAATGCAAATATGACAGGCCAAGTTGGGTCCCCTCATCCCACATTATGGGTTTTCCTTACTGAAAAGACAACAATGGCAAAGGTTGCTGAGTCGGCACAGAAAAGGTTTCCAGGGGACAGGGCTGCTCTCTGCATGGCAGGCCTCAGTAGGTATCTAATGAACACAGGTGCCTCTATGTCCTTTTTTATAAGCAAGTATCCTTACAGCCCTAAAAAAATATCTGTGCTAGACTTCCCCTCCCCCAACACAGGAAAAGGAGGCAGAGAAAGTGGAGGCAAACAGCAGGATCACCGCCCTCCCCCTCTGCCACACACACACACACACACACACACACACCCTCCTTGCATCCCTAGCAAAGCTGAAAAGCAGCCATCTCCTCCCTCCTTCCCAGGCCAGCCAGGGCTCACCCAGGTCCACAGCCCCTCACCCAGCTCCCTCTGAGCAGCTTGCACCTGCCTTCCCTCCCTTCTGGCCAGCCCCCTAATTCACTCCCAGTCCGACCCTCACGTTCACTCATTCAATAATTTCAACAGATGTCCTGTGATTTCTAAAATTGCCACTCACCCAGCAGGGAGGAAGAAAAAATGAGCTGAAATAACTGCTCTGGGTTCTGGAGAAGGAGGAAATCCTTCACTCCAGTCTGCCCAGTGGATGTCTTTCTCTTTTTCTCTCTCTTCCCCTTCCCTCCCTCCCTCTCACCAGCCTGACCAGCAACCCACCCCACCCCACCCCCCACACCCCCAAGCAAGCAGCAGCTGACTGATCATGGTTTCTCTTTGAACCCCACCTTCAGTTGTTCTCAGGGCTGCCTCCTCCAGCCCACCCATCTGGTTTTGCTGCCCAGCAAACACACTTCCCACGAGAACCCTAGCTGGAGAATACCAATGTCACCTGAACTAAAAAGGGAAGACACCTCCAGCACTTCTCTGACTCCCACCCCATGGGCAGAGCAGAGCTGGAGGGTGGTAGGGGTGGAGGGGATGCGGGAACCACATCCTGTGACTAGAAATGGAAGAGTGCCCCTGGGAGCTGGAGTAGAGTGGGAGGTTGTGCTCACCTATTCCTGGATCACCTTCTAACTATGCCCATCCCTGCCACTACAGGCCCAGGGACACCCCACCATCACCCCTTCCAGCTCGCTAACTACACAGCAACCATACCAACTCCACCAACATTTAATGAGGTAGAAATGTTGGCACCGTGGTCCAAGTTGTCCACTCCTTACCAAGAAATTCTCACATTGAGCAGACAGTGAAAAATTAAGGCAAAGGAAAGGAAACTACCCACAACAGCATCCTATCGGGATTCCTGCTTCTCACGTGTTCATTTTTGAGATACTAAACTTGAACACACATTAAGAAAGGAATGCAAAGAAAAAAAAGGGCATGTATTTTCCCCACAAGTCCCTCCCATCCTAAATGAGCTGAGGACATCACACTTAAGGCAGCCCAGAAAACTGGCCTCCAGGAGGTCATTCAGAAACCTAAAGAGGAGGGACATGGCAACCCTTCCCACTTCCTAGCTGTCTCTGCTGCACCATTTCCCTCCTGGACTCTTCAGCTAACTCAATGAATGCATACACATAAGTACATATTTTGTTGTCCCAGGTAAGCCATTTGAATGTGGCCAACACTCTCATATGTCCAAATCCCTCATTCTAAGGGAGTCCCACTTGGTAAAAGATCTAAGCTGTCGGGCCCGGCACAATAGTGTAGTGGTTAAAGTCCTTGCCTTGTGTGTGCCAGGATCCCATATGGGCACCAGTTCTAATCCCGGCAGCCCCACTTTCCATCCAGCTCCCTGACTGTGGCCTGGGAAAGCAGTAGAGAACGGCCCAAAGCCTTGGGATCCTGCACCCATGTGGGAGACCCGGAAGAAGTTCCTGGCTCCTGGCTTTGGATTGGCTCAGCTCCAGGCATTGCGCTCACTTGGGGAGTGAACCATTGGACGGAAGATCTTCCTCTCTGTCTCTCCTCCTCTCTGTATATCTGCCTTTCCAATAAAAATAAATAAATCTTTAAAAAAAGATCTAAGCTGTCACCACTCTACCAAGTGTGACTACACAGAGATTCACTGCTTAACCAATCAACCCAACGAGGGAAGACCATGTTGGACTCCATCAGAAGGAAACTGAATAGAAGCAAGTCTGAATTCACTAAAACCTAGATTTTGAGAGAACATCAATACCCAATCCAACACATACCTGTTCAATAAAAGATCTAGCAAACTAAACTTTTAATTGGGAAAATTATATAACAGCTTCAAAGGACCAGCACTTAACCAGTCATTTAGGGGTCAGGTGGAGCTGTGGTACAGTGGTTAAAGTCTTCATCTGCAGTGCCAGCATTCCATACGGGTGCTGGTTCAAGTTCCACCTTACTCATATGCCTGGAAAGCAACAGAAAATGCCCCAAGTACTTGGGCTCCTGCCCTCAAGTGTTTAGGTTTCCACATCCACGTGGGAGACCCAGAAGAAGCTCCTGGTTCCCAGTTTCAGACTGGCTCAGCTCCGGCCATTGTGACCGTTTGGAGAATGATCCAATAGATGGAAGATATTCTCTCTCTCTCTCTCTCTCTCTCTCTGCGTGTGTGTCTGTATAACTCTTTGAAGTAAAAATTAATAAATCCTTTTTTAAAAAGACACCTTCTACATTACAGTACCTGGGTTTGAATCCTGGGATCAGGTCCTGATTCCAACTTCCTGCCTATGTGTATCTTGAGATACAGCAGTTAATGCTCAAGTAATCTAGGTTCCCAGCTCAGCTTCCAGTTTCAACCCAGCCTACTTTCAACTGTTGGGTCATCTAGGGAACGAACCAGCAGATGGAGTGTGCTCTTGCACTCTCTCTCTCTCAAATAAATAATTAACTTTGCAGAGATGCAGTTATCTGTACAGCCCATAAACTGGTCCACATTTTATTATTAGGAAACCAACTTTGTGTGAAGTGCTACTATTCAAACCCATCTGCTTGTCATGTTACAGCAATCCCTGCACCAATCTTGACATGGAATGTAACATCCACCCAGACAGAACCATTCCCAGATTCATACCATGGATTCAAACAGTAGCAACAAGTACTTGTGTTTCCTCTCTCCTGCTCCATATACAAAAAGTTACCTGTCTTACAGATTCAAAAGTATCAATAGCTATTGGCAATTCATTTCTCCTGCTCTAGAACCCAACCCCCCCCCAAAAAAAGTTGCATTTGCCAAGAAAGAAAGATACAATCCTGAAATTAAAAGTGAACTCTAACAGCTGTTTCTGGGATTTATAGTATTAGATAATAACAGCCTCTCTGGCAAACATTAATCATTAGCCAATTGTTGAAAATTAACTAATAATCTCTAAGAATACACTGCTTGTATGATGGTGTATTTGTTTATTCACTCAAGCAATGTGCATTTTCTAATGCACCTACTAGGAGCCCAGCACAGAGACAGGTGTATTCACAACCTTGTAAATGGAAATAGACCCCAGGTCCACCTCTAGTTTCATCCACACTCACTGTGCTAATCAACCATAGGGCTCCAAAGCCCATGGGTCCCCCAGCCCTGTCCTAACACAGTTCCAAACCAAGGCTGCAAGGGGCTAGTCTCTGTAAAGGGCAGGGGCTGCTGACAGGAGTGTAGGGAAAGCAAGCAGGTGGGGGTGAGAAATGAAGGCAAGATCAGAGAAGGTGGAACCTAGAGGACAGTACACAATCTGTCCCACATGAATAGAGAGAACTTGGTATGCAGCAATGAGAAAATGCAATCCAAGATGAACACTACAGAGTGAAGTCACAGACAGCTGCAACACCCACCTTGCAGGCAAGACCCAACCAGCTGGGTTACAAAATCAGGTTTCAGGAGTTGTTGTTCATACCACTCTGCATAACAGGAGAGATGCTAAACTGTACATCCACATAGATCCAACAGCCCTGCTTTTCCAGCTCAGTTAGCACAGTACAAAGGATCTAGGCCACGGCACTGATCATCCCCCAGCATTCCCGGCCCTGCTGACAAATCCCCACAGTCCAGAAGAACTTCCCAGGCTCCACCAGCCTTAGCACCCTGAGTCCAGCTCACAAAACATACATGACTCCTCAGCTGTGAAGCTTGGCTCTGGGGTCTTCTTCAGCCACAGGTGCACAATTTGCCACCCACCCTCAGGCAAGGACCTCCAAGAAGTCCACAGAGGTACCAAAGACCCCTATCCAAGGCTGGGAGGACAAAGTGGGTGAGGTGTTTCTAAAACTGCTGGGCTGTCATCCCCATTTACTTACTAAGCATCTACTGTGTACATTGTGTCAAGCATTGCTAGACTCAAAAGTAGTTCACCAGGAATGACATTCTGAAGATGCTTGCTAAGAATGTGCATGTAAATAACTACAACAGAGCACTTTATATGCAGAATGCCCCAAGAGAGGTTCAGGTAAGGCTGCTCCTTCAGATCAGTTTACAAGAGGCCTCTTTGAAAGGTCATAAGTCAAGTTTATCTGCGAGCAGAAGTGAGCATAGTGACAGATGAATAAAGGGTAGGAAGGAGTAAGAGAAAGCAAGGGAGGCAGAGCCAGCTGGTGGACAAAGAGAGGAGAGGTGGTTAGTGGGCAAAGGTGGAGCACCAGAGCCATGAGAGTTAAACCGAAAAGGTCACGCCGGACCAAGTTGCACCTGGCCTTTTGTCCGGGGAGAGCTTCGTCAGCGGGGATTGCTTCTCCAGCAAATGTCACCTGACAGTGGTGAAAAGAGAGGGGAGACGTAAAATCTGCAAGATTTTGTCTTTAATGTCAATAAGCTACAAACACAAAAACACTGGACCCAGATGGGAATAGAGCCACAAAAGGGCCAAAGACTTAGTAACTTCTGCTGTTACTGCTGAATTTCATGAGCATTTATTAAGCACCTTGTAGGATCCAGGTCCTGTTGTGGACAAAGACACAGAGGGGTACAAGCCAAGGCTGGGGCTGGCCCTCGAGTACCTTACAGAGGACAAGAGATGCCATGTTAGGTGCAGACCGCTACTCTGGCCATTCTGTTTTTTAAAGAAAAATTTGTTTTATTTATTTGAAAGGCAGAGTTCCAGAGAGAAGGGGAGAAATGGTGAGAGAGATCTTCCATGTATAGATTTGCTCCCCAGACGACTGGAGCTAGACCAGACAGAAGTTAGGAACCAGGAGCCTCCTCCAGGCCTCCCATGTGGGTGTAGCTCAGGCCAGCTTCTGCTGCTTTCCAGGTGCATTAACCGGGAGCAGCCCAGACACAAAATGGTGTCGGTAGGCAATGCCAGTATGGCAGGCGGTGACTTAACCCGTTACATCGCAACACTGGCTCCAGCTCCAACCACGTCCTAGCTGAGGCAGCAGTCCTGCAGGAGGTAACCTGGGGTGGGAAAGTTCTGGGTATGTGTGCATGTGTGAGAAACAAGGGCTGGGACAGAAGACAGAGCATGTCTGTCACAGCGAAGCAACGCCATGCCAGGACATGAGGGCACCCCTCCACAGGGCCAAGAAGAAAACAAAGTCGGTGAGGACAATGCCATGAGGCAGTGCCGCTGCTGAGCAAACCAGAGGGGACATCACTGTGGGAACTGAGCGAGCTGCACGGTTTCCATGGCTTCAGCCTCCACGCATCCCTGAAAATCCACAAAGGAAAGCTGCGTAGAAACTTAGACTGTTTATATTTTAAAAATAATAATAAAAAAAAAATCCAACCCTGGGAAAACATACTGGCCCCAAGGCAGTCTCCAAATCCCCAATGCCAGCTGAGTTACACACACAGCCCAGAACAGACACATGCTGAACCCATGGGGACCACAAGAGGAGTCATTTCATTACCACAGCAAAGGTACAACTGACCCTGGACGTCACTCTTCGAACCCAACAGACACAATTCCCGGGAAGCAATCCGGCAAATCCATGCCCAGCTCCCTGACAGACAAGGCTCCTTCACCCTAGTCGGCCTTGGCCTATGTTTTACCATTCACATGAAATGAAAGGTATTTACTATGGATGAGAAATAAGCTTCGTTCAGCTGCCTCTAAACCCATCCCAAAAATAGAGCAATCACTTTGGTACAAATTGGGTCAAATGTATTAAACAAAAAAAAAAAAGCAGGCTCCCTGGTGGCAGGACTGGCGTGGCATGGGACCTCGCTCCGAGTCAGCAGGGTTGTGGGGTGGGGTGGGGGTGCAAACCACAAGGCCAGTCCCTTCCCACAGCAGGGAGGGACCATTTAGAGACTGGCAGAGTACAAACCCATCCAGCCACGTGACCATCCAAGTGCAATCAAGATGTGAACATGAGGGCTATGAGTTTCAGCAGGCTCGGCAAAGAGGTCAAAGGGATGTACACAGTTTTTAAAAAGGCCTGGCAAACTGACGCACTTGCCAAGAAAGTGGATCTATTGTGGGGGGAATGAGAGGATAAAGAAGAGGGATTCAACCATTTCCTGTCCCTCACTCCCTTGTGTCTTAGCTGAGAAGTCCAAATGGTCTGACGGCACTTAGATGAGTGCCCTGAATTTCCCCAGGAGAAAAAAAAAAAGCCAGAATATTAATTGGCTTACACATACAGCTACATTAATTATTCCATTGATCTGAATTAATCTGCCCTTCTGAAAGGTATTTATTTGCTAAGTTTGTTTAATCATGTTCTCTTGAGCAACAAACTGGGTCACCATCCACGCCGTTAAATTTGGTAACAAGGCTAACACCAGCTGCAGTCTCAATGGTGAAGACTTAACTCCTCGACCTGGGTGGCTTTCCACCACCCTCTTCTCCCTTCAAATGCAACTTTCAACCATCCTGTGCCTAATGACACACCCAAAGCTGCTCCAGACACCAGCATTGCCTGGGTACCCGCAAGCACACTTCTGTTTACAGATGATCTTACCCCCACCATTGCGTCTTCAGAGGCAACAGCCAAAATGCCTCCACAGTCTCCAGAGGTCAGACCTACAGAAAGCTTTAGGCACACAGACATCACATGATGCTTGAACTCTGCTACAGCATTTCAAATGGCTTGTGAGCCCCTCCACATTATCAACCACTTCAGCCATGTCCCTAAGAACAGAACTGCACCCACTGAGAAGTCAGCAGGCTCTGCCCCGCCAGGAGGAACCTGGGCTGTTTGCCTTCACAATACTCACTCAGGAGGGACATTCAGCTTCCACCCGAGAAACCAAAGCCAGACGCAGTAGCCAAGACAGGAGGACAGAGAGGAACACAAGAGCCTCCTGTGCCCCAGCCCTGCGCCTTCCTATGCCTGCCGGTGGAACGTGGCCCCTGTGCCAGAGAAGGGAGCCTTGTGAGCACCAGAAACCCCCAAATCCCTTCTGCACCATCCAAGAAAAACCACAGACTCTCAGAGGTCAAATCATTCCTTACACCAGTCCTGCACCTGCTAGGTAGGTGAACGGCAATACAGAAGGCTATGAGCACAGACCCCAACACACAACCACTGGGCAGCCAAGAGGCACAAGCTTCCTGGTCCCCTCAGCCTCTGAAGTGCCATTCATTCAAAGCTGGAACTTTGACCTTTCCCAAAGGAAGTTCTGCGGCATGCCCGTTCCATGATGGTAAAAGTGTTCCACTGAGAAAACATAAAAGTGTCTAAAGAATCCATGACCAGTGACTATCAGAGCTGAGCTGAGCTACACAGAAAAACACCTGTTTTTTTTTTTTTAACTGCACAGCTTCCCCCGAGGTCCTATGAAACGAACGTGTACCAACAAGCTCTAAAAGTCCATTATAATACCAATTTATTTAATCACAGAATCATTTTATATCAGGGTAGAACCTAGGATTTGGCATAGACACTTCAGTACTATACCACATAATTGCACAGGACATTTAATATAAATGAATTTGTTTTATCGTACTCTGCCCTTCAAAACTGAATATAGCTCAGGCACAAAATCTGATAATTCTCTACTTCTCAGAAAAATTGACCCAAGTATCCATGCCATCCCCAAAGGGGGAAAAGCCAGCAAAAGCTCACGTGGAAAGAAAAGTTATTTTAAAATCTGTTACAAATTTCTCCCATTAAAAAGTCCCACATATATTTATACAAAATTCATGGCTTTGAACACTTTCATTCAATACAAAATTTGAGAATACAGATCAGACACAAAGTTGAACCTTCTGCAGCAAAGCTCCAGGGAATGGCAACCTCAGCCAGAAAGACAGCCACCGGCTTACATCCCATAGCAAATGCTAAGATTTCACGGAGAGGAGGAAGAACTCCAAGGGCACTTACCAAGTTATGATTTGTTGAATTAGAATCATCTTCAGGGAATGGGATGTAAATAGCTAAGGCCACACAATTGGCAAAAATAGCCAATAATATAAATATGTCAAATGGTCTGAAGGATTTTGTTAAGGTTTGTATCTCTTATACAAGCAGCAACCACCTCTCTCAATCACACCCCGATCACATCACTTCTGAAATGAAAATAACACACACATATTGTTTTCAGTTGACTGTCACAACCAAGAGCAGGAAGTACGGTCAGTGGTCATCTCGTGGTAGATCCTGCGATCAGATGACCTCTCCATGTCCTTTTCTTGGTTTGCAAGCATCCTGTAACTCTCACACTTCAGCTGAACACACTGGGTAAGTAAACCGTCCCTCCAGCAAGGGCACTGTGTAAACAGGTTTCTACCGCTTGTAGTTTTGAAAGTCACAAACCCTTGCTACATTCTCAGCTGTCAGAAACCCAGAGAAGTCATCGCAAAATAAATCTCTTCCACAGATCCTCGCCCCCGTGTGGGAATGCCATTTTCTCAGGGGCTATTCTTGGCTGGGTCAGTCTAAATTTCCCATGTGGACTGGGGCAGGTCAACTCTCTAGCACCTTCTCTTGGCTCTATCTGCAACCTTCTCCATTCTACCTGTGACCCTAGACACTGAGTTGACTAAGCCAGGCTCTAGCTGCCTTTCTCTACCTCCCCTACTGCTGAGAGCCAATGGCTCTGACCATTTCAGATTCAAGCTGGACCGGAGCTCAGTGTATAATGTGCTGTTACTGTGTTCAATTTCTAAACAAATCATATTAAAAAGCTATAAGCAATCAGCACCAGACACTTTCAGAGCAGGTTTAACAGTTCTCAATCTCGGAGGTCTGTCTGGAAGAATTACTGAGATGGGTCTTCAACAGACCAGTGGTTCAGATGTGCTGATGTCAGCAGACACCATCAGCACCCAAGATATCAACTCCAACACATCTGCCAAAACAACAGTGTCTCTCTTTCTCCTTTTCAGCCTTTCCGAATGCTCCCCAATTCCAGGGCTTAAGGTCACTGGCTTAACATTTTCTGGCTGCTCTCTGTTCCTTTTGACACCCATATAGGAAATCTAAAAACTACTGAGGGGAACATGCCTCCCATCTCTGCAGACACCTGAAGTTTTATAACCCTCAAGCCCTGGGCGAGCTTAGGGAACTCACCGGAGTAAGACAAGAATAACACGAAGCCTGTACTAACTTTGATGGGCTTACTTTTTAAGCCAGTTAGCTGGACTCATCTGGATTCTCCTAAGTCATCTAGTATTACACAATCTTATCTCCAGGGAATCAACTCAAAAGACTTCAGAGTTCCCTGCTCTCCTTCCCTCTCAGCAGGTCCCATTTAAAATGCACAAAGTCAATTGCCCCAAGTGGCTCTAGGCAGAAACATACATATTCTCTCCCCTCCCAAGCAAAATCATGCTTCTTTTTCAATCTGCCAGGATCTAAATGTAAACCTGCATATCTGAGCAATATTAACACTGCTTAGGGAGACCAGACATAAGGTGTATGTATGTTTCCTTTTCCCCTACTGGTCCGTTTTAGTTTCCCACGCCAGAAGTTATCATCTCCCTGCTACAAGACTTTCCAGACGAAAAGCAACAAGGCAACAAAGCGAGATCTGAAGCTATCAGCAACTTCTGAGAAGAATAATATACCCCTCCCCTCATCTCCCAAAGGGTGAAAGGCACCTCTGCTTAGCAGGCCAGGGGCTGCCTAGGCAAAGCTGCAGTAACTCTGCTCTCTGAAATAAAAGGATACTGACATAGGAGGTGGAAGGGGGAGAAGGTGGACAGAATCTCTGCTTTCTACAGACTATCCCGTTTAGGAGCAGGCTTCTCACTAACCGGCAGCCCCATCCCCAGACCCTGTACAAACAGCAGAGCGACCCAGGAAGTCACTCTGCACACAGCCACTGCTCTGTACAAATTACCCTGCCAGATGAGAAATGGCAACGGGCCTCCCACTTCATTCCACAAGCAGCTAGTGACCCCACCGAGAGGTCTCTGCTTACTCAGAGTCATACCAAGCCAGGCTCAGGAGCAGGGCAGCTCTCTGGCAAACCACAGCTGCAGCAGCTGTGGCTCTGATAATGCCAGTGCCCAGCACCCAGGCCCCCTAGCTCCCCCGACACACACACCATGTACCTAATACCTTCCCAGGCCTGCCACAAGTGTTCTGTCTGCAGGTCAGGGAAGACCTTACAGGGAAAACTGTACAAAACCCAACCACAGCCAGAGGAGAGACACCCTAACTGACTGGAGGGAGACGGCATCTGTTCAAAAAAAAAAAAAATACTGCAACACATGAACATCTCTCCAAGCCTGCCTAGCGCTCACCAGACTCCTTCTGGGCAGATACCTGATTTTAGCTCCTCTCTCGTGGGCATGAGAAAACCAGCTTAGACGCAGGGCAGGCCAAGAGCTGTCTGACTGCATGTTCCCTTGGTCAGTTTCCCTTTCAGCCTGGCTACCCCACTCTCCCAGTCCCACTCTCCCAAACAGGGCCTGGCCTGGTGGAGGACACCCTCAGTCACACTCCCTTCTCTGGCTGGGAACTGCTTGAAGGTTCCTGCCAGCCCCCTACACACACTTCTGGGGAAAAGCAATGCTTGATTTGACCCAAGCCAATGAATCATCTCATTAGAGAGCCACTGCCCAGGGAGAAGCGTTCGGTCAACCTCTCCTGAAGGTGGAAGTGGTGGGAACCAGCCTCGGGGGGGTGGGGAAAGGGGAAGCCCATAGGAGGATGGCACGTTCCCAAGACCTAGGACTCCACAGCCGTCCTGGAGCAGCTGGACCTCAGTTTGAAAAATACGAAGGAGACACCCAGAAATGCAACACCAGGCCAAGGACACAGACCGGATTTTTTTCCCCCCTTTATAAAGGCAACAACTGCAAATTCCTTCGTGGAGAGCATAGCACTAAAGCCTCAGGAGGAAGTCACACACAGCCATGCCTCTCCCCTCACCACTGGCTCCCTTCCTCCTAGCTTAGTGTTCAAGTGCTGTTGTAGAACCTGTCAAAAGGAAATTCCAGGAAGATGCAGCATCTAACAGCAAAACAAGACCATCAAAAGCACTCCCTTTAAAACAACTATACACACTTTCTGACTCCCTGAATCAGCAGACCCCCCAAACGTAGCAGACAAGCAACAACCTCCCCGTGGGTGGGAGGGAGTTGAAGAAGCAAATTTCAAAACACCAGAATGAGAAGAGTCAGCTAGAGGTCAAAAAAACGAATTCACTTCCAACAAAGTCTTACAGAGCGGCAGATCTTCAAGCACAACAGGTTCAAAACATAACCACCAGTGGTTGGAAACTAACCAACAGATCGCCTAGGCCCAATGAGCAAAGGTTAGGTTCTATGTGTTAACAATCCATCACTGTGAAACTTCAAGTGATGACCCCCTCCCCTACCCCTAAACACACACACACACACACACACACACACGCAGGCTAAATATACCACTCCCTGCAACCTGCAGCGCCAGGAAGGTATAAACAGTGAAACCCTCTTAACACACAGCTTTCTACTATGGCTCTCGAATCCCACAAGGCTAGAGCTTTGTGTCATTTCCGAAAGCCAATCTTTTTAAAGAACAGATGGTAAAAGAGAAAACAAGAAAGATTCATCCTCCCTGTACCCACCTCCTCACCCCCCCCAAAAAAAGGATACTTCCATTCCACTATACTAATGCAGGCTCTCCGGATGGGGTTATTGAGTGACAAACAGAAAAGGGCACGGGCAGGTCGGCTGCTGGACGAGTTCCCCTGTTTTTTGCTCTTGGCGTATTGCTGACGTTTTCTTTGGGAGAGAGATCCGACAGGTGGGGGCGCGGAGGTGCTCATGGTCTGGGCAGCCTTGGCCTGCCGGGCAGCGTCGATCGCAGCCTGCCAAGACAGGACAGTTTGCTTGGAGCTGTTCGGCTGAGAAGTTGGTCCTTCCCCAGAGAGAGGGAATCTGCTGCTTCTTGCATAGTTTGCCTCTGGGGAGAAGGAGAAAAAAAGAAAAAAAAAATTTGAAAAAGAGACACTGCGGTGTGAGAGGTGAGGCCAGGTTGCCTCGCAGGGAGGTGGGGAGTGCATTTCCATGGTGAAACACAGGTTCTGCTCTGTGGCGAGAGTCCACACGCTGTGCTCCCACATGTCAAGAACATGGGAATCCTATTGCACCATACCCTTCTCCACCAGGAGTCTCGTAGGTCACCCTCTCATTCACTGCGCACCTTTTCTGACTTGGGAAACCCATGTATCTATCACTCATGAGTGAAGAGATGAACAGCTTTTCTGTAAATAACCACCATCATGATCAAGCGGGGGTGTGGGGAAGACAATGCCAATAATTCAATAGTCTTAATCATTTCCAGGGTGTTACTCCAACATCTTTCCACAATGCAATTTTTTTTTCCAACATGGAAAAAAAAAAAAAAACATCCACCAGCACGCGGGCAGTACGAAAAGTCTGTAACAAATATCTAGATGATGCACTGACACTTCCTGCAAATGAAAATTCATGATGCTTGGGACTCATTTCCTCCACAGGCTTCCGGAAACAGAAAACATCTTTAGGGCTTTTTTGCATTTTAAATTGCAGCAGCAGCAGCCAAGCCAGCACCCAGAGAGACACAGAAGGCAGTCTGCCGGGCACCCTTACACACCTAGGACACACAGGCTGGAAGGTGCCTGGGGCCCAGAGGCCTAGGCAGGAACCTGCTCAGCGGAAGTCTGCTTCAGTTGCACGCATGGCACAACCCCAAGGGGGTCTTCCAGTGAGAAGCCCCCCCTGGTTTGGGGTCAGCTTAGACCCTGGCACCTCTCCACCGGCACCTTCTTGGCTTGGGTCACACCACCTCCTCACCCAAGCAGAAGTCACAGTGAGCTTGGTGGCACAGAGATGGTGGGACCCACCAGGATTTGCAAAATCAGCTACTGCAAGAAGTCAGAGCAAGCACCGGTCTGCTTGCCCAGCAAGCCTGAGAAGGGAGCAAAATGGGCAGGCAGCAAGACAATCTGGGCCGGAGGAGCGGTGCCAGACCGTTCCCTTGGGGTGCGCTCACCCGGAAACGCTTGCAACCCACCTAACCGTAGGGGAGGGGGGGGGGGATTGGCGACCTTCAAGGAAGAGGGCTGTCCAGGTACTGTCCTAGCTTCGGTCGACCCAGCTGTGGCCAGCAAAGAAATTGCACGTGGTGGCCGGGCCAGGGCTAGGGAGGGGAGCCCCACAGTGGAGGCGAATCCCAGGGCATTGCTAGGTTACCGGTGTGCCGCGGGCGCTGAAAGCTGGGAGACAGGAGAAGCACTGCTTCCCGGACCCTTCCTCCAGATTGCAGGGAGCCTCTGGCCTCCCTCCACCCCCTGCCAGGGCCTGGAATGGGGTGCTAGAAGGGTAAAACCCGGCAATCCTAGAATTTTCCGGATGCCACCAAAGACCTCTTACCCGGTCTAAAGGGCTCGGAGGGAGTGGGGGAGGAGAAGGCCAGAAGACACTGGGAATGGGGGCTCTGGGCACAGACTAGCGGCCCCATTCCCCTGCTCCCTGCCTTCCCGAGCCT
Organism: Ochotona curzoniae; assembly: GCF_017591425.1. Lineage (NCBI taxonomy): Eukaryota > Metazoa > Chordata > Mammalia > Lagomorpha > Ochotonidae > Ochotona > Ochotona curzoniae. Next base: position 18,100,376 of record NW_024466607.1, on the reverse strand, counting down.
CAGAGGAAAGTTGTGCCAGGGGACAGAGAAGCCGCACAGGGCTCCACACGCTCCGCGGCCGCCCCCACCCCACAAATGCAGAATCAACTCTGACATTCAGGGCCTCAAGGGGAGAGCCAGGGTGGCCGCCACGCATCTCCCCGCATCTCCCCTCTCTCAGCGGATGGCTCCGAGCTGGGAGCATCCTTTCCAACCCCCTCAACCCAGCCGGCAAGGCGCAGCCGTGGGGGGTGGGGGCGGGGAGGGGGTGGCCGGAGGACTGTGGCCAGGGCCGGATCTGGCCGCGGGCGCCCAGGCTGTGCTGGCTGCTCACCGTTCGCGTGGTCCTCTTGCTGCTGCCGTTGATGCTGCATTTTTTTCATCATCATCATCATCATCATCCACGAACATTTATTCAGCGCCTACTGTGTGCAGGGCACTATGCAGGGAGGAACAGTGAAGGGGTTCCCAGATGGGTAGGAGCCGCGGTCCCTGCCCTGATTCTCGCTTAGGCAGGGGGTGGGGGAGCGCCGCCGGGGACAAATAACAGAAAATAAGGATAATTTATAAAAACCGCTTGCCACCCACGCTCCGTCCTTTTCAAAAAAAAAAAAAGAGCAAAATAAACTTTTTTAAAAAAATAAAATCAGATGTATATATTATCTCAATAATATATACATGATCTTTTTTCTTTTAAAAATTTTCTTATTTTTATTTATTTATATGTATATATAAATTATTATTTTTTTCTTTTTTTTTCTTTTCTTTTTTTTGCTGCAAAGGAGAATTGGCTTGGTCCCCCTCCTCTAGCGGAGGGGCGCCCTGGAGGTGCCGGCCCGGCCGCCGGGGCCGCTCGGAGCGCCCCCCATGCCGCCCGCCGCCGCCGCCGCGGTGCCCGGTGCCCGGTGCCCGGTGCCCGCCGCCCGCGCCGCCGCTGGCTCGGGACCGTGGGCAGCCCCAGCTCACATCCGGGGACGGAGGCGCTCGCTCGCCCGCCCGCCCGCTCGCTCGCTCGCTCGCTCCGCGCCCGCCGCGCCGTGCCGCACGCCGGCTTCGCCCTGGCGACGCTGCGCGCCCGCCGCCGCCGTCCTCCGCGCGCCCCGCCCGCCGAGCCTCCCACGGGCCGCGCCGCTGCCCCGGACACCCGCGGCGGCCTGGGCCCTGCGCGCTCCAGGTGGCCGCCGCGTGGGATCGCAGCCGGCGCCGACAGGCCCCGAGGACCCGCGGATGCCGAGGGGTTAAGCGCGCTCCTGCCGCGGCTCGCGGCCTTAACCCCCTCGGCGCCGCGCAGGGTGTGCACGCCCGCTTCCCGGGGAAGAGGCGGGCGGTGCCGGTGCCTCCAGCGGAGGCCGCGTGCGGATTAACCGCTCCTCCTCCCCGCCCTGCTTCTTGGAGGTGTGGGGTACGGAGGTGCCGGGGCTCTCGGCACACCTGGAGGAGGCCCCGCCCCCTGGGAGCACAGGTGCGCGCGGGCGATGGTTGCTGCGGTATCCAGGCGCACCCTACGGGGGCCCTGCCTGGGTCCCTTGAGGCTAAGGAACCGGGCAGCTTCCTCTCCCGCAGGCCTTTCGTGGGTTTTTTTTTTTTTTTTGCGGTGGGTGAGGGGTTGCAGGACGACCTGCTCCCTGGGGTGCGCTCTCTGCCCCCCAGGTAGCTGCCTCTGGCTCCCACCGGATTTCCAGAGCGCCCCCTTTTCCCTCCTTTCCCGCTCCGGTGCCGACTAGGGAGGGCACTAAGAGCGGGGTGGGGGTGGAGCGCTATCTCGCTCGCTCGTTTTCTCTCTCTCTCCTCCTCCCCAACCCCCACCACGTGTGTTTGGAGACAGGTGCAGGGAAGTAAACGCCAGGACCCTGCGACCCTCTGGTGTCGCTCAGAGGGAAGGTCGCGGGAGCGCCGAGGTGTGTGCCTGCTCCCCTGCGGACGCTGAGCACTGCGGTTCGCTTTGTGACACCTTCGGGGTGGTGGAGGAGGGCAGCTCCTGTCTACAAGAGAGAATATTGTTATCTGCGGGATGACTGATATTTTTCATTTCAGCTTTGTTCTGGCTGTTGGAGAAGGGTATCTGCCTGGTTATTTCCCAGGACTTGGTTTATTTGCTTTTGTGCCTACCTGCCAGTTCCTCCTGAACAGAACAGTGTCTTTAGAGCAGAAAAGCTCAGTGCGGGAGTAGGAAAAAGTAAGCGCCAATAGGAAGGTGAACTTGCCCAAAGTCACACTGTGCATCCTAATTGTTGGGGTGAGATGGGGCGCGCTGGAAGAGTCATTGAGGAGCCCAACGGAGACTTTGCTGAAGAGAGGGGCGGGGTGATCCTGACACTGGCATGAAGGCCTGGAGGCGTGAGAAAGAGACAAGCTCTCCTTGTTTTGCTCCATTTGGGGAAAGGGGAAAACAGGGAGATAACCTCGTGACTTTAGTAGCAGCATCAAGTTGGCCCAGGCACTCACCTATGGCTGTTCTCCAGCTAAAATCTGAAAGTAAGATGGTTCCCTTCCCAGAACTCATCCCTCCAAGAAACAAGAAGGGCACAGTCATTTTCAGGTCTCCAAGTCTAAAACCCTGTTCTACAGAATCCACCCCTGCCACTGGCTTGGCCTTGAGTTCCAAACTGCAGCAGCTAAAAAGAGTCTGTGAAGCTGGCGTGCATCTCCCATACGGTGCAGGATATCGGAGCCATGTGAAGGGGCGCAGCAAACCTTCCACTGAAACTGAACGGATCTGAGTTTTCCCAGAAAAGAAGGCATTTTTACTATATCTTTAAATCTAATGGGTAGTCCCCCCCTGGGGAGTGCTGAACAGCTGGAATGTGGGGCAATTTTAGGGCAGTACATTGTGTCTGGTACCATAGTGATAGATACAGGATACTGCAGGTGGCAAAACCCATAGACCTGTACAACACAAAAAGTGAACGCCCAACATAGACAAGGAATGGAAGGAAGTTAGCTATCACACATCAACACTGGTTCACTGGTGGATAGAAACAGCATCACTCTATGCAAAAGGATAACAAGAGAAACCATCAGAGGAAGGAGTGCTTAGGAACTGTGTACTTACTATACAACTTGCTATGTGCACCCAAAACTGCTCTTAAACTTTGTTAATCAAAAAACAGTTGATTGGAGCTGGCATGGTGGCAAATCAGGCTAATCCTCCTCCTGCAAGCACTGGCATCCAATATGTGTGCCAGTCTGAATCCTAACTGCTCCACTTCTGATCTAGCTCTCTGCTTATGGTCTGAGAAAGTAGTGGAGGGTGACTCAGGTCCTTGGCACCCTGCACCCACAGGAGACCCAGAGGAACCTCATGGCTGCTGACTTTGGCTCAGCTCCAGGTGTTGTGGCCATTTGGGGAGTGAACCAAGTACGTGGAAGATCTCTCTATCTTTCCTTCTCTGACTGCAAAATGTTCAAATGAAAATAAGTAAATCTAAAAACAAAAGCAGTTGATTAATTTATAGGGCAGAAATGGGGCAAGAACAATGGAACAAGCTCTGGGGGGACTAAATGACAGACTGAAATACAAGGCTGGGTGTGTTTGAAAATCTTTGGAGTGCAGCGTGGCTGAGACACAGGTCACCTGGACCACAGAAGGAGGAAGGTTGGAAAAGGAGACCCAACCCCTGACATGTGGCTGAGCTTCCCACTGCCATTTTCTCTGCTCTGAGAACCAGTGAACAAATTTGGATCCTTCGAGCTAACAAGTGACATGATTAGATTATGGCATGGGTTTTATGCTCCAGAGTCTAGACGAGTTTGCAAAGTTGGAGTTTTGACATTCTATCTTTGCAGTGTCTCTAGCAAGATTTTTGTTGTCTTTGCTGCTTTCGTCCCATATCTGGTATTGTGGCACAGCAGGATTAGGCCACTGTCTGAAACACTTGCATCCCTCAAGAGTGCCAGTTTGTGTCTTAGCTGTTCCACTTCTTTTTTTTTTTTTTTAATTTATTTATTTGGAAGGCAGAGTTACAAGTGCTGGGGAAGAGGGGAGATTGAGCGTTTCCAAACAATGGTTCACTCCCCAAATGGCCACAGGGCTAGTTCAGGCCAAAGTCAGGAGCTTCACCTGCCTCTCCCACATGGGTACAGGGGCCCGTTTTCTACTTCTTTTCCAGGCACATTAGCAGGAAGCTAGATGGGAAGCAGAGCAGCTGAACTCCAACCAGCTTTGCATCACAGGCAGCAGCTTAACTAACGTTCACCACCGACTCCAAGCTGCTCCACTTCTGGTCCAGCTCCCTTCTCCTGCATCTGCCAAGGCAGCCAAAGATGGCCTAACGACGTGAACCACTGCTACCCCTGTGGGATGCCTACATGCCTAGATGGAATTCCAGACTCCTGGGTTCAGCCTGGTCCACAGCCAGACCTTTTGACCATTTAGGGAATCAACCAATAGATGGTAAATATCTTTCTCCCTCTCCTCTAACTCTGCCTTTTAAATAAATAAATTTTTAAAATATGTATTTATATTCATAATGTTATATTTGTTTTTATTTAGACGACTCAGAGTAAATAGCTTCCTAGATGTGTGAGGATCAAATGTAAATACTTTACATGTATGAAATCATGGTATGCCCACAATCCCCAACGGTGATACAGATAACTTTGATAGCCTCATTATCCAAGTGACAAAACCAAGTCACCCAGGAGTTAAAATAATATGTTCCCAACTGCGCGCAATTAATTTTGTGGCTGAGCCAACAAGGCATGAGAAACAGCTAGAATAAAATTTCACCTCAATCAGCACATAGGCTAAGATCCCAATCTGTCATTAACACTCCATTGTGCAGTTCTGATCTCCATGCCCGTGCATGAGGGGTCACACAATAGTTCACAGAAAAATCCCTGTTATGAAAAAACTGTGGATTTCAAACATTTTTGGCACCAACATGGACATATTTTAATCCCATTTCCATGAACTGTGAAAGTCCCTGCATATATAATAAAGGGCTGGGTCTGGGGACCAGGCTGAAGCCAGGAGACTAGAACTCCATCTGGGTGGGAAGGCCCTGAATGGGTGTTCTACATGGGACCCTAAGATCACCTTGCTGATAACCTTTGTCCAGAATCTTGCCACCCAGACTCCTTGCACTAGCAGCCCCACTCTTCCTCGCGTAAGGAATCCATCTGATGCTCAAAAATCACCGTCTCAATTCCCTAAACCAACAAAACAAAACCTTTCCTTCCACATCTGACCTCTGCTCCTCTGTCTCGGCTCCAACCTTCTCTTTCGCCCCACTCACCTTCACTGTGGTCAGCAGCCTCCTCATTAGGCCGTGAACATGCTGTGCTCATTTCTAACTCTGCCTTGCCTCCTGTTTAGTCACTGACCTGAAATCCCAGCCCAGCTGACCTCTAACTAAACCCTCCCATTTAACAAGTCTCTTTGGGAGTCCCAACCTCTTCCCAGAAGTCTGCTCTGATTGCCACCCCTGACTGAATATATGTACACCTCTGTCTCTCTGACAGATGCCCCTGAAGCCTACAGGCAACTGGCTGTTTGTGCACATCCCTTCTCGTGGTTTGTGCAATTGCATCTAGTCTGCGAATCCTGTCTTTCCAGCTGCTCTTTTTTTTTTTCTGGGTAGAAAATAACTTTTTATTTTATGGAAAAGAGACAAAAGAAAAAACAATTATTTTCAATATGAATAAATCATAGCAAAACTTGTTTGTCCATATATGTTCTCTTACTAGAATAATAAACTGCATCAATAACATAAGTAAAGGTGTAAAAACTTGGCTCTTTATGTTGCTTTAAATAAGACATTCACATACTTAAAGTATCTGAAACCACAAGCAAGCAATACTATATGTGTGTGTATGTATCTCCAAATTTTGTTTCCTGTGTCTGGCAGAAAGAGAGAGAGAAAAGGAGAAGCCCCACCCAGCCTCCCAACCATCCCAGGGTCCCCAATGTGAGGCATGCTCTGAGGGTCTTGCTCAAGTAGTTTTGATAGTTCAACAGTTCTGAATTGCTGCCAGTCTCACCATTCCAAGCATGATGAAATCTCTCCAGAATCCACTGGCTGACATAGTCCACCTTAGAGTCTCCGTTTGCCCAGGTTTTCACTGCCAACACGTGACTGGGGTAGTTAATCAATTTGTTCTGTCCTCTGTCCTTTATTGTGGTACCTACCAGGAGTCCCCTTCCAGCTGCTCTTTAAGCAAGGATCCGTCTCAGCCCCTCCCCTAACTGTCAAGTATTAAGCTCACAGCAGGCACTACTCTGATTAATTTGCATGTGCCCATAAAACCCCACAAATATCACTAGAAATTGTCAACTAATATTTACAAAAAAAAAAAAAATAGGGTTTATGGCAGCACTCTTGGCCCTTCGAGGGTAAAAATATAGAAGGGAGAAAATTTTGGATCCTTTACACGCCAGGAATTGTAATTAAAGACAAACAAGCAGGTCCTAAAGGCTGCAAGTAGAACTCCATAAACAGCCTGTGAAGATGGGTCTAAATAAGGATCTCAGACCCCAACCTTGATGCTAAACAGGGCAGCCCTGGGTCACTGACCACCAGAACAGGTGGGTAAAGGGATGGGGACACGTGTTGCAAAGAGTGGAATGGCATATATTCCACATACCCTACTTTGCAGAAATCAGGGGCAGGTGGCTAGACTGGGATGCCAGGGTTCTCAGGAGATAGTTGTGGCAAGTGATGCTGCAAAGATAGCGAACAGAATGGTGGAAAATTTCCTAATGTCTGGCTCACCCAACCTGTTTTAAATTATAAGTTTACATTTATTTTTATTTACTTGGAAGGCAGAAACAGGGACAAATCTTCCAGCCACTGGGTCACGCCCCAAATGCCTGCCACAGTCATGGCTGAGTTGGGCTGATGCCAGCGGCATGGAATTCTATCCATGTCTCGCACCTGGCAAGGATCCAGGAACTTGGCCATCTGCCGCTGCCTCCCAGGATGTGCATCAGTGGGAAGCTGAGATCAAAAGCAGAGCTGGTACTTAAACCAGGACATTCTTACAAGCGATGCAGGCATCCCAAGGAATGCTTTCATGGCCAAATACCTATCCATAGCTCACCCAGGCCTATTCTTAAGTCTCCTTTTGAAACTCCTACCACTTACAGTAGATCCTGAAGAGCCTCTGCTGTAATAAAAAACAAAATGAAAAGGCATCATCCTTCTACACTTTCACAAATCTCTTTATGATCTAGCTTAAAAGAAGCTGGATTGTCATGTTGACCTCTGCATTTCATCAGTAGTACTAAGAAGGTTTGAGCTGAGGTGTGTGCAGAATGCCCAGGCTCACAGGCGTGTCGTTGGAAAACAGAGAGCTGTGTTAGCAAACTGTTCAGGTAACTGTGTTAGTCTTTACTTTGACACCTTTAAACATTCAATCCTCAATGGTTAGTTGAAATGTGCAATTGGAAACTATATCAGTAAAATGTTTTTATACTCTATTACATTAACAAAAAAATATGTCTGTATTACAGTTTGAATGGATCTTTTATCATGCGCTGGCCATTAGGAAAACACCAGCTTACTGAGTGACACACTGACTTTACAACTGTCAACACATTGGTACGATAGCAGAAAAGCACATTCTTTGATAACACAATCTCCTCAGCAGGTCTGTGAGCCTCAGGAAGCTGTCAAACTCAAACTCTCGGGAGCAGAAGTTTTTCAGAATTCTTAATTTTCACTTGAAAGATCAAATTTTTATCATTGGCACAAATACTTAGTTTTTTTTTTCTTTGATGAAATTGGTTCTCTACATTCATTTTCAAGAAGATATTTGCTAAAGACTTTGGTCTGAAAAACCAAAGCTGGTCAAGGAAAAAAAAAGATGCTTCCATGCAAAGCAACACACAACAGAGATGGGCATGGCACGTAGCAACAACATTTTATGCTGTTGCACCAACATTAAAATTATTAAAAAGACCTCTCCAGAAATATTTAATAAAAATGCATAATTTTTACTGCTTCACCAAGTTAACTCTTAACACTGGATAGTTTTGTTCTGATTTAGTGTGAGCTGCTGGTAGGCAATAATGCAATAGCCACTAGCACACTTGGGTGTCACTGGTAAAAAACATGAACAGTCCTAAACGCAGTTGGTTTTATGCCATAAGTGCAAATGTCAACACAACAGAAAAGGCAAAAAACTCTGAGGGCTGCTACAAAACAATCTATGGCCCCGTGGATAGGGTTACCAGATAAAATTCAGAATTCTCACATATTGCATGGAATGTGCATACATTTTTTTTAAATTGTAACTTTCAAAGTTCACACGTAAGCAAGTTTTCTGCATTTTTATTTGCTGCAACTGGGAATCTGTAGACCCTACTTTGAAAACAGCTTCTCTGGGCCTTATCTAAGCAGAGAAATTGTATCACAAACGCACTTCATGAAAACAGCTCTAAACCCAGTGGACAGGCTAGATTAAAGTGTGGAGATATTCGTAGGGCTCTAAAGTTCTGCTGGGTCAGTGGAGAAGCTGCCATTTCTCAACTGTAGTTACTGCAAGGGGGCAGTGTTTATTTAAAGACTGAGCAAAAGAAGACTTCCCTGCAGGGAGCAGCTCCCAGTAGATCCCTTTCTCAGGAGAGTTAACTGGCCTCCCTCCCCAGCCCCATCACTGCTTCTCACTTAGAACTGACTTAGACCCTGCACAGCTATGCATAAACTCCTTTCTCCTTGCTTTGACCTCATAGCAAGTAGAGACCAGCTGGTCCTTATCCTGCATCAGACAACAGTTCACTTCAAGAGCAGGATTTATGTTTCACATCAGACAAAGTAGTTCAAGTACCTTTAACTGGTTCATTCCCATATCCCCTTGACCCAGTCCTTAAATCTTACCCAACCCTCCTCTGATGCACCCAATCATATCCACTTCCGCAGTTGGGAAATCCTGGCAGAATCTCATATGTGCAGTCAACACCCCATTATCCTTGCTGTCTGAAGGAAATGAGCAAATCCAAAATTTCTCATTAGTTGTGAGGGTTCATAATATGCTAATACAGTATCCTGGAGGGCCCATCCTTCATAGCCAGGCAGATCTGGGCTGCAACTCTGGCCCTGCCAGCGACTAGCTATGTCGCTGTGTGACTAAGGGAAGGTGTTTACCCTCTTGGGGTCTCCAATACTTTACCTTTAAAACTGGATATTATCACTTATCTTATTACAAAGATTAAAAATAGTATTGCAGAGCCTCTAGCACATATCAACTTAAATCCTAGACTTTCTGTGAGGTTCACCAAGGGAGGAAGGAACAATTTAAATAGTGCTGCAGCTATCTAGCCTTCCTTTGTTTGGCCATTATAGCTTAACCCCTTACTTGATTAAAGATAAAAATCCCCTATAATGTCACTCTGTTGTGTTAACCTCATTCTGCAGATACAGTCCCAAAGCAATCAAACACCATGAGCTGTTTTTAAAAAATAAAACAAAATAAAATCTTTGTGCTTTACTTAGTTTTAATTTCGAAAGGCTAAGCCTGTGGATAAAGTGCAGGCATCCTATATTAGCACCAATCTGAGTTCTACTGATTCCACATCCAAGCCAGCTCCCTGCCTACAATCTGGGAGAAGCAGTGGAGGATGGGCCAAGTACTGGGGCCCCTGAACCCACATGGAAGATCCAGAAGAAGCTCGTGGCTCCTGGCTTCAGCTCAGCTCAGCTCCAGCCATTGCAGCCAGTTGAGAAGTGAACCAGCAGATAAAAGATCTTTCTCTTCAACTTTTCCTTTTGAATAAAATAATTTTTTTTGAAAAAGATTCAGCATAAATCCTGATAACCTCCAAAGCAAATAGAGTAGGACAGAGGTAATACTGAAATAGACATTTATACACATGCACCTGTGTGCAGCCTGGTGGCATACTTCCAGCATGAATGCCCACACATGGTAGCACACACATGTGCACTCAGGGTTGGCTTTGCTGGGCACTCTTGTGCAGCTCCCAACCCTGCCCCCAGGTGATAAGCATTAGCCAGCTCCTGGAAAGAAAGCTAGGATAGTCACACACGGTAATGAAAAACACCAACCTGCACCCCATCAACCACAGGAGCAACTTTACAAGGACAGGAAGTTGTTAGGGAGATCCAGAAAGTCAACAAATGTCAGGAATTTTATAGTTCAAACATTATAGTTTCCTTTTTGTTGCTTCAGAGCGGTTGTTTAAATATTCAATTCACAAAACAAAACTGAAGTTTAAATGGCACCAGGACATCTCAGACTTGGCACCGATTGTATACATGGGCCGGTTGATGTTTCTGGGTACTAAAAAAGAAAGTCAAGCCACGAATCTTTCATGCTGACATAAGCTTTTTTTTTTTTTCTTTTTAACTTTTAAATCAATGTTTTGGTAGAGCATTAAATAAGAAGTCATAAAAATATTAAAACTCTTCATTTCCTCAATCTTACACTAATACCCTTAGAAATAAGCAGCATAAATCTGCTCTACACTTCTATAATTCCCTTTGATTAACAAAGCAGAGAGTACTTACTTAGCCAATGTAGAAACATTTATTTTTCTGTCTGGCAAAAATGCAATATGAAAATTCAGTTACTTCTTTCAGCATCATAATATGGCCAAAAGTGGATGCTATCAGTTGGACTGTGGGTTTGAAATTTTGAGTTAACAAAAAAAGCCAGATTTTATACTCTCAGGATTATGAGAACATACACATTTTTTTAAAAATAAAACTTTTTAAAGATTTCAACTTGAGAAACTTTCACAAATGGAGTGGAATACTACAGGATCCCAAAACATTTCATTACAGAAAAATCATTACAGAAACTGGGATAACTCACTAAGGAGGAACTGTGTCTTGTTCTAATAACCGGATTGGCACTGTGTTGCATTCATAAGTATGGAAAGTTCTACTTCTCAGTTTCTTTTTTTTTTTTAGATTGCTATTTTTAAGACGGGTTTATAATCCACTGAAGACATCTCAGTCAACCACTATTGAGTAAAACAATCACCATGGCAGGGAGACACAAGCATTATTGTCAACATATCTATAAAACAGAAAAAAATGCTTATTAGTGTTCCATTTCAATAAATACAAGGAATACATGGGGCTGAAATGGAACCATATCAAGAGTTCCACAGTTCTTCTGAGGCTTGTAAGTGGTACAGCAGATAAAGCTACCTCCTTTATCCTATACAGACCCTGGTTCAGGTCCTACCTGCTCTACTTTTCATCTAGTTCTCTCCTGATGGCCTAAAAAGGGCAGAGGAGGATGGCACAGGTGTTTGGGTTCCTGTCACACACAATGAGAGATTTAGAAGTTCCTACCTCCTGGCTTCTGCCTGGCCCACTGCTTTCTCTCTGGGTCACTCTTTCAAAATAAGTCCAATAAAAATAAATAAATTTTAAATTGCACAAAAATAAACATCTTTTCAAAAACATTTTTATTATTTGTTAATTGACTTGAGAGGCAGAGTGAGAAAAAGAGACAGATGGACAGAGCCATCGCCCATTGGTTCACATTCCACCCACTGCCTGTCCCACCTTCCTGCCCTTCAGGAGGGACTCTCTTTGGCTTCCTTTTCCTTTCTGCTTACTTGAGCTCCATCCTTGGCCCATGACCTTTCTTTTTCTCCTCCCTCTGCCACCTCCTCCAAATCTTTCTTTGTAAATCTCCAAAATTCCCCAATTAGCATAGCTCATGATAGACAGCTGAAGGCAGTGTGACCACGGAGAAGGTGATTCAACCAAAAGACTCCTAAAAGAACAAGTAGAAGATAGAGGTTCTCTAGTGGTGCTAAATGTTTATAACAAATTAATTTGCCACATTTTTTTTAACTTAATAGGGCATCTGATCGAAGAACAAGAAAAAACTGCATGGTTTTCTTAGTCTTATTAAAAATTTTGATTTATGTTTGCACTTCTTACATGGGATTATTCTTTGAAGAGGTAAGAATAATTCATTTAAGCCACTGAACGTAAATTAGAATAGGAATAATTAATCCAAACGGGAGGTTCTCATTTTGGCTGTGTATAACCTGTATCCTAGATCCCTGCAAGGGTACAATTCAGAATTGGAAAAGAGCAACCAGAGGGAGCGGCACAGAACCCAGCTTTGCTCCTTACGAGCAGTGCAGCCGCTTAGAGCTTGCTGCCGCCTCACACGGTCAAGGTACATGAGGATCCGAAGCGATGACCTTTCCTTTTCCAAGTGTAGTCACCACAGCAGCAGTGTTAAACTTGTCAGATGTGAAATTCACCAACACTTCCTGTACCTGCTGGCTCTGAAAGTGGTAGGGCCCAGCACCCTGGGTTTGAAGAAACCCTCCAAGAGATGCTGACACACGCTGAGGTCTGAAGACACTGTGTCTCATGGATGACTGGCTGAAAGGTTTCTTTCCAACACAGCCTTCTATGGGACTCAACAAATCCTTCTGGCATAAAGAATGGTTAATGCCCATGAGCTGCAATGGTAACCGTCACTTAATAAGAACCAGAGCTTATTCTTTTCTGTGGCTAACTCTCACAAAATCCCTACATCATAGAGTTGGGTCCATCTCACAGAATCCTGTAGTCCTTATATTGTAGTTCATACGATTTATGACATCAGCAAAAACAGAGAATTACTTACTCTCTCTCCCTCTCTCTCTCTCTCACACAGAGCAAGTATGGCTGCAAGAATTCAACTCTAGGGCCCGGCGCGCCAGTTCTAATCCCGGCAGCCCCGCTTCCCATCCAGCTCCCTGCCTGTGGCCTGGAAAAGCAGTTGAGGATGGCCCAAAGCTTTGGGACCCTGTACCCGCGTGGGAGACCTGGAAGAGGCTCCTGGCATAGCATTGGCCATTGCGCTCACTTGGGGAATGAATCTCGGACGGAACATCTTCCTGTCTGTCTCTCCTCTCTGTATATCCGCCTTTCCAATAAAAATAATAAAAATAAATCTTAAATAAAAAAGAATTCAACTCTAAACTTTCTTCTCAGTTCATTATAGCAAAAATTCTAGTATTATGGCTTAAATCCTTATCCTCCCCTTGAAAACACCAGAATCTCCAGAAATGTCACAAGCCCTCTCTATCTCAGGTAGAGGGAAGGAAAGGAGAGAATATGAACTTTCACCTTGTCTCAGGAGGTGAACAGCCATTTTGGTAAGAATACTCCACAAGGGCATTTATGTCACTGAGGACAGCAGTGCTTCCTTCCTAGCTTTGACAAAGGCCAGGTGTGCACGCGTAGCCAGGAGTACACTATAGGTACAGAAAAGCCTTAAGGTCTGCCTGGGCAGTCTAGGACTGTGGAGGAAGAATGATTACCCTGGAAAGGCTTTGGGGTATGCTAGAAGAGAGAAGAAACCTCCTCCCAGACCATGCTGAAAATGGCTCCTCTGATTCCATGTGGTCTCCTCTGCCTTATCTATTTATGTGTGTGACATTCTGGTGTTCCTTTTATAAACAAGTATTGTATTTAAATTGCACCTTGTAGTTCACAAAGCATTCTTACATGCAATATTCATACACTCACTACAGCCTCACGAGGAAGCTAAAATTCCTCATTTACTGAAAAAAACTTGGGCACAGCTATTGCTAAGACGTGGCAGAGCTTAGATTTAAATCTTGGATTTTCAACTCCAAGCCTACCTCTTTCATCTCAGAGCATATTTTAATCTGGTTTAAACCTGCTGTGGAGATGAGCTGTGCATTAGTGCTCAACTCACACACTCCCACTGAGAGAAGGCTACCTGGGCTCTGTGACCTGGGGGCACAGTATCACTCCAGGCGACCATTGTTCTGGCAGGTTCCCAATCTTCTCCCACTGTTTACCTCCTCCCTGCTTTCAGAACACAAGGTCTTAATGGCTTTACAGATGGGCAGCATTGTCAACCGTGGAAAAGAGATTGTGCTACATGTAACTGTGCTCCAAAAATATCACAGTCAAATGTATGGATGAGTCACAGAGATGGCAGGATGACTTCACACGGGCCAGGTCCTCCTGGTAATGAACTCCACAGGCTCTACAAGGTGGCCTAGGACATTGTCCTTCCCTGCCTCTAGGTACTGTGTTGCTGAGACCAAGCAGAAAAGACATTCCTTGCTCTAGCACCACATGGGGTTCAGCCGTAGACGTTCAGCCTGAAGTTTTCTAAAATTCTCTCCAAGTCCATGATCATAATGTATGCAAAACACAAACTTTATCCTATAAAACTTATCATCTTGTGCCATTTATGTGACTCCAGCTCCTAGCACTGTGATAATGAGTTACAAGCTCATACTTCTTCCCTTTCACCTAAACTCTAGTGCTATGTGGTGACCTTCATGCTTGCCAATTATTGTCACCATCAAATGTAAGAGGTAATGCTTAAAACCAAACTAGCTTCTCGGTATCCTCTCAAAACCAGTGTCTCACAGCAACTTCTAGCTGTACCGTCTTCTCAACCATCATGACACAATGCAAGGTCGTTGTCTTCTTCCTTTCTTATGTTTGGGTCACCACCATTAATTTTGGGTTCCCTGTTCACATTCTTCATAAAGCTATCTGATTCATCTTTATTAAATTTTTTAAATTAAATACCATGGTATTCTTTGAGCCAACATTTTCATCCTTGCTGGACCACCATGAAAACAGGAACATTCAAGCTTGGCTTCAGGTTAGGCCTTCTTAAGAACTCCAACACCCAAGCGCCATGGCAGAAAATTCTAATTCATGAGCTCTGTCGGGCCTGCTCCTCAGTGTCACCAAGAACCAATGTCCTCAACTATAGCACTTCACAGACTCTTTTTATAGAGAGGGGAGGCAGAAAGAGAGAAAGAGATCACAGGGCTGGACCAGTCTGGAAGGAACTATGCGTTTCAGTCAGATCTCCCATGTGAAGGCAGGGACTCACACACTTAGGGCATCTACTGCTTTCTCAAGCCATTAGCAGAGAGCTGAATCAGAAGTGGGGCAACCAGAGTGCTAATCCGTATCCACGTGGGACGCAAGCACTGCAGGCAACAGCTTAATGCACTGCATCACAGCACTGGCTCTGCATTCTTCCATCTGTTAGAATTCACCTCTGGAACCTGTTAAAACTGTAGGTTTCAAGAACCAATACATTGGTATAACAGGCTGGCATCCCAGATGGCCTCCAGTTTGTGTTCTAGCTGTTCTACTTCATGATTCAGCTCCATGGTTGTGGCCCAGGAAAACAGTGGAGGATGACCCAAACCTTTGAGCCCCTGTACCATATGAGAGCCTTGGAAAAGCTCCTGGTTCCCAGCTTCAGATCAGCTCATTGCGGCCATTTGGGGAATGAGCCAGTGGACAGAAGATTTTTCTTCTTTTTGTGTGTGTGTATATATTTTTATTATTATCATTATATGAGACAGATCAATAGGCCCTGAGATTTCCCTTACTCCCTCCCTAAGTCCCTTTCCTTCCCTCAGTGAGTTCTCCTTTATTATTACTATAATATAGTTCTTCACACAGTCATATGTCCATCATTGTGGGCATGGACAATGGCAGAGAGTCCAATATTCTATTGTCAAGATAGAGTTGACAATTTCAATGGGAGTCCATCTTTGATCTGGACATCTGGATTGACAGTCTCCATTGCACAATTACTACACATCCCTAAATGAAAAGCCACAAAACAAAATCAACAACAGGAAGAAAAAAATAGAAATTTATAACGCCACAAAGTTAAATAACATGCTGTTGAATGACTAATGTGTTGATGAAAAAATGAAAAAGGAAATCAAGAACCTTCTTGAAGAAAATGATGCTACTGTATGATCTAAGTCATTAAAGAATTTAATGAGAAAGAGCTTTGAAGAGATCAAAATAAATGAGAAATAGTTTCTGCTGATCTTTGTCGGTGAGATATTTCTCCTGTAGGCAACAAATAGATGGGTTTTGTTTTTTTATCCAGTCTATTAATCTATGATATTTCTCTGATGTATTTAACCCATTCACATTCAGGGTTAATATAAATGGGTGTTAATTTGGTCCTGTCATTTAGCAATGGATTGTTCATTGATTTAGTGGTCTGTTGTTATTTTACTGGAATGTTCTTCACATTTGCCTTTGGTTTCGGTGGCCCTATTCCTTTTCTCTGTCAAGAGAACATCTTTAAGTATCCTTGGTAGGGCAGGTTTGGAAGAGGCATATTCCTTTAGCTTTTCTTTATTGTGAAAGAATTCTATCTCATTTTCAAAGACAAAGGAAAATTTTGCTGGGTATGTTATCCTAGGCCAACAATTTTCTGCTTTTAGAATCTGGAATATGTTGCTCCATTCTCCTCTGGCCTGTAGAGTTTCCTGTGAGAGGTCTCCTGTGAGTTTAATTGGCATTCCTCTATAGGTCAACTGATTTTTTTTTTCATGTGCATATTTAAGGATCTTTTCGTTATGTCTGATTGAAGAGAGCTTGATTATCATGTGTCATGGTGAAGATCGCTTTTGGTCAACCCTGTTGGGAGTTCTGGTCCCCTCCTGGATGTTGTTTCCCAATTTTTTTCTCCAAAATAGGGAAATTTTCCCTTATTATTTCATAAAATATATTTATAATTATAGCTTCTCTTTCTGCATCTTCTGGGACTCTCATAATTCCTATTTTGAGCCTTTTAATAGTGTCTTTCAATTCTTAAATACTTTTTTTGGCCTGACCCAGCTCTGTTTCCAGCGTTTTGTTTGTTTCCCCCTGGTGAATATCTTCACCAGGAAATATTTTCCAATTCTGAGATTCTTTGTTCTGCGTCCTTCATTCTGTTTTGGAGACTCTCCACTGTACTTTTAGTTTGCTCTACTGTATTCTTCATTTCTGATATATCAGCTTTAATTTGATGCATTTCCATTGTGCTATATTCCTTAGATTCCTTGAAGGCCTGCATTTCGTGCTTCTTGTTGTTGATAAGAAGCTTTATAACAAGCATTTTGAATTCTGTATCCCCCTTATTGCTGGTGGAGTTCTGGCTGCAGGTGTGATTCGGATTGCCACTCGCTGAATGACTCCGGGATATTAGTCACTGCAGCACCACACTGTTGTGTCTGCTTCTTTCCCACGTCTCCAGATAGCCTTCTGCTGTTGTTCTTTCCTCTCCTATTTCCTGTAGTGTGACCCTCTATGTTTCACATTGGTTAATTTTTTTGTAATGTAAGTTCCAACTTGGAAGAGTGAGGTTGGCCTCACTCTAGATTTTGGTTCCCAGTCTACATTTCTAATATCCAGGTCCTAATGTGTTGAGTACAACCTCACATTCTGCCTGGGTTTAAAGTCCTTGCCTCCTGCCCCACTGCTTCACACTCTCACCAGCCCAGCTATGGACCTCTAACACATGAATCCCGCCTGCTCCACATCCTAGTTTCTTGGAATGTCCCACCTTCTTCCTTCTATATTTAACTCTCACCCCTTCATCAGGATCCAGTCCAGGGCATCATCTACTGGGTAGCCCTCCCTAACCACACCATGGTTCTACACTCTCTGAGAGCTACAACCAGTGCAATAATTTCTCCCATGATATAATAAACTCTTCAGCTGACAGCAGAAAGAAAACTGCACTGAGAAATGGAAAATAGGCATACCTTTTGACTGCTGAAAAGACATTTTTCCTTTTCCAATAAAATGCCCCATGTAGTGACAGTCTACCTGGTAAAGGCTAAATGAGGTCAGAGGCCTTGGAGTTTTCTTTCTGGAAGCCACTTATTTGGTCTTCATAACATTCTCAGAAAGCTGGTCCGACAGAATGGTCCCATGGACATGTGGGTAAATTGCAGCACAATGTACACCTGTCAACAGCTGAATGGTTCCAAAGAATGCTCATGTGAAGAGGAGCTTCAAAAATCATGTGCTCTTATTCTACTGATAAGAAAGCAGATGCCCTGGGAAGAAAAATAGTTCTGAACATACCCAATTGGTGGGTACCAATTCAAGACAAGAATCTAGATTTCTGAGGCTCGGGGTCTTACAGACATACTAGCTTCCTATGTGTGTAAGGGGAGCCACTAGTCCATCATACACATCATGTGTGATCGCAGAGTGACTCATGGAGCTGGATAAGCCTCCAGGAAACACTAAACGGGAAGACTGTAACCTGCAAATCAGACTACCCAATGCACAGCAGAGTACTCTTGTCTTCCCCAAAAAAACAAACCCGACCATCTCATGTATGACTTTGGAAGAGCCTATTGAATAAGTTCATCTTTTCACCCATCTATAGTCTGGTCCCAACCTCACAGGATCCCTCCCTGCTGGAATCTGGCATTCCAACTAACCATTTCTCATATACACCTTGAGCCATTGCTGAGTCTTTAGCCACCAGCTTGCTTCTGGGCACATGTGGGCCGGGGTAGATTTGCTCTATGCCCTGTGAGACCTTGAAGCTGGAGAACTGAGCTGGCCCACTGCTTCCTGAAACCATAGGTCCAGACCTCACAGCGAGTCATCCTTTAAGGATCTGTGGGCACTATCTTTCCAGGATAAAGGAGTCTTTCTTTGCTCGGCTGGCTTTCTCATGCCACCTCAGGTGCTGTTTCACTGTGTGGAGCCCAGATGATTGTCATGCTGTGTCCAGAGATATTTAATTGGATTTTAAAAGATGAGAAAGCAGCAGGGAGCTGATTGTCAGCCCTCTGACAAGATCACAGAGCAAGGCGGCCCAGCAGCTCAAGAGGAGGTGGCTTGTTTGGTGTCACTGCTGTCTCTACCTGTGGAGCTTGAGTGTTATGATAGGAGGGGTGACATGGCAGTGGCAGAAGAGCCTGCAGCCTGTGCTGTGCCAGCCTCTCCTGCCCAAGGCAAGAATTCTACTCTCTCAGGAGGCAACACAGAACCCATCCCCCTCCAGGACAAGCTTTTCTAAGTCTTATAATATTAATAATGTGTTTTATATTATTAACAATACTTTTTCATTTCCATGTTACTGCCCTTTAAGCCTCAGTAAACCTCAGAGAGACAGGCCAGAGAAAATATTATCACTTCCAGAATATAAAGGAATAAACTGGGATTGATTATGCTGGGATGTGAGTTTGCCAAGGTTGTACCACTAGTAAATGCTTAAGCCAGAACTGGATATCGGTTGTCAAAGATCACTGATGAAACAGTAGATAAAAGCTGTTTTGAACATGACAAGTCTACAGTTTCAATTCCTGCTTCTTAATATGATTCCCAGTAGAAAAAAGATCCCTTTGTTGTGACAGGGCATAAAGGACAGACTATGCCCTACAAGCTAATTAATTTCTTTTTGTGTGAGAGACAGAGAGGCAGAAAGAGAGAAACAGAAATAAAGACAGACAGATGAGGTTCCCATCTGTCAGTTCATTCCTTAAATACCTACAGGTATTTGGCCAGGGCCAAAGCTGGGAACCAGGAACACAATCCAGGTCTTCCAAATGGGGTGGCGACAGTTACCTAACTACTTGATTAATTACCACTGACTCTGGGTATCTGCCTGAGTCAGGAGCTTGAGCCAAACATAGCATTGGTGGGGTGGAGGGGGGCATCTTAACTGTTAAATTAAATGCCCACTCCCTAAAGGCCAATTAAAAATGGAAGCTGTGTCACAACTTTCATCTTTGGAGACCTTAGAGAGAGATACAAACACTTCCAAAGCAAAGGAAGATGACTCTAGGCTGCTGGCCACAGAGCAGCTCACAGATCCATAGAGAAGAAGGAGAAGCTGTAGACACTGCCATGGCTTAGATGTCTGCATGTCCCTGAGGCAACATGTGTGGAAATGTGATCCTCAACATGAGGTACTGAGAAGATGGAAACTCTCCTGTTCTGTTGGATGAGGGGCCTCAGGATGTGATACAGTCTTTAGGGTGGAGCCCCATGATTGACTCCTTGTGTCTTTCAGCAGAATGAGACACACACAGAGGCAGAAATGCACACACCCTGTCTCCTGCCAGGTAATGCCATGCCAGCAAGGAGGTCATCACCAGATGAAACATAGAGACCTTGCACCTCCAGAATGGTGAATGCCAATCAACCTCTTTTCTTTGTCAAGTGGCCCCCTCAGGCCTTTCATTATGGTGATGGGAAATGGACCGTTACAAATGTTATCCCAAGATAGATAATGCACAACGTGGCCTGAAATCCAGATTACTTGATGCATCTTCCAGAGGCAAGTCGTATCTACCATTGTATATATAAAACGATTCCTTCACAGTTCTTTCCTCAGAAAGGTCTGAGACGGGAGAAAGCTTTGAGCACTAACAGATCTTCCTGCTCAACCTCAAGGCCACACACACCCCACTTTCCTCTGAAATGCAGGGAGATGTTACTTTGGTTGAAACTGGGGAAAGTACTCATGCTTTCAGCTTTGCCTGTGGAAAGGTCTTTGTCATTCTTTCAAGAGGAATCGTACATTGTTGAGAAGACACAGAGAATACTATAACGTAAGAAAACTGGCCCGGGGGATGCCAAAAAGAAGGCAGAAAAAAAGAAGCCATAACCAGCCAGAATCAGTGTCTTTCTCATAGAGATCTGCAGATTTAAAGCATCTGAATTTCAAAGTGTATCTTGCTAATGTAATTCCTACAAATTCATGGTGATGAGAGGATTCAAAATTGACACCATACTGGTGCAGCACGAATTTACAGCTAACAGACATTTAAGAATAACTCAAAAGACTTGCCTTCCTGTTCCAAGAGGACTGAGTGAAGATATTTCTACTCCCATTTGCTTCTCAAAATTTTCCTAATAATAATATGCAAAAAAAACCATAAATGACACTCTAAACTGCAATACATGAAGCGAGATAATACACAAATCAAGGTAAATAACTTAGTAGAGAAGAGGAAACATTCAGTGCTTCCAGAGAAATTCTTACAGAAGGCAAATCAATTGACCTAATCCTCCCAAACGCATACACCCAAACAAATAAAACAGGTACTGTAAAAAGTGTGGCACAGTCCCAGTCTGATAGTAGTGTGGTTGGTGTCTTAGAAAAGCATCCTTTCTAATGATAAAAAAAAATTATAAAAACCATTGGTAAGTGACCAGAACAAGATAGGTTGTATAAAGAAGTTAACCCTGGAAAGACAGAAACTACAGTCGAAGAAAGTTGGTACTTGTGACTGCCTGAGCAGGCTCCCTTATCTGTGCAGTGTAGATTGAAAAAACTTCATCTTACCATATTGGGGTGTTACAGCACAAAATGTAGTCTAGCAAACAGATTGGAAAATTACAAGGAACATCCTATAAAGGCAGTATCCATAAAGAGAATAATCCCAAATATCTGAGAATAAGATCTACCCAAATCATTGACACTTTACCATTATTTCATGAGGAAAATCTCAAGAAACCCCATACAGGCAGCAAATCCTAGCTAAAGAACACAGTAGAGATTTTGGCCACTGTCCACTTCAGGGAAGTCTGTTATTCTAGTTCAGCTTATGTTGATATAAAGGACAAAACTCAGCACTTTTTAGACAAAAATAACTGAGTCCTGTGTCCCTACAACTCATCATTCACAAAACCCTGCATACAGTCAAGTTATTAGACACAAAGAGCAGAAACATGTGATGCGTTGTCAAAGGAAGGGCTGCATTAATAGAAGCCAGTCTTAAGATAATACTGATGTTGGGCCTGGTGCGGTGGCGCAAGTGGTTAAGGTCCTCGCCTTGCACGGCTGGGATCCCATATGAGCGTCGGTTCTAATCCCGGCAGCCCCGCTTCCCTTCCAGCTCCCTGTCTGTGGCCCGGGAAAGCATAAAGCTTTGGGACCCTGCACCCACTTGGGAGACCCGGAAGAGGCTTCAGATCGGCACAGCATCTGCTGCGCTCACTTGGGGAGTGAATCATCAGACGGAAGATCTTCCTCTCTGTTTTTCCTCTCTGTATATCCGCCTTTCCAATAAAAAAATAATAAAAATTAAATCTTTAAAAAAAAAAAGATAATACTGATGTTGGAGTTGGTAGACAAGAGTTTTCCCTTAAATATATTCAATGACTTAAAAATTTCTGCACAACAAATTCCGGATGAAAACTCTCAGCAGATGAATCAAAACTATGAAAAAATGTAAATCCTAATATTAAAAAGTATAGCAACATAAGTAAAAACAGTACAGTCTATGGGCTTAATGAAAAAAAAGTACAGATGAAGGAAGGAAAATTCCATGAACCTGAAGATTGATGCATAGTGATCTATTAAGACCAAGATCAAAGAGACTAAAGAAAAATAGGCAATAATGGATTGAAATTCAATAGTAAGCAGTCAAACATAAGATCTCAAACAGAGAAAAATGGAATAAAAATAATGTGTGAAAAAATAACAGCTAAAATTTTCCCAAATCTGGAAACAAGCATGCAAAAAGCTCAGAAAAACGCAGGCAATAAAAGATGCAATGAAAAAACACACCTAAACATATTGTGCACAATCCACTGAGAACTGAAGATTAAAATTTCAAAAGTTGCCAAGGGAAAGGAACACATTACATACAGACTAAAGAGCAACAACATGAATAGCAGACGATGACTTCTGCTTGAAAAACACTGAGGTTGAAAGATCATGGAATTACGTATTTATGGTGGGAAAAACAAAGCATTCAATTCAGATCTCTCATTACTGTAAGAGGAAGGTAAAAGGAAGTCATTTTTTTAAAGAGATTTGTTTTTTTGTGAAAGGCAGAGTGTCAGAGACAGAGAGGAAGGCATGAGAGAGAGAGAGAGAGAGAGAGAGAGAGAGAGAGAGAGAAAGGGAGAGAATGAGTTTCCATCTTCTGGTTTATTCCATGGATGGCCACAATGGCCACAGGCTTGGACCAGGCTGAAGCCAAGAGCCAGGAACTTCATCTGGGTCTCCCCTGGGAGTACACGGGCCCAAGATCCATCCTATGTTGCCATCCTCCACTGATTTCCTAGGGGCACAGGTAGGAATTGGAGTAGCTGGAATTTGAACAGGAATTCATATGGGATGCCGACACTGTAGGCAACAACTTATCGTGTTATGCCAGCCCACTACACTGGCCCACATTGGCTACAATGCAGTCATTGTTAAATACATGAAAACTTAGGGAATTTCAAACATACTAAAAGAAATACAAAATTTAATTCCTCAGACTGAACTACTAGATGGAGAAATTGAATCTATGAGAGTAAAGAATACCAGAAATGAAAGACATATACATAAAGCATAGAATAGTCTTTCTTTTCTTTCCTTATTTAAAAATGGTCACATAAAACTAATATTATAAATCTACAATGTAGAGTTCAAAATTCATATTGACATAAAATGCTAAAAATAAATTAAAAAATAATAAAGTGATCATTAAAATTCCTTAATATGGGAACTTTGCATGGTCCCCATATTTTGAAGTAGCTCAATATTCTAAGCTGCATTGAAGTATATTAAAACACATAGTATAATTCCCAGAGTAACCACTATAAATATGCCAAGAGATAAAACTAAGAAGGGTTAAAATAAAATTATAGTAACCCCGAATAAAGGGAAAGAAAAGAGGACCCAATAAACAAACACAAAATTTTTATCATACAAGTAGAAAACAAGTGAAATGAGAAATGTAAATTCAATAATATCAATAATTACTTTAAGTGCAGATTCACTAAATACTATAATCTGAAGGGACAGTTATTTTTAGACTAAATACATCATGAACAAGAAACACATAATACAAAGATATGTATATATATATATATGAAAAGGAAATATCACAGAAACACTAATCCTAAGAAACCTGGGATGCTGAGTTATTATCAGTCAGAATGGACTTCAAGGGGCAATTGTTGCGGAATGGGGGTTTGGGGTAGGGGCACTTAAGCTGCTGCCTGGGAGGGAGACCTGTCTCCACTTCAGACCCAACTACTTGCTAATGCAAACTCTGGAAGACAGCAGAATTGGGCTCAAATACTTGTGAGCCTCTGCCACCCATGTGAGAAACCACACAGATTTCCTTGCTTATGACATTGGCCTGGTCCAGACATGGCTGTTGTTGGCATCTGGGCAGTGAGCCAGCAGACAGATCTTACTGTCTCTCATGCTCATATTTTTTGTTGTCTGGCCTTTCAAATAAACAAATATTTAATTTTAAAAAGAGAGAGAGAGAGAGACTTCAAGATAAGGAGTTTTCCAAACATTTCAAATAAAAATTTCATAATGGGACCCAGCGCAGTGGCCTAGTGGCTAAAGTCCTCTCCTTGCACGTGCCAGGATCTCATATAGGTGCTGGTTCTAGTCCCAGTGGTCCCATTTCCCAAATAGTTCCCTGTTTGTGGCCTGGAAAAGCAGTTGAAGATGGTCCAAAGCCTTGGGACCCTGCACCCATGCAGGAGACCCAGAGAAGCTCCTGGCTCCTGGCTTCAGATTGGCTTAACTATGGCCATTACAGATACCTGGGGAGTGAATCAGTAGATAGAAGATCTTCCTTTCTGTGTCTCCTCCTGTCTGTATATCTGACTTTGCAATAACAAATAAATAAATAAATCTTTAAAAATTTTTCATAATTACAAAGGGACCATTTCATAAAAAGACATAGCAATTACAAGCATGTATCCAAAAATAGCTAGAAAATGCATGAAACAAAACCTGAAAGAGTTAAAGGAAGAAATCAACAAATCCATAATCATAGAGATTTTAATACCCCTCTTAGAAATTGACAAGATGATCACATTGCTAAAAATCATAACTAATATCGTATATTTGAGTAACACTATTAATCTTCTAACGTAATGGATGTTTACAGAACACGAAACGTAACGACCTCAGAGGAGCTGTTGTTTTTAGCAGCACATGCAGTGATCATCAATATAAACTATGTATTAGGCTATAAAATAAGTCACAAATTTTTAAAAGATTGACATCTTACAAAGCATGTTTTCTGACCATAGGATAATTAAATTAGATGTAAATAACAAAATGATAGAAAAATACCAAATATTAAAAAGTTAAATGGCACACACACGTTCTGAACTTGAAGAAATTAAAAAAGAAAAATAAAAATTTTAAAAAATGTAATCTTTTTTTATTAGATGCTCCTAAAGCAGTGCCTAGAGGGAAATTCTTATATTATTTTTTGTATGATTTGCCTGTATCAGAAAAGAGAGAAGGTTTAAAATCAGTTATCTAAGTTTCTACCTTAGAAAGTCAGAGATAGAGAAAATTAAGCCTAAAATATGTGGGAATAAGGGAGTAATAAATACAGAGTAGGAATAAACAAAATGGAAAAGTAGTATATAAAAATAACAAATGCAAACATTTGTTTTTGAAAAGTGCAATAAAATCAATAAACTTCTCGTTAAGGTGAACACACACACACACACACACACACACACACACACCTGCCAATATCATCACAGAGGAGATAGGTCCAGAATATTAAAAGGCCAAAAATCAAATATTATAAAATACCTTTGTGCAAAAACATTAGCAAGTGAAATACATTTCTACAAAAAGAAATGTTACTAAAACTGATACAAGGACAAACAGAAATATTTAATACACTGCATTCATGAAAAATTAAATGTGTTATCAAAAACCTGCATACAAAGAAAACTGCAAGTCAAGACTATTTCACTAGGGAAACTAATCAAATAGTTATAAAAGAACTACTGTCAGTTTTGTAATAACTTAAAAAGTAGAGAACACTTTGTAAGTAATTATAAGGCCTACATAATGTCAATAATGGAAACAGAAAATATTACAAGAAAAGAAAATTGTGCACCAACAAACCTCATGAACATACTCACAAATATTATTAATGCAGATTTAGAAAACTGAATTCATAAACATATAAAAGCATAATATATCAACACTAAAAATGCTTAACCCAAAATACGACTTTCACATTTACAACCAATCAACATAACCCAGTAAGTTAACAGACTGAGTGAGTTCACAATGTGATACAGAGAAAGAATTGGACAAAATGTAACATCTGCTCATTGTTAAACCTGTCAGAAAACCAACAGAGAAAGCCCATTCCCCATCTAGATAGAGAAGCTTTGAAAAGCCTACAAAGCTTTGTCTCACACATGCCATTTCTTGCTTCCTTTCACTTTGCTTCTCAAAGAAATAAAAATTAATAGATCAACATTTTTAGAAACAAAAGTCAATAGCTGATATACTTAATGGTAAAACACTGGATGATTTCCCTCTAAAAGCAAGAGCAAAGCCAGGATACCTGCTTTCACCACTTGTTTCAATATTTCATTAGAGGACCTAACAAGTACAAGAAAGGTAAGACTAAAAGCAATCTAAGGAAGGAGAAAGGCTATCTGTTTACACACAACATGCAGAAAATTTCAAGGAATCCACTAAGTCTTACTAAAATTAATATGCTAATATATAAAGTAAAAGGGTACAAATGCGCAGCTTAATTACATTCTTACATTCAAGTGACATTTAGAAAAAGTTTAAAATAAATTTAACTTAAATAGCATCAAAACTCATGAGATACATAATAATTTATTCATGAGACGCACAAGACCTGTGCATAGAGAACTAACAAGCATTACTGAGAGGGATTAAGGAGTGAATCATCACCTCTCTGTCTCTCCTCCTCTCTGTATATCTGACTTTCTAATAAATAAATAAATCTTTAAGAAAAAAAAAGCAAAAGTTGACAAGGATGTGGCTGACCAAGATTTCCTTACAATAGTAGTAGAAGCATAGAACGATGCAATCACTTTGAAAAAGTTTGGGCAGTTTCTCATAAAAATATATATATACCTATTTTTTTTGACCCAGCGATCAGTGCTAGATGTTTGTTTACTCGATAGAAATAAAGATCTTTGTCCACAAAAAGCCTCATATACAAACATTCATATTGGCTTTATACTCGTTTAGATACAACCAAAATGTCCATCAACAGAAAGAATGAATAAACAAGTTCCGGTGTTTTCACAAAGGTTTGGGCCTTCTCCCAGAAAATACAATGCCAAAGATCACAATCCTGAAATTTGAAATTCTAGAAGGTCAAAACCCGGGACATCTAAAAATCCCTAAAGTTTAAACTCCCAAAAGTTCAAGTTCTTAAAGACATAATTATGGAAATAATAACTGTAGGAATGTTCTTTAAAAGGAGCCAGCATTGTGACTCAGGCATAAGGCTGTACAGCCAGCATCCCATATCTAAGCAGCAGTTCAGGTCCTGGCTGCTCCACTTCCAATCCTGCATCCTGCAAATGTACCTGCGAAGGCAGTGGAAGATGGTCCAAGGACTTGGGCTCCTGCACCCACGTGGGAGACCCACATGGAGTTCCTGGCTCCTGGCTTTGGCCTGGCACAGCCATAGCCCAATGGGAAGTGAACTCACAGAAGATTTATCTGTTTTTCTTTCCCTTTTTCTCTGTCACTCTGCCTTTCAAATTAAAAAAGGCTTTCAACAATTATTTAAAAGACTTTCATGTACATTTTAAAGAGTATTAATTTCAGACTGAAACATGCAAAAACATGACAGACCACTTTATAAGGCACTTAATGCAATACAATAGGCCATAAAGACACATCTTTTACAAACATGGTATATAACAGGTATTAACAAGAGTCACACTGGGATAACAATTATGAGCAAATTGTATTTATAAAGAAATAAATCTAAAAGTGAAGCAAATAAGCATATACCACTATGGCTGGTATATGTGTACCCAGCTTTATAACTTTGGTTATCTGAAGTACCGGGACAGACAACTGCAATCATGTGACAAGATCCACAAAATAAACTCTGTTCCACCACAAATGTAGTCATCCAAAGAACTAAGGGTTCAATAAATTTTATCTTCACAAATGCAGATATACAGAAAGGACATTTACTGAAAAATTGTCAACACTTTCTCACACACGCACACACACATATGCAATGCCAACATACAAAGTCAGTGTTATGATAATGTACTTTCATGAAATCAAATTTGTCAAAAATGTGTAACACAAAACAATTTGGAACTCTCTGGAAATCTTTAGCAATTCACATATCAAGTATTGGAAACAATTCCAAGATGAAATACACAGCATAGCAAATTGTTAAAAAAAAAAAAATGCTGACTGTTTTAAATAGAGGGGATAATTCTTAAAAGAAAAAAAATGAAAAAGAAAACTCAGCATATGAAAAAGTGTATTAGAAGGATAAATGGGCAATTAAATGGAGGTAGGCCATAAGAGTTGGATGATTTTCAAAATCATTAGCTGCAGTTTGAAGTCTCACACTGCAATGAATAGCTGCTTTACAAAATTTTTTTTCAATTTATTTATTTGAAGGCAGAGACAGAGGGAGATCCTATCCCCTGGTTCATTCCCCAAATATGCCCAAATGCTGCAGCTGTGCCAGGCCAGAACCAAGAGCTGGAAACTCAATCAGGGGTCCCATTTGGGTGGCAGGGCCCTAACTATTTAAGCTATCACCTACCATCTCCCAGGGTTTGCACTGGCAGGATGCTGGAATTGGGAGATGAAGTTAGGAATCAAACCTAGGAACTCTGATATGGGGTATGGATGTCCTAATCTCTAAACCAAACACCTATTCCTGCTTTTCTTGTAGGACATGGCTCTCATGGCAAAATGCATTCACATTCATTTTATTTTTAAGATGTATTTATTTATTTGAAAAATAAGCTGACAGAGAAAGAGACAGAGAGACACAGAGAGAACGTCCATCCATTGGAGCATCACTCCCCAAATGACAGCAACAGCCAGGGCCAGACCAAAGCTAGGTGCCTGAAACTCCATTTAGGCTTCCTGCATGGGTGCCAGAATACTTGAACCATTATCTGTGGCCTTCTCAGGCACATTAACTTTGGCTCTGACCCAGTTGCAGCCATTTAGACATTTGTAGGGCAGACAATGGATAAGAACTCCTACTTCCTCTGTCTCTTTCTCCTTCTCAAATGTGTGGTTGTGTGCATCCCCTTCTCATTAAAATGCAAGTTCTAAGTTCCTTCATCTTGAATTTGAGCAAGCCTACAGCTGGTAGCCAGTGGAACATGGAAGAACCGATGCTATGTGACTTTGAGTGGGGCGGGGAGAAGGTCCTATTTTCAGTTGCATCATGTGCCCCATGACAGAAACAACTAGTAAATCCTGCCCCATTTTCTGATCCATAGAAGCTGAGAGGTAGTATAAGATTATTACTATTTTAAGTCACTGTTTTATAATGATTTGTTAAGTAACAATTGATAGCTGGAACACTCACAACTGAGTTAACCAAAACTTGATAAAACTACCATGAACTGGCAGGCCATGTCAGAATCAGGACTGGATCCTCCATACATATGACTAAGAGGCAAAGAGGTGAAGAAAGAGAGAGCTCCCATCCTTTAACTTATCCCATAAAAAGTTGTGATATCTAGGGCAAGATCCTGGATCCAGAAACTCAGTCCAGGTCTCCCAAAGGAATGACAGGAACCCAATTACTTGAACCACCTCCGCTGTCTTCCAGGGTCTCCATTCACAGGAAGCTGACATCAGGAGCCAAGGTACTGAATCCAGGCATGCTGATGTGGGGCCCGGGAATCCCATTTAACTCAGTATGTATATTCATTTGTTCTTTTGCTAACAACAGCAATTTTTAAAGAATTCCAAAACACATAGAGAAGAAGAATCTCTTTTTAACTTACAGCAACAACAGACACAAACATGCCTAGTTTGCCTAAATAACACATATTTCCACTGCCTACCTGGTCTAAACCACTGTCACATGCCATCACTATGTGATAAGAAACATCCTATATAGGTGACTCTAAACCTTGGAATTCTTGCAATCTTATAAAAGAGAAAGAACATGGAAATACAGAAGACACACAGAGTAGAGTACCTTGATATATTAAGATGGGCAGTAAGAAGAACTAGTGCTATTGGCATTGAGAAAACGACAGTGAGCTCTCAAAACCAGAGCACAAAAGCAGCTTCTGCTGAGGGCATGGACCTGTTGCCTTGGGCTGAAAGAGGCGACCTATTGCCCAAGCATGGCTCTCAGCTCTGAACCTTGGGAAGCTCAGTTCCACTCTATCACTCTTTAATACCGTCACATTGTTTTTCCCGTGTATCCTGAGCCAGCCAGTCCCAAACACCTGTCACTAGCACTGTCAATAACAAACTCCAGAAAACCAGCCCTACCATAATGGAAACCATCTCTGGCATAGAAATAGTGCTTTGCAGGTCACAACATATGTTACATTTCATCTTCATCTCTGTGAAGCAGTCAGAAACACATTTTTGTAATTCTGTGTGTGTTGCCAAATTCCATGATCAAGACAGAATGACAGGGTTTGAAATGCAAGCAAGTGGGAAAAGGTAACTCCTAGATGTTCAAACATACTTGAACTGAAGTAGAAGAATTAGGATGAAAACAACACACTTTCAAAGAACTGCAGTATCCAATGCCCATTGATTCTACCTGCCAACAAAGAAGTTCTTTATGGAAGTGGAGGTGGTTATACAATGACTAACAGAGAAAAGGAGGAACAGGGGGAAAACAAAAATAAGAGAAAGAGAACAGAGGGAAAAAAGAGTAGAAAATGAAAGCCAAGTAGTAGGTTCAATTCTGATCTTGTCGGGAGAGACTTTGAAAAGTTCATGGAAAATAAAATGGGAAGGTAAGCTTATTTTAAGGTAAAGGCACATTTCAGGGCCTGGTGCCATAGCCTAATGACTAAATCCTTTCCTTTCGTGCATCAGGATCCTATATGGGTACCAATTCATGTCCCAGCTGCTTCACTTCCCTTCCAGCTCCCTGCTTGTGGCCTGGGAGAGCAGTCAAGGATAGCCCAAAACCTTGGGACCCTGCACCTACATGGGAGACCTGAAAGAAGCTCATGGCTCCTGACTTTGAATCAACTCAGCTTTGGCCTTTGCAGCCATTTGGGGGAGTAAACCAGTAGATGGAAGATCTTTCTATATTTTCTTCTCTCTGTAAATCTGACTTTGTAATAAAAATAAACAAATCTTTTGAAAAGATACATTTGAAATCCATGCACTTTTTTTTTATGATGCTCATTCACCACAGACTTTTTGAAGTCCACTGGAAAAGAACAGGAATGAGCCAGCAGCAGCCTGTTTGCAGATCTTAGAGGAAAAACAGAACTGAAGATGACTCCCAGCTGGAGATAGGAAATTAAATGAGTTCTCTAAATTAAGAAGTCTCAAGGGAGAGGAGTAAAAAAGCCAGAAGAAACATCCACACCGTTTCTGGGAGGGAGAAGCCAAGGAGAGTGGACTCAGCAATGACTTTGAAGCCTGGGATTTGGCTCTCAGGAGGATAATATGGCCAGAAAATAGTTAGTTCATCAATGATTCTAATGTTGCCCTTAACTGCCTAAAACAGATGCAAAGTCAAACAAACAAAAGCATGAACAAACTTGACCAAACTCCCAAAGGAGTTGTGATATTTACCAAGACTCAAACCACAACATTAGTAATACCATCCGTCATGCAACTACTTAAAGTTTATCAAGCACTCACAGGTGCATTAGCCGTAATTAAAGCATTCTCTTGTTCCATAAGGAAACTGGACACTCCCCACCTCACAAAAAATAAAATAACTCACTCAAGTTCACATAGCTATTAGGAGGTAGAATGAGGGGGGGGAATTCAGATGCTTAGATATCTGTTGACTTTAGCCTAAACACAAGATTTCTGAAAATATTTTAATTGCTTTAAAACTCTTAATTCAGCTTTCATGAGCACTAGGGTAAATCTTGCTTTAGTTTGTTGACTGATGAAATGTCGAGTCAACACTCATTTCGATAAACATGGACTGTAAGAAAGAGTTGAAAGAATGAATGGAAATACACAGGGAGGGATACCAGAAGGACACAGAATTCTCACACACTTGAGAAAATGTAAACTTGATGAACAAGTTCAGTTCCTTCAAGAGAGAGAGAGTAAGCACAGTCCTTTAGGGGTAGGGGGAATCAATAATTCCACTTACCTCAAAATCATTCAGAGAGCATTATGATTTGGGAACTCAAAAAGAATACTCACCACTAAACCCCACAACCCACAGGCTCACAGATGGCAGAGGACAGCCTGGGCAAAAAGCTCAGCTTGAGCACACCAGCCTGCTTTGCCCAAACCACCATCATTTTTTCTTTTGGCCAGTACCCACCTCTCTCAGTAAAGACTCTAGCCTGAGCTGTTGCACTTTACCGTGTGTTTAAGACTTTGTTTCATCTTTCTCCTAGTTTGTATTTTTACTTTTTTCTTAAGCGGAAGAAAAGTATGGCATCCTTTTTCTTTTTTTTTTTTAACTTTTTTTTTTAAAGAGTTACGGAGAAACAGGGAGAGAGAATCTCTCATCCACTGATTTACTCTCTAAATGGCCACAACAGCCAGAACTGAGCTGATCAGAAGTCAGAGGTCAGGAGATTCTTCCAGGTCTCCCACGTGGGTGCAGGGGCCTCAGACTTGAGTCATCCTCTGCCTCTTTCTCAGGCCATAAGCAGGGAGCTGGACTGAAAGTGAAGCAACAGGGACACAAACTGGTGCCCATAGGACATTCTGGTGCAGCAGGTAGAAGCTTAGTCTACAGTGCATGGGGCTGGCCGCCCAAAATACACCATTAATGAATGGAATTCTCACTATGAGCCATTAACAGAGAACATACTCACCCAACAGAGAACATGCCAGCTAGAGAAATTTTTTGGTGCCCCTAAAATAAAATACACCCCTAGATATCTTTGCCAGAAAGTTGGAAAAAATATATATATATAAACCTGGACCTGTCACAATGGTCCAGTGGCTAAATCCTTGGCTTATATGAACTGGGATCCCAAACGGACACCAGTTCATATCCCAGCTGCTCCACTTCCCATCTAGCTCCCTGTTTGTGGCCTGTGAAAGCAGTAGAGAACAGCCCAAAGCCTTGGGACTCTGCACCCATGTGGGAGACCAAGAGTAGGTTCCTGGCTCCTGGTTTTGGATCAGCTAAGCTCCATCTATTACAGCCACTTGAGGAGTAAATCAATGGATGGAAGATCTTTCTCTCTGTAAATGTGCCTTTCCAATAATAAACAAATATAGATAAATAAATATTTTAAATATGCATACTTATACTCACAACATAAAGAAAATATATATACAGGTGCATTAAAAATAGTGAACTAGGGCTTGGCGTGGTAGCTTAGCTGCTAAAGTCCTCGCCTTGCACGTGCCAAGATCCCATTTGGGTGCCAGTTCTAATCCCAGCAGCTCTGCTTCCCATCCAGCTCCCTGCTTGTGGCCTGGGAAAGTAGTTGAGCACAGCCCAAACCTTTGGGACCGTGCAACCATGTGGGATACCTGGAAAAGGCTCCTGGCTCCTCACTTCGGATTGGCTTAGCTCTATTTATTGCAGCCACTTGGGGAGTGAATCAACAGACAGAAGATCTTCCTCTCTATCTCTCTTTCTCTATGTATATCTGACTTTCCAATACAAATAAAATAAATCTTTAAAAAAAAAGCACTATGAATCATGAAGAATGGTATGATTATAGCAAGCTAATCCTCAGATCTTAGCACTGGCATTCCACGTGGGTGCCAGTTCATGTCCCGGCTGTTCCACTTTCCATCCAGATCCATGTTCATGGACTGGGAAAGTAGCAGAGGATAGCCCAAAGCCTTGGGACCTGGTAACCCACAAGGGAGACCCAGAAGAGGCTCTTGGCTCCTTGCTCTGTATCAGCTCAACTGTGGCAACTGTGGCCACTTGGGGAGTCAACCAGCAGATGGAAGACCTCTCATTGTGTCTCTTCTTTTCTCTCTGTAAAACCTGCCTTTCAAATAAAAAAGAAAACACTAAAAAAATACTGTCTGACAAATTAAGCAGATTTGGAAAAACACAACAAATGTTCTGTAATGATGCTGAGTTCTGATCATGCTTCTGTGACCTAGGTGCCCAGCCAGATGTAAGTATCAAAAATAGCTAAACCTCATCTCCATCACTGTCCCTCTGGCCTTCTTATAAACTGAATGTTCAAGCTGTTAATTGCTGTAAATGTGTCCCTATACACTCTACTTAAACAGCACTAGCATTTTGGATTAGAATATCATTTTCTTCCCATGCATAGCATGAAGTCTTCCTCTCATGAAGGAAGGGTCTTCAAAAAGATCATGAAAAAAATGAAGTGAAAAAATACATTGGGCCAGCACTGCGGTGAGGCAGATAAGCCACTGCTGGCCACACTGCCATTCCATATTGGTGGTCCAATTCAAGTCCTGGCTGCTCGGCTTCCAGCCTCTGCTAAGATGCCTAGGAAAACAGCAGAGAGTGGTTCACGTGCTTGAACCCCTGCCACCCGTGGGAGAGACCTGGATGAAGTTCCCCACTGCAGGCTGCTGCCATGCTCAGTTAACACATAAAGCAGTTACCATCATTTTATGCTGTGTTCCCAAGAAGTAGGGACCAAGAGTGAACAGTTGTTTCCTCTGTTACTACCACATTCAGTGACTCACCAGGAGAATGTGTGCTTCTTCTATTTACTACTTCTGCCTCAGTGTGTCCTTTCATATACGAATAATGCTTCTCTCAGTCGGTACGCAAGGTTCCTTAAACTTTGAGATACTTCTGCCCCCTGATCACTCATTCCAAAGGACCACTCTGACAGTCTATGGGTTTTGTTCAACAGCCAGGAGAACGCAGTTACACAAGGGAGACAAGAAAGAATGTAACTGACTGCAGGTGACCCAGAGGTGTGGATGAGAGCACTAGTACTGTGATTAGAAGATTAGGTCTCCACCCGTGTCCCACAGGAACACCAGTTCAAGCCCTGGCTACTCTATTTCTGATCAAGCTCCTGGTTAATGCACCTGGAAAAGCAGTGGAAGATGGTCCAAGTCCTTAGGCCCCGGGCTATACAGATGAAGTTCTAGGCTCCTGGTTGCAGTCTGGCTCAGTCCTGGCTATTATAACTGTCTTGGTAGTGAACCAGCAGATGGAAGACAAGCGTGTGTGTGTGTGTGTATCTGTAACTTGTCTTTCATAAAAATAAATAAATCTTAAAAAAAATAATGGGTGAGTCCAGCAAACTTGGATCTCTCAGGAATGAGCAGGGATTCAGCCAACCGATCCTCTGGCCAAAGGTGAGAGAGAGGCAGAGACAGAGAAAGCATGCATAGAGCCACAGCTGTACCTTGAGACCTGCTGCAAATAATCAGACACCAGTGACCCAGCAGGGGACATAGGACCCTCCCTCTCAGCAGGACTCCCTCCCAAGACTGCCCCCTGTACAATTTAACTTGTGGTGAAAGTTTCCTGATAAAACAGGAGTCCAGCTAAACTAGGAAAGACTAGTACCGTCATGTGGAGACAGCCCTGATGTTTCTAACTCCCAGATGTCACTCACAAATGCCAATCACAAGGATCACGGCCACATCACCAGCCCACACCCACACATCTTACACCTTCAAGATGATAATAGTACAAAATCAGGAAGGGTGGGTGCCATGTGCTCTCTCACTGGCCCGTGATTTCCTTGGAATGTATGTCAAAAAAACTTGTTTTATTATTCCTACTTTTATCTCTGAGCTATAATTCATTTACTCTGGTAGTGAAAAGCAGTTGAGGCAAGCCAGCCACTGCCAGTGACAATCCCACTAATGTTCCTTTTATAGGTTTTCCCAGAAAAAAGAGAACAGCTAGAATCCTTAAGAACCTCTCCCCAGATGGGGCGAACAGAAGATCAGCACATAAATGGGGGTGGGATGGCTTGCCTTGTATCTAAAGGCAGGTTGAATTTTAAGCTTGCCTGGACTGTGTTTTCAACTACTCAAATTGACTGGAAAGTTAAAGGATTTGCCAGACAGTCACTAAGAGATGGGAAATTGGGTGAGCAAGATTGAAAGCAGTCACTGGGGGGAAAATAAAGCTTTGCAAGTTCATATTCAAATGAATGGAGAATCTCAATAAACTGTTTATTCTTGTGATGCGTGGCTCTGTTTCCCCTTCTACTTTGTAATATCCGGCGAGGCTTTGTTCACTGAGTACCTGGTATAGCATCTGGCATGAAGCAGCCACTGCAGCCTCACCATGTTGTTGGTGTCAAAGGAAGGATAGGTCGTGTGCAGAGGCTGGAAGGTCCAGGAGTGAGGGAAGGCAATGGCTACTACATGGGACTAGGCTGCGTTTTGAAATGCACTTCAGTGCTCTTTTTTCTCTCTCTCTTTCTAATAAGGTTGGGGTGGGGGGATTATGTGGGAGGGTGGGGTTTCTTCACTTCTATCTCAAACTTTTTGGTCCCATGCAGCTATACATTTAAGTAATTCAAAAGACCACTGCTTTACTTGACACATAGGATAATTGTTTAAAAACATGATAGCACTCTTCCCCCCCCCCCCAAAAAAATTATCAGTTAAGGAGTCATCATGTATCAAACTTCTGTTTGCTTAGTGCAAAGTGCCTTTCAGGGATTCAATTACCTTGTGAGAATCTCAGCCAAAGTCAAAACGGACTTCATCTCCACAACCAAAAGTATCACAGTGGGGTTCTAAGATGACTAGCTTTGTATTTGAGAACCAGTGAACAAGATTCCACAACGGAGCCTCAGAAATGCTACTGTCACCCAGAACTCCCCACTTCAAGCCATGTGAGAACCACTTCAACCTCTTCTGCAAACTCTCAAGAACGTCAAAGAAATGCCAAACCCACCAAAAACAAGTGTGAGAATGGAAAGTTATGGAACATGGAAATGCTAAAATGACTGACTGACTCTGATCAGTAAAATTTCCTCAACAAAAAATCCTCAAAGGCAAATATATAAAAGTTGAGAATCTCAGCCTATGTTTTAAAATTTCTTTATCTAATTTGAGCAGAAAAAGAGAGAACATTCCCCTCTGCTGGTTCACTGCCCAAATGCCCACAAAAGCAAGGCTGAGCCAGGCCAAAGCCAGAGGCTGGGAAGTTCTGAGTGACAGTCCAAGTCCCCAGGGGAGTGCCAAGGACTCAACTACTTGAGCCACCAGCTGCTGCCTCTGGCAGTCCACCTTAGCAGAATTCTGGAACCAGAAGTCACAGGTAGGTATTGAACCCACGCACTGATATGAGACATGAACATTCTAACCACTAGGCCGAATGCCAGCCTGCAATCTGTGGTTGATAAGCATTTTTATTTTTAGGCTATCTGAATCTAATGTTTCTATCAAACAAATCATCCCATTCTGTAGAAACCTGGGAAAGTTCACCTGTCTCTATTTGTAGGCTTTAACTCCCTCCAACTTTCTTGGGCAGAGAAGTCTTCTTGCTAAGCTTGGTTCCAATACCCACAGCCTCCTGAAGTATATATATACATTTTGGTAATAATAAACTCCAGGAAAAGTCCTTTTCTTCCCTCCCAAAGCCAAATGTCCAGAGCAGACGCCACTGCTTGTGACAGCTGCCCATGGTGATTTCATTCCTTCTCCATCCACATGACACACAGGATTGCTCAACCACCTCAAAGCCTTTGTCCATTCCTAACCTCCTTAGATCTGTGTGTTGAGCATAAGGCCTGCTCAATAAGATATTCAATCAGTGTGTATGACAGATGAAGTATGTTAAACTGTGCGGTCAGTGTCAGCCTGTATTTAAAGATTTCTTGTAGAGCTGGAAGAGCAAACGCAAACACACCTTATTTCCAGTGGAGATGAGTGGGGCTGGAAGAAGAGAAACAACAAAAAGAGAACGGAAAACAGGTACTCATTCTTATCCTAGAACTTACAAAGCTACTTTGTGAATCATGTAAACAAAGGCAGTCTAAGCACAAAATTTAATGTGGGGTGGACATTTGGCTTCATGGTTAAGTCACCTACTAGATGCTATGTCCCATACTGAAGTACCTGGTTTCCAGTCCAACTGGCTCCTAATCCCAGCTTCCTGTTAATGCAGACCCAGGAAGGCAGTAGGTAATCAAGCGGTTAGGTCCCTGCCATCCACATGGAGAACCTGGATTGAGTTTTCAATCCTTTTTTCCCCTACTATTTCCCAACCTCTGTTTTTGTGGGCTTTGGGGAGTAGACCAGCAGAAAAGAGTGTCTCTCTCGAACAGACCAACAGATGGAAGTGTATCTCTCCCTCCATACCCCGCTCTCTTTTCTCCTCCCCCTCTTTGCTTTCCTCCCTGTCTCCCAAATGCCTTTTCAAGAAGAAAAAATTACAAAGTTAATTGTGATGATTATTTCCTAAGCCATGACATTTCCTAAACCCATTTTTATATAGTGAAGTGTTTAGGTATAAATGTTGATATCTTTGCTAAGCAGATAATTTCACTCTAAATTAAACTCTCCAGCATTAACAACTAATACTAGAGTACTGTCGTCTGCACATTCTAAAAGTGTCTTCCATGCTGAGGATTTTCCTGTGACACGAACCCGCTGCTCTATGTGCAGCGAACACTTTTGCATTTTTCCAAACTTGGTCAGGATTAGTTCTTTTTTTAAAAGCTTGGCAGACTATCGGCAAAGGCTGTCCTTTTAAAGTACATACGAAGATTATTTTGGAAAGCTGGAAAGCAAAGGCGTCTAAGTTTACCAGACAATGTGAGGGAGAGGTAATGGGTTTCCTTGAAGAGGAATAACTGTCTAACTCCTGTTACTTGTACCTGTAAGATAAATAGGGGCCTAGGACAGGAAACAAATGGCTTCTTTCATACTAGCTTATACTAGCATAATTTGGAGCTTTCCATTGAAGGTAATACGCATCATGTGTATTTTAAGAAACTTTTAAAATGTTTTCTTAAATTCTGATTATTTTTTTATCTTTGATATACCATATTTTTTTAAGATTTATTTTTATTGGACAGTCAGATATACAGAAAGAAGGAGAGACAGAGAGAAGGATCTTCTGTCCACTGATTCACTCCCCAAGCAGCAGCAACGGCTGGAGCTGAGCCAACCTGAAGCCAGGAGCCAGGAGCTTCTTCCCAGTTTCCCACGTGTGTGCAGGGTCCCAAAGCCTTGGGCTGTCCTCAACTGTTTTCCCAGGCCACAAGCAGGGAGCTGGGTAAGAAACAGGGCTGCCAGGATTAGAACCAGTGCCCATAATGGGATCCTGGTGCAAGGTGAGGACTTAAGCCACTAGGCTATCATGCTGTGCCCAAGACACCATATTTTAAATTTACAGTCAGTGATTTAATGCTCCACTGAATAAAGATCTCAAAAAACAAAAAGTAAAAAAAAAAAATCGTAGTTCAACAAGAGTATAGGCAAGGGTTGTAACAAATAATAATCAGGTGGAAGGACGTTCAACTTGATTCATATACACTAAATTTTTAAATAGTCACAGTTCATTAAAACTACAGTAGCATATAATCTTTAACAATTTGTTTTGCCAAAAGTTTAAAATCAAGTTTGAAAAACATTGTATCTGTAGCAAAACTGATACATATAGGTATTTCTTTTCTGTTTTTTAAATTTCAGTTCCTCATATAAAAGAGTTTGATATAAAGATTTTAAATTAATTAAAAGACCTCTGATTTAGTTGTTCCATATGAAAGTTTTCTTTCAATAATTATCATATGTGCTTATTATTTTTTATTATTGAATTTATTGTGAACATAGATACTTCATTTTTCCTTTTCAAAGGTTCCAAAACTGTCTTTTAATGTTTGTGTAATAGTCCCATGGCTATCATGTGGTTTTTTGTTATAGTCTCTCTCATTTTGATCACATGGTCAGAAATGTGATAAACATGATTAAACATTACTTTAACCCAAGTTTCTAACTGTCCCTTTGAGACATCATCATAGAATAGCCAAAAGGAATGGATAACCCAAAGTATTGGAGGCAGATGCTAAAACCCATTCCATTTAACTCTTGAATTGTCAGGAATCTTTTTCTGAATGTTCACCTCCAATACAGGTTAGAATAAAGCTTCCTCAGGTAAGATTTGCCATTTGCCAACACTAGCTTTAGACACCAGCATGCACTCCCAGGAGATGTCAGACATGATGAAAGTGTTGCAAAAGAAAGAAGGAAGGGGGCCCGGCACGATGGCGCAGTAGTTAAAGTCCTTGCCTTGCACGCCTGGGATCCCATATGGGCACCAGTTCTAATCCCGGGATAGCAGTTGAGGACAGCCCAAAGCTTTGGGACCCTGCACCCACATGAGAGACCCGGAAGAGGCTCCTGGGGAGTGAATCATCAGACGGAAGATCTCCTCTCTGTATATCCGCCTTTCCAATAAAAATAAAATAAATCTTTAAAAAAAAAAGAAAGAAGGAAAAGAGATCTAGAAAAAGAGAGAGGAAGGGAAGTATTGTAATATTCTTAGAATTGAATCTATGAGCTACACATGGAAATTGTGCTCTTGATATTAATATCGCACTGACATAAGAACTGATGAGAACTATATTGTAGTAATTACCAAATTTACTGTGACCCAGAGACTCTAACAGATTAATAAATTCCTTAAAATAAAAAAATAAATTTAATATATTAAAAGCGAGTTTTGCTTCGGATTTTCAGTATCAAGTAGGTCTTCTTTACTCTCAAAAACTCTCTCCAATTAAGGCAAGAAAAGAAACAGAAACTGCACACAGAGTCAAAATGTGAATGGGGAGAAGATAAACGACCTAATAGAAAAAGAAAGGTCAAATTTGAAGCTACAGTGAAAGAGAAGCTAATTCGTCCTCAGGAATTTGAGGAGAATCAGGAAATGCAAGAAATGCTCTCCTCTTGAGTGTAAAACGACAACTGGATTCTCACAACAATAACAACAAAAAATAGTGCAGCAAAGATGATAGACTGTCGAACCCATGACTGTAAATTATACGGCTTTGTCTTGCCAGCACCAGCACTCTCCCTAATCTTTCTCTCCCCCCTTGCTGGCTTACAGCAGCAAGCTCCCATGAATCCTGCAACCACAAGGAACTGGATGCTGCCAGCAGTCACACCAGTTAAAAAGCAGGTGCTTCCTTGTTCAGCCTCCTGATGAGAACTTCATCCTGGCCAAGACTTTAACTGCTGCTTTGTGAGAGCTTTAGCAGCGGACACAGCTGAATCTTGCCTGGACTTTTGAACCTTCAAAGCTGTAAAATGTCTGTTGTTTCAAGCCACTAATTTGTGACAATTTGTTACTGCATGGGAAACCAAAGCATCATTATAAGGACTTTAGTTTTTATGTGGAATAAAATGGAAAGCTATTGGAGGAGGCGTGAGAATACACACCTGTGCATACACACTTTTTTATGATTATTATTATTTGAAAGGCAGAGAGATACAGAGGTCTTTCATCCACTGGTTCACTCCTTGAATGCCATTAATGACCAGGGGCTGAAGTCAGGTGGCCAAAAGTTATTTCAGTTGTCCTACATGGGTGGCAGGAAATCAATGTCCTAAGTCATTGCCACCTTCTCACAATGTCTGCATGGTCAGGAAGTTGGGATTTAGGAGCCAGTGCCAGGCATCAAGTACAGACACTTTGACATGGGACACGGATCCTAACCACTAAGACACATACCCCATGACATATTTTAATAAGTATCAGTCAACAATTTTATCTAGATGTAGACTATATCTTGCTAAGAATAGAAAGGGTAACCTTGGCATCAGAGAGACCTATTAGCAGATGGCTGCAGTATCTAGACAAGAGATGATGGTACTTTAGAATAAGATGCTACAGGTATCAGCGAAGAAAACAAGGATTCTAAATCTGTTTTGAGGTTTCCAGACAGCTCTTTAGATCTCATCCTTAGATATGAATAGATAGCCTAAGACCGTCAGGTTTTGAAAAGTATTAGGAGGAACATATCAAACATGGTAAACACACACATACACCCCCAAAAATACCTCAGATAAAACAGATACAACCCAGGAACAGAATAAGGATTATAATGATTCTCAGAGAAACTATAAAGATATTCCATCTTCAAAACATTAATAGGATACTACATACAAGTTTAAAAGCAACAAACCAAGAACAACCAAAAACTCTTCAAAATTAACAAGTATGAAAATTTTCAACCTAGGAAAATCTAACAAGTAGAAACAAAGCCCCCAAAAGGACCAAAAAACAGACAATTATAAGAAAAGGAAAAGAAAGCCAGTCAGGAGATCCATTTCTAAATAACAAACAGAGAAAACAAAGGAATACTGCCCAACTTGTAACTTTTCCACAGGATATGATCCACTGCTCCACAAAGTGTCCACTGCAGGGATTGAGAAACAATTCATTCAGGCAAACAGACACACAGTTTCAGATTCGGGGACTGGCCCTGTGGTGCAACAGGGTAAGTCCTCCCTTACCAGTGCCAGCATCCCACTTCAGAGTGCCAGGTTGAGTCCTGGCTGCTCTTCTGCCTGCTGGTGTGCTAGACAGGGAGGACAGTGGAGGACTGTCCAAGCACCCGGGACCTGCCATTCACACTGGCACCACAGGCAGTGGCTTAATTTGTTACAACACAACACCTGGCCCATAAATAAATCCTTAAACAATTTTTTTT
Organism: Ochotona curzoniae; assembly: GCF_017591425.1. Classification (NCBI taxonomy): domain Eukaryota; kingdom Metazoa; phylum Chordata; class Mammalia; order Lagomorpha; family Ochotonidae; genus Ochotona; species Ochotona curzoniae. The sequence continues at coordinate 18,058,152 of NW_024466607.1, read as the reverse complement.
TTTTTGCAGGCCTGATTGTGTGGTATACCAGGTTAAGCTGCAAGTCTGCAAGGCTGGCATTCCATATGGGAACCAATTCATGTCCCAGTTGCTCCACTTCTGATTCAGCTCCCTGCTAATGTGCCTAGAAAAGCAGCAGAGGATGGCTCAAGTGATTGGACTCCTATCCCCACATGTGAGATCTGGTTGAAGTTCCTGGCTCCTAGTTTCAGCCTGGCCCAGTCTTGGCCATTGGGGCCACTTGAGGGTTGAAACTGCAGATGGAAGATGTGTGTGTGTGTATGTGTTCTTTCTCTCCGTAACTCTTTCAAATAAATCTTTAGCAAGTTTTTTTTTTTTTTCAGAAAACTAGCACTAAATAAAAGACCCTAAAAACATCCAGGGAGAGCACCGAGGTTATCCATGAAGAACTGCAAGCTGCATGACAGCAGACTCACAAGTCAAGGTTGAAGCTAGACCCGAAGCCTTCAGAATTCTGATGTGATGAGAATTATTATTGACCAAGAATTATGCACCCAAAGAAAAGTTAAAACTAAACAGCTTTAAAAAAAATTGTTAAACTTTCACAGTTCCTAAATATTTATTTCCCCTATGTACTTTTCCATAGGTTACTATACAATGTATTTCACCACACAGGTGAATAAACAAAAAGAAGGAAAAAAAGGAGAAGGAGATGAAGAAGAACAAGGAGGAGAGGGGGAGGAGGTGAAGAGGAGAAGAAGGAGAAAAAGGTAGGGGCTGGTGTCAAGTTACAGCCAGTTGAGCTGCTGCCTGTGATGCTAGCATATCATTTAACACCAATTAGAGTCCAGGCTATTGCAGCTCTGATTCAGCACCCTGCTAATACACCTTGGGAAGTGGCAGAAGATGGTCCAAATACTTGGGGTCTTGTACCCATGTCGGAAACCCAAAGGAGTTCCAGGCTCCTGATGTCAGCCTGGCCCAGGCCCAGCCTTTGTGTCCATTTTAGAAGTAAACCAGTGGATGAGAGATCTCTGTCTCTCTCCCTCCTTCTGTAACTTTACCTTCCAAATTATTAGTGGGCATTAAGCCTGCATTTATAAAGTGAACTGAAAGTATGTTACTGCAAAAAATTAAAGAAAAAAAGAAGGAAAGAGGGGGGATAGAGGCAGATAGGGAAATATGGTTATTTTCTCAGAATCTATGAAATACATAAAATCAGTTCTCCATATATTAATAAAAAGAGTTTTAAAATCATTTCAGTGATATTATACAGGTTAAAAAAAAAGCATAAGAACCTGAACCTGGGAATTCTTCACAGGAGAGAACTGAAAGAGTTTCTCAGGGTAGTAGCAAAGAGAAGCCCTAGGAACCCAGCTGCACAGCAGTCATAGAGACAGGGATCCAGCACAGAAGAGAATCACAGAAGGTTCCAGAAGGGGTGTCTCCCAGAAAGAAAAAGTGAAACTGAAAACTGGAATTGTTCCATATTCTAATCACTGTAATAAATCATGTCTCGTGTGATGATCCAAGATAGAATCACACATAAATATTTCTGAAAATAGAAAGAAAACCTAGAAAAAAAGTCTTAAGAAGTTGAAGTAAGGACAGACATATGGCATGAGCTACCTCAGAGTGTCTCAGTCCACTCCTGATTCCTGCCAATATGCACCAACCATGTATGCAACCCAGACAGAGTTGGGAGATCTCTTTATTTCTAACTTTCCAAATTTAAAAAAAAAAAAGAAGATGGGGGATTGCCTCGGGCCTGGTGGTGTGGCCTAGCTGCTAAAAGTCCTCGCCTTGAATGTACCAGGATCCCATATGGGCACCAGTTCTAATCCAGGCAGCTCCACTTACCACCCAGCTCCCTGCTTGTGGCCTGGGAAAGCAATTGAGGACAGCCCAATGCTTTGGGATCCTGCACCCGTGTGGGGGACCTAGAGGAAGTTCCTGGCTCCTGGCTCCAGATCAGCACAGCACCAGCCAGTGCGCTCACTTGGGGAGTGAATCATCGGACGGAAGATCTTCCTCTCTCTCTCCTCCTCTCTGTATATCTGACTTTCCAATAAATAAATAATTTTTTTTTAAAAACTGAAACTTTGGGGGGTGGGGATGTTTTCTCATTCTTCCAATAATTTGGAGAGATCCAAGCATTTATGCAGTGAAGGTTTATTCACCATCTTATGTTGGTGAAAAGTCCCATATAGGCAGAAGGAGCTCACTTCCCCTGTGGCTTTTCAAACACATAGGGTTAAAAACAAAACAAAACAAAATAAAAACTGAGTCTACAACAAAACACCTCCTCATATATAAGCATATGAAAATCTTTTACACAGTTAATATACTGATTTTTTTAAAAAGGAAAGCAACCAAGAAGTGAAGATTATACTTTATTTTATTTGGAACTTTTCCAAAAATTGTTCACCATTCTGGAAAATCACATCCCTGACAGGAACACCACTAGTTGTACTTGATGGCCAATAAAAATGACAAATGGAGGTCAATATTACACACTCATAGTTTGGCCATTTGTAGCTGTCACATTTATGAGGATTCTACATAGAGCTGTAAGCATTTGACTATTTTAACAAGCCTTCTGGTATAAGTAGATCTGCGTATTTACATATTGAAATACATATTGCTTTATGCAAAATACTTTTTACTTCTTTCTGTATTACAGGTAAGGCACTATATTATCCAGGTTTGCCTCACTGAAATAAAGTACCTCAAGCAAATAACTGTAAAGAGAAAAAGTTTGGAGTTCAAAGCCTAAGACCAGGTATGTCCCATTGGTGGGGCCCCTAGTGAAGGCAGTGGATAGTATGGGCAGATGGCCAATCGAGTTAGAGGAAAGATCATGTGACAGGTCAGAAAATCAAGAGAAAGTTGGTGAGTCAAACTCAGGTTTTTGTGATAACTCTCTGGTAGGAAACTAAGAAGTCACACAACAAGTACACATTTGACACACTGCTGGAGACACATGCATCTCATGCCAGAAGGTCTGAGTGTGACACCTGCACTCAGTCCTGACCCCGGCTTCCTGCTGACCTACCCCATGCGAGCCAATGGTGATGGCTCAAGCAGTTGATTCCCTGCTATCCACTTGGGAGATCTGGATTGATTTCTTGGTTTTCAGCCTCAAATCTAGTCAAGCTATTTCAGGTATTAAGGGAGTGAACCAGTGGATGAGATCTCTCTGACTATCTATCTATATTGCTTCTCTCCCTTTCTCTCTCCTTCCCTCAAATAAATCTTTATTATTATTATTACTTTTTTTAAAAGAGAGATTACGTGAGAACTCCCTTTGGAAGACATACCCACAATGACTTAAGGACCTTCCCCACAAGTTCCTACCTACTAAAAGTTCCATCTGCTTCCAATAGTGCCATCCTGGGAACAAGGCCATAATGTATAGACTTTTGGGGGGATACAACAAAAATTAATATCCAAACCCTCACAGGTAGCATATTGGTTTTAATTATATGTATGAATAACTGACCTCTGAATGTCATTTCAGAACACTAAAAGGGGCATTTCAAATAAAAAGGATGACATAAGAAGAATCAAGATGGCAGAATATGGTAAGAGCACATTTAAACAGATGGAGAATCATTAGCCAGGGTGAAGCAGCGAGGGCACATTCCAAGAAATAAGAGAAGACAGGCTGATGGCAGAGGGCACCTAGAGACTGACGGACACTGGAAAGACAATGGTGTGATGTTGTAGTGACCAGATACCCCAGTGGCCGTCAGTGAGCAGTGATAGGAGCTCCACTGGCGGTCAGAGCTCCGCCAGCAGCCAGGTGGAAAGAGGAGTTCACTGGAATTCAGGAGGTGAACCCAGGCAAAGAATTGCCCATCCAGCTGCTGTGTTTGATTTGACCAGGAACAGAGACCGAGCCGTATATCCCCAACAGGTGGTGGAGGAACAGTGTGGAATTCACAGCCCAGACCCTCACCAGAGCCACATCAAGTGCCATTTTGTGTAGGGAGGCAAAGGCTGTGGGACAGGACTGTGCATGCACTAAGCTGGGAGTGAATTCATTTCTGCTTCAGTACATTACACTAACAAAGCATCCTACAGGTTCCACCCAAAATAGGTCCGGATAACCCTTCAGAACAGCCAACAAATCCAGAACTCCACTAGTGGCATACCAGGTACTATTTTGTACAATGTGGCAAAGACTGTGAGACTAGAGGAACAACAGTGAGCTGCACATGCACTGAGTTGGGAGCGAACTCATTGAGCCCAGTACATTACAGTAATCCCACAGGAAAAATTATACAAACTTATGCATCCTACAAGTCCAAATAGGTCTGTGTGTCCCTCAGGCCTAATGCCCACAGGCATGAAATGCAATAAATAAAATCGAACTGTAGACCTGTTGGTGACACAGCTTAGGAACCTGCATCAAAGAGAAGAATCTGCTAACCAGAAGTACAATGACCAGAGCAAAAAAAGAGACAGAGGTTCAATGAATCTTCCTGAAGACTTTCCTGCAAAGGAGCAAAAGCCTTTGCTAACTTCAGAGTTAACCAAGGAAGACAACAAGAAAATGGTGGATACAGAATTTTAAAAAGTTATTAAAAAGTTTCTTATCAACAACCAGCACATGCAAAAATTTAAGGAGTATGTCACACAGGCAATAGCAATACTGAAACAAAATCAAGCAGAATTATTAGAAATGAAGGACACGATGGAACAAATTAAAAATTCAGTGAAAAGTCTACAAAATAGAATGAATGGGCAGAAAAAGGAATCTCAGAATCGGAAGATATTTCCTGTTACAAGGGGGAAACAACCAAAAAGGTGGAAGAGGAACTGAATCAAACTGAGAAACATATTCAAGAATTAAGAGACACTATTAAAGGCCAAATTTAAGATATATAAGAATTCCAGAAGAAGCAGAGAGAGAAACTGAGTTTAAAAATGTATTTAGGGCCCGGCACGGTAGCCTAGTGGCTAAAATCCTTGCTTTGCATGCTCAAGAATCCCATATGGGTGCCGGTTCATATCCCAGTTGTCCTGCTTCCCATCCAGCTCTCTGCTTATGGCCTGGGAAAGCAGTCAAGGACAGCCCAAAGCCTTGGCGCCCTGTACCCATGTAAGAGACATGAAAAAGGTTGCTGGTTCCTGGCATCAGATTGGCTCAGCTGCAGCCATTGTGGCCAACTGGAGAGTGAACCAGCAGGTGGAAGATCTTTCTGTCTCTCCTTCTCTCTGTAAATCTGCCTTTTCAATAAAAATAAATATTTTTTTAGAAAATTCTACTAATAACAGTCCCAGGACTCTTTCTGCATTCAGACGCCATCCCACTAGACCGTGGAGCTGGCCAGCATTGTCAGATGTTATGGAAAGCCGACCTTTATTAAAATAGGAATGCCACGAAGAAGGGAAGTGCATGAGCTTCTTCTCATGTTAGAGCTCCCATTACCTCACTCTTTTCGAGTGATCCAGATGTCAGGCGGCACTCTCTGCCTGGATCAGACTGGAAAGAGGCTCCAAGTGCGGAAAGTGAAGTAAGAAATGATGAGGACAGAAGTTGTAATAAACTGCCAATACCAATTCTTCAGTGTTGCTATTTGTCTCAATGCTAATGGTAAGGAGATCCCTACAGGACAAGATATTTTATTTACCAGCTGGCCTGGCAGTGGCTTCATGTAACCAACGCATTGCACTTAGGCTGAGTCTCAGTGCACTCTGACTCAGGGAGCATGGAGGGAAGGTTATATTAGTCGCAGGACTGGCCTGAAATAGTTGACACTGCCATGACCTTCGAGGGAACTCTCATGGGAACAGGCTTAATCCCAACTTACAGTGGTTCAACTTAACAATTTTTCTAATGTATATATATTAGAATACACACACATATATATTTTTAATATATATTTGTATATATTTGAATATCTATATATCTATATCTATCTACATGTAGATATATAGATATTCAAAAGGCTAAAGTGACTGAGAGAGGGAGAAACAAAGAGAGAGAGAGGTCTTCCATCAGCTGGTTCATTCTCCAAATGGTCACAACAGCCAAGCTGGACCAGGCCAAAGCCAGGAACCTAGAATATCATACAGGTCTCCCACATTAGTGGCAAAGGCCCAAATGCTTGAGACATCTTCTATTCCCTTCCCAGGCACATTAGAAGAGATCTGAATTAGAGCAGCCAGGGCTCAAACTTACCTTCCAACATGGGATGCTGCCAGCATTGCAAGCACTGGCTTAACCCGCTGTCCCACATGCTAGCTCCTCAATGTATAGTTACTTTTTGCTAACGATAGTACGAACACAATAAGCATTCAGCAAAAGTTAGATTTTGAATCTTTGGGTATTTTCTGTTTGAAGGCAGAATGCAGGATGACCCTCTCTCCCAGTGCTGCACAGTGCTGCACAGTGAGTGTAGCTCCCAGGCAGCCCCAAGTCTCCTGACAGGAGAGACTTCTACTCTGTGATAGCATGCATTGTTCATCTACAAGTTTGGTAGGTCAGGAGTGCTAAATGCTTCTCTGAATTATGATATTTTTACCGTACAGTGTATTTGCTGGACCACAACCCATTGTAAGTCAAGCAGCTCTTAATTTAAGCTCTGAACATAAATTTCCTAGGAATACAGGATTCTGCCTGAATTGAAGGGTTAAACAAACAAACCAAAAAAAGGCAGCTGATTTTCCCTAATAGCCCAGAGATCAACACAGAGCAGGGAAAGGATGGTCTTTCAAACAACCCATGGATTAGCAATAGGGGTGAAGAAAGGCCAGAGTTGTCATTCAAAGCTAAGTAGGTTCATTCTGAGACATCTCCAGGAGTCAGGACCGTGAACCATAAAATTGTCTCTAACCAATAATGTTAGAAACACATGGCTCTGCTATCCTGGGATATCCTAAAAATACATCAGCAATCACTTATTTTCCCTTATCACAACCACCCCAAATCAGCTCTTTGTACTGACTTCCCTGTTTCCGTTCAAGGTGCCACCGTTCGTACTGGCTCAGAAACTCAGCATTCAGACTTCTCTGCATCTGTAAAATTAGGAGCTAGATTTCCTCTGACATTTTTTTATGACTCCTATCTGTACTAGTTCTGCCTCATCCTTTTTTAACCTGAATTATCATACAAGCCACCTGACTCCTTTCTCTCTTTCTCCCACCACCACCACATTCATCTTGCCAGGTTAACGTTCCCAATGATACCAATTATATCATCTGTCCATGTATTTTTTTGCTCATTCTTTCTTTTATCACACATCAAAAACTCATGCATTATCTGCAGGAATATAAGGTGAACATGTCAGAGTTCCTGCTCAAAAAGCTTACTGTCTGTATTCAGTCAGTTCATAGCAAAAAGGATTCAGACTAACAGGTGGCATATGGCAGGGGGACCATAACAGGACACAGGACAAGTGTCCAACTTAGTTGATGGTAGGAAGGAAGGAAAATGGTAGGTGAAACCATTTTCGAAGCTGAGTACTTGAACCACAATGCAATTCTCTCCTACCCTTTGCCTGTCATCTAGCCAGGTCTTTGACCCATTACATGAAAATTCCCTCTTGGTTCCATGTTTACATTTAAATAATAACAATAATAGTAAATATTATATCTGTAAATAATAACAATCATGTGTATATTTCTTCAAGCCTCAATCATAATTTTGTTTGGGAAGATTTTGTTTACATATTACTAGTTTCTTAGGTCATGTACTCACCACATGTTACATAGTAAGGCTCAAATAATTTACTACACAAGTGAATAAATGCTTGACAAAAATTTCGAGAAAGAAGAAGGAGTTCATGGTAAATACAGGGTTTCAGGGTAGATGATAACCCAAGGGCAACAGGACAGGGAGTGTTCTGTGAATAGCGAGTGGCTTGCTATCCATGTATGTGGGGAACAGGTACAAGGAGTTAGGCCAGGAAGACCAGTGCTGGGCAGATGAATAAAGACATGTCTTCCTTCCCAAACATTCTCCAAAGGAGAAGAAAGCCAAAACACTTCCTTATTCTGGCACTGAGGCTACAGACAACCTAGCTCAGTTTACCACTGGGTCTCTTCTCACTTGCTTACCTTTTACACTAATAATTGTTCCTGGAGTCACTTATACTTCTTCCCTCTTCCTCATTCTCAAGCCACTTTAAATATGACTTTGGTGCCTGTTTTACCATTATGCAGACATGAATAAGGTAGACATCCCCTTCAGAAAATACGACATGCAAAATTCAGAAATGGTAAATAGATGTATAATGGACTGAGGAAAGAAACACAGTAAACTGCCCTTCGTCATATGAAAAGTTAATCACTGTGAGTTTAAACAGTAGATTCTTCACTATATTATAACATCAGTTTATATACTGTGAACTGTTCTACAAAGCCTCTGAGCTCAGCGCACTTCGTAGGGGAGAAGCTTAAAATGTAAAATAATAGTAATAATAATAAGCTAAAAACTACCTCTATCAAAAGCTAAGAGTGTCATCTTTCTTCTTTGAATATAAGTCAAGAAAAATGTCACATACTATTTACTAACCTTCACTTCAAAACACAGTTCCTAGAAATGTGTTTCCTGCAAAAGCAAAAACACACTTAAACTACTGCTTAAAATACCTTTCATTCAGGAGCCGGTGCAGTGGCCTCTCTCGGGCCGGGATCCCATATGGGTACCAGTTTGTGTCCCAGCAGCCCCACCTCCCATCCAGCTCCCTGCTTGTGGCATGACAAAGCAGTCAAGGACAGCCCAAAGCCTTGGGACCCTGCACCTGGAAGAGGCTCCAGACTCCTGGCTTCAGAACAGCTCAGCTCCAGTCATTGCAGCTGCTTGGGGAGTAAATCAACAGACGGAAGATCTTCCTCTCTGTCTCTCTTCCTCTCTGTATATCTGACTTTCTAATAAATATATAATAAATCTTAAAAAAAAAAACATACCTTTCATCCCACTAACATGTGTTGGCTTCATCCATGGATCAGGTGACACAGTGCAAGACAGAATCAAGAACAGGGGGCCTCCAGAGCTTATTCTTTGGTGCAGACAGTCCCCCAGCAGGGAAGACGATAGATTCCAACATTGGCCTTAGAAGGGTCTAGGAGAGATGTTCTAGACTGGGTGGAATGAATTTGTAATGAGTCAGTTCAAAAGCTCAGATTCTAATTCTGATTCTATGAATGTATTACAATCATAGGATATTACACATATGCATTTTGAGCTTTGATTTCTCTAAATATAAAGTGAGGTAGTTGATCAGATGATTCTGAAATCCCTTTATCACACTCTGAATCAAAACTGAGAATCAGAAACTTGATTTTGGACAGTTGGGAAGACCAGTGAATCATACAAATAACCAAGCATGCTCACTGGAGTGCGGACGGGAATGACAATGTCTTAATGTTCTGATCATGCACGAACACACACGGTGGAGCATGAGCAGTCTAGTTATTTTTAAGAATTCGCACTGCCTGTAGCTTTGACCTGATGTACCTTCCCTATAGCTGGCTATTGCCTGGGAGAAACAACATGACAGAGATGAAGACCTTGATGCACCTCAAAGATAAACATCCAAGACGACACTACAGACCTTCTGAAAAAAATGAACAAAGATTTTCCCCAAGATTATTTACTGTATTGGGCCCGGCACCGTGGCCTAGTGGCTCAAGTCCTCGCCTTGAACTCACCGGGATCCCATATGGGCGCCGGTTCTAACCCCGGCAGCTCCACTTCCCACCCAACTCCCTGCTTGTGGCCTGGGAAGGCAGTCGAGAATGGCCCAAAGCTTTGGGACCCTGCACCCGTGTGGGAGACCCGGAAGAAGTTCCTGGATCCTGGCTTTGGATCAGCATAGCATCGGCCATTGCGCTCACTTGGGGAGTGAATCATCGGACAGAAGATCTTCCTCTCTGTCTCTCCTCCTCTCTGTATATCTGCCTTTCCAATAAATAAATAAATCTTTAAAAAAAAAAAGATTAGTTACTGTATTATTCTCTAAGTAGCTTCACTTGATTCCTAAATAGTGATCTCTTTAGAACTCACATGTAGTCAAGGATTCTGCTTACCCTATCTAGTATTAGATCTTTTTCTTTCAATTTTATTTATTTATCTGAGAAGCAGAAAAATAGAGAAATATTTCATCTGCTGGCATATTCCCTATATGCCTACAATAACCAGAGCTGAAGATGGGAGTCAGGAACACAACCCAAGTTCATCACATGGGTGGCAGGAACCCCATGACTTGAGCTATGTCCAATGCCTCCTAGGATCGACAAGAGCAGAAAGTGAGAGAGACTCAGGAGCTGGAACCAGTTATTAAACCCAGGCACTCCAATGTGTACCCTAGCCAGCATCTTTATCGCTAGGCTAAAGCCCTTCCTTGGATCACTTATTTGTTTGTATTGATTACCTATCTGAGGGAGGGGTTGCTGAGGGAGTATATTACAGATGAGGAATGACTTCTGGGGGACTTCCATCAACCAAGCCATTGCACTTGCAGGTTAGCAAGTGGGCTGAGCCTGGGAAGTTTAGAAGAGGGAAACAAGTTCTTCCAAGAAGGAAGAAGGATTTAGATCTGATGTAGTAGCGACATTGTTCCCAGAAATTTTAAAAAATTACAACTTGCTTTCCCAGATTCCATTGTATCAACCTCCCCTTACCTTAGGTCCTCAACACACAGAGACCATATAGTTTCTGTTTCATTAAAACTTATTGGTTATCAGGATTCCAAAGACCTGGCTCTTCTGTTACTCAACAGACAGATCACATTGGGAAAAGGCAATTGCACAATTTTATTTCCCATCCATCTTTTGTGCCTTTTTTCATGCCTGCTACTGTTTTGAGTCCACAGAGAGGAAAAAAAAAATGTGTTACCAACTAAGCCACTGCCACATTAGGAAACAGGGTCTGATCTGAAGCCAATTTTTTCAGAACAATGACTAGTTAAGTGCTGAAAAATGCAGTGTTTAGTCATGGAGAAAATAAAGACAGATTCACCATGCAATTTGGTTTTTTTTTTTTTTAATACTAAAAGATGAGAATTTGAACAAGTGGAAGGAACCAGTCCATTATCAAGAAGAAAGAGAACATGCTCCTTCTTGCACAAACAGAAAAGGTCTCCTCCGTGCCCTCTCCTCCTGCTTTCTTAGTTACAATCCAGGATGAATGCCAGCCATGCAGCCACTTGGGAAGTGAATCAGTGGACAAAGGTCTTCCTCTCTGTCTCTCCTCCTCTCTGTATATCTGACTTTCCAGTAAAAATAAATGAGTCCTTTTTAAAAAATGTGTGATGGAAACAAGAGAGCAGAAAACACCCCTGCCAAAGGGCAGGCTTCCAGGATCTCGAGCTGTTCTTAACTCCTCATCTTCAGTGGCCACACCTCCTACCTTGAGATTTTAGAATCTGTGCTGTGTATGTGTGTTAAGCTGCCACCTGCAGTGCCAAATTCCATGCGGAGGGAGGAAGGAAGGAAGGAAGGACACAAACAAGAAGAACTTTCAAGGGGTATAGCCCTAACTAGGTAACGTACATCCACCATTTCCTCTCGAAGAGTAGAAGTGAGACCTACTCTTAACTTAGCCTTTGTATAGTTATAATATGTACATGATAATGTCATCTTGCCATCCACTGTAGTTTGTGAATTCTTTGGAATGAAGGATCATCTCCACTTCTGTGTCTTCCTAAATGCCAATAATAATGTTGCATACATGCTTTGGAAAACAGCTTGGAAGTTCCTCAGCTAAATACAGAACGACCGTATGACCCAGCAATCTACACATATACATTCAAAGCACTGAAAATACACACGAGCATACGAAGAAGCCTGTACACAAATGTCCAGAGCAGCTCTGGTCATACGGCAATTCCTCCTGATCCAGGATTTTACCTTCTGCACTTTCAGATACTCATGGTCAACCATGACCCAAAAAATATTAAATGGAAAATTACAAAAATAAATAAGCCAGAAATGTTAGACAGCATGCCATTCTGAGTACCCTGACAAATCCTCGTGCCTCCCCTGCACAGTCTGGAAATGCGAATCATTTCTTTGTCCTGTGTGTCCGTGTATACCTATCTGGCTTCAAAGTTAGCTTGGTTATCAGACTGAAGGGCACTCAGTACCACGGTGCTTATATTTGTGTAACATTTACTTTACCTAAGAATAGTCCCAAAGAAAGTAGTGACACTAGCAAGTCAGAGCAAAAAGAGGCCATAGAGAAAACAAATCATGTGCTGAGGTTACCAAGATATACAGCATAATCTGTTCTTTTCAGTGAAAGAAAGACCAATGGCATGATTGTATTAGTGCACATTGTTTTAATTATTATATTTTATTAGTGCTGATATCTCACTGTACCTGATTTGTAAACTTTATCACAGGTATCTATCTATGGACAAAAAAACTTTTTTTTAAAAGCTAGGCAATACCTGTGGATTTCAGGCATTGATTGTAGGACTTAGACTATGTTCCCCTAAGATAAACGAGGGACTACTGTTAATACCCAGAAAATAACAAAAACTCAAATATCAATGAATTTGATTGTTGATAAGCAAAAGGTGGTCTACCCATGCAATGGAATATGATTCAGCCATGCAAAGGAAAAAAGTACTGACAGGTGCTATAACATGGATGTACCTTGAAAATATTTTGCTCAGAGAAGCCAGACAGACAAAACCCACAGACTGCATGATTCCATTTACATTAAGTATTCAGAATAGGCAAATCCATAGAGAGCAGGAGGAACTACTCATTATAGGAAAGAGGAATGAGGAGGTAAAAGTGAAGAGTCAGTGTTAATGGGTGTAGGATTTCTTTCCCGATCTGAAAATGCTCTGAAATTAGATCATGGTGATGGCTGCACAACTTCGTGGGTATACTGAAACCCACTGAGTCGTGCCTTTTAAATAAGTGAATTTTTATGGTTTGTGAATTACTTTTATTTTGGACTTGTAGGAGAATAAGTGTTTGAAAGCAAAGTTGTTCAGGGATCATTTAGAAAATGAACAGAAACTAGGCCTAATGCCCTTGGTACAATTTTTCCTTCCTGTTAGCATACTATGAGCTAAGGACCTTCACTGCTCCTAGAATAACAGCCATGAAAACACACTTCTTGTGTCCCCTGCTGCAGCATGAATGGCTGACTGCTACACCAGCTGCTGTTCATCTGGAGCTGCCACCACATTCATGCCAGCTTTGCGATGGCTGCTCCCAACCAATGTGTAGACCCAGGAGGGGGCACCTAACACAGGCTTTTTCCAGCAAGATGCAGAGTTCTCCAGCAGGCAGCAGGGCCTGAGGACTCCCACACACCTGGCCTTAGAAAGGAGTTGCAGGTGTGCTTTGCGGGCTAGAGCTCATGACAGGAGACGCCATCACAGCTGGGCTTGTCTATCTATATTCATGGAGACAAGAGGGCTTGAAGTAGTGAGAGCCAGGGGAGGGAGGGAGGGGCCAACTAGCAGAGCTTGGAGATGGTGAACACAGCATGGCATTCCTGGGACTAAATAGATGGACAGCCATCTTGGGTGCTACTTAATATCTCCAAGCAAAAAGAGGGAAACAAAGCAGAAATGGAGGCAAAGGAAGCTGAAGATGATTATGCCAAAATTTAAAAAGAAATAGTTTTCCTTGCTCAGTTCCCAGGCCCATGACAATTTTGAGATTTGGAACCCATTACCTAAAAGAGGTAAGGTGGTCAGGTCCTTAAGATCCTCAACAGCATAATGACTGTGTACCCTAATGACTCCCTATTCCTTCTTTGAACAATCTAGGGCCATTCACTCAAGTGGTCATTTAGTGGGGAACATGAAATTCTCAAGCTTTTTGAGAACTTTTGAGCACAGAATAAATTGTGTGGATATCTAGACACCTGAGCCATCCTACCACCTGAAATCTAGAAAATTCTATGGCAAAGGGGGTGGGGGAGGTCTTTGTGCCTATGAGTAGGGGAAAGATGCATAGTAGAATCTATGCCAAGCCCTGTGGGAGAATCTCGATGTAGTCCCCTGGGATTCCAGGACAAAGATGTCATCCACAATGGAATTTTTTTTTTCTTTGAGACAAGGGGAGACAAAGAAAGCTTTCATTCACTGGTCACTCCCCCAAAATGCCTGCCACAGGTAGGGCTGAGCCAGGCCAAAGCCAGGAACAAGGAATTCAATCTAGGTCTCTTATGTGGACAGCAGCAACCCAACTCTTTGAGACATCACCACTGACTCCCAGATTCTGCATTGGTGGGAAGCTGCAATCAGGAGCCAAAAGCAAAAACAAACCCCAAGCACTCTGATGCAAGACACAGGCATCTTATCTACTAGGCTTGATGCCTGTTCACCTGGGTGAGGATGGGGGGAAAAGCAAAAGTCAAGGAGAAACCTCAGCTGTGGTCCTGACCCAGCTGCAGCAATGGGTCTCACAGAACATTCCACTAAGCTTTTCTAAGACCATTCTCAGAAAAACAAGTTGCTGGGAAATGTAGATGAGCTGCCTCCCGAACATATGTAAAGAATTGGGTTTGTGCATTGCCAGGGTGCACAGTGGAAGATATGGACAGCTCAGATTTGCCATAAAACACACAACTCGCTGACAGGCCCTGCCAATGATTAGGCACTGTGATGTATCTAGGCAGGCTCATACCAGCAAGAAACAGCACCCTCCCTACATGGCACTGACTTGAGAACTTCCCAGTGGCCAAATGGACACTCTTGGGATTGTGCTGTCACCCAAGACTCTTTTTTATTAAAATCTTACTTCTTTTCCCTCTTCATTTCATAGATATCAGACTGCACCACGGTCTTCTCTTTCACTTGCTTGCTCCTCTAAGAAATTTCTTGCATGGCTCTCTTGGAGTCTGCTTCTCATCTGACTCAAAATAACACAGGCTACATTTTAGTTGAGTTCTGAGACAGGAGAATTGCTTTGTGAACAAGGTGCTTTAAGGGTGCAGAGAATTTTTATCATTACCCACTCTGCCCAAAATAGATGTCATTATTTCCTCCTGGCAGGAGTTGAGGTGTGATTGAGTGGAGTGAACCGATTATCATCTAAAACACTAGAAATGATGAATGAGGAGAATTTCAAAACTGTGTTTTCCTGATCCACTCAATGTCTATTGAATAGACAATGAACAGTCAAACCCTGCATAGTTCCTTTGCACACACTGCCAGGAGTGCTGAGACTTAAAGATCACTGGGGTACTCTGTATTTCTGTGGAATTCAGTAGGCTTGAACAAAACACAGGGATTTGGGATATAACTAAGAAGATGGGCAACCTGTGTTGCCATAAGATTTCAAGAAAACCAGGGCAAACAGTAACCGACTGATCCTAGCTCATCTGACCAAGGAAGCAAGCATGGGTGAGAGAGACAGAGATGGGCAACCAATTTTTAAGTTTCATGTGTCTCATTCCTACTCCTGCTCACATCTGGAGGCTCCTCCATGAGTCATGTATCCTAAGTTATGAATCAATAATATCAATTCAAACTGCTCACTCGCTTTCTCTTTCAAAGAATGAGCGCTTTGAATATATGTTCAGCAAGATGCCATTTTTTTACATGCCAGGAACTTGCCTGGAAAAGGGGGGGATCCCTCCACTACCTGTTACTTGCTAACAGGCATCTACTATACACAGCAAAGAATGCTAGGCTTTAGTTTTATAAACAGATGTTACTTTCAAATACATTGTCTAATGATTAATGAAATGCTTTAAAACACACACACACACACACACACCAAAAAGTAAGCTTAGCAGGGGTTGTCATTTCACTATACAAAGAAGGAAAGAGGTTCAAGATGAAGTGATTAGCTCAAGACCACTATGTCAAGTCCTGCTTTTCTCACTTTCTCACTAGCTTACCCAAAATTCAGAGAATTTAGCCCTTAGATAATTTTAGCCCTTAGGTTCGCGCATTGCTCCTTTTAAAATTTTAATCGATTAATTTGAAAAGTAGAGAGACAAAAACCAAAAAGACAGAGAGCTTTCCCAATCACTGATTCACTCCTCAATCTGCAAGCCCATTCCCATATTCTGTTGCTTTCCAGAATACACATTAGGAAGAATCTGGGTTATAAACAGAGCTGGAAGCCGAAGCCTGCACCCGCATAGGAGATGCAGGTGTCCCAAGTGGTCACTTAACTGCCATGCCAATTGCTCACTCTTATTGTCTACTATAAGATAATCACATCTATATCATCAACCAAGATAGGTGAGGTCAGAAGATGTTATATTCAAGATGTTTTTTAAAAATCACACCTAGTGACTATATTGTTGCACTACCCTAACCTCCATTCAGGAATGGATCGCCCTTAACTACCAGGAGTGATGCAAAGAGAAAGCCCTCAACTGTTGGTCCCCACAGGAATCAACCGGGCTTACAAGGTAGCTTTACAAGGCCATAGCCCCATAACAGAGATTATTTCATATGACTAATTGGCACAGGTATCTAAAGGCTTAACTCTTTTGGGACAGTCTCCAAAGATCATCCCATCTCGGACTATGAAGTCAGCAGAGACCTCCATTAACGTTACACCACAAGTCAACCTCTTCTCTCCCACAGGCTCATTATTATTATTATGGCAGAGAGGCAGTTTTCCCACCTGCTAGTTTACTCTCCAAATGCCCACAGCAATCAGGGCAGGCCCAAGTCAAAGCCAGGAGTAAGAAACTCAATCCAGATTCCCCCACTGAGTGGCAGGAACCCAATCACTTCAGCCATCACCTATCCCAGGAAGCTGGAATTGGAATTGGAAGCAGAACTGAGACTCAAACCCAGGCACTCCAACATGGTATGCAGGTGTCCCACAGGCACTTTAATTACTGCACCAACCTCCCAACACAGTCCACGGGTTTTTTTTTTTTCTCAATAGCAATTCTAATAAATCCCCTGCATATTAATACTCAGTTGGTTCCAGTAGTCATGAAAGCAGACACTCAGCTAGGAGTTCAAGATTGGATTACCTTGCCAGCAATGAGGATTCCATCACAGGGGTAGGGAGCATAAAGAACAGAAAATTCTTTAAAGCTTCACCTGTGGTGAATTAGAATGTCATCTCAGTGGAAATAAACACATTGGCTGGTGTGACACAACATGCATTGGAGAACTATGGGCAAAATGATGCTGAAGACAATTGACAACTGTGGGAATGGATAATGGAAATCTCAGACTAATTAATCATCAATTAAAAGCTGAGTGTGAAAGCCAGATGGTTTCTTTCACAACATATAAGAAGGCTCTTATCACCTGTGATGGGAGGACAGAAAAAGGGCTAGGCCCAGGACTTAATACTAAGAGTAGCTGACTTCCAAAGATGAATCTCCTTTCTGAGGTATGTTTGCTGTACCAAGGAAAAGACAAAACTGCTTGAAAAAAAAAAAAACTGGACAGTTACACATGGGATGGAGATATCTGGGTTGAGGAACTCAAAAAAGTTGAATCCCTGTATTTCCCCCAAACTTCCAAAGCATGCACAAGAGGCTGTCTTCTAACAATGAGGGGCTGACACCCGCTCCCACATTAGACCCTGCTGAAAGATTATGTAAAGGCTTTTCCCGAGGAAAACAGTATGTGTCCCTTCCCCCAGATTCACTTCATCCTCCTCCTATTTCCTAGGCCAACAACAAGGCTTAAGTCACAGCATAATTCAGCTACAGAAGAGAAAACAGTAAACTTAAAGACCAAATGCCTCTCAGGTTTAAGTGAGCTGACAGGGAAGAGAGAAAAGCAGACTGTGGCCTGATGGGGAAGGAGATGACCACACCTCAGTGGAGCAGCAGGACGCCACAGCACACATCCCCAAAGGTGAGGAGAGGACACGCAGGACTAGTTTCTCAAGGTCTGGATTGAGGAGGCTCAACCTCAGATTGCAGAATGGAAAGTTGATTGCTGTAGGAGTACTTTCTTGAGATTCATGATCTAATAGCCTGGCAAAGATCCCAGAGATGTGTGGCCCTAGATACCAGATGGAATTCAAGGTAAAAAGAATGGAAAAGGCAACGGGTCACACTAAGTAAAGTAGAAATACAAGAACTGTCCTGGCAAATGATGGGAGAAGGAACTTCAGTAGTTTAAGGGTGTAAGTGGGATGCTAGAATGGATATACCCTAGAAGGCCAGAAAATCCACCAGAAAACTGTGTTCCTTGAGAAAGACCAGCAGATACTGCACTTACCAAAGCAATAAAGTTTGCAAGAATCACTAAGAAGTTCTAGGATGACTGTCCTTGGCAGACCAGGGCTGATGAGAGAGAGGACATTTCAGAACTGAATTCATAGAGTAATGAGGGCAAGGATAATAAAACCCTCCACCAGAATCTTACCCTGCCCCACCTAAAAAAGGCCAGTGGCAATGCTTAACTGTCAGAGGACAAGTGGCTATAATTACTATAGGGAGTGACAAGTTTGGAGGGGTGTAAAGAAGTACCCAGCCTGTGCCACAGAGAGATTCATAAAAGACGACAGCAGGAAGTCAACAGACTGTAAAACAAAACAAAAAATCAGGAATGAGTAATGGGGGGGATGGGTAAAGGACACTGTTCTAAATAAAATGTCATGATCCATAAGTCAGTTGCTGAACCTAAACCAGTTCTCATACACAAATGACTTCCTGAAGCAAAAGGCATACCCTGACATGAAAGGATCTTGTAACACCTGGGTACATGCACTTGCTAACTCTGACTGAAATTCATCCTCCAATCTACCATTATTTATTTATACAACTGCATACTGAGAAAAGGGACTAAGTACACACAGGGTCCAAGTTGACATTAATTTCCAGAGACCTAAAATAGCACCAAGGTACCTCAATGGATCATATGGGCTTAAGATAAAACTGGAACTCTGGGGCCCAGTGCGGTAGCCTAGTGACTGTGGTCCTTGCCTTGCATGTTTCAGGATCCCATGTGGGTGTCGGTTCGTGTCCTGGATGCTTTATTTCCCATCCAGCTCCCTGCCTGTGACCTGGGAAAGCAGTAGAGGGACTTTGGGACTCTACACCCACGTGGGAGAACTGGAAAGGCTCCTGGCTACAGATCAACTTAGCTATGGCTGTTAGGGCCACTTGGAGGGGGCGAGGGTGAGCCGAAGGACAAAGGAGCTTGCTTTCTGTCTCTCCTCTCTGTGACTGAATTTCCAATAAAAATAAATAAAATATTAAAAACAAATCTGGTCCAGCTCATGCTGACAGAACATCAACTGTATCTGCAACCCACATAATAATCAATTTTCTGATCCCTAAACATGTGACTGGAAGACAATTCAGTGTAGCCGCCATATTAGTAACTTGGCCTATGGAGTTAAAGCTATCATTGTGGGAAGACCAACACAAAACCATGGGAAACTGTTCCTCCTGCAAGTTTTTAGTTCCAAGTAAGCCAACACAGGAAATGCAAATCAGAACTGCATCTACATTGGGTGCTGCTGATCCCAAGTTCCTGTCTCCCTGCCATGCTGCCACACTGAGCTTGGTAGGATTCACAGAGCCCATGTGTTGGTGGTCTATTTTGTGTAAATATAATGTGTTGGTCTTTCTCCATGTTCTTTTGGGGTTGCATTATTTGAAATTTCTCTTTTTATTGAGAGAAAAGTAGCCAAAGGGGGTTTGACAGAAGGTCCTGCACCAAGCCAAAGGATCTGAAATGTCAAAGGATCCCAAACTTTTATGTGTGTTTCCCCCACCCCTACCCTATTTTGGATCTTGTATCCTTAAAATCTGTTGCCTACTCTCCCCTCTTCTCCATTTCTCCACTCACAAAAGGAAGCCCTACACTTTCAACACATAATTCTTGGGGGTATCTCTACACTCCTAAAGGATTCACGCCAAGATCCTCAAGAAAATCCTTTGTTCCCAACCTCCTGAGTCAAGGTCATTTGTGTGTGACTCATGCCAAAAATTTAAGACACTGATGTCTTTGGATGAATCAAGCCTACTTAATTTGTATCCTAAAGAAGAGAAACTACTGGGGACCTTCTGTGTAGAAAGAGAAGGGAACTATGCATGAATTTCCAAGTCATTGAGGAACTACTGTGCAGATGCAGGAAACTTATGTCAAAGTGGCCATTAGATTGATGGGAGATGGACAAATGTAACTCCAAGTTTACTGATAGAAATCGAAATTTTGTGTGAAATCTTGAATTTATGAGAAGGGAGGGAGGTAGGAAAGCTTGTATCCTTTCAAGGTCTTCTCATTCCTAACTTGCAGTAGACTAATCCTCCTGCTTGAGTGACCCCATTCCTTGGGTCCGTGTATTTGAAGGTTGATTTTCTTTTTCTGTACTGGGTGATTTTTGCTGTATTTTCCCAATTTCTAATCTCATTGTAACACATATACTGACTCTTGCCCACCTCTTTTCCTTTCCCTGGGAAAATAACAATGAATAAATCAAGGCTTACTGGTACTAGAAAAAAAAAAACTGCATCTAGGGGGAATGATCAAAGTTAATGCATTCTGATATAAAAGACAGAGAGTTAATGGTCTCTGACATGTCTTCATTTATCCACTAGACTGGCTTTTACAAACTAAAATGAGATAGATTCCATAGAATGAGAGTAGACTACTGAAATTCAACCAAGTAGCAACCTCGGTCGCACTTGCTATGCTCAGTATATGCTACCTACAGGAGAACAGATTAAGAGGGCTTCAGTTATGTGGTAGAATCTGGGAACTATATACTCTTCTGTCTCTTCCAGAAAAGATGATTAGAAGCAGATCACACTGTCTTAGAACAACAACAACAAAAGAGAGAATTCATTTACAGCCTTGTCCCAGAGCTGTATTAACTGTTCCTCTGAAGAGATCTGAGGTGGCTGAAAAACCCACAGAGCATCCTACTAATTTTCTACATAAATGACCATTATGTCCATCAGAGCAGATGAGCAACAGATAGCTAACGTAATAAAGGACTTGGAAAACAAGCATGCACTCCAGAGGCTGGGAAATAAACCCAACACACATTTAGGGCCTGCCACATCTGTAAGATCAACGATCTGGAGCACACAAGGACATTCCCTTTAAAGTTAAGAACACATCTCCTCCACACAAAAAGATAACCAAAATAAAATAAATAGTAAAAACAAAATAAAAATAAAAATTCTTCCACAGTAAAAAAAAAAAGTTCAAATGTGTCTCTGCCACACCTGCCCTACAAAGAATTCTTAAACATATTCTTGACAGAGAACAGAAATAGTGCCCACCAAAACCAAAGGCAAATGTGAACAACATCCCAGTAAAATAACAACAGAACACTAAATCAATGAACAATCCATTGTTAAAATAACAGGACCAAATTACCACCCATTTATATTAACCCTGAATGTAAATGGATTAAATCCATCAGTCAAATGTCATAGATTATTAGGCTGGATTAAAAACACAAAACCCATCTATTTGTTGCCTACAGGAGACATATCTCACCAACAAAGATCAGCAGAAACTATATCTCATGGATTTTGATTTTTTTGTTTCCTGATAATAATAATAAATGAACAAAATAAAAATATGGATGCTCCTACAAGCTACCAAAGTAACTTGTCAATCAGTTGAGGCCAGGATGAGCAGTTCACAGTCAATCTTGAACTGTGATACTGCCTAGAAGTAGAAAAAATCAACAAGAGGACACTGCATAGCATTTGGAACTCAAGAATTAACAGGTCAGATAGATGAAAACAAGGGGAATTACTAGAAAATTGAACAAGTGTTATCTGCTTCCACTATTTTACATTGAAAAACAAGTTTTAGGCTCCAAATAACCTTTTACATAGGTAAACTGGAAAAAAAAATCATAGTCACCCCAAATTGTTTCTGGTAAAAGCTTAATTTCTTTTTCTAGTCTGGGTGGCCCCGCTTCCCATCCAACTCCCTGCTTGTGGCCTGGGAAAGCAGTTGAGGATGGCCAAAGCCTTGGAGCCCTGTGCCCACGTGGGAGACCTGGACGAGGCTCCTGGATCCTGGATTCAGATTGCCTCAGCTCTGGCTGTGGCCACTTGGGGAGTGAAACAGTGGACAGAAGATCTTATCTGTCTCTCCTCCTCTCTGTATATCTGACTTTCCAATAGAAATAAAAAATAAAATAAATCTTTTTAAAAATTAAGTTTGTGTTTCCCAGTGAAGACTTTAATCTCTCAGGAATTGGATTTCACACTTGGCATGAGGTAGGAATCCAACTTAATTTTCTTTTCATATTGATAGTTGTTTGCCACCTGAACCAGAACCTGTGCCCATATGGGATCCCAGTGCATGCAAGGCAAGGACTTTAGCCACTAGGCTATGGCGCTGGGCCTGCAAACTTGAATTTTTAGAATCAATTATTTTTACGACTTTAGGGTAAGGAAAGAGTCCCTAAAGAAGATAGGAACAGTCCCAACATTTTTTAAAATATGAAAATGTTTGCTACATTAAAATAATAGGTTTTATTCATCATGATATTATAAAGAGAATGAAGTAATATGCTGAGAAGATATATCTGCAGCACACCTGAAAAACAAAGACTTCATATGGCAAACATACAAAAGCAACAATAGGAAAAATGCCACCCAATAGCCTTGAAACGGAGATGAAACTTCATTGGAGAATCCTGCCAATTTTAGAGGGCTCGGGCGTGAGATGGCTACAGACTTGTGCTCATCACAGATCTATCCCACAAGCAAAAGTAAAATTCTGCACAAATTCATAGGGTCCATCCAGTAATGTAACTGCCTGCTGGAACAAAAATATCACTCTTCTGATGAGGATAACAGAATCCAAACTTTCTATAATAAAACAGCAACAGTTTCCAAGACACAGTCCAAGACTACTACACTTGCAAAAAGTTGGCCCCATAAGCAGGTTTTCTGTAAAACCTAAACTAAGTTTAGGCTAAACGAAGTTTAAAAAGGAGTAACAATAAAAGAAAATATTTCTGATACAGGACTTCTGAATCAGGATGGACTGCAACACTCATTGGTTCCACTGGAAGATAGCACTGGAAATAGAACCGACCCAGCAATTGCAACCACCAGCTGATTGGGGTGATGGACTGTACAGGGTCCTGTACCTTCAAGAATGCACAAGAATCTGGTCTGGGAACACCTCAGACAAAGTTTCTCTGGGGATCTCCCCAATCGAAATGCTGGACTCAGAATGCTAACCATGAAAAGACAGAGGACAGAACAAGTCAGTCAACTACCTCAGCCATATGTTGACAGCAAAATACTGGGCAAACAGAGACTAAAAGATGGATTATGTCAATCAGTGGATTCTTCAGCGACCTCATCATGCTTGGAATGGCGAGACTGGCAGCAATTCATAACTGTTGAATATCAAAACCACTTGAGCAAGAGCCTTGGAGCATGCCCAACATCGGGGACCTGGGATGGGTGGGAGACTGGGTGGGCTTATCTCTGTATCTCCCCCTTAACCCTAGATACATGAAAAAAATGTGGAAATAGTAGTCTTACCCACTTAAAAATAATTTTTAAAAAGGGGGGACATATCCCAGGTGCCCCCCATTTGACCAACTCCATTAAATGTACTTAGATATATGTGGAGTAAGTCACATGGAAAATGTTACTGAATCAATTTCTAAAATAAGGTTTCGTTAATGACAGGAAGTTAAAGGCAGAAAACATGGAGAGATGAAGTCTTCATTACTACACATGCTTATTTTTGACAGTAGAGGAAACCTTTTACTGATAAGTTACAAAGAAAAGGAAAGTAATTTTTATACATGAAATCGGACACCTTCTGCACAATATCTTCACTTTGCTGTCATCACTTGTACAAACTCTTTGCAGTTCACCTGACCATATCCCAGATCCCTTCTTCCACCTCCGCATCTGTTAGCTTCTCTCCCAGAGTTGTCATCACATGGTGAGGCTCTGCTGTACTGTGAGAAACACTGCCAACTATATCAAACACATGGAACACTTCTCTGATTTTCTTCAGCATGCTCTGTACCTTTCAATTTTTTTTTTGTCATCATTGTCAGAAATTCAGGGAAGTCCATCGTGCTATTATCATCAGCATCTATTTTGTTAACCACGCCCTGTGACTATGCTTCTGTGGGATTCCGCTCAAGAGATCGCATTATATAGTTTCCAAATTCTTTCTTGCTACAGTTCCATCATCATCCTAGACAAGTAGTGAAAAGGCTTCTTTGAATCCTGGAATCTCCTCTTCAGTCAAGGGGTCAGCCATGCTACAAATGCTACTGGTTCCTGAGACACATCCACCAACCACTCAGCTTGCTCACCCCATCAACCTAATTCTCCTCCACCACCCTCAGAGCCTCATAAAACACTTCCCTCCTTAGAAATAGTTTTTTTTTTTCAATCCGCACAGAAAGTATAAAAACTGAAAAACAAAAGATACAAAAGTGAAATTTTCACTGGATGGCTTAGATGAAAGAATTAACAAACCTAAAGAAAGATCAACAGAAATAATCCAATTTAAAGAATAAAAAAGCTAAAACTCAAGCAAAGTGAACTGAGAATCAAAAATTATCAATTACCAACCAGTCTCACATACATAAAGGAGGTCCTGGAGGGAGAATAAAAATAGAACAAAAAATTCCTTAAAGAAGGAATGGCCAAAATTTTCCCAAATTTAAATGAAAAAAATCAACCTACCATTGAACACAAGCTGGAGTTTTAAAAAAAAAAAGTGCACAATTGGTACAAGTTTGTGTAAACGTAAAGGGGAAACTCTTGAGAACAGTACATATGACAGTGAAAAGAGTGACAGCCTCACTTCTAATTTTAAACAACGGAAACTAAAAGAAATCGGAATGAAATCTTTAGTAAGCTGAAGGAAAATGACCCTGAAAATCCATACATCTAAATCTAACAATACCATTCCTCCAAAAAACACATGAATTTAAAGAAGACATTTTCAAATAAACAAAATCAGAGAATTTGATGCCACAGATCTGCTTTAGGAGAAATATTAAGGGATATTCTTCAGGATGAAGGAAAATAATACTAGTTGAAAATCTGAAACTATAGTAATTCTTCCTCACCTGTAATGGTTTTTGTTTTGTTTTGTTTTACCCATTTCAGTTACTCATTGCCAACTCTGATCTGATATGAAAGGCAAAAATTGCAGAAATCAATAATTCTTACATTTCAAATTGTATATCATTCTGAGTTGTAATGAAATCTCATGCTTTCTTATTCTATCCCACCCAGAATATGAGTCATCCCTTTGTCCCACGTATCCACCACCTACTTATTGGTTATTTCTCCGTCTCGGTCATCAGATGAGATGTTGCAGCATCACTATGTTTGTGTTCAAGCAACACTTATTCAACTCAATGATGGGGCAAGAGGAGTGATGCTGGAGATATGGATATGACAAAGAGAAGCTACAAAATGTTACTCTTCAGTGGAAACATGAACCTTCTTGACTAAATAAGGTAAGGGAAAAACTGCTGAGATGGCTAAGATTCATGGTAAGAACAAATCATCTACCTGAAATCATGAATAAAGAAAAATAAATTTGGATTGCTTTTGTTGTAGCATCTCCAAGTATAAGAGTCATAGCCAATATGTGGTAAGTGTTTGGTTAAGATGGAAAAGATATAACACAACAAGGCTATACAAAACTTTAGCAAGGATTCCCAGGGATCAGTGAGATCAAGCCATTTATTGCAAGGAATGGGGTGGTTGGTTAGATAGATTCAGGACAGGATGGAATTGAAAAACACAAAAACTGCTGGAGAGGATGTGTCTGCCAGTGTAACAAGACTAAATATATTTTATATCTCCTTTTCATATTCTGATGACTACTGACCCTGTGACTAACTAGAATGCCTGTTCAAACATATAAATAATGCTTGCTGCGAATTTCAGAAACTGACCTTAAGAGAGCCAGCTGAAGCTGCAAAGTACCCTGGGGGGTTGGATTTATAGTGACAGAACATAAGGAGAAGATTTATCAAGGGCACAGTGAGTACGGGCCATGGGATGGGTGGGTTTCATCCTGATTCAGGAAACACTGGAATGCCTTAGCTCAATCCTTGGCCTCTTTCAGATCCCAATGGAATGACATTTTATAGCTGCTTAGTTTTTACAGAACATGCTGCTATTCCTTCCCCATGACAAAGTCAAGCCATCAAGCAAGGAACTCTGCTGATGTTCAAGACATTCTGTTATCAGACCCACGTCTGTCTCCAGCACAATCTCTGCTACAGCCTCTTCGAAAGCCCAAGACGAGCTTCACCAGCCAAGACAGCAGTTCCTGAGGCTGATGATCTGCTACTGTCTTCCTCATCTGTTGGACAGATTAAACGTTCTCGTTTTCTTTTTCTCAAACCTTGTGCTCATTATTTAAAGACAGGGACTGAGCTGTGGTGCAGCCCACAAGAAGCTGCTGCCACACTCCCAGGAGACTTGAAGAAGCTGATCAAGGAGAACGGGCACTATTCAAAGCAAGTCCTCAACCGCAATGAATCTGCTCTCTGCTGGACAAAGGTGACAGAATCAACATCCATAAAAGCACTAAGAAACACCTGGATGTAAGGCATGGAAGAACAGATTAACTCTGGTACTACATGACAATGCTACCCAGCATAGGATAAATTCACGTGTGGTATAGCACAGCAAAGAATCTGTGCACTTCCAAAAACAAAACACTAAAGTTATCTGCCAGTGTTCCACAAACATACTCAGAGGTAGTGGTTATCTTAATCTGGACATAATGTAGTACAAGAAACCATCTACATTCCTGATATAACAATATTCATCAAAGCTGTGATAGATGGATTAAAACCAGGAACTGTAAATACCCTATTGGAAGAAATTACAGGATATCATAAATAATTTTATATAATAAAATTATTATTTATCATAAATAATTGTAAAGGCTTACTGAGGGTCAGTGGAAAATTAAGAAAATCATGCATGCATGAAGATAAGTTGGTGAAGAACACAATCAATGAAAGCTAAAAGAACATACTCAAGACCATCCAGTTTAAACAGGGACCAGCAGCGTGGCATAATGGGCTAAGCCTCCAAACGCAGTGTTGTCATCCCATATGGATGTTGGTTGCAATCCAAATTACTCCACTTCTGATCCAGCTCCCTGCTTATGGTCTGGAAAAGAAGCAGAGGATGGCTCAAGTCCTTGGGCACTTGAACCCACATGTGAGACCTGGAAGAAGCTCTTGGTTCCTGGCTTCAGACAGCTCAGCCCCAGCCATTGTGGCCAGTTGGGAATCAAACTAAAGGGTAGAAGAGCTCTCTGTCTCGCCTTTGCTCTGTGTAACTCTGCCTTTCAAATAAAAATAAATCTTAAAAGTCTTTTTTTAAAAAGTAATATAGGGCCCGGCGCAATAGCCTAACGGCTCAAGTCCTCACCTTGCATGTGCTGGGATCCCATATGGTGCCAATTCATATCCCAGCTGCTCCACTTCCCCTCAAGTTCCCTGCTTGTGGCCTGGGAAAGCAGTCAAGGACAGTCCAAAGCCTTGGGACCCTGCAATTGCATGGGAGACCCAGAGGAAGCTTCTGACTCCTGGCTTCTGATCGGCTCAGTTCCAGCCCTTGTGGCTATTTGGGGAATGAACCAGCAGATAGAAGAACTTTGTCTCTCCTTCTCTCTACAAATCTGACTTTGCAATAAAAATAAACAAAAAATCAAGGAAGGAAAAGGAAGAAGACGGGGTGAAGAAGAGGATGGAGTGTGGGGAAACATGAGGCAGTTGAGGCAGCGATAGCAAATGCACACCTATGTGATGAGGTTAATGATGTTGATATCAAGAAGCAAGACTGGCAAGAATTATTTCTATGGCACCTTCATCTTCATCCTCCATTAAGTAAATGCTTCTTCTTCAGTCAGTAGGCAAATCTGTGCTCTGCTGCCAGGGTCCAGTGGCCACAGGCTCAGCAGTGACCAGGCACAGCCCAAAAGTGACCTTGGCCTTGTCATTGACGGAGAGCACTAAGCTGCCCCCGCTGGTCCTGCAAGTACAGAATCTAGGGAGTGGATCCTTTTCAGATCCAGAGCCACCTCCATGTCTAATCTCCATCACTGCCACCTTGGGCTGTCATCATGGCTGCAGAGGAAGTGGGGCTTTGGGCTGTCCATAAACTTGTTCATTTCCTTAGTTCCTAGCCTAGTCTAATAATGTGTCTTAGTGTAGATTTTGTGTGCGTGTGTGTGTGTGTGTGAGTGTGTGTGTTCTCTATTTGGCATTCCCTGACTTCTTGAATATTTAGGTTTTGTCTTTCGCCACATTTAAACATCCTTACAAGTGCTCTTTCAACGCTCTTCCTACACCCCTACAGAACTCAGAAAAAGAAAATATTCACTCTTTTGTTATTGCCCCTTAGCTCTCTAAGGATCTGCTCAAGTTTTTTCAGCCTATTTTCTTCCTTTTGTTCAGATGGCATAATTGCTATTGATCCATCTTCAAGCTTACTGATGCTACCCTCAATTATCCACATTCATCTTGTTACTATCCAGCAAGTTTTTCCTTTCAATTATTGGATTTTTAAATTTTATAATTTCCTTTTTTTCCTTGTTCATAGCTTTTTTTTTTTTTTTTTGGTGAGATTTCCTGCTTTTCCCCTTTGTCCGAAGAGAATTTGTGTTTGGTTGTTGAAGCATTTTTTTATGACGGTCACTTCAAAATCTTGCCAAAGAATTCCACTGTCTGATTCATCTCTGTATTGGCATACTTAATTGTCTTTTCTCATTCAAATTATGGGTTTCCTGGTTCTTGGTATGATAATGTTTTATCGTTAGATAGTTTAGTTATTGTGTTGGCAGGGGAGACTTCAATCTATTAAATCTTTGTGATTTATTTCTAATGACAGTTGAATTCTGAGAGCCCTTGCACTGCTATTCTGGTCTGCCTGGTCCTTGTGATGCTAACAGGGTTCCTGCTCAGTTCCTGCTGCTGCCATCTGCAGAGGCAGGAGGGGCTTCCGTGTGCCACTTGCTGTTGCTGAGTGATCATGCTAGGGTAGGGGAGAAAACAAAATCCACCAGGCATGGGTCTTCTTATGCCACTGAGGAGAGGGCAGAAAGTCACAGGGTTTCTCCAACCTTGTCACTGTGGATAGAGAAGACTGCCTGTTGATGCCCTAGTGTGGGGTAGAATCTTTGGGCTTCTAGAGTTTCACAGATGCCCCTGTTGCCAACAAACTAGATTGCCTACTGGGTGGGGGTGTGAAGCAGGGATTGCAGTTCCTACTAGGTCTCTGCTGGGCTCCCCACGCTCCTGGTTGTGTGGCGAGAGAACAGGCCTTTCCTGGGTTCAAAAGTCTTCGTCTTGTGAGGATTCCAGATTTCAGGCCTCTCTGGCACCCAGGTCAAAGGTTTAAGAGAGATAAAAAGAAGATCCAAGCAATTAATGTTGTCATTCTGAATGTCCTCAGATTCCCTACCAATCTCATCTACTTTCTCACTCTCAGAGTCCTTTCATCATTGTTTATTCAATATTCTTCAAAGGGTGTTTAGTTGTCTTAGAAGGGAAGAGCATGGAAAAGTACGTGAACTCCCTCTTGGTTCACAATTAGCAGAATCTTAAATATATGGTTACATGAAAAATTAAATATCTAATGCATGAAAATCTGAATTTATCAAAATTCTAGTGAACTATAATTTCAACACAACTGAAAAGCATGATGTCAATACAGTCTTTCAGACTGCTAAGACCTTCTATGGAATTTAGCTTTAGAAATGAAAAAAGCAGGATGGTAGACTAAAGCTTTTCCTGCAGGCGCTAGCAGCCCATAGGGCACCAGTTGGTGTTCCAGACGCTCTACGTTCAATCTAGCTCCCTGCTCATGTTTGGGAAAGCAGAAGGCAATGGCTCAAATCTTTGGGCCCCTTATATCCACACTGGCGATCAGGAAGTAATTCCTGGTTTTGGATTGGCACGGCTCTGGCCACTGCCGTCATTTGGAGTGAATGGAAGACCCCTCTGTGTCTCTTACCTTTGTAACTCTGCCTTTCAAATAAACTTTAAAAAAAATAATAAAATTTTTAAAAATTCACTATCGGTTCCATTAGTTGCAAAATTCTAACATGATTTTAACAAATTTCCAGATGTTAATAGGTAGAAAGAAAAAAATAAACATCCCTATTCCAAAATACTTCTGACTATAATCATTTTTGTCTGGTGCCATGTGATGGTACAATTCTCTCTAGAACCTTGGACTTGCATGTCATAAAATAAATTGATGCAGGAGTTTGGCAGAGCAATTAGATGCTGTGCATCTCACGTCAGAGTGCCTAAGGCCTAGTTCCACTCTGCCTTCCAATTCTAGCTTCCCCTGATGGACACTGCAAGGCAGAGGTCCCTGCCACTCCCTTGGGACAGTTAACCTGAGTTAACTTCCTGGATACTTGTTCTAAATCCTGTCTGTTGCTGATACTCAATTAGTCTCTCTCTCTCTCTCCTCATTTTTCCCCTTCTCCCCTTCCTTCTTTTTGTTCTCCTCCTCCCTCCCCTCCTTCAATCTCCTTTCCAAACAAATACATTTTTAAGACATATTGTAAAAAAGTTACTGATTTAGGTGCCAAGAGTGAAAACTCAGTCATGATTTAAAAAAAAAACTGGGGAGAAAAAAAATTTATTTCTTCTAAGATGTAAACAGAAACTTGATGAGAAGACAGGGTGGGAAAATGATAAAAGTGAGGGCCAGTGCAGTGGCACAACAAGCTTATCCTCTGCCTGCAAGTGCTGGCATCCAAGATGGCCACTGCTTTACTTCCAATCCAGCTCCCTGTTTACAGCCTGGGAAAGCAGTAGAGGATGACCCAAGGCCTTGGGACCCTGCACCCACACGGGTAGCCATTGCGGACATATGGGGAGTGAAGCAGCAGATGAAAGATCTCTCTTTCTCTCTTTCTTTCTATGTAAAAATATGTAAAATCTCAAAAAAAAAAAAAAGCCAAGAAGGACAGGGGCAGAGCAGTGCGATCTGAGGATGGCTGATGCCCACAACATGAACACTGACAAGGACAGGAGCCTCTGATAACCACCTTTTATGTCTATTTACTTACTTGCATTAATTTGAAAGAGCAACAGAGAGAGAGAGAGTGAGACAGCACTTCTACCCATTGATTCACTCTCCAAATGCCTGCAACAGCTAGAGTAGGGCCAAACTGAAGCCAGATCTGGATATACCATGTAAATGGCAGAGATCCAAGTATATACCATGTAGATGACTGAGATCCAAGTACTTGAGCCATCATCTACTCTTCCCAGGTTGCTAATTAGCATAAAGTTGGATTGGAAACAGAATCGCTGGATCTTGGTACCAGGCACTCTTATATTAGGATGTGACAGCTTAACCCCCAAGGAACATGTATTCATGTTCCTGTAATTGCATTCACTAGGAAGGGAAAGAGGCATAAATAACCACCCAGCTTGTTATCATGCAAGCTATGGTCAGCCACAAGACTCTAACCTGAACTGTCTCATAGGTACCAATGGTAATAAGAAACATAGTAGGGGTTGGCATTATAGCATAGTGTATTGAGCTACCACCTGCAATGCCAACATCCCATATGAGCACTAGATTGAATCCCATTTGCTCCACTTCCAGTCTGCCTCCCTGTGGATTTGTCCAGGAAGGCAGTAGAAAATGGTCCAAGTACCTCGACCACCCTACTTCATCTAGGAAGGCCTACAGGAAGCTCCTGATTCCTGGCTCCTGGCTCCTGGCTTCAGCATGACCTAGCTGCAGCCATTGTGACCATTTGGGGAGTGAGCCAATGGATGGATGGATGCTTACACTCTTTCTCCAACTCTGCCTTTGAAATAAACAAATAAATCTTTTTTAAAAATAAGCCACTAGCAACAACAGAGAGACTACCTGGAGAGAACCAGTACAGGGAAGAAAAGAGTAGAGATGATTTGAACTTTCATCTATTGAAGAACATCATAACTGGGCTTTGAGAATCCTTCCAACAGCTTTTTTAATTCTGGTTTTTCAGAATGTTGACATTTAAATTCCCTATATAATGTAATTAATTTATTTACTTACTTTTTAGATTTATTTAATTTAATTTGATTGAATTTATTTAATTGAATTATATATGTATACACACACACATATATATATACATATATACACACACACACACAGACATATTCTGGGGGTAGATGTTTTGGTACAGTGAGTCAAACTGCCACTTGGAATGCCTGCATCCCTTTTCCAGGTGCCTGGTTTGAGTCCCAGGTGCCCTGCCATCTGCGCCTTGGAGGCACCAGGTAACCTCCCAGGTACTTCAGTTCCTGTTCTTCATGGTGGTGGCGGAGAGGGTGTGGAGATATTCCAGGCTCCTGGCTTTGACCTGGCCTAGACCCAGCTGCCATACGCATTTGGGGAAGGAACTGGCAGATGTAAGATGTCTTTCTCTCTCTCTCTCTCTCTCTCTCATTCTTCCTTTCAAACTCTCTCTCTCTCTCTCTCATTCTTCCTTTCAAATACATATACCTTTTTTCATACTTTTTGCTGAATATTTAAAAAATTTAATGAGACCTAGCATATACTTTATCATATATGAAGGGAATAAATGAAATGCAAAATAAAACCTTAAACTCAGTCTGGTTTGTTAATAAAAGTTGTATTGACAGCTTTGATGTGTTACTCAACTTTAAAGGTAAGAGGCGACATTAAGGAGTCTCACAAAGCAGAAAACAAGTTAAATTAAGATAGTATCAAAAACAATCCATCTTGATGGAATAAGGTATCTGCCGCACACAGTCAGAAAGCCCCAGAGATCTGATTGTGTAGGAGTAGAGATGCACAAGGTAAAAATCAAACAGAATTTCAAATGACTGCACCCAATTCCAAGACTGCAGAGCTAACTATTTCAAAGAAATGACAGAAGTCTTCCTGCTTGCTTTCTCCCAGACAGCAGGTATATCCCGCCCCCACAGAAGCCATGGATGGCAGCCCTACCTGATGACTGCTGCCCGTGCTCTACAGAAGGGCCCAGCAAGTAGTGGTGGAGGTGGGGGCATCTATGGAGAACACAAAGTCAAAGAAGAAGAACTAGGGAACAGTAGCCACTGCTCTTCCCAGGCTGTCCCCAGTAGGCATGCCCGGGTGATGCCAAGGACAGACTCACTTGGAGAATGGTAAGGAGCAGCAGCCACAGGCATCTGCAGGGTGCTGGTTTCTCAGTGTCTTCCAGAGCAGTAATCTAATTTACAGTCAAGGAGCTCCTCTGAGAGGTCTGCAAGTCTCCTGTGTCCATCCATAGTACTCCTCCTTCTCATGGAAGAGAAAACTAAAAAGGGAAAGTTCCTCAAGGGCACACAGGAACTGTCCTTGATGGACAGTCTGTGAAAGGCCACCAGAAAAAAAAGGAGGGGTCCAGATTACATAAAGTACCTATAGTTAGGTCATGCGGTATCTCTCTCAACTTCCAAATTAGGTAAGTTTAAATCATTACATCATAACACACAATATGATATGGTATTATATTATTTGATTGGTGTTATATTTATTTGAATTATCTTTTTAGAAAAACATGCAGTATACAGTCATTATGTATAGTTATCCTAACTGTATCTGCGTAGTTACTTTCAGCCTTTGCCTATCTCTCCTTTCTCCCTACTTTCCCCAGTCTCTGGTAACCGCCATTCTACTTTCAGCTTCCACAAGACCACATACGAGCAATATCATGCAGGATTATGCTGTCTTGCTGAGCCTGGCTTCCTTCAGTTACATAACTGTATTCATCTGCTTTTTGTTACTTTAACTAAAATACCCAAGAGCAGCAACTTGGAATGGGAAAGGTTTATTTCGGCTAGCAGTTTGAAGGTTATAGTTCAAGCCTGGGAGGCTCCACAGCTTGGCAGCGACTGGAGACTGGTGATAGTGTGTGCCGAGGAACAATCAAATGGAAGCTAAGAAGCAGAAAGGGGGCAGCTAGCAAGCCTGAACTCAAACAATCAGCTTTATAACAATCACCACCTAGGGCACACCCCCAAGTGACTGAAAGATCTCCCACCAGACCCACTTCTTACATGCCACCATAAGATCAAGTCTCCCTCCTTAGTCCATCAGCCGCAACATTAACCCACCGGAGTTTAAACAGAGACATGAATTTTGGGAAGACAACTCTTCCTCAACTCATAATAGTAACTTAACAATCTCTAGTTCACCCACATTGTTGCCCATGACAAGATTTCATCCATTTTATGGGTAAATAATATTCCATTTTGCATTTTATAACATGTCTTCTTTGTCAGATCTATGTTAATAGACCATTAACCTTTATATATTAAAATCTTGTTTAACCTTACCTAGTCTTAGTTCTACAAGCTCTTATGTTAGACTACCACCATGGTCTCTGTAGCCCTAGCTCCTGGCTCAGCACTCTTCTTCCTGTGATTCCATGCTGTGGCTGCGTGATTGTCTGTACAACTTCTCCCCCTTCTGGTTGGAGCAGTTCCCAGGATTAGGGAGACACCAGGAGTCCCATAAGGCTAGGCTGTTGTTGGTGCTGATCTTTCCAGAACCTGTTGGCTGTTAAGTCTGAGGGCTGCATGAACCTATTTTGACCCATATGAATGCCAAAATTGGTATTATTTTCCTGTGGGACCAATGCAATGCACTGAGCTCAGTGAGTTCGTTCCCAGCCCAGCGCACTATTGTCCCTGCAGTGTTAAACCCTTTGCCACACTGTACAAAATGGAGCCTGATGTGCCACTACCAGAGTTCTTGATCTGTTGGCCATCAGGTCTTAGGACTACTAGGACCTATCTTGGGTGCAACCTGTAGGGTCCCATGTTGTTGCAGTTCACTGAGCCAGAAATGAGTTCATCCCAGCTCAATGCATGCGCAGTCCTGCCCCATAGCCTTTGTCTCTAGACAAAATGGTTGCCCAATTCAGCTCTAGGGGGCAGACTGATCTGTGAAATCCACCCTGTTTCTGCACTGCCCTTAATGGGACCTGCCACTCTGTCTCTGCTCCTGGTCAAATCAAACAGACCAGCAGGATGAGCAGTTCTTTGAAAGGATTCACCTCCTGAGCTCCCTGTGAATGTCCCTTCCCACCTTGTTGCTGGTGGAGTTGTAGCTGCCACTGCAATTCAGATCACCACTTGCTGAATGTCACTGGGGTATTGGTCACTGTAACACTGCACCATTGTGTCCGCTGCTTTCCTGTGTCTGTCAGTCTCCAGGTGCCCCTCTGCTGTCCTTCTGTCCTCTCCTACTTCCTGGAGTGTGCCCTCTCTGCTTCACACTGGCTAATGTTTCTCCATATGTTTGGACATATCCTTACCCTATTCCACCAGCTTGATTCCTAAAAGTTGGATTTTTCTTTAAAATCTAAGAAAGTTTCTAGACTATGACCTGGTCAATTTGCACATGGTACATTCTTTCTTCCTGAAGTTCAAAATACTCCAAGAAATAGTTTATGGTTCTGTCCCTTTGTCCTCTGCAGAGGCTCCTGCAATCCACATTTCATTCAGATTTTCTTATCCTCAATATTAATATGTTACTGCTATTAACTGGGGGTTATTTTATTCAGTACCTCTTTCTGGGTTACCTCCATTATCTACATGTCCTTAAATTCTGCATTAAACTCTAAGGCTTAAAGAGTGGTTATTCACTCAAGTTCATTTACTGAAGTATGAAAAACAAGGTAATTTTATACACAAATCTTCAATTTAGTGTTTCCTTCGAAGAATGTAAGATAGGCAGGGCTGGTGTGGCGGGCCACAAGTTAAGCTGCCACCTACAAAACCTGCATCCTGTACTTGGGCAGTGGTTCAAGTCCTGGCTGCTCCACTTCCAATCCAACTCTCTGCTAATGTATATGGGACATAAGTAGGTAATGGTCCAGTACTTGATCCCTGCCACCCATGTGGGCAACTTGAATGGAACTCCAGGATCCTGACTTCTACCAGGTTCACCCAGGCTCTGCTGTAACCATTTAGGAAGCAAACCAAGCGATGGTTGCTTCTTTCTCCCTCTCTCCTTTCTCTATCCCCCACCTACCTCTGTCATTCTAATCTTCAAATAAATAAAATCCTTTTAAAAAAGAAGAGAAATTAGGGTAGATAAGCTGGTCAGTGTTGTACTAAGGCATCTCAAAGGAAGGCAGACCATCTTTG
Organism: Ochotona curzoniae; assembly: GCF_017591425.1. Taxonomy (NCBI): domain Eukaryota; kingdom Metazoa; phylum Chordata; class Mammalia; order Lagomorpha; family Ochotonidae; genus Ochotona; species Ochotona curzoniae. The sequence goes on along the minus strand of NW_024466607.1, from coordinate 18,022,158 downwards.
CCCTAAAAACCACAAGTTTCTTTCACACTGATGTTTCTCCCTTTCACATTTCCAAAGCAAATAAACAATAAAATCAAATCAGTCAGAAGAAGCAGCACCCAACAACACTCTTTCCAACAGACCTAATGAGTCTTACTTAATTCCTTTTGCAGTGTCATTTCAGCTTCTGCTTTTGAAATCCTCACTACTGAAAAAATTTTCTGAGTCTTTTGTGGGAATCAAAGAAAGAGATCAATGACATAACGAATTAATATGAAAGGACATTTCAAACACAGACATCATCCAGCACCAACATGGAGCAGAAAATTCTGCCTTCAGTGAAGTATTTGATCAATTGTTGGATGTCAACATCATTATTTAATTAGGCACTTGTCTGTTTTTTGCATAAAAGGATAGATCACTGTATTATATGGAGAAGTGAATTTAACAACTTCTTCCCAACAGAACAGAACAGAACTTTGTCCTCAAAACACTTTAACCATCTAAACTCTAAAATATCAAGCTAAGGGTCTTGTGGGGTGGCTCTTAGGCAGCTGATCCTCAGTCTACAGTGGCAGCACCTCCTATGAATGTCAGTTCATGTCCCCAGCTGCTCCACTTCTAACCCAGCTCCGTGCTCATCTGAACCTGGGAGACCTGCAGGAAACTCCTAGTTCTGGGGCTTTGGATCGGCTCAGCTCCTGCTTCAGCCATTTGGGGACTGCACCAGTGAGTGGAAGATCTCTCTCTGTTTTTCCTCCTCTTTGTAAATCTGCCTTTCAAGTAAAAATAAATCTTTTTTTTTAATTAGCAAGTTGTCAGGGTGGGCATTGGCTCAGTGGCTAAAACACTGCTTGGGATGTCCATATCCTGCATCCGAGTGCCTGGGTTTGGTCTGCCTTTGCTTCTAATTGCAGCAAGTGATGGCCCAAGTGCTTAGGCTCCTGCCACCCGCCAAGGGAAGAAATCTCTCTCTCTCTCTCTCTCTCTCTCTCTCTCTCTCCATCTATCGATATCTGTTCAAGTCCCTCTATCTTTCAAATGCATAAAAACAGTTAAATTTTAAAGATTTATTTGCTTTTATTGGAAAGGCAGATCTACAGAGAGAAGGAGAGATAAAGGTCTTCCATCCACTGGTTCGTTCCCCAAGTGGCCACAATGGGCTGGAGCTAAACTGATCTAAAGCCAGGAGTTTCTTCTGGATCTCCTATGTGGGTGCAGCATCCCAAGGCTTTTGGCTGTCCTCGACTTGCTTTCCTGAGCCAAGGCAGGGAGCTAGATGGGAAGTGGAGCAGCCAGGACATGAACTGGTGCTCACATGGGATCCCAGCATTTGTAAGGCAAAGAGTTAGCCGCTAAGCCATCGCTCTGGGACCAAAATTAAATATATATTTTTTTAAACTGCAAGCCATGGGACCCAGCATGATAGCCTGTTACAACAACCTCACACGAGAAATCATTCCCATGCAAAATAACAGATTGGAATTGTCCATTGACATAGCAGTCAAGATACTACTTGGAACACCTGCATCCTATATTTAATAACCTTATTTTGAGTTCCAGCTCTGCGGCTTCCTGCTGATTGCACCCTGGGAGGCAGCAGGTGCAAGTACTGGGATCCATACTATCCCCTTAGGAGATCCAGATGATGTACAAGGCTCCAGGTTTTGCCTTGGCCCAGCCTTTGCTGTGTGAGCATTTAGGCAGTGAATCAGCAGAAGCAAGATCTCTTTGTCTCTTTGGCTCTCAACAAGTAAAAAAATGAAACAAAATAATAAATTGACTTATGTACAAAGGTTCAGAATCGCTTATTCATAATAGTTAAAGACTGGAAACAAGTTAAAGGTCCTCAGTGAAAGACATCACAGGCAAACTGTGGGTTACGGTTCAATAATAGAAAGAAATAAAGTACTCATACATGTTACAACAAGAATATTTCTGAGAAGACCACATGTTAAGTAAAGAAGCCAATTGCAAAAGACCCTATATTATATGACTCCATTTATGTACACTTTCCAGGATTAGCAAATCCAGAAGAGATAGAAAGCAACTGTTTAATAAGTACAGTTTTTCTTCCATTATGATGACTGTACAATCTGAGAACACATTAAAAACACACACAAGATGAGAGGCAATGTTATGGTGTAGTCAGTTAAGCCACCACCTGTAATGTCAACATCTCATATGGATATTGGTTTGAGTCCCAGCTGCTCCACTTCTGATCCAGCTCCTGGCTAATGTGCTTGGGAAAACATCAAAAAATGGCCCAACTGCTTTGGCCCCTGCACTCATATGGCCTTGCTTTGACTTGGCCCAGTCCTGGCCTCGGCAGTCTTTGAAAACTGAACGAATGGGTACAAGAACACTCTGTTCCTCCCTCTCTATACTCTACCTTTCAAATCAATGAAATAAATCTTTTAAACAGGAAAATGACATTTTTTCAAGAAGTAAATTTCATGGTATGTGAACCATATCTTGAAACTATTGCTAATTCTTTTTTTTTTTAAGATTTATTTTTATTATTTTGTTATTGGAAAGGTGGATGTACAGAGAGGAGAGACAGAGAGGAAGATCTTCCATCCGATGATTCACTCCCCAAGTGAGCGCAACGGGCCGACACTACGCCGATCCGAAGCCAGGAGCCTCTTCCGGGTCTCCCACGCGGGTGCAGGTTCCCAAAGCTTTGGGCTGTCCTCGACTGCTTTCCCAGGCCACAGGCAGGGAGCTGGAAGGGAAGCGGGGCTGCCGGGATTAGAACCGGCGCCCATATGGGATCCCGGGTGTGCAAGGTGAGGACCTTTAACCACTTGCGCCACCGCGCCAGGCCCGCTAATTCTTTTTTTTAAGGATTTATTTATTTTTATTACAAAGTCAAATATAGAGAGAGAGGAGGAGAGACAGACAAAAATATCTTCCATCTGATGATTCACTCCCCAAGTGATTGCAATGGTTGAGCCGATCCAAAGCCAGGAGCCAGGAGCTCTTCCGGGGTCTCCCACGCGGGTGCAGGGTCCCAAAGCCTTGGGCCGTCCTGGACTGCTTTCCCAGGCCACAAGCAGGGAGCTAGGTAGGAAGTGGAGCTGCCGGGATTAGAACTGGCGCCCACATGGGATCCCGGTGCGTTCAAGGCGAGGACTTTTAGCAGCTAGGCCACGCCGCTGGGCACCCATATGGGATCCTCTTAAAGCCATACATTGACTATATCAGTCACTCCTTGTGGAAAGAAGACTAATTCGTCCAAGCATAAGAATCGGCCCATTCTGAGATGTTTAAGGGATGCTTCAGAACAAAGCAGAAAAAAATTTTCCCCATCTGGACTAGGAGTTGGGTATTTGAACTCCAGAATTCTCCACTAACCTGTTGTTAATTCTGAATAAGCAAAAATTTTCAATAGAGAGTACAAAATTTGGTGTTACAAGAACAAGAGCAATGGGCCTGGAGTCCAAAGGCAGCTCATTTGGGTTGCCTCTTTGGTGGAGGCTGGGAGTGAGGCACTCACTGGAAAGAAGCACAAAGGGACTTTCCATAGCAATGAAAAATTTGCATCTTGAGGAGGTGGTGTTTACATGGATGCTTAAATTTGTAGAAATTCATTGAACTATATTGCAATCTGTGCATTTTACTTAAATTTTTTGAAATGTTAAGCAACAAGAGAAAACCAAGCCAAAAGCAGCATCTCTAATAAAGACGCTTTCCTGAGTCCCACTTTTTTAACAAGGCTAATTCAGCTGCCCCTTCCTGTGCTCCCCACCACACTCTACAACTATTCCAACAAAGGGTTTGACTTGGCCCACTACACCTAATGCAACTATTCCAACAAAGGGGTTTGACTTAGCCCACTACACCTAATGCAACTATTCCAACAAAGGGGTTGACTTAGCCCACTACACCGAATGCAACTATTGAACTTACTTGTCTGCCTCAACAGATGGTAAACTGTACAGACCAAGTCTTCATGGTTCTATTCCCCTAACATCTACAATACCACAAAAAGAATGAACCAAAATGAAATGTAATGGTGAAAAGACAGTGATGGCAGCAAGAGGGAGATAAGATTTCTAAGAATGTGACATAATCACACGTGCACATAAATGACTACAGCACAAAACGCAACCACCAGCTGTAGGATCCATTTATAAACCACATCCACCCTTTGGAGATCACCTTCGTCCCATATACAACTGCCCCTTTTTTATTGTTTCTTTTGATCAGTTTACACCCAGATTTGGGCTTGGGCTTGTAGGGCATGCCTTCCCAGTGTGACAAGAAATCTGTCCATTATTCTCCTCTAACCTCAACCCAACAGGTGTTCCAGAATAGAAGCATTCAGGAGCCATTCCCACAGTGAACTTATGTTCCATGAATGGTTAATTGCAATGACAGCAAATCAGTTTTCCAAGAAAGGTTTTCTTTGCTTCTTATTTAGGGAATTCAACTCTAATCTCTTCAAGACATGTGCCAAAGTGAGATTTATCATCCCCATAATTATCTTAATTTAATAAATATTAGTTTCTGGAAATTTCACATTATAAAGTTAGTCATGGCTGAGTGCTCCAGGAAGACCCTAGCATGCTACAGTGATCAATAAAACGCTAACAAGCATCAGCAGCCTTGCAGGTGCTGCAGGGGAAAGTAGAATCCAAAAACTCAGTGTGCTTCACAGATGTGACCGTCCCTTCAACGCTTTCATCTTGCTACTCGGTCACCTACATTTACTGACAGCCTTAGCCTGGGTTAATTGTGAAATTCCTTCCTTCCCAACCAGCACCTCTGTCCACAAAATACATGTCGAAAAGATGGACTCATTTGCTCAGTGGTAAAATTGAGATGGACCCATGTTCTCTAGGAAACAGGTCAAAAGTCCCTAAGAATCAAAAGTCTTTGTCAATTTTGACACAAACTGTCTCGGTAGCATGCCTTGATCTAAGCTGACATGAAATTACATGTTGTCATCTCCCCATTAGTTAAAAGACTCACCGTTGCTTGATGACAAAGAGCTGTTAGTAGTCTTACACAACACATACTATAGGCAGTGGGTCATTTTCTGAGTATCTAAAACTTTCGAACATTGAACTATACCTGACACCAAATATTTTATTATTCTTATTTTTTAATTTTTCATCTTATTTGAGAGAAGGAGAGTAGGACGGAGGTAGAGAGGGAGTTTCTGTTCACTAGTTCACTCCCCCAAATGCCCATAAACAGCCAGGACTGGACCAGGCTGAAGCTAGGAGGCAGAACTCAATCCAGGTCTTCCCTATAAGTGATAAGGACCCACGTCCCTGAGCCATCTTCTGCTGTCTTCCAGGTGCACATTAGCACGAAGCCAGAATTGGAAGCAGAGCCAAGATCTGAACTAGGCAGGACAATATGGAATGTGAGCTATCTGAGTGGCACCTCAGCCACTGTGCCAAACACCCACTCCTGGCCTCAGTTACTCTAGATGCAGTATTGTGCGCCAAAGCCCGTCAGAAAGCCAGCCGCATCAATGTGCTGTATCTCTACAGTGGCATTTCTGGCTCTGTATAGAAAGAAGATGCACACGGTAACCTCTGGTTGTCTGACACAGGTGACAGAGTAAGGACCAAGACACATCTGCCCAACCATGTGTTCTTGACTCAGAGCACCACTTCATCCAGGCAGCTTACATCCCAACATCCCCGGTTCACAGGAGGCACAGCTTAGCTATGACTTTTCCCTTGGAGACAAGTGTTAGAAGACAGTGAGATGGACAGGACCCTGATGGCAGAGCTCTGAGAGCACCTGGTTCTGTCCAAGGAAACAGAAGCTTCTGGGACAATCATAGCTGAGTGTCATCTGCCATGCATGTCAAATCAGAGAACTCTGATCTTCAGTTAATCATACCAAGATCTGGAGGTTGCATGGAACTACCAACCTGATCTCAGAGTATAGCAAACAGAACAGTGTATTCCTATAAGCAGATCACTACATGAATTTCCACAGTTCAAACTCAATCATAACCAGCATCCAGGCCCAACGCTAGCTTATATTTAGCACGGCAGAAACCTCTATAGGCTGCCTTCCAAATTATCTTTCTCTCTCTCCAACAAGGTAACCACAAATCCTAGCCTCTAGAAGTCTAATTCCTCCAGCTAGATTATTAAGTTAAATTTCTCAGACTTTTTGGCTATTATATAGACCCAAGGTTAGTACTGGCCAAGCTTCCTACCTGCTGAAGGTAAAACTACAAAACTAGTTGCAAAAGAGCTGCAACGCAACAATCAGATACAACGCAAGGAGTACACATCCTGAGCCTGACCCAGAGCCGCTTCAAAACTGAACCCCGACAGAAGAGAAAAAGCAGCAAACCTCACTTGCAATAGAGAGCTCAGAAGCTTAATTTGAGCAAGACATTTTAAATATATGTATCACTGAAAGCTTGTAAAATGTTCTTTTGGATTGATATAAAATTCACATAACAGAAAAATTCGTCATTTCAACCATTTTAAAATGTATAATTCAGTAGCATATTCATAGAGTTTGTACAGCCTTCACCACTCATTGCATAATATTTCTAGCACACCAAAAAGAACCCTTGTCCTGTTAACAGCCTTCCCTAGCGTCTCTGCTCACCTCCTCCTGGTGATCAATCGTGTAATTCCCCATCGATTTGCCGATCTGGATAGTTCCTATAAATAGAGTCCTACATCATGCGATCTTTTTCTGTCTGGCTTCTCTCACTTAGCATCCTGTTTTCAAGGTTCACACATGTTACGGAATTTTTTCATGACTGAATAATATCCCATTGTAGGGATGTATATCAGTGCGTTCACCCATTCGTCAGCTGATGGACACTTGAGTATTTCCTCCTTTAAAAACAACAACAAAAAAATTCATTTCTTTAACTGAAAGAGTGAAAGAAAGAGAGAGATCTTCCATCTGCTGCTTCACCCCATCTGGTTCCCTTCCATCTGAGTCGCCCACATTGGTGGCAGGGATCCAAGTGTTTGAGCTGTCTTCTGCTGCCTTCCCAGGCCTGTAAGCAGAGGGCTGGATTTGAAGCAGATCACCTTATATGCTACTCCAACCAGGGCTACGCCAACCAGGGCTCTAATTTGGGATGCTGATATCGTAAGCAGTGGCTTAACCCACTGTACCACAAAAGCAGCTCCTCCTCCTTTTGATTATTATAATACTGCTGCTGTGGGCAGACATGAGTACTTGTGTGAATGTTTTTGATTCTACTGAAGATACACCTGGACATGACATTCTTGGTTTATAGTGCGGCTTTAATATTTTTGAGGAATTACAAGGCTGTTTTATAAAATAAGCCTAGCATTTTCTACACAGCTTCTGCAAAAGGTTCATGGAATGTGTATATTAAGAAAAACACATGGGCTTGGCATGATAGCCTAGCGGCTAAAGTCCTAGCCTAACATGAGCCAGGATCCCAAATGGGTGCCAGTTTGTGTCCTGGCTGCTCCATTTCCCATCCAGCTCCTTGCTTTTGGCCTGGGAAAGCAGTCAAGGACGGCCCAAAGCCTTGGGGCCCTGCACCCGCGTGGAAGACCCAGAAGAAGCTCCTGGCTCCTGGCTTCAGATTGGCTCAGCTCCAGCCACAGCAGCCATTTGGGGAGAGAACCATTAGATGGAAGATCTTCCTCTCTGTCTCTCCTTCTCTCCGTAAATCTGACTTTCCAATAAAGATAAATACATCTTTTTTTAAGAATCATATATGAAGGAGCTGGTACAGCACAACAGGATATCCACACTTCCTAACAGAGTGCTGGTTCAATTCCCACCTAATCTGCTCCCAATCTAGCTTCCTGCTAACATACATCCTGGGAAGTTAGCTCAACTACTCAAGCCTCTGCCACCCACATAGGAGACACGTACAGGCTCTCAGCTTCAGCCTGGCCCAGCCCTGGCTGTTGTGGCATTTTAAGGGTGAACCAATAGATGCAAGGCACGCTCTCCTCTCTCTCACTCACTCTCTCACTCTTGCCTCACCTCCATCATTCTTCCAAATAAATAAATCTTTAAAAATATTATATATACATATAATTTTTGAAGATTTATTTACTTATTTATTTATATCTATCCCCGAAAAAAATCTCAGTTAGCTAATGTCTCCAAGCCTCCCTTTTTTGCCGCTGAACCACGGCGATAACAGTGCCTCCCTTCGAGACTACAAGGATTAAATGTAATAACTTATGCAAAGTATAAGTAGCATTTATCACATACAATGCACTCAACAAATGTCATCTGTTATTAATTTTAATACATGTTAAAATTACTTTGAGTCATCTTTTAAGCATCGTAATTTTCTGTGAGATCCTTTTTGCCCCTCTTATCCATAGAAAATAGAAACAAGCAAATAAACAAATGACAGTTTGAGCTCAGGATAAACTACCTAAGGAGAAACCTAAAGGATTAAAGAGACAAACCAGAAGCCACAAATGCTAAGAAATGTTCATTTTCCCATCTCTTGGGCAAAACTCTTGTCCAGTGGCACCGAGCTTTTCAAGCTAAGCAGTTGCCTTCTCCAGGACAATTCACTGGACAGTTCCTGTTCCTTTGCATGCTGGGAGGGCAGCACTCGAATGTCAAATAACAGGAATTGGGAAACCTGAGTTTCGGCTGTAATTCTACCACTAATTGTGTAACCCTGAAGATTTGTCCTGTTTCTCTGGCCCTTGGCATCCTATCTCGGGAACAAAAGAAAGAAGGAAAGGAGAAGAACAGAAAGGGAGGAAGAGAGGAATGAAGACTTGAATGAAGACTTCAAGCTATGGAGGGAGAACAGAAGAAACACAAAGAGGGGTCTAGGAAAAAGAGGATAAAAAAACCGTCCTTCCAATTCTGTAAATTTGATTGCTTGGGACTACATTTTGAAGTCCCTTTTCATTTCTACTTGTAGCAAGCAGGATCGTTTCAGCCAATGTCAGCCTATTGGTGTGTGCTAATCTGTGTGACAACACTTTTAGCACATTTGGCTGTTCAGAGTAATTCCTAACCCTCAAAACCACATTTCATAACTTGTTTAGCATATCTTCCCAAGGGACAGAAGGTTCTAAGCCAGGCTGAAAAAGACATGGTTGGGAGATCAAAATATGTGAGGACGAAACCATATCTCACAGGTGTGCACACCTTGCCAAATCACACCAAGCAGAAAACAACAAAAACAATGCTTTAAAGTTCAGTTCCTGGGCCTGGTGCATTAGCTTAGTGGCTAAAGTCCTCATCTTGCACTTGCCAGGATCCCATATGGGCACTAGTTCTAATTCCAACAGCCCTGCTTCCCATCCAGCTCCCTGCCTGTGGCCTGGGAAAGCAGTCAAGGATACCCCAAAGCCTTGGGACCCTGCACCCATGTGGGAGACCTGGAAGAGGCTCCAGGCTCCTGGCTTCGGATCAGCACAGCTCTAGCCATTACAGCCGATTAGGGAGTGAATCAGTGGAGGGAAGATCTCCCTGTCTCTCCTCCTCTCTGTATATCTGCCTTTCCAATAACAATAAATCTTTAAAAAAAAAAAAAAAAGTTCTGTTCCTGCCACCTCTGTTGGGGTAGTTAGACATCTTGCTCATTGACTCAGTAAGAAGCCATACACTGAACCTAAGATGCACCCAACTCTAGGCCCTGGGAATACAGCAGAGGACAAAATAAGGCTCCTATTTCAGGAAGCTGCCCTGAGTGAGTGGGGAAGATGCCCAAAGACACACGAGGAAGACATGTGTTGCACACATTTGCAAGTATACATATGTAGGAAAGCATATTGGATGGCACTGTGGGAAAAGCTACAGCAGAGAAAGTAGCACAGGGAATGTGAGGAAGCGACTGAGTGCCTGCTTCTTTTGGAAACAAGGTGCTGAGAGGGGCCTGATTGGTTAGGTAATAAGAACACAGAACTGAAAGAGGAGGCTGGGAACTTTCTGGAGAAAGAACTGTCTAGGCAGAAAATACAGCAAGTGCAAAGGCCTGGAGGACACAGGGTATGCATGAGGAATAACAGCAAGGAAACCAGTGCGGCTGACTCAGAGGCATTAAGGTAGAGAGTAGCAGGCAGCAGGTGTGATAAAGTGAGGGACACTGGAAGGACTCTGGCTACCACTCAGGACAACGTGCAGAAGCACTGAGCGACTGGGCAGCAGACACACGTGGTCTGATTTAGGCTGACAGATGACCTGTCAAGCTGCTCAGGACATATTGGAGAGAGGTGGCAGCAGGGGCAGCAAGCAGGAGTTAATTACAACTCTTCCAACAGGAGATGACGGGGCCTCGACAAGGGGGATATCTGGGAAAACAAACCAGCAGCTGGACTCTGGACAGGTTATTGAAGGAGTGGTCCAAAAGGATTTGCTAACAGATGCAATGTGGGGGGTAAAGAAAATAGAGAAGTGAAAAAACTGAGTTCTGAGTCTGAGCAACTCGGGGGAGGGATATGGCAGGAGCAAACTGGAGAGCAGGAGGGTGTGGAGACTCAGGAGTTCCATTTGCACATAATGGTTTTTGCGATGCACAGATAGTTCTGCATTCAAAGGAGAAGTCCTGGTGAGGAACAGAAATGCAGGAGTTGATGGTGCACGCACAGGAGACTAGAGAGGGCTTTAGGGGCAAGAGGGTGAAGAACAGAGACAAGGTCTGGGAACTCACCAAAATGAAGAGGACATGGAGATACGATGCAAACTTTTCAGAAGACTGAAAAATGTCCCCAGGAAAGTAGGAAGAACACAAGAGAGAGGAGGAGGGCAGTCACAGCAAGTGCTTGTACCCTGAACTCACACACAGGGTTCCCTGTGTAGAATACTGGAGCAGTCCACAGAGCTGGGCAGTACATGCATGAGCATCAGTAGCGGGCGTGGGGAGGACAGAAATGGAGAGTAACTGCTGATGGATATGGGGTTGATTTACGAAGTGCTGCACATGTTCTCAGATTAGAAATGGCTCTTGGGGGACCCACGTTGTGGTGCAGTGTTATCCCACCCTAAATCGGAGCACTAGTTGAGTCCTCTTGTACTAGCTATTCCTCTTCTTTGAATGAATGAATGAATGAATGAGTGAATAAAGTCCATTGTGATGGCTCAGGGAATAAATTCTCGTCTTGCATGCATAGGGGTCTCATACAGGCACCGGTTCGTGTCCCAATTGCTCCACTTCCCATCCAGCTCCCTGCTTGTGGCCTGGGAAAGCAGCAGAAGATGGCCCAAGGCCTTGGGACATTGGAACTCCCAACAGGGGAGACCTAGAAGCTCCAGGCTCCTGGCTTTGGGTCGGATCAGCTCCAGCTGTTGCAGCCATTTGGGGAGTGAACCAGCAGATGGAAGATCTTTCTGTCTGTATCTCTTTCTCTCTATAAATCTGCATTTCTGATAAAATAAACATATCTTAAATAAACAAATTTTAAAAGATTTATTTATGTGTTTTTAAAGTCGGAGTTATACATGGAGAGAGACAGATACAGAGATCTTCCATTCAGTAATTCATTCCCCGTATGGCTACAATGGCCAAGGCTAAGCCAGTCAAAAGCCAGGAGCTTCATCAACGTCTCCTATCTGGATGGCAGAGACCTGAACACTTGAGCCATCGTCAGCTACTTTCCAAAAACATTAGCAGGGAACTAGATTGGAACTGCAGCAGGCAGATTTGAAATGCCTGTATCGCAGGTGGCAGCCTTATCTGCTGGACCACAGCACTAATCCCTCAGCTACTCCACCTCTGACCCAGCTCCCTGACAACATGCCCAAAAGGCAGTGCAAGATGCTCCAGTGCTTAGATCCTGCACTCACGTAGGAGACCCCAGGGGAATACAAGGCTCCTGGCTTCGGCCTGGCCCAGCCCCGATGGTTGCAGCCACCTGGGGAGAGAGCCAACAGAAGATTTCTTTCTCTCTGTCACTCTGCCTTTCAAACAAAATATTTTTAAAAAATTATGACTACACAGTTTTGTGAGCAAACGGAAGAAGAAAATCACTGAGCTGTGCCTGGCATGACGGCTCAGTGGTGAAGGCCCTGGGATCTCACATGGGCGCCCGTTCATGTTCCGACTGCTCCACTTCCCGTCCAGCTACCTGCCTATCGTCTAAGAAAGCAACGGAGGATGGCCCAGAAGCCTTGGGAACCTGCATACACATGAGAGTCCTGGAAGAAGCTCTTGGCTCCTGGCTTCAGATCAGCTCAGCTCCAGCCATTGCAGTCACTTGAGAAATGAACCAGCACATGCAAGATCTTTTTCTCTGCATCTCCTTCTCTCTGTAAATCTGCCTTTCCAATAAAAATAAATAAATCTTTTTTAAAAATAGCAAATGATAGGGGTTAGCGCCGGGGCAGAGTGAACTAAGCCTCCACCTGCAGAGTGGCGTCCCATATGGGCACTGGTTCATGAACCTGCTTCTCCACTTCTGATCCAGCTTCCTGCTTATGGCCTGGAAGGATGGCTGAAGCCCTTGGTACCTGCACCTATGTGGGAGACTAACAGGAAGCTTCTGTCTCCTGGTTTCAGATCAGCCCAGCTTCAGCCACTGCAGTCACTGGGAGAGTGAAATGTTTCCCCATCAACAGATGAAAAGGAAATGGCAACATTAGAATGGCACCACTTTGGAAGCACTATGGAATTAATGCACGGGCTATTGATCATCAACAAGATACTACTAATATCTCAGAAAGAGAAACAAATTTTATTGCCCCCCCCCAGTCTCACACTTCCCCAAATCAAACCAGTAACTGACCAAGCCTCTAGCTTGAGTGACCAAGTATTGGAAAACGCATGGAGAGCTAACTGCCCCCTGGCGAGGAGGGCATTTGGACAGTAGTGAAGACATTCAGTCCTGGCTCCAGCTCCACACTGCAGTTCCTGCGAATGCAGACCCTAGCAGGCAGTGGTGACTGTTCAGTCAACTGGGAAACCGTCACTGTGTGGGAAACTCAAATCATCTTTGACCCCCAGCTTCAACCTGGCCCTGCTGCCATGGGCACTGACGGAAGGAGTGAACCCACACACAGGAGCTCTGTTTGTATTCTTGTCTCTTGATATCGCAAGACAAAAACCAGAAAAACGAGCCTGTCGCCAAAATTTTAGTTTTTCATTAAAAAAAAAAAAAAAAACATAGGCTGTTCCCCCACATTTTACTCTTTTTGGTTAATACAAAGATATTTTTTTAAAATTCATTTTTTAAAAAAAATGTGTTAAAAACAATTTATTTCTGTGCAAAAACATTCTGAAATCTCTGCACGAAAAGACCCGATTTTCCAAGCGCTTTTTGAAGTCTCATACATCTCGGCCGCATCTGTCAACGCATTTATTTTAATGGCCAGAGTGCACTCTTTAAAAAGCGTTTTGCTGTCGGTTACATTTTAGCCTTATCAGAACACGCTGAGGAAAGAACATCTCTATTCTGCAGATAACAAAACTGACCCAAAGGGAAATTAACTGAGCTGTCTCCTAGGAGGTGGAAGGTAACCCGGGTAACCACAGACGCCGCTTTCCCGTCACTCGCTGTAACACTGCGCCTCCCAGTGGCGGTCAGGCGACACTTCCCATCCACAGCCCCCAGCAGCCAAGCAGAGCACCCTGGTCTTGCACACAGCGCGAGAGTGCTGAGGGAGTTTTTCAAGTGAATTAACTGGGATTATCCTGTACTCTAAGACACGATAGCTTGGGTCTTTTTTTTTTTAAATAAAATGTCTCTGTGAAATAATTTCATAATCATTGGATTGGAATTTAAAATCCTACATGATCAAATTATATATCTTATAGCTATATGTTTGTTCTAAGACTTCCAATAGGGGCAGAGAATTATGTCTGCACAAATAAGTTACTTTTTATCTATTTTTTTTAGAAATTCATTGAATGCTCTGATATTAGAAGTAGGATTTTGTGTTTGTGCATACACACATGGGTGAGCAGCTTCCATCACATTCTCTAAAAGGTAGACATTCCCTCCCACAAAGGATGGAAGCCACAAACACTTGAAACTAGATGTTTCCAGTTTCTAGATGTATCTAGATGTATCGACACAAACAGAGCGAGCCAGATAAAGCTCCTAGATTCTGGCTTCAGGCGAGCCCAGCGTGGACCACTGTGGTCATCTGGGGACTGAATCAGCAGATGCAAGATCTCTCTCTCTCCATCCCTTTCTCCCTCTGCCAATCTGCCTTTACAATAAACAAACACTTCCTCCTCTCATTTGGATGTCAGGGACACAAACACTTGGACCATCTTCTGCTGTCTTCCCAAGCACACGAGCAGAGAGCTGAACTCAAACCAACAAGATAAGGGACGCAGCTGGTCCAGGCAGCAGCTTACTCCATTGTACCTTATCCCCCACCCTATAGAGCATTCTGACTTTGCTCCAACTTTTAACACTCACCAAATCTTCACTGCCTGACTGGTTATTTCAGCATGTCTTAGCATAGGGTCAATTTCAAACTTTTTAGAAAGAACAGAATTAAGATTTCCAGTAAAAATGTTATTCACCAAAAAAAAAAGATATTTAAATTAAGAATTGACCTAGATTATTCAGTGATAACATGGTGCTCAGTCATTACTGAGGCCGAAAATGAAATAAAATAAAAATTCAGGCCTTGGTTCCTGGCCCGGGTCTCTGGGCCCAACTGCACAGTGGGGACCACGTCCAAGAGCCCTGGGGACAGGGAGTCCATCCCTGGGCCCGTCTGTGGGTAGGTGCCAGGTCCATAAGCCCCAGAGGTGGGGAGCCCTGCAGGGTGCTGGTCAGGTGGCCTAGGGTGCTGATGACACTGGGTTAAGCTCACAGGCCACTCATGGGCATGCTTGTGTAAACTTGGTGCGTGGGTATGAAGGGGCCTGGGTTCTCACGTCTAGGTATCTTACATGATTACCTTTGTTCTTTTTTAATTAATGTATTTATTAGGAAGGCATAGTTTCAGAGAGGGAGAGACAGAGAAAGAGAGATTTTCTGGTTCACGCCCCCAAATGGCTGTAACAGTCAGGACAGGGCTGCTGGGCCTCACCAGAACCAAGAGACCAGAGCTCCTGCCTGGTGTCCCTTGTTGGTAGCCACTGTTCACTGCCTTCTCAGACACGTTAACAGGACCAGAAGGGGAATAGCCAATACTTCCACTGGTGTTTGTATTTGCAGGCTGCACCACACTGCCAGCTCTGAACAATACCACTTTCTTATAAAGTCTCAGGTCCATGGAATTGGAGTCTACATTTAGCACCATCATTAAGTAACAGTATCGTATCAGCTTTTCTTTCAAATGGGTAAAATAGCCCTTAGTTTCCTTCTCTGCCTTTTGGCTAAGATCAAGTATACTCTCTGTTTTTATCAGTTTAATAACTGATACGTCCTCTACTGGAAGACAATATATGAAATGGGTTTTTGCAGCCTGGAGTTGGAATAGGAGTTTATTCCATCTACTCTGCATATTGTACCTCCAGGAACGGTGCACCCCCTTGGGTGGAATAAAAACAAAAAAGAAATGATTTATTTGAAAGGCACCCTTACAGAAATCTTCCCAACCGTTGTTTCACTCCCCCAGAGGACTCCAGCAGCCAAAGCCAGGCCAGGCCAAGGCCAGGAGCTTCCTATGGATCTCCTCGGCAGATGTAGGGATTCAAGCATCTGAGCCATCTTCTACTCCTTCCCCAGACATGTTCGCAGAGAGCTGGACCCGAATCACAACTGCCAGGACAGAAACCGCATCCATACAGGGTGCAGGCATCACACCATAGCAGCCCTGATCTCCTTTTACACCAGGTGACTACCCCACCTGTCGTTTCCAAAGGCAACTCTTCAGGAGAGTCCAGTCACTGACAGCATTTAAAAGCTACTTTCAAATATTTTCCATGTTCCTTTTTTTCACCATTTAGCAACAAGGTAAGAAAAACAGGGAAATAACAATTCCGTCACTTTATCACCTTTAAGATCTTCTCTTTCCTCTTCCTACTCCATCCACATCTCTCAAAGAATGAAAATCAACCATTCTCTCCACAAGTGCTGAGACCAGAGGCCCTGAGACTTCCCAGGTAGTGACCCCGCTGGACAGGAAGGAAAGAAAATACTTCTTTTTTAGTGCTAGCTGCAGAGGTCAGAAAAGAGGATTTCATGGAGGATGGGATTCGGATGGGGGGTTACATATAGATATATCCTTGGCTTGGATCTGCTGACGTAACTAGAAAGATTTTGTCATTAACTATGACTATTCTTTTAAGTGTTTTATTTATTGGAGAAGCAGAGAGACAGATCTCTTTTACACACTGACTCTCTACCCAAATGCCCACAACGCCCAGGCAGCCAGGGGCCGGGAACTCCACCCAGGTCTCCCACATTGATGGCAGGAGTCTCATTACTTGAGCCCCTACCGCTGCCTCCCCCGGTGCACCTTGGCAGAAGCAGGAGTGACAGGCCGAACGCAGGAGTGGAACCCACGTACTCCCAGCTGAAATGAGGACATCCCAGGTGCTGACTTAATCTACCATTGTTATCACCCTTGCTATTTTAACAGAACCCTGGAGCATACGCTAGCAAAACTTAAAAGTGTGTACTTCACTCACTTGGAAATTCTCTTTAACTTTTAAAGAGACATATTCAGCTTGCTAGGGAACCTGTGATAATGCAAGCTCCGTTCTCTGATTTCCAGGCTCAGAACAAGCTCCAAAATCAGGCTCTCCCTTGAGAGGGGCCTCTTTCTCAGTCAATGTTTTAATTAATCGAGTCCAGGCAGCCATTTCCGACTCTGTCTGCTAGGAGAGAGAGAGAACAAAAGTGTCACCAGTGGTGTTGGTCCCATATGACCGCACTATTACAGGCTGTCAGGTCACCCAGGAAAATACACATAAGAAAAATCGCTGGCATTCTATGCTGGACTAGTTCACTGGGGAACTTCTGATTACCTAGCAATATGCACTTGTCCTTGGCTAACAAATGTCCTC
The DNA here is from genome assembly GCF_017591425.1 of Ochotona curzoniae. Classification (NCBI taxonomy): domain Eukaryota; kingdom Metazoa; phylum Chordata; class Mammalia; order Lagomorpha; family Ochotonidae; genus Ochotona; species Ochotona curzoniae. Next base: position 18,005,306 of record NW_024466607.1, on the reverse strand, counting down.
ACTTCTTAGCCTGGACTCAGCACTTTCCAGCCCTACACTCTGCTGTCCTTTCATTCTCTGGACAGCTGACCTGTACATTAGGGTTTTCGAAGATCATGGGTGGCAAGGTACCAGCAAGTGTGAACTGAGGTGCCGCCATCCATTTTCCAGAGACAAGGATCTTTGGATGGCCACCAGCAGGACCAGGTTTGGATGTTCCAAGAAGCCTGGTCAATATTTCAGAGACAAGCCTGGCAGCAAAATTACAGCACTCTCCACAAGCTGCCAAGCGCCACGCTGCTCGTCCTCTACTCAGCAAAGAAATCCTGCAGTTACGGCCCATGAGGAGGGAAGACAGCCTTGGTGCCAAATGAGCGCTTACACAGGTAAGGCAACACACCATGGTCACTTACCTGCCTTTCCTTCATGTGGGCAAATGCCTCACTATCTGTGAGCCAGGGAAGTAGGTATCATTAGCCCCATACTTTTCAGAGGAGAAAATAGATAGTGAGTTAAGTGACTCCCACCAAGTTGCCAGCCATTACATGATGGAGCTAAGATTGTGTCACTTTCTGATGTTGGGTGTCTTTTTATCTTAATAGCAGTACCAAAGTTGAAGACTGATTAATTGAATGACTTGAAAAACACAGTGACAAGCCCGGTGCAATGGCCTAGTGGCTAAATCCTTGCGTTGCATGCACTGGGATCCCAATTAGATGCCAGTTCTAGTCCTGGCGGCACCATTTCCCATCCAGCTCCCTGCTTTTGACCTGGGAAAGCTGTCGAAGATGGCCCAAAGCCTTGGGACCTTGCATCCACCTGGAAGACCTGGAAGAGTCTCCTGGCTTCAGATTGGCTCAGCTCCAGCCATTGTGGCCACTTGGGAAGTAAATCAGCAAATGAAAATCTTTCTGTGTTTCTTTTCTGTAAATCTGACTTTCCAAGAAAACTAAATAAATCTTAAAAAAAAAAAAATCACTAACACACAGAGGGTGGGTTGTGAAGACACAAGAGATTTTTCCAACTACTGATTTACTCACAAAATGGCTCCAACAGCCAAGTCTGAGCCAGGCCAAAGACAGGAATCAGGATTTCAAGCCTAGTCTCCCACTTGGGTGGCAGGGGCCCAAATAATTGGGCCATTGTCTGCTACCTCCAAGATGCATTCGCATGAATGTAGATCAGAAATAGAATAGCTGGGACTGAACTGGCATCCTGACATGGGACACTAGTGACATAGCTGGCAGCTTAACCCCCTGCACCATCACTCTGGCCCCAGTTATTGGGTGTCAAGCTTTCAGGGAGATGCTACTTTAGCATATCATAACAAATGGAGAGAAAAAATATTCTAAGAATGTGCTAAGAAAAATTGCTCAAGAACATAAACCTCATAGGATTCCATATTATTTTCTCTAAAATAAAAGCATAAAGAACAACAGGCCTCAGCATCTCCTCTCTTCTGGGCCTGTTGGAACCTTGAGCTCTCTCTTAGCTGCTCTGAGCACTCCTTCCTGGGACATTTAGCACTGGACTCCAAGGTCTGCTTTATACACAGGGCAATGGCTCGGTGGCTAAGTCTTCACGTTGCATGTGCCAGGATCCCGTATGGGCACTAGTTCATATCCCAAGATATTCCATTTTACATACAGCTTCCTGCTGTGGCCTGAGAAAGGAGTAGAGGATAGCCCAGAGTCTTGGGACCCTGTACCCACGTGGGAGACCAAGAAGAAGCTGCCACCTCCTGGCTTTGGACTGGCTCAGCTCTGACCACTGCAGCCACTTGGAGAATGAATCAGTAGACAGAAGATCTGTCTCTCCTTCTCTCTGTAAATGTGCTTTTCCAATAAAATAAATAAATATTTATTAATTCTGCTTTATATTACCAATTTTCCATCTGTTCACTTCCTTTCCTAATTCCTAATTGTCTAGGAAAAAGTAAATAAACAGAGAAATGGTATAGGGAAAAAAAGGGGGGGGGAGCAGCATGACACAAAGAGTTAAGCTAATCAGCTACAACTCTGGCATCCCATTTCAAAGCACAGGTTCAATTCCTGGCTGCTCTGTTTCCAATGCAGCTTCCTACTAATGTGCATTGGAAAACAGTGGATGATGAACCTAGTACTTTGGCCACTGCCATCCATGGTGTTAGACCCACATCGAAGTCTCTGGCTCTTAGCTTCAGTATGGATAAATCCCAGCTGTTATGGCCATTTGAGGCGTGAACCAGCAGGTAGAAGAACTGTTGCTCTCTCAGCCTTTCCACTCTCTCTCATTCTGACTTTCAAACAAACCTTTATATATATTATATGTTTATATAAATATATATAATTTATATAGTTGATTAGGGCACAGATTTATATAGTTGATTATGGCACAAAGGATAAGAGCTACAGGAAAGTGATTAAGACCATGGTTTCCACATTTTTTTTCTCTATCTGGGGTGAGGAACATAAAGGGAAAAGCCCCACACAGCCTCCCACCCCATCCCAGGGTACCTGACATGGGGCATGCTCCGAGTGCACTACTCAAGTGGTTTTGATAGTTCAACAATTCTGAATTGCTGCCAATCTTGCCATTCCAAGAACAATTAAATCTCTCCAGAATCCACTGACTGACATAGTTCACCTTAAAGACTCTGTTTGCCCAGATTTTCACTGCCTACACATGGCTGGGGTGGTTGATCCATTTGTTCTGTCCTCCATCTTCTGTTGTGGTACCAGGTGTCCTCTGCAGGTTCCAATGGACCACCATTTCCTCCATATGCACCTGGATATGCTGTCCACTGTTCCGTCTGAACCTCTGAGGAGGCTCAGCTTTGACACATGCACTCCGTGGACACACCATGGAACCTGCATTTCTCTTTACGACTGGGGTTCTGACAAATCTTTAAAAGCAAACAAACAACAGAGAGGAGAGGAAAGGCTCCCAGACAGTTCACAGGATGGATCACCAGCCCCCAGACAGAGCTTCCTGTATTCTGCATCCCACCTGCCCAGGAGGGGAAGCCAGGCACAAATCCGAAGGCCAATCCTGTACCATGAGTGTGAGCAGCCCAGCAGGAAGAAGTCAGGCAGGTCTGCAGCCAGACTCGATGCAAGGCAGGCACCAGCCACAAAGCTCAGAGTTAGTGAAGTTCCTATGTTATCAAGAAATCTAAGGACAGGTTACCTATTTCTCCTTTCTGTACAGTTTCATGACCTTGCACAAACCTTCACAAAACTATCTCCCATACCACATAGAAACCTCTACCGTGGTAGGTGCTGAGGGAAGGGAGTAGCTCAGGTGAAACATGCGCCCCCACCACTGAGGCCCCCTGGGTACATCAGCACTTGTTTATGGGTTTTGACAGCCTAAGGGCTGCCTACAGGATAGACACTTGAAGGGCTGGCTCCATCTCTGTGGAAGCAGGCCTTGTCATTTCATGGATCGGAGCACTCTTTCCATTCAGGTGTTATGGTAGAGCAGGTCAATCCGCCACCCACAACACTCATATCCCATATCAGAGCACCAACTCAAGTCCCGGTTGCTCTGCTTCTGAACCAGCACCCCCTCGATGTGCCTGGGAAAGCAATCATGAATGGCTCAAGGAACTGGGTCCCTGCCATCCACACAAGAGAACTGGATGGAGTTCCAGGTTCCTGGCTGCTATTTGGGGAAGGAACCAGCAGACAAAAGATTCTCAGTCTCTCTATCTCCTTCCCTCTTTGCTTTTCAAAATAAATAAATCCTTAAAATAAAGAATAGGGCCTAGCACAGTAGCTTAGTGGCTAAAGTCTTCACCTTGCACTTGCCAGGATCCCATATGGGCACTGGTTCATATCCCGGCAGCCCTGCTTCCCATCCAGCTCCCTGCTTGTGGCCTGGAAAAGCAGTCGAGGATGGCCCAAAGCCTTGGGACCCTGCACCTGCGTGGAAAACCTGGAAGAGGATCTGGGCTGCTGGCTCCAGCCATTGCAGTCATTTGAGGAGTGAATCATCAGAGAGAAAATCTTCCTCTCTGTCTCTCCTCCTCTCTCTATATCTGACTTTTCAATAAAAATAGAATAAATCTTTAAAAATAAAGAAAGAAAGAATAAACATCTTTCCTCTGTCCTGGATTAAGTACGAAAGGAGAAACTTTGTACAAAACTGAACTGCCTACTTCCTTAGTGGTGGTAACTCTGACCTCTTTTATTGTTTATTTATATTTACAAAAAAACTTGTCCAGAAAATCATAATAATTTCTAATAGACCTGGCTCTCTTTCTCTCTCTCTCTCTCTCTTTCACACACACACACACACACACACACACACACACACACACACACGGGACTGCCTAAATGTTTCTTGGAGGAAAAAGTACTGACTCCTCAAAGATTTGTTCCTTATTTTTGGTGTAAATTTTAAGGAAGTTTTTTGTGTCCCATACATACCTATCTGGTGATGATTTTAAACCAAATGGGATTCAAAAACACAAGGATCTGTTTCCTTAGTGTAATATGGCTTTTAAGAGACACCTTGGCTATGTTCTGTAGGTGACAGTCCTTTACCCTGTGGGCTTCACTGGCTAAAGAGTTAAAGCATTTTGTTCACACACATTCTGCTAGTTTAAACTGTGAATAGGCTTTCTTTCCTCCCAAGCCTCAGTTTTCAGTAGATGACTTTAAATGTAGGAACACAGAAGGTACCTATATGATCATATTTCATGGAGTAAACCTATTTCTGTTACCTTTACTAGACAAGAAGGTAACTTAGCTCAAAACAAAGAAATGGAAAATTTGAGACCGTATATTCTCACTTGTTTCATTATTGAAGAATGAAAAGCCATCAATGGAAAAAGATAGGAAAAGGGGGGTCACTGAATGAGAAAACAAAATTTCTCTACACAAAAACATCCTTTGAAGAATAATTAATACATGTGGAATGCACGATTTGGGAACATTTACAAATAAGCAGCCCTGATTTCCACCCCACACCCTTAAAACCAAATAGCATCAATTGCCAAAGTCCCACTGTATGTTCCAGCATTAAATATCACCCAAGCACATGTGCTTTAAAACACCCTCTCCAGAAAAGAAGACAGAGAAGGATCTGAAAGATTAAAGAAACATCAACAAACAACCTTTTGATATCAGGTGGAGCTGAGTGAAGAAACAATTTTGGCAGCTTTTAGTGCCGGAAAAGTTCATAGAAAAATACCCATCCTGTGTTTCTTGCACAATTATCCCCAAAAAGACATCGACATTGTATGGCATTGCTAATGCCACATCCTTTTCATCTCACTCCTCATAATTCTCAGTGCTTAAAGTGAAGCAAAATCATGAATACACAGAACAGGAGAACAGAGACTCCACTTGGTTCACTCGGCCACATTACCTTTTTACAGCCTCAGCTTCTGGAGGTGCGTAGAGAAACCTTTTGGCTCGTCCATCCTCATCCTTGCCAGCAGAGAGTGGTCACGCTAAGACCCTCCCTGAGGGAAGGAGAACCAGCCTGGAGCGGTCTGGGAAGACACAGGCACGCACGTATTTGATTACCCGCCTGTAACAGATCGTTTCTAGGCGGTACTTCATCCATTTTTAATCCTTCTCCTGTTCTTAAACAAAGTAAAAAGGACCACTCCTGACCTAGTTCAGCCTCTTTTATCACAGGAAGGGCAACTATTTTAATGTGCAAGAGAAGCTGGGGACTCTACTATCATTTAGGTTAATGTTGATTGGGTGGCAAAGCATAATTTATGCCCTCCCCTTCAGATAATACATACTGAGATCTCCTCCAAGACAGAACAGGTAATATTCCTTAGATTCAGGCTGCAGGCAACATACCAATGAGTGAATGGTTTTTCACACTGACAGTTCATCTCCATTAAATTATAGCCTTTCAGTAACTCAGATTTCTAATGCATCCTGTTTAACATTAATTGCTAGAAGCGTAAATGAATGGGAAAAACAGTATTTTCTAATACCTGAGCCCTCAGGATAAAGGAAGTAAGCTTACCAAAATAACAGAAATGTAGTGCAGACGCCAGACTGTGTTTATTACTCCATAAGTCATACCACGAATGATTTACATTAGAAAGAGTTCCAATGGAACCTATTTCAGTTTTGCCCTTAGTAAACCACACGTTTGAGATGCAAACTTAGGCACTACACAGTGGTAGGTATTTGGCAAAGAGGTTAAGTCACTGCTTCGGATGCCTTGTTCAAGTCCCTGCTGATCCACTTAATGATCCAGCAAACACACACAGTGGGTGGTAGCAGATGATGGCCCTAAAACCCACATGGGAGACCCAGGTTCCATTCCAGGATCCTCATTTCAGACTTGTGAACCCTGGCTACTGCATGTGTGAGATCTGGGTCTGGGAGCGAGCCAAGTTTGGAAATTTGGCAACTCCCCCATTGGGTCATAGCTCCCACTGGCGAGCATGTGGTCCAGGCCTGGGTGTTGGGCAGGCTAGGCAAGGTAGCTCTATCCATTGGCAAGTATGTGGGCTGGTTTTAGAAGGGGGTGGACCGGGCAGGGCCAAGCAAACCATAGCTCACTGACAAGTGCAAAAACCTGGCTGGAGTGCAGGTCATGCCAGCTTAGGCTACCACACCTGCTAGTTTGCAAAAGCCAGGGATGGAAGCAGACTGATCAGGACCAGGTTTCAGTACCCACCAGAGAGAGTTGGGACCAGGGGCTGGCTGGGTCAGGCCAGGCTGTAGTATCCAAGGGCAAAGGCCAAGACAGGTGAGAAGCTATTCCAAGCTGAGTCAGAGCAACCACTGGCATGCGCAAGATCTACAACTGGGAACGAGCCTGGCTAGAAAGCTAAGGGGACACCTTGGCTGGGTTGTGATTCCCACTGGTGAGTGCAAGAGCCAAAGTGATGGCTGCGATTTCGTCTGGACATGGCTGCAGTATCCTTTGGCATGGATGTGGACTGGGTCAAGGGTATACAAGACTGGGCTAGACTCCAGAACCCACTGGAGCTTGTGAGAACCAAGATGGGTGTATGATGGACTGGACTAGGTTGCTGTCCCTGCTGAGCCATATGTGAGCTGTGTCTGGATGTGGACAAGGCTTGGCTTGGCTGTAGCACTCAACAGTAAGAACCAGAAAGGGTAAGGGCCAGTAAGGAAAGGCCATTGTTCCTGGTAAGATAGGAGGTAGACTAAGTAGGGCTGGCCCATGTACCCACAGGTATGCACAAGATCTGGCATTGGGAGAGGTTCTGATGGAGCAGCTTGTCAACTCCTCTGTTGGGACACAGTCCCTGCAGTTGAATGCAAGAACCAAGAAAGGAAGCAGGCCAGACCAGACCAGGTAACTATACCCACCAACATACATTTAGCTCAGGTCTGGGGAGAGCCAGGCTAAGCTAGTTCATATCACCCACTAGCAAATCTAAGAGCCAGAATGGTGTGTGTGGCAGTCTAGGTCACAGTACCAGCCAGTTTAGATTAGGGCCAGGACTAAGGGCTGCCTGGGCTGGACTAGGTTAGGCTGTAGCCCCCACCAGTGTGAGCTGGAATTACTGGTGGCCCGGACCTGGCCAGGCTACACTACCCCTGGCAAATGCCGACGTGAGGCAAGCCATGCCAGACTAGGCCACAGTGCCCAACCAGCACATGTGAGACCCAGGGGGTAGGGAGTAAACACAGTAAGGGTTCTGTGGAGGGCTCCCCTACTATACCACTACTCCCACTGGAGAGCATGAGAGATGGGATGAGGGCAGACTAGGCTTGGCAGGGGTACAACACTTGTTGGCTTTATGTGAACTGGATCAGGAGAAAGCCAGGCTGGGTTGGCTGTTCCTACTGATACATGCATCAGCTGGCATGGCTAGCATGGGGGCAAATTCTGTCAAGTTAAACTGTAGAACCACCTGGAGAGTGCAAGATCCATGAGTGGGAATGGGCTCTCAGTAAGGAAAGAGTGGGTTGACACTCCCATTGGTGAGCATGAGAACCAGGACTGGACAGACATGGCTAGACAGAGAGTGGCACCCACCAGCATGTGTGTGGGCTGGATAGTGGGGCTGGTTGGGTTGAACTAGGCTTCAATGCCCGTTGACATGCATGAGAGCTGAATGGGACATGGAACAGATTGGACCAATCTGCTGTACGTACTGGCAAGCATGGGAATCAGGGCAGGGGCAAGCCCGGTAGGGGTTATTGCAGGTCGCCCCAACTATGCTGCAGTTCCCACTGGTTTGCACGGCCAAATGTGTGGTGGGTAGAACCAGGATGGGCTGCAACACCCATTGGTTTAAGTAGAGGACAAGGCTAGAGACAGAACTGACCCAGCAATTACAACCACTAGTGTGCACGTAAGCTGATTAGGGCAACAGATAGGAGACGCTGAAGAGTCTCCTGGTTCCAGATTCACTCAGCTCTAGCCACTGCGGATATTGGGAAATAAACCAGCAGATGGAAGATTCATTCTCTCTCTCCCCTCCTCCTCCTCTTCGTTCTCCTCCTCTCTCCTCTCCTCCCTCTGTTACCTAGCCAAATAAATAAATAAACAAAATCCTTAGTAAATAAGAAAGTCAGGGGCCAGGGTTATGACCCACTAGGGCAAGCCACAGTCTACATTGCCAGCATCCCACATGAGCCTGATCTGGTGGTGGAGTCCTGGCTGTTCCTCTTCCAGCACCCTACTAATGTACCTGGGAAAGCAGCAAGAAAGGCCCAAGTACTGGGCCTCTGCCACCCGCACAGGAGACCAGGATGAAACTCCAGGCTGCTGATATAAGTCAGGCCCAGCCTGGCTTTGTGACCACCTGAGGAATGAACCAGAAAATGGACATTTTTTTTGTCTCTGTCTCTCTCTCTAGGTCATTCTGCTTCTCAAATAAAAATAAACTTTTAAAAAAGAAGAAGAAGAGAAGAAGAAAACATGCAACTGAAACTCAAAAATCAAGTTGACCCTTGACGTATGAAACACTGTGGCTTTACCTTAAAGTGACAGTTTAGAGTGAAGATAAACAATTCACTCCTATAGATATATCTGTGTGAATTCAGAAACTTAACAGCTTATCATTAAGTCACAGTTAGTTACTGGACAACCTCACTATTAAATAAATTAAATTCATAAGTCATTATGACATTAATTGTGCCATGGAAGTCACTATTAGTAAATGAACAACCATAACATAAGACTAAAAATAGTCTATCACCAACAGGCAAGATGCCAGAAAGAATTCTCACATAGGAAGAGCCCACGGTTGTGTCATCAGGCCCCAACGAGTCGAGGTGGAAGCTTGGCGTACAGGGCAGACACAGCAGACAGATGCCACCCACCAAACTCTTCTTTGTGCTGGCCTCGGCAATACTTGAATTTTAATATGCATGATGGGAAAACAGGGCAGAACTATAGGAACTCTGAAAGGATCTGTGGAAGCCTCATGGAAAAGTTCATTTTAAGTGACAACCTCCCATTTGAGCTGAGCAGATGACTTCATGATGCAATCACAAAATCAATTGCCTAATGGTATAGACAAAGAACATTTTTGGTCTCCAGCCACCCTGTGACTCTGCAAATTTGTGCCTGTGACTGATTGTAAATGCAGAGCTGTGACTGGAGTTCTTTTAAAATCTTGACTTATTGTCAAAGCACTAAGCAGAATGTTCTGGTAAATCATATGCCTAATTTTAATTCTGCTCCAGGAGACTGAAGTTTTATTGCTGACTTTCTAGACAATGGGAAGCAGTGTAATTAGCTGAGATGGGCTACACCAAGATTAACAAAGTACTTAATCCCTCAAAACCAATGGGGTCTGCTTCTCACTCCTGTCACAGGCTGGGAAGGATACTGCTGTTTGGCAGGCACTCTTCTCTGCATGGTAACTTGGGCTCCAAGCTCTTTCTGTCCTGTGTTCTACCCCAGCTCACAGCCTCACCACTGCCTGGACCATTGCAAGTGCAACTTGCTGCTTAAAGTCTGGGCCCATAGATGGCACACAGCCTTCTTCTGGCATTCCATGGAGCAGATTCAAGTGCTAATACTACACCCAATCCGAAAAAGCCTAGAACAGGAAGCCAAGTTATCTGCCCAGTGCGAGAACAAAAGGATGGTAGCTGAAGGCTAACTACTTTTGCCACAGGCAAGCCCCGGGCCTCTAGACTCTACTTACAAACTGGTCACCATGAAGCACAAGCAGTGCCCATCAGGAGGGACTATAATTACGGATACCTACGAAGTACTTGAGTTCCATGGAAAGCAGTGTGCCCTGTGAGTGCACTGCTACATGTAGGGCACTGCTGTGCTGCTGCTATTTGAAACACCACACTGCATTCAGTAACAGGAAGGTGGGGCAGCATGGTGGCACAGTACGTCAAACCACTCTTGTGACACCAGCAAACCATATCAGAATACTAGTTAGAGTCCTGGCTGCTCCATTTCTGATCCAACTCCCGACTAATACTCCTGGGCAGGTAGCAAAAGATGGCCCAGGTACTTGGGGCCCTGTTATGCATGCAGGAGACTGAGATGCAATTCTTGGCTCCTGACTTTGGCCTAGATCAGCCCTGGCAGTTATAGGCACTTAGAAAGTGAACCAGTGGATGAAAGATTTCTCTCTGACTCTCCACATCTCTTATTCTTAATCACTCTGCCTTTCAAACAAATATTTTATATATTGTGATATATAAAAAGAACATATATATTTTTGAGCTATATTTAAAAACAATATTTGCTTCAGGAGGCATAGAGCCTAAGAATAAAAATATACTAATACAAGTAAATCAGGCACTATTATTTGTCTGTTACCTACGACAAACACTTTTTCAGAAGCAGGATTGAAACCACTACCCCTTCTCCCAAATCTATGCGATAAACACAGTACAATAAGTTTCTTTTCTAAAGACCTATTGCATTTAGGCCCAGCCTGGTGGCCTAGTGGCTAAACTCCTCATCTTAAATGCACCAGGATCCTGTGTGGGCGCTGGTCCTAATCCCAGCAGCTCCTCTTCCCATCCAGTTCCCTGCTTGTGGCCTGGGAAAGCAGTCCAGGACAGCCCAAGGCCTTGGGACTGTGCACCCGTGTGGGAGACCTAGAGGAGGCTCCTGGCTTCTGGCTTCGGATTGGTGCAGCACCAGCCATTGTGGTCATTTGGGGAGTGAATTATCGGAGAGAAGATCTTCCTTTCTGTCTCTCCTCCTCTCTGTATATCTGACTTTGCAATTAAAATAAATAAATCTTTTTTAAAAAGCAATAAGCTAAAATAAAAAAGATCTATTTCTTTTTATTTGAAAGTTGGGGCTAGAGAGATCTTTCACATACTGGCTCACTCCCCAGATGGCCTTAACAGCCAAGGTAGGCTAGAACAAAGCCAGAAGCCGAGTCTCCCACAGATGGCAAGGTCCCAAACATTTGGACCATCTTCTGATGCTTTTCCCAGTCCATTAGTAGAGAGTTAATTCAGAAATAGAACAGTTGGAACATGAACTGGTGCCTATATGGTATGCCAGCATGGCAGGAAGCAGCTTTACTTGTCATTCCACAACACTGGTCCCATCACATTTTTGTTAATTCAAGAAATACATTATCAAGCTTCACCTCTGTGCCAGGTTCTGGATGCAATGGTCAAGAACACAGATACGGCTCACAACTGAACTGACAAGACAGACAAAGATAATTAAATCACTGGGGCCAGTGCTGTGCCTACAATAGCTAACCCTCCACCTTCAAGCGCCAGGATCCTATACGGTTCCCATTCATGTCCCAGCTGTTCCACTTCTCCAGCTCCCTATTTATGGCCTGGGAAAGCAGCAGGGGAAGGTCCAAAGCTTTGGAACTCTGCACCCATGTGGGAGACTTGGAGGAAGTTCCTGCCTCCTGGCTTTCAACAGTTTCAGCTGTTGTGACTATTTAGGGAAATGAATCTGTGGATGGAAAACCTTTCCTTCTATGTCTCTCCTTCTCTCTGTAAACCTCTTTCAAATAATAAATAAATAAATAAATAAATCTTAAAAAGAAAAAGAAAATTATTGCAACTTGCAGGTGCTACAACGAAAGTATGGAATTGAGTCCTAAGGATATCTGAAGGCCAGCAGAGGAAACCATGTTACAAAAAAGGGAACAGCAAACACAGAAGGCCTGAGGTAAGACTCAGCGGTCATGTTACAGTTCGCAGGAGGTTTGGAAGCAACCTACTGCTCTGGGTCCTAGCAGACCAGACCAAGCCAGAATGGAGTCACTTGTGATATAATCAATCTCTGAACCCAGCTGGTTTACCAGAAACAGGAGACTGACAGCAATCAACCAGAAGAGGTCTCATTTATCCAAGTCAGCATAAGAAAGGAATCCCTGGGGCTGGAACTGTGGCCAGCATTCCATATGGATGCCAGTTCAAGTCCCAGCTTCTCCACTTACAATTCACATTAGTGCCTGGGAAAGCAGCCAAAGATGGCCCAGCTGCTTGACTCCTGCATACCTGTGCAAGACCCAGATGACACTCCCGGCTCCTGGCTTTGGTCTGACTCATTCCTAGCTATTGTAGCCATTCTGGAGTATTCCAACAGATGGAAGATTGTTCTCTTTCTTTCTCTCTCTCTCTCAACATCTCTCTCTCCCTCCGTTTTGTACTTCTGTCTTTCAAATAAATAAAATAAGTTTTAAAAGGGCATCCCTCTGTTGTACCCCTATAAGGAATGAAACTCTGAAACCACCAATTGTGTTCTGTTCCCTGTTTTTACCTATCAAGGCCAACCTCTTTCATTTGGCCCATCAGAATTCATTGTATTTTGTTGGAATATGTTGCCTGAGTAGAGAATCACAAATAAAAGCCAAACCTATCTTTAAAAATGAGTTTCAATTCTAAAATACTTACACTGTCTGTAAGTTAAGAGTTGTATAGGGGCCCGGCGCAGTGGCGCAGTGGCGCAGTGGCGCAGTGGTGCAGTGGTGCAGTGGCGCAGTGGCGCAGTGGTTAAGGTCCTCACCTTGCATGCCCGGGATCCCATATGGGTGCCGGTTCTAATCTTGGCAGCCCCCCTTCCCATCCAGCTCCCTGCCTGTGGCCCGGGAAAGCAGTCAAGGACAGCCTAAAGCTTTGGGACCCTACACCCGTGTGGGAGACCTAGAAGAGGCTCTTGGCTTCGAATTGGCTCAGCTCCAGCCGTTGTGGCCGCCTGGGCAGTGAATCATCAGACAGAAGATCTTGCTCTCTGTCTCTCCTCTCTGTATATCCGCCTTTCCATAAAAATAAAAATAAATCTTAAAAAAAAAAAAAGAGTTGTGTAGGGCACAAGAGCCCATGTTAACAAGTCTGGAGCATGCAAACACACACTGCAATTTTCTATTCTAAATACAAACACCTTTCCCCCACCTTCCCAAAGAAAACTTGCTTCATGAGTCTAGATTTGTTCAATAATAATAAAAAAAAAAAAAGGTCAGTTAAAAGGAACAGCCGACTAATAACTCTAAATTCATTTTCAGGTATGCTTTTTGCATTTTGTATCTAGTGAATATGTAGCTATTTAAAATACATATCTATAGGGTACAGATTTCTTTTTTTGTAATAAATGAAAGGCAGACAGATGGAAATAAATCTCCTGTCTTCCAGTCACAGGGAGGAGGCAGGACAATCCTGGTGTGGAGAAAAGACTCCCAGGGTCGGCAGAGGGGGCAGGGGTCCCTGGATCCACACACCAGACCCCGGCTGACTGATGGGCGTGACACTTGGAACCAAAGCTGCATTCTCCCCCGAGGCCTCAGGTGAAACATCCCACCAAAGAGGGTGTGCTCCCTGTGAAATGAGCCAGAGCCCTTACCTTTCTTCCCTGAAGAACTCCTGCCCATCCCTGGAGCCCCCAAACGTCACCTCCTGCAGGAAGCCTTCTCAGAGCGAGCAGAGCCTGGCCAGAGTGAGCAGCTCTATCCTTTGGGTTTCAAAAAGCAACATCTCTAGCATTATCCCTGTTTCCTGAGCAGATCCTCTCTCTCCCAGAACCAAGAAAATACCTTAACCTTGGAAGCTCCTGAGGGGTCCCTCTTCCACAAGGAGGAAAAGGACCAGAGTCACAGAGAAAGCTAGGTTCTTACCTGTATTTCTACAGGATATCAACACAGTTCTACAAAGAACCAAAGATTTTTCTTCCTACTAAGGAAAGACGGTGGGATGTAAAATCACAAACAAATACGTAGTGTTACCTTGCTGAGGGGGAAAAAAATTCCCTTCAAAAAATTTCAATTTTGTTGGGGTGTCTATCAATCAATCAATAAATAATTTTTTTAAAAAACTTGCTTTTTAACAAGCGAGGCTAAAGCCAGTCCTATAGTTTTACTTTTTTACTTTCTAGTCTTCCAAGGACTGATTGCAAATATTTGCGCAGGATCCAGGTGAGGAAAAAGACTGACAGGAAAAGCCAGTCCCAAGAGAGTTCCTTATAACTGTTTTCGGGGTTCTTTTTTTTTTTTTTCTTCAGAAACTACCAAGGTGTCACCAAGGCCATGGGGTCGTGGCGGGGATGGGTGCCCCTCGCCCGCACAGCCTTTTCCACAGCGGGGACAGCAGGGCTTGCTTTCTGTGGCCCTCGGGGCCGTGCAGCCCTCAGCTCCCGCGGCCTGTGGAGACGAGCAGCCCGGGGTGTGCGCCGCGAGCTCGGCCGAGCCCCTGTGGAAGCCGCCCCGCCTGCCGGAGCCGGAACCCCGGGTCCGCGAGCGCGCGGCGGAGCCAAATGGCTGCTGTACCTCCTCGCCAACCTGCCGTCCGACTCCTCAGACTGGCGGAAGCGGAGAGGGCTGACGCAGCTGGGGGAACTCTTCCTCAGCAACACTTTCCGGTCCGCGACTCCGCCCCCACCGAAGGGGCTAGGCTCCAGGATTCAAGATGGAGTCTCTAAGTAGAGCTGGGCAGGAGATGAGTCTGGCGGCCCTAAAGCAACACGACCCCTACATCACCAGCATCGCAGACCTCACGGGCCAGGTCGCTCTGTACACCTTCTGCCCCAAGGCTAACCAGTGGGTGAGTGAGGCGTGACCGTGGAGGACGCCCGCCTGGCTGCCCCTCTTACAGGGGCTGCCTGGTGTGGGGGAACGGGGGCGAGGGGAGCGAAGCTAGAGGCCAGGTCGGGGAATGGCGAAGGGTCCAGGGGTCTGAGGAGTGCCCGGGATTAGAGGAGGGGGCCTGAGACGTCCCAGGGAACACCTCCTAAAATCGGACGAGGATCTTGGGGTCGAGTCTGTGGACGTGGGCGAGCTGCCTTCTTCAATGCACCGGGGGCTGAAAGAGCAGCGGGGTCAGAAAGCTTGTTTCCAGAGGAGAGGATTAATAGGTAAATGGATAAATAGATGAAATACGGATGACCTGCAAAAATAAACACTCCTCCTCCGTCCCCTTCCCACCCCTACCCCAGCAGTCACACGAGCCCCCTTGGCGGAGGTCATTTGTATTTAAAGCTTGAAATCTAATTCGCTTCATTTCTTGGAAGAGAGGGGATGTCTTCGGAGTTTGGGGAAAGATTGTGAGGCAGTTAGGACTGCTCTGTTCGCTGGATCCCCTGGAGACTTTCTATGATAGTATCAACTCTGAATACCCTCTTGCAACTTAATACTTTGTGACTTTTTGGGCACCAGAGGAGGAGCTGAAAAGTTACTTTCTGACTGTTCAGCAAGTCTGGTTAGTCCTGCTAGCGCTTTTTTCGTTGTTAAGTTACGGTTTCCTGGTTGTCGCTCCTTTCTGTTTCTCTCTTTCCTCTCTCGCTTTATCCCCTAGAAAGTGATTGGTAAAAGCTTGCCTGGAGTTGACATTTCTTTAAGAACGGACCCTTGATACGAAACTGAAAGATTGTCATCCTGTGCCTTTTACAATAAAGATGCATAGATTCTTTATACCAGTAATTTTGTGAAAATTGTTTGGCATTTACGAACAGTTAGTTCAAATGGTAAGAATTTCCATGATTCCAAAAAAGTTAATGGAAAATGCATGCTATGGAAAAAAAAACTTGAACTTCAGAATTTTTGCACCAGAATAAACTTACCTTTTCATTTTCCACAAACTTTTTTCCATTCCCTAGTACAGATTATAATAACCTGAATTGAAAAAGAAACTGCTATTTTTATTTATTGAATCATGGCACATAATGCATAATCAATATTTTCTCCTCTAGGATTGAGGGGACAAATTTTCTTTTACTGTGAGATAACTGGTCAATTTCTTACACCAAAAACTTTGTAAAGGCAACAAAAAGTTTCTGAGTTCTTAGGAAAGAAATACTTTCATGATTATATTTAAGGCGTTACTGGAGGAAATTGGTATTTTTGCAAGTATAAATTATCCCAAGCAATTTGATTTGATATGGCTGACAAAGTTTTAACATTTTCTTGATTGTGTTACAATATTTAGACCCAGACATCTTGTGAACAACACACTGCAACATTGTTCTTTTTGGAAACTTTAAGCATATTCTGTCAGAGCAAATGAAAGATAGGATTGAGTGGTACTGTTAATCAAAGCCTTTTCCCTTTAAAGTTGTTTTATATTATTTTACATTATTGGGAGATCTATAATAGTGATTTAAGGCATAGCGTGATTTCAGAGTCCCTGGATCTTTAACATAGTTCTAAAAAATACTAGACTAATTGTGTTGGTTGTAATTCTTCCCCACAAAATATATTACCAAAGAAAATGTCAGATTACTCTAGTGACAAGAAATTCTCCTCCCCCCTGCCCTTTTTTTCCTAACTTTTACTTTGGTAAACTTTAGAAGTGAAGAAATTACTGCCCACAGGATTTTGACTTGAAATTTTAAGAAATCTGCCCAAAGCATTCTCTCTAAAAAGTGAAGACCAGTTCTATACTTTTCTTTCAGTAATTATAAAAGAAAAATGCCTCAATAGAGACACATAGCTGGAGGGAACCCTGCGTATATCTGTGTGTCAGTAGCATGGAAAGCAAATATGACCAGGTGGTGTCTGAAGTTTGTGGTGAGTGGGAGACTTAACGTCACCTATTCAGAAGTGGGTCATTTTACAGTAAATGAAACAAGTTGCTCTTAAATCTGAAGCATTTCTTCTCCACAGGGACTCTTTGGGATTGGATTATGGGGAGAATGCTAATTGATTTATTGTCTGTTACAGGAGAAGACTGATATAGAAGGGACCTTATTTGTGTATCGAAGGTAAGACCTTTTTAAAAATACATGTTTTAAGTATATGGTGATCAATGTCCTAGGAAGGGGTGCCATTCTCTCTGTTCCTACGGCCTTAGCTGTGAGGTCCTAACCAAGTTCTTTCCCTTCTTGGAGACTGTGAATCAAAATAAAGAGAATCTGGTAAAACCTCTTCAAACACAAAACATTTTTCTACAAATGAGTGAGTCTAAAATAGATGCTCCCCTCCTGCCCTCATATTAAAGAGAAAGGAATATAAACTGTGATGCACAAAGTGCATACGACACTGAGGTGAGAGTGAGAGGCCGGGCCACCACCCCACTAAGGGACAACGTTAGTGACTGGGTCCACTCCAGCCCTGCCACAAGTTCTGGATTATGTATAGCATCTTCAGTCAGATGTATTTTTAGCTTGTCTCAGAGTGCTTTAGAAAGCCTGGATGATTATTCATAATTGTACATTTTTTATTTTCAACTTCTTAGAATTAATTATCTTAAAATATGATTGGTTTGCAAGCTGTAACTTTGCTTTGTTGGGCAACTGAGAGTGTGTAATGGGGGGGAGAGCTGGTTGTCCTGGTCCCTGTGTTGGCTCTGGCAGGGCGCTGCCTTCTCTGGCTTTCCAAAGCTGGAGCAATCAGAGGGCACCGTGACTGACCTTTGGCTCTTCCTTCCTTGTATTTATTTATATGGTAGATGAGTATATGTTTTAAGAATGCTTTTCTCCATCAATAATAATTTAAAATAATTTGCCTAATACTCTTCTAAGCACATTCATCTTTTTCTTTTAAATGTACTTTGATAGCACTCTATTTCCTGGGCTTGTTTTTATTCCAAAAGGATGGGTCTTTCTCCTAAGCCCCCTTCACATTGTGTTAGCAGTATCAGTCTTGAGAAACCCTAACTAACTGGAGCAGGGGGTCTCTGTGGTTTTGGAGAGTGGGGGTTCTTTACTGGCTTACTGTGAGGGGCGTTTCAGATCCACTGATTGGGAAGGTGTGGAGCTAGTGGTGTGGCTTGACTCCATCCAGTGTGAGGAGACTTGCATAGCACTAGTTCTGACAGAGGAGAACCAGGAAATGGGAAAATCCAAGAACATTTTGTGAACCTCAGACAGGTATACAAGAATGTCAGAATATCTTTTTGCAAGGAGATTCTGTAATAAAAAAGCTTGGATTTGGATTCTGAAACCCCAGAGCTGAGGACCAGGTCCCTTATTTGTGTGCTTTGGAGCTCAGGACTTCAGCATTAAAATCTCATTAACTAATTTGTGGAGCAGGGTCCTGTTGTGTTATCAGCCTCTGTACATCACAGGGAAACAGCCTGGAAACGGGAGGTGTTAGATATGGCTAAGGAATGACTAAAGGACAATGTATTGGATTCCCCTGATAGGGTAACCATGGATGCTTCTTGCCTAATATTCAAAACATTTTCCATCTAACTCAGAACTATGTGATGACCTGTGTAGTTGCAGGAAAATTATTAGGAAGGTAATCAATCTGTACCATAATTAACATAAATGCGTGATACTTCATTTAGCAATTATTTATCAAATACATCTGTGAGAAATAAGATAAACTTCATTTGCATAAAGCTTGCAGTTCTAGTAGAGAGGAAGACAACAAGAAGTAGTGGTGATAGAGCTTGGGGTATTGAGTTGGAGCAGTTAAAAGCATAGTGCAGGTGGGCCTCACTGATGAGGCATCTGAGCAGAAGCTTGCTGGGTGTGATAGCGCTGTGTTCCCTGGTTCCCCGGGGCAGTGGTCTGAGCCCAGGTTCTGCAGTAACAGCACACCTGCTGAGAGAGTGGCAGGGTTGGGAACGGGGCATAGAAAGTCAGGGGTGTGCAGAGCATGTCACTTAGGGCCGGGCTGGCCTGAGTGAGGTCCCAACACTTGAATTCTGGGCAGAAGGGTTTGAGCCTGCATAAATCTTTGCTTACAGTGTGAAGCACTGATAATACTGAGTAATGTATTGGAATTCCTTCTTTTTTTGAAATGAGAAGAAAGTCATAGGTAACGTTTCTGCAAATTAGATAGTGACTACAGATCTTTTTTTCTTCTGTTAAATCTAAGGTCAGCTTCGCCTTACCATGGTTTCACCATTGTGAATCGACTGAATATGCATAATCTAGTTGAACCAGTGAACAAAGATCTGGAATTTCAGCTCCATGAACCATTTCTTTTGTATAGAAATGCAAGCTGTGAGTATATGTGTTTTATTAAAGTATTAACATATTTACGTTTGCAGTTAAGTGAGCTTAATTTCTATCGGCACTTTAGTTTTGGAGTTACAAATCACAATACAAAATGTGGTCTGTTTTGTTTTAGGGTTATAAGTGAGTCTGTTGAACAAAATCAAACCATTTAAACTGTAAAACTGAACACAGTTTTGTGGATAAGTTAACTTTGTTAACTATTCTGTTTGATTGCTTTATGTTTCTGATGTGTGCCTTTGTTTTTTGTTGTGACGCTGAACTGTTAACTGCCAATGCCCATGAGCAACAGGATTTATTTTGGAAGCAACAGAGGGACAGAGCATTCTTCCCACGAAGTAATGTGTTTTTCTGTCTGCTTCTGCAGTTGAGTGCCCTCTGGTTTCTAGTGCTGTGCCAAGAACTGTTCTGTAATGTTAATGGTACAATAACCTACGTGGGGTAGGCAAGGAACCAAGTCAGCTGACACTCCGAGACAGTTGAGGGAATTGAGGTTGTAACTCTGTCTGCCTCCAGGATCCTCTTGGGTGTCCTGCAGATCTGATAATGGTTAAATACAGTCAGCAAAGCTAGAGTGACCCCTTCAAGAAAGAACAGTACTGAAAAGCATACTCGTTCTAGTATTTCGTTATCAGTATTGAAGATAATGTGTTTTTGAAGACAGTCTGCTTGGCATTGACTAAGTGCTTGAGCCCCTGCCCCACGCAGAAGACCAGAAAGAAGTTCCTGGCCTCACCCCAGATCAGCTATCAGGGATGTGAACCAGTTGATGAAAGCTCTCTCTGTTTCTTCTCTGTTACTCTTTCAAATAAATAAATAAAATCTGGGAGAAAAATAATAGAAAATATTCCCTGGGTAAGAAATAGCAGAGCCTGTTTTAGAGTTGGAAACCCCAAATTATTTCCCTAGCTTATTTTTAAGTATCTAAGTGAAATTGGATCTCTCAGCTTTTCAGTAAAGTGTTTGTCTGTAGAGTTGTCTCCCAGACTTTAAACTGTTTGAATATACTGGACCTGTAAATTGAAATGGATTTATTTAAATGAATGGCAACAGAGTTATTTGGATACCTGCTTTCTTGTCCTGAATATGCATTGAAGGGGAAATTCTACAAAAGAACATAGATCCAAAAATTTTTGTTGTTTAAGTGAAAGTGACTTAACTCTGTTTTTTCTTACCTAAAAAAATTTTACCTAATTATTATTAGCAAAGGTTTGGTTATTCAAATAATAGGGAAATCTATCTTAGATCCATGGGTCTAATTATCATTTAAGGGTCCTATAAAAATAAAAGCCTAACAAAACATAGCCACAATTAATCAGAATCTAATTCATCAAAATTTCAGTTATTTAGAAATACTCCCATGTGTGGAAAAAATGAGGACAAATTATAAGAAAACAAACTAGTATTTTATTATATTAAATATTAAATCACAATAATTAGTATGTGTTATATGTGAAAATCAAGCAGATATCTCATGTAATCTTGGGTCAGTAGTAAAATGTTGATATTTTGTATGACTACTCTCACTATCATATCAAAGACTAAATTGTAAAATAACCTCAAATCATTAGAAATCTTCATTACATTAATTAGAACATTGTTGGAAAAAAGGAGAGCTCATGCTTTTCATTTTAGATCTTTAGCAAGGGGTTTCTTTGTTCAACAGAAAACTCACATAACCAGGCCATTCCACTGGGGAAAGTATTCAAAGAAATACCTGCTTCAGGGAGAAGTGACAAGACAGTGTGAAGTGAGTTAGTGTGTGTTAAGGCCTCTGTGTTCTCTCTGCCTAGTCTTAAAAATGGAAATAGTCTTGTCAGGTCAGCAAGCTGTTGAGTTGTTTAGGGACTTGTTCTTTAAATAAAGAGTTAGTGAATATCTGATTATGTGTATAAGTAATTATACCTGATTCCATAGCTGTTCTTCTGTCATTCCCTTGTGGGACATACACCGAGACACCTGACCTACTTAAAACTCAACTTATACCTTCATATCCTGCTTCTTTCATTCAAATAAATTTTTGGAATAAACGTAATATTGAACTTAACTTTTTCCAGTTTTAAACTGGTTGCTTTTTATTTGTTTTCAGTTTGTCTTTACTTATACACAGTCCCCATACACCCACCCCACTCTTTAGTGAACAGTAAGGGTATAAAAAAATGCTTATGTTAACCCAGGGCTTAGGTTTGGTTCTTGTCTTTAATCTTTTGGAAGCAGTGTGTCTTCCTTCTGTGTAAGGGTTTTCTGGCAGCCTTCAGACCCCACTGTGCAACTGTGAGGAGTGGGAATATTGTGCATTCTAGAGTTACTGAGCAGCGGTGGTGTTCTCAGCACTTTATTTCTAAATCCAAACTTATAGTTTGAGGAAACAAGAAACACGGGTTTAGGGACTTGCTCAAGAGTAACCAAGGTAACAAATAATAGGTGCAGAATACAAACCTAGGTCTGTCAGGCTTCAGAGCCAATAATGTTCTACTCTACCACAGCAATAAAATACCTATTTCATTAATCTGCTATCTAGTAGAATTGCTGTGATTGGAAAGTTCTGTGCCAGCACTGTCCACATGTGCCACCAACCACATGTGACTGTTGCATGCCTGCAATGTGGCTAGTGCAAAGCAGGAACTTCTGTTTTCTTTGACCCATTGTTTTTATGTAGTCCTATGTATTCGTGGCTACCATTAAACAGGTGCACAAGTGTGAGCTTGTGTTCTAACCACCCTTTGTTATACCTGAATGGAACAGTAATTTGAGTTATATTTTTATGCTTTCTGTTTAGTCATTTCTTTTTTGAAATTTCTGTTTCTAGATAGGAAAGCTACAGAATATATCCCTGGGGGTGGCTTTGCCATGGTAACACTCTTTTTGGCATGGGACTTCTATTCAGGAATTCTATTCTAGTTGTTGCCATTTTATTGGCTGTAACCTTGGATAAATCACTTAAGCCACTGATCTGACTAACCTTAGGCATGAACCAGGGTTTCTCTCTTTACAGATAACTGTTTTCAAGCATTATAGGGAATATTGCTACATAGCGTAAGTTAGATTAAGTTAAACATATATGTATGTGTATTTGTAATGATAACTCCTTCAAAGGACAAATTTTTTAAAAAAAGATTCTTAATAAAAGCAATTCAGTAGCTTATGCCTTAAGAAGCATTAGTGACGGCTCCCATCTTATCTATGATTAAATTTTTAAAAGATGATTATGTTGCTTTATAAAGTCACACTGGCACTAATTTCCTGGCTTTCTGTTCTTAATTGTAAATGGAACCTGTTTTACTAACTAGATTATGAAACTTTCCTTGGAAACTATGAATTCCTAGTTCTATGAAATAGACCCAGCAAAGAAAATTATTCAACCTCTGTCTAGCAATATCTGGACATAAACTCTTCTTTCTATAAGCAGTTAGAAATGTTTTATAAAATAGTAAATATTAAATACAAAGCCAAAAACAGAGTGGGGGGACATTTCCATGGGGCAGCACCCAAATGAGATCTGAAAGCTAAATGGGAAACATGTGAAATGACATTGGCTGTCAGCTGTTACCAGGTTCTTTAGGTGGGAACACTCTTACATACAAGAATTTGTTATAATGCACGGGAGGACCAGGAGACAACATTCCACACAAGGAGAGTTAGAGCAGAGATACACATACCAGCACACAGTTAGGTCCCCTGATGATCTGCATGTCGGGTAGTTAGAAAAGATAATTGCCACCAACCTACCAAGATAACAAGCAAGCATATCAATTTCAATCTGAGAAGGAAAATATTGTCCCTGAACACTGAAACCATGGACCTTCCCTCCTACACGTTTGGGATGTAAGTTATATCATCTATATGGTATAATTTCTTACCCAGCCTGAGAAATTAATATGAAATTACTCATCAACTGGTGAATAATAAGATACTTGGCAGAAGCAAATGCAAAATTTTTATGGTGAGACACATTATTAATTCGCATTGCCCAATAGTATCACATATAAGCCTCATGGTCCAAAATGACAAAATATACAAGGAAGTAATTCACAGTAAATGAAAAATAAGCCATAACATATAACAGGATTATTTGTAAAATTGTAATTACTGAAATAAACTGTCTTCCTGGGTTCAACAGTTAATAGTAGCTAACACAAAAACTGATAATCTAGAAGTGTGTGAAGACCATCCCAGCCACTCCATCTCTCAGTTCACGGTTGCTGTTCTGGGAAAGCAACAAAAGATGGCCCTGCACCCACATGGGAGACCCAGAAGAAACTCCTGGCTCCTAGTTTCAGACTTACTCAACTCTAGCCATTGCAGCCATTTGTGGAGTGAATAAGCAGATAAATATCAATCTTTCTGTTTCTCTCCCTTTAAGATAAACAACCTAAAGCATATGTGTGTGTGTATACATGCATGTATGTGTATTTTAAGAGAAGCAATATTGAGATTCTGACAGCTTCCCAGAATTCATAAGACAAATCTCAGAACTAGACAGAATAGGCCCCAAGCATAAAAAGTTCAAGTAATTGTATATGCAGACACATGACCGTGAAACTTCAAGGCAGAGAGGCAGAAGCAGCCAAAAGGTGCTGGAAACTGAGTGTTCACAAACGAGCCCCAATAGGACTGACTGCATCCATCCCTCGGTTGCAGCTGCCTAGTATGGAAGACAGGCATAACATGTGCTGAGGAGAATGCAGTTAACCAACAGTTTATTAATTGGAGGACACAGTTTTCAAGTTTCAACAGAAATGAGATGTCTCCAGCAGATGGTTGCTATAGGCTCTTCCAGGGCAGCACTGTCCAGTGCAGTAGCCAATAGCTATGTATGGCTCTTGAGCACTTGAAGTGATCATAGTACAGCTGAGCTTCCATTGTATTTCATTCTGATTAGGCTAGATTGTTTGGTTTCAATTAATTTAAATTTAATAGCAATTGTAAAGAATATAGTTCAGGAAGAAGACAATTGAATATAGGAGGAATAAGTGCACCCTTAAGAAAGAATATGTGTGTGAGCACGGAACAGGAAATAAAAGTAAACATCGATGATATGAAGTAGTGAAATGACTAGTCTTGGTAGGGTAAGTATGTGAAATTCACTTCTAATCTTCAAGCAAGGTTTAAAGCTCAAGATCCTGGAGAAGTTAAAAGTTAAGAATAGAATGAAATCTATCAGGAGGCTGTCAACTAAAGTCAAGTCATGTTCACATACAGTAGACAATAAGGGAAAACATTGTTTTGTATTAAAAAAAAAGATTAGCACATAAAGTTCCAAAAAGATAAAACAATCTGAATCACTGTATATAGCATAGCATATGCCAGGATTACAAATTGCATGTTATAAGAATCCACAATTATAGTGGGAGATTTTTAACAGACTACCTTATTAATTGACAAGTAAAGCATACAGTTTAATGTAGTTGGGATAAACAATACAGTTAACAAACTTGACCGAAGTTATCTAAACAATGCTTTCAGCAATTAGAGAAGCCACATTTTAAAAGTACATACTGCAAGTTTTATAGAAATTACCCCATGCAAGCCATCCCAGCACCAGAAATTAAGCAAAAGGGAAATCTGAATAATGTAGGAAAAGTATAATTTCATTGCTGAAAGTAGCAGATACGATAGAACAATGGAGCAGATCAACAGAACATGAAGCATTTGTAAGGAGATTGATCCAACAACAATAATAAAAGGAGTAAGATTCACAGGAAGCAATATTAAAAATTAAATATATATTATAGTTGGATATTGCAGCTGATGAAAGAGATCTTTTAGGAACAAAAAACTACAATGCATAATTTTTTGCTTATAAATTTAAAACTTAGGTAGGAGCAATTTTAATACTTAAATAGATCTGAATGAACTCATAAACAATAACATAATTAGGTTAATACTTTAATCATCTCTCCCATCACACCGAAAGTACTAGTCTGTTCAATAATGGGATGAGGGCAGTTCTCCAACAAACCTCTGAAGAGACACAGGTCTGCTGTTGTCTCCACAGGCCACACCTCCGTAGTAAAGAAATCACGTTCTTATTATCCATTGTTCAGTTCAGGAGGTGAGAAACACCTGCTAGAAGCACCGCACCTCACTAAGGAATGTTTCATTTGGAAGTTGCTTTGTCTCAAAGTCAGGGCCTAGGGTTCTACTAATGAAGGTGGTAGGTAACCTAGAGCCATGATTGTGGATGGCTGTCCTTACATGTCGCCTAATTACAAAATATCCCAAGAATATTCACTAAGGTCAGTTTTCAGCAATTTTTAAGAAATCTAAAACTCATTATATGACTCAACAGAAAAGTAAAAGCAAACAGTTTTGTTTTTATTTGATTTTTGTTTTTCTCCTCACAGCTAGACAGTCTACCTTAGTGGTGAACATGGAACCTGCAGATTGTATAAGGCCCACAGAATCATTTGATCTGGCCAGGCCAAGACAACCGCAGGCAGGATTCAAAAATTCAGTTAAGTCTGTAGCAGGCAAATTGGTAGTTAATGACTTTGTATGGCCCATGAACGATATTATTGTCAATACCCAAATGGTCCTTGGCAGAGAAAAGATTGCCCATCCTGGACAACCAGTATAAGCTGGTTGGTGGAGATAGGATACAGATTTGTGGTACCACCCAGCTCTGTGGCAATGGTCCCAGCGTTTAATGCTTTTCTCTTGCGGTATTGGCCTTTACTTTGTTTTAACTAGTGTTATCACTTAACTCCAGTGCACACCTTAATTTTGATATTTATTGAATATGTAATTCGTCACTTTGCCAGGTGCTTTATGTGTAGGTTGAAACTGTAGTACACTTTTGAATCTTTTTGTGTCTTTCACTTCTGTTGTGTCATTTAAGCATGTTAAAACTTCCTGTGTCAGAGCTTGCACTATATTATGTACCTTCCTGGTAAAGACCAAGAGTCCTAATGAAATGTATCGCTACATTAAGCTCAGAGCTAGATGTATTTATTCTTAAAACAAACCCCTGTGGATTGGTGGTGAAAATTAATGACTTAAGGTCTGCAACTTGAGAATTATCAGTTAAGCTTATAACAGTGCAAATCTGATCTACCAGGGACTGTCAAGAGTATTTACATGCTTTTTAGTGGTCATTTTCAGTAACAGTACTCAGGTCTTCATTAAAGGAATGTTTAGTCTAGATGTCTTCTCAGACCTAATTTTATTCTGTCCTTAAACCAATGTGCAGGGGCAGTTTTAACCAACAGAAAAGCAGTTATTTTTACTTTATGGGCATGTTAGCCTAGCATCCTTTAACTGGAAGGTAGTCACCTTTAACAAGGACAGCTTCTTGTGTTTCCTCGACCCAATATCTTACGGTATTATGTTATCTCCCCACTAAGTGCCATTTTTCCTATTTTTAGAAAGTTTTTCTATAACCCAAAAGTAGTTTTGGTTAGTTTGAAAAAAAAAAAACAAGCCTTTTCAGTTTTCCAAAGAGCTCCCCCCAAAAAAGGTTTAAAAAAAAGTGTATGTATGTAAGATCTTGACATTTTAAATAGTAACAAGTTTTTGGTGTGTTTGAAACATTTTCAAAGTGCTGTGTATGTAAATCTAATCAGATGTTTCCTGAAGAGAGCATTTCATTAATGCCATGTAACTGCTAGTCTAGTGTGTTGCTCTTAAACTTTGTTAAGGAAAAGCAGCAATTACCTAACAAGTACAGTTGAAAATTAAGATACTATTGCTAGTTAAATAATTTTTAAGAACTTACCTCCTGAAGCCTGGGAGAAATCCCCCTTCATTTCTGCTTCACTCACAACTTTTCCTTTATATCGGGCATCAGTCTCTTGGCATAGAGCATTTTTAATTAAAATAAGATCACTAGAAAAAGTAGAGAGATTCATTTCCATAGTGCTGAAAATGCAGCTGCCACGTGGAAAGTTGAGTAGAAGTGCTGTAGTGTGTGCCTTTGTGGTCTCGGCTTGCCCTTTCTCAGTTCCAGCGCAAGGCTCAGCAGTGGAGCTGGTAGGTGGCTGTTGGCATTTGGCACAAATCTTCAGACTTTATAAAGCACAGCGCAAGAAATTGCCTTGTAAGATAAGCTTATAATTTGTCAAGTCACAAAATGTGAGTTCTGTCTCCAAACTGAAGGAGGAATTCATAAACAGTGAGAAAGGACCCATGGCTCATTCGCTGTGGTCTGTGGATTCAGCACCATGCTTCTTCCTGAGCCCGGAGAAGGGCAGCAGTCTTCCTCCACCTGCAGCAGCGCTGCTGTAATCAGTGAAGGAGAAAGGATCTGTGGCAGCTGCAATAGCCTGGCCTCCTCCACCCAGATAAGCAGAGCGCCTTGCCATTGCCACACTTAGAGACTGAAAGGTGAAAATGCCATGAAGACAGAGACGAAAGACCCTGTGGCTGACCCAGTGACACCGTGTGTGGGGGGCAGAGGTTTGAAAAACATGTACTCACTATTCTCATAGAGCCTCTTCTAAGTACCTTGTTGGGAACTTGGTGAGTCCAAGAGTAATGCAGAATTTTCCAAGCAGATTCTTTTTGTTATGATTTATTAACTAATGCCCCCCTATCCTTGTAATGTTGAGTTGTCAGATAAAAAGCCATTTTTCTCTATTGTAGTGCTTTTTAATTACGAAGATTTTTTAAAGTGAGTCATACAGACGCCATCTCTCTTACATGATTATCATATTAATTATTTAGTGTTTTAATGTTTTTCCTTTTGAGAACTCAGGAAGGAAAAGTGCAGTTACTTATGCCTAAATGACAGCAGTGTGTACTGACCATGTAGTGTATAGATTTCCACCTTGCTTACATAGTGACGAAGTTCAGTGTGATTATAAAAACTGAAATACAGAATTGTCATTGGTCAGAGAAGACCAAAGGCGCTGTGGAGTAGATGGGATACTAAACCTATGCCTGAGCCTTTGGCTTTGGAGCCTTGAGTGGCCTGGCAGGTGAGTGCTGCCTACTGAGTCATCGCTTTCAGGTATGTTCAGCTTTTCTTTTTTTAGTAAAAGGAAAACACAGAAAAAAATTTCCTGCCAGCATTTTAAAAATGGAATATTTTATACACACACAGAGACACACGCCTGCAGTTGCCTACCCTTTTTTGTTGTGAGGCACGCTGGCATTCCTACAAGTACTACTAGTCAGCCCGAGCTCTGGATCCCACCATACCCTAAGGTTCCTCGTAGCTATTTGTGTTGACAACTGTGATTTGGACGATCCTTTAGTAAATTCATAGAAAACCATGAAGAGAGAGTAGCAGTTGGTGAAAGGAGAAAAAAGTTTCTTCCTCAGAATTTTACTTATTTATTTGAAGGGCAGAGATGAGAGACAGGCCCCATCTGTTGGCTTGCTCCCAAATGCCTGCAGCAGCTGGAGCTGGAAGGAGGCCAAAGTTGGAAGCCTGGAACTCAATCCAGATCTCGTGCATGGGCAGCTAGTTATCTGAGCTACACTGTCTAGCAGGGTCTGCATTAGCAGGAAGCTCAGATAGGTATCAAACCCAGGTACTATTTAAGGTGCAGCATCTTAACTACACAGCCAAACACCCACTTTTCTCCATGCTCCCTTTTTCTTAACCGTAAGCTAACCTATTTCCCAAAGCCCTTAGTGTAGGTTTTTGGAAGCCTGGGAAGAAAGGAACTCAGTTCCATGAGGTTGAAGAACATGCTCTCTATCTCCCCAGCCTATCTGTCCCTTATGATATATAAAATTGGTTATATTTATGTAGGACGAGCAGAGAGCTGTGGGGGATGTGTCCAGCCTTTGGGATACCCATAATTTATAGGACAAACCTTGGAAGCTCTGGAATAGGGAGCAGCGAGCATGTGAGGCACCGGTGGCTGTCAGTCCTAAGCAAAGGCAAAACTTATTTTGAGGCGTGTTATTCTTTTATAGAAAATAGTGATATGCAATAGTGATACTATCAGTTTACTTTCCCAAGCTCTATAAAGAAGTTCAGTGCTCATTTCATGTGTCCAAATCACAAGAGTTTATGAAGACAGTATTTCTGGTAAGTTAAAACAAAACAAACAAACAAACACAAAACCAACCACCCTGTGGGTGTGCAGCCTACTCCTAGGTCAGCCGCTCTTTGGCTCTGCACCTTGCAATCCCTACCACAGAGGCTCTCTCTTCTTCCCACTCTTCCCAAACCTTTTGATGCTGATATCATATTCCTGTCTTAAAGGAAATGATATCTCAAGGCAGAATCATTTGCTTTTTTGGTACAACCAGAGTGGGCTTTAATCTGTATTTATATGCTTGAAAGTATTAAGTACTCCAAATCTTGGTTATAAACCAAGTCCATTTTTTTTTTAATCGGAAAGGCAGATTTACAGAGAAGAAGGTACAGAGAGAAAAATCTTCCGTCCATTGGCCCACTTTCAGGAGCTTCTTCTAGTTCTACACTGCAGGTGCAGGGTCCCAAGGCTTTGGGCCGTCCTCCACTGCTTTCCCAGGCCACAAGCAGGGAGCTGGATGGGAAGTGGAGCAGCCAGGACACAAACCAGTGCCCATATTGGGTTCCTGGCACATGCAAGATGAGGATTTAGCCACTGAGTTCTTGTACCGGGCCCCAAGTCCATTTGTTTATTTTTGTATCTGGTGTATATCTTTGTCACTAATCTAGAAATTGTATATTACCAGCTCTCCCTAATAATTTTTTTTCATCAAACTGTTTCTGCTCAGCCCCTTACTTAGAAAATCTGCAGCCTCCTCCAGTCCTTTCAGAAAGTAGGTCAGATCTAAATAATAAATGAGTCAAAACGATAGCATATGTGGGAGAATGATTCCCAGCTCTGTTTTTCTAACTTTTCACAGCATCTCTAGAGAGCTCAAGGTATTTTACACATTCTCCAAGATCTCTGAATGTTGTATGTGGCCCTTACCACTTACCAAGGGAAGTGGAAGAAGTTTAGCATCAGATCACAGTAGGTTGCTGATTTCTCTAATACGGCTCTTCAGGTAACTAGAAAACTCTGCCTTCTAGCTTTTTAAAATTTCTCAACATTAAAGGAATCCAAATGCCCTTCATTTATGTCATTAGCGGTTTTTTTGTTTTGTTTTGGGGTTTTGTTTATTTTTATATTTTCATAAGAAAAGGGCCTTCCGACCTGCATCGAGACACAGTTCACAGAAGGGTTGTCACACTTTCCAGGGGCTTATCCACACAGCATGACTTAATGAGGACACTTGTCAGCAGTTGCCACGTGTGATGGGTCTGCGTTCATTTTGAGAGAACCTTTTATTAAACTAAGTTCCAAGGTTGTTTCTTGCAGCAGCATAGTACTGTGTTGCCAACAGCTTAAACCCTCCATGGTATCATCAGGAACAGTTATTTCAGGATGTTTCAGCAAGTGAATTGCTAGCAACTTATGCTGGTCTTAGAGTTTCTCTCTTGAGGGAAGAATATTCAGCTCTAAGTTGGAGACGAGGTTGTCCACAGTTTTGGCTATCTAGGGAACTTGTCTGCCTTTCCTCATGAGTGACAGTGACATTCTTAGTGGCAGCGCCCTGGGCCCTCTTGCCAGCTGCATGCATTGAGCATCTGATATGTTGGCAGGCAGAGCTGATTTTTGGATGCGTGTCTGAACCTCTCCAGGTCTGCTTCTGGCAGAAACGAGTGTAACTCCCAGCCTTTACCCATTAAGCTATCATTATGGCTCCCTTATCTTTATTTCTTCAGCAAACATGCCTTTGAAAGTGCTTGGCTCTTTTTTGGCAGTTTATTTGATAATGCACAAAAGTAGAAGGTATGCAACTTGCTTGTAAATGACGTATTTCTACAAAGGAGGAGGAAGAGACATGACTGAGGGTTTGTTCTAATGAATTGACAGCTGTGCTAGACTTACTTTGATTGTCAACATGAATTCTTTCCTAAGAGTTTGATTTAGAATCCCCAGAGAAAACATTTAATCGCCTGGGCTAAGGAGAAAACTTTGTTCTTCCATGAGCCTGGTGTACTACATATCACGAACTTGTTCTCCTTACTATAAAATTGTGTGGCCACGTATTTCCTGTATAGTTTATTAGGAGAAAACAAACCTTTTGGATTTGAACTCTGATAGTTGGGTTTTCCTTGGACAAGTTTGGAAGAGGCATATTTAAAGAAAGGTGCTTGCGTGTGATTGCCATATATGGAATCGTTCTGAAGCAGTGATGTGATGGACTCCATGTTGGTGCAGGCCTCAACTACTAAGAGCCTAAGCAGGACCCTGCAGTAGATAATGCCTCCTAATTATCTTCTCTGTAACAAGGCTGCTTCTGTGTTCCTTCCACAGAGATATCAAAGCTAAGGTAATTTGTTGTGTTAGATTAAGTAGAACATGGTAAAAATTCTTACTTTTCATTGGGTTTTATTCTGTTTGAAGCACTGCGAGTACTTTGAAATTCTGTGAACAAAGAGGCACTATAAAAATGGATCCCAAACAGGGAAACTGTTAAGAGCAGGCTGAATGTTCAAAGGCAGATCAACTGGGCCTGACTTAATGTACTACAGAATGCTTGGCCAGACATGGGGCGCAAGGGTTAAAGGTGATTTCAGTTGATTGGAGGTTTCGCTGCCGGAGAAACCCTTTGGTAAACAGAATGGGAAAAAAACTATGATTTCCACTCATTAGAAGCCAAAATTAGATAAAAATTAGATCAAAATTTAAAAGTTTTTATTTTATTTTATTTTTATTTTTATTTAAAAGGGAGAGAAATTGAGAACTCCTGAGCTGGAAGCTCAATCCACGTCTCCCATGTTGATGGCAGAAACTCAGTACTTGAGCCAGTGCTGTTGATTATCAGGATCTGTGTTAACCTGAAGCTAAATTGAGAGTGGTGCCACAGCTTGAACGAAGGCGTTCCGATATGGAATGAGACATCCCAACTAGTGTCTAAATCACCACGACAAGCTACCAACCCTCAGGAATATTTTAATTCAGTCCACAATAACAACAGAAAAATTCAGTCAAATTGATTTCTGTTAAGAGAGGAACTTGTAAGTTGTGGTTTGCCATCGAATCTTTAATAAACCAAAAACGTTAATAGTTGAAAGATTTACAGGAAGAAGGAGAGACAGAGAGAAAAGATCTTCCATTGGCTAGTTCACACCCCAAATGGCAGCAACAACTAGGGCATCCCAAGAACTTAAGCCATCTTCCCCTGCTTTCCCAGGACGTTTGCAGGGAGCTGCATCAGAGGCAGAGCACCAAAGACCCAAAACACTGGAATATGGAGTGCCAACATCACAGGTTGAGCCTGACCTGCTGTGTCACAGTACAAACCCCTTTTTTCTTTCTTGGTAGTATATATATAATGATACGTCTTTAACTTAATTAAGGTTTTGTGAAATCTTGTATTAACATCTAAAACCAAGTATTTCTTACAGTTTTCATCTGAATCCTGATTTTGTTAAACAGTGTTTTGAGGGGGAAGTTTTTATTTGTGAGTCTGGTGGTAAATTCTGCAACATTTCATGCTGAGAGTATTTATATATTAATTATGTATACCCAAATGTTGAATCCTCATTTTCTCTCACCTTTTTTTTTCTTTGTTTTTCAAGTGTCAATATACAGTATCTGGTTTTATGACAAGAATGACTGTCACCGCATAGCAAAACTCATGGCTGAGTAAGTATTTCTCTGACTCTGTAGACTGAACTGAGGGTATCCAGGAGATGGCAAATGGCCCTCCTTCCCACTTCTCTTGTTATTCAAATATGCTACTCATGTATTTTCCTCAAGTTCCTTTTTAATGCCAGCAATTTGAAAAAGACAGAAAAGCTTAAACCTAAAACTACCTATAATCCTACTGCCCACAGTGTTAGCATTTTAGTTTCTCTTTCTTTCCAGTCTTTCCCTATATTGTCTGTACATTAGGCTGACGTTTGTGATGGTTTTTTCCACAAACTGGATAATATTTTATGTCCTGCTTTTCATGTAATTAGTGTTTTTCTGGGGCATTAACATTTTCTTCTGTAGTATTTATGAGGGCTGTGTTGCAGCTAGTCCTCCAGACAAGTCATCATTTAACTGGGAACTTTCTGTTGAACGTGTAGTTTAAGGCTGCCCAGCTGCCTGGCTGCAGAGGGTATCATTGGCACACATGCACACATAGACGTTACTACCATTTGCAATGGCTTTGGTTTAAGCTCTGCAAATCTCATTGTAACGCAGGTCTGTATTAGATAGCCTGACAGAACTCCCACTTCTGGCCATGTCTAATTTCTTTAACAGTACTCATTTTTGACACGTACTTTAACCAGCTCCATCCACTCCACTAATGAATTGTGTTCCAGAATTCTTCGTTCAGAATCTTGAAATTTGGAAAATAGTTTTCATTGAGTTAGCATTGCAGGTAGTAGCTCATGGTGCTTTCTCAGACTAGCTTGTTGAAGAAACCACCCTTTGTGTCCACATTACTGAATGGCTAGTCTGTACCCTGGGAGCCCAGGATACTGTGGGGTACAGCACTCTGGGCAGGGTGGGCAACATTGCTGCTGGCTTCTGCTTCCTCTGCAGTTGCAACATTCTAATTTTATATTAATTCTTACAAAGATGTAAGTGAGTAATTAACTCCCAAACCTCAGTTCCAGGTACTATGCGTGTTTAAAGAAAGCAGGCATAGCTACAGTGTGGTGATAATCCAGGACAACGAACATGTCCTTCTTGGATGTTTCTCTGTCAGCTTCCTGCCCATCGTCTGCCTGGCGCGGAGCTCACACAGCAGCCCGTGTTTATTACTGGGTTCACCCTGAGGACATTGGTCCCTGTGAGCATACAGGGAACGATGTCAGTCATATTTGAAAAAGTGTTAGCTCCCTAGAGCCTTACTTTATTTTTAGAACATCTTTTCTCTAAAAATTATAAAACTTTTTCAACAAAACTATTTCTCTCTTTTTTGTTTTGTTTTGTTTTGAAAGTGATGGCACAAGCAGGTTACTGTGGCTACTTCAGAAAATTAAGATTTATTGATTCATAGATACCCAGAAATGCAAAATAATTTTTTTCTTAAACATCTAAACTTTGGAATGTGTTCGTGTATAGCTACTTCTTCTGTGAGTGAGGATGCTTGAGTGAGAGCATCTGCCTGGTTTAGTGTTAACACCTATCGAGAGGGCACTGTTTACCATTATTCCCATCAGGCCGAGTGGTACCCTGCATGCTAGGTGATAAGTGAAACTGAAAACTGAAGGCCTGGCTGAAGGTGCAGGATGGACTACAAATAGGATGAGGAAGTGGAAACAGGAAGCCAGAGATGTAAGACAACATTCTTGGTTCTTAGAAAAGAGGAACGTTGCTTAAATCCTCAGTGTTTGTTTAAGCAGCAGAGAAGGTGTGGAGAATGACTAGAGAATGTGCAGTGGAGGTATGGATGGTGAGATTTTGAATGTCTGTCCTGCTAGTGGCCGAGGAGAAGGCCTTGTGTTACCATGGACTCTGTGGTAGATGGCTTTTGGTCACCAGAGATACAAAGCCATCTTTCTTTGCTCTAAATCTGCCTTACATGTGCCTCTGATGCTATGTAAATCAAAAAAATCACTTCTACTCACCAAAAATACTGGTAAAAGTCCTTTTGGCATACTGTTCATCTAGCTGAATGTGTCTGTCAGTGCCTGTTCTATCAGAGTTCTTCCAATCACCTTTTTGACAGCCATTCTGTAATGAAAATTTTCCAAGTTTAAAAAAAAAAGTGATTTATTCCAAAAGATATTTATAAAAGTTGGGAAGCTATATAGGAACGTGAGCTTCTAGACCTGTGCTCTATCTAAATTTATCCAGATTTTATTCTGCGTGGTGCATGGCAAAGCTGAAAACTCAGGAAATTAGAGATGCTGACTGTCACAAAGAGGAAATTCAGTCTGTCAAAAACTGGTTTTAATGATTTAAAATGTGTTGGGCTTTTTACCCACGTGGATTATAGAAAATGGGGACAACTCACATGAGTGCACTTTATTCGTGACCTCACAGTCATGGGGGCTTCATCTGATATTTCAGAGGAAGAAAGAGAGTCAGAGATGCTATTCTTAAACTTTGGGTTAGAGGCAGCCTCATTCAGGCCTCGTTTCTGTTAGTGCCCTGCCACTCCTTCCAGCTTCTCTAAGTAGGGGAGGTAAGCATTCTAAGTTAAGCTGTTTCCCAAGTGAGCAGTGGTCATTATTAGCAGTGTTCTCCTTTTGAACCAGAATCACAAATCCCACCTTGGTTAGATAAAGTTGAGTACCAGTATGGCTAGAGATAGGTGGAAATGGCTGTGTGACAGAGTCCTTTATGAAAGTGGATTTTTGGCTAGTTTTCTTTCAGTCTACCATGAAGCCTGCTTCTGTGTTTATTTTAAATAAACATCTTTTTATTAATATTAATAAGATGTGACCATCTTAATACGAGCTATGACAATATAAATAAAGGAACTACACATTACTGTAAACCATCATTTCCCAAACAGGAATTCTACCTTAGGAAGATTCTCTGATCGGATAAAATTTGGGAAATCTACAAGTGCAAGTTATTGAACTGGCAGCTGTAAAGCCATGAACTAACAGGAACTAACTCCTCCTGTTATTCTTCCATGAAAATAAACCCTTCACTACTAATGATTTTGTTTCCTGTTATCACCATTGTCCAGAAATTTCTCAGTTGGTTAAGTTACCAAACTTAGCTGTACCTGTAAAATCCCATGGCAGATAGGCCCGTTCATTACTGTTGGGACTGAAACCTAAACAAACCTTAAAGAAAAAAAAAATTTTTAGAAACTTTTTAATTGCCGTGCTAGAACAGAAGATAAATGGAAACCTTTTCTGTGATTATGCTGTTATCAGCTTTCAAAGATTCACTCAGACCTCAATCTCTAGAGGTGACTCTCCTTGCTACCCCAAGGTCAGTACAGACTTTCTGCTGTGGGTTATTCCACAGTGCTGCCATTCCGAGGCCTTGACATTGTCCAGTTTTAAATGTGTTTTACCAGTTAGATTGACTGGTTTTGCACAAGACATAATAATAGTGAATCATAATGTTCTGGGAATGAGGTCACCAAAGGTCTGTGTTGATACGTTGCAAGAACATAGGCATCCTGTGACCCCATTAGCAAATCCTTGGAAAAGAGATACCATAAGTCAGATTGCACCTATAGGGCTTTTCTGAAATCTAGCTCTCCTCCTCTAGTGTGGTAGAAGAGGAGACTCGGCGATCCCAACAAGCTGCTCGGGATAAACAAAGTCCCAGCCAGGCCAATGGCTGCAGTGACCACAGACCCATCGACATCCTGGAGATGCTGAGCAGAGCCAAGGACGAGTATGAGAGGGTGAGACTCTGACTGGGAAAGGGCGGAACAGGGAGAAGGGCTGTGGAAGCTGCTTCCAACCGGCAGAAACAATTCGTTCAAAAAAATATTTTTTTAAGCCTAAAAGGTAAGGAAGAAGGTTTGCTTACCTCAGAGTATTTTTTTGGCAGGAAAATTTAGAATGTTCTTCTACTACCATAAAATTGATGTGGAATGTAGAAATTAACCTATAGCAGTTCTCTCCCTCCCTTTCTCTCTCTCTCTCTCTCTCCCCCTCCCTCCCTCCTTCCCTCCCTCTCTAACACTTAGTTATTGGGGAAGACCTAAGGAGAGGGAAAGACAGATTTTTCCATCCTCTAGTTTATTTCCCGGAATGACCACAACAGCCAGGTCTGGGCCATGCTGAAGCCAGAAACCTGGAACTCAGTACAGGTCTCCCACATGGGTGCGGGAGCCTTCTGCCACTTTCCCAGGCACAAAATAAGAAGCTGGATCAGAAATCAAGTGGCCTGGCATGGAGCTGTTTCAAACCAGTCCTTTGTCTGCAGTGCTAACATCCCATACAGGCACCAGTTCTAGTCTCAGCTGCTCCACTTCCCATTCAGCTCCCTACTAATGGGTTGAGAAAACAGTGGAGAATGGCCCATGACCCTGGGCTCTTGCACACAAATGGGAGACCCAGAAGAAGCTTCTGGATCCTGGTTTTGGACTGACCCAGTTCTGGCTGTCACAGCATTTGGAGAGTGAACCAACAGATGGAAGATTTCTCTGTCTGTGGAAGATTTATATATATATAAATCTATATATATATGTGTGTGTATGTATATATACACACACACATGTGTTACTGGCCCAGCAGTTAGTTCTGGAGAGGCTTTGTGGCTCCTCTTTAGTCTCTCTTAGGATATTCCTGTAGGTCTTGAAAAGTATCCTGACAGTTTGTACCCCTTAGTAAAGGTACATTTATGTAAGATTTGTAATTAGAACTGTACACAACCTGTATTATATGCATTGTTTGGAATTTTACCCAACCAGGAGGCTGG
This sequence comes from Ochotona curzoniae, assembly GCF_017591425.1. Taxonomy (NCBI): domain Eukaryota; kingdom Metazoa; phylum Chordata; class Mammalia; order Lagomorpha; family Ochotonidae; genus Ochotona; species Ochotona curzoniae. The sequence continues at coordinate 17,967,756 of NW_024466607.1, read as the reverse complement.
TTTCCTGACTCTTGTGCATTTTGGTGTTTTATTTGAAAGTAAGAGTTATAGGGAAAGAGATATCTTTGATCTGCTGGTTCACTCCCCAGATGGCTGAAACAGCCAGGGCCAGGCCAGCCTGAAGCCTGGAACCTGGAGCTCCATCTGGATGTCCTATGTGAATGTCAGCTGGGCCATCTTTCACTGCTTTCCCAGAACATTAACGGGGTAGGGGGTTTCTGCTACCATACTGGATTTTTGGTTTGTTTTGTTGCTGTTATTTTGTTTTGTTTTTTTTTCCAGCAGAATTGTACTTATCACATTATTCTTCATTTGACACTAGGTTAAGTCGTTTCATTTCAGTTTCATCCTCAGCTCCACACTGGGGGGTAGAGAAAGTGTGAGAAAAGAACGCTTCCCAAAAACATCCTGCTGTAACACTAGCTTCTGGGTTATTAGTAGGTGTGCCTTTAAGAATGTTCGTATTTGTCAGGGTAGTTCAGGAAACGCTGTTACCTAAATCCCCCTGCATTGTCTTGGGGATTTGCAGTACTCACAACTGAGAGGTTCCCACAATAAGGAAAATCACAACACTGTTCCCAGATCTGTTCAGCTACTAGGGGTAAGGTTCACGTAACTGTCTTTTTAACAATACAAGTATCTGAAATTCGGGAACTTTGAAAGGGGCCTGCAACTCTACCTGGGTCTCCTGTGTGGGTGACAGGGACCCAAGTACTTGAGCCATCATTTTTCTGCCTTCTCATTTGCGTAAGCAAAGCTGGATCAGCTGTTACAAGTGGCAGCTTAGGCTGCTGCACCACAATACCAAACCCTGTGGGGAAAAGATTTTATTAATTCTTAACAGAATGAGCATAAATTTCAAGAATTATTTTCTAAATTTAAAGGTTAACTTGTGTCTCAAAATCTCTCATAAATCTTGGTTAAATTTGAATTATCCGCATAGTTAACTCATTCTAGTTTGTTGTGGGTTTTTTGTTTGGTTTTGCTTGGTTTTCGGGGTTTTTTTTTCCTTATTTATTTGAGAGAGAGAGTGCCCACAATAACCACAGATGCACAGGATGGAAGCTGTGGATCCAGGAACTCAATCCACAGGGGCGGCAGGGACCCAGGGCATGAGTGTCACTCAGTCTCCCTGGGCTGACATTAGCAAGGAGGTTGCATTCAAACTGTAGCCAGGCACTGAACCTAGATGCTCACATGTGGAATACAGCTGTCTTAACTGCTAGGCCAAATCCCTGCCCTCTTTGTTCCTGTTTTAGAGGCCTTTCCATGTCCAGTGCCCTTCACCATCATGCTGAGCTGCAGATGGCTCCAGGTTACATCTGGTGTCACAGCTGCAGGCACTTGGACAGTTACTCCAGGTAGTACCTGGCTTCCCTCTCAGACTAAGAAGCAAATTGCCACAAAAGCAAAGAAGGAAGTAAGGTGTTTTTGTGTTTGTGTTTGTGTTTGTTTTTGTTTTGAATAATTGTTTTTATTTGAAAGATTTACAAAGAGAAAGAAAGATGTCTCTCCTCTCTGTGTGTATCTGCCATTCCAATTAAAAAATAATGATTAGTCTTAAAAAAAATAATAAAGACATTACTTGGGAGCCATTTGCATTCCAAATTAGAGTATCCCAATCTGCTCCCAATTCCAGCTTCCTGCTAATACAGATACTGGGAGACAACAGGAGATGGCTTAGGTTCTTGAGCCCTGCCACCATGACGACGACCTGGATTGAGTTCCCAGCTGTCAGTAGCAGCCTTGCTCAGCCCCAGCCATTGTGAGCCTGGAAGGAGTGAATCTGGGGTTGAGGGCAAATCTCTGTCTCTCCAGCTAATTCAGTCAAATTTGTGAAGCTGTAATGTTGATGACTGCGTATTTTTTCTGTCTGTTTTTTATGTAAATGATAGCCTAGATATTTCTCTAATTCTTTCCGTTTTATTGAGAATTCTTTGAAGCTGAACCTTCATGTGTAACATTATTTTTTTTCCCAAAATGAATTGCTTGAAATGGAGTTGATAGAGGCTGACATTGTGGTATAGTAGGTAATGCCACAATGTGTAGTGCCAGCATCCCATATGGACACTTATTCAAGTCCCAGCTATTCCACCTCTAATCCAGTTACCTGCTAATGCACTTGGGAATCAGTAGAGGATGGCCCAAATTCTTAAGCCTCTGCATCCATGTATTCATCATCACCAAAAAATTGAAACAGAAGTGTCATTTTTTTCTTTCTTTCAAGATTTATTTTATTGAAAAGACAGATTTATAGAGAGGAGAGACAGAAATCTTCCATCTGCTGGCTCACGCCCCAAATGATCGCAACAGCTGAAACTGAACTGATTCAAAACCAAGAGCCAGAAGCCTCCTCCAGGTCCCCCACATGGGTGCAGGGTCCCAGTGACTTAGACCTTCTCGGTTGCTTTCCCAGGCCACTAGCAGAGAGCTGGATGGGAAGTGGCACAGCTGGGACACAGACCAGCGCCATATGAGGATGCCTGTGCTTGAAAGCAGAGCATTAGCCAGTTGAGCCATTGCATTGGCCCTATAAAGGTCCTTCTTTAGGTGAATAAAGAGACTCTGATACATAGTAGAAGGCTACTCAGCAGTTAAAAAGGAGTGAGTTATTGTCAGGTTATAGCATGGGTGAATCTCGGGGGCATTATACTAAATGGAAGAAGTCAGCTTTCCACTTAAAATGTCATTGATATGACATATTTTGAAAACAGATCTACAGTGACAGTTCAGATCACTGGTTGTCAGCAGGAGAGGAAGGACGTGACCACGGGGATAGCACAAGGGAGTCTTTTGGGTTGATAGAATTGTGGTATACTGATCGTGGTGGTGGGCACACAAAGAGAGCTATACACCCCCACAACAGTTAGCTTCACCATATGTTAACTTAAATAAAATAAGAATATCTAATAAAATAATATCATTAGCTTCTCCTTAAAACAGTGATAAAAATAGCAGTTGTAACTAAAAGTGTTGTTTAAAAGTAGGTGTCTAGCTTTCTAGAAATTCTGTAAGTTACTTGCATGACAGTCCAAAGCAAACATTTTGAGAATTTCTTAGTTTTTTTTTTTAAGTAACTCTTCATATAACCTTAGATGCTGTCTTATAAACCAAATAGTAGATGGCAAACTTTTTTCACATGGTGTACTTTTCATCTTACATTCCTAAAGAACCAGATGGGTGACTCCAACTTCTCCAGCCCTGGATTGCCGCCAGGCCCTCAACTCTCCAATCTGGGAAGCACCGAGACTCTGGAAGAGACACTCTCCGGGTCACAAGATAAGGTTTGTACAGCAGCAACCCCAGCTGTGTCCCAAGTAACCAGCAAACTGTTTTAAAGGTTTTGTTGCAGTGTTTGTCATTTACCGTCAAAGACCTCATGTGCAACACTGTGATGTCACTACCCAGGCCATTCCTCCTGGTCCACATCACTGTCAATCTGTATTTTACAGTAGCCTCCTGCATGGTCTCTCAGCTTTTGCCCTTGCAGAAGGCCACTTCCTTTACCTGTTAATCCAACAGCCAGAGGAATTCTGATAAAACCTAAGTCAGGTCATGGTGTTCTTTGGCAGGGTGAGTGTTTTGCGTTTTGCACAGCAGATAGTTTTCACTTGAAACCACCACTTTTTTTTAATTGAAAGGCAGAGCTACAGAGAGAAGAGACAGAAAGATCTTCCATCCACCGGCTCACCCCCCAAGTAAATGCAACAGCCAGAGCTGAGCTGATCCCAAACCAGGAGTGAAAAGCCTCCTCCAGGTCTCCCACACAGGTGCAGGGGCCCAAGGCTTTGAGTCATCTCTACTGTTTTCCCAGGTCTCAAGCAGGGAGCTGAATGAAAAGTGGAGCAGCCAGGACATGAACTGGCAGCCATATGGGATCCTGGCACATGCAAGGTGAGGATTTAGCCACTGAGCCGTCAAGCCAGTCAGGACCCTCACATTCCTTATCAGTGTGCCTGATTGAGTCTTGGGTAGTCCATGTCCAGTCCATCTTCATGCTAGTGCACACCTCAGGAGGCAGCACTGATAGTACAAATCCTTGAGCCCCTGCCACCTATATATGGGAGACCCAAATAAGGGACCTAGGTGGAGTTCCTGGCTTCAGCCTTGCTCATGCACGGAGTGAACCAGCAGGTGGAAGTGAAATATCTCTGTCTTTCCCTCTCCCTGTCACTCTGCCTTTCAAATAAGTAAATAAAGAGAGAAGTGTACAAAATTCATTAATTTATTCTGTTCAGATTATCAGGCAGGAATGTTCATGGCCGCTTTGATGACCTGTTCTGAATCATGAGTCACTTCCCCTTCCTTTTTGTAAACATGGTGTTGCAAATTCTTGCACTGTCTAACTCAGTGAGACCCACTGGTAAAAATGGACCAAGAGAAAAAAACACAGGCCCAGGCAGTGGCTCAGTGGCTAAATCCTCGCTTTGCATATGCTGAGATCCCAAACGGGCACCAGTTTGTGTACTGGCTGTTCCACTTCCCTTTCAGCTTTCTGCCTGTGGCCTGGGAAAGCAGTCGAGAATGGCCCAAAGCCTTGGGACCCTGCACCCACATCAGAGACCCCGGAAGAAGCTCCTGGCTTTGGTTAGGCTCAGCTCTGGCTGTTGCTACTTAGGGAGTGAACCAGCAGATGGAGGATCTTCCTCTCTCTCTCTTTTTCTCTGTAGTTCTGCCCTTCCAATAAAAATAAGTAACTCAAAAGCACATTGGAAATGTTAAAGCACTGTCTTTGAAAGGTGAAAGATGAGTGTGGCTAGCCACAGCTGCTCTGCCTTTGAGCAGCAAACTCAGTGATGTGATGGACCCACAGATGCAGACTCCAAGCCGGCACTCTGGGAGGTGCGTCCCTAAGCCACAGAGTATTGTCAGTATTTCTTTTTTCACATCCTTTTTAAATGCCGATTTTTCTTACTTTTTTTTTTTTTTAAAGATTTATTTTTATTATTTTTTCATTGGAAAGGCGGATATACAGAGAGGAGAGACAGAGAGGAAGGTCTTCCGTCCGATGATTCACTCCCCAAGTGAGCGCAACGGGCCGATACTATGCCGATCCGAAGCCAGGAGCCTCTTCCGGGTCTCCCACGCGGGTGCAGTTTCCCAAAGCTTTGGGCTGTCCTCGACTGCTTTCCCAGGCCACAGGCAGGGAGCTGGAAGGGAAGTGGGGCTGCCGGGATTAGAACCTGCACCCATATGGGATCCCGGGCGTGCAAGGCGAGGACCTTTAACCACTTGCGCCACCGCGCCGGGCCATAAATGCCGATTTTTAAAGACCGAAGTAGCAAAATGCTGTAAGGTGTTGAAATTTGAATATTGTCAGAAGCCACATGATTGGCCATAATCAGTAGCAATCTGTGATTGGTGCCTATCTGTAGATGGTGCATTTGCTTAGTGAGACTGCCATCTAGTGCCAAACAACAAATAAGGCCACTAGGCCTTGTTCAGTAATAAATTCTACTTCAGTTTCTTAACACACTTACTGAATCCCTTTGGAACTGTCTCTAGCTTGTTTTTTTCTTTTTGTTTTGCTTCCTGTAATCAGTGATGCTTGCCTCATAGTGTGTCAATCTGACATGGGCAAACGGATCCCAGGAGACAAAAGGAGGGAGGAACTGGGTAAGAGCTGATACCTTGGAGGAGAATTTTCTGTGCACCATGCATGGTCCGTTCCCCAGAGAAATTACCTGACTGGCGCTAGATCTGAATGGGCAGTGAGATCCTCAGAACCCAGAAACCCAAACTACAAGCACGTTTAGACATCAAGAAAGAATTAAAAGTTCACCTTCTGTATGGGGGTTGGGAGATAGATCTGTGAGTGCGTAAGCTCAGCTGCTACAGCATGTGACCAGTTTTTCCTCATGGAAGAAAAGTGTAAAGAGGTTTCTAAAGGAGAGACCAGAAAGCATGGTTAGCTGAGGAGGGTGGGCTTGTTCTGCTCACTCAGACTCCTGGGATAAATGCAGGAGTTGGGTGGGAGGCAATGCTTTTGCTCCTGTAGGCACCTCCTACTTACTCAAGCCGTGTCTTTTCCCTTCGCTCAGATAGGGGATGCTGGTGGTGCAGTGTTAGTTTAATCCACTGTGCCATGACACTGACCCTTGCCCCTAGTGTTTTCCAGTACTTATTTGTGATGTGATGTTGACCCATTTTGTTCTAATAATAATACACATTAAAAAGGAATTAACCCAATTTAACAATGAGCAAAAGACCTGGATAGATACCTCTCTAAATAGTATGTGCAAATAGCCAATAAACGTGCAACATTCAACAACATTACTCATTAAGGAAAGGCAAGTCCACACCACAAAGAGACACCTCACATGTATAATAACAGCAAAACAAAGTTGAGAATGTTGGAAACATCAAAACCATCTTGGACTGTAGGTTATAATGTAAGATGATGTGGCCACTGTCAGGAAAAGCAATTTTAGTGGTTTCACAAAAAGTCAAACATGGGGTGGGCAGTTAGCTAGTGGTTAAAGTGCCTCTACTCCACAGTTCTATATCATAGTGCCTTCTCTCCCACCAAAAAAAAAAAAAACTGTGAAACTGTTACGCAAAGGCTTAACTTACCATATGTTTGTAAGCATATGTTCACTCCTAGGTGTAAAAGGAGTCTTTAGAAAGTTGGCATTTGGTCTAGCATAGTTGGGATGCCCTCATCCCATAGGGGAGTATCCGTGTTCAGGTCCCAGCTTCCTGCTGACGTATACCCTGAGAGGCAGCAGTGATGGCATAAGTGGCCAAGTTCTGCCGCCTACAGAGGAAACCGGCTCGCATGTTTGGCTTCTGGCTTTGGACCCAGGCCAGCCCCCACCGTTGGAAGATTCTGGGGAGGGAAGTGAACTGGCAGTGGTTGTGTTGCTGTCTCTGTCTCTATGCTTTTAGATAAAAGCTTGTGGAAAATGGGAAAAAAAAAACTGAATTTCAGAATGCTTTTGCATCAAATTACTTTATTTTCCATTTTTACATGAACTTAAGAATTGAAGACAGACACTCAAACAATGCTTTTAGACCAATATTCATAGCAGTACTGCACTAGCCACAAAACTAAAATCAATTCAGGTGCCTATCAAGAGATAAGTAAACAAGATGCCATATATATGTAATGGAACATTATTCAGTCATAAAAGAAGGAAATTCTCACACATGGTACAGCCTAGTTGATTAAACCTTGAAAACATTAAGCCAAATGAAATAAACCAGGTTATGTGATTGACTGATGGCTAGTATCTTGAATAGGTAAGTCAAGAAATTGATAGAAACAACATAGAGAAATTGTCAGGGATTAATGGGGGACAGTGTACTGTTACTCTTTAACAGGGATGAATTCAAAAAATTGTAGAGATAATAGTGAGAGTTAAAGTTACATACATACTGAATGCCACTGAATTTTAGTGTGGTTTTTTTTTAAGTTGTTTTGAAATGCAGATTTTCAGAAAGAAAAATCTTCCATCTGCTGCTTCACTCCCCAAGTAGCCACAGTGGTTGGAGCTTCTTCCAGCTTTCTCACGCAGGCACAGGGTCCAAAGCTTTGGACCATCCTTGGCTATTTTCCCAGACCACAAGCAGGGAGCTGGAAGGGAAGTGGAGCTGCTAACACATGAACCAGTGCCCATGTGAGATCCTAGTACTTGAATGGGAGGATTTGCCAATTGTGCAAGCCCTGAATTTTACGCTAAATACAGTTAAAATGGTAAATGTATTATGTATATTTTATACAGCTTTTTTTTTTTAATGGGTAAATCAAGAATTATTTGTGTGCTGTCAGCAGACGTTTATGCCAGAGATCCAAAGTGAGTAGAGCACTGTCCAGCATAGGAAATGAAACCTGTGTACCTGATGGCCATTATGTGGCCCAGACAAGAGTCTGTCCCAAGGGAGAACTCATTGCCTCTTCTGTGAGTGGATTTGCAGTATTCCCCACAAGTTTGAAATAGCTAGGGCCTTAATGAACCTGCATTAGGCTGATTCTGTTAACACAGCCTCGGTGTGCCAGCGTTTGATGGTGCTGTTTTGCATTATGGAGATAGGATATTCCATAAGAATGAATAAAATGGTGTCTTTATAATATCCCAACATGGGGCCTAGCATGGTACCCTTGTGGCTGGCTAAAATCCTTGCCTTACATGCACTGGGATCCCATATGGGTGCCAGTTTGTATCCTGGCTGGCCCACTTCCCATCCAGCTCACTGCCTGTGGCCTGGGAAAGCACTGAGGATGGTCCAACGCTTGGATCCACATGGGAGACCTGGAAGCAGCTCCTAGCTCCTGGTTTCAGTTCAGTCGGCTTTGGCTGTTGCCGCTGCATGGTGAATGAACCAGCGGATGGATGATCTTAAGTTTGACTCTCCTCTTTGTAAATGTAATCTGCATCTCCAATAAAAATAAATAAATCTTTTTTAAAAGACCATATGGTGTTTACATGATGATAATAACCCAGTTTCATGTTATTGAATGTGTATTAGACACCAAACATTATATTAAGAATTTGATTTTCAGAGCCACTCTGTCAGATAACTGCAGTTGTCCCAATTTTCAGTTGAGGAACTAGCTAGAAAGATTATGTAACTTTCCCAATTGAAAGCTGAGAATTGAATCTAGGTTATATGATTTCAGGCCCTAAGCTGTGCATTTCCTTTTTTTTGGGTGGGGGAGGTGGGTGACTTTTTTCAAAGGTAAAAATATGAAGGAATTTTTTATACCTTCCTTCCACAGTTTATAATTAGATGTTGGTGCTATCTTATATTGGAAGTAAGATTCTGAATCTGAAAAAATACTCAAAAACCAGGGAGTGTTGTGACAGGATAATCCTATACTCTTACTCCACAGCATTATTAAGGGGCTGAATTCTCCATTTGAGAATTTTGTCACTTACACAAAGGCATCTTGTCATTGCACTTCCAAACACTATGTTAGAATTTTAGTAGAGTTCCCTCTGTTGAATGTTTTGTGAAGTAAAAGTGGCTTGGTGGAACATTTTGCAGCTGGAGGAGACTCTGCTTCTCTACCAGCCTTTTTATTCACTGCCTTCTCTGACCTGTCCCTGGCACCCCTCAGCAAGCAGAGCACAAGTGTACGTGGCCCTGGCTTACTGTTGCCCCTGCTGGAAGGAGTGCCCTGCAGCTTCACAACCAGCCTCCTTTCTCTTTCCCTGTTGTTTGACATGATCCCTCCTTAACAGAGGAGGTCCTCACCCCGACCCCTTACCCTGAAGGCCTGCTGGCAGGGGCTCCCACTCTGCTCAAACTAACGTCAGCCCTCTAGAAGGACTCTGGGAGAGAGCCCTGTTGGGTGGATCTGTAGGTGTAGGTGGTGCTGCTGTCTGTGTATGTAGGTCCAGGAGGATGCAAGGCAGGATGAGGGTGAGTGAGAATGTACAAGCTTGCAGGAGGAGCTTGCTGCCTGTGTCATGTGAATACTGACATTGTGGGATGGGAGGCTGCACGTATGTCAGCCTCTGCCAGCTCCCTCTGCTCCACAAGGGACCTGGAACTCCACAGGCTACACAGCCAGTCAGACATGGTATTGGCTGCTGCCCCTTGATGCTTGGTGTGTGCTGAAGCTTTCTCCCTGCAGTCTCCTGATGCCTTTTGCTCTCTTAATATATCCTACCACTTTGTATTCCAGTAGCTTCCAAATCAGTCCCTCCAGTTCCAGATGTCTCAGAGACTTCAGATGTGCACTGAACTGACCTCTGCTTTTCTCTCCCTTCCCTCAACCTGGAGTCCTCTAGGGCCTTAGTCCAAATTCTCCTCCAGCTCACCCCATGCTGTAATGTAGGTGGCTGCCAAAATGCATCCCCTGCAATGCAGAGCTTCATGCCGCCTCTCCTGAGCATGTGCTCACTGCCCTGCGGCTGAAGTCCAGGTCCCCCAGTGTGTGTGACACGCTGCATCCTGGCTAGCTGTTATGGTCTTTTTGTCACCCCCTTCCTGTGAACCCTCTGACCCTGGCTTACTGAAGGGTTTGCAGCACATAGTTGCTGCTCTCTGTGCCAGCTCACCTCCCCCTTCACCCTGAGCCCCCTTCTGGATGCCTCCTTCTCTCCTTTGGGAACGCAGCTCTGCTCTAGGGGTGCCCTTGCCACCTTCCCCCACAGTCACAGCACATGCTTGGTTTCCAGTAAACTTAGCCATTACTTACCAAAGAATGAAAACAAGCATTTGTTATAAGAAAAGATCGATTTGTGTTCCTATAGACATGTGACTGGCTGGTGCTGTCACCGTGTGCTTCAGTGGCAGTGTCCTTTAGGGCCTTACACACTGCCTATACCTGATGGCCATGTTTCAGTGCCTTGATTTTTTCAGTACCAACAGTCTGTAAGGAGCTCGCATGCTTCAGGAAACATGTCCTCAGCTAGGCTGCCTGTGTTTCTCAGTGCTCACATGTGTCTCCTAAGCAGAAGCGCCATCAGGACTTGAGCTCCTTCTGGCTGCCTGACTCCACTGACCAACACAGGAACTGGCACCTGTGGCCATTTGGGCCTGAGAAACAGGTGACCACAGCTGTGCTGTCAGAGGGAGCAGGAGCCTTGTGTGGAAAGCAGTAGTGCATGTTTCATGAGGGTGTGATAGTGTCATAAGCCGGTTCAATAAGATGTGTGGAGATTTAGCAATTTCAGTCTCAAATACTTCGCTTTTTCTTAAGGGTCCTGTGATTGGGGGGAAGAAAGGAGGACTGGCCCCTTTTAATTTTCAACTGTTAATTGCTCCACTGTGTTACCTGGTATTTGGACCCAGGCACAGATGCAGTACCTATTTTATTATAGAGATCAGTGAGTAGGAGGCTGGTGCCATGTTATACGAGGTTAGGCAGTTCACGTCTCTTCTGCTCCGTTTCTGATCCAGCTCCCTGCTAATGGTCTGGGAAAGCAGTGGAAAATGGCCCAATCCTTAGACCTGACCCCACTTGGGGGGCCCAGAAAAGCTCCTGGTTCCTGGCTTTGGGCTGGCCCAGCTCCATCCAGTGTGGCCATTTGGGGAATGAATCAGCAGAGGAATATATCTCTCCTTCTCTCTTTGTAACTGTCCTTCAAGTAAAAAGTAAATAAATCTCTCTTCAGAAAAGCTAGTAAATGGAAGGTCAATTCATTCAGTTGGTATTCAGTCACTGTATATATGTTACTGACAGGAGACAGTCAGCCGCATTCACTGTGTAGTAAGGTCATTCAAAGATCCCCAGAGAATGGAACGAAGATGTTTATGTTGGTGCAAAAGCAATCAAAAATTCATGGATTTAGGGATCTTCAGGAAGTTCATAGCAGTGCATGGGGGGGCGGCGACTATACAGATTTCAAAGGTTTTTTTCACCAAAATCATTTTTTTTTTTAAAGATATGTGGAGAGGAGGAAAAACAGAGAGGAAGATCTTCCGTCCAATGATTCACTCCCCAAGTGACCATAGCAGCCGGTGCTGTGCCGATCCAAAGCCAGGATCCAGGAACTTCTTCCAGGTCTCCCACGCGGGTGCAGGGTCCCAAGTCTTTGGGCCCTCCTCAGCTGCTTTCCCAGGCCACAAGCAGGTAGCTGGATGGGAAGTAGAGCTGCAGGATTAGAACCGGCACCCATATGGGATCCTGATGCGTTCAAGGCGAGGACTTTAGCTGTTAGGCCACGCGACCGGGCCCCAAAATCATCTTTTAATTTCTTTTTCCATTAACTTTTTAAAGTGCTCTTTTTTAACATGTAGCTTTCTCCTCCCCACCCCCTCCACCCCCAACATTTATTTATTTATTTATTTATTCAAAAGGCAGAGCTGAAGACAAGGAGAGAGAGGTCTTCCTCTCTACTGGGTCACTCCATAAGTGGCCACAGTGCCAGGAACTTCTTCTGGGTTTCCAGTATGGGTTCTGGGACGGAAGTATTTGAGTCATCCTCCACTGCTCTCCCAGGCCATTACCAGGGAGTTAAATTGGAAGTGGAACAGCCAGGTCTCAAACCAGCACCCATATGAGATGCCAGTGCTACAGGTGGAAGCTTAGCTTGCTACCCCATGATGTCGGCCTCTGAAGTCCTCAGATGCCTAGAATTTGGGTTTCATTACGCATGTAAATTTTCTTCCATCAACTTGAGGAGCTGAGTGGGGAACAAGCCAAAAGTACCTATAATCTCTCTTCAATTTGTCCTGTTCCTTACTGCTGTTTCAGTTGCTGGAAGAGAATTTTGGTTACAGGAACTGACACGGTAGCCAAGTGGCTAAAATCCTCGCCTTGCCCATGCCGGAATCCCACATAGGCACTAGTTCTAATCCCAACAGCTCCACTTCCCATCCAGCTCCCTGCTTGTGTCCTGGGAAAGCAGTCAAGGACGACCCAAAGCCTTGGGACCCTGGCGCCTGTGTGGGAGACCTGAAGGAAGTTCTGGCTTCAGATTGGTGCAGCTCCAACCATTGCAGCCACTTTCAGAGTGAATCAGTGAACAGAAGATCTTCCTCTCTGTCTTTCCTCCTCTCTGTATATCTGACTTTCCAATAAAAATAAAATAAATATTTTTTAAAAATTGCTTACAGTGGTATGCCTGAGATGTCTGTACTGAGTGGTGTGATTTGTTTTTCAGTCGGCTCCATCTGGCCACAAACATCTGACAGTGGAAGAGCTATTTGGAACTTCTTTGCCAAAGGAACAGCCAGCAGTCATGGGTCTGGATTCAGAAGAAGTGGAGAAGCTGCCAGGAGAGACCTCCCAGAAAGAACCCAGCCCCTTCCTACCGTTCTCCTTCGAGCAATCAGGAGGGGGGCTTCCATCAGAAAACCTGGGTGTCCATTCTGCTGCCCACCGCTTAGTCCAACCTGAAGTCCCTACCCAGGTGCTCATCACCCCTGCCTCCATCTCACACTCCAGTGAAAAGCATACCCCCAACTACACAATCCCGTTGAGCCCCGTTCTCAGCCCCACTCTGCCTGCCGACACCCCTGCTGCCCAGATTCCCCCCAGCCTATCTCAGAACAACACTATGATACAGGCAGTGAAAACCACACCCAGACAGAGGTCTCCACTATTGAACCAGCCTGTCCCCGAGCTGAGCCACCCCTGTCTGATTGCCAGCCAGAGTCCTTTCAGGGCCCCAATGAGCGTGCCGAACCCAACTGGCACATCCCTCCCAAGCGTTGACCTTCTGCAGAAACTCAGGTTGACCTCACAGCATGACCAAATACAGACACAGCCACTTGGGAAAGGTGCAGTGGCGCCCAGCCTGTCCTCAGCAGCTGGCCAGCTGGCCACACCTGAAAGCTTCATAGAGCCCCCCTCGAAGACAGCAGCAGCGAGAGCAGCAGCCTCAGCCTCCCTGAGCAACATGGTGCTTGCTCCCCTTCAGGTACTGGCCAAAGGGCTGGGGTGGGCAGGGTGGGTATCTGGGTGGAACGAACTGTGAAGACCCTGGTCTTTAACTGATGTGAGGCAGGATACAGTTAATAGAATTATCCCTTTGAAGGAAATTAGGGCTAGGAGAAAAGGGAGGGAGAAGTCCTCCGTTGAACAACTAAATAATTGATAGGTAATATTGCAGTTCAGTTTCATTTCCTAAAATTATGCCACTGATAGCAGATGAATAACCATGTTTGTGTTGCCTGCGTATCCATTGTAAATGTTTTTGTCTTAATTTTTGTTTGCTTCCATTTATTTGTTTGAAAGGCAGAGCAATAGAGGGAGAGATAGAGAATTGTTCTGTCCATTGGTTCTCTCAGATGATAGATGATCTCAACAGCCAGGTCAAAGCCAAGAGACTGGAACCCCATGCTGATCTCCCATGTAGGGGGCAGTGGCACAAGCATTTGAGTCATCTGCTGCTGCCTTCCCAGGCGTGTTTGCAGGGAGCCGAATCAGAAGCAGAGCAGCCAGGACACCAGCCAGCCCTTTGATGTGAAATGCTGGAGTCCTCAATGGTGACTAAGTGCACTGCACCACAGTGCCAGCCTCTGTCTGTCTGGGTTTTGCCTGACAATTCCAGGAATTATTTAATTTATAGCCACAGATCCCCAAATTATCCTGAACTTTTAGCTCCCATTCCCAACTCCCTCCACACTCTCAAGTGCACCTCTGTAGTACATCCCAGACCTGAAGGTATGAAGTTTCCTCTGTTAGAGGGATGTGGCAGCTAGGTCTTCCCTAGAGTGGGGAGAATGTGTTCAAAGAATCCTAAGAGTGAGAGGAGGACACCTGGTGATCTTAAAAAGCCACAATGAGACTCTATCAACTGAAAAAAAAGCTTGAGAAAAACTGTTAAGGGTGTTGATTGTAGTTTTGTGTGTGTGTGTGTTTTGTTTTGTTTTGTTTTTCCAGAGCCTTAAGTCTTTAAGGGACTTGGAGCAAAGGGACTGGAACTGGCATTGTAGATTAGCAGGCAAACTGCCACTTGAAATGCCAGCATCTCATATAAGCACCAGGTCAGGTCATAGCTGCTACACTTTTAACCCAGGTCTCTGCTACTTGCCTAGGAAAGCAGTGGGCGATTGCCTAGGTCCTTAGGCCCCTGCACCAATGTGGGAAATCCGGAAGTTCATCACTGGCCCCTGCAGCCTGAGTACAGCACCTGCTTCAGCCTACCTTGGCAGGGAATACTTACCTAGATACACGCTTCCTTTTCCCTGCAGTAACCAACCTACGGAGCAGGGTTCATAGAGTTCTCATGTCTTCCTCACTCTACAACCAGTTCTCTCTGTCCAGTGAACAATGAAGAGTTGAGCATATGGATGGGTGATTCTGGTCACAGCTGTTCCTTGTCACCTGTCCAAGTTTAAACAGCCTTATCACCAAGTTTCATGTTGCCAAGATCTCTTATCTTTGCAGGCTCAGCAGCAAAAATATGCCTGCGCAGCTCCCAGCTCTGTGATACAGGTTTCCACGTGTTCCTTAGGGACTCCTGCACGCCTTCAGCCGCGGGGCGGGAGAGCTGTCATGAAGCTCTTGTACTGTCAAGTCGTTGGTAGCATGATCACTGTTTCTGTCCACCTCTTTTTCCCTTGGAAATCCAGGGCTTTGTTCATAGCTAAACCATTGGTTACTGCTGAACAAGATTTTTCACCAGTGATTAGGACATTTCATTCACACTTGCCAATATCTGTTCATCTTTTCTTTTAAAACATTTCAGTCTATGCAACAAAACCAGGATCCTGAAGTCTTTGCCCAGGCGAAGGTGTTATCCAGTGCCATCCCGGTAAGGCCCCCTTCTCTCTGAAAACTTTTTGGGGTTTCAGTCAGGCTGCTGCTTCCCAAGCAGAGCAGGGTTCATTGGTGCAGCCTTCTGTGTACAGTATCTCCCCTGACCATGCACAGAGGGCAGGTCCAGTCAGGGATGAACTCTCCCCTCAAGAAGGTGTCAGCCTGGAGGAGCCGGGGTGTCACAGGGCAGAGCCACCACCCTGCTTGGCCCTCTCCTGTACCATGGCCCTGATAACAGCCTCCACGTGCTGCACACATGTGTCCTCCCTGGCCTCTGCTACATGTCTACTACCCTTGACATCACTGCTTTCCAGTTCCTTCATCCTCAGAATTTAAACTAGAGACATCTCCAATGGGCCTCGTTAACCTGTCTTTTCTGTAGCTTGTTCTTCCTGCTGCATAGTGATCAATCTGAGCGCTCAGTCTGGTTTGACACCAGCTAATAAGCTAAGTAGTTCAGCTCCCAAAAGCTATATGTTTAAAACCGTGCCAAGGTCGGGAGCAGGTGTTAGCCTGGTAGCTAAGATAACTGCATCCCGCATCATCAAAGTCCCTAGAGAGATCCCGAAGTGGCTCCCAGCACCAGCTTCCCTATCAGTGCAGCTCTGGGGGCCAGTGACAGCTCAGGTGACTGACGGGAGACTGGCTGAAGTCCCTAACATATGGCTGTGTTCCTGGCCCAAGTTTGGCCTTTGGGACCATCTAGTGAACCAGCCAGTAGGAGTGCCCTCTGTATACCTGTCATCAGGAAATAGTTTTGTTTGAATGAAGGCATAATTTATAGGAAAAAGAGAAAATCTCCATTGATTGTATCACATATGAGAGTTATTGAGAGCGTTGTTACTGGTTTTTAACATATTCTGTTAGGAAGTGGAGGTCAGATTGATTTTTAAGGAATTTTGTCTTTCAGATATAAAACAAGAAAAAAGAGATTCAAGGATTAGTTCATTTTGGTGCAATTTTAAAGTCTGTACAGCTTGTTTTTTTCATAGCATACATTCCCATCTAAAAGACAAATTGTGTTTTACATTTTGGAGTTTTGGTTTTTAGTTTATTTTTTTTTCCCTATGGTAAATATACATGCAGAGAGCTCTCATCTACTGGCTCATTCCCCAAATTCCTGCAATGGCCAGGACCGGGCCAGGCCAGAACTGAGAGTCAGGAATTCACTCTGGGCCTCCTGTGGAGCTGGGAGAGAGCCACATCCTTGAGCGGCCCCTTCCCAGGGTAGACACAATAGGAAGCTGAGAATTCAGGCGCTCAGTTGTGGGTGTAGACAGCCCAAGTAATACATTTTTTATGATTTATTTGTTTTTATTGCAAAGATCAGATCAGATATATGGAGAGACAAAATGATCTTCCCTTTACTTGACACTCCCCAAGTGAAAGTGACTGCAACGGCCTAAACTGAAGCCAGGCGCTTTTCCCAGGTCTCCTGTGTGGGTGAAGGGTCCCAGTGCTTTCCACCATCCTCCACAGTTTTCCCAGGCCACAAGCAGGGAGCTGGATTGGAAGTTGAGGAGCCGGGACACAAATGGGCAACTATATGGAATCTTGGCACTTGCAAGGTGAGGGCTTAGTGATTAAGCCATCATGCCAGGTCCCACACACAAACTGTTTTTTTAGATTTATTTTTATTGGAAAGGTAGGTTTTGCCAGGAGAGAAGGAGATACAGAGGTCTTCTGTTCGCTGGCTCACTCCCCTAAGGGGCTACAATGCCTGGAGCCTCTTCTGGGTCTCCCCACCCCGCAAGTGCAGGGTCCCAAGGCTTTGGGCCATCCTCAACTGCTTTCCCATGCCACAAGCAGGGAGCTGGATGGGAAGCGGAGCAGCTGGCACCCGTATGGGATCCTGGCACTTAGAAGGCAAGGATTTTGCCACCGGGCTATCACACCAGGCCCCACACAAAAACTTTTTGAAGTACCCTCAAATACTGAATATTACAAAAGGAACTGCTTCCCTTAACTCTATTTTCAAATTCATACACATGTACACAAAGTACAGATTTTTATGATTTTTACATTTTGTGTTGTCACCTTGTAGTTATCAGTTGGATGACTACTATCCCAATTAAAATATTTCACATTGTCATCAACTGATCATTTCTCACATTATCTTCAGGCCTTCTGCCAGGCATTTCCTCACCTTCACTCCCTGAAGAAACTTACATTTTCTTATTTGCTAAAGTATTGTTGTTAAAGTGTTCGCTATATTGTTACTCATACTCCCTTTCTGTGGTGCTGGGACTTGGCTTCTCAGAATGACTCAAGGTCATTCTTGCATCCTTTCACTAACAAGATATTCAGGTGCTTCTGAATGTTTACCTTACCCAAAAGAGTTCGCTCTTGACTCTACCCTTGCTCCCATCTCTTACTCCTGCCTGTTAGCAGGTGTCTCCTCTGAACCTGGCTGCTGTACTTAGATGTAAAATGACCATTTCCCTTGCAGGTTGCAGGCTCCCCACTCGTTACTGCAACAACCACGGCAGCATCTTCAGTCCTGCTGTCCCCAAGTGTTTTCCAGCAGACGGTTCCAAGGTCCATAGAGCTTGAGAGGAAAGCCAGCTCCCCTTCTCCTCTCACTGTCGGAGCAGCAGAAAACACAAGGAAGCCTTCCATTATTCTCAGCAGGGCTCAGCTGCAGGACACACTAATTCATCTGATCAAGGTACAGGAAGTGTCAACTTACTCTTTATCTTTTATTCTTTCATAAAGGAAGGTACAGATTCTTTAATAACTAACTGGGAGTAACGTTTCCCTCTGCCCGAGCACAGACTCCTGACAGGAGATACCCAGGTAAACTTCAGTATTGACTGTGCCTGCAGTTGGGGGGATTATCTGGGAATTGGCTGAACAAATTCTTTGTGCAATTCTGTTCTTAAACTGGTATCCAGGCAGTAGGTTCTGATGAGCTCCATGTGACATTCTCATTCTCACCTTCACCATCTCTTCCAGAATGATTCCAGCTTCCTCAGTACACTTCATGAGGTCTACTTGCAGGTTCTGACCAAGAACAAAGACAACCACACCCTTTGACCAGAGCGGAATAAGTCTGAAGGCAATGACAACCTCAAACCAGTAGGCTGCATCCTGGAAAGTCCTCAACAGAACATGGAATTTTGAGAATCCTGAAATTGAGCCTATGAGAAAAAGACTCATCTCTCCAGAATGTTTTCCAAAGGACGTGCTCAGTGATAATGGAGGCTTCACTGTGAAGCATCACCAGCAGACCTTTGTTTTGGCAAAAAAAAACAAACAAAAAAAAAGAGCCACCATTGTATTAAGTTCTGTGACTGTTTTCATCAGCTGTAAGCAACTGTGTGAAGTAAGGAGTCTGATTGCGGCTTGCTTTCCTGGAGGACGTGAGGAGGCACCATCAGCAGCCGTGCAGCAGAGCTTGGCCAGCCCCGTCTCTCTCCTCCGGAACCGGCGCCGTTGGCGGATCACCAGTTCTGAGCAGAGCAGCAGTCAGCTCTGCAAAGTAGCATTGATTTTTAAGGATCAGAGTCTCAGCTGGCAGATTAGGAGATACTTGTTCAAGTGGAGTCTGTTTCGTAGGAATGAATGCCCCATTTGGGCCTTAACAGTAGAAAAATGTCTGCCTGGTGTCTAAGTGTCCCGACTCCTGCCCCGCAGCCCGTCCACAGCACACTGCCCTCTGAACGGGGCCTGCCAGGCTGCGGCTGTGTGGGATCAGACACGCCACACCCGTGGAGCAGGGGCTTCACTCAGTGCCTCTGACTCCTACCAGACACCTGCAGTAAGGCAAAACCCTCCAGTGGTTTCAGAAATGTTTGTGTGAAGCACAGCCTTGTTTTTGCTTCTCTGTCTCTACACAACTAGTCGTTGTTGATAATTTTCCTAACACTTTTGACAAAAGGACCAGTGGACCAATCCGACAAAGCCATCCTGGTTCCATTCCTGGCGTGTCCTAAGAATAGTTTTGAAGCTATGCAGAAAAGGGAGCTGTTATTCACACTGCCCTTACTTTGTTACAGAAAATGGAGATGAAAGCGCGAGACTGAGAACTTGACCCTCGGCTGAGAGTGCTTTCCCAGCCCACAGTGTGAAAACATGTAAGATGCTTTGTTATGCTGCTATTGCTCTGCCATGATTTATATTTATTCTTTTATGGCATGTAATGGTGTTTAGTAATATTTTAATGTAGATTTTGATTTATTTCAGCAATAGTAATTTTAAGATATTCTTCAAATGAAAGTGTCTTCGTTTCTATGATACAGGTCATTTTGTAGTATTTAACCGGTTAAGATGCACTGCTTACTTTTCTGAGCACTATTTAATCATAGGGTCAAAACCCAATCAGCTCCACCAGCTAACAAAAGATTAGCTGTGGATAACGCTGACAGATGTGATAGTTCCTCGGGAACAGTCATTAAGCTTTAATAGTAACCCAATCATAAATCCATAGATTATTTTTTTCCTATCTGAAATTTTAGAAAATTACTTGTGAAATTTCTTACTTGTTTTAGTTTGTGCATAGTTTTTTGGTTTTTTTGGTGTTTGGTTTTTTTTTTTTTTTTTTTTTAAGCATAAAGAATGTTTTGTTGGATTGGCTTTTGTTAACATAAACATGCTTCCTGGGCGGCATATCTGCTTCTCCGGCCAGTGTCCTCCCTTGCTGCCTGCCCAGTTCCATGGGAATTGTTCCGAATTCAGGGAAGCTTACCACATTCTCATACTCCACTAGAGATGATTTGTCTTCAAAGATAGTATGTAGGTTCTGCAACCAAAAATAAGTAGCTTGTCCATCACCCAGGAAGGAGGAAACTGTAGTAGGGGAAAGATGCGGTGTGTTGCTGACCCCAGGAGATGGCATCCACGGAGCCCGTGACAGTTGTGATGAACTGGATGCACCCCAAGGAGCAGTCCTGGTGGGCGCATCCAGGGATGCTTATTACAATAAACACTTGCATTTAAGTGATGCTTTCTAGTATGTATACTGTTAGAAGTCTGTAATCAGAGCTGTTAATTTTCACCCTGTACTCCTAAGAATGAATATGATAGACAGTGAAGAGATTCTATGATAAGGCTTCCTTAGTGTGAAAGTACACTTTTTTAAGTGCCCAAGTCATGGAGACTTGTAAAAGGTAAACCTGTTTTAGCTCCCAAATTTATGTATATCCAAAGTATTTACTTAGGATTTGGAAACTAAAAGTTCACAGTGTGATTGCCAGGAGGTTCAGGCCAGCATTAGTCCCTAGAGAGCCAGTCCCAGCCTGGGTACTTGCAGTTGGGTGGCCTTGGCCTGAAAGTCACAATTCTGTTGCCTTATCCACTCCCCCGACACACACACACACACCTTGCCCACCCCCCACCCCTCAAATTCCCTCCACCACTTCATACTAGCTTAGGTTGTACAGTGTCTCCTGAAACCTTGGCTCAGTTGAAATGGTCAGCCAGATAAAACCCCGGGAGACCTGCATCTAGACCACTCTGTCCACCTGGGTCTGCCCCCACCCACGGTGGATCCACCAGCCCAGAGCTTGGAGTACAGCTGTGCGAGGTACAGCCAGAGGGTGGCGCTGCTCTTCTTTTCATTGTAACTGATGCGACAGCCTCCAGAGAGCTTTGTTCCTGTTAAGAGTGCCTCTTCCTCGCGCATCTCTCCCTGGGTTGCTGAGGTGTAGAAGTTGATTGAGTCCTAAGTTTTCAAGTGACTCCTGGTGCCAAGAGAAACATCTTTGCTGTCTGCCTGTGAACTGACCACAGCTTGCCTTGAAAGCTTAAGGGTAGTTCCTACTGGGAGCTAGTGAAGTCTTGCTCGGAACCCAAGTCAGGGGGTCGTACTGGCTTAAGTTTAGTGGTGTCTGCCCAGGTTTTGCATGTAAACATTTGCTCCTCTTCGGGCCTGCATTTTTTCTTATAGGATTTACACACCCTCATTAAATCCACTGCTTAAATCGTGCAGCTTTATCACTCCCCTCCCCCTAAGAATGTAGTTTGAAGTTTTCTCTTTTTGGTAAGTAGAGGCCATAACTGCCATCCAATTACTAATAATGCAACATGAAATTGAAGGTGCCTAACTGCTTAAAAACACACTCCACCATCCTGCTGGAACTGTGAGAGGAACTCGGGGGCACTGGCACACGTGGGTGTGTCCTGGGCCAGCGAGGGGACACGGCGCACGGTCCCACATCCTCACTACACACTGCCCGCTGAGCACAAGTTTCTTTCCTTCCAGCTTTGATTTTCCTCAGTTATGTTCAGAGTACCTTATAGAACCAGCCATGCCCAGTGTTTAAGATAAAAGCAAAGTAAAGCAGCTTACGCTGGGCTCATTACATGAGCTGTACTGGAGAACATCTCCTGGAATGGCCCAGTGCTTTCCGTGGCCTGTTTTGTTCAGCAGCCTCCGAGGACGCCCCGTCTGCGGTGTTTCTCAGTTGTATGTGACATCTTCATTGAAAATGCTAGGATGCAATATCTTTCACCTTGAGGTGGGGAAAATGCAAAACCCTGTTTCTCTTTCATCTGTGCGATTCCTTAAGAAACATGTTTATACAGTGTGCGTTGTGTTTTTTATTCTGTGTCACTGCTCTGGCCATGTGGCTGTCGCGATCTACATTGTCACCCGACATTGAGCTCCCTGGAGCGCGGGCCCGTGAGGTCCCGGACTGTAGCCCGGCTTCTGTCCCGCGGGCACAGTACTGCATCATTAGCATTTCTAATGGTATGGGTTTTATACCATCTGTGTATGTTTGCAAAGATTAAGTTATTACATGTTTTAAAATGAGCATTTTTTCATCCTAAATTTTATATGTTTGCAAATATATTTTTTTAATAAAATTTCAAAACCAAGTTTTAGCACCTACTAAATTTTAGTCATGTTTTTATTTAATTAGAGTTGGGAGCTTCTGGATGAATTGCTGCACTTTGCCGGAGAGACCCCACTCTGGCGAGAGGGGGTGGGGCAAGGGAATGAGCCCAGCAGAAGCCAGGAACATTCATGCGCTGCCTGTTCCCAGCCTGCACCATCAGGGCTCACCAGAGCCACTGTAGCTGTGACTGCCAGGTCCATCTGAAGGAGCACAGAATCAAACTTAGCTTGAAGATCTTAAGGGACCTCGTCTGCAATTGGGGAATCCACACACTTCTTCCTATGGAATGGACTGGGTGACCTGTTAGCCACACATAAAGTTGACCTTACAGACAGAAAAGGGAGCTAAGGAAATCAGGAGCAGAAAGCAAACAGCACATTGGTCATTTCATGGTGGTTTTCCTAAAGCAGGGGGGACTTCTTACCATGCCAGCTGAAATTCCTGGCTTCCAAACAGCCCAGCTCTCTTTCAGAGCTCTCTCTCTGTAACTTTGCCTTTAAAAGAAGGAAAGAAAGGTGGGACTCTGGTGCAATATCCTAGTGGCTGGAGTCCTCACCTTGCATCCACCAGGATCCCCTATGAGCACTGGTTCATGTCCAAACTGCTCCACTTCCCATCCAGCTCCCTGCTTGTGGCCTGGGAAAGCAGACCTGGAGGAAGTTCCTGGCTCCGGATCAGCTCAGCACTGGCTGTTGCACTCACTTGGGGAGTGAATCATCAGATGGAAGATCTTCCTCTCTGTCTCTCCTCCTCTCTCTATATCTGACTATGTGATAAAAATAAAATCTTTAATAAAAACTTTTAAAATTTTTATTTTTATTAGAATGGTAGATGTACAGAGAGAAGGAGATACAGAGAAAGATCTTGCCCCTCTGATTTACACCCCAAGTGGCCACAACAGCCGAAGCTGAACCAATCCAGAACCAGGAACTGCTTCCAGGTCTCCTACTTAGGTGCAGGATTCCAAGACCCTGGGCCATTTTTTTTTTCTTTTTTTTTCCCTGGGTCATCTTCAGCTGTCTTCCTCAGCCACAAGCAGGGATCTGAATGGGAAGTGGTGCAGCCAGGACACAAACCAGTGGCTACATGGAACCTCAGGTGTGCCAGGCAAGGACTTTAACCACTAGGCTACTGCACCAGGCAGGCCAAAATATTTTTTAATATAGAAGATTTGTAAAGAGGTAGATTTGTGGAGAGACAGAGGTCTTCATCCACTGGTTCACTCAGATGGCTACGATAGCTGAAGCTGAACTGATCCAAAGCCAGGAGCCAGGAGCTTCTTCCAGATCTCCCACATGGATCAGGGGTCCAAGGACTTAAGCCCTCCACCACCTTCCGAACCCATAAGCTGGAAACTGGACTTAAAATAAAGCAAACAGGACACAATAAGTGCCCATATGGCACTTAAGGGCACTCTAGCCCTTAATTTTTTTAATCCTAATAGTGTAATATTATTAATGTAACAGTAGTGAAGTGTTTCAATTTAAATGTGTAAATGCTTGGGCACTTTCACAGATTTTTTAAATGCTTCCTCAAAAGACTTTTTAAGATTTATTTATTTTTATGGCAAAGTCAGATACAGAGAGGAGAGACAGAAAGATCTCCCACTCATTGATTTACTCGCTAAGTGGCCACAACGGCCGGTGCTGTGCCGATCCGAAGCCTGAAACCAGGAACCTCTTCCAGGTCTCCACGTAGGTGCAGGGACCCAAGGCTTTGGGGTGTCTTTGACTGCTTTCCCAGGCCACAAGCAGGGAACTAGATGGGAAGCAGGGCCGCTTGGATTAGAACTGGCGCCTATATGGGACCCTGGCGCGTTCAAGGCGAGGACCTTAACCATTAGGCCACGGCGCCACGCCCAGGACCCTTACTCTCTCTCTTTTTTTTTTTAAGATTTATTTATTTTTATTACAAAGTCAGATATATACAGAGTAGGAGAGATAGAGAGGAAGATCCTCTATCCAATGATTCACTCCCCAAGTGAGCACAACGGCCGGTGCTGTGCCTATCCAGAGCCAGCAGCCAGGAACTTCCTCCAGGTCTCTCACGCGGGTGCAGGGTCCCAAAGCTTTGGTGTGTCCTGGACTGCTTTCGTAGGCCACAAACAGGGAGCTGGGTGGGAAGTGAAGCTGCTGGGGTTAGAACCGGCACCCATATGGGATCCCGATGCGTTCAAGGCGAGGACTTTAGCTGCTAAGCCACGCCACCGGGCCCAGACCCTTACTCTTTATGCTGACATGTGTGCCCACCTTATTGAAGATCTCGCTGCTCCTCAAGCACAGGAGCTGTCCCAGGCCCAAGACACATAAACTTTCAGCTGCTCCCTGCCTTACCTGCTCAGCACACAGTTGACTGGGCTCCAGCCTGGTACCAGGTGGTTACTAATTAATGCTCCTGGAGGACTTTGGAGTTCCTAAGTGAAGGATAGGCTTGCAATGGCTGGTGGTTCAGCAGCCTTAATCACCCCCACATCCCCAGGATATGTCTCACAGGGGATGAGAGAGAGAGGACTGGGCGGCTAGGTGGAGGGAAACACACACAGGCTATTTGCCACACAGCCCTCTCTGAGCCTCGCGGAGGGCTGTGCTGTGCCCCACCCTGTGCTTGACACCACACACGGGACATTCTGCACTCTACCGGGTCCTGGGGTTCCTCATGCCACTCTCAGAGTGCCGTGGAATGAGGCATGCCTGTGTGACCACTTGGGAGATGCATGTCGCTTCCCCATTTTACAGATGGGGAAAGGGCTGTTGAGTAATTGCCTGAGACAGCCCAGGTTCACCCAGCTAGAGAGCGGTAGAGGTAGACGTTGGACTACACCTTGATCTGGTCTGCAGAATATGAGAATACCTACAGGGCCTGGCACCATGGCTCAATCGGCTTAATCCTCCAGCTCTAAAGGCCAGAATCCCATATGGGCACGGGCTCATGTCCCGGCTGCCCCACTTCCCATCCAGCTCTGCTTGTGGCCTCGGAAAGCAGTTGAAAACAGAAAAAAAAAAAAAGAAAGAAAGAAAACAGTCCAAAATCTTGGAACGCTGCACCCACACAGGATACCTGCAAAAAACTCCTGGCTCCTGAATTTGGATGAACTCAGCTTGGGCCGTTGCAGCCATTTTAAAGGGTGAACCAGCAAATAAAAACTATTTCTCAGTCTCTGCTCTCTGTAAATCTGCCTTCCCAATAAAAATGAATGAATCTTAAAAAAAAAAAAATGATAGGAATCTTCCAACCTCCTGTCCACCCCCCACCCAACTGGCCACAACTGGCTGAACCACATCAAATCCAAGAGCCTGGAACTCTATCCATGCCTGCCATGGTGCCAGGGAGTGGCCTTCGGGTCTTTCACTGTCTTCCCAGACATGTTAACAGGGAGCTGGAACAGAAGCAAAGCAGCTGGGACTCAGAAAAATCGGCACTAATATGCCGGCATCGTAGGAGGAAGTTGGTGTCTTGAAGAACCTTTTCAAATGACAACAGCGTTTCTCTAGCTGCCCAGGCGGTTGAGGCTGAGGGCACCGTTTGCCCTGCTGAATCCCTTCTTGCTCCCCCCTCACACAAGTAGCTCTCACACTCTTCAACCCTCCATCAGAAAAGTAGGAAAATTCTGCCAGGACATAAGCCGAGAGGGGACACCCAGGCCAAGAGATGGGCATGGGTGTGAACCAGGCCTGGCTCCCTTCCACAGCCATAGCTGCTTTCCAGCTCAGTGCTTTTTGGATTTGAATTGCTTTTATGGCTTCAGTTTGCACTCATCTGTGCCGGCTTCCCATGGTGCAGTTCTGTGTCGGAGAGGCAGAGATGGAGAGCTGAGCAGCCAGGGCTGGGTCTTGCCACAGCTGGGAGCCAGGAACTCAATCCAGATCTGCCAAGTGGGGAGCAGAGACTGACCAGTGCGCGGCTTCACTGTTACCGCCTAGGATAACATGGGCAGGGAGCTGGGATCAGAAGCCAGTGTGGGCAGCAAACTCAGGAATTCTGATAAGGCGTGTAGCATCTTAAAATTGCTGGGTGGCACACCTACCCTCATGTGGAATTTTATTATTTCAAAACTGGCCTCTGGGGTAGGCACTGCTTCTTGTGATGCTCACATTTCTTGTCAGAAAGTTGGTTTGAGTCCCGGCTATTTCACCTCCAGTCCAACTTGTGTTATGAATCTTGGCAGCAAACGATGGCTCAAGTTCTTGGATCATTGCCACACACAAGGGAGACCTGCATGGAGTTCAGGGCTCCTGGCACCTGCCTGGCCTGGTCTCAACTGTTACAGGCATTTGGGGAACGGGTCAATGGGTGGAATCAATCTCTTGGTCTCTTTCTCCTTTCCACCCTCCAATCTTGCTCTCCCAACCCATGTTTCACCTTTCAAGTAGATGGACATAAACAAAAGCAGCCTTTCCTAATCTGCCACCTTAGTGCCCCATGAGCACATGGCCCTGCTGGCCTGTGATGACCTCAGAGGCTGAATCATCTTGCCACACAAAACATCCAGTGCCGCACCAGAGGGGCAGTGGTAGGACAGTGGTCAACGGCCATGGTGGCAAAGCCGTGTCCCTGTCCCACAGGGGGAAAGCCATACTTGCCTATATCCGTGGTCACGCTGGGTAAATAATTTCTCCAGGCTAAGTTGGAGCAAGATGGCTGGCTGGGTGCCCTTGTTAGCTCAGAAGGTGGAGTGGGGAGAGAAGGAGCCAGAGGCCTTTGTGTTGAAGGGGGCGACCGTGAGTGATCTCACATGCCCGGTTCTGGCTGCCCATGCCAGCTTCCTGCCCATGCTGGCCCTGGGAGGCCCAGAGCAGTTAAGTAGTCCCTCTTGACCCCCTCTTCTGAGCCATCAGGTCCAAGTCTAAGAGCCATTCACTCTCTTATTCAAGAACTAGCCCCGGAGAAAATCCACTTAATCTCCCCTGCAGAACAAAACCAAGCAAAATTTAATCTTTCTTTTCCAAGTGAATAACACAACCACCTGCCCCACCCATGCCTTGCTCAGGGAACCCCAGGAGCTATGAGAAAACAGAAAGCAAGTGAAACTATGTCCCACCCCACAGCCCTGTGTCCTGCAGGCTAGGCCAAGTGAGGCCCATCCAAACCCCCTACAAATGCCCGTAATGATTAGCTGCTCTTTCCTCACCCAGCCCCACCTGGCACAGTGCCCCTGGGCTGCTGTGAGGTGGCTCCCTGCTTTCTGCTCCAGGGAGGCACCCTGGCCTGCGGCAGTGCCAGGTGGGGCCAGGCCCTGCTACTCCAGTTGCAAGTTATAATGACTAGGCACCTTTCCTGGATGCACCAGTTAATTAAGCCTGGCAGGTGCTCACCTCTCAGCAGAGCTGGGGCCTCTCCAGCCCCCGGCTGTCTGGGATGACTTGGAGGGTTGATGAGCTGGCCAATGTCATGAAGGGTCCTGTCTGCAGGGGCAGCCAGAGAAAGCCCTCTCCTCCAGAAACGCAGAGCCGGCTGGAGTGGAAGCACATGGCTGGCTTGTTACGACGCCATAGCTGAAGCCAACATCCAGCTGTAGGGAGCTGGCAGTGGCTTTCCTCTGTACATCCATCCTGGGTAGAAAAGGATGTGGCAAGAGGTTCAGGATGCACAGCAATAACACCAAACAAGGCTGGCAGGAGGCACATGACATTATTCAAAATATTTACGGAGAGGATAGTGCTGTAGCACAGCTTATTAAGCTGCTGCCTGCGCCACCAGAATTTCACAGGGGCTCCAGTTCAAGTCCCAGTGGCTTCACTTACAATCCAGCTCCCTGGTAATGTCCTGGGAAAGCAGGAGAGGATGGCCCATGTGCTTGGACCCCAGCACCCATGTGGGAGACCCAGATGAAGTTCCTGGCTCCTCCTGGCTTCATCCCAGCCCAATCCTAGCAGTTGTAGCCATTTGGGGAATGAACCAGTACATAGAAGATCAGTCTCTCTCTATCTCCTTACCTCTCTCTTTAAAGCTGTGCCTTTCAAATAAATAAATAGATCTTGAAAAATAGAGAAGATATTTCTGTCAATTGGTGCAAGATGTTGCTTAGAGAAACAGCCGTTGTGGTATTTCAGGTCAAGCTGCTCATCAGAACACATC
The DNA here is from genome assembly GCF_017591425.1 of Ochotona curzoniae. Classification (NCBI taxonomy): domain Eukaryota; kingdom Metazoa; phylum Chordata; class Mammalia; order Lagomorpha; family Ochotonidae; genus Ochotona; species Ochotona curzoniae. The sequence continues at coordinate 17,939,682 of NW_024466607.1, read as the reverse complement.
CAAAATCAGCTTGCCTGATTCATGTCCCGCCTCTGCTTCTGGTCCAGCCTCCTGCTAAGTGCCTGGCTCTGATGCCCACATTGGCTCCTGGTCCCGGCTTCCCTGGCTCTGATGCCCATGCGGGGAGGTGGTGCTGATAGAATTCCCAGTGATTGCAGATTCTGGGGATTTACATGCATCTCTCTGAGCTGGAATTAATTAATCTGTCAACAAAAAAAGAAGACAGGCAAACTGGCCACCCCCAGTGACAGCATAGCACCCTGAGGTCTGTGAGGCACTCCAGACCCCTTAAGGGCAGAGCCCTCAGCCTGGGGAACCTGAGAGTGTCCCCAAATACTCAGCTGCTTCCACAGCAGGATTTCTTGGGGAATGGATGCCCACACATTTTGGTGACGAGGAGACCTGGGCATAGTCTGTGTTCTATCAGATGTAAGAGAAAAAGTGGGGGGAAATACTTTTTTTCCTCTGTTCCTCAATACCAAAAAATTGAGTTATACTTTAAGGGTTGAGTTGTTATAGCACGATTTTTTTTAAAAGATTTGGTTCATTATTTTTATTGGAAAGTCAGATATATACCTAGGAGGAGAGATAGAGAGATCTTCCATCCGATGATTCACTCCCCAAGTGAGCACAATGGCCGGTGCTACGCTGATCCAAAGCCAGGAACCAGGAACTTCCTCCAGGTCTCTCATGCGGGTGCAGGGTCCCAAAGCTTTGGGGCGTCCTTGACTGCTTTCCCAGGACACAAGCAGGGAGCTGGATGGGAAGTGGAGCTGCTGGGATTAGAACCGGCATCCATATGGGATCCCGATGTGTTCAAGGCGAGGACTTTAGCCGCTAGGCCACACCACTGGGCCCTGTTATAGCATGTTTATTATCTCAATAAAACTGTGATTTTTTAAATTAAATTTTTACTTGGAAGTCAGAGTTAGAGAGATAGATCTTCCATCTACTAGTTCATTCCCCAAATGACAACAACAGCCAGAGCTGGACTGGTCCAAAACTGAGAGCCAGGAACCTCTCCTGGGTCTCCGTGTGGCAGCAGGCTTTAGGCCAACCTCCTCTGCTTTCCCAGGCCATTAGCAGGGAGCTGGACCAGAAGTGGAGCAGCTGAGATATGAACCGGTGCCCACATGGGATGCTGATGCCTCAGGCAAAGGATTAGCTTGCTATGCCATCACCTTAGTGCCAAAGCTGTGATTTTTAAAAATTTTTTTTTTACTTTATGTGTTTATTCTATTTGCAATGTAGATACAGATCTCACATCTACTGGTTCACTCCCCAAATGCCCCCAAAGCCAGAGCTGTCCCACACTGAGACTGGGAGCCCAAAGCCCAATCTGGGTCTCCCACAGGGTGGCAGGAACCCAAGTACTTCAACTGTTTGTTTTGACGGTGCATGTACATTGGCAGAAAGCTGGAATGGAATCTGGAGTCTGGACTCAGCCCCAGGCATGCCAGTTTGGGATGTAGGCTTCCGAAGCCACGGTCTAACTGCTGTGCCACAGGTCCACCCAAGTAGTGATTCAAGAGGGCAGAAGAGCAATCAATGAGGAAGAGAAGAAAGAAAGGCACGCGCAGGTGGGTTAGCCAGCTGCCTGCAACCTCTGTGTGTTTCCCTCTTGTCCCCAGGGTGGCCTCACCCCTGCCTCCCATCCTGGGGCTCTCACCCAGTGCCTCGGGCCCTACATCTGTACGTATCTGACAGAACCAGCTTCTCCTGTGGCTTTGCTGGTTGCCATGGGAATCCACCATGGGTGCTTACTTCTGTAGCACTCCTCAGAAGAGCCTGGGATCTTCCAGGGCTAGTAATCCTCCAGCCCTCTGAATTCAGTTGGATTTTCTTTCCCTACCAGACAAAAAGAAGTCTCACAGGCCCCTGGCACAGGGCATGCATGCATGGGGCCTGACCCAGAGGGAGAAGTTGAGTCTGTGGGTTGCAATGATGTCCTCATTTTACAAAAGTGAAAAAAGCCAATGCCCAGAGAGGAGAAGAACTCCCCAACCCCGCAAGATCCACTCGGCTCTGGCTCTCCTGACACAGCCCATGATGGCACCTTGCCAGTCAGAGGCACAAGTGACTGAGCCAGCAGAACCAGACTTTCTGGAAAACTCTTTGCCAAATAGGTATCCAGGCTCTGGAAGGCATTCACCCTCTGACCCAGTGGCTTCCTCGTTAGAACTCTGGTCCTGGAGGATGGGAGATTTTGCAAACCTCATCTTAACTGCTAGCTAACATGCAGTGGCAACAAGCCGGAAGTGGTCCAAGTTCCCACTACCAAGAGATGCTTAATAAATGCAGATGGGGTGGGCATTTGACACAGCAGTTGAAGGCCCCTTGGGATGTCCACATGCTTATCAGAGTGCCTGTGTTTCAGTCCCAACCCTCCTCCCAATTCTAGCTCTCTGCTGTGTGCATCTGGGCAGGCAGCACGTGGCGCCTTCATTGAATTGCAGGCTTTTCCTTTGGGACTGGCCCCACTTTGGTTTTTGTAGGCATTTAGCTAATGAATGATCCTATCTTCCTGTTTCTATCTCTTCTCTTTCTTTCTTTTTTTTAAGGTTTATTTTAATTTTTATTGCAAAATCAGATATACAGAGAGGAGGAGAGACAGAAAGGAAGATCTTCTGTCTGATGATTCACTCCCCAAGTGAGCCGCAACGGCCAGTGCTGTGCCGATCCAAAGCCAGGATCCAGGAACTTCCTCCAGATTTCCCACGTGGGTGCAGAGTCCCAAGGCTTTGGGCCATCCTTGACTGCTTTCCCAGGCCACAAGCAGGGAGCTGGATGGGAAGTGGAGGTGGAGCTGCTGAGATTGGAACCGGTGCCCAAATGGGATCCTGGCAGGTTCAAGGTGAGGACTTTAGCTGCTAGGCCATCACTCCGGGCCCTTCTTTTTCTTTCTTTAATGCTTTTTTTTTTTTTTTAAAGAGAAAAAGAAACTGGACCCTGAAGAGTAAGTCCCCAGAACTCCACCCTGGTCTCCCATGTGGGTGCAGGGAGCCATCACTTTGTTATCCCTGCTGCTTCCTAGGTGGGCATTAGCAGGAAGCTGGAATTGGAACTGAGACAACAAGCCAGGCACCCTGACAACCCAGGTGGCATCTTAATCCCCATACCCAATTTCTCCCGTCCCCATTTGGTGTTCTTATTCGTAACAATAATACCATTTATCAAACAGGGGTCCTCTTGAGCTGGAATTATACATAATTTTAATTTACAGCTTTTGTAATTTTCTCAGGCTATACAAATGAGTGTGTTTTACTTTTGTAATCAGAAATTTAAAGTAAAAAAAAAAAAAAAAGAGCAAGGACCAGGCTTGGTATCATGGTACAGCATGTTAAACAGCCACCTGCATTGCTGACATTCTACACTGGAGTGCTGACTGGAGTTCCAGCTGGTTCCCCTGGCAACCCAGCTCCCTTGTAATGCACATGAGAAAGCAGCAGAAGATGGCCCAAGTACTAGGTCCTGGCTACTTATATGGAAGACCTGGCTAGAGTTCCTGGCTCCCGGTTTTGGCCTGGCTCATCTCTGACCAGTGCAGTCATTTGCAGAGGTGAACCTCAGTATCAAAATCCTAACCATTTGTTCATGGCTCATTGCTTCGAAGAAACTGTGTGAGCCTGCAGGCCAAACAGCCTATGTGATTCAAATTTTTATGAATCAAGGCCCACCCATGTTTGGTTATCTCACAGGTGGCTCCAAGTAGTTGGGTGGGTGCTTACCTTAGTTGCTGGAGGCATGGGCTGTCCAGCCAAGATAGGTAGGGAATGTGTGCTATTTCCCCTCACTTTGCAGGCTATTGTGAATTTCCCCTTTCCAAGCTATTGTGGGCTGCCATTGTAAAAATCCTATGAATGTGCTGTTTGGGGCCATACTCCAGTAAGGGTTGTTGGTCCTGGCCGGCTGGCTGGTCGGTCTGCCTGCTGCCTGCTCTCAACCAAGAATCCAAGTTCGGTCATGCCAAGCTTGAATAAACCATTCTTGTGCACTTGGATCAACTTCAGATTCCTGGTGATTTCTGGGGATCTCAAAATTTGGGCACAATATTACCCATGGTGGGCAAGGATGTGGATTAAGTTTCCAGGTCCCAGCTGGAATGAACCAGCAAATGGGAACTTCCAGTCTTTCTCCCAAATGAATAAATAAAAAGAAGCAAGCCATGAATATTAATTGTTAAAATACTTCTCAACCCACAGGTCTTTGCCAGTGTCCAAAGCAAGTCTTCTTACAAAGCACTGGGTGGTACCAGGTGGGCCATTTGCCTCTCCCCTGGACTTCTTCCTAAGCTGCTGCAGGCCAGAGTTCCGGGTCTGAGTCAGAGAAAGTGTCCTGAGAACCCAGATGGAGTGCATGCTGACTCCTCTGCCAGCCCTCTACTGGCCTAGGACTCACAATGCCTGGTCCAGGCATGTCCCAAGAGCAGTGTGGAGATGGGGTGGAAGGGGGAGAGGCCGCCCTGTCAGAGCGATGCCCAGTGCTGTCACTCAGAGCAGCTGCTGAGGGGGTGAGGGCTTCATGCTTCATTGCTGCCTGCTGTGCAGATAGGCTTGCAGAAGCACATCTGGACAGCTCTGTCAGAATTGCGTGAGGACAGCAGCACCCACCGCCTGGGGCATCACTCCTAACCCACAAACAGCCAGGGCGCAGCGGGCTTATGAAACCCAGGCACAGCTTTACATAATCACGGGAAATGAAGAGGAAAAGCAGACTGGGCAAGGCCCACTCCCACCTCAGCATCTTGTTGGCAGGATGGAATTTTCTTTCTTCTTCTGATCATGAGAGTCCACTGTGTTCCATGCTATTTCATTCCAACACAGAAGAAAAGGAGTAAAGCAGAAAGGGAAGTAGGCTTAGTTCCACACTCCCAAGTCACCCAAGACGTGAGGCCTCTCCTTGCAGCTTGTCTGGTGGCCAAGGTAAACACGCATGTGTGTGCGCACACACACATGCACACACACAGGGTGTGTGCACACACACACATATCTATTTGTTTTGGCTCATCCTCTACTTATCTGTCCACTACTCTTATTCTTTTTTTTTTTTTAAGATTTATTTGTTGCTATTGGAAAAGCAGATATACAGAGAGAAGGAAATACTAAGAGAAAAATTTTCCATCCTCTGGTTCACTCCCCAAGGGGCCAAAACAGCTGGAGCTGAGCTGTCAGAAGCCTGAAGCTTCTTCCAGTTCTCCCATCTGGGGGCAGGGTTCCAAGGCTTTGGGCAGTCCTCAACTGCTTTTTCAGGCCACAAGCAGGATGCTGGATGAGAAGTCAGAATCCATATAAGATCCTAGAGCATGCAAGATGAGGATTTAGCCACTGAGCCATCGTGCCAGACCCTGCTCTCAGTGTTCACAGGATACCATGGGCATCTCTGCACCATGAGCTCATGGAGCCCAGGACCCTGCAGCTCCAGAACCCAAAGCCCCAACAGTTTTCCTAGTATTTTCCTCAGCAGAGTTTGCAGAACCTCCTCAACCTAATCGCCCAGGGGTCTCCCAAGCAGTCAGAGACCCAGGTCCCACCCAGAGCCTTGGCTTTACCAGGCCAGATGTGGTGCCTGGGGATCTGCATGTGCAACGACTGCTCCCAGCAGCTGTTACAGCCTACCCAGCCACTTATGGCTGGTCTTTGGGGAACCCCCTCAAAAGTTGTCCCTCCCTATGGGTTCTTCCTATTTCTGCCCAACAGCAACATACCTTGAAGAAGCCCCTGTCCAAGAGATTCAGACTTCATTGTGAGGTGGTGAAATGCCCACACTTGGGCCAGCCCCCGCCCCTGGCCTGTACCATCGCACATGTGGTTGCACGGCAGCTTCCCTTGGGACTTCTCCCAGGCACAGAGTTCCCAGATGCAACAGCAGGGTGAGGGTGGAGAAGGAATGGTTTGCTGGGAGGGCCTGGGCTGTGGTGTCGGGGGATGTGGCCACTTCCCCAGGGCTCACAAGAAGCAGCAGACCTTGGCTCTGCCCTGAGCCTCAGCCAAGGGGAAAGGCCTTGACTAAAGTCAGCAGTGCCATGCAGTCTAGCACAGCACAAGGAAGGGGTGTGTGTGTGGCAGGAGGTTCCGTGTGTGTGAGCAGGTGTGAGTATGTGAGGGATCCAGGGTGTGTGAGAGTTGTGGAAGTATGGGTGTATAACAGTGTGTGTGTGTGTGTGTGTAGTGAGCTATTTCTCAGACTTGGGCTTTCTCACACACAATTCAAGCACAGCCCCCAGAGCTTGGGGGACAAGACCCCCTCCAGTTCCAGGTATAGAGCAATTCTATCACCCTTCCCTGCCAAGTGTAGCTCCCACTTGTGCAGCTACCCACTCTGCCCCAGGCAGCCATAGCCCTGGGGACCAAAAGCCACCCCTGTGTCATGCACCACTAACAATAGGAGGCTGTGTGCTGGCCCTCTCTGCACCTACACCCAATTTCTTCCTCCAATCCCTCTTGGTGGGTGGGGAGAGGAGACACTCCTAGGGGGTTGACACTGACTCCTCTAACTCCACTGAGTGTGCCCTTTGTCTGGCTGCTGCATGGGTCCTGGGAAATGGCTGGGGCTGCAGCACATGGTTCTGCTCTCTAAAAGTCCCTGTGGCTTTTGCTGTCACCTGATGTTGGTAGCAGGACACCTGTACCACTTCCTACCTGCCAACAGAGCACCTTTGTGTCTCACCTCCTGGAAAGGCTAGTGTGGAGGGCTGGAGTGGCCAGGTTCCCTCCCCTGGGGCTCCCTCATGCCCTCTCTCCTTGGGTCAGCTCTGGCACCTGCCGGCCATGGGATCTCGGCCTCAGCCCTTCATATTCATAACATTCATTGCACAAGCATTTATAGGAATCCCACTGTGTATGTGACACTGTTCCTAGTGGGAGAACCAGGGAGGAGAGGAGGTATCTTGGCTCTCCTGTTGCTGGCATGAGATAATGGGGACAGGAGAACCTTGCAGAGGCTGAGGCAGGCGCCATGGCCACTGAAGCTGCAGGAAGGGCATGGCTGATTCAGGGAACAGCAGGCACAAAAAACTCTTGGTGGGAGTGAGTTTGTTCCTTAAGGAAAGCAAGAAGGCCAGTGTGGTTAGAATGAATCAGTAATGGGGCATGTGGACAGGGAACTGGCAGGAGAGGTGTGTGTGTGTGTATGTGCATGTTGGGGGACGGGTCCTGAACTTTATTCAAAGGGTGGAGTGAGACCTTTTGGGAATTAAGCCATGGGGAGAGCCAGGCTGGAAGAGAGATGGGAGGTGAGTGCAGCAGGCCAGAAGCAGGTGGGAGAAGTCAGTGGGAAGCCAGGGAAGACCCAAATCTTCTAAATGTCCTGGAACCTGGGAGAGGTGGGAAATGGGAAATGCCTGCAACCTGCTTAGAATTCTGTTCCAAAGCTGACCTTAGACATGATGCACAGCTCCTGAAGCATGATGAAAGAAGCCCAGGATGAGCTGCCCCCACCCACCCAACACGGAGTACCAGATGAGACCCCTCAGTGGGGAACGTTTTTATCTCCATGACTACCAAAGCCCTAGTGCCATGGTGGGGCAGTTGGGGAAACAGAGGCTTAAAATTGATTACAAGCATACCCCCAGGACATACTGTTGGAAGGTGTGGCACTTTGATTTCAAGCAATGGTGGCCTTTACCAGTGAGCAGCCCAAGGTCAGAGAGCATTGCCAGCCCTCTGAGGAGGGCATGCACAGTTTGGGGCCAATCCAACCGCAGTCCCTACTCCTAACCAGCAGATGTCACAGGGCTAGCCTCTGTGGGCAGGGCCAGCTGGAGCTGGGAGCTATGTTACATGTGGGTCTGAGTGGACATCTGGGAGCCAAACACCTGCTGGTCTTACCATCACAGCTACGTTAGCATTCTCAGCCGCTTGGACAGTCCCCTAGGGCCCCGGGGTATTCCATAAGAGGCACAGCTCAGCACTTCCAATACTGTGATTTTATTATTATTTATTTGAGAGGCAGAAAGAACGCGAGAGAAGCTCCTACTCACTGTACACTACCCCCCAAAACGCCCTCAAAGTCTCCCAGGGCTCATTCCAGGAGCTGGAAGCCAACCCGGATATCCCACGCAGTCATCACCACCACCTCTCAGGGTTTGCATTATCAGGAGCGGAAGCCAAGACACCGGACCCAGAATCCAACCCAGGCACTCCCATCTGGCACGCAGCCGGCTTAATTGCTAGGCCAGCCTGCGATCTCCATTGCTCTGGCCAAGTTTCAGCTGCGGTATGGGAGGAGCAGTGAAGGCTCGGGTCTCAGTTCCGCCCAGGACCGGGTTGGGAAGCAAGAGACATAGACATCCATTTGTCAGTTAACAGCCAAGCCTAGGGCCCAGAACCCGGAGCTCGGAGCTGTGCACCCCTCGGCCTGTGCTCCAAGAGCAGCAGCCCCGGAGCCGGCCCCGTTGAGCGGGGCGGGGCGGGTGCAGCTGGCGGCCTGGGGTGATCCGGAGCTCCGCCCCGTAGGCGGGTCCCGGGAGTCTTAACGCGCGCCGGCGCGGGCGCGAGGCCTTGGCAGCAGTCAGCCACCTCGGGAGCCGCTTCTCCAGCTATCGTGCGCCGTCGCGTCCTCGCCATGGAAGGCTACCATAAACCCGATCAGCAGAAGCTGCAGGCCCTGAAGGACACAGCCAACCGCCTGCGCATCAGCTCCATCCAGGCCACCACCGCGGCGGGCTCGGGGTGAGCGCGGGGCTCGGGCTGGGCGCCGGCGCGTTGCTCCGTGCCGTGCAGCACGGAGGCCACCACGCGGGCACCGGCGGGGGCGCGGTCAGAACCGAGGGCGCGCTCTTCGCCGTGGCCCCGGGCCTTCCGCTACCGGTGCCGCGCACTCTTACCCCGGCTTCCAAGGCTCAGCAGCCTTGGCCCTGGTGTAGCGTGCGCCTCGGTCGGCTCTGCTGCCCCGCTGCGTTGGGGCGGGTGAGTCCCAGTCCCGGCGATTGGTCCCTCCATGTTGTGCACAAGCTGCAGCTGGGGGAGGCAATCGGTGGCCCAAGGTCACACGCGGCCCTTTGGATTGGAAGCCAGGGCCTTGCCAGAGGGCTCCGAGACCCAGGCCTGTCTGCTCCTTAAGTTTCCTCTCTCCGCGTCACTGCTCAAGCTCCTCACCCCTCTTGGAATTGGGATCCAAGTGGGAAGAGCAGGGGCTGCTGCGCCGCATGGAAGCGGATGGGGGAAGGGCGGCGGCACGTGGAGGCAGGACCCTGGCACCCGGGTTGAAGGCGAGGCCCCAAGATCAAAGCTCAGCCAGACAGTGGGCCCGGAGGCACAGAAGACTTGGGAACCTGGGTGAACAGGGAGGAGGGGACCCAGTGGAGGAGGAGGTCTAGGCGCACCACCTTGGGTGCACTGTCCCTCCCCCATTCTGACTCTTAGTTGGTCTGAGGCAGATACCTTTTGGGGTCCGGGGAGGGATGGTCACTTAGATGCTTTGTGAAATGGAGACTGCGGGCTGGGAGCCTTGGGCTAGTGGGAGGCCGGGCTAACGGGCAGTATGGGGCCATTTCCTCAGACTTCCTCATCAGCTTGTGTGTTCCGAACAAAGACAGGATTCCAGCTTCTGACCAATGCTTTATGGAGCGTACAACCAAGAAGTGAATCCTTTTTGTTCATCAAGGTGGACACGCACCCACTCTCTTGTGCCTTTAAGATACCCTTTTGGACAGCTCTTGGAAGCCGTTGCCCTTCCTGCTTCCACCCACACTTTGGACCTTTTATCTCTGTGGGTTCATACAGGTCCTGTCCGATGTGCGGGGTATCTCCTGCCTACTCCTTGTACCCCTGCTCTTCCCCACCAGCCTGGCACCCAGTGGATCTGCAGGTCCAGCTAAGAGAGTCAGCACTTCCCCAGCTAACTACTGGTACCCATGCAGGCTCCTTGCAAGGCAGCAGAGGACCTGCCGGTAGTTCCTAGGTCACTGAGTGACTCAACATCTTTCTTTGTTGAGAAAGGCCTGTGGGGGTGGGCTGCATAATATTCACAGTTTTTGGAGTGAGAGCTGAGGTCAGAGTGCTATAGGCCTTGGACAAGCTGGTCACTGGGGCTGGAGTTAGCAGGTTTGCCCAGCAGGTGCACAGGCTGGAGAGTGCAGGGATACCAGAGAGATGTGCACCTGTGGAAAGGCACTTGGAGAAAGTGCAGGGAGCTCCCGAAGAGGAGTTCTGTGACATCCTGACATCCGACCATTTGAGAGTGAAGCCCACAGCTACATTGTAGCCATTCCTGAGCTCCCAGTATTAGTTTGCAGGGAGAAAAGGGAGGGAGTTTGTAACATCAGTGATTACTCTGTATATGTGTGCATCGAGATGACTACTAGAGAAAGTTCAATTTTAAAAGGAAGTAGCAGTGAGCCTGTGCAACCCATGTCACAAGAGGAATTTTGAAATGGAGAGGCAGTCTGTGTGCTAACAGCCACCGAGGCAGGTTTGAGCCCCAGGCGGGCCTTTGTGCTCTCAGGGCCCCGCCTCCTCCCTCACCACCACCCGTAGTCCAGCCCTGGTGAAGACTCCGCCCGAGGCCCCCATCCCAGTCTGGGATGCTATGGCAGCTACCACAGCAGTGCTCTCAGGATTTCGCCTTTGCTGAGGGACTTGGTGACCTGGGCGCTGTCACACACTGAGGCTGCCTCATACTGTACCAGGGAGGACTTGGACTGTTGTTGGTTTCATGGGTAGGGAAGGTGCTGCCTTCCTGCCTGTGGCTTAGGCCACCCTGGGTGCAGCGGGCCCCGCCTGGCTCTGGGAGGTGCAGACACTGGCTTCTGTGTCTACACTGAGGGCCCCGAGGTGGAGGAACGGAGCCTTCACAGAGGGCTCTTTGTCGAGGCGGTGGCTGTGCCCGCAGTAGCCACCACAGCTTCTCTTGGGGTCATCTCCTACTGTGTGCTGAGCAAAGTGCATAGCCAGGGCCCTGCTGTTCCAGGCTTTCAGAAGTGAAACCAGGCAGCCTGGTGGCAGAGATTTCCCGGTTTTCAATGTCTGGCAGGCTTGCGTTGCAGTTCCTGGGCCAGGCCTTGTGTCAGGGCTGCTGTCAAGAGGAAGGTGGTGGTCTGAGTTTCAACAGGGTCTGTCCCCGATCCTTGCTCCCTCATCATCCTCCAAAGGCTCTGGCCACCTCCAGCCCTGCAGGGAAGAATGTGTTAGGACACCAGGAATCAAGGCATTTTGCCTGTTTTAAGCAGATTCTGCCCGTTCACCTCTTGAAAAAAAAGTTTGTGGACAGGTGATGTTTTTTTAAACCGGGTCCTTCAGGAGTGTGGCTGGGCCCCACCCTCTGCGGTCACTGGCACCACATTGTGGTGTCCAACATGCACTGAAGTGGCAGCGACCTGTCACCCAACCCCAGCATTAGCCAGTGTTTAGGCTGAGGGCTCAGAAGGCCCTCCAGGTCTTTTTCTCCCCTAGGGCCTCCTTAGGCTGACTCAGGCCAGAGCCAGTGTGGTGGGGTTGGCTCAGCATGGTGGCATTAGCAGCTAGGAAAGTGTTGCTCAACCCAATGTGAGGGCAGCCGACTCAGTTCTCTGCCCGAGTGACCTCTGAACTCGGCATGGCCGAGGCCAGCACTGGATTCCCAGTGCAGCCCCTGGGTTAGGGTCTGGCTGACACAGGCTAATTCTGACCCCTGGACTTAGCTGATTTAGGCCAGCCTGCGCCCACAAAACCTTCCATTGTTATCTGCCCTGCATGCCTGGAGCATGCCTCGAGGCAAGGACCTGCCCAGAGCCCAACCCTTAGGCAGACTTTGACTTCATTCTTGGCCCCAATGTCAGCATAAAGGGTGGTTGGGGTGCACAGGGCCCCTGGTGGGACTGGGGGGCATCTAGCCCCAGAGTCAGTGGCCCTTGTAGGCTGAAGGCTGTATAGTGGGAGAGGGAAGGACGGGTACCTGGGAACTGAGCCTGACTTGCACTTTTTTCCTCCTTTGAAAAATAAACCTTTCGCTACCTTACTGAGGTGCCATGTGCATCTTGAACAAATGCAGAGATTTCATCTTCCCGATGTGCACCCAGTGCTTTCCCCTCTTCTCCCCCAGCTCCCCAGTTCCCTGGAACTACCAATCGTATGTACATGTGTTGCTTTTAGGGGTGGCAGGAGTCAGATCTGGCTCTTCCAAGGTGTGTGATGGTGCGTTGCAGCCGACTGGTCACCGGGCTGCACGTGGCCTCACTGTGCTGCTGGCTGGTCTTGCAGGCCTGTGCACAAAACCTGGTGAGACCTAGTTACCGGCAGGAACACAAGGCCCCATTTCCTGAGCACAGTGCCAACTCCTGTACACCACGACACACTGTAGGTACACAACGCCTCATTCTATTTTACAGAGAGGAGCCTGAGGTTCGGGCAGACACCAGGGGTCTTTGTCAGGTAGCAGCCAGCTCCGGGCGTTAGGTGGCTCAGTCTTGGCACGCCTGCATTCCCTGGGTGAGGGTCCCTGGGTTTCAATCCTGATTCAGCTTCCATTTCCAGCTTCTGGCTCATGTACACCTTGTAAGGCAGCAGAAGATAGCTCACATCCTTGAATCCTTGCCATCCATGTGGGAGATCTGGATTGATTCCCAAGATGGCTTTAGCTTAGCCCAGCCCTGGCTGGGGTGGGCATTTGGAGAGTGAGCCAAATCTCTGCCTTTCAAATGAAAAAAATAATGACCCTGTAGGTAACCACCCCCAGAATGAAGACAATGTAGGATTTTGAAAAAAATCGGTTTGTTCCCCAGATGATCACAGTGGCCACGCCTGGATCAGGCAGGAGCCAGGAGCTCCACCTGGGTGTCTCTCCTCACCTCTCCCAGAAAGAACTGCCCCCTCAATTTTTCATTATTTTTCCATTATCCCCACTTGCATACATCTGTATATGGTGTGGACCCCCTGCTCCCCGGTGGGGTTCCTCAGCATGGTGCTTTGTGAGGCAAGGTCACCCTGAGGTAGGCTCACTTCTGTCGTGTCTTCTGGTACAGGTGCACATGGTGCCTAGGCTGTCCTGCATGGCACAGGGGTGACTCCAGACCCTGCTGCTGTCCACGCAGTGGGCCAGCCCTGTTTCTTTCCTAGGTGCTTGCTCATGAATGTTCCACTTGGTACCCACGAGTGCAGCTGCTGGGTCTTTGGGAATGTGCATCTTCAGCACATTATTTTTGCGTTGCCTCATGGTTAAAATATTACTCAAATTTTCTGGTTTTGTTGTTATAATCAGTTGGTAAATTACTTTTTCCTAGAAATATTCCTGTTTTAAAATTTATTTTTTCCAGGTTATTCAGAATATATTTTGCCACCTGAATTTAGCCCCCAAGTTCCATTTAGAATAACGGAGTTTGGAAAAGACAGATCTTCCATTTTCCGGTTCACTCCTCAAAGACTGCAACAGTCAGGGCTGGGCCAGGCTGAAACCAGGAACCAGCAATTCCATCTGGGTTTCCCACGTGAGTGCAGGGGCCCAAGCACTTACTTGGGCCATCCTCTGCTGCTTTCCCAGGCTGTAGCAGGGAGCTGGATGAGAAATGGAGCTGCAGCAGGGACACAAATCAACACCTATGTGGGATGCCAGCGCTGCAGGTGGAAGCTTAGCCTACTGCACAATAGCATGCATTGGCCCCACTTTTTTTTGTAGTTTTGAGCTTTGGGAGTTGCCTCGGTAAGGCTGTGATCAATTACAGTTCCCAGGTGTGTTCACTCATTGGAAACCCTGCTTGATTCAGGTCAAGTCTGCAGGGATGGGCGAACCGTTTGTGGATGGAAGCTGATATCCAAGATCTCTTTTTAAAATCTATTTATTTAAAAGTTAGTTACATGGACAGAGAGAGATATCGTCCATCTATCTGTTGCTGGTTGATTCCCCAGATGGCCACAAGAGCTAGAGCTGGGCTGGTCCACGGCCAGGAGCCAGGAGCCAGGAGCTCAAGGATTTGGGTCATCCTGCTGTTTTCCCAGGCTGTAGTGGGGAGCTGGATCAGAAGTGGAGCAGTGGGACTTGAACTAGTTTCTGCAAGGAATGTGACTTTTTCTTCATTATCTCTTGAAAGAGCTCCCCCGCCCAAGGGTGAGGGATCTTGCTGTGAGCAGGTGGAGTAAGCACTAACAGAATTGGTGAGATCCTTCTGGCTGGGGAACGCCCAGAAGAAGGTGGAGACTGGGATGTCTGAGGTCAATTGGATGGGCCCTGATACGCTGGGCTTCTTTGTGTAAGAAAACAGGAGACTGAGAGGAGCAAACTGGCAAAGTGAAATAACTGAAGCGGATACACCTGCCGGCCCCTGCCCCATCTGCTGGAGTTTTAGGGCTGTTGGTGTGGGCCTCTGCTCTTCCGCCTCTCCCACAATATTTCTAGGATATTGCTGATTGGGTGCAGGGCTTTCTGGGTCTGAAATCACTTCCATAATAGCCCTGGGAGGGGAGAGGGCTGGCCCCACCCAACTAGGTAACTGATATGTAAATACTGCTTTGCTTTTCAGGCTAGCCTCCCACCAGTTTCATCAGAAATGTCCTCTCCTGCACCTGGCCTGTGAGCAAGTGGGCACGCGCGCCCCTGCTACCTAGCCACCCCAGCAGAACCAAGTGGGCTTGTATATAGTCTCTTCGAGCCAAGGGGAAGGTTTGGGGACAGGCAGAGCTGCTTGTGTGTGTGGCATAAAGGTGTGGGAAGGACTTGCAGTCAGTTCTTCCAGGGCTCCCGTCCCTAGCCCGGCTGCATGCAGCCACAGGTGTGTCTTACCTAGCACCTGGGGTGGGGCCTCCTCCTGCAGGTGCCCGCCCAGGTGAGCTGGGGTTACAGGAAAAGTTCAGCCTCTGAGGCTGTAGCTGTGTACTGAAGAGTGCAGCTCAGGGTAGTGCTACAACCTTGGGGACTGCAGAATGTCTGGGCTGGGGAGGGAAAAATCAGCTGCTGTAGTTCCTTTCCCACCTTGTGCTTGTCTCCAGGCTCCTCCCACTGGGCCTGAGCTCAAGTCAGCCACTGGCCAAAAGTGCTGTGTGTGCTTCACCCTTTCCCACCCAGAGACCCTCCCTGATGGGTCGTGGGGTTGACTCCAGCAATCCTCTGGCTCAGTAGTCACCCACATGTTCCCCGACTCTGGCCTGCAAAGGGGGGGCTCCTATGGCATGGGAGGGGCAGAGGAGCAGCCTGCTGTGGTTAAACAGGAGACTCCTGAGCCCAAGTCTCAGCAGGTGAAGGATCAGGAGGGCCCCCCCGCCATACACACACACAGGAAAGGGTCTCTGTTGACATGTCCTCACCTCCTCCCTTTTTCAGGTGTAGTGTCTTTTCCCCCTGGCCAGGAGTTCCTAGAAATGGTTAAGTATCAGAGGACAGTGTGTGGGGAATGTGGATACTAAACCAGCATGGACAGTTTGCTGGATTCCTCTACTAACCTGTCTGTGCTGGGAGTGACTCACCCTTAACCCCAGTGGGAGGGGGCTGGTGTGGAGCCCAGATGCTGCATGTACCCTTGGGCTTGGCATTGGCCATGTTGTGTAAAGAGCCTTGACAAGCAGCGCCAGAGGGCTGAGCTGACTGGGCTGCACGCGGGGGAGGCTGGGTGGCCCTGTGTGCCCTGAGCCTAGGGTCGTGTTGCAACCACATGGACCGCAGGGTCTCCAGGCCAGCTGAGCCTTGCAGTCCCACCCTGCAAGGAACCGCGCCTGCATCTGGACTAGAGACTGATGACACAAGTGGTTCTGAAGCGACCTGATGTGGCTGGCTTCTCTAATGATGCAATCCTTGCACTTTCTGGTGTTGAACCCTTTGCCTGGTAGCCATTCAGTTGTTCACGTGGGAAGGGGGCACCCCGTGATCCCACTGCTCTGTGGATGGAAGGGCGGGACCTTGCTTTTGGTCACCCCCAGCCCTTCTAGCCTGTCCAGGCAGAAGGGTTTTTGTTTCTTCCTGATTGCAGACTTTGTAGAAGGTCCAACTGTGTGCTTTTTACCTTCTGAATTCTGCATAGAAGCCTGCCCTGGGAATGCCACCTTTCAAAACCCAGTAGTCTGGTCAGCCAGAAGATTCAATTGGAGAACATGCAGCCCCGTTTTGCAGGCTGCTGGGCTGCTGGGAGGTTGTGGTAGCTCCAGGAACCACAGCTCTTTTGCCCCTAGCTTCAGAGAGGACCAGCACCCTGGGGGCTGGGAAGGCAGGGTCCCTGGCCACCTTCCAGCTTCCACCCAGCCACAGTACTGCCCCTGGGAAGGTGTGATAGGCCCTGGTCCCTAAGCCATCCACAGTGGTCTCCTTGAGTTATATGTCCTTCCATTCCCAGCCATCCCCATCCCCCTGAGCAAAAACAAGTGCTTTTCTGATGGGCTGGGCTTGTGGGGTCCTCCACAGCTCATGCACTCCCAGGCCCAGAGCCGGGCATGCAGGCCCGTGACACCCGTGTTTGCCTTCTCTCCGTGCCGCAGCCACCCCACATCATGCTGCAGCGCTGCAGAGATCATGGCTGTGCTCTTCTTCCACACCATGCGCTACAAGGCCCAAGACCCTCGGAACCCGCACAACGACCGCTTCGTGCTCTCCAAGGTAAGAGCCCTGGCTGCCCGTGGCCTGTGGCTGGGTGTCCATCCCCACTCCCTCTGCCCCTCCCCGGGCCCTGGATCATTAGCGAGTGCTTTCAGAGGACGCCTGTCCCCACTCCATCTCCACCGGTCCACGCCTGACCCTGTCTCACATGTCAGGAGGCCAGGAACTTCTCCCTTTGCCTGTACCGGCTGTCCCTCAGTGCCCTACTCCCAGCTGGACCCCGCTGTTAAAGAACGGGAGCCTGGAGTAGCCAGTCACTCTTCTGCAGAGCCCAGGGACTTAAGCAAGGCTCTGAATGCTAGGAATGAGGAAGGGGACAATGGAAGTGCCGAGTGTCCAGCTTGGGCGCTGGCAGGCAGGCTGCATCTGGTGTAACAGCGTTGTGGCTTTCTGCATGGTGCCAGCACTCCTCGCTCCCTCCCTGCGGCTGGGTTTTGCAGGGTGGGGGTGGGGGGTGACTCTGGTCTGCTTCTGCAGCTCAGAATCCCAGCCACAAAACCCCGGAATCCACCTGTCCCCGGGGCCTGGCTCGGCAGCCCTCCGTGCTTTAGAAGTCTGTCCAAACAGACCACATGCCAGAGACCAGGGATTAAGACAGCCGGCTGCCTGCCGGGGTTTTGGCCCACGCTGTACCCAGCTGTGCCCCCTGCGCCTGTCTGCGGTGCCCAGGCAGCCTTGGCTGTGGAAACTTGAGGCTGGGGAGTAATGAAAGGGGGGTGTGGCCTTTGCTTGCTTCCTCCCTGGGATGGATCCTCCAGCTGGTGTGGCTCTGGGGCTCACACTGTGGTGGGAATAGCTCCAAGTATCCGACCCTGTCCCTACGCAGGGCCATGCAGCTCCCATCCTGTACGCCGTCTGGGCGGAAGCCGGCTATCTGCCTGAGGCTGAGCTGCTGAACTTGAGGAAGATCAGCTCTGACCTGGACGGGCATCCTGTCCCGGTGAGTGTGCCCAGCAGGGGTCCTGGGCCTCGCAGGACCTCAGGGGGACAGGGGTGTTAAAGACAAAGGCAGCGGGTGTTTGGGGATTGTGTGTTCTCCCTGCCACCTGGGGAGGTGGTGTCCACTTACACATACAGGAACTTAGCCCCCTCCTAGGTGGGAGGAGGGATGGCTGAGAAGGCTGGGTGGCCCCAGTTGGGACCTTACTGCTATTTCACCATCCTATGAGTGACCGTGGCCCTCTGTCCTAACAGAAGCAGGCTTTCACCGACGTGGCCACTGGCTCCCTGGGCCAGGGCCTGGGGGCCGCGTGTGGCATGGCCTACACCGGCAAGTACTTCGACAAAGCCAGGTAAGGGCCACCCTACCCAACTCCCTGCCCTCCCATGCTTAGTTTTGGGAGGGTCCTCTGACCTGGGCACTTTCCTTTGCCTATGTGTATCTGGGAGTGATGGTGGTAGTTATTAGGGGGATTGTCCTAAGGACCAGTGGAGGTTGGGGCCATGACCAGCCATTGAAGAGAGGAGGAATCTGTCCAGAATGGAGTGAGTTACAAGTCCAGGGCCTGGACCTACGTCCCCACCCCACAGACCCAGTTCAGCACCAGGGGCCCTGACTTGAGCCACTTGTCTTTATCTGAGGGAAAGGGTTGGGTTATGGGTTCTGGCAACCTGTGTGCCAGCTGCTATCAGTTGGATAAGGAGCAAATACTGGGGAGGTTGAACCTGAAATGGTTGGGGAGTGGCCTGGTCAGGGGAGAGGGGGGTTCACCACCCCATGCAGGTATGAGCTCCCGGGTGGCTGTGTGCTGTGACCCGGGGTCTCACCTGCTGTCTGGGGCACAGGTTGGCAAGTGCAGTCTGGTTCCTGGCCCCCTGGCTGTGCTCCCTCCCTGGCTTCTACTGTTTGATAAAGTCCCCTGGGAGCTGGGGACACAGTGGCTTAGGTCCAGTTACCACCCCTCTTACAAGAAAACTAGGTAAGGTGCTTGACCTAGTCAATGGGAGGATTTTGCAGTCCATATTCAGAGTGACCAGGCTGCCCTGTGAAGGTCCCTGGGGAGTCCCAGGAGTTACTAGGCCCCTTTGGGGGGCGGGAAGGAGCAGTCAGCCCACCCGCCCCCTTTAGGAGCAGGGTCGCAGCCTGGACTGTCAGAAGACTGGGGGTCTGTATTGGAGGCTGCTCTGGGGGAGCCCCTGCTGTGTGCAGCAGTTCCCAAGCTGGGTCTCCCTCCAACAGACCTCAGGGGTCCCTTCCTGACACCCCAGGCCTGGGTCACTTGCAGTCCTTGGGGCAGACTAAACTACATCCAGAGGTGATTCACCAGGATGGAGGGGGTCAGAACGGGCTGTGTGCTTGGGGACAGTTGGACTTGGCACAGAGTCAGAGCTGTGAGTAAATCGCTCTCTACACTTGCTTGAAATAATTCCCTGCCAAGGATCACGGCCTGACCCTAACATAATGGAACAAGCCTAGTGTAGGGAGAGGGGTTTAGCTCTCTCCCCAGAAGCACAGTGGCTTGGGACCAAGTTGGCTGAGGTTTGGGCCCTCAAACTGCCTCGAGTGGGGGTGGTGGCAAGGCGTCAAGATTATCAGACCCATCCAGACACGCCGAGGTGGCTAGCATCTAATATGTTTGTGTGTTTCCTCCATATCATCATTAAAAAAACAGACACGTTAAGTAGTGCCGTCCTGGTACATATGTAACTTGATCTTCTGTTTTTACCAAAAAAAACCCTGCCATGTCCCTTTTCTCCTGCCGTGGGTGCGCAGAGCTGGTTTGCAGGGTTGTGTCACATTCTGTCTTGGGGTATGCTATAAAGCAGCCATCTGTGGCTGGACATCGGAGGTGGTTTCCAAATAGCAGGGATGCAAACGACCTTGACCTTCTGCTTCAAGCTCCTCTCCTCCCCTCGGGTTAGTTCACACCAAGGGCATTTTGTAGGGCCTGCCCCTAAATCCAACAGCTCGGACAGCGTGCAGCACAGGGTTAGTGTAGCCTTCTTGGGCCCCCTTTCCGTGTCTCCCAGCACCGTAGGACACCGGCCTGTCCCGAGCCTGGTCCAGCCTCCACCTGAAGCTGTGCTGAGATTGCCCTCTTAGCCTCAAGCCAGAAGTCTAGGGGGGATGGGCACCATTAGTTTCTTTGACTCATCCCCTCAAGGTAGTTATTTTGATTGTCTCAGTCTTCAGTCCCCTCTCGGGGGCTGGTTAGTTACCTGCTTCCTATAGTTGAAACGTGGGATCCCCAATTGGCCTTGTCCAGCTGGCCAGGTGGAGGGTGCGGGAGTCCGCCCCCTGCTGGAGGCCTGCAAAAGTGCCGAGTCATGCTGACTCTGGCCCCCTGCTGGTCCGGCCTGGGCCTACCCAGAGTGGTAGAAGAAGGCCTCACAGGCCTGCTCCGCTAATCCTGCAGCCGTGGGAGGCCCTTGCCTGCAGCAGGAGGGCAGCTGCGCCACCTCTGAGTCTGACCAGGCACCAGCCTCATCCCCTGGGGACAAAGCTGCACGCTGTGCAGGGTAAAAGTAGATCCCCAAGGCCTGCCCCAGCTCATGCTGTTTGTGTCTCTGCATAGCAGGGAGCAGACAGGCCAGGCCACCATGGGGCCCTATATCATGGTCCTCAAAACCCTCGACCCTCTAACCTGTGTCTTGATCCACAGATTTTGGAAGGTAGTGAGTATGCTGAGTTAGAGGAGCGGGTTCCACACAGCGCACTCAGCACGAGCCCTGCCAGGACCCTCATCCTGGCCCAGAGAGGGAGCCGTTCTTGCTTTTTATGTTTTAACAACTAAATATTTTCTTTTTCTCTTTGAAAGGGAGAGGGATAGAGAGATGGATCTTCCATCTGATGGTCCCCACTCCCTGCCTGGCTGTGGCGGTCAGGGCTGGGACAAAATAAAGGCCAGGGAGCCAGGGGCTCCATCCGATCTCCCACATGGATGCAGGGACCTAACTGAGCCATCACTTGCTGCCTCCCAAGCTGTGCAGGTGGCCCTCTAACATAGCATGGAGGTGTCCCAAGCAGCATCTTTGCCAGGGGGCGGAACCTCTGGCCCAATAACTTGTTTCCGTGCCTGCTCTGCACGACCACATGTGATCCTGCCCATAGAGCACGTGGTCTGGGAGCAGCCCCCAATGTCCCACCTCTGTTGGCAGCTACCGCGTCTATTGCCTGCTGGGAGATGGCGAGCTGTCGGAAGGCTCCGTGTGGGAGGCCATGGCCTTCGCCAGCTTCTATAAGCTGGACAACCTCGTCGCCATTCTTGATGTCAACCGCCTGGGCCAGAGTGATCCTGCCCCACTGCAGCACCAGGTGGACGTCTACCAGAAGCGCTGTGAGGCCTTTGGGTATGTACAGGGGCACTGAGAGTCCCTGGGGACGCTTGCAGCTGCCAGAGCTGGAGGTGTGAGGGGCAGCCAAGCACATCTCTTGAGCTGCGTAAGTGCAGCTGCGAAGGGCCTGCTATCTCACTTTGTTCTCCAGCAGGGAGGGAGTGGTGTTCGGACATGAGTGAGCTGGGGCTCACCCCAGCAGCCAGGGAGAGCGTCCAGTATCTCATCCAGCCAGCCAGGCTGCGAGAAGGAACAGCAGGCTCCTCCTTGTGAAGTAAAATGAGACAGAGGGTATCCAGATGGATTTGAAAGTCCAGTGCTACCAAGCAGACAGATTCTTCTGAGTGAGTGGGTGGGTGCCAGCCAGAGGAGCCCTCACCTCCATATCCCTGGCCTGTGCAGCTGGGGCTTTGACGGAACCCTGGTTCCAGGCTCATTGGCATTGGCTTTGGGGTCCGGGGTAGGGAGGCTGTAGGCAAGGCAGACTGGGGCACCAGGCTCTGCAGGCCTCCCTACCACAAGGCTGACCTTGTAGTTGAGGATGTGCCTGGGACCACAAGCAGAAGGTTGCTGGGCAAGGATGTGGTACATAGGGCTTGTATCTGCTCCCCCAAGTACCAGGGGGGTGGCTCATAGCTGCAGAAGTACCTCTGTTGCCCTGTCTGTAAGTAAAAGAGCAGGAGTAGCTCCTGGCCCTGGGGTCGTGTGGCTTGCACAGG
The DNA here is from genome assembly GCF_017591425.1 of Ochotona curzoniae. Classification (NCBI taxonomy): domain Eukaryota; kingdom Metazoa; phylum Chordata; class Mammalia; order Lagomorpha; family Ochotonidae; genus Ochotona; species Ochotona curzoniae. The sequence continues at coordinate 17,918,200 of NW_024466607.1, read as the reverse complement.
TTTTCATGAGCATGCTCAGTACTGAGCCAGGAGCCGGCACGCCGGCACGCCGGCACGCCGGGCCTGAGACGGCCTCCAGTAGGAAATGAGCAGATCAGGAATGAAAAGCAATAAGGGAGCTGACTCACTCTGGAAAAAGGAGAAATTGCTCGAAGGCAAACAGAAGGAGGGAAAATAATGTGAGAACAAAACAAGACCCAAATTGAAAACAGGAATGTTCTGGGCTTGCCAGCTCAAGCCACAGCTGTGGGAGGAAACACTTGGGCACTGGCCCTGGCCAGCCCCTCACCGTCTGCATCTCCCCTCTCTGCCCTCAGCTGGCATGCCATCATCGTGGATGGACACAGCGTGGAGGAGCTGTGCAAGGCCTTCGGGCAGGCCAAGCACCAGCCCACGGCCATCATCGCCAAGACCTTCAAGGGCCGCGGAATCACAGGCAAGTGGAGTGCGAGGCCCATGGGTAGCGGTGGGGACTACATGGATCCCAGGCTCCAGAGAGGAAGGACTGCCTTCTGGGGGCCTCTGATCTGGCCTCTGGTGTGCCTGTGGGAGGAATCACCACGGTGCCCAGATTCTACCCCTACCATCCTGTCCTGGAGTGCTGCCCTACAAGCATTGGGAAGAAGGCACCAGGCCTACAAAATGTTCCCTGGCACCTAGGGGAAGACTCCAGAGGGCAGGCCCTTGCCCACGTTAAAGATGGGACAGTGGGACTAGAGGTGGAGGTAGAAAAAATTCAGTGGCCTGGGTGGAGGTGGGGCTGAATTCCAGTCCCTAGATCAGCTTCTCTGCCCACTGCCTGCCTAGGTAGACTTGGTCCATGTGTTATGCTAGCGCCCCATCCCCTGCTCAGGTGTCCTCTGAGCCCCTCCTGCTCCTGGTGGCCGGGGGGGATGCTGAGCTCCAGGGAGGCCTGCCCTGTCCTTGGCTTTGTTCATGCTGCAGGGACAGCCAAGTCTGGGGGACATGGCAACAATGGGTTCCTTCCTTCCTACCACCCACTGTGGGCTCCTGTAAGACCAGGCAGGGATCACCAAGGGCGAAACCTGACCTTGGCAGTGGCCTTGCATGTCTCCGATGATCTCCTCTCCCCTCCCCAAGGGAAGTCTCTTGGCTGTTTCTGTCCCCAGGCTGCCTGCCACAGCTCCCTGGCCCTGTTGCAGCGTCCCACCTCACCCTGGCTCTCTTGTGGCACCTGCAGGGATAGAAGATAAGGAGTCCTGGCACGGAAAGCCACTGCCCAAAAACATGGCCGATCAGGTCATCCAAGAAATCTACAACCAGATTCAGAGCAAGAAAAAGATCCTGGCGACCCCCCCGCAGGAGGACGCCCCCTCAGTGGACATCAGCAACATCCGCATGCCCTCCCCACCCAACTACAAAGTTGGGGACAAAGTAAGGGCTCTGGGCTGGCTTTGTGCCTTGCTGTTGGAGGAATCAGGATGAGTGGGCAGGGACTCCAAGGGGCTTTGCCCACAGTCACATCCGCCTCTTGTCTTAGGCCTGGGGAAGTTGGGGTTGTTGGGACACCCTTGGCAGCTCAAGTTGACCTCGAAGACAGAGACTTGAGGGACTCCCAGTGGTTGGCTGCCTTGGGGGAGCTAACATTGTGTTGGTCTTCCCTGTTCTACCCCCATGTCTCACCTCCCCACAGATAGCCACCCGCAAGGCATATGGACAGGCCCTGGCCAAGCTGGGCCACGGCAGTGACCGCATCATCGCCCTGGATGGTGATACCAAGAATTCCACCTTCTCAGAGCTCTTCAAAAAGGAGCATCCTGACCGCTTCATCGAGTGCTACATTGCCGAGCAGAACATGGTGGGTGCTGATCCAGCCACAGTTGCAGGCTTGAGAGCTGAGGGGGACAGGGGACGGGCTGAAGCCTTCCCGTCCCACTGGACAGGTGCTGGCTGTAGGTCAGTCTAGGGGAACTCCGAGAATAGGTGGGTCCAGCCTTGACCTTGAGTAGCCAGCTTTGGGGGTCTTGCCTGTGTCCAGAGAGGTGATGGATTTAGCAGCCCAGGTCTGCTGAGCCCTGTTTTGCCCTGGGCCCTTTCTGCTTATCCTGAGGAGCGTGGAGGTGAGGTGATGCTGGACCCTGGCACGTGCAGGGACACAGCCCTGTTGGTGGCTGAGATTGTGAAGCAGGGGCACTGCTATGTCCTGATGTTCCTGCACATTCAGGCTACACCTGCAGGCTGTGGAGGTCCTCAGAGGCTAAGGATGTCAGCTGGCAGGTGCCAGAGCTGCAGGGAAGGCAGCTGGCTTGGGACTGGTGACTGCACCTACAGCATCGGAGGATGCGTCTGGGCACAGGACTCCTCACTGTGCTGTGGGGGAGGATGGGTGGGAAGAGGTGCGTGAGCCCCCCATCTGCTAGATCACTCCCCCAAATGGCTGTAACAGCCAGGACTGGGCCAGGTCGGAGCCGGGAACTCCATCCTGTTTTCCCACATGGGTGGCGGGTACCCAAGCACAGGTGTGTTAGCGGGGAGCTGGATTTAGAAGCAGAGCAGCCAGGACCAGAACCCGGCATCCCAGTGGCCACAGCTTTACCTGCTGTGCCCCAGCGCTGGCTAACTCTACCCTCCCTGCCTGCCTCCAGGTGAGTGTCGCAGTGGGCTGTGCCACACGCAACAGGACGGTGCCCTTCTGCAGCACCTTTGCTGCCTTCCTCACGCGGTCCTTCGACCAGATCCGCATGGCAGCCATTTCTGAGAGCAACATCAACCTGTGCGGCTCTCACTGCGGCGTGTCCATCGGTGAGTCAGTCAAGATCCCCCACCTGCAGGAGGTGAGGCTGGGATGCCAGGGGGTGTTCTACTCAGCATCTACTTTCCCACACCCTAGGGGAAGACGGGCCCTCCCAGATGGCCCTGGAAGACCTGGCCATGTTCCGTTCCCTCCCCATGTCAACCGTCTTTTACCCAAGCGATGCAGTTGCTACTGAGAAGGCGGTGGAGTTAGCAGCCAATACGAAGGTTGGTCCCACTGCTATTTTTCCTCTGGGTGGCAGCTGGCTCTGATCCAGGGGGTTCAGAGAGAGGCTGGGGTGCAGGCACAGAGCTGGTCACTCACTCCCCCAGGCCCCATGCCACCAAGGGCCATTTCCTGGCCTTGCTTGTAGAATACTTGCAGTACCATGGCAGGCATTACTAGCTGCCACCATACTCCTTCTCTGCCGAGAGCTCTGGCTGCCTCTCCCAGTCTGGTGGGTAAAACCTGTCTGCTTTGCCCCCACTTGAGACAGGAAAGCTATGAGCCTAGTCCCAAGGTCCCCAGCAGGAGCTACACTGCCATGGCCCCACTGTCAGAGCAGGTGCCCTGCCCGACAGGTGCACTGGGGTGGGGAATGCACCTTGGCAGATGGCAAGCTTCTCCTGTGGGAAGTTGCCCTGTGTCTGTGGGCAGCTTCCTTGAGGAGCAAGGTGTAGGCTGCAGAGGACAGCGTGTCCACTTCCCTGCTGGAGTAGCCAGGAGGCAGAGACCACTAGATGCCCTGGGCTGGAGGCGGGCCGGCTCCTCCAGAGAGGCGCTGGCCCCGTGTCATCTCTGGGTTCCGGCCCGTCCCTCCCCCTGGCAGGGCATCTGCTTCATCCGGACCAGCCGCCCAGAGAATGCCATCATCTACAATAACAACGAGGACTTCCAGATCGGACAGGCCAAGGTCGGTGCCTTTCCTACCCCCAGTGAGACCCTTCTGCGGGCCCAGGCCTGGACCTGCCCTTCTCAGACTCCCAGCCACCTCACTGGTCCCTGTGGCACCCCCAGGTGGTACAGAGGAACAAGGATGACCAGGTGACCGTGATCGGAGCTGGGGTGACCCTGCACGAGGCCTTGGCCGCCGCCGAGGTGCTCAAGAAAGGTGAGGAGAAGGGGGCCGAGATGCCACGGGCTGGGTGCAAGAACAAGACGATCCATGTGACATAATGGCTGTGATGTGAACTTGAGCCACCACCTGGCACTTGCCAGTGGAACTAGAGTCACAGCTCAGCTTGGGCCCTGGTTAATTTATTATCACCCTGCCTCAGTTTACTCATCTGTATGTAAAAATACAGTCAACCCTCCATGTCCTTGAACCACCCTCAGACACCAAAATCCATGGGTCCTCTGGTCCCTTTTGTAAAATGGACAGTCCCCAGTCGCACAGCTAGCTTGAGGTCCCACAGGCCAGGAGGAAGTCACTGGAGGAGGTGGGTGGGTGAGTGGGTGCTGAGAGCTGGAGGACACCGGCTCCCCCGTGGGCAGAGGGCAGGGGTTAGTGCAGGCTCTCTGGTGGCCACAGCTGAGTCTGCCTGGGTCGGGGCCAGGCCTGAGCTCTTGGCTGGGGGGACATCTCTGAGAACGTGTCCCGTCCTCTACAGAGAGAATCACCATCCGCATAGTGGACCCTTTTACCATCAAGCCACTGGACAAGAAGCTCATCCTGGAGAGTGCCCGTGCCACCAAGGGCAGGATCCTTACGGTGGAGGACCACTACTATGAAGGTAAGGAAGAGGCGGACACAGGGGCTTGGGCATCCGAGATCTCCCTTCTGTGTCTAAGCCCCGGGAAGATGAGCCCTGTCCTGTCTGCTTAGATGGCAGAAGGTTGGGGCTGTTCTAAAGAACCCAGCTGGAGAATCCATGCTGAGTGTCTACATAGCCACAAGTGCTGTGCTTGATGAGTGGTGTCTGTCCTGGTCACAACAGAAAGGTGGTGGCCAGCTTAGCCTCTGCTCACCCCGAGACCACGCTCATCTGACTCCTGTCTGCTTTCCTCCACCCAGGTGGCATAGGGGAGGCCGTGTCCGCTGCCGTAGTAGGCGAACCTGGCATCACTGTCACCCGCCTGGCTGTTGCCCAGGTGCCAAGGAGTGGGAAGCCAGCCGAGCTGCTCAAGATGTTTGGCATTGACAAAGATGCCATCGCCCAAGCTGTGCGGGGCCTTGTGGCAAAGGCCTAGAAGAGGGCAGGGTTGGGGTCCTACACATTCCTGAGGCATTCTGACGGAGGTGCTCCAAGATGTACCAAAGCAGTGGGAATATATGTTTTGAAAAAAATGAGTTGGCCCTGAGGTGTTCTGTGGGGTGTGAGTGAGGCTGGGGCTGATTCTGGACCAGGACTAGGTACCCACTGCCCTTCGGGAGTCTCCACCCCTGGGCCCAGCATCTTCCTTAACCACCCCGTAACACAGCCCCAAATGACCCACATCCCCACCTCGTACTCAACCAGCCAGGCCCAAGGGAGGGAGGGGGCTGGGGGCTGCCACTTGCCATACCCTCTCAACCTGTCAGTCTCCTGGGAGCAGCAGAGATACAAAGGGCAGACCTGTGGTTCGCATGGAGCTGCGGTGACAGGGCAAAGGAGGGCCTCCTCCAGCCATCCACCACCGTCCCCTGCCACTTCTCAGAATGTGGAGTCCCAGGCCTTGCTGCATTTGACAGCTGGTCCAGAGGCCGCTGCCATCACTGGAACAGAGCGACGCCCAAGCTCCAGGTGACCACAGTGTGTTTGCCCTCTGCTGCATGGGCTCAGCCAGAATCCCAACCCCCCTTGGAAGGCCACCTAGCCACTAGTGGGGCCACCAGGAACCCCTCGGAGTCCTTGGGGAGGAAGAGGGCCATCTGGAGATCTGGCCACCTGACAGAACAAGCCTGTCAAACCCAGCAAACTGCTGCCCACTTAACTGCAGGGTCAGATTGGGCATTGCTCCACAAGAATTCCAGAGGGAGCAGGTGGGTCTCGGGTAGCCGAAGATCTTAGGATGCCGAAATCTGTCCTGCACCTGCCAGCCCTGGTTGGGGCTGTGGGAGCCCTGGAAGGCTGGAGGGGCCTGAGAGCCCTGCCCAGGAGGAGGGGAGTTCACAAGCCCTCCACCCGCCTGGCACACTTGGGAATTACAGTGGCAGAGGGGGTGGGCGTCTTGCTGGGAGTTTTGAAGCCTTTTCTTATATGATCCAAAATATTAAAAGTAAATCGTAGGGCCCGGCGCGGTGGCGCAGTGGTTAAGGTCCTCGCCTTGCACACCCGGGATCCCATATGGGCGCCGGTTCTAATCCCGGCAGCCCCGCTTCCCTTCCAGCTCCCTGCCTGTGGCCTGGGAAAGCAGGCGAGGACGGCCCAAAGCTTTGGGAACCTGCACCCGCGTGGGAGACCCGGAAGAGGCTCCTGGCTTTGGATCGGCATAGCATCTACCGTTGCGCTCACTTGGGGAGTGAATCATCGGACGGAAGATCTTCCTCTCTGTCTCTCCTCTCTGTATATCCGCCTTTCCAATGAAAAAAATAATAAAAATAAATCTTTAAAAAAAAAAAAGTAAATTGTTAAAGTAGAAAAAGGAAATCCAAGAACCAGCACTGTGTCCCATTTGGGTTTCTGTTCCCGTGTCAGCTGGTCCACTTCCAATCTGGTCCACTTCCAATCCGGCTCCCTGCTCGTGGCCTGGGAAAGCAGCAGAGGATGGCCCAAATCCTTGAGCCCCTATGCCCACATGGGAGATCCGGGAGAAGAACCTGTTACCAGCCTGGCCGTTGTGGTCACTTAGGGAGTGAACCAGTGAATAGAAGACCCCTCTATCTCTTCCCTCCTCCCCCTGTAACTCTACTTTTTAAGTAGATAAAAATAAATCTTGAATAAAAAAAGCAATCCACCACGATCTGCAAGCAGCAACCTCGAGGAGTGAACCTGGGTAGCCGCCACCTCGTGGCCATCACTGGTACTGTGATGCTAGCGAGTTGGGCAGCAGAGGGAAGTGAGGTGGAAGGGAAGGTGGGAAATGTTTAATCCTCACCACAGTAGAATTGATTCCACTTTAAAGGAAAACAGACTTTCCATCTACTGGTTCACTCCCAAATGCTCGCAACAGCTGGAGCTAGGTCAGCCGGGTTCCTGAAACTCCCACACAGGTGGCAGGGGCCCAGGTAAACAGGCCATCTTAGACTGCCAGGCACATGAGCAGGCAGCTCCAATCACACCTAAGCACAGGACCTGGGTATCCCAGGCAGCAGTTTAACCTGCTGTCCAGTCCCCATTCTGCACATGGCCCAGCCCAGTGAGCCAGGGTCAGAGCTGGAACTGGAACCCAGTTCTCCGATTCCAGTGTTTGCAGCCTCTACACCCCGCTTCCCCCAAAGAGGAGCAGTACAGAAGGGCCTTACCTGATGTGACAGCAGCCTGGAGCTCGCATCCCATCAGCAAAGCAGCCTACATGCAGGGACTTCTGTAGAAGCAGGTGAAGGAACATTCGAGCCACAGGCCCAGGCCTGCTGCAGGTTGGCTGCAGGGCCGGCTGAGCTTGCCTTACCTGGTTAGCCATGGGCCCTGCACATGGGAAACACTGGCTGTTCCAAAGCAGAGGGACAAAAGGGGCAGCTGCCCCCCTCCCCAGGCCTATCTGACCTTTCTAAGGTCTGCACAGCTGGCAAAGGAGCCAGAAGCCTGGGCAGACAAATATTTGGCCCAAACACGATAAAGGGGATGGCGTCTGACCCATCATCTGCACCCACTTCTGGAACAGGAAGGACACCTTGAAGTGGGGGCCCCCAGGAGCCCCTTTTCTGTTCAGAATGAGCTCAGTGCAGCATGCACTGAAAGCCCAGTCACCAGGACCTTCCCTCTGGAGCCCTAGCGGCTGGCCAGCTCCCTCTGGGCTTTGGTCATGGAGGATGCAGCCAGAGGCATGCTGCATCCTGGGCCAGGTCTGGCTTAGACAGCTCAGCAGGTCTGCACCAGCCTAAAGAGGGCATCTCGGTGGTATTTGTAACATTGTCATGCAACCTTCATCATCATTAGTTCCAAATATTCCCCCATTCCTCTGAAGAAACCTGTCCCCTTTATCAAGGCTGAGACATGGCTGCAGAGCTGGAACCGTATTCCCTCCTGCACCCACCAAAGGTCTAGATGCATAGGTGCATGCCAGAGGTGAAAAAACAACGCTTTCAGCAGGCTGTCCTGCCTCCTAGCCCTGCCTGGTGGGAACTCAGGCTCCCAGTGCCTTCTTTACTCCCTCTGGCAGGTGCCCTGGGAAGGAAGGGTTTGGACTGAATTGGTGTGGCATCTGGGCAGTGTGGTCGTGAAGTAGATATGGTAGCCACAAGATCCTTTGCTTGGCAGGGACCTGGCCAGACCTCCTGCCCCACCCCCGGCACTCCAGAGCCAGGGACCAGGGGGACAAGGTCCCTTGGAGCTGGGCCCTGCATACAGGCATGCAGGCATGCAGCCAGCAGGGGGTGCTAGCCACCCGGCTTGGACTCCAAGATGCACTTGCGCCGGCTTTCCTTGGGAAGAGACCACAGGGGCCGCAGGGGAGGCTGGCTGATGGGATTTCTGAGGAGGGTCCCCTGAGCTGACTTCTGATTGTGGTCTCACACGGCCTTTCTGTGCCAGTTCTGAGACTGAACTCCACTTTAAAAAAAGTGCATTTATGTGAAAGACAGAGATCTTTCCTCCTCTGCTTCGCACACACAGACACCATGCCTGCAAAGAGCCAGGGCTAGGTTAGGCAGAAACCAGGAGAAATAAACTACATCCAGGTCTCTGTGGTCACCTGCTGCCTCATGGATGCTTGGAGGCAGGGAGCTGGGGTCAGAAGCAGTGTCAGGACCTGCACCCAGGCACTCGGGCATGGGCTATAAGCACCCAAGAGGGGTCTTAACTGCTCCACAAATACCTGCCCCGTTATCTTTTATTTATTTTTATATATTTTTTTTAACAACAGACTAGGATACTTAGAAAAAGAGCAATTGTTGGCAAGCACATTGATAAAAAACTTGGAATTATTTTCTATGAGTGATCTTCCAAATTATAAAGATTAAACAAACAAAAAATGTATTTGAAAGAAAGAACGGAGATAGGCGTGGCATGATGGCTCGATTAGCTAATCTTCCACCTTGTTAGTGCCTGGATTCCATATGGGTGCCCATTTGTGACCTGGCAGCTCCAACTTCCCACCCAGGTCCCTGCTGTGGCCTGGGAAAGCAGTACAGAATGGCCCAAAGCCTTGGAACCCTGCACCTGCATGGGAGACCTGGAAGAAGCTCCCAGTTCCCGCCTTCAGATTGGCTCAACTCTGGCCATTGTGGCCATTTGGGGAGTGAACCACGAGATGGAAGATTTTTCTCTCTGTCTCTCCTCCCTGTAAATCCACCTTTATAATAAAAATAAATAAATCTTTAAAAAGAGGGAGAGAGTGGTCACAATGGCCAGGGCTGGGTCAGGCCAAATCCAGAAGCTTCTTCTGGGCCTCCCATCTTGATTGCAGGGTCCCAAGTAATTGGGCCTTCTGCTACTGCTCTCCCAGGTCATTAGCAGGGAGCTGGATCAGATAGGGAACAGCTAGGACTTGGACCGGAGGCCAGATGGGTGGGCCTAACAAAGCATCATGGTTTTATGCTCAGCCTCCTTAATATTAGTGAAATGCAAATAAAAACCTCAAGAAGGGGCCATTCTGTGAATTCCCAGATGCTCCACTTCCCATCCAGCTCCCTGCTCATGGCCTGGGAAAGCAGTAGAGGCCTCGGAATCCTGAACCCACATGAGAGACCCAGAGGAGGCTTTTGGCTCCTGGCTTCAGAATGGCTCAGCTCTGGTCATTGTGGTCATTAGGATAATGTATTCATGGATGGGATATTTCTGTTTCTCCCTTTCTCTCTAATAAACAAATAAATCATGAAAAAAGCACAAGAAGATATTACCCCATACCCGTTAGAATGGCTAGTAAAAAAAAAAAAAACTGCATGAGGATGTGGGGGAAATTTGGGAAGTGTGCATGCACAGATGTGAGACGATGAGGTTACTGTGGGAACAGCATGTGGTTCCTCAGACGTTAAACATAGAGCAGACGTTGGGCATGGAGCAGACATCAAACACAGCAGACGTTTAAACACAGCAGCCAGCAGCTCCGCGTGTAGGACTACATGGAAAACAAGCAGCTCACTCATCCCGATACAGCCTACATACCCTCGTTCACAGCAGTGCTGCTCACCGCACTCAGCCTGGACACAGCCGAGTGTCCAGCACTGACAAGTATGCTGTGTCCATACGGCGGGGGGATCCTGCCTTTAAAGAGGCCTGCACTGTGCTGCAGTGGCTGAAGAGACCACCTGTGGCATCAGTATCCTGTATGGGCACAGGTTCAAGTCCTGGCCATTCCACCTCCGATCCAGTTCCCTGATCATGTGCCTGGGAAAGAGCAAAGGATGCCTTAAGTCCTGGGGCCCCTGCGCCCATGTGGGAGGCCCAGAAGAAGCAGCCAGCTTCTTGCTTGAGACCAGCAAATCTCTGGTCATTGTGGCCATGTGGGGAGTGAACCGGCGAATGGAAGATAGATCGAACTCTGCCTTTCAAATACAAATTTTTTAAAAAGAAGGGATTGCTGAGGGGAGCTGTAGGAACCAGTCAGCATGCCAGGCTTGCGGGCCGCCGACATGCCTCTGGCCGGAGATTTGCTATACCCCTCCTTGGAGGAGAAGGAAGAAACAGCTGGTTCAGAGTCCAAATTCTTTATGGAGGTGAAGTGTCCAGGCTGCTACAAGATCACCACGGTGTTCAGTCCAGCCCATGAGAGGGAAGGCCTGGCCCACAGAAGGCTGTTCCTTTGGAAAAAAAGAACACGAGTGACCCAAGCAAATTCCTGGATGTGTGTTTTCTCATAGAAAGCTTTATGATAAGTGATTCTGATGAATCTACTAAGATAATGCAATTTTGTTTTATTTTATAAAGTATACAAGTTATCCCCTATTTTGATATCGGTTTTTCAATAAAGTTTTGATTATGGGCAAAAATAAATAAATAAGGGAGGAGCCGGCATGGTGAAGTAGGAGGTTAGGCCATCACCGGGAATGTTGGCAACCCCTGTGAGCGCAGCTCGTGAGTCCTGGCCCTTCCACTCCCCATCAAGCTACCAGATCCCAGATCGAAATCTGGACTGCTGGCTTTGGCACAGCCCAACCCTGGCAGTTGTAGCTATCTGGGGAATGAACAGGCAGATAAGAAATTTCTGTCTTTCCCTCCCTCTCCCTGTCACTCTGCCTTTCGAATAGATTTTTTTTTTTCATGTATAAGGCAGGAAATTCTGATAGATGCTCCAACATGGAGAAACTTGACATCTCTGTGGAAAGAAGCAACCTGGCCAAGAAAGGACACAGACTGCATGAACGCACTCCTATGGGCTGCCTAGAGTATCCACAGAGACAGGGGAGAGTGGCTGCTGAGGCCTGGGGGAGGGCCGGCGAGGGGGAAGCTCTGATGTGCACGGAGTTTCAGTCTGACAAAATGAAAACTTTCTGCAGAGGAATGGTGGCGGAGTGCTCAATAGTGGGAGCTACACAGTGCCACGGGCTGTCCACTCAGCAAAGAATAAAATGACAAATGGTACGGACACTCAGGCTCAAAATTTGAAGTTACTCATTTGAGGGGCTGCCATTGTGGTATACAAGCAGAGCCTGTATCACCAGCGTCTCATATGGATGCCAGTTCAAATCCGGGTTGCTTCACTTCTGATCCAACTCCCTGCTGATGTGCCTAGGAAAGCAGCAGAAGACGGAAAAGCACTTGAGTCCTTGTACCGACACAGGAGACCTGGGAGAAGATCCTGGCTCCTGGCATGACCCAGCCCTGGTCACGGCAGTTCTCTGAGAAGTAAAAAAGTGGATGAAAGACCTCTCTCTTTCTCCCTAACTCTTTCAAAATAAAGAAATAATTTTTTTTTTTATAAAGAAATTACTTATTTGGAACTTGAAAGCAATTAGAGAGATAGAAAGAGACAGAGAGGTCCCATCCACTGGCCAGATCTGAGCCAGACTAAAACCAGGAGCCAAGAACCCAGTCCAGGTCTCCCACGTGAGTGACAGGACCCAATGACTTTGAGCATCAGTGCTGCCTCCTGAGGTCTGCATGAGCAGGAAGCTGCAGCTAGGAGTGAAAGCCAAGTGCAGAACTCAGGCTCTCTATGTGGACATGGCCACAACGGCCAAAGCTGAGCCGACCCAAAGCCAGGAGTCAGGAGCTTCTTCCAGGTCTCCCACGTGCGTGCAGGGTCCCAGGGCTTTGGGCCATCCTCCACTGCTTTCCCAGGTCACAAGCAGGGAGCTGGAAAGTATAGCAGCCAGAATACAAACCAGCACTCACATGGGATCCTGAGGTGTGCAAGGTGAGGAGGATTCAGACACTGAGCCCAGCCTCCCAAAGAAAACTGAGAACTCCCTCCACAGCCGGCGCAGGGGAAGGGCGGGAGCCCCTAGGGCAGTGGGCTATAGGGGACTCCCTCACCTTCAAACCACCATTCCAAGTCTGGGCTCTCAGTCTGACTCCTCTGGCAGGTCCCAGCCCGAGGCCTCATCCGAATTCTTTTTCACTTGTAACAACTGTTAAAGATCGCATTTCCACAGCAAAGGTCACAATCTCACAGAAAAGCACAGAGGACAAAGTACAAGGTAATGCGTGGAAGGGACCCCTGGGTAGCCAGCCAGCAGTTCTACCATCAACACTTTTAAAAATTCCTGAGCCTCTGGAACAGAGACTGAAAATAGCACCTGCGGCCTCCGCCAAGCTCCAGGAAGTTTAATGATTTTCCTTAAGTGCCTGAGGTGTTTTGCTTAATTTGAGACAGAAAAGGGCACAGTCCTTTTCCAAGCCAGGCATCTGGGGTGCTGGAGGGAAGATACATTCTCCCTCTCTGCAACCCTGCCTTTCAAATTCAATAAAGGAGGGGGAGGGGAGGGGGAAGGGAGGAGGAGCTGGAAGTTGAACACGGGCGCTGAAATACGGGGTGCCTCAACGATGTCTTTGCCTCTAGCCAAATGTCTACCTGCCAGTTTCAGAAGGCACTGAGAGCACAGGTGACCAAGGCCTCAGGATGCCCTTGGGCTCCGGCTGGGAGCCCCACAGAGGTGCTCCACTCAGCTGTGCTCCGCCCTGCCTCGAGCCTCAGGACAGACACCACAAGGCTGGCTTCTTCCTTGTGCTCCTCCCTTAACGGGGCGAGAGATGTCACAGCGTCCATGCAAGGACACTTGAGGAAGGGAATGCGAGATCTTCCCTCCGCTGGTTCACTCCCTCAAATGGCTGCAACAGCCAGGGCTTGACCAATCAATCCCAAGCCAGGAGCCTGGATCTTCTTCTGGGTCTCCCACATGGGTGGGCGCAGGGGCCTGAGGTTGTGGGCCTTCCTCTGATGCTTTCCCAGGCCACAGGAACGGTGCTGCATCAGAGGTGGAACAGGGCCTGGCGTGGTAGCCTAGTGGCTCTTTGCCTTACATGTGCTGGGATCCCATATGGGCACTGGTTCGTGTACCAGCTGCTCCACTTCCCTTTCAGCTCCCTGCTGTGGCCTGGGAAAGCAGTCAATGACAGCCCAAAACCTTAGAACCTTGCGCCTGCATGGGAGATCGAGAAGAAGCTCTTGGCTTCAGATCAGCTCAGCTCCAGCTCTAGTGGCCACCTGGGGAATGAACCAGTGGAGGCAGCTGGTGAGGTGAGAGTCAGGAAGCGAGGGCTGGGGAGGAGGCTGCTCTGGGGGTAGCGTAGGGCCACCACCACCATGCTGCCAAGGACAGGCCTGGTGAGAAGCCTCAGTGCAGGCCTCGCCCGAAGCTGAGGCCTGCTTTCCGGTGACTGCTTTACGCAAAAAGAAAAACCCAGACATGAAACTAAAGAGCCAAAGTCTGGGCTTTTGAGCGAGTCTGACAAGGTGGAAGTCACCTGGTGGCAGTGAGTTGGCAAGATGATGAAAACGAGCAGGTGTTACTCACTGACAAGTCCGGGGTGGAGACTCCAGCGAGAGGGTGGGGGTGGGGAAGAGAGGGACCGCTCACAGCCAAAGGCCTCGTGCCACTGCGCATGCTTCCCCTCAACACGAAGACTACAAGCCGCACCCCCTTTCTGCAGCCCCCCGCCCCACGTGAGAGGCCCCCTCCTACCCGCTGCTGCCAGGGCAGGACTTCTCACTCTCTCCTCTGCGTCTGCAGGCTGGCCCAAGTGCTGCCACCCCCGTAGGAGAATCAGGTGGAATTCTAGCTTGCTGGTTTTGGACTGGGCCAGGCCAGAGGTGATCATTTGGAGGGTGAACCAGCAGGTAGAAGATCTTTCTCCGTTTGGTTCTATAACTCTTTCAAATAAATAAATAGTTTTAAAAATCTCCCGCAGTGAAATCATTGGGCCTTCATGACTGCCAAGGGCCCAGGGCAATAGAACCATTTCTCCTCACCTTGATCCGTCCTTCTTACCTCATCTGCATCATGGATTGAATGCACGTGAAGGCCTGGCACGGTAACCTCTCAGCAGGCAAGTCATCGCTTGGGACACTCCTCCCCTATCTCAGTGGCTGAGTTCAAAGTCTGCTTGCGCATCTGACTTCAGCTCCCAGTTCACGGGCACCCCGGGAAGCAGCAGGCGGATGACTGTTTGGAACTCTGTCACCCACACAGGAAACCCAGATGCAGTTCTGGACTCCTGGCTTCAGCCTGGCTCAGGCTCGGCCGTTACAGACAGTTGGAGGAGTGAGCTAGCAATTTGAAGACTTTTTTTTTAAAGATTTTATTTTTTAGGGGCCCGGTGTGATAGCATAATGATTAAGGTCCTCGCCTTGAATGCGCCAGGATCCCATAGGGGTGCTGGTTCTAATCCCAGCAGCTTCACTTCCCATCCAGCTCCCTGCTTGTGGCCTGGGAAAGCAGTTGAGGACAGCCCAGAGCATTGGGACCCTCACCTGCGTGGGAGACCCAGAAGAAAGTTCCTGGATCCTGGCTTCGGATCGGCACAGCACCGGCTGTTGTGGCCACTTGGGAAGTGAATCATCAGACAGAAGATCTTCCTCTCTGTCTCTCCTCTCTGTACATCTGCCTTTCCAATAAAAATAAATAAATCTTAAAAAAGAAGATTTTTTTTAGGACCCAGCACAATAGCCTAGCAGCTAAAATCCTCGCCTTGAACACACTAGAATCCCATATGGGCACTGGTTCTAATCTAATATATATTTTTTTAAATTGGAAATGCAGGTTTACAAAGAGGAGAGACACAGAGAAAGATCTTCCATCTGCTGGTCCACTCCCCAAGTGGCTGCAAGAACTGGAGCTGAGCCGATCTGAAGCCAGGAGCCAGGAACTTCCTCCAGGTCTCCCACACAAGTGCAAGGTCCCTAGGCTTTGGGCTATTTTTTACTACTTTTACAAACCAGTGCCTATAGTGA
Source organism: Ochotona curzoniae (assembly GCF_017591425.1). Classification (NCBI taxonomy): domain Eukaryota; kingdom Metazoa; phylum Chordata; class Mammalia; order Lagomorpha; family Ochotonidae; genus Ochotona; species Ochotona curzoniae. The sequence goes on along the minus strand of NW_024466607.1, from coordinate 17,903,034 downwards.
TCCCGGTACGTGCAAGGCAAGGATTTAGCTGCTGAGCTAGTGCACTAGACCTTGGAAGGCCTTTCTGTGTTCAGCACTTTGTCTTTCTGCCTTCCAAATAGATGATATATATAAAGCAAAAGTTTTGGGCCTGGCATGGTAGCCTAGTGGCTAAAGTCATTCGCTGGTTCATGTCGTGGCTGCTCCACTTTCCACTCAGGTCCCTGCTTGTGGCCTGGGAGAGCAGTCAAGGATGACCCAAAGCCTTGGGACCCTGCACCTGTGTGGGAGACCTGGAAGAGGCTCCTGGCTTCAGATTAACTCAGCTTTGGCCATTGCAGCCACTTGAGGAATGAACCAGTGGACAGAAGATTTTTTTTTCTCTATATCTCTCTTTCTGTAAATATGATTTTCCAATAAAAAAAAATCTTAAAAAAAAATGAGAGCTAAACACTTAATAAAGAAAGAAAAGAAAAAAGAAAGCAAAAGCTTTGCCAGTCTGCCTGCAGGGCCTCCCCGGTTCTCGGGTCTCAGGATTAGCTGTCCCCTCTCCTCCAGGAACAGCCAACCCCAGCACAGGACGTGCCCAGCCTGGGTGCACAGCATTCCCACCTGTGCTGACACGCTGGTTCCCTGACAAGCCCATAGCCTGTCCCTGGTGTGCACCAGGTTTCCACCATGCTGCAGAGCCCCTGGCTTGCACTCCATGCTCACCACCTGCTCGGCAGGGAATGCATCACAAGCCCAACCTTAGAGTGGAAGCCCCAAATGCACTTCTGTAGTTTTCCTCATCTCCAGCCCAAGACCACCAGCCCTCGGCAGCGCCCCCAGCGGCCTGTGTCTGAGATCCTGTAGCTGGGCAAGGAGAGGTGTGAGTGTGGACTGCAGGCCGGACAGGGCAGGAGAAGGGTCCGCTCGACAGACACCTAGGGCTTTCTCTGTTGCTGCAGCTTTCAGTGGAATCTTCCCACAGTGGTAATCACTGCCTTTGCATGCTTTTTTATTTTCATCTGTGCCAAGAGCTGGTGCATTTGACATTCAAATTTCTTTTCCCTTCTCAAGTAATTTAAAACCACATGAGACTTACTCACTGTTCCCATCCACCTGACACACTCTGGGGAGCTGGCTGGCAGCCGAAAGCCCACGGCCCGTGGGAACCCCCCGTCCCGCCTCCCGCAAGATGGCTGCAATCTCTGCTCTTCCCCCACACCCCTAATTGGAAAATGGTGCTCCGCTTCCCGCAGGACGCCGTCAATCCTCTGAGGATGGCATTGTTGGGCGCTGAACATGCATCAAGGCGTGGGAACGTTAAGAAGGACTCCAACCTCCTTTCAGAAGCACCTCCTGGTTTGGGGCTGCTCTAAGAGCCCTCTGGGGTTTGGCCTCAGGAAAACCCATTTCAAGCAGGTGCTGCAAGGGGTCTGCTACAGATGAGCAAGGACAAGAGTCTTGGTCCAGGTTTGGCCATCCACACTGTCCACTCCAGGCATCCCACCTGCTCCCGCACAGCATAGGTATGGGCAGTTACACATAGCAGCGTTTGATGGCAGAGCTGCACTAGGTGGACTGGAGCCACATCTTACAGACTTTTTTTTTCTTAAACATATGTTGTTTGCAAAGGAAGCTTCCGGGCCTGGCGCAATAGTGTAGTGGTTAAAAAATCCTCTCCTTGAATGCGCCAGGATCCCATATGGGTGCCGGTTCTAATCCCGGCAGTCCCACTTCCTGTATAGCTCCCTGCTAGTAACCTGGGAAAGCAGTTGAGGAAGGACCAAAGCCTTGGGACCCTGCACCCACTTGGGAAACCTGGAAGAAGCTCCTAACTCTTGGCTTCAGATCGGCGCAGCACCGGCCGTTTTGGGAGTGAACCATCAAATGGAATATCTTAATCTCTCTCCTCCTCTTTGTATATCTGCCATTCCGATAAAAATAAATAAATCTTAAAAAAAAATAGGAAGCTTCTAAGAACAATGAAGTTAACAAGATTCATTTCTGCATGGAAGCAGGCATTTTTCTTTCTAAGTGTGTGTATTTTTAAAAATGTTTTTAATTTTTTTTATTGGAAAGGCAGATATACTGAGAGAAAGAGAGACAGGAAGATCTTCTGTCCACTGGTTCATTCCCCAAGTGGTTGCAACAGCTGAACCTGAGCCGATCCGAAGCCAGGAGCTAGAAGCTTCTTTTGGGTCACCCATGCAGGTGCAGGGTCCCAAGGCTTTGTGCCATCCTCGACTGCTTTCCTATACCACAAGCAGGGAGCTGGATGGGAAGTGGCGCAGCCAGGACACGAACCAGCATCCATATGAAATCTGGCAGATGGAAGGCAACGATTTAGCCAGTAGGTTATTGCACTGGGCCAACCCTTCTCTCTGGTGGGAGGGCTGCACCAGTTGTCTTATTCCAGACCCGGGTTCCAGCCCAATCCTTGAGGGCCCTGGGCCTGTCACCTGCTGCTGCGGCTGCCATAGCACTGACAGCCACTTTGTTCCTTCTTGCTCTCTACCCTGTGCCCACCACAGGAGGCTGGGCACAGGATGAGGGGCAGGACGGCACAGGAAGGGGGAGGAAATCCTGGGGGACACTTCCAGTTAATTGATACACTGGGAAGGGTAGCGTCTGCTGCCCAGCAAGGCTGCTCGGAGGATCTGCTGCAGGTGACACAGAGAACATGTTCCATATGGTCCTTGACACTGAGCATCACCAAGACGGGCTCCTGGAGCCATACACACCGAGGGCCAGGGATGCTCATGCTCTGAGCAACACCTGTCCATCTCCCAGCATGCAACTGGAAGCTGTGCAGTTGGGGCCGGAGGAGTCCGTTACAGCCTGCTTGCTCCTATCCATCACCCCAAGATGGCATCAGTGGCAAGCTGCACCCCTGTCTCCGTTCCTTGAGCTGTGGGCAGTGTGCAGAAGCCTCCAGCCAGTGCACTGCACAGCAAGGACAGAGAGGGAAACGGGGACCTTCTCCATGCCCTCTACCCCGACCCTGGCGAGGCCTGGCTGGGAGAATGCTGCTGAAATCTCAATTTCCTGCCAGTCTGAGGCTCCAGCAGCTGCTGACAACTGGCCTCACTCAGAAGGGGCACCCCGATCTCACAGTACTGTTTCCACCTGGGTCTGGCTGATGCTGCACCCCCACCCCCTGCTGCTCTGAGAACTGGCTGTCTTTGCCACCACCAGGGCCCTGAAGGCTCAGCTAAGTGCATCTCTGCTGGGCCCACACCAAGGAACTATTAAGTGCTGAGAGGCAGGGCAGGACCAGCAGGAACTGGAATAGCCCAGCACCAGGCGGCTGCCGCCCGCTGGGCATAGTCACAAGTCGTGGCTCCCATGGTGCTTGAAGAGGATGGAGGAGGCCCCAGCTGAAGGAAGGCCCCAGTCAACTCCTCTGCCCTCCCCCTTCACCCCAGCTGCCATAGCTGCCCTTTTACTTCCTGTGGTTAGCAGCTGGTGAAGACAGGGGCCTCCTAGTTGGTGCCACTCCTAAATGAGGGACAAGTTGGGGAGATGTGGCTGTGACCTTGGGATGATGGCAGAGGATGGAGTTGGCTTCTGGGCAGCCCAGAAACCCACGTTAAAAAAAAAAAAAAAAAAAAAAAAAAACACTGCTGGGGCCAAGGGCCACTGTCTACCCTGCCCTCTGTCCTCTGTGACTTGGAGCCTCTGTGCTTGGCTTTGCTGGCTTATTTTCCCCAGGGACTGGCAAGCCAAGATAGGTGAGGAGTTCAGTACCATCCCAGGATCAAACCCTCTGCCCTTGGCTGGACTGGGGGTTAGGGTACCTCTCTTCTCTGCCCACTCCATGGGGCTTGCAAGTCAGACGCCACGAGAGGGCGCAGGAGCACAGCCAGCACCTTCATCTCCCACTTGTGGTCTGGTGTGGCAGAGCTGGGGGACCTTCCCTGCCCACTGGTTGGGTCTAACTGGCAGATGACTTTGCCATTTAGGACATGGTCTTGTCACAACAGCATTCCCTGTATCCACTGGAAGTACTTGACAAAACGCAGATCCCCAGGTCTTGCCATTCTTGTTAAAACTCCTAGGGCAAATGCTTTCAAAATCCTGATGCCCATGCCCAAGCCCGGGCAGTGATTACTGGATCACTGGGCCAGGGTAGCCTGGGCACTGAGTTCCATGTAGTCTCAGCCAGGACCAGACCAGTCTGTCAGAACTTGTAGTAGTAGCTTTGTGTCTTCATGGTACGTTGCTTTCTCAATTTCAGAGCTACTGGCTAGAGGGACTTGACAGCCCATTTGCCCATCCCTGTGTCCACCTACACAGTAACTTGGTTATCTTTCACCTGTGCAGCCCTGGCGTGTGTTCCTAGGCAAGGGCTAAGGGCGTGTCCCCAGGTGAGCAGGTGGTGGCAGAGTGGAATCAGCCCAGTCTTTGCTGACCTCTGGGTTCTGAGGCAGTTTCCACACTTCCAGGTTTTGCAGCTCCAACTGGCAGTGCTGGGCATGCTGAGCCACCTCTTAGGTCTGTGGGCAAGGCTCCTGGAAAGCTCTGCCTATGGGAATCCCTGGATCAGGGGGACAACCTGCCCACCTCCAGTCCAGCCAGCAGACCTCGGGAGTCCTGTGTGCAGTGGCCAGGTTCTGAGCAAGTGTCGCCCCTCAGAGAGGAGTGGGGAGTGTGGCTTACGGTATCTGCTGCTGGGGAAGAACCTGCTGTGTGCTGAGCCTGTGCTGTACGCTGGGATATCCCAAGTCACCAGCAACAGCAGCACCATCACCCCCATTTCTCCAACAGAGGAAACCAAGCCTCCAGGAGGTTCCGTCACTCACTGAGGTTATGCAGTCCAGAACATTCCAGCTCAGAATTCAGGCCCCTCCTCTGGCAACAGTGGCTGGCTTCCTCTGCCCAGCCCCAAGCTGGGCATTGTACCTCCTGGTCCCTGCAGTGGCAGCCCAGCTGGCTGCTGCCTGTGGATCCACTTGGTAGGTGTGGGGCAGAGTGGGGAGGCAACATGCCTGCTCCTGGCTTTCAGTGAACATGTGGCTGGGGCCCTGCCATGCAAGGAATTTCCTGAGGCCACCAGGTCAGCCCTGGCCAATGCTTAATGGGCTGGGAAAGGCATTGGAACTGTGTGGCCTGCCTCTTTGGGGATACCACACAGGGAACCCACAGCTCCAGGCCCTCGTTCTTCCTGGAGCTCAGCTGGGCCCAGTGGGTGCTAGCATCTGCTCAGAAACAAGGCCCAGGCCAGGAGCAGCAGGGATGGATGGGCCCATTGAACAGACAGGGGCACTGAGGCCTAACAAAGGAGCTTAGCACAGAGTATGGTGGGCAGAGCCAAGCAGCAATGGCAGACTCCTTGTCCACAGCACCACCTTCTCCCCCTGCTCTTCCCCCACTCCGGCTGAACACCGTGCCCGCCCCTGGCTGCATTCCAAACTTGGGGAAACTGCGCCCCTGCCAAGGCTCTGCCTCTGAGCTCTAACACCAGGCAGAGTGTTTCCTCCATAGCCATGTGGGGTGGGGGGTGGGGGTCTCAGGCACAGGCCAAGGATGCAGCCTCCCCAGGCTCATCTGGAAGCCTGTGTCACCAGAGCAGCCCGTGCCAAGCTGTCAGCCCAAGCCAGGGCCTGAGGAGCGGGCATTACCTCTGGGGGCTTCCCTGCTCCCGGGTGTCCCCCTGACCCACCCAGTTGGCCACTCACACAGTAGGACAGAGATGGGGAGGCACCGTGGGGCCTCTCCTGATTGGGGGTGGGGGAGCCTGGTGCCTCCATGCCTGCAGCCCCTTCTTCTGGCCAGCGCCGGCTCCACCCCATTCCGTCCTCTCCAGCAATGGAAATTTGTACCTCAGCCCAGAAAAATGAACTTGCTGCAAGTTGGAGGCCTGGTTGCCAATCAGATGCTAGCTGACAGGCGTTGGGGGTGGGCTCTGTCCCTCTGTCTCAGACTGGTGTGGAAGGAAAAACCGGGTGGGGGTGGAGGACAGAGGAGAAGTATTGGAAGGTGAAGGGAGTGGAGCTGGCTCAAGCTCAGGCTGTGTCTTGGAGTCTCTGCTCTCTACTTGCACCTGGGGCAGGGTGTGCTGGCTTGTCACCCGTGTCCAGGGTACTCACTGTTGGCTGTCTCTGCTTCTCTCCCCTCCCACCAGCTTCCCTGCCTCAGGCAGGCAAGGGCTCCTGAGAACCAGTTACCAGAACTCACCCTCCTCTGGGCAGGAGCAAGGAGCAAGGTGGCAGTCACACAGGTTACCTCTGTGCCTTGTCTCCACTTTATGGCTGAGGTCATGCCAAATGAGAATTATTGTCAAGGGGCTGGTGCCATGGCGTAGTAAGCTAAGCCTCCAGCTGCAACACTAGCATCCCAGATGTTCTACTTCTGATCCAGTTCCCTGTTTATTCACCCGGGAAAGCAGCAGAGGACAGCCCAAGTGCTAGGGACCCTGCACCCATGAAGGAAGCCTGAAAAAAGCTCCAGGCTTCAGATTGGGCAGGCCCTGGCTACTGTGGCCATCTCAGAAAGTGAATCAGCCGATGGAAGCTGTCTCGCCTCTCTCTGTAAATATGCCCTTCAAATAAAAACGAAATAAATCTTTAAATGACTGACGTGGCCAGCACCTGAGTCCAGACAGGATGAGTGGTCCCCTGTCCTGCCCACCCCCACCCCAACGCCCCTGGGGTGGGGCCAGGCCTTTGGCTTCTCTGTAATCCCCCTCTCACTTCAGAATAACAAGCAGAGGCTGGTCCCAGCTCTTCCTGTTATCAAACAGGGCCGCCTGGGGCTACAGGAAACCCAGAAATACAGACACATTTGCATGAAGGCCCAGGCAGGGCTGTGTCTGTCTGTCTGTGGCTGGCTGGCCTGCAGCTCCCTCCCGACCCCCAGGGCAGGGGCAGCCACCGTCAGCTTCCTGGGACAAATGCACGTCCCCACAGCCAGGTCAGTACCATGCATTGTTTATTCAGATGGGCAGAACGGAGAACCCGGGGGTCCGTCCCGCGGCAGCTCCTTTCCTGGTCTTTTGCGATCACATGTGTACATACACACACACACACACACACACACATATATATATATATATACACACACATACATATCTACTTCAAAAGATCAACACGTTAGCAGCCCCCACGCTTTTCTCCACTGAGCAATATATACAGCCTATCATCTATATAAGTATATATATATAACATATATTTTCAATAGATAACTGCATTCAAGTCATGAAACACAGGATTTACAATTTCCCTCTGAGTGTAGAGGAAAAGCAAATTCACACAAGTTCACAGAAGTACCATGACAGCCCCGCCAGCCAGGAGCCAGGGCCCTCAGGGGGCAGGGTAAGCATGGTGGGGAACTGGCAGGTACACAGGCACGGAGGGGAAGGTCCGGTCAGCCTGTGTGGGGCTGGGGGCTAGGGAGCAGTCCCTCAGGTGGGGAGGACAAGTGTGTCTGAGAGTCTCACTATGCCAGGAGGTGCTGCAATCTGGGGTTCACGAAGGAGAAGCCGGCAAATGGCGACTGGTCCATGGAGTCAATGAGAGTCTTGTCACTGAAGGAAAGGCGGGCCTTTTCGTTCAGGAACTCCTGGTCAAAGTTGCTGAAGTCGCCCCGGTTTTTCTGTGGGCAGTGGGCACAGGTGGGTGAGTGGCTCCTACAGCTCGCCAGGCCTGCCCATCCTGAGAAGGGTCCCAGGGGCCAGAGCAAGCCCCACTGCAGGTGGAGGTGGGCATTGTGTGCCCAATGAGATGAGGGAACCTGGGGCCCATCAAGATTACCTGAGCATTTCTGGAGCCTGCCTGGCAGCAGTGGCCTCTATGCCCAGGCTGGCCCACATGCTGAGGTTGGTTTCCATGTATTTAAAGGTGTGAAAACATCACAGGAAGGGTGACAGCCATGACATTCCACAGGGACAGCTGCCTTGGGGTATACACGCACCACTGTGTCAACAGACTGCCTATGCCAGGTCCAACTGTGAGCTGAGTCTCCCAGCTGCTGGTCTTCGGGTCAAGCTCAGCAAGTGCCATTAGTTTGGCCAGCACTGGGCTTTAATGGAATCTGAGACAAGATTTTCAAACACTTTTTTTTTTTATCTGAGAGACTTACGGTGTAGCAAGATAAGCCATCGCTTGCTATGCCAGAATCCACTGTCAGAGCTCCAGATCAAATCCCAGCTGCCCCACTTCCCATCCAGCTCCTTGCTGATATGCCTGGGGAAGCAGTGGAGGGTGGCCCAAGCACAAGGGCCCTGCCCAACCATGTGGGAAGCCTCAGTTCTAGCTACTTTGGGACGTGAGCCAATGGATGGAAGATTTCTCTCCCCACCCCCCTCTCTGCCTTTCAAATGAATGAATAAATAAATACATCATTCTTTAAAGACAAAGCGACAGAGTTTGCATGCACTGGCTCAGTCCTCAGGTGCCTCAGGCTGGGCTGATGCTGGCAACAGGCGATGTGGTCCAGCTCGCTCACTGTGCCAGGGGCCCAGCTTCCTGGGTCATCTTTGCTTCCTTATAGGATCTACATTAGCAGCAAGCGAGAGTCACAGACCCACAGGTGAGACTCACACTCCAATGTGTTTGAACTGCTAGCCCAAACACCCAGCTAACACTTTAAAACTGGCAAAACAACATAAAGATTCAGGTTTCTGTCCTCTTTGGAAAACCCAATGACTCATGCAGCCGGGACTTGCTGGTATATCCGCTGCTGGTGCTGGGGTCCTTATAGGGGCTGTGGGTCACCACACATGCCCTATGTGCTCAGCACGGAGCAAAAAGTCCAGGGCTGTCCCCACTGCTGCCTGCCTCACAGCAGGGCCAGCCTAGGAGATATCCAAGTCTGAGACCCAGAGAAGGGGAGAAGCTCTCTAGCAGCAAAACACACACACCTGGGCAGCCCAGTGGGCCCAGTGTGTCCCAGCGGCAGAAGAGGTGAGAAACAGCTGTGATCCCTGTGGCCCTGACCTGCTTCCTCAGTGGCCTCTGTAGACTGTGGGCCCTGGGGGACCACTGCCTACCCTGATGCCTCCTAGCAGGCCTCTGTAGGCCTTGCCCCTTGGCCCTTGTCGGTCCTTCCCTGTGTCCCCCGAGGGAGCCTTGCAGGCTGCCCTGGTACAACTGGGCATGTGTAGCTGTGACAGCGCTCCTCATGAAGTCAGCTACCACAGATGATCATTCATGCACATTTCCAGTACTTACAGGAAAGCATATTGGATGGCTAGATGGATGTGAGGAAGGATGGAGAGAGTGAGGTCTTAGCTCTAATGCCCAGTCCAGTCCCCGCTACCTCCCGCCATCACTGGAGAATCTACACTAAGAGGAATCTGTGTGCAGGGTGTGTGCTGAAACACCGCACTGGTCCAGGGATGTGTGTGACACCAGCAGCCCTCATTGAAACCATGGTTTTGGGTCCCACTTGCTTTGCTTCTGTTCCAGCTCCAGGCTAATATGCTAGGGAAAGCAGAAAATGGCTACCCACAGCGGACTTAAATGGAGCTCTGGGCTCCTGAGTTTAGCATGGGCTAGCCCTGGCTATTGCAAGCATTTGTGGAGGGAACCAGTGGATGGAAGATCTCTCCCTCTGTCACTCTACTTTTCAAAAAAGAACAGAAATGCTTTTTTAAAAAAAAAAAAAAAGAAAGAAAAAGCCTAGATTTGTATGCAGTTTCTGGTGTTTGCTGAATGACCAACAGAAGACAGGTCGTGACTGGGCATTCTAGGGGAGACCAGGGAAAGAGGCTTTCTGGGAAAGGAAAGCGGGGACAGACATGAGAAGACTGGTGCCAGTCCAGAAGACAGAATGGGGTGTGTAGGGGGGTCACTTACCACTTTGGGCTTGAAGGGGGGCTCAACCTTCCGCTTCTCCAGCAGGATCCAGTTGATGGTCTTGAAGAAGGGATGGGCTCTGATGTTTCCTGTCATTCCCAGTCTCTTGAGTGGGTCCCTCTCAAACAGCTGCAACCCAGCAGGTGTCTGATTAGCATCCAGGGGTCAGGCAGAAGTGCACCCTGGGCAAATCCCCAGCAGGTGCCCAGGTGGCCCCTGACCAGCGCTGCAGCCCACGCCAGGGAAGCCGGGAGCTGAGTTAGCCTTCCTAGTCTGTGCTGCTCCATGACCCCTGGGTGGGGATGTGGTGGGCCCCACTAGTACAGCCTAGGTCACTTACTGAGTATTAACTATTGATCTGAATACCCTATGTGTTTTCTTCCCAACAACTCTGTGAGGCAGCTTCTGGAGGTTAAGTGACCTGCTAGGGAGAGGCCAGCATCGTAATGCAGTGGGGTAAATAAATCACCGCCTGGCATCCTATGAGAGCACTGGTGGGTTCACTTCCAATCCAGCTCCTTGCTAATATGCCTGGGAAAGTAGCAGTAGATGACAGGCCAAGTCCTTGGGGTCCCTGCCACCCTAGCAGGAAATCTACATGGAATTCCACGCTCTGGGCTTCAGTCTGGCCTCTTCTCAGCTGTTCTGGCCACTTGGGAAGTGAACTAGCAGGTGCAAGGTATCTGTTTCCTCCCCAAGTTTCCAACTGTTCCTTTCAAATTGATAGATTTTTTTTTTAATGACTAAAAAAGGACCTTAGCCACTCCCAAGGCAGGGCAGGGTTCAGTCTCAAGTCTGACTACCTCTTGACCCTGGGCACTTAGTCACCACACCAGGGTGATGAAGGGGAACCTGGTGGAAGGCCACGCCCCCAGGGCATCAGGCCTAGACAGGAGGACACTGCCTTCTCACTTTCTTGCAGCTCCCATCCCCAGCCTGGCTCAGGTTCAGCCAGCTCCAGTTCCCAGCCTGGCCCAGGACCCTACCTTCTCCAAGATGTCTCTGGACTCTTTGGTGATCCAGCGGGGATAGTGCGGAGTATCCACACGGATAGACTCGAAGAGCTCGTCCTCATCATCCCCGTGGAAAGGGGACTGGCCAATGAGCATCTCATAGAGCAGGACCCCAAAGGACCACCAGTCTACTGAGAACGTGTACTTTAGGCCCTGTAGGATCTGGAGCAGGGGTGGTAGGTCAGCAGCTCTCCTCTTCCCCTACCTCCCCAAGTCTGAGCCCAGCCAGGCCTCTGCTTCCTGGGGAAGCCTTCCCTGGCCACCCCATAGAGGCAGGGGCAAGGTGTCTGCCCACCTCGGGGGCAATGTAGTCAGGCGTGCCGCAGAAGGTGCTGGCCCGGTTCTCCCCAAACATGTTCTCCTTGCACATCCCAAAATCGGCGATCTTGACGTGGCCCTCTCGGTCCAGTAGCACATTGTCCAGCTTGAGGTCTCTATGGGGAGTGGAGAAGGGGAGGAGCTCCATCAGGGACTAGTTTCCCTCCTAACCCTGCTACCCACGCGCGCGCCTTCGGCCCTGGGAGTCTAGGACTCTCTGTTAGGACACAAGGGAATGAGAAAGACAAGAGGGCTTGGAAGGTCAAAAGGGTGCTAAAAACAGGTGCTCCAGGACTGGTGCTGTATGGTAACGAGTTTAGCCATGTCACCTACAATGCTGGCACCCCCACATTCCTGCTCATGTGCTTGGGAAAGCCATGGAAGATGGCACAAGATCTGGCCCCTGCACTCACATGGGAGACCCAGACGGAATTCCAGCCTTCTGGCTTCAGCCTGGCCCAGACCTGGCTGTAAAGGCCCTCTGGGGGGTGAGCCACTGGATGAAACCACATATGGGCACTCTTAACTCTCGCTTGCTCACTCTCTTTATAATGTTTCCTACAAGTCACCTACTATGTGCTAAATGCCAAACACGCTCTATCCTCCTTCTGGAAACCCACAATGAGGCTCAAAGATGCCGTGGTCCCTATCCAGTGCCAGACCAGTCTGATTTCCAGGAAGGTAGAGACTAATTCACACAGAATTCAGTACCTGAGTAGGTGGATTAATACACATGGGAAGGAGAACCAGAATAGGGGGGACGTGGGGCACATACATTCTATTGGGCTTACTGGGGAGCCTGGGCACAGGTGAGTCCAGCACACACATGCTTTACCCACTCTGGGTCACAAGGAGTGGCTATGCACTCACTTGATTACACCTCTTGCCCTAATCTTGCTGGTGGGTGCATCTTATCCTACCATAGCCTGGGCCCATATCATCTACCAAACGTAACCCTGCAGAAATGGTCCCTTCTGGTGGAAGCTGACCTTACTTCCAAGGCACTTCAGCGAAGGACTGGTGGGCTCAAGTGGAACAAGTCCCAGTTCCTGGGGCTAGGCCAGCCTCAGCTGAGAGGCCCCGAGAAGTCCTAGCAGGCCGTGGGAGGGATAGGCACACACTCAGGGACAGACAGATCCCCCAATAGCACTAGATCCACAGCTAGGCTGGACCCTGCTCGGGACATCTCAGACACTGTGACAGGGCCATTGCTTCCCCCGTTGCAAGAGCCACTCCCCAGCCCAGGGTCTGCACCTGTAGATGATGCCTTTTTTGTGTAGGAACTGCAGTCCGCAGATGATCTCAGCTGCGTAGAACCTGCAGGAAGGCAACCATCATCAGGAGGGTCTGCGGGCCAGTTGGGTCTTTGCCCAGGGCCTCACACTCGCACCCCTTGGGTGGGGCAGGAATTACTGCAAGCAGCTCTGTGGACCATAGGACTGGAAGCCCAGGCAGAAAACTACCCAAGGAGCGCTCAAAGGAAGCCACTTTGTACACAGCTGGGGGCACACACACAGGGAATAGCACAGTACGGCACTTGGATGACCCCATACCAACCCAGCTCAGCACAGAACTGGCTTCTTCAGGGAGCAGGAAGGAGGGCCAGGGGTGGGGACAGAGTGGCCAAGGGCCCTTGGGCCAGGGTTCCTCCCACACTCAGGGCCCCAGCGTACATGGCCCGGTACAGCTCGAAGCGCCCTTTATCCTGGATGTGGTACATCAGATCTCCCCCGTTGAGGAATTCCATCACAAAGAACAGGTGTTCCTGCAATGGGTGGGCAGGTGGGGCCAGTGAGCAGGGGCAGAGGGTCAGGCTGAGAGGGGTTGGGCTGTGGGGCTGGAAGAGACAGGGCTGCCGGGGCACCTTGGTCTGGAAGGTGCAGAAGAGCTGAGCGAGGAAGGGGTTCTCAGAGGCGAGCGCCAGCACCCGCTTCTCCACCATGGTGCACTCCACGTCGTCGTCGACCAACACCACATCCTTCTTGAGGACTTTGACGGCAAAGAACTTGCCTTTGCCCTTGAGTTCCGCAAGCATCACCTAGTGCAGGCAGGAACGCTGGGCAGGGCGGGCCGGGCAAAGGCCACGGCCACCCAGCCAGGAAGCAGCTCAGTGAGGGCAGAGGGTGGGGTGGGGGAGTAGGCGCCCGCCTCTGGGTCCCTTAGCTACCCCAGAGCCGCAGACACATCACTTACCTTCCCAAAGCTGCCCTTTCCCAGGACCTTGTGGAAGGTGAAGTTGTCCAAGTGGCAAGCGCGGCTGTCTTCCCAGATCTTGCCATAAGTCCCGCTGTTGTCTAGCCAAGACAGGGTATCTCAGACTCACATCTCAGCTTGCACCACCCAGCTCCTTCCTTGGGGGCAGGGAGCCCTGGCATGGGCCTCACTCCCCACTGGTGGTGCCTCCTAGGACTCACTGGGCAGTGGGAGAGAGGATGGGCCCTGTTCTGAGCTCTTGTGGGGGACAGAAGAATCAGCAGGGGTAGGGGCCCCAGCTTCACCTGGGGCATCATCCCCAGAGACGCCTTTCTTCTCGTAGCTCTGGTAGATCCCCACAGGCTCCGTGGACATTGAGTCCTGTCTCCGGGTAGATTTCTGCAGAGGGGAGACAAGGCACTGGGTCAGCCACCACAGTCAGGACTCCTGTGCTAGCAGCAGCCCCAGCTGTAAGTCCACCCTCAATACTCCTGGGGGACAGCAAGGACAGCCCCAGCTTGAGCCCACCCTCAGCACCCCTGGGAGACAACAGGAGCACAGCCCATGACCCCAGGCCAAGTGTTCTCTCTCCCCACCTCTTCCCTCTAGCAGACTGGCAGGGCTTCGTAGTCTGATCACAAATCCAAGTTTTAGCTATCAAAGCCTACTTTCCCAGTCACTTACAGTAAATTTGCATTTGTGTTAATGTCATTTCTCATTTACTCTGCCAATTTTAGATGTTGAACTCTACCCGCATCCAATCACACATGTGCTCATACTCATCTATACACTCTGTATGCATTCAAACATACACATGTGCACACACTCCACACGTGTGTACACACTCATACACACATGTACAATATTCACCCCCCCATACATGCACACCTCACACAGGTACATTTACTTACCCAAATGCATATGCACTCCCAAACATACACACACCCCTTTTTTTTTTTTGCTCAAACTGTCCCAACACTCAACTCTGGGGTCCCCTAGTTCACCCTTATACCAAGAGCAGCTGCTGTAACACTTCCTATGAAAATAAGCCCAGCTCCTAAATTCTTGGATTAGCCCTGTGTCCAGGGTCCCATGGCACCTGCCTACCTGGCTGACTTGGTTCAAGGCCTCAGCCAAGAGCTTCTGGTTGATGCCACAGAGGTTGGCCACCTTCCCCTGGCACTTGTGGTGCACGTTCATGCCGCAGTCTGGGGTGAGGGAGAAAGGGCTCGGGCAAGGGCAGGGGTGGCAAGGGCAAGGGTGGGAGGGAGGTGACGGGGGCAGGAGACAGGAGGGCTTAGAGGTATGTGGAGGGAGAGTGTGCTGTGTGTGTATGTGAACCCATCACCAGTGTTTTGAATCTTCCATGATTTCAAGGAAAAGCAGAAGATTCAGGAACAATCTAGATGAGCCCAGGAGGCCCCAGTTAGGCACCTCCTATTGACCTGTTCCTCACGGGGATTCTCCAGGTTCTAATCCCCCTCCCCGTCCCCTCCGGCCTCCTGCCCACAATTTACACTGGAGACCAAGGGGCACACAGGAAACCCCACCCCTGTTGTCTGCACAAATAGAGGTGGCCCAGGGTGGCAGGCACACACCTTCGCACTTCATGCCCTGCTTCACGATCCCCCACAGCAGGCTGCCGCAGTGGTCGCAGAAGGTGGGGCTCATGTAGTTGTGAACCTTGAATCGGTGCGGCATGTCGATGTTGAAGCGTTCTTTCTGGAACTCGGAGGAGGAGGAAGGGAGCATCACGGGCAGAGGTCACGTGCCACGGCCGGCCCAGCCCCTGCTCCCTAGCTGCACCCCCAGCCAGAGAAGGACACACAGGATGGAGGAAAACCGAGAGAAGTGGAGCCCCACAGGGAAGAGGTGGGAGAGCCAGGAACCTCCCGTCACCCACCCACTGGGAGAGCCCCTGGCGGCCAGGCCGCTCAGTCCCTGGTCCCAGCTCACTATGGTATCCCGGCTGTTGGCTGCTGTGCCGGTGCACCGGCCGATGATCTTGTCAATGCATTTCTTGTGGATGGCAGCGTTACATTCTTTAAGAGTCAGAGATCCGGGCACGGGAGGGGGATGGGAAGGTACCAGGAGGGGCAGAGACTGTGAGCTGGCGCCACTGGCCCAGGCCAGCCCTCTACACAAAGCCACCGTTCTCCCTAACCGCCCACACCCTCACCCGACAGAGGCCTTGGGCCCAGAGTCCTGAGTTTTCTCTACTCCCGCCAACTCTCGCAGGACGGGCCTGGGAAGGCCGGGCCAGGGAGGACAGGCCAAGCTGCGAGCTCCCAGTGGGCAGAAGCTCCCAGTGGAGCAAGCTTCACAGTCAGGAAAACAAAAAGAAAGGGGCCCCCATTCCATCTCTTGCACTCCAGGACAGCAAGCTGCTAATAAGCTCTCTGACAAGCATCTGACACACAAACATGAGACACCTGTCCATGCAGACGACCCATGCGTGACAGGATTCCTTACACTGAATGCTTACTGTGCACCCACATTTTATTCCCATTTGATCCTCACAATAACCCTTTCAGCCCTAGTTTATGGACAGGGAAATTGCACCGCAGAAAGACAGAGTGAGCTTGTCTAAGGCCTGCAGCGAGGATGTGGCAGAGCTGGGCTTCAAGCAGCGGCCCGCAGAACCACCTGTGTGTGGTGAGACACCACCCAGCTGCACACACACACCAGCCAGCGAGAGTGCTGGCAAAGGTCTAACCGCTTCGTGGGACGCCCCATGTCATATGCCTAACACGCATCTGGCAAGAGATTCAGGTACTTGTCAAACAGGCACCTGTGTACACACATGCACAGACCCGTCCACACTCACATGTAAATGTGCATACACAGATGTTTACAAACACATGACATCCATAGATCTGTCTACACAGACTGACTTGCACAATCTGCACACACACACACCTGCACAGACCTGTGCATTCACATACAGAAATGCAGACATAGGCAAACACACTGATATGCACACACTCACATATAGACATGCACACATATCTGTGTACACACCTACACTGACATGTGCATACACACACCCCCTGCCCAGAGGTGCTGGCCCAACAACACCTGGGGACATGTTGACTGCATGTGCACAGGTGCTGGAGCTGAGAGAGGGAGGTGGAGACACTTACGCCTGCATTTGTAGCCTTGCTTGTTGAGACCCCTGAAAGGCAAGTCCCGGACAGGGAGTATAAGGGGAGAGGGGACCCTGGTGCATCCCGGTCAGTGCCGCCCCAGAGGGCAAAGTCAGGCCTCACCAGACGAACTCCTTGCACACAGAACAGAAGGTAGGCTGATTAAAGAAGGTGGCGATGAACTCATGGTTCTTGATGTAGTGGATTTTGGCCTGTTTGATGGCCCCACGGCGGTTGATGGTCGACAACATGCCTTCGTCCTCCCCACGCAAAGATGGTCTGCAGTCTGGGGGAAGGAGTGTTGCGGGGGGGAGGTGAACCTGCACATCCCAGGGCGGGGGTAGCAGCCCTGCAGTCCCCCCCAGGGTGGCCCTGAATACACTCAGGGATCGGGGAGGCTGCTTCCCTAAAGCCCCAAAGCTGGTTTTGGTCTCTGAACCCAGCAGGTGAGCCAGCCTCCAGTGCCCAGCCCCAACCTCAAAGGAGCAGGTCTCACCCCCGTCCTCCAGGAAATATTGCACAGACATCAACACCTTGGCCTGGGGCTGCAGGTCCAGCTGTCAGAAGCAGGGATGAACAGTAGGAAGGTCAGTGAGGGCGGGCCTGGGCCAAAGTAGACTCAGAACCCGCCCCCATGGTGGGTCCCTGAGGCCGAGGGAGCCCCAGAACCCTGGCTGCCCAGTCTGTCTTGCCCAGTGTGGGCGGGGCACCAGTCCTGAGCCCCACCCCCACCCTGCTCCCAGGGGGTATTATTACCTTAGGGGAAGTGAAAGGGTCCAGCTCACACATGGCCTACGAGCTGAGCAACAGGGGAAATCCCCCACCCCTGCCCCTGCTGCCCCCAGTAAGGATCCGAGAATGCAGGCAGCCAAGTTCACGTGCACACGTGGGGAGACTCCACGTGGACCCCTGCTCCTTAATGCACCCACAGTTCCCCTCTGCCCCAGGGCTCCTCACACAGAGACCAGATGGTCTGCAGGGTGGAGCCCAAACAAGGAACCTCTCAGCTCCCCCAGGCCACTTCTCGAGGTGTACAAGAGGCGCACAGAGCACACAGCCAGGGCCCCCTCTGCCTCTCTCCCAGGCGGGCACCTGCCCCCGCCGCTGGAAGCTGACCTAGGGCCTCTGCAGGTCACCAGGCCTTTTCCAGTGGAAACACCATTGGCTGTCATGGCCCAAGTGTAATCCCAGCGGGTTCTGCCGGTTCTGGGGTCCTGCGGCCGCCAAACGCCCATCGCAGCTGCCTGAGGCCGTGCAGTCACACTCGGTTGCAGGTGAGTGGGACAGGCCATCAGCTTTCCTCTTCCCTCTACCTCCTCAGCCTTCAAGATAACCGGGTTGTCTCCGAGGCCTGCCTGGGCTCGGAATGTTTGCTAAGATTCCAAAAAGAACTGGGACAATGGGCGGCTCTGGGAGGGAAGTGGTCTGGCACTGGGGCATAGAGTCGTCCTCGGTTGCCCCTGTCAGCTTCTACAACCAGCTTTGGTGGCTGTTTACTCAGGGGACAATGACTCTGAGGGAGGGGGCTTCCAGAAGCTTCACCCTCCACGGATTCCAGCCAGAGCTGCACTGACTGGGAAGTTGTGCGGCGCTCTCCAGGCCTGAGCACACACACACATACGCACACGCACACGCCCATGTTGCCCACAGCCCTCACCCAGAACTCAGCCTTGCCGTTGTTCTTCTTGCAGCGTTCCGCCAGCACCGACACGCCCACCGTCACCTCAGACACGGGCTCTTCAGCCGCCCGCATGAGCACGATCTGGATGACGCGGCCCTCGTAGATATGGGCGTCAAACGACGACTTCCACTCTGGGTACATGGTTGGCTTCTTCTGCACTAGTGTCTTCCCGCGCTCTGCCAGGGACCGACAGGCTGGAGCCCCCGCCCCTCCATCCCTGTCCCAGCACCTCCCCAGCCTCCAGCTCAGGTGGAATCTGTTGCCTCGTCTGCCCTGGGGCCCCCTTGCAGCTATTCTCCCCTCCCTGGGACATAGAGCTACTGCCAGGTCCACCTGGAGACCTGTGCTCTTGCCACAGGAACCACGTTACCATCCCCTTTCCCACACAGTGACATAGTGGGGAGCACCGACAGTGCAGACTGCAGCAGAAGGGAGAGCCTCACTCAGCGTAGGTGCACAGCACCTGGAGCCCTGGTTCTGACAGACACTCATCCCCCAGGTAACCGCTACATCACAGCTGCTCTAGAACTACCTGCCCACAGTGCAGTGATCTACCTCAGCCTAATGGTCAGGGCAGACTTCCTGGAAGAGGGCGCAGCTCAGCCGAGACCTGAGGGATGAGCAGGAATTTGCCAAATGAGGGCAGAAGCAAGAGGAAATAATGTGTGCTTCCTCTGGGAAGTCCTCCCTGACTCCAGGCTGAAATGATGCCTTCTCTGAGCTTTTCTGCCTATTGAAGTGTTGGGCTCCTCTGTCAGCCAGCTGAGAGCAGGGCCTCAATGCCCATCCCAGGGCTTGGTACAGATGCACACGTGTGCCATGCAAATTGCTGGGGGAACAATTCACAAAGCCATTCCATGAGGCCCACACTCCAAAGAGGGTTTGGTCCTGCCAGTGTTTCAGGCCCAAAGGGGACTAAGTGGCCACTGGCCCCTGGGCCCGAGTTGGGGTTGGGGGGCACAGAGAGGACAAGGGAGAAAAAGATCCCCCGGGGGTCCCAGGGCACAAGGCAAGGCCCTCCTCAGGCCCCTGTCCTACCTGTACTGAGTGCCTCCTTCATCTTCACAGCACAGAAGGGCTGGTTCTCCTCACCTTCGCCCTCCAGGGTGCCCAGCTCGTAGGAATTGAAGGAGATACGCAGGAAGGGCGCCATGGCAGGGCCTGTATGCACACACCCATGCACAGGAATGAGCCCAGGTCACTGGGGACAATCGGGGAGTGCCTCAGGGGCCCACAGCTCCAGGACTCTCACACCACTGGAATTGGTCCCCAAGGAATCTACAATGCACTGGTCCCTGTGGCTCAAGCTGAAAATCAAGGAGCTTTATGTAAGTCTGATGTCCCTGGTGATAATGCCTGGGGATGCAACCTCAGGCCTGCTGCTGCGTGCCAGCCAACACGCCCTGGAAGGCTGCCCCCTAAGCCAGTGTACCCCAGGCCAGGGGCACCCTCTCCTCTCCTCTCCAAACCCTACCTGGGCCCTGGAGGCCCTGAAGCTGGGATGCTGAGACACTCAGCTGGGCAGCCACATGACACCAGCTGCTGATCAGATAAGTGAGGCTGGGAGGAGCACACCCACTTCATAGAAGGGGAAATTGAAATTCCGAGGTCAGATCAGAACAGGTGGTCAGGTATCCGCCGACTTAGCACCCACTTTGTGCAAGGCCAGGGGTGGGAGAAGGGGTAGTGACAGATTCTGCCTGCACCAGCGTACCCAATCTTTCTGAATTCAAGCTCCACCCAGTCCAGTGCTTCCCACCTCCCAGGAAGGTCATTTGTTTCCAGACCAACTCTTCCAATGTGAAACTGTAGTTTAAGATCCAACATAAGGCCCAGTGTGCTTTGCTTGGGTCCCACACTCCCTGGCTCCTTGTTGTCCCCCAAACCATGATGGGACATGACTCAGAGAGCCCTCTTGGGTTGCCATCTGCGGAGAGCATTCAGGTGTACAAGCCTACACATCCGGTGCACTCAGACACCTGCAGACACTAGCTCCCATGAACATAGGCACACACACACAGACTCAGTCCATCCTGAACGCAAGCCAGCACCATAGCCAAAGCTGACTTGCACCCACACACTGCCCATGTGTGCGTGCACACCTAACAGTGACCTGGAGGTGGCTCCTCCACAAGGCAGTAAGAGCGCCAGGCAGGTCTGCTGGGAGCTCTCAGATCAGGTGAGCTCACGGGGAACTCTGACCTCAGCCTGCCCAGCTCAGTGGACCTAGCTGGCCCTCAGAGACCAGCAGCCAGAGCAGCCAAGAGGAGCCAGGAGGGGACTACAGACCCTGTCACGACCCCTGCCTGGGCTTGGCTGCCAGTGGGTGGGTGTGAGAGAGAGAGGGTACATAAGCTCATGCCTGAGACCAGTGCCCAAAATTTTCATCCTGAAACCAGCAGGTAGGTGCTGGGTGCCGGAGCCAGGGCACTTACTTGCACATTACCATAACCCCTTGGTGAACGGGGAGGGGGTGTTGGCCGTGGGCTCCTGCTTGGGCTGGCATAGGGAGGAATGTGTGTTTATGTGTGTGGGATGCAGCTGGTGTGACAGGTATGTGTGAGAGTGAGCAGACGCAGGGATGAGTGAGTGCACCTGTGAGCCCTGAGGGGTGGCAGGCCTGTGCTGGGCACTGAGGGGCGGCTGCCAGGGCCAGGCCTCCAACTGGGGTCTGGGTGAGGGCCCCAGTTGTCAGGTAAGGATGACGCGTGGTCCCTCTACTGCCTCGCCTGGCCCTGCTGGCACACACTGGCCCCGAGGTCTCGTGCTTCTGGGTCAGATAACCTAGAAGCTCAACTGGTACCCTGGGGACCTGGCATGAGTGCCCAGTGAGAAGAGAGATGAGCGTGAAAGAGAAGTGAGTGTCCTGTGGAGCCCAGGGCAGCCCAGGTGGCAAGATCAGAGGTCAGGCTGCTTGGGCACATAGCCATAGGCCTACCGACTCTGGTCTCCCCATCCTGTAGATGGGGAGCAGCCTGCTCAGGAGCCTGAGAAGAAGCCCTGGTTACTAGCCCACTTCTCATAGAGGCAAACCAAGCCTCCAGGAATATTTGGAAGCTCAGGTCGGAGTTCTGGTGCACCTCCTTTCTCTGCCTCCCTCTGTCCTAGCCCCAGGGGCCTGCAGGGTGTGGGGCTTCTGTGGAGCCTGCCTCTTGGGTGAGAGAATCCCCAGGTTGGCAAGGCGGGATGCAGCCCTGCCAGCAACAACTCCCCCACCCCACCCCACCCCCAGCCCTCCATGGCCACACTTAGAGCAGCTACTCAGTGAGAAGCCACTGGAAGGAAACCATAACCACAACCACAGCAGGCCCGGGCCCCAGCCTTAAACCTGCAGAGCCAGGCCACAGTGCCATGAAGACAGGAGATCCGTGGCCTTCATGGGCTACCACATGCCACCCGACAGTAACCCTGGTCATATCACCCCGTCCAGTGTCCTAGGGCTAACACTGAAGTCATGGGTCCTGGCCAGCTGCTCCCACTGCCTCTGTTTTCAACTGCACCCACAGACCTAGACCACTCCCGGGGGCAGACAGATGACAAGTCAGTAACTGCTTCCACCACCGTGTGACCCTGAGTGACAGAGTTCATGAGCCTTTCTGGACCACTGCTCTGCTCCATGCACAGCAGAGTCAGGGTCTGGTCCCTTACCTTGAAGAGTTTCAACAGCAGGGGTGAGGCAGCAGCATGGGACCAAGGTGTGCCCACTATTTATAGCCTCCATGCAAATAGGCCCAGGCCCATGGGCTCCCAAGTTGAGCCACTGTCTCAGCCTCAGACTCACAGCTGCTCTGCCGGGCCCTGGGGTGGCAGGGGCCGGACCCCACGGGGTGCTTCGTGGGAACCAGCTCTCTGGAGGCAGCTGACACCAGCCAGGCCCTTCCCAGCTGCCTGCGGGCTCTCAGCTTCCACTTCCCTGCTTCCCTGGCCCTCTGGAGACGCCCAGAAAGCAGACAGCACAAAGGGTGCAGAGGTGAGCCTCAGCTCCCTCTCTCCTGGGGAGGACTGCCCTCTCTCTTCCGAGCTCGCTCGATGCCCACACAGGTCCTGGAGGAAGGATTCACTGATGAATAACCCAAGGGCCAGGCAGGTTAAGTGAACAGCTTAAGATCACACAGCCAGGACATGGCAGGCTGCACCTAGCCTGCTTGACGCCTCCAAATAGACGGAGACGGATCAGCGAGCCAGGAGCAGCCCACACAGACACACACATGAAGGCAGAAAATGAGGGTAAGGTCACCTGGAAACAGGGAGCCTGCGTGACACTATCCACTCTTTCCCCTCACCCTGGCTGGGCCCAGGCCTGACCTTGAGGACTCACACTCATCCACCTTTCTGCAGAGTGAAACCCCAAACTCCTATCTTCCTTCCTGAAGATCTGGAGAAGGCAGGGTTGAGCTGGCTCGCAGGCCCAGGGATGAGCGCTATGGACCTGGCTCCCCACTCTGCCCTCGGCCCTGAAACCAGGGATGGCAACAGCCAGGCCAGGCCAGGGCGGGTGGATCACCACCTCTGGGACAACTGCAAAGCTGTTGGACAGTCCTTAGCCTTCCCAAGATGATCAGGATGACTCTGTGGCCAGAGTTCCAAGGCATATGGGGCCGACGTCACAAACGTGAGCTCCACACATCACACGCGCGTTGTGGCGTGGTGGGAGACATGTGGCCTGGGAGGCCCCTACCACGGGGTACAGGAATGTATATTCTTCCTTCCTTTCTTTTTACTAGAAATTGTGTGTATGCATGGATTCATTTGTTTACTTATCTGAAAGGCAGAGTGACAGAGAGAAAAGAAGCAAAACAAAAAAACACATGCAAAAGCCACAGCTGGTCCTGGCAAAAGACAGGAGCCTGGAACTCCATCCCAGACTTCCAGGTGAGTAGCAGGAGCCCAAGGACTTGGCATCCTCAGCTACTTTTCCAGGAGCATTAACAGGGAGCTGGATTGAAAGTGGAACAGCTGGGACTTGGGATACACGTGCTGCCAGAAGCGGCTTAACTTGCTACGCCACGGTGGGTAATACCCAGTAATGCATTCTCTAGTATGTTGACACCATGTAGGATTTGTGCTTTAATGTTGCTGGGCCTGGCACGATGGACTAGTGGCTAAACGTGCCTTGGACGCTCTGGAATTGCACATGGGCACCGGTTCTAATCCTGGCAGCTCCACTTCACACCCAGCTTCCTACTTGTGGCCTGGGAAAGCAGTCAAGGATGGCCCAAAGACTTGGGACCCTGCACCCACGTGGGAGACCCGGAGGAAGTTCCTGGATCCTGGCTTCCGGATAGGCACAGCGCCAGCCATTGCAGTCACTTGGGGAGTGAATCATCAGATAGAGAATCTTCCTGTCTCTCCTCCTCTCTGTATATCTGATTTTCCAATAAAAATAAATAAATCTTAAAATAAATAATGTTGCCAAAAGAAAACCCAACAAGCCAAACTGTCTCCTGGCTGGGCCTTTATAAACAGGCATGCCCATCGCTCACCTTTCTGACTCTGCCCAATGGGCTAGTAATGAGCAAAGGAACGGAAAACAAGCGGCTCTACAGAGACAGGAAGGCACATGCTCAGCAGGAGGAAGCAGGGCTGGCCTTGGCTGGGGGAGATGGGTGGGTGGCAGCTGGGCTGGCCCTGCGAGGCTGGTGTCCCCAGTGGTCTGCCCAGATGGAATCAGTCAAGGGAACTGGAGTGGCAAAAGGGTCCCAGTCCAGAAAGAGCTTTGGAGGTACAGATGGGGCAGGGATAGCAGGCCCCACTCAAGGCCAGCCCCCACCAACCCAGGGCTGTGCCCCAGCCTCCAACGACAAGGACTAGACCTACAGTTAAGGTCATGGACAAGCCCAGGAAAGCAGAGGACCCTCCTGTCACCTGTTCCTCCTTGACCCTGCCCTTACTCTACGCTGACCACTAATGCCCAGGGACTCCTCCCCAGTTTCTTCCAGTATCCCTTCTTGGCTCTCATTATCCCCCCTGATCTTCCCTCAACTGGACTCCTCCTGGTTCCCACTGGCTTTGGAGAAAGTGCAGACCTGAGCCTGACACTCAGCCGGACCCTGCCTTGTTCTCTCCCTCCCGTCCCCATTCCACCTCTGACTGATCTGTGGCTCACTTTCAAGCCCCAAGGTTTTGCATGCACTGTGTCCTTAACCACAATGTGGTCCTGGATTCTCAGTATCCTTCCTGGAGTTCAAAGGGCCAGCCCTGGGGGATGCTTGCCTACTCTCCAGGCAGCCAGCTACCTGGCCGGAGGCATCTGGGCTGGCTGGCGGGCAGCTTGGCCTGTGGCCCAGCCTTATCTGTCCTGTTGCACATCTGACCCTCAGGGTCTAACTCATACAAGTACGATTATTGCCTTCGCATTTGCAAAGAGGTTCCACCAAGTTAGGATTCCAGTGAAGGCTGATGGCTGGCAGAGGGAGGGAGAAGGGAGGTTCTTCTCCCAGGAAAACACACACAGCAACAGTTCACAGTGGGCCCACCCATAATCAGTGAACACCATGGCAACTGAGACACCCCAGCCTGCTTGGGGACAGTCCCAGCAACATGTGACAATTGCAGGAGTGGGGGGCCTTCAACCTGAGGGATGGGCAGGGACATCCCAGCCCAGAGCCCCGAGTCCCTCAGCAGCCAGTCCTGGCCCTGTGGGAGCCTGAGGCTCAGCCACTGGGTGGGCTTCAGGTCCTCCCAGGATCTTCATGGCAACCAGCACCTGTGAGGATCCCAGGCTGGGAAGCAGGCATGCAGGCCTGTCCAAGAACAACCACATGCATGTGCACACATGGGCATGCCAACAGCCCAAACACAGTGACACAGGAGGAGTTCAATTGAAGCTGTGCGTGCACACACACACACACACACAAACACAAACACATATCTCCGTTTGCATACACACACCCACACCCCCGCTCACCAGTTCTCACAGTTGAAAGTTATCCAATCCCACGGAGACCACACCCGACCACACAGGAGCCACGTGCACATAGGATGCCACAGGCCAAACTGCACACACGGGTCTAGAGAAAAACACACCAGCCAGTAAGGCTCTCCCACTCCACCTGCTTGGAGTTTGGCACCGAGAGAGCCCTTAAACCAGCTTTTTGTATCATAGCCTCCAGAGCATAATGAGAAGGTAGGGTGAGAGGAGGAGGGGTGGAGGACAGCTGGGTGGAGCCAGGCAAGCCTCCTCACAAAAAGAGGCCAAGAAAATCTCCCTGGGCCAGAGCAAAGTCTAAAGTGTGTAAAGAAGGGAGTGGGCGGTCAGGCACATCATGGGCAGGCCTCTGCCTGCTAGCCAGCTGCCTGTAACACCCTGAGAGGAAGCCAAGCAAGGCAAGGACCAGGACTTGTGTGCAGCAAGGACGAGGGAAAGACTGGGACCTGAGTAGGTGGGGGCAGGCAAGCTGGACATTGCACACATGACCTGCACGTGGTCCAGCTGCACCCTGCAGAGTACCAGAGAGGTCGAGTGATCCAACCGAAACCAGTCAGTCAGTGGGGGCAGACCCAGGGTGTGCAGCAGAGGTGGGGGTGGGGAAAGGAGACATGGACTAGCAGGAGGGACTAGCTCCTCTGGCAGCCTCCCATAGCCCCCCAAGCCCACTCCACGGCTCTTGCAGCTCCTGCATTGTCCATGGTGGGCACACAGTTTCATGTGTTTCTGTCCCTACAACCAGAAAGCTGCGCCCCCAAGTCTCAGGTTAACAGGGTGTCATCCACCTTCACAGTTTGGGAAGTGATTGGGCTGGGT
Source organism: Ochotona curzoniae (assembly GCF_017591425.1). Lineage (NCBI taxonomy): Eukaryota > Metazoa > Chordata > Mammalia > Lagomorpha > Ochotonidae > Ochotona > Ochotona curzoniae. The sequence continues at coordinate 17,877,175 of NW_024466607.1, read as the reverse complement.
CAGGCTGTGTCAGGCTGGGAGGGTGGAGCTGCCCTGGGGTAGCCCTGGTTGAATCCCAGTGGCTTCAGAAGCAACCACAGGCAGACAAGTGTACATACCCCAGCATGGCAGGAGATGTTCAACTGTCTCAAACTCTGCCAGCAAGAAGATCCTGGAAGGCCACCTGGGCTCCAGGGCCCATTTTAGGTGCCGTGTCCTCCTACAGAGGGTCTGACATGGCAGGGCTTGAGCCGGCGAGGGGCGGGGGCGCTGCATGGGTCTCATTCATATTTGGAGCCCTGCTTATGGACACACTTGGCCAAGTCACTCTGGTGTCCTCTAAGTGGGGAATGTCCTAGCTGAGCCCAGGGCACCACCTGAAGGCAGTGACAACACAAGGAGGCCCTGATCGTCATGCCTGGCCCTCCCCTGCAATACCCCCAAACAGGGGCCCCCACTGCTGGGCAGCTCTGAGGGCCTCCACATAGGGCCAAGCGGATGTCCTTCGCTGTCCCCTCCCCGCCTCCTCTGGCTTGACAATGGAGATCTCTACACCTTTCTGCTCCCCTTCCTGGGCACCGTGGCCCACACTTCAGACACCCGATCTGGCTGCTCTGCTGAGCCTGTTTATCCAACATGGCCAGGGACATGATCCAAAACTTCCGGGGCTGTTGTGACAACAGCGGCTCAGCCGCCACAAGGCTGCCCTCCTGGAGCCTTGGCAAGTACCTTCGAGGGACAGCAGCAGCCACCTTGGGCTCAGGAGAGGCAGGCCTCCTTCTTGAACTCCATGGCCCCACCTGCTCCCTGACCTCACCTGCTGAAGGATTCTAGAAGCCTCCAAGCTGCTGCTCACTGCAGCCCACAGAGGCCTGCATGTGCTGTGCCCCAGAGAGGACTATGCTCGACTACTGTCACTCCTGCCCACATCCCATTACTGTCTACCTCTTGGGTCTCCTGGGGCCTCTCCTCTCCACCTCTGCCCATCCTGATGTCACAGACACCAGCCAGGGCCCTGGCAATGATAAAGCAAACACCAGGCGCCATCACCCAGGCCCCTGCTACGTGCCCTGTCTGACCTCCTCAGAAGCTGCCTTCCCCTCACTCCTGCCCCAGCTCTTTCAGTTCTCTGAAAGCCCAAGTTCCTTCCCACTTCCCATCTGCAGCACTTGCTGTTCTGTCTCCCTGCCCCCACATGGTGCTTCCTTCCCATCCCTCAGGGCTCACATGAAGGTCCCCTGATCTGACCATTTCACAGATGAGGCAACTGAGGCTCAGAGCAGTCACTCTCAGGTTCAAGGATACATAAACAGTAAACAGTAAGCGGAGATTCAAACTGGAGTGTACCTGACACCTGCTCCTGGGTCTGCGGGATGCTCTGGTACACTCCAAGCACTGGCAGGTCTACAGCCCTCCCACCTGCATGGCCCAGCCCACTGCACGACCATCACTTGCCCCTCAAGAGCCACAGGCTCCCAGCCTCCTGACCTCAAACAGCCGAGCCCAAAGCTCAGCCCAACCCTCCACGAGTGCCCTGGCACAGGTAGACCTGGCCACCAGATACTACCTGTCAAAGATGTGCAGACGGATGGGGTCAGGCTGGTTTCTAGCTCCCGTGCTCTCCCCTTTCTATCAGTTAAGGATGCCTGCCCCCTCCTGCAGCCCAAAGACTGACTCCAGTAGTCCAAAGGGTAGGCAGCCTGGCAGCAAGGCTTCCCATCCACCCCCTCATGCCCCAGCCAATGCTCCAAACCCAGGGCACAGCAGGGGGCTGGGGCAAGAGAGGGGCAGCAGGCAGCAGTCTCCACAACTCCTTTCCCACATCCATTCATCCCCAGGCTGTTTTTCTCCCTTTGAATGGGCAGGAAGGAGAAGAGCAGCAGCCACCTGGGCTGCTGAGTGGGCACAGCTGCTCCAGGCTGGCACATCTTCCTCAGAGAATTTGGAACCCTGTTAACCCACCCCAGTCCCTGGCACTGCCCAGTGAGGATGAGCAATCAGGGACCTGGCTGTCCAGCCAGGCTCTGCTGTGACCCTAGGCCCACGCCAGCGCACCATGGGTGCTGCTCACCACCAGTTCTGGGACAACTGCCCTGAGCTGGGTGCTGAGTGCTCCATGCTCACACAGCTGTCCTGGCTCCAGGATGACACTGTGCTTGGCATAGTGCCAGCCTCTTGGCACGTATGAGACATTCCTTCTAGCACCACCTCATCAAGGCAGATGCTTATCATGACCTCGTTTGTCACACTAAGAAACTGAGGCACTGAACATCAGTGTTCGTTCCTACAGCGGCACGGAGCTGCCAAAGCCCTAAGGGCCATTAGAGCCGCCACCACTCCCAAGGGGGCCACGGCCACCCAGTTCAGAGCCAGGTTTATGAGGGCCACGGAGCTCTGGCCTGTCCCTCTCCTACAATCCCCAACAAAGCCTTGCTGGTCAGCCAAAGCCACTGGCCAGACGCTGCTGCCCTCGGCAGACCAGGCAGGGGCGGGGCCGGCCGGGAGAGAGGGCTGGTCAGTCCCACTCAGAAACCACTTCCTGGGCAGCGTGAAGGAAGTGAACCTCCGGAAACGCCTGGGACGGACGCCTCTCCCTGGGGCCCAGGCCTTGGCAAGTGGACAGATGGTCCCAGAACCAGAGAATCCCATCTGCTCCCCAGGCCCCAGAGCACAACAACCAGTCTTTCCAGCCAGCGGTGCTGTAAGGGACAGAAGACCTCCCCCCACTAGCCGATGCGTACCCCAGCCTGTGAACTAATAGCCCACTTCCTCCTCTGTGGCAGCAGCCAGAATTGCTGCCCATACGGCACAGCTGATAGGGCCCCTCCCCCCCGTTCATGACCCCTGCCTCTCATCTCCTTGCCAAGCCCTGGTCAGCCTGCGGGCCTACAGCAGGTGGGCAGGGCAGCTGCCACCAGTCTCCTTGGAGCCCACTGTGGTCATGACCATACAGGGTTCTGCTCAAAGTGGTGCCATGCAATGTATGGGCACTTGAGTGCATGGGTGAGCGTCAGGGTGCACGTGAGCATGCCCGTGGGTAGCTGCCTACGAGTGAGCACCTGCATGCCCCCTCCATGTAGCGTGAGTACAGACACCTGCAATCTGGGGGAGTGTGGCCAGTGAAGCCTGCTTCCTTCACCCCGCGTGAACACACACAGGTCTAGGCGGGCTAAATGTAGGAGAGCTGAAAGTGTGCCGGCGCCAAAGGGGCTAACTCAACTGCTTAGGGAATGAGGTATGCTTCCACCCCCACACAGTGAGGCACACAGCACTTGTCCCCCTACACCGCACGCAGGTTTGAGAGGGAGCTGAATAAACAGAAGACATGGTGAAGTCCCTGTCCATGTTCCGTCCTGATGCCCACCCCAGAATAGAGGCTCCTGATCTTCACTCCCACTCTCCACCATTCCCAGGAGAGCTGGGAGTGGGGGGGACAGTGACGGGGAGAGGGAGGACCCCAGCCCCATTGCTGTCAGTCCCCAGACTCCAAATGCCCTTGGCACTGGAGAGCTTGGCCCCAGAGAGGAACACACAGGGTTATTTCCCTTGCAGTAGGGGTTGCAGAGACCAGGCTGGTCCCAAAGGGAGACAGACTTCCAGCTTTCTGAGGGAACCGGGCATGTCCTAAGGGCCCCTTAATCTGGAGGCTGGGGACATAGAGGGGGAAGTGGGGCATGGGAGAGAACCCCGCTGCCACTCCCAGCTAATGTCCACACTGGGGAGCTCAGGGTGCATCTTAGATTCTTTGTGCAATGAGGAACAGAGCTTGAGGCTGCAGAGAGCTATCCTGCCCCCGAGCCCTGGACTCCCTATTGCTTCACTCTAACCCACCCAGAACCTGCCACTACTTCTTGCCCCACACTACTTGGGGTAGGGGCAGGCTTCTGAGCTCTGAGGCCAAAGGTGTCCCCAGGCCAAGCCCAGGTACCAGGCAGCAAGGCCCATCCAGGCAGGGCACCCAGGCCTCACACCCAGATCAAACACACTGCACACACAGTCCCTGCCCCTATCTAGTCCCCCAGTAGAAGGGGAGGCCACCCCTGTATCCTGCCCATCAGTAGGAAAGGACCCAGTCCTACCTGGCTGGTAGTCCTGGCTCCCACTGCCACACAGATACCACCACCAGGAGAGGCAGGCTAGATGTCCTCAGACCTGCAGGAACAGGAGGAAACGGCTGAATCAGCAAGCACCATCAAACAGCTTCTCCTCATCAGCCAGTCCTAGCATGGCCTGGCCTGGCCTGGCTCTGAGACCGCAGGGCTTGCTGGATTGTTTTTCTCATCTGTGAAATGGGGTGCTAGGACAGAACTTTACTCAGGCATCAGTCAGCTACATGATGACTCTGGGTTAGGGGCTGGGATGCTGTATCCCTGCCCTGGGAATGGTTCCAGGTTGGCAAGGAGGTTAAGAGAGGCAGAGCCAGGGCTGTTGTTCCTAGCCCTCCAGTCTCAAGGAGGTTGCCCTGCAGGTTCCAGAGTCCAAAGAGGCACGCAATCAGGCACTACCACATTGTGGCCCGAGGCGATTCCTCTGAGCCTGCTTTTGAACCGGGGAGACTGTTAGCACCCTTCTCCCCAGCAGATCTGCATGCCAGCTCCTGTGTTGGACTCACAGCGTCAGAGGAGGGATGTGCACAGGCATTACGTCACCACTGGGGCCATGGGCTTCCCACAGCAGAGTGCATGGTTTGAGTCCTCACTCCTTTACTTCTGATCCAGCTTCGTGCAAAAGCTTGGCCTGGGAGGCAGCAGATGAGGACTCAAGTCCTGGGGTCCCTGTTCCACCCATGAGTGAGTTCTGGGCTCCTGGGCTCTATGTGACCCACACTGGCACAGCCCTGGCTGCTGCAGGCACTTGGGAGACAGTAAATGGGAGATCTCCCTGTTCTCTCTCTTTGCCTTTCAGATAAACTATGGGTTTGGGTGGTTCTCACACTGTTACTGTGCCCATTACAAAGCTAAAAATACCTGAGGCCTCCAGATGCTATCTTGGAAGAAGAAATAGCAAAGGTAGCAAGGTTCCTGGGAGGGTCTGCAGGCCAGGCTGGACTTCCACAAAGACCCCCTTTTTCATAGGGAACCCCCCTTCCCAGCGGGAGACCCCATCACCATCCCCTGGGGCAGAGGAGCCTTCAGGCTTTATCCTTTTTGTCTGGGCTTTAAAATTGCTTTTTTTTTTTTTTTAAGATTTATTTGTGTTTATTGGAAAGGGGGATATACAGAGGAGGAGAGACAGAGAGGAAGATCTTCCGTCTGATGGTTCACTTCCCAAGTGACCACAAGGGTCGGAAGCAAGCCAATCTGAAGCCAGGAGCTCCTCTGGGTCTCCCAGGTAGGTGCAGGGTCCCAAAGCCCTGGGCCGTCCTCGACTGCTTTTCCCAGGCCACAGGCAGGGAGCTGGATGGCAAGCAGGGCTGTCAGGATTAGAACCAGCAACCATATGGGATCCCAGCGTGTGCAAGGTGAAAACTTTAACCACTACACTATCATGCCGGGCCCTAAATTACTTCTAATTTTAATTTAAACTCTAATTAGCTGAGCCAGCTAAATGGTGTCAGTGCCTAGCGCCAAACCACCTCCCAGCACCCTCTCCTACACCACTGGTACAGACTTGGGTTGGGGACTGGCAAGGTGTGGATAGAACGGGACCAGCAGCTGACCCATTCTCCCTCCTGCAAGTGGAGATGAGAGGGGGCAGCGCAGGCAGGAAATCGCTTTCTGGGCTTTCCTGAGCCCCAGCTCCCAGCACAGGGGAGACCAAACGCCACACACCTCCCACAGGCCAAGACTGAGAGGGCATGCAGCATGGGACCAGTAGCTGTTCCAACTCTGGCCATTCCACAGCACAGGAATCTAAACTGGGGTGAGGCCTGTCTTGGGCCTCTGGCTCTGAATGCACACTATGAGCAAGATCTGAGCCATGGCCTTTGTGGGCTCTTGGGGACAACATAGCAAACCCCAAACCTTGTCTGAGGTAGGCTGGCACGTGTGGCTGCACACACACACACACACACACAAACATACAACACTCTCCAGGCCTCCCCCAAGCTCACATCCCTTCCCTTCCCAAACCGTCATCACACACCCTTCAGTCCCTGGTGCTGGTACCCACACCCAGCCACTCTCAGTTCCCTGCAATCAGCGGCTCCCTGATCACATGCTGCCAGTTTCATCCAGAGCGTAAGCCTCCCCCACAACCTCTCCTCCCAGCCATCCGCTCCCACGGCAGTCCTGTCACACATGTGTGCCTTGCACCAGAATGCCACCAGGTACAACGGTCCAGACACCCCCACATCACGCCCACAACCACTGTGGCCCTCTGCCAGGCTGTGCTCCACACCCCAGCTCCATCCCTGGCAGGAAGAAGGTGGAAGCCCAAGGGACTGGTCCCCTCCCTGGGTGACCAGGTCAGCCTGGGCACAGCGGAAGAACCACAAGTGAACATATATACACACACCTCTCTCTCTCTGACACCAGGGACTCCCACCACTAGCCTGTCCAAGGCTCTCATGGCCAGTAGGCGAGCATGGAGCATTGCAACTCAGGACCCCTCTAGGCAGGGGACACATCAAGCCACGGTACACCCATGCACACACAGTGACAAAGAACACGCAAAGAGATAGATACATAACACACACCCACGCCCAGACACAGGCGCATGCTAAGGAGACAGGGTCCTGGCACACGGGCTAGGGGCGGCAAGTGGCCCAGTTCCTTCTGACTGCGTTCAAGTGGTGGGGGGTGCTCCGTAGGGCTCCCCTCTCGCCACCGCGAGGCAGCTGAATGCCGGGCGCGCATTTACCTCCCCACCGCTCCCTCTACCTCCTCCCCCAGCGGGCTGGGGCCCCAAGGAGTGGCGTCTGGGTTAGGGGGAGGGGGGACCGATCGCACCAGGCCCGGGACCACCCGGAGAGCGGGGCTCCAAGGGGACGAAGGGGTGGGGCGGATACAAGGATGGGGTGGCGGGAAGGGACGCCGCCCCGCCTGGAGCCCGCTGGAGACAGACACTGAGGCAAAAGTGTCGGCGCCAGGAGGCGGCGCCGCGCGGGTCGCGCCGGGCCCCCCGGCCCCAGGAGCGGGAGGGGAAGCCCGGCGGGTGGTCCGGCCTCGACCCCGCGGCGGGAACGCTCGAGGAGGGGATGGGTGACGGCGGGGCGGGATCGAGGGGGCGGCCGAGCTGACCGGGGGGGACTGGATCGACGCCCTGAGGGTGGAGGCCGGGCGCCGTCCGCGGCGGGACCTTCGCCGCCGGCCACAGCTCAGTTTCTGAGCTTGAGAAACGGGAACCCCAAGCGCGGAGGGCAGGGAGGGGCGGTGCGCCCCGGAGCCGCCCGGATCCCGCGCCGGGCCCGACTCTCACTCACCTCCGGAGCACCGCAGGCGCCAGGGGGTCGCGCGGGGCCAGGGGTGGCGGCTCCCGGGCGCGCGTGGACGGGGTCTGATCGGGACCCACCACGGGCAGGCGAGGCGCGGCCCCGGGCCTGGGCTCCGTGGACCGACGCCTAGGGTCGCTCCGGGAATCGGAGCTGCCGCCGCCTCCCGTACCCGCGCCGAGGCACACGGAAGTGCGAGGGGGCGGAGCGGGGCGACCTCACCCAGGTGCCGGCCTGGCCCCGCCCCGCCAAGTCCACGCCCTCCCAGAGGCCCCACCCCGTCGGAGGCCACGCCCCACCCGGGAGACCCGGGGGCCTCCAGCCTTAGAACTTTCTGGGCCCCACGGGTCACTCCGCAGTGTTGCCCTCGCTGTGCTGCGCAGCGGCCGCGTGCCCTAGCCCTCCGTGAGCACGCACGACAGCCTTCACAGGGTGAGGACGCGGAGGCCCTCCCGGGGCGGTCGCCCCACGCCCCGGGACAGGCAGGCAGGCAGGCAGGCGCCGGCCAGGGGTGGGGGGTTCCCCAGTTCCACACGCCCACACTCGGGACTCCCCACTGGCCAGCTGGCCCGCCTGGCCTGGCTCGACTCCTTCCCTTCCTGCTGGCTGCAACAAGGACATGTCGCCAGGCCTGCCATCCCAGCCCAGCCCTAAAGACGGAGCTGGGAGGACTCCAGGGTGAGTCTCTGCCCTGCCCTGCCTGTCAGGAGATCCTAGCAGCTGCTCCCCCACCCCACCCCACTTGGGTCTCCCACTCTTCCAAAGTTTCCACAGCTTCCTTTTCACACGAGGTGCTGGGGTTGTGTGTTAAAGCTCATTCTTTCCTTGGCTCATACACTCAACAGGTATCCTCTGAGCCCAAAGCTTCGAGGCCAACTGGGGTCCTTGGCGGCCCTGGCTCAGAAATGTCACTTCCCAGAAGGCAAGAAGGAGGGTTCCAGGTTCCTGGTCTCTGTGGGGAGGCAAAGGATGGGCCAATGCCAAGGACTTGGGTCTTCTCAAGGAACAGTGCAAAGGTGCTGATGACAAGCTCAAGTGGTCTCCTGTGGGGTTGGATGGGCAGAGGGAGCGACAACAGGGAGACCAGAAACGGGGAAGCTGAAGACTGGGGAGGAGAGTGGGATAGAAGAGGCCAGACCTGGTGGGTTGCAGGGTTAGGAGGAGCCAGTTGCCCAGTGAGATTTCCCAGACAGACAGCACGGCAGAGACATGGAACAGAAAATTCTGTTGAAACCCCACTCATGACGCCTCCGACCACAGAGAAGGGAGACCCTGCTAACCAGTTTGAAAACGGTCAATGTCTAGAGGCCCAGCCCCATGGACTGCCCCCCAAGCCCACTGAGGTGGGCTTTTCCCACCAAGCTGGACCATCTAGCCACACTGCTCCCCTCATGAGCAGGCTGCTCCCTAGGTCAGATGCTTGGTCCCATTGCACAGCCAGTTCATACCTCTAGCTGTGTTGTTCCCTGCTTGTCCACAAACAATCTCTGGTACTCCTCTGAGCTGAGGGCTCCTGTCCACTGTCCCGTGCTGTGTCCTGGTCCTATCCCACCCCTCCTGCCTCACCTCCCCTACCCTGACTTCCCTGGGGCTGGGCCCAAAGAAAAGGTACACTAGGTGAGCTAGTAACCTTTGCCCACCTGGGATCAGATTTCTTTCCCAGATTCTCCTGCAGGTCCACAATGGCCAACATGAGCCACTCCCTCAACATCAACAATAGGCTTACCCTGTGCCAGTGATTGTGGGGCAAGGACTGACCCTCAGGAGCTCCAGGCCCAGGCACCGGCCCAGACCCACGTTCCCACACCCTGTGGCTCTCCAGGGAAAAAGGAAATGAAGAATAATGACTCCCACTGATGGGTCAGGCTGGGTGTTGGGCACAGGCAGTCAGTCTGAGCAGGCCTCAAAACTCCTAGGGGTGGGGGCAGCTGTAGGTGCCAGTTTGGGGGATGCTCAGAATGAGGCTCAGAGAGAGGTGGGGCTGCCAGCCTGACAGTACACAGCCAGCAAACGCCAGAGGTCGGCCTCAGACAGCAATCAGCTGGCTCCACAGTCCACTCGCTTAGCTAGGGGTTCTCTTACCTCAGGGCCAGGTGGCTCCTTGATGTGGGTGTTGTTCTCTGCACCAGAGAAAGTCTGGCAACACTCCAGGTACCAGTGAGTGGTGTCCTTTGTAACTTGTCAGACATTGACAAGTTGTCAGTGTCATTGCCAATGCCTCGTGGGAGCCAGCATTTCCTGCTGTCAAGAATTACCCCTTTAGAGAGAACTAGAGTTGCAGGAATAAGAAAGATTCAGATTAGACTCCAGAAAGCGTTTTTATGATTCTCAGGTTCACACACATTGCATGCATACAAGGGTCTCAGCCAGTCTTTTCCTCTGAAGCCACTAAGAGGAAGAGCAGGGTACTCACAGAGGGGCAAGAAGGTCAAACCTGGGCTGGCCATGCTGTGGCAAGGGCAGAGGAGCAATACCAGTGCACGTCCCTCTAGAGGCAGGTTCCCAGGGAGGACAGATGTGTGGAGTTCTGGGTGACCAGGCTAAGCTTAGCTGGAGCTACCTTGCTTCCCGGGGCTGCTCTTGGGTGGGCCAGGATATGGTTAGGTCCCCATAACCTGCTGGCACCAACTTCAGAAGGGCCCAGAGAGCCAACCTCAGCTGTGACACAATGCTAACAGTGTGACTCTGAGCAGGCGACCACAGCTCTCACCTGGATGACAGACTGATAGCAGGGACTAAGAGTTAGTGAGATGAGACGCATGAAGCCTCAGCTGGAGTGGCCAGCAGGAGAGGCCTCGGCCCACGCTAGCCAGCAGTCCAGGCATAGTCCTTGGGCCAAGGCCTGAAAGAACCCACGATGGCCTCTTATGACACGAGTATGAATCTCTAAGCAGGGCTGGGCTCGCGGCAGCTGCCCAGGAGTGACACTTTCCTTTTCGCCTCTTCCCAGGTTTACAGCCATGGAAAGAGTCCAGGCAGGCCCTGGGTAGTGCGCAGCCCAATGTTGGGTCACAGAAGAGCAAGTCTGGTCCTAAGGTCGGGACCTCATAGCGGACCCTCAGGTGGGAAGTCCAGGACTCAGCCAAGCAACCCTGGAAAAGGACCTGCCCCACTCTGTGTCCCTGGAGACCACCCAGCCGAAGGTAGGATGGGGTCCTGCCCTCAATCCCTGCCAAGAAGGTCCTGGTCTTGGATTTTCTGCCCTGTGTTCTGCTTCTGCCACTCTTGCCGTCCTCCTCATTGCTGAAGCTTTGGCTGCCAGGACTGTCATCCGAGAGAACATTGGCCTGGCCAAGTCACAGTGGGCTCGTGGCTCAGGAACACATTGCACAGGTCAGCACAGGGGGTGATGTACCTGGACAGCTATTGAGGACAGCATCGCCCCAGAGGATCATGTTGGGGGCGGTGGGAAGGGGTCGTAGGACATACCCAGGTCTCCAAGACTGTCCTTGACAAGGATTTCAGTCTGAGATACAGGGGCCAGCTCAGGGGCAGCAGGGAAGTGCCAGGCCAGGAGACTGAAGGAGCCAGGTCCACATCTGGACTCCATGCCCTCACCTAGGAATGGTTGTGGTGACAGTGGGCACCTGCTGAGTGGGTAGGGAGGATGCAAGAGGTCAAGGGTCCTGAGGTCCCAGAGCCAAATTCAAGCCCCACTGGTGTTACTGGACCAGTCTTCTCCAAGTCCCTTCCTCCACAAAGCTGATTGAGATTTGAGCTAGACTTGGGGACAGAAAGAGGAAGGAAGGCCAGCCCTTGCCAGTTCAGGAGGCCATGTCTCTGGGCTCCAAAAAGAGGGTGGAGGGGTATGGGATATGGCGGTGTTGGTATAAATGGCTGCCCCCTCCCACAGAGACCTGGGGAGCCCCATCCCCCCCCCACGCAGCACTGATCCGCCCTGCTTCACCCTAGTTGGACACAGGCACCCACCCACGGAGAATGGAGAAGCTGGGTCTCACTAGCCCGCTCTCAACTCCTCGCAGCTGCTGCCTCGGTTTCCCTCTTCAGAGGCCCGCTCAGCGAGCCTACCTTGGCTGTGGAAGAACAAAATGCGGGAGATGCTTGGAATTTCAAGGCGGCCCTTTCAGGCAGGGGAGGGAGAGGAGGAGTGGTGCACTTGCACCCATCCACACCCGTTCGCTCAGCCGCGCCCCTGCGGGCCCAGCCCAGCCCAGCCCTGGGACCCACGCCACCCGGGGCTCGGCCCCCAGGAGGCCGGGGCGAGCCGGAGGCGGAGCCCGTCCAGGCCCGTGACGCAAGCTCGGCTATAAAAGCCGAGGCTCTATTCCCGGTCCCGCAGCCACCTGGCGGCCGGCGGGTTCCCCGTTTCCCCGCCGCGCGGAGGCGTCTTCTCCCAGTGGGTCCGAAAGTCAGGAAGACCTGGCACGCCCACTTCCTGGATGGCAACCCCGAGGTCTTTGGTAGTGAAGGTCTGAGGGTCGTGCTGCTTGGCTCCTGTTTGAAAGTCTCTGAGAAGACTGTGAGGACTACGGCTGAGGTGCCACGGATGAGGAGGGAGAGTCACGGAACGCTGGAACAGGACGGTGGAAAGCAATCCACTTCCATTCAAGACAACCGCTAGGCCCCCACCCCACCCCACGCTGTCAGCGCGTGGTGGAAACTGTTCTGAGGCACCGTCAGAGAGGGCCTCCTGATGGAGGTGTCTGTGTAGTCCACAGAGGCGTGCCCAGCCCCCTAATCCCAGCACCGGGGCAGAGACGAAGCCTGGGCCCCTGACCCAGACTTCACCCAGGGTTTGCCAACAGTTCTGGGCAGAGCTGTGAGCTGGGGCAGTGGGCAATGCTGGGGAAGCGGTTGGGCCAGTTGGACCAGCAACACTTAAGCAAGGCACCTGCCTGCCCAGCCAGAGGCAGCTTTCCTTAGGGAACTCCTCCCCTCACATACACTTGTACCAGCATCCTGTCAGCCTCGGTTTCCTCATCTGTCAGATCTGCACCCCTCAGGGCTGCTCTGTCAGACCTGGAAAGCCCTGTGTCCACCACTGGAAGCTCTGGTCATATCTCCCCAGGGCCAGGAGCTCCCCAGCAGAGATGAGTCTCATCCCCCAGTGCCCAGCAGCCCGCACTAGGCAGGGGCGTCTCCTCAGAGGGCTGCGCTGCACTGTCCACCTGCCGCCCGCATGCCACAGGCTGTGGCCACAGCTGCTAGGCAGGCAGCCAGGCGGCTGGGCAGGCCTGGGCTAGAGGAATGATGAGCCCATGGGGCCAGGAACACAGCCAGTTCCCAAACCAAACCCTCAGGGCCTGAGGGGACTGGGCAGTTATGCCAGGGCAGTGCTGGGTGCAATTTCTGAATAAGGAATGGAATTTGGATCAAGAACTTGGAGAAGCCTTTAGGTGGGCTAAAGCTCACTGGAGCTCTTTACCCTTCCCTTCTAGCCAACTGGAAGTGACACTTGGGCTAGCTCTGACATTTTTTTTTTTTTAAGATTTATTTATTTTTATTACAAAGTCAGATATACAGAGAGGAGGAGAGACAGAGAGGAAGATCTTCCATCCGATGATTCACTCCCCAAGTGGCTGCAATGGCCGGTGCTGCGCTGATCTGAAGCCAGAAACTTCCTCCAGGTCTCCCATGTGGGTGCAGGGTCCCAAGGCTTTGGGCCGTCCTCAACTGCTTTCCCAGGCCAAAAGCAGGGAACTGGATGGGGAGCTGCTGGGATTAGAACCGGCACCCATAGGGGATTTCGGCGCATTCAAGGCAAGGACTTTAGCCACTAGACCACCAAGCCGGGCCCAGCTTTGACATTTAACTATGTCTGTCTTCCCCTGAGTGGGCCCTGGGGCTGAGGTTGGGACTTGTGGTGCCAGGTCCAGGACCACAGGGGTCTCCAACTGTGGAGGAGAACTGGACCCTGCTTGGGAGCCTCATGAAGGACATGAGCTAGACTCTCAACTTGCTGTCAGGTTCCCAGCCGGGATGCCTGGGAAGTTCATGCTGATGTCTGCCCTTGTTGCAGGATTTTTGACTCCGAGTATGGCAGCAACCTCAAATTCTTGTCTCGCAGGAAAGAAGAATTTTCATGCGGACACAGTTTAGTTTTAAAGCAAGATTTATTAGAAAGGCTGAGAAGAGAAGACTCCCGTCCTAGCAACGGGAGGGGGTTTTGAGATAGAAAAGACCCTCACCCCCTGCCATAGTGGCAGGAGGAAAAGGACCCCAATGCTCTGCCATAGTGGCAGGAAGAAAAGAACCCGTATCAATGGTGGGGAATGCACCTTTTAAAGGTTTCCCTCAAAGATGTTTCTCCATGAACAAAGAAAATTCCTGGTTTCCATGGTACCTGGCCTTGGGACAAAAGGCCACAGAGGTGCCACACATAGGACATTCCAGGCCTTAGGCAGATGTGTATTACTTCTTCCTGCTCTCCTTTCAATGATAAAGAAATCAGCCTGAGGCCCTCCCACAATGGCCAGAGGTAGTGGCCATACTTCAGGTGGGGAATTGATATGCTAATAGCACCCCTGTCCCTTGGAAGAGACGTACTCTGATGAATCCAAGACATGGTGGGGAAATTCTCTTTTACTCGGGGACCCAGAATACCCTAACTGCCTACTACCCACTCTAACTCCTCTCTCACCCTTACTCCTCTGTACTGCAGGAGTGTCCACTGGAGAGGGAGGGTGACCCTGTGTGTTCAGGCTGCAGGGGACTTCTTTGAAGGCTGAAAGGGGACCTGGCGGGAGGGGACAGTGGGTGTGAGTGCAGATTCCAGGGGCTGAAGGGGAGGTCCTGGTGGATCAGACTTGGTGCTCCTGTGTGTGTGTGTGTGTGTGTGTGTGTGAGGGAGGGAGGTGTTTGGAAGGAAGCAGACAACTGAGACACTCAGCTTTCTTTCCTGTTCTTCAAGCTCTTTCCTTCCTTATCACCCACACTCAGCCAGCCTCTGAATCCAGAGAAAAGCCCCCCCCCACCCCCCCCGCCCCGCACCAGACTCTTGACGGGGTGGGCAATATAGCCAAGAACCAGCCATAGTAGGGGATGCCAGGTGAAGGTGCGTGGCCTCGTGGTACAAGGAAGGAGACATGAATATCTCCCCTCAGACAGAGGCTGGTTGCAACGGGCAAGAGGACGAGGGCTAGCCACTCAGCTGGTTCCCGTGGACCCGCACTGGGCAGCTTTCTGCCCTTGCCCCGGCTCTGCAACCATCTCCCACCCCAGCTAGGCCACACGTCACTGGAGAAGCTTGCTCAAGCCTCAGCCCCTCGTTGCCTCAGTCTCCCTCTCTGACCTTTCCGTTTCCTCCATTGTCCCCTACTTCCAACATCCTGGCTACTGGGGGTGGGGGCAGTGCCATCTGCAATGTCCTGTGCACAGGATGCTACCTCCCACCTCGCCCTCAGCTCTTCCTCCTCGCAGCCTCTGTAACTCCCAGAAAGTGTGAAGGACCACCCACTCCCAGGCCCTGGAGCAGACCCAGATCTCCCAGAACACAGACCACTGGCCCAGTGGGACATAGCCCCTGCCTCCCCTCCCCCTCCCAGTGTTGAGGCTTCAGGAAGAGAACGTGTTTTGGTTTCTGCTAGAGAGTATCCTGCTGTCTCTCACCTCCAGGCCTTGGTCCGTGCGGGCCCCTTGGCTTGGTACACCATGCCTCGCCTATCAAGGTAGAAGCATAAAGCTGGGGTTTTATTTGGAGAGCTTCAGGTCCCGGAATATCCCAACCTGAAACAGAGTCAGGCACCTGCCAAGGGCTCCTTGAGCCAGGCACCAGGCTAGCCCCTCCCCAGGCCGCTGCTGGATAGCCCCATCCACTAATAAGAGAGTTGAAGCCAGAGAGGGAAGGCAACTGGCCCCAGGGCACACAGCAGAGTGGCTGAGCTCCTTGTGAGAAGACCTGCCCCTGTGGCCCCAGGGGACTCCAGAACTTGCCCCACACTCTGCCCTGCAACCTGTAAGGACAGGCAGTTCTGGGTAGTGCTCTTGCTAACAACTCCTGTGGCCCAGGCTTAGAGGGCCCAAGGAGCTGGACTGCCCTGCAGCCTGGGAACCCTGCTGGTATCCAAAAAAGGAAGAGGGGGCCCTGGAGGCCAGTCCCCAGGCCCTGAGAAGGCAAAGGAAAACAGGTGCCTGACCTCCCCGCTGTTAGAGTCCCCTCCTCTGATACAGGCCAAAGTCCAGTTTCCCTCTGTCCTAGCTGCCTTTGACATTGTTTTGCCACCCCGCCCCACTGCATTGCATGCATCCTCTGTCTAAGGAAGGAGCAGGTGGACAAACCTGGGCTTTCATTCCTTGCAACAACCACCTGCATGGTCTTGAGCAAGGACTGGTTGTATTCATGCTCTTCATCTACGGGATAGACCAGAATTCGTGCTATGTCCTGGGTGTGAGCAATGAAAAGACTTCCTCTTCGTGGTGCTTGAAGGAAGTTTCTGGTGCAGGGGTCAAGAGGGGAGTAGGGCAGGCAGAAGCAGCAGGACCTGATTCCTACACTCTCCCAGCTATCCACACCCATCCTCCACCAGACCCTGTGCATGCCTCACCTCCACTCTAACTCTCCCCTGTGTAACTGTATACCTAGGGGGACTAAAGTTCCAAGAGATAGTAGAGTGACTTGCCAGCACAGACCCCAGTGAAGCCAAGACCAGAGCTGAATTCATTGCATTTGTATCCTGCGATCACTGGGTGAGTGCCCACTGCGTGCTCAGGCCTGTGCCAGGGGCTGATGTAACAGGAGAGACTCCATCACAGGGGTGCCCTGGGCCTCAGGCCAGGAAGTGCTGGCAGGTGCAAAGGCAGAGGAGGCGCTCCAGACCAACACGGGAAGGTGGCGAGCCTGCGTGTGAGGCTGATTCTTGTGGATGGGGACACCAGCCCCCGAGTAGTTATTGCTGGCAGGGACCTCAGGGCCACACTCTTGGTGGCCATAGATGGCACCCATAGACCTGGGCCTGAGCTCAGCATAACGGGAAGTGATGCCAATGCAAAGGGGTTTTCCAGATAGAAGCTGGAAGAAAGATAAGGGAAGAAGGGAAATTTGGGCAGAGGAAACAGAAGGAACAGTAAGCACAGAGGTCCAGAGGCAGAGGACCAGGAGAAAGAGAGAGCATTATGCATCTTCTGCCGGAGTGACTCAGGAGGACACGAACCTCAGTCTTCATATTTTGCTTCCTGGGTCTCACAAAACTGAAAGGGTAAGGTCCAGAGTCCAGGTGAAGCCTGTTCCCAATGCAAGAGTGGACACCCACAGTCTCACACCTCTTCCTGTTAGCTTGTCTCTCCGCAGGAGGGGGCTGTGGCTCACTGCAGCCCACTGCAGAAACACAGACATTGCACACAAGAAAGGGCTCACGTGAGTAAGAGTCCAGGGAGACTTCTCTGCCAGGCCCTGCCTCTGACCTTCGCTCTGTGTGCTCAGGCAGCCCAGCCCTCAATGAAAGGCTGCCGAGACGCAGCTGTAGACTTGTGGGTGTACAGGGCTTGAAGAGCCATCTGCTGTCAATTCTAGACTCTGTGCCCAGCAGCCTCTGGGTTCCTATAGTGTGAGAGTGGAGCCCTGGGTCTGAAGTCCACTCTTCCTTAGCTACAGGGCCAACTCTGGAGTACCATCCTTCTCCTGATCGCACTTCACAGTCACCACACACTGGGTCCCTGCCTGTGAGAGTGGAGCAGGCAGTGGATGTTCAGGACACACCAGCTTTGCATGGTGGCATGTCTGTGCCCAGAGATTGGCTAACGTGTTTGCTGGCTTCCCCAGCCATGGGGGTCTCTGTTCAGCAAGGCCTGGGGAGGTCAGCAGTCAAACTAGAAGGACCTGGCATCCAGTCCAGGATCCACTCATCTGGCAGCCCTGCTCTGGTATGCACCAGAGCGCAGGGAGCAGTCACCATGGTTAAGTACCTTCACAGTCCAGCCTGTACTGATGCCTGGGAGTGACTATTAAGTACCCAGCCATACATCCAGGGATGCTACCTTGCCTGGGGCCTGACTCCTAGGGACTCCACCTTTCTTGCTGCAGCAGAACAGGGGCTTTGGGCAGGGAGTGGGAGTGGGAGGAAGGCACCAGCTCTGGCTGTGGCTGAGGGGCAACAGTGGCAAAATGCACAGATGTGTGCCTGCTTGTGTGTGCAAGGCCTGGGATGGGGTAGCTGAGTGGAGAGGCAAGAGTAGGGTCAGGTGTGTACTGGCAAATATGATGCAGGTTCCAGAGCTGCCCTGGAGGCCCCCTCTCTGCATACCACCCCAGTGGAAGTTGTACCAGCCTCTTTCTACATCAGCCCAAGACCCAGATGGCAGAGGGGAGGAGAAGAAGGAGAGCTTTCTCTCCCAGCCTTGAACTCTGATCCCTGAATTCAGAGATCAGCCTGTTTGGAAGGCTCTCCTCTCCAGAGGACTCAGTTTTGCTCCTGTCTGGCAGTAGAAGGCTGGTGTCAGGCTGCTCAGGCACCAGGCACCATCTGAGGATCAAAATAAAACCTGAAAATGGCCAACCCTACCCGGGGCTAGGGCTCTGCTAAAAGGTAACTCTGGTGGCCGAGAATGGCCAGCTCAGCCTGCAACTTGACCTAGCTCAGCAGCAGTCCCAGGATCACAGGACTGCACGGAGACAAGCCCTGCCCTTCTGGTTCTGCCCCAGGCCTCTGAGTTCACAGCATCCAAAGTCCCCAGGCCCCATAGCTCTTAAGTTTTCACAGGGGTCCCCCTGGAACTCTGCAGAATGGGAGCAGTCAGTCACCCAGCTGTCAAGTGCTCCTTCCCACCTAGGCTGTAGCATTGCAAGTTTCTCACAGCGCTGGGAGGAGAGGGAGTACCATCATTAACTCCATTTTAGAGGAGGGGAAACTGAGGCCCAGAGAGGCTAAATCACACACACACATCAGTAGTCAGTTGTCTTAAAGTGGCCAAGTTCAGTCTGCTCCAGAGTCCAGGCTGGAATTCACAAGCACTTGGCCAGACTTTGTCCCTAAAGCCACAGGAACAAGAGTGAATCGGCTTGGTTGCTGGCGTGGGTGGAACAAGACAAGCGCATGGAGGCACTGGCTGCTGACTGGAGAGAGACTGGATGTGCACTTTCTCCCCCAACTCCAGGAAGCCCCAGACACACCTGCAGTGTGGCCTCCTGTGGGGTGGGGTAGGAGAGGGAGATGGACAAGGACCAGGCAGTGCCAACTGCCAAGGAGCCTGCCCAGAAGGCACCTCTTTCCCACTGTGGGCCCTGCGTGAGTCTCCACTCAGCACCCCCCTTCTGTCCTCTGCCCTACCCTGGGCCCCAGCGGGGAATGCGTGAGTTTTGGCCATAGCCGGCACAAGCTCCTCCCCCTGCAGCACAAGGACACACTGCCTGGGCCTTGGCCAAGATTTATCTCTGGAATTTGACTTGGAAAACTTGTGGTCCCTGGTGATTAGTGAGGACCAGGCTGTGACTGCCCTTATCCTGGGTTCAAGGTCTCGGTCCACAGTGCCAGGAAGTTCTTATGGGCATCTGACTTCTCACTTGAGTCATTCTCTCATCTTCTCCCTCCAGTACCATCCCCAGCCCAACTGCCTTTCTACCCTTGCTGATGGGATCCTGGTGGGGCAGGAGCCCATGTTCATATTTCTAAGCCCTATAGCACATGGTAATGCCAAGTGACATCACACTGGCTTGTGAGTAGTAGGCAACAGACCCCAAATCTTTATTGAGAACAGGTGGAAGGAGGGGTTGGTAGCGGCCCAGGTGGGCTGCGGTGCCAACCTCTGTGTTTAGAGGGGACAGTACTAGTTATGTAAGAACACAGCTCAGAATCCTTTCCCACACAGCTCCTAGAAGCTGATGGCTGGGATTAACATATCCATCCTTTACAAACCTCCCTTCTGCCGTATCCCCCTTCCTGCTAGGATGGAGGTCAAGGGTCAGGCCTGGATCCCTATGCAAAAAATGTCCTTGTCCTGTGCCCTGCACCACCCCATCCTGTGCACTGCCTGTGCCCTCATTTCTTTGTCCTTGTTTTGGGTACCTGACGTAGGATAGGACGCAGGCAGACAGGATCGTCTGTCTCTGTCCGCTTCCCTGCCCCCGACCTGGGCTCAGGTTCCTGTGAGGCTGTGTTGGCCTTCCTGGGGACATGGAGGGGACAAGGAGGGCAGCTGGACAGAGGTATCACACTTCAGCAGGGGCCCAAGATTCTCCCCTGACACATATCTAGAGGCTGCTCTGCAAGGCTGGGAATCCCAAGTCCCCCAGCCCAGCCTCCTTTATCTAGTCAGTCAAATGTATGAATTGGCACTCACTGGGCATTGGGGTTGAGCGGAGGGGTGCAAGGTTTCCTGAACACCGAGGGCCACTCACTCAAGGAGTTAGAGATCTGGGAATGCAGGGTGGGCTAGTCGGGGGCAGAGGGGGAAGGGGCGTGTAGGAGAGGCAGCTTCCCAAAAGGGGTTATTGAGAAAGCATTAGCTAGGATTGGAATTGTGGCTGGCATAAAGAATGAAGCTGCTTGCTATGCCAGCATCCCATATAAGTACTAGTTGGTGCCCTGGCTGCTCTACTTCCAATCTAGCTCTCTGCTAATATGCCTGGGAAAAGCAGTAGAGATGGCCCAAGTGCTCGGGCCTCTGTCACCAACATAGGAGATCTAAAAGGAGCTCTCGGTTCCTGGCTTCAACATGGCCCAGTGCTGGGCGTTGCGGCCATTTGGGGAGTCAATCAGAGGTTGAAAGAGCTCCTTTATCTGTCTTACTCTCTTTCTGTAACTCTTTCAGCATTTGTTTTTAAGATTTATTTTTATTGGGTCCAGCATGGTGGCCTAGTGGCTAAAGTCCTCACATTAAATGCACCGGGATCCCATATGGATGCCAGTTCTAATCCTGGCAGCCTTACTTCCCATCCAGTTCCCTACTTGTGGCCTGGGAAAGCAGTCAAGGACAGCCCAAAGGCTTGGGATCCTGCACCCATGTGGAAGACCTGGAAGAGGCCCTTGGCTCCTGGCTTTGGATTGGCACCGTTCTCGCCATTGAGGCCGCTTGAGGCGTGAAATTTTTTTTTTTTAATTTTTAATTTTTTTTTTTTTAAGATTTATTTTTATTATTTTTTTTCATTGGAAAGGCGGATATACAGAGAGGAGAGACAGAGAGGAAGATCTTCCGTCCGATGATTCACTCCCCAAGTGAGCGCAACGGGCCGATACTATGCCGATCCGAAGCCAGGAGCCTCTTCTGGGTCTCCCACGCGGGTGCAGGTTCCCAAAGCTTTGGGCTGTCCTCGACTGCTTTCCCAGGCCACAGGCAGGGAGCTGGAAGGGAAGCGGGGCTGCCGGGATTAGAACCGGCGCCCATATGGGATCCCGGGCGTGCGAGGCGAGGACCTTTAACCACTTGCGCCACCGCGCCGGGCCCAATTTTTAATTTTTTAAAAAATTTGTATTGGAAAGTCAGATATACAGAGAGGAGGAGAGACAGAGAGGAAGATTTTTAATCTGCTAATTCACTCCCTAAGTGGCAGTAATGGCCGGAGCTGTGGCAATCTGAAGCCAGGAGTCAGGAGCCTCTTCCGGATTTCCCACATGGGTGCAGGATCCCAAGCCTTTGGGTTGTCCTTGACTGTTTTCCCAGGCCACAAGTAGGGAACTGGATGGGAAGCAGAGCCACCAGGACTAGAACCTGCAGCCATATGGGTGGGGATCCTGGCACATGCAAGGTGAGAACCTTAGCCGCTAGGCTACTGTGCTGGGCCTGGACAGGCTGAAGTCATTGCCAACACTGCCCCTCAGGCCTCAGTTTTCTTGTCTGTAAAATAGGAATGATGGAAATGATACATGCAGGAAACCTTGCCTGGTGGACTTGCCTGGGGAATGCATGTTAACAGCTAACACCTGCTGTCTGCCAAGCTCTGCCCCAGCTCCAAGAACAGGATTCTGTTTTTGGAATTGATAGAGGGGAGCAGACAAGTCAATACCCACCATTGTAAGGGTTAGGAAATGACCACATAGGGTGAGCAGGACCCAGCATGGGGAAGCCCAGGGGACCACTGGAGCCTGAACTCACTTCCCCCTCCCCCTTCTACCAGGCAATCAAAGAAGGCTTCCTGGAGGAGGTGACACCTGATGGAAGAAGTACAGGAAAGACACTCCAGGCCTGAGCAGAGGATAGGCAGTGAAGATCTTACAGATGAAAGTGCCTAGCACTAGACCACGGGTGTGTTTAAGGAACTAGGCAGGAGAAAGAACCAGACCAAGGGCCCGGATCTACTGAATGTGGGGCAGTTGAATTGGGTTGGGTGTGGCCGGGGAGCTGCATTATTTACCGTCCCAGCCATAAAATATTTACAAGGGCTTCCTGATGATTTATGGTGTTTACTTTCTTACCTCCAGGCTCCTGGCAGGTAAATCTTGTGCCCTGCAGCTCACCCCTGGGGGGAGGAGTCCTGGGGCATTAGCGGCCAAGCTCCTAACTGGGCCAGGAGGAGGGCTCTGGCAGGCAGGCCAAGTTGCTGGGCAAGCTTTGAGCTCTTCTTCTGGGCTCTTCCCATTCCAAGGCAGAGCCAGCAACCCAGGGGGAGAGAAGCAGGCTGTGGGAAGAGATTTGCAGCAGGTGCCGCAGGGGCTTCGAGAGGGCTGCGGCCTGGACTTGGATGGGCGAGGAGCCCACTTCTTCCAAGCCCCTCCAAGACCAGAGGAGCAGGGATCCAGAGCTGAGCTTGGACCACAATAGGACATCACATCCTTCCCCAAAGAGCTCCAGATCCACGAACTGTGGATAGCAATGGTCTCCAGGGACCCTCCAGAGCAAGCCACCAGGACACAGGAAGGGCAAGTGCCCCTCCTGGGCTTGTTGGCTCCCTGTCCCCCACCCCCACCTTATTCGAAGGCTTCTTTGTGGTGCGGTGTGGCTTGGGCTGGACACCAGGGCAAAGGGGAAGGGAGACAAGCAGAGGGGCACCATAGGCATTGTTTCCGGCTGTGGTTATGTCTCCTCTGTGGCCTCAGACCTCCCCCACCCGCAGACGGACCCAGCTACTTGTGGATGATCCAACCAGCCGTTAACAACACTTTAGTAACAGTTGAATCAGAAAGTTCTCTGCCTTCTTGGCCAGATCTCTACAAAGGCGCTCCAGAGAGGCTAGCAGAGAGCCCAGCACATAGCGAGGGAGAGAGAGGTGAATAGCAAAGAGTGAGAGAGAACTGAGGCAACCGAATGAGCCTCATCCCTCTGCACCTCGGGCTGCAACAGGGGAAAAAATAAACCATTGCAGGTATTTCCAGTGCTGAGAATTGAACAGAGGGAATCCATGTTTAAGAGAGGGAACTGCGGAGGAGTTCTTTAGGGAACCGAAGAGCAGCCCAGAAAACAGCACCAGCAGGAAACTCCTCCCAGCCCCAGGCGACAGCAGGAGGGAGGCTGTGGTTTGCTGGGGCCGCCCCTGGAGGCCAGCAGCCTGGTGGATTTTCTCTCACTGGTTCTCTCAAGCGGCTGTTGGCAGCAAGAACTTCCTCCCACTGGACATGCTCTTTTCTTCCTGCAGCTCTCAGGGCACAGCTGCTGGAGCACCAGCTGCTTCCTGGGCCCCTGCTGTTAGTCTACTGCACCAGTGACTCTCCAGGGCCCAGAATGAGAGCTGGTGCCTGCTGCGCCCCATCCCCAGGGCTTAGCGAGAGAACAAAGGACCCAGGATTGCCTTGAAACCCGGGGGGGGCTGAGATCACTGTTGTATCACCCAGACAGCAGCACCAGCCCTCAGGGGGTTTTATTTATTTATTCATGTTCATGTATTTGAAAGAGACAGAGACAGACCCAGAGAGATCTTCCATCTGCTGGTTCATTGCTTAAATGTCCATGAGGGTTTGGTCTATCTGAAACCAGAAGCCCAGACCTCGATCCAGGTCTTGCACGGGAACCTAGGACTTGATGCCTCATCTGCTGCCTCCCAAAGAACATGACAGCAGGAAGCTGGAATCAGAGGTAGAGCCACGATTCTAACTTGGGAATTCTGATATGGGATGTTCCTAGAGAACCCCTTTTATGGACAGGCAAACCAAGGCAAAGGGTCCAGTTCCTTGTCAGTGTCCCTACACTAAGATGAGGCTGTGCTATTTAACACAGATTCTCTCCCAGCTCTGGATTTGGCAGACATGGAAAATCCTTGGCATTCACCATTTCCACAGTCAGGGTCTCAGTGTTTGAGAGAGATTGCCAAGGTCAGCGGTTTTCTGTCACTTGGAGCACCACTGAGGCATGAACCAGAACTGGGAGTATGTCAAGGCTGGTGGCATGAGGAAGTTCCTGAGGGTTAGGCTTAAATGAAGCAGGCTGAGCTCCAAGCCAGCACCCTGGGACTCTCCGGAGGAGGCTCCTGGTCGGGTTACCTGGTCCCCTCCTGCAGTGGGGTGACCAAGCCACTTCCTTCCCTTCTTAGCTGGAAGATGAGCTACAGAGCATGACCTTGAAGGATTCTCACGAAGACAGCAGACACACATGACTGCACAGTAGCCCTGCAGCTTAGCAGGTGCCATGGGGACAGTGATGCTGCTGATGGCCTTGCAAATAGAGGCATGGGCTCAGCAGGGACAGACTGGGCAGGAGCTCCAAGAGAAGGGGGGCACTGATCACAAGGGGCCCAGGTGGCCAGGAGAGTCCAGCTCAGAGAGGCTCAGGCAGGTGGGAGGAGCAGGTGCTCTAAGGCTTGGGGACCTTTGGGCTCACAAAGGCCTGGGTGGGAATGGCTTTAACATGGCCTCACATTTCTTATCTGTGAAATGGGGGTGACACCAATGCCCATTTCCTGGGGCATGTTAAGGGGAAGAAATGTGCAGTGCATGGGCCTGAGACAAGCCAGTGCCTAACGGATGTCAGCGGTCACTGTTACTTAACAGTAACAGTTGCTGTGGTCTCGGTGAGGCCACGACTGGCGCCTCCGGCTGTGAGCAGGCGCTGAAGGTGCCTGCAGGGACTCCAGTGCTGATTCCTGGGCCTCTACAGCCTCAGGCTCACTTGCTTCCCAGCTTGGACTCCTGTAGCCCCAGGCCAGGGGCAGGACAACTTTCCATCAGGATTGGATGGGGTATGGCTGTGGCTGAGCCATCCACCTGCACCTCCAGGGTTCCTGGGCCAGCAGCTGCAGTGTGGCACTGGCTCTCTGCATCTGACCTGGGGCTCAGTCATCACCCCACAGAGGCCCTCCCTGGCCCCCTAGCCCCGGTGGCCTGGGATCCAATCACCCTGCCTGACCGCACGGTGCTTATTAGGTCCTGGAGTTAGCAACTCTGTTATTGAATTACATCTTTTGGGAGATGGGGAGGGGGAATGCTTCTGGTGACGGGTTTCCTCTCTGTTTGAGAACCTGGCTTGGTGCCCAGCACCTACCAGGCCCCCTGATCTTGGCCAGTGAGTGACAAGCACCAGGCACAGGGGCAGCCTGGGTGGGGCAGAGAACACGGTTCCATATCTTACTCTATGACTCAGGCCTTTTGTCTCCCTGTTTATATGACAAGGTCTTGGGGGAGATGAGCTTCAAGACCCCATCAGGTCTCAAGGTTCAAAGTCCCTGCGAGACCCCTGCCGGGCTGCAGTTCCAAAAAACCCCACCAGCCAGTGGGGAGCAAGAAGTCCCTATGACATAAGCAGGCAACTTTTTTTCAAATATCTTGTCTTGTCTGAGCCACTGGTGACTAAGCCCCAAGATTTCCTCCTTCCCTCGGGGCTGTCTGCCTTAGCATGTGACTAGGGGCACGCATGCACAGAACCATATTATGCACAGTGTGTGAGTCTAAGCATATGTGAGTGGAGTGTGTGTGAGCCAATGTGTGTGTAAACCTACATGAGCAAGTGTATGTGTGTGCGTGAAGGTGTAACTACATACACATTCAATGTGGGTCTGAATAGGCATGAGCTTGTGTGTGTCTCAGTGTGCTTGTCTGTGCTCACATAGGCACACACATGTTTGTGCTAACTCACAGGAGCATTTGTACACTGATACACAGCCATTCACACTCACACCATGCTTACAAACTTTCATTTGCACGTTGTTCATGTGATCAACCTGCATACACACTCTGAGCCTCAGTCATGCCTACCCACCTCATACAGATGCAAACCCCCATGCATCCATTTGCTGTCCTGCGTGCAGGCTCACTTGTGCAGCCATATAGCCACCGACTCAGTTGGACACACACACACACACACACTCATCCCCATGTGTCTTCTGGCACATGGCCTCGCCCTGGCCTGCAGGTAACCTGTCCCTGCTGATTTGCCCAGGCCTCGCCTTGTCTGATGGCTGCTCACTGTTTTCTTTCTCCTTTGGTTCTATTTATTTTGCTCAGGCGTGATAGAGCGTGTTTGGAAAATACGCTATTTTCACCCTATCTGGAAACTATTTCCTCCTGGCCATGAGGACTGCAGATCTGTGAACTGACTGCTGGCTGCTGGGGTATGGGCTGGCAGAGCTGAGATGAGTGGGGTGTAGGCCTGAGAGCCACAGAGACAGGAGGGTCGCCTTGGGGAATCTGGCAGCGGCCACTGCTTGTGAAATCCTCCCTGGGGAGCCATAAATTCAGGGCAGCTGCTCCCTGCAGAGGCAGCCTTGGCCTCCTCCTCTGTATCTTCCATCTGACTTAGATTTGCCCCCTGGGTCCTCAACACCTGTCTTTGACAGCGCAGGGCTTTTGGAGGATAATCACATCTCAAGTTTTTTGCTGACACAATAGAACAAGAGAAGGTGGGTGTCCAGGCGGCATGGGACACCCACATTCCATGGCAGAGTGTCTGAGCTTCAGTTCCAACCCAGCTATTAATTCCAGCTTCCTGCTGCTGTGCACCCTGGGAGGCAGCAGGTGATGGCCCAGGGAAAGCACTCTCTTTCTCCACTTATCTCTCTGTTTTCAAATAATTATTTTTTTAAAGATTTATTTATTTTTATTGCAAAGTCAGATATACAGAGAGGAAGATCTTCCATCCGATGATTCACTCCCCAAGTGCCCGCAACGGCCAGAGCTGCTCCTATCCAAAGCCAGGAGCCTGGAACTTCCTTTCAGGCTTCTCACATGGGTGCAGGGTCCCAAGGACTTGAGCCATTCTCCACTGTTTTCCCAGGACATTAGCAGGGATGGAAAGTGGAGAAGCCAGGACTAGAACTGGTGTCCATATGGGATGCTGGCACCTGCAGGTAGAAGATTAGCCTGCAGAGCCATGGTGCTGGCCACTAAAATTCTTTTTAAGCCAAAATGTGTTCTATGTAGTGACCGTTGGCTCTATCCCAGTCTGTGCACAGCCCTTAGCATGCATCCTCTTATTTCATCTCATAACCACCTTGAGAGGTTGGCCCATTACTCTCCCATCCCACAAAGAAGGAAACTGAAAGCCCAGATAGGCCCCAGAGGCATGTGTGGTTGGCACAGGTGGAACCTTGGCAATTTGAGTTCCATCTGGTCTGCCAGTCCTGGGGAGTGAAACAAGATGAGCATCTGGGATTTATGTGGAATCCTAGGCTGGTGTCCCTCCTCCTGTCCCCCAATGTTGTCACTTAAATAATTCTGACCAAAATCAAAAGAATTAGAAAGAGCTTAAATAGACATGTCTCTGAAAGATATGAAAAAAATGTTCAACATTACTAATTATTAGGGAAATGCAGATCAAAACCATAATGAGATACCACTCTATACCCACTAGAATGGCTGCAATAACAAAGATGAAGGAGGGCCCAGCATGGTAGCCTAGCAGTTAAAGGATTCTATATGGGCATCGGTTCATACCCCAGTGGCCATGCTCCCCATCTAGCTCCCTGCTTGTGACCGGGGAAAGCAGTTGAGGACGGCCCAAAGCCTTGGGACCCTGCACCCGTGTGGGAGACCTGGAGGAAGTTCCTAGCACCTGGCTTTGGATTGGCTCAACTCTGGGAGGAGGGGAAATGGGATATGACTGATGGATGAGAATGGAGGATGATGAAATTGTTCTAGAATTAGTGATATTGCACACACAGCTCTGGGAGTATACACAACACTGAACTTTAAAGGCATGGATTTTATGGTACAGAATTATGCATTAGTCATATATGTAAATGAGTCTAGCCAGAAATAAGAACGAAGTCAGGGAAGGAAGGAAGGAAGGAAGGGAGGGAGGGAGAAAAAGGAAGGAAGGCTAAATGCATGTCTGTGGTGGTGGGCATGGGAGGTGCCCCAGGGAGAATGACATCAGCCATTTTTTACCAGGTGCAAACCTGGTGACAAAGACCCTGGCAGCTCCAATTGGTGGGGCACACTTGTGTCTGGCGATGTGTACTGTCTCATTTAAAGCTTTCTTTAATACTCTTTGTAGCCCATTCTTTTTTTTTTTTAAAGATTTGTTTATTTTTATTAGAAAGTCAGATATACAGAGAGGAGGAGAGACAGAGAGGAAGATCTTCCATCCGATGATTCACTCCCCAAGTGGCTGCAATGGCCGGAGCTGTGCCAGTCCGAAATCAGGAGCCAAGAGCCTGTTCCAGGTCTCCCATGTAGGTGCAGGGTCCCAAGGCTTTGGGCCATCCTTGATTGCTTTCCCAAGCCAAAAGCAGAGAGCTGGATGGGGAGCAGGACTCCTGGGACACAAACTGGTGTCCATATGGGATCCAGGCAAATGCAGGGCAAGGACTTTAGCCACTAAGCTACAGCGCTGGGCCCATGTAACCCATTCTTATCACAGATGAGGGAACAGATTCAGAGACCCGCAGGGGCTGGCCCTGGAGGCGGCAGAGCTTGTAGCAGCTCCCACCGCATAGTAAGAGAATGACTGTGTGTGACTTGATTGTCCATGCATGGTGGCCACACGGTGCAAGAAGTCAGATGGGTGCAGGCTGGTGTGGATTGCTGTGACTGCTGCCACTCATAGACTGTCATGACCCAGGGAAGGATGCCGTGATGCCTGGCTTGGACCCGGCCCATTTCAGAGCAGGTGCATCCAAACTCTCCATGCTGGGCAGCATAGAGCACACGCTCAAGCTGGGGGTCCTTGGCTGACTTCAGCCGTATTCTTCAGATTTAAGAAAAATCAGGGTGGCTTGGTTTCACCACAGCATGACCTTTCTGTGTGTGTAGCTCTAGGTCTCAAGAGCCAGGCCGCAGAGACAGTCCCTTCCCCCACTAAGCTTGTGGGAAGCCGCAGGCATGGGAGCCAGGTGCAGGCCAGCTGTGAGTGTGCTGAGGCTGTTACCCCACCTTATATTGCCGAGGAGGCAGGCTAAACTGGCCCTAAAGATGTTCACCCCAACCCATGGGCAGATCTCAGGATTGGGGTTGTCCTTTACCTCTTTCCTGACTCCAAATTCGCTGCCTGCTGGACCTTGAAGGCTGGGCAGGTCTGGGGACAGCCCTCAGGATCTGCTTCACCTGCTTGGAGCTGGCCCTGACAGGGTGCTGGATAATCCAGATTCCTGGGCCTCCACAGCCTTCCTTGATCAGAAACACCATTGACAGGTTGGGACCCAGGAATTGGCACAATCAACACTGTGGTTTGGTCCTGGTAAGGGACCGAGAGCCATTGTGCAAATGCTGGCACTACCATGCTTAAGGCAAGACCCTTGCCCTGGCCAGGCCTCTGCTTCCTGATCCGTAAAATGGCTATACTGGTGTTGTCTATCTCCTCTGCAGTGGAGGTTATTACAGTCAAACCCCCAGTGCAGAATGTCAGCTCCTCTGCCATGCCCTGGGACTTGGAGAAGGGCACAGCCTCGCCTTCTTGTTTCTCTGTGGAGGGGTTCCTTAGAAAGCCCCTAGGCTGCCGGAACACCCATGCATGTGTCTTTGGCAGGATGCCCCGCCGCCTAGTGGTTGGGGTGTGGGACCATGCCCAGCTCTCCGAGTCTGCCAGATTGAAGTCCAGTGCCTAGGCACCTCCCAGCCAATGGGCTGCCTGGCACCCTGCCCCGCTGCTCTGCAAGTCTGTCTGGCTTGATGCCTGCCCTGGCACTTTCCTGCAGCTTTGTAATGAAGTAGGTGGCTCAGATCAGCTTTCTTTGGCATAGAAGGAGGTCAAGGGAAAACAGGTCCTTCCGTGAGCACCAATTAGAGCCTGATACACTCAAGAGGGTCACTGGCTCCCCAAACTAGGTAACTCCCCAACCCAGGAAAAAGCCCTTCTTATCTGTCTTCTTTTCCTGGTCCCTCATTTTTCACTCATTCCAATGCACATGTATGTACTCATTCGTCCACTATTGAAATGACAGAGTCTTGGGCTCAGTGGTAGTCACCAGGGATTGGCAAAATGTTCCTACAAAAGGCCAGCTAGTAACATTTTCAGCTTTGTGGGTCAACTTTCCCCACAGTAGTACTCTCTCTTGTAGTGATAAAGTAGCTGTTGGGGTGGGCATTGTGGTGCAGCCAGTTAAGCTACTATGTGCAATTCTGGCAACCCAAATGGACACTGGTTCCAGTCCCAGCTGCTCTATTTCTAATCCAGCTTCCTGCTAATGTTCCTGGGAAAGCAGCAGAGGATGGCCCAAGTGTCTGAGCCTCCACTACCTATGTGGGAGCCCTGGATGGAGTTCCTGGCTCCTGACTGTTGGCCCAGCCCCAGTCATGGTAGATGGAAGACTTCTTTTTCTTTGTCCCTATATAACTCTTTGTCCCTCTTTGTCTATATACCTCTGCCTTTCATACAAAAAAAAAAAAAAAAACTTAAAAAAAAAGAAGAAAGTAGGTATTGACAACATGTAAATAAATAAGTAGGTATGGCAAACACTGTGGGTACTGACATTGGAACTTCATATCATTTCCACCTATCATAAAATATCCTTTTGATTTTTTAACCACTTCACAGTATAAAACCCCTTCTTAGCTTGCAGGCCAAAGAAAAGTGGTAATAGCCAGCCAGCCAGAGGGTGGTAGCTCTGAGCTGAGATCCCTGGAGAGAAGCCTGCAGAGTGTACAACACCTCGTTTGAACTGATATTTCTAATGGACTCAAGACTTAAGAAGGTGGGCCAGCGTTTTAAGCTGCTGTTTGTGATATCAACATTCTGTATGGGAGCCACTTCATGTCCTGGCTACTGTGCTTCTGATCCACTCCTCTGCTAAGGTAGCTGGGAAGACGTGCAAGATGGCCCATGTACTTGGCCTCTGCCACCCCTGTGAAAAACTCAGAAGATCCTGGCTTTAGCCTGGCCCAGCCCTTCTGACTTTTGGGAAACCAGCAAGTGGAAGGTCCCTCTCTTTCTGTGTATTGCTTTAAAAAAAAAAAAAGCAAGGAAGAGGGGATCTCTCCGAGCCTACGGCAACTCAACCACAGTGGCCTTCCCAATCGCTGCCCTCTCACTGCCACACATGTTCTCTGTGACTTAGATTTGGGGATTCTTAGGTTTCTTGTAGAGATAAGGGCCAGTATTGTGAAGTAGCATGTTAAACTATCGCCTGTGATGCTGGCACCACTTGGTGTTCCAGCTGCTCCATTTCTGACCCAGTTTGCTGTTAATATGCCTGGAAAATTAATGGATGGGAGATCTCTCTCTCTCTTTCTCTGTAACTGTGGCTTTCAAATAAATAAATAAATGTAAACTAAACAGTAAAGACAGCAACAGATTCCACTGGCTCACTTCCCAAATGGTTGCAATGTCCAGGGCTGAGCCACACTGGTCAGGAGCTTGGACCTCCATTCAGGTCTCCCATGTGAATGCAGGGGCCTGAGCACTTGGGTCATCTTCTGTTGCTTCCCAGGTGCATTAGTTGGGAGCTAGATTGGAAGTGGAATAGCTGGGATGTTAACCAGTGCCTATATGAGATGTCAGTGTTATAGGCAGTGGCTTAACATACTGTGCTACAATGCAGGCCCCGATCAGAGGTTTTTTGAGGACCAGGAACATTACTGTTTCAGCAGTTGGAGCAAGAAAGGACCTGAATTCAAGTTGTAACTTGCCCAATCCGTTACTGCATGGCCCTGGAGCAAGTCTCTTAAATCCACATGCCTCCGTTTCATCATCTCTGGGACATGGCCTGCAGCTGCAGAGGAGATGAATGAGTTAATCACCAGTCAAGCACAAGATGTGGAGTAGGAGTCGGTGTCAGAGGAAGCGCTAATGGATTTTCCTGACAGCTCCTTCTTCGCCATCTACAGCACCCAGCGTGGCTCAGGGCAAGAAGGACCCACTCAACCCCTGCTTGCTGGCTTTCAGTTCCAGAGCAAAATCAGAGACTGTTTTACACCATACCGACAGTGTCCAGACCCCACAATCCAGGTGGAGTGTCTACCCAGCTCACAAGTGTGTCCATGAGGCACTCTGGACTGCTTCTGCTCTAGGCACAGCTGTGGAGGAGAATGGGTGGCATGGCCAAGGACCAGGCCAGCAGGCACTCACCTCACCTGCCAGCCATGATCTGGGTGAGTGGTGGACAGGCTGCTCAGGTGAAGGCCTTAAGCTTCTCAACCCTACATTGAATAGCTTGATAGCTTGATCCTCCAGTGCTCCCCCCATTTCGGGTATACACCCCTTCCCCTCTTCCAGAGCAGCACCTCTCTGTCCCTCTAAGAGCCCCCACTGCCTTACCTGGCTTCGCTCTTTCAGACCACCTGTTGTGTGGTAAACTTACTTCTCAACAAGGTTTTTTTTTTTTTGTTTTGTTTTTTTGTCAGCATCTTTTCTTTAAGCTCCTCTGCTCTCATCCTTCAGACTGCCCTTACAGGACACAGAAAATTCCTATAGCGACCCAGAGACACACATGCCTAGGTGGCCCAGGTACTGAGTGCCAGACTGAGGCTTCAAGGCCAAGTCCACCTGACAGTCAAAAGCTCTGCTTCTGAGCCTCCACACTAAGCCAGAGCTCATTTCACCCAGCAAGATGTGGTGGTAGGTGAAAGGCTTGGGGCCCTGCAGTCAGCCCTCAGCAGCAGGAGCTGTTTAGAGGAGCCGTAGCAGTGTCCTCTGCCAGCACTGTGGGGAGCAAAGTAAGGCAGGCTGATTGGATAGACACGGGCATTAATTGTTTCACTATAATGAAGACTGCACTAATGGCTAAAAGGAGTTTTAGGACTTACTATCATGGTCTGTGTTCAGGCTGTTGTAGCGAAATACATCCGCGTGAAGGCCATGAGAAGTCTGCTTGAGGACTAGCAAAGGCTCCCCAGGGCTGGTATATGGAGTGTTCTAGGGAATGTCGGTCAAAGTGTGCAAGGTGGTAAGAGGGTAGGACTGGGCTGATTCCAGGAAGGCCTGGAAGGCATGACAAGACTACGCTTCCCATAGTCTGCAGGGCATATAGTACTTAAACATTATAGCAGGCTAGGTTTGAAGAAAAAAGCTTTTTAAATTGAAGCTCTTTATGTACAAAGAGCTATCGTGATTTTCCAAAGCGTTGATCTCTTGCAGCATCCATTTAAGGAACATGACTTAATCCTACTTGATGGAGCCGACATCCTTCGCATACTGGCGGCACGTGGTCAGGTTGTATTTCCAGATCAGACCATGCTGGTTTGAGCATACTCGGCAAGAACAGGAACCCTGGCTGAATTTCCACAGGTGACACCGAACTGCTGGTGACCCATCCTGTCCTCACGAGAGGCAAAAGGTAAAAAAAAAAACCTTTCAAAAAAACTTACGTATTATTTATTTGAAAAGGAGAAAGTGACATTGATTTTCTATCTCTTGGTTCACTCCCTATGTGGCTGAAACAGTCAGGGCTAAGCGAAGCTGAAACCAGGAGCCGTTGGCTTCTTCAAGGAGTTTCACATGGATGGCAGGAGCCCAAGCAGGTGGCCTGTCTTTATCCCAGCCATTGGCAGGGAGCTGGACAACAACTGAAGCAGCAGGGACATGAACCAGTTCCTGTGTGGGATGCCAGCACCACAGCTTTACCAGCTATGCCTCAGCCCAGAGAGGCTGGCACTGGGTCCTAACAGACCAAACTAAAAATCACAATGAGTCACTCATGAGAATGTTCCATGTCCTCAAATGGAAACTAAATGGTTACTTGTTATCAACAGAAAGAGAGTGGCTAGATGTCCCAGGCCAGATTCTATCAGTATCATACCCAAGTTCCCAATATCCGAATCCTTTTACAGAAGCATAACATGAAGTAACCTGATGGCAGCCAACTGGTTATTTCTCTGTTGTTGTTCTGCCTCCGTTTCTCCATCTTACAAGGAAAGTAACTTTGAAATAATCTTTGTTATCCTTTTTTCATTTGTTTTCTTTTTTCAGCCGTTCTTGGCTAATAAATCCAGTGTCTTCTGCCCAATCCCTTGGAACACTTGCCTCATTTTCTGGAATGAAGTGTTTCCAGGCTCTAGAATGGAGAATAAACCCAGCAAAGACCTTCTCTGCCATGTCATTTTATTCTGCAGCCTCCACAGCGAGGACATCTGCTCAGGAGTGGCCTTCAGTGCCTTGGGAAGATTCCACAAAACTATGGGTATGTGTGACAACGCTGCGTTTAACTTTCGGCCTTCAGTTCTGTCTGTGAAATGAGGCCAGTTTGTGCCAAGCCCGATTCAGAGAGGCTGTAGCTACGATTTTGAAAACCAAAGCCAAAGGGAAGGCTCCTAGGGAACGACCCTGGTGAGTTTATCTGTTTCTGGCAAATTAAGTCCCGAGAAGTTAAGTGTCTCTTGGTCTGTGAGCTCAGAGGAGATTCATCTGTTAACATTGGTTTCATTGATCATTGGGATACCGAGAAACACAACAAGTGAGAAAGAACACCGTGCGGCGCAGGCGCACTGACTGACACGTCCCATTTACGGGGCCGAAACGTTCTGCCCCGCCCCCGGGTCTCAAGCGCACCAATCCGGAAGCGAGTCGCTCCGTGACGCCCTCTTCTCGCGACGAAGCTGGGTGTCGGAAGTGTTTCCCGGTGCCTGAGCCGGGGCGCCGGGGCTATGGGCAGTGAGGAGGTGCTGGGCCAAGCGGCCCGGCTGGCCTCTTCCGGTCTCCTCCTGCAGGTACACGCTGCCCGGCCGGCCCACCGTTCACGGCGGGCGAGGTTCGCGGGGAGGAGACCCCGGGGCCGCCTTGAGATCCCGTCTTGGGGCTGACCCCGCCGTGGAGAGGGACTTTGTGGGAGATGGGGGTGGAAGTGGGAGGCGCCCAAGCCCGGAATTGGGGACCTGCAGCCAAGCCGCTTTGCTACTGGGCGTCCTATTTCCCGCAGGGCAGCAGGAAGGGATCAGGGGGTGAGAGAGGGGTGACATTTTCGTGCTGGAAAATCTGGTGTTTTTAAGGTAAAGGGTTCATTTCCTCTGGGTCCCACCCCTGGACTTCAGAACTCCGACTCCGGTTGAGTTTGGAGGGACACTTTCCCACGGTCGAGGACACGGACGGACGTGTGCCCAGGCATGCCTGGGTGGGAACTTACATTCTTGCCTATGTGACTGCACATAGTGACTGCACCAGCAGGCCGTCCCCACTCTTCCTGGAGCATATATGGTGGTGGTCATAGCAGTTCATCGGCTTGTGGCCAGGACTGACTGGAGCCATTCCGTTAAATGTGCTTGCCGGAGTTCTTGGCTGTTAGTGTACGCTTCACACAACGTTGGCTGTGTCTTTTCTGACCCTCCTGACCTTGATGTTTGTTACTGTCAGATAGGGTGCAGGCCTGTTTCACACAAGTCCACCCTCTCCCTCCCCTTTGCCTTGGGGACCCGTGTAGATGAGGAGAAAGAGCCACTTCTCAGAACGGCAGTTTCGTCATCTGCCTTGGGAACCCTGATGCAACCTCACAGTCATTAGGAAGATGAGATGTGGCCACTCCTGTCCGGGGCCTGGCACATTCCCAGCACTTACTACAGAAGACTGCCTGATTCCGGCTTAGTGAGTGTGAGCCATTCTGTACCCAACCTTGTTTACCCAGGCTTTTATAAGATTTTATTTAAAATGCAGAGTGACAGAAAGATCTTCCTTCCATCCCTAAATGCCTGTGACGATGGGGGCTTTCTCTGGATCTCCCACATGAGTGGCAGGGAGCCATGCACTTAGGCCATCTACTACTGCTTTCCCAGGCTCCTGAGCAGCTGGATGGGAAGTAGAGCGGCTGGGGCTGGAGCTGGTGCTCTGATCATAGAACAACAGCATTGCAAGTGCTCCTTAACCTGCGGCACCTCAATGACCACTCCTCCCCATGTTTGTTTGTTTGTTTTTTCATTTCAAAACTTTTTGAGTTCAGTGCTTTATGCACATTTTTTTTAAAGATTTATTTTTATTATTATTTTTTTTTATTGGAAAGGCGGATGTACAGAGAGGAGAGACAGAGAGGAAGATCTTCCGTCCAATGATTCACTCCCCAAGTGAGCTCAACGGGTCGATACTATGCCAATCCAAAGCCAGGAGCTTCTTCCGGGTCTCCCACGTGGGCGCAGGTTCCCAAAGCTTTGGGCCGTCTTCGACTGCTTTCCCGGGCCACAGGCAGGGAGCTGGAAGGGAAGCGGGGCTGCCGGGATTAGAACCGGCGCCCATATGGGATCCCGGGCGTGCAAGGCGAGGACCCTTAACCACTTGCGCCACCGCGCCGGGCCCGTATGCACATTTTTTAAAAAACGATTTGTTTTATTATTTTTTTTTAAAGATTTTATTTCTCTTTATTGCAAAGTCAGATATACAGAGAAGAGGAGAGACGGAGAGGAAGATCCTCTATCTGATGATTCACTCCCCAAGTGACTGCAATGGCCGTAGCTGCTGCACCAATTCGAAGCCAGGAGTCAGGAACCTCCTCCGGGTCTCCCACGCAGGTGCAGAGTCCCATGGCATAGGGCTGTCCTTGAATGCTTTCCCAGGCCACAAGCAGGGAGCAGGATGGGATGTGGATCTGCTGGGATTAGAACAGGCGCCCATATGGGATCCCAGCGCACTCAAGGAAAGAACTTTAGTTACTAGGCCACCGTGCTGGGCTTGATTTGTTTTATTTTTATTGGAAAGTTAGATATACAGAGAGGAAGAGCTTTCATCCATTGATTTACTCCGCAAGCAGCCACAATGGCTGGAGCTATTCCAATCCAAAGCCAAAAACCTGGAGCCTCTTCTGGGTCTCCCATGTGGGTGTACGGTCCCAAATCTTTGGGCCATCCTTGACTGCTTTCCCAAGCCACAAACAGGGAGCTGGATGGGAAGCAGGGCCACTGGGATTAGAACCAGCACCCATATGGGATCCTGGCGCATGCAAGGCAAGTATTTTAACCACTAGGCTACTGCACCAGGCCCTATGCACAATGTTGATCAGCCCAGTAAAAAAAAAGAGTTGTAGAAGAAAACATGCTGGTGTGTGAGTCGGGTGGGTTATTTGTTGGCTGTAGGACATTGGGCAACTGGCTTTGTACTGAATCTGCTCTGCTTTCTCTACATTTTGTGGTTGAAGGATCAAATAACCAGATAATGACAAGTTTTTTGTAAAATCCTTTACAGAATTAAAACAGTGCTACTCTAAGAGCTGCTTTGAGGAGCAGCTTCTGGGTGATGTGACTATTACTAGCTAAAACCTTTATTTAAACCATGTAGGCCTGAGACATGGTTTCTCAGTGGTGACTTTGAAGGTAACATAATTGTGTGTGTGTGTGTGTGTGTGTGTGTGTGTGTTTAAGATTTTTCTTGTTTATTTGAAAGGCAGAGAGAGAGATGTCTACCATTCCCAGTTCACTTCATAAGTTAGGCCGTAACAGTTAGATCTGGGCCAGGCCAAAACCAGGGGGTCTGGAATTGCACCCTCATCTCTGGTGTGTGTGTGGCGTGGCCCACTTGCACCCTGGTCTCTTGTGTGTGGCGTGGCCCACCTGCACCCTGGTCTCTTGTGTGTGGCGTGGCCCACTTGCACCCTCATCTCTGGTGTGTGTGTGGCGTGGCCCACCTGCACCCTGGTCTCTCTTGCGTGGCGTGGCCCACCTGCACCCTGGTCTCTCTTGCGTGGCGTGGCCCACCTGCACCCTGGTCTCTCTTGCGTGGCGTGGCCCACCTGCACCCTGGTCTCTCTTGCGTGGCGTGGCCCACATGATTGGGTCATCTCCTGCTGCTTTCCCAGAGCATCAGCAGGGAGCCAGATCAGAAGCAGAGTAGCTGATAGTCAAACCAGCATGCTGCTACAGGATGCTGACATGAATTACAGACCCAGCTATTGCACCATAGCCGTGGATGTGGTTTTCAAAAAGTAGCTGTAATGTTTCAGTTTCTGGAGCGTTTTGATTCAATGTTTCACAAATTACAGTGTAACTACTTACAGTAACTTTGCAGTTAACATTTTATTCTGCAACAGTTAGAGGGTTTTCTTTTTTTTTTTTTTAAAGATTTATTTTTATTAGAAAGGCGGATATACAGAGAGAGAGGAGAGACAGAGAGGAAGATCTTCCATCCAATGATTCATTCCCCAAGTGAGCGCAACGGCCGATGCTATGCCAATCCGAAGCCAGGAGCCTCTTCCGGGTCTTCCACACAGGTGCAGGGTCCCAAAGCTTTGGGCCGTCTAGAGGGTTTTCTTGACTCTGAATTTGCCTTTCATCTGTATGTATTTTTCAAAATACTTTAACCTCTACAATCTCATTGGATGCTTGTGATTAATTCTTTGAGATAGAAAGCCTCATTTGTCAAAGGAGGAAATAGAGGCTTATGACAAGAAAAGGATGGGTCTAAAGGCCTGGCGTGATGGCTTAGTGGCTAAATCCTTACCTTGCAAGCACCAGGATCCCATGTGAGTATTGGTTTATGTCCCATCCAGCTCCCTGCTTGCGGCCTGGGAAGGCAGTTGAGGATGGCCCAGAGCCTTGGTACCCTACACCTGTGTGGGAGACCCGGAAGAGGCTCCTGGTTGCTGGCTTCAGATCAGTTCAGCTCTGGCTGTTGTGGCCATTTGGGGAGTGAATAAACAGATGGAAGATCTTTCTCTGTCTCCCCTTCTCTGTGTAAATCTGATCTGCTTTTTCAATAAAAAATAGTAAATAAAAATGATTGGTCTAAAAGGTCAGGGATGAGTTGAGACTCAAGGGAGCGCTTTTTCCTGTAAGGACTGTGTGAGTTGGTTTCAGGTCATCAGTGAACAAAATCTGGTGTGTATATGTGTGTACCTGTGTGTTTTTAGAGAAAAGCTATAGCGCTTTCATCAGTTTCTCCAGAGACCACCTTTAACCCCATAAAGATTGACATGGTAGGGAGTTAGTCCTGTGTCATTGTAGGTTACGCCTCCACCTGCAGCACCGGAATCCAAAATGGGCTTTGGATCCTGGCTGCTGCACTTCCAATCTGGCTGCTTGCTAATGAGCCTGGGAAAGCAAGATTGCCTACATGTTTGGGCCCCTGCACCAATATGGGAAACCAGGAGAAGTTCCTAGCTTCTTGCTCCTGACTTCAGCCTGGCCCAGCTCTGGCCATTGTAGCCATTTGGGGAATAAGCCAGCAGATGTATTAAAAGAATGAATTTTTTGTTGTTTCTTTGTGCTTGTTTTTTTTTTTTTCTTTTTTCTTTTAAAGGGTGACACGCTTCTGCCTTGGCTTTGGAGACCTTGCTGCTCTGGGCCACTTGTGGAATAGTGTCACTTTGCTCTCTGGACATTGTCTTTCCCCAGCGCTTCTCAGACTGCCGCAGTCCATTGTTGTACTTTGCAGCTCTCGGCTGGTAGCCCTCAATGCATTTGCCACAGGAAGTGTACATTGCAGCTGGGCTATAGCCAAGAATCACTATGGGGCGTGGGGTCGCACTCTGCCCAGCAGCCCCGTCCAGCAACCCTCGTTCATTGAAGCTGTGTTATGTCTCTTCATCTCATGGGAGAAATTCTTTGGTTTGGTGGCTTTCTTGAACTGACAGGTTTGGGAGACTCACATTGTCCCTTTCAAACAGCAGTAGCTGGACCCTCTCTCCACCCTCCCATTTCGCCTTATGGTTGTTATTTGAAAAGTATGTCAACTTCATTTTGGAGAGAGGAAAGGGTTGCCTAGAATATTTCCTGTTTCCTAATCAAGAAAACCTGAGTTCAGGAAGGTGAAGTATCTTTCTTAGGTTGTCTCGATAGTATCAGGCAGAAAAGAATAATCAGATGGCACCGTGACT
The DNA here is from genome assembly GCF_017591425.1 of Ochotona curzoniae. NCBI lineage: Eukaryota > Metazoa > Chordata > Mammalia > Lagomorpha > Ochotonidae > Ochotona > Ochotona curzoniae. Next base: position 17,837,915 of record NW_024466607.1, on the reverse strand, counting down.
GCCAGCGAGGCTTTCCAGTCCCCCACTCGCCAAGTGGTTACCCTTTCCAAATAGGCCAGAGGGTCTGGGCTGCAGGCTGGAATTCAAGAGTTTGCTTGCTGGTTCCTCAGGTATTTCACACCAAACTGCTAGATGTTGAATCGATCTGTGGGGGCTTCCCTCTGTCCTTGGGTAAAACGGGGGGACATCGGAGCACCTTCCTAGGTTCTTGGGCCGCTGCACAGGTGTGCTGAGACCCTGGGGGATGACACTGCAGAACACATGAGCACCTTGGAAAAGAGTGTCTGGCCAAAGCTGCAGGGTGCTGTCACGTCGTGTTAGGAGGTGCCGCCATCTCATCCTCATTGTTCCCAATACAACTGACTTCTGTGTGTTTTTCCCTCCCATAGGTGTTGTTCCGGCTGATCACCTTTGTCTTGAATGCCTTTATTCTTCGTTTCCTATCCAAGGAAATTGTTGGCATCGTCAATGTAAGGTGAGGGAGGCTGCCCCTCACCCCACCCCTGGGCACCAGCCAGAGCTCACATGCTTAGCCCAGTTGTCTTCTGTCTGGATACCATGTGTCTCCCTGAAGTTTAGAAGCCTGAACCTCTCCCAGATGCGGAATGTTTTGACAGTGAGCTGAGGAGGAGTGTGCAGGGGAGGGAGGATGAGCAGGTGGCAGTGCCTTTGACCAACCCATGGAACTTTTTCCATCAGCAGCCTCCAGATGCACTTTTCTCTGCCAGCTCTTAGAGTGCGAGAGAAGAGTGGGAGTAGCTGCCTGCACACCCGGCCTCAGGTTCCAGCCTGCATTCCTGCTGTGCTGACAGCAGAAAGCAGGAATTGTGCCGGTCGTGAGGATGTGCAGCTTGATTGCAGGGCCGGGGCTGTCACCTTCCTCCACGCCTCAGTGGTGTTCTCGCAGGGATGCAGTGCCTGGGACGGGGAGCTCAGTCCCTGTCATCTGTTCCTGGAGGCCCACGGATAGCTGCCCGGCTTTGTCTTTGAGACGCAATTGATTTCTTCTCCTTCCCTGTTTGCTGCTAAGGGACACCCACACATAGTTTATATTCACAAAAGACACAAAAGTGTATGAAATGATGTGAGGACTTGGAATAGCTCTGCTTTGGGATGTGTCTTAACATCCTGATAAACAAGACAGTATGTTCCAGACAGCGTTTCATGCCTGCTGCTTACCTAGCGCATGCCCGTGGCTTTGTTCTCAGAGCTGGGTGGCAGTTCTAGGACTGTGATGGACAAAGAAATTATTTGGAGAATGTGGCACAAGGTAGAGCAAGGGAGTGACCCAGGAACCTACAGTCTTACAAGATCCATGGTGACTTTGAAGCCAGAGCCACACTTTGAGCAATGTTACTTGTAAGAAATTTATTTCCATTTGTTTTAAAGACTTAAACAGAGATGGAGGGAAAGAGAGCTCCCATCTACTGGTTCACTCACCGAATGTCGGCAGCAGCCGGAGTTGGGCTGAAACCAGAAAGCAAAAACTCAGTCCCTCCCACATGGCAGGGACCCAACTGCATGAGCCTCACTGCTGTCTCCCAAGGTGCACATTAGCAGCAAATTGGAATTGGAAGTGAAGCCAGGACTTCAACCCAAGCCCTCCAAGCAGCACCTTATCTGCTCTGCCTAATATCTATCCTAGAGCAAGAAGGAGCTTGGGATGCAAATCCTCTGAGGTGCTCAGATCCTCCCCAGGCAGCCTCTCCAGGTGGACGGGTCCCTGCTTTGACAGCCTTGATGTGGCCCGTGCCCCACTGAAGGTATAGTTCTGTCTCTTCTTCACAGTGTTGAGCAGAGGCACAACTCCCAGACCTCGGAGACTTCACCCTGGGCCATCCTTGCTGTGGTTTCCTGAAGCTCCTGCACCCTAAGGGGCAGCTCCTGAGGAGGGACCCAGGCCAGCCTTGCCGATCTGGTTCTACAGCAGTTTGTGTAATGGCTGTTAGCCTGGCCAAAACCTCTACTCAGTGCAGCCCTGGCTCTTCTCTTGCAGGCTCTGTCAGGTCTTTATTCTCAGAGTGACCGAGATGTGCCCTTGCTGGTTGGTGTTGTCTTGTTTTTTTCTCTGTTTTGGTCAGAACTTCACCTCTGCCCTTAGCCACACAGCCTGTGCATACCTGCTGTGTGGTCTCTACCCCAGAGGTCCCTTCCTGCAGGCGTTTACTCAAGAATCCTTGCTTCTTTTATTTGCGTGAATCATGCTGGTATGGAGGTCCTAGAGGAACTTACCACCCTCCACTTCACCTCCAGTGTGTTGTGAGCAAGCCCTTTTCTTCTTATTGCTGGAAAAATTCCAGAAAGTGTCTGTTGGGGTTGGGGGAGCAGGGGAACACCAAAAACTAGAGACCCTAGCAATCTGCTTCTCCTTGACAGGCTAACACTGCTTTACTCAACCATCCTCTTTCTGGCCAGAGAGGCCTTCCGCAGAGCATGTCTGAGTGGGAGTGCGCAGCGGGACTGGAGCCAGACTCTCAACCTCCTGTGGCTAACGTGAGTTACCCTCTGTCATGGGATGAGGTTCCGGAAGGCAGGTGCAGTGAGTGTCATCACAAAGCAGCAGCAGCCACCTAGTGCTGAGTCAGCCTTATAGTGGCCCTCCCAGGGCCAGGTGTGTCTGAGATTCAGGAGCCGCAAGGAGGTGCCAGGCCTGATTTCCAGCTCTGGCCCTTTGCAGGTTTTTCTGCTGTTCCCAGTCAGCGCTCAGGGCCCTACTCAGCCTGTGTCCCTGCCTGAATTCCTGATCTTTTTGCCCTCTGTTATCTTCTGAGCCTTTAATAACCATGTGATCCTAGTTGCTTTTAAATTTTCTGAATGTTTTTGTTCATGTGAGAGAGAGAGAGAGAGAGAGAGAGAGAGAGAGAGAGAGAGAGAGCGCGAGCGCTCGCCTCCACTGGTTCATTTTCCAAATGCCCCCAATAAGTAGTTCTCAGCTAGGTCAGAGCTGCAAACCAAGAACCCATTCCAGCTGTCCCCTGAGGATGGCGGGGACTCAACTACTTAGGCCATCACCTGCTGCTTCCCACTGGAATTGGGAGCAGAGCTAGGATGCACACCCAGGGGTTCCAGGATGGGCTGTGGGTGTCCCAGTTGGCATCTTCACCACTTGGCCAAGTGCCCATCCTCATGAAAGCTTCTTAGGGGATTCATTACATTGTTCTTCAATGTTGTGAAGCAATTTCAGTTCAGAGCCTTTTAGAATATTCTTGAAGACCAAATGCATCAGTATAATGGCTTTTCAGCAGCTGGGTGCAGGCAGGCAGGGCCAGTGATTGAGGCTGTTTCCCAATGCTGCCCTCTTGTAACTAACTCCTGAGTGCCTTTTGGGCATGACTGTCATGAGGGCTGGTAGGCCTTCATCTTGTTAGAGGAATGACTGTTCACTGCTCAACCATGAAAAGTACTCTGGCAGTACATGTGCAAGATGATAATGTGTACTGGACTGTCGGTTATTTGGAGTACAGGAACCGGCTATATGCAGTCGTCCAGTCAGATCCCAAGCACAGGTAACAGGCATTTTGTTTCTGGGAATGTTGTTTATCAAGTCAGTCTAAACCAGCAGATAACAGCATGGACTTCGGGAGCTGACATTGTGGCATGGCATCTCCTGCGATGCTGGCATCCCGTATGGGCTCGGGTTTGAGTTCCAACTGCTTCACTTCTGATTTAGCTCCCTGCTAATGTGCTTGGGAAAGCAGCAGGAGATAGTCTAAGAGCTTCGGCTCCTACACCTACATGGAAGACCCAGGAGAAGCTCCAGGCTTTTAGTTTCATCTTGGCCTGGCCCTGGAAGTTGCGGCCATTTAAACTAGCAGACGCAATATCTGTCTCTTTCTATCTCCTCCCTTTGTAACTATATCTTTCAAATAATAAATAAAAGATTAATGTAATACTTAAAAATTGAACGCAGACTTTGGAGTTGGATAGTAGGACTGGGTCCAGCTCTGTCTCTAAGCTTTTTGTGACCTTGCCCAGTTGACCCTGTGCCTGTCCACCTCTGTTTCCTCATCCTTTATGACAGAAGGTCACAGAGCAGTGTGACTGGGGTCACGGGGATGTAGCTAAGGTGTTGACGCATGCTCACTGTTTTTGTTCAGTGTTTTGATAATCACTTTGTTTTGTAATTTAGTGTATTAAACATCATTCTTTCCCCTCTTTCAGAGTCCCTCTGGGTGTGTTTTGGTCCTTGTTCCTGGGCTGGGTCTGGCTGCGTTTGCTTGAAGTGCCCGACCCTGACGCCGTCCCCCATTATGGAACTGGAGTGATGCTGTTTGCTCTCTCGGCAGTGGTGGAGCTTCTGGGAGAGCCCTTCTGGGTGTTGGCCCAAGCACATATGTTTGTTAAGCTCAAGGTCAGCATCCCTGCTACTGTGAATGGAAATCGCAAAGGAAAAGGGCAAGTGTGGTGTTGAGAAAATGCTTTTAAAGAAGATGATTTTTCCAGACTTGCATCTAAGTAGTTGTTCGGAAGTAGGGAGCGTGATCAGTTAAGTTCATTCACTTGGGATTTGCCAGATGGGCCAAGCCACCTTTGACCTCTGCCGTACCATCAGCAGAAAACAGGTCTGTGGGTAAGGAATTGAGGCGCTTAGATCAGCATTGAGGGAACTGTAAAGGACTTCAGATTTTTCTAATGATTTCATACACGCACACACACACAAGTGCAAGTGAGCATATGTGAAAACCCTTGGAAATAGCCTCCTGTGAGCCACGAGTCTAGCACCGCATGCATATGGGCTCAGGCACGTGCCCCGCCCCACCGCCAGGAGAAGCACTGCCCTGGATTTTGTTGTGGCTTTGTGTTCTGGTGTGTGTGAAGTGCACCTTCCCTGTGCGTTTGCAGGTACTGGCGGAGAGCCTCTCCGTGATCCTCAAGAGCGTCCTGACAGCTTGTCTCGTGCTGTGGTTGCCACACTGGGGGCTGCACATTTTCTCCCTGGCCCAGGTAAGAAGCATGGCTTTGACCTTGGTTATTGAACCTACGTTTTCTCCATCTGCGTTGTCTTTTAATTCCTGGCCTTGCGTGGCTTACGTTCACGCAAGTCACACACATGGGGAAGGCTGTTCTTACCACTGCATCACCTCTGGCTGCCCTGACCCTCCTGCCCTACACTTTTGCCACTGGTGTCCACATGGACCTGCAGGGGGTCATGCCCTCTGCCCGCAATCAAACATCAGGAACTCCTCTTACACATTCTGAGGGCAGCCCATCACCTAACCCATCCGACATGATAGTCTGACGCTCTCATGGGTAGGGAAGAAAAACACTGGATGAGGGAGAGGTAGGAATTGAACTGCTTATATAATATTTTTTTCCTCTGGATTTTAATCAGTTGTTTGCAGAATAAGGGAACGAAACCTCTGCCAAGCCTGTGTCAAAGTTAGATTGAAATCTCACGTAATTTATAGGATATGAATCAAGTCATGGCAGGCACATTTTCAGTGTTTAACAATTTTGGCTTCATTCCACTTATTCTATTTTTTAGAGATTTATTTGGAAGGTAGAGTCAGAGAAGGAGAGACAGAGAGAGAGACACCTTCCATTGGTGTCTCCCACATGGGTACAGCTGCCCAAGGACCTGAGCCACCCTCCACTCTTTCCCAGGTGAAAAGCAAGGAGGTGGATTGGGAGTGGACTCCAACTGGCAACTGTATGGAATGGGTTATTTGTGGTGGCTCAGTCCATTTTGCCACAAAGCCAATTCCCTGGTATTTGTTTTAAACTTTTATTTATTTGTTTGAAAGGCAGGGAAACAGAGCCTGTTCTTACATCCTATGGTTCATCCCCCAAATGCCTTGAGCAAGTAGGACCTCACAGGCTGAAGTCAAGAGCCAGAAACTCTATCTAGGTCTGCCACACTGTGGCAGGGACTTGAGCCATCACTTCCTGCCTCCAGTGTGCATTGACAGGAACCTGGAATCAGGCAGAGCTGGGCTTGACAAACTCAGTCACTTCAGATGGGGATAACGTTGTCACAGATGACACCCTTTTTGAAATCTTGTTTTGAGTGTTGTGTTGTGGCGTGGTATGCCAGCCCCCTGTGGGCAGCCCAGTGCTGTATCAGAGCGCTGGTTTGTTTGAGCTACACAGCTTCAGCTGTAGCTGCTGGGGAGTAATACAGCTGGAGGACAGAATTTGGATTCCTGCCACCCGCTAGGGACATGGATGGAGTGTGTGTGTGTGTGTGTGTGTGTGTGTTTTATGATTTAAAAATTTATTTGAAAGATTTCCATAGAAAGTAGAGAGATCTTCCATCCGCTGGAGCAGCCAGGGCTCCAACCAGTGCCCGTATTGGGATGCTGATATCGCAGGTGGAAGCTTAACTTACTATGCCATAGCATTGCCCCCCCCCTTTTTTTTAACAGAAAGGCAAATACACAGAGAGAAGGAGATACACAGAGAAAGATCTTTCATCCACTGGTTTACTCCCCAAGTGGCCACAGTGGCTGAAGCTGAGCTATTTCGAAGCCAGGAGCCAGGAGCTTCTTCTGGGTCTTCCACATGGGTGCAGGGTCCCAAGGCTTTGGGCCGTCCTCGATTGTCTTCCCAGGCTACAAGCAGGGAGCTAGATGGGAAGTGGAACAGATAGGACTAGAATTGGCGCCCATATGGGATCCTGGCACATGCAAGGCGAGGACTTTAGCCACTAGATTATCACACTGGACCTAGCTCTTTTGTTTTTAACTCATGCTTTTAATTTTTTCCTCGTAGTCCTTTTTGGATTTATTTATTTATTTATTTATTTTAAATATTTATTTTTATTATTTTTTATTGGGAAGGCGGATGTACAGAGAGGAGAGACAGAGAGGAAGATCTTCCGTCCGATGATTCACTCCCCAAGTGAGCGCAACAGGTCGATACTATGCCGATCTGAAGCCAGGAGCCTCTTCTGGGTCTCCCACGCGGGTGCAGGTTCCCAAAGCTTTGGGCCGTCCTCGACTGCTTTCCCAGGCCACAGGCAGGGAGCTGGAAGGGAAGCAGGGCTGCCGGGATTAGAACTGGCGCCCATATGGGATCCCGGGCGTGCAAGGCGAGGACCTTTAACCACTTGCGCCACCGCGCCGGGCCCTATTTATTTATTTTGAAAGGCAGAGATATATAAGGAGAAGAAGAGACAGAGATATATCTTTCAGCTACTGATTAAATGGCCTAAATGGCCACAACAACCAGTACTTGGCTGCCCTGAAGCTGGGAACCAGGAGTGTCTTTGGGTTTGGCAAAAGGTTCCAAGGACTTGGTCCGTCCTGTACTGCTTCCCCAGACCCTAAGCAGAGAGCTGGGTCAGAAGTGGAGCCATAGGACATAAACCAGTGCTCTGTGTGGTGCTGGTACGACAGGGCGGAGGATTAGCCTTATGTACCACCACACTGGGAGGGGCCCATTTTATTTATTTGAAAGTGTTACAAAGAAAGAAAGGAAGACAGACAGAGGTTGAGAGATTGAGAGAGAAATCTTTCATCTGCTCTTGTACTCTCCAAGTGGCCTCATAGTCTGACTGAGCCATGCCAAGTCAGGAGCCACAAACTTCTGTGTCTCCCATGTGTATGGCAGGAACCCGAGCATTTGGGCCGTTCTCTGCTGCCTTCACAGGTGCATCAGCAAGGATCTGGATCAGAAGTGGAGCAGCTGGGACTTGGACCAGCACCCATACGATGCCTTGATGTGTTATGCTGGCCCCCAAGTGACAACTTATTCACTGTGCCAAATGCCTGACTCTAGTTTGTAGTTTTTATTAATGTAGAGGAGCATAAATTAAGCATCTTAGTAATGATTTATGTGGAATTCATTCCCATGTCCTGAGTAAAAAATCACAAATATTCTTGTGGAATACAGAGCTAGATTTAAAGATAATAGAACAAGATTGAGGATTGCCTCCTAAAAACAATTTGCAAAGAATTGTGTATTCCAGAGCAACTATCTGAATCTGGAGCCACAGTTCTCATCATTTGTTGTTCTGATGCACTCTCCCCCGCAGGATAGGCAGGTCCCAGGGATGTCCTGTTGGTTGACCCTTCCTGGATTTCTGATTGTCATAACTGTCACCTGGGACGTGTCACAGGTCATAGTTCAGCACGGCCAGTCGTTAACTTCCTCCTTCTAAGACGTCCTCGAGTTGCTCTCTAGGACCTCCCTGTGCGTGTCTGGGTGAGAGCTGTGTGAGCCAGCAGCGCCTCATCACAGCAGATGAGCCCCACCCAGGACACTGGGCTTTTCGTTTGTCCAGCTCATTTCTGGTCTCCTCCTTAAACTGGCCCCTTGTCACATGGCATCGCGTGTCAGCTAAAAAGGCCTCTCCGGAGTGTATAGAGAACTCTTACAAGTCATCAATAAAAAGACAAACCACTCAGTTAAAGAGTGGGCAAAGGTCTTAATGGACATCTCCAAACAAGATAAACAAATTAATGGGCAAGGTGTCTCTCCCTCTCTCCTTTCAAGAGGCACCCCACCTCCCGGCTGGCTCCTGGGAGGTGCTTTCCGCTTCCCTCTTGCCATGTTCTGCTGGTCACTTTGCAAATACAACTTCTCTGACTGCAAAACAAACAGACAAGAAAAAAAAAAAAGTAATGGGCAAGTAAGCCCATGAAAAGATAGCATCATTAGTCATTGGGAAAATGCAAATCTAAGCCACAGCACGATGCTTCTTTATACCAGTCGTATGAAAATAAATTAGAATATAGCAAGTGTTGATGAGTATGTGGAGAAATTAGAACCCCCCTACTTTAAAAAAATTTTTTTTTAATTTTATTTTTTATAATGATTACATGGTGGATCTGAGTGAGAAGGATTGAGGTTTAGGGAAAATTGGGTGGACGCATTGCTTTCAAATTTGCAATTTCTTGTTGTTTCTGGAACCCACCCCTACTTTGCAGGTGGGAGTGTCAAATGGTGCAGCAGCTGTGGGAGACGGTACAGCACCTCTTCAAAGCATGAAACGGATACCCTAGCCCCCAGTCTTCCAGCTCCTGGTTATATGTAGGGCACTGACAACATGTTCACCCAAAACTTGTATACAGATGTTCATAGCAAAACTTTTTTTTTTTTAAAAAAGGTGTTTCTCTTTTTCAAAGATTTCATATATTTAAAAAAATTTATTATTATTTTATGATATAGTTCCATTGGCCTTGGGGTTTCCCTTACCTTCACCCCATGTCCCCTCCCCTCACTGAGTTCCCTGTATTATTACTATAGTAAAGTTCTTCATAAACAGTCATATAATTCAGCATTGCAGGCATAGACAATGGTGGAGAGTCCTGCATCCTGTTGTCAAGATAGAGTTAACAGTTTCATTGGGAATCCATCTTTGATCTGGAAGTAGAAATACATACTGCATTGTATCCTAAAGATTCCATTTGTTTTTAAAGGCCGAGTTAGAGGAGAGACAGGGAGAGATGTTCCATCTGCTGATTTACTCCCCAGATGGCTGTAACAGCTGGAGCGGGCTACTCTGAAGCTCAGAGTATCTTCTAGGTCTCCCACAAGGGTGCAGGGGCCCAAGCATTTGGGCCGTCTTTTACTGCTTTCCCAGGCACATTAGCAGGGAGCTGGGTCAGAAATGGAGCACTCAGGATTCAAAATGACAGCTGTGTCGAATGTCAGTGCCACAGACAGCCTGGTGCATTGTGACACCAACCCCTATGGCAACACTATTCACAGTATTCAGCAGATAGAAACAACCCAAATGTTCATGAATTGATGAATGAATAAACTGTGGTAGATCCTTACAATGGCGTATTGTTAAGCCATAAAAATGAAATGCTGGTTCATGTACTACCAAGTGGGTGAACCTTGAACACAATACATCAAGTGCAAGAAATCAAACACGAAAGGCCACAGTCACGTCATTCCATCCACATGTGATGTCCAAGACAGGCAGGTCCACAGAGGGAGCACGGATAAGTGTTTGCCCAAGAGTGGGAGAGTGGGCGGGAACTACATAATGAGGAATCAGATAGATGTGATAGCTGCCTAACAGTGTGACTATACTAATAGCTACACTAAATGGCCTACTTTAAAACAGAACTTTGAACTTTCTGTATGTCATTCTTCCCTCCTCCATACATAAAAAAGTGGTGGGTCATGCATGTAGTTGTGATGCTTGAGGCATGAAAGAAGGTGTTTGGTAGGTGGGGGTCTGGTCCTCAGACACGGCTGGCAGTGAGGGGTAGGGGAGCCTTGACCTGCTCACAGAGGCTCCCCTTTGCTTGCCATGTGTCTTTCACTGGAGCAGCCTGCGTCGTTGGAAGTCCTAGTCCCTCCCGAGCATGCGCTGCTGTTCTCAGGAGGGAGAGACAGTGGATGTGAGCTTGTGGCAAGGGGTTCTTTGGAAGACTCCTCCCCCACCTGCCAATATTACGCTCTCCACTGCTCCTGGCCACGAGCCATTCTTTTGTCCTCAATGGGTGGAGGCAGGGGTGGGCCTCCTTCCTGTAGTAGCCCTTGCCCTGCCCATGCCCTAGGTGGGAGAGGAGCGAGCCAGGAGCTCAATTCTGCTTTGTAATCACAATGCCACAGGTTTCCGGGGTTTGTGGGACCTGTACAGCCCTAGATGGCAGCGAGTTGGGACCCCTAGACCTTCAGAGAGTGCTGTTAGGGGTGCAGTGGAGAAGGCCTCATCCTTTGGCCAAAGACAACCTTGACTTTGCTGTGCCTGCTGAGCTAGCTGCCATCTCTTCTGCCCGTCCCGAAAAACATATGTCCTCCAGGGAAGGAATGTGTTTGGAACACTGTGCCCAATAGAAAACATGGTTAACTGTGACAGCTGTATGCCTCAATTCACCTTTGAGATCACATTTATAGACCCATTTATTTTATTTACATGGATAGAATCAAGCGGTTCAATTTAACCCCCTCCTGTTTCCTTTCTGCAGCTCTTCTACACTGCAGTCCTGGTGCTCTGCTATGTGGTTTATTTCACAAAGTTACTGGGTTCTCCGGGATCCTCCAAGCCGCAGGCTCTTCCTGTCTCCAGAATAACGGATCTGCTGCCCAGCCTTACAAGAACGAGAGTAAGTGATGCAACTTGTCTCATGTTTAATAACACGTGCTGAGAGAAAGGAACTGGAACCAGCAGGTCGTTACGACAGTAACGGTGGCTGTCTGGCTTTTATAGCACTCTTTACCATGCGCCATACTCACTGGAAGTCGGCACTATTCCCATGTTGGACTGGGCAGTTGCTGCAGGGACTGTCCCGTGCATGGAGGAGAGGGCAGGATCAACATCCCTGATCCCTACCTGCCAAATGCCCGTGGTAGCCATTGCCCAGCAGACACCCAGAAGCACCCCCAGACACTGCCAAGCATGTCCCTGAGAGTCAAATTGGTTTAGAGTAAGGGTGGCTTCTTCTTGCCTGGAGCTTTGGCCACCTGCGCAGGGTGCCAGGCTCTCCTTGCCTTCATCAGGGCTTGCAGCGACCTCAGAGAGGCCAACACTGCCATTGTGTCTGCAGGTGTGGGTGAGGGTGAGCTCAGATGCCAGCAGAGCACAGGCTCTGACTGCTGCACTGCTCTCCCTTCTGCTGTGTGTGCTGACTGTTGATCTCTAGCACAGGCAGCTGAGAGTCTAAAGAAACAGGAGTGGTCCCTCCATAGTTTTCTCCATCTAGCTGTCGGCCTGCATTCCAGACAATCCACTCTGCCCTGCAGCCAGGAGGGCTCTTGATGCTGACATGGGGGAGTGGGGAAGCACTTGCTTTCTCCTTGGTTCTCTGCGTCTGCCCACGTGGCTCTTGTGGGGTCCCTGCTGGCATGCATGGTGCTGGAGTTGCACATGTTGCCTCAGCTCAGGGCCTTTGCCATCTGCTCCCTTCTGAGTGTCTTTTCATGCCCTCTTCCTTGTCATTTGCAGGATGTGGTACACTTGGTTTTGCTAAGGAATGCACTGGACTTACCCTTATTTCTCTTTGGAGCCTGCTTGAGAGCGATAAAATATGTGGGACTTCAGTCCTGGAATGTAGAGACGCCTGAGCTTTGCAGAGATTTGCTCTGACTGCCGGGACCGAAGCCCTGTCCCTACTACTGCCGCTGCCAGGCCTGAGGCTCTGTGGGCCTCACACACACAGGGAAGGTGACTGGTGGATAGGGAGGCAACAGGGATGGAGCTGAAGCCTCCAGTGCTGTTTACAGGGCTCAGGGCCTCCTTCCCTCAAGTGAGATTGTTGCGTTCCGCTGCGAGAGCATGCTTGGGCCAGGCCCTGCTCCTGTCACTCTCCGCGGGTCCCTGCCCTCTGTCCTCCTGGTAGCTATTAGGTGAGAACTGTGAGGTTCAGAGGAGTTACATGTGGAAACCAAACTCACCCAGCTCATGGTGGATCCATTTCCCTCTAAACTTCATTTCTGTCCTTCTTCCAGAAGAAATTGGCTTATGGCCCTTGGTAGTTATTGATTTATTCAAAGATTGGGAAGTTTCAGGTGGAACAATTCATTATTCAAGTTGATTATTTAAAAAGCGAGAGAGGAAGTGAGGCAAATCTGAATGCAGTGTGTGCCTTGGCAGCATGCCCAAATCGAGCCCCAAAGCAGCTTCCTGCCCTGGGGCTCCTTCGTTCAAAACCAGTCTGACAAGGACATTCAGAATCCATCCACCCAAATTATGTAATTCCCCTTCCTGTTCTTATACAATTCCATGTTCTTTAAATACATTTATCAAGCCTTATGATAAATGAATGATTCCTCAAATAATGGCTGCCCTTATGGGCTGGCTTTTTTTTTTTTTATATACTTCTAAGTGATTTGAGAAGTCTGGTAATGTTTAAGTAAAATTGAGATGTTTAAAGCTGTAAGCTTGTATTAAGCTTTATCAAACAATCGGCACGGTGCCAGGTGCTCTCAGTGAAGTCCCCTGCTCCAGCACCTGCGCTGTGATGGGGGCACAGGGTGGGTAATTGGCTCGCAGCACAGCCTGTGTGTCGGCAGCTGTCAAGGCAGAAGCATGGGGGACGGACAGATGACTGACGTGTAGGAGCATCAAGGCAGGCTTCGTGGAGGAAGCTGCTTTTGAGTTGGTTCTGGACACATGGGTGAGCAGAGGTGAAATACACATGGTGGTAGCTGCGGGCAAGAAGAAAGTGACTGTTGAGATTGGGAAAGCTGGCGTGATTGGGGGGTTGTGTTGGCTTTACAGTTGGGAAGGAAGAACCAACAGGAGGTAAATGGAGGCTGAGATGGGAGGTGAGCCTGGCAGGCGATGGCGGACTCCCTGCCACGGAGTTCAGCCTTAACTAATGGGGGCAGAAAGTCCTTGGAAAGGTTGTGGATTAGTGCTAGAGGTGAAGGGCTGTGCCTTGTTTGCTCTGACCATATCTTCCCACCAGCGCTGTGATGCAGGACCTCTCATCCCATTTAACAGATGGGAAAACCAAGGTTTGGCAGAGCTAAGTGTCCTGCTCACGGTCTAGTAAGTCAAGGATCTCCCTTTGAGTCCGGCCTAGTGTGAGAAGGTAGGCTGAAGAAAAAGTTGAAAGCAGAATAGCTCCATGAGCAGTGGTGGCACAGTGAGGACAGTGGGAGGGTGGGCAGGGATGGGAGACCGGGCACAGCTGGAGCATGTGGGAGAGAACAAGCCAGTGTTGTGTGTGGTGGTGGAGGTGACAAGATCGGGGGACAGGACTGTGGCCCCGGCTCCGCTGTGTGGGGGGTTAGGCTGCAGCTGACTGGGGCTACCTGGGAAGTGGAAGAGTGACTCAGACTGAAATGTAGTGGCCACACACCTTCCCTGGGGCCACCTGTTGCTGTCCCAGCTGCAGCTGCTCCATGTGAGGCTGTGGGATGCCTGGTGGGGCGGCGGCTTGGAGATTCCTGGCTGTTCAGCCAGCACAGCAGCAACTCTGTGGCCCATGCCGGGTGATGGATCTGTGCGGAACATGGCTCTGAGCCAGGTGGTGAACCTCCACAGAACCTGCTTCCTTTGGGAGTCCCCATCTCTGCCTGGACTTCCTGCTCTGTGCCCAGAGATGGTGAGCAGGGTGGCCGTCCCCTCTGAGCCACATACCATTGAAATGGAAGCCTTGTGGGAGGGCAGAACCTCCGGGAAGAGCTTGCCTAGTGTCCACGGTGCCCAAGCAGTGATTCCATTCTCCCCCTGGGGATGATGTACCAAGCTCAGTATCTTCCCCAGCCTGCTTCCTCCCTACCAGGGCTTCACTCCAGACAGCTGCACTTTGGAAAGAGTGCAAGTGCTCCTGGGCTCCTGGGTTCCTAAGGGCCCCGGTGGCAGGGAGTCTGGGTGAGGTGCTGTTACATCTTCCTGAAGCTGACAGTGCCCTCTAGTGGTGATGGCTGGTACTCTCTGCTGTGGTGTCAGCTCTGTATGGTCAGGGTGTAGTGTGGGCCAGGAGAAGAGGTCTCCACCCAAGCTATTGAACAACTCCATACAGGTCTGTGTCCACTTTGAGTGACAATTTTTCCCCCAGATTTCTTTATTGGATGCTTCTTGGTGCTTAGCATTAACTGGGGAATTAGGTGGGAGAGGAAATTCACACTGAGGTTTAGGGATCAGAACGAGTTAGCCTGGCCTGCAGCACTGTGTTCTCAGGCCGGAAATGCTTGGAATCTTGTGTTTGTTTTGTTTTCTCTTCCAGGCTTCTGTGAACTGGAAAGAGGCAAAACTGACTTGGAGCTTTTTCAAACAGTCCTTCTTGAAACAGATCTTGACGGAAGGTAGGTGAGACACTCCCCTGACAGCCAGGAGACCTCGACAGAAGCCAGGGTTCTCACAGGACTGCCATTACCTGGATCCCTGCCACCTGCCTACGGCTGGACACAAGGACCCAGAAATGGAGGTTTTGTTACTTAGTATTGTTGATTTTTTTTTCTTTAAGATTTCTTTCTTTTTATTGCAAAGTCAGATATACAGAGATGAAGATCTTCCGTCCGATGATTCACTCCCCAACTGACTGCAACAGCCGGTGCTATGCCGATCCAAAGCCAGGAGCCCGGAACTTCTTTCCGGGTCTCCCACACAGGTGCAGGGTCCTAAAGCATTGGGCTGTCCTCCATTGCTTTCCCAGACCACAAGCAGGGAGCTGGATGGGAAGTGGAGCTGCCAGGATTAGAACCGGCGCCCGTATGGGATCCCGGGCGTGCAAGGCGAGGACTTTAGCTGCTAGGCCACTGTACTGGGCCCATGTTTTTTTTTTTTTTTTAAAGATTTATTTTTATTATTTTTTCATTGGAAAGGCGGATATACAGAGAGGAGAGACAGAGAGGAAGATCTTCCGTCCGATGATTCACTCCCCAAGTGAGCACAATGGGCCGATACTATGCCGATCCGAAGCCAGGAGCCTCTTCCGGGTCTCCCACGCGGGTGCAGGTTCCCAAAGCTTTGGGCCGTCCTCGACTGCTTTCCCGGGCCACAGGCAGGGAGCTGGAAGGGAAGCGGGGCTGCCGGGATTAGAACCGGCGCCCATATGGGATCCCAGGCATGCAAGGCGAGGACCTTTAACCACTTGCGCCACCGCGCCGGGCCCCCATGGTTTGTTTTTAAATAAGGAGAGCGAAAGCAGCATTTCTTTAGTTTTATGCTTTCAGTAAATGGAGTCTGCAAGAAAGAGATTTTATTTTTGTTTTTAAAGATTTGTTTATTTTTGTTGGAAAGGCAGGTTTACAGAGAAACCCTCAGGAAACGCTTTTCCACCTCAAGAAGTGCTTCCTGTTGAGTCTGTGCTTATGGTGATGGACAGTTCAACTCACAGATTATTTATATTCAGATTATCTAACCTTCCTTAAAACGTGGGACAATCATTTTCACTGTCAGTATTTTAGTAAACTCCCTGTACTACTACTCTATTTCTTACGCTGATTTTTAAATTATTTATATATATATATATATACAAAAAGCAGATTAACAGAGAAAAGGAGAGACAGAAAGAGGATCTTCCATCCACTGGTTTACTCTCCAAATGGCCAAACCACCAGAGCTGAGCTGATCCCAAGTTAGGAGTCAAGAGCTCCTCCATGTCTGTCATTTGGGTGCAGGGTCCCAAGTTCTTGAGCCGTCCTCTACTGCCTCCCCAGGCTGTAAGCATAGAGCTTGATTGGAAGTGAAGCAGCCAGCACGTGTACCTATGACCAAATGGAATGCCAGCCAGCAGGCAGAGGGTTAGTCAGATGTGCCACCATGCTGAGCCTTTCCCCTCCACCCCTCATTATCATTTTGAGATTATTTGAAATTACTGGTAGGATAGGAATCGCATCTTTAACTGACTATCTAGTTTTTTTTTCCTTTGAGAGTATTTGTCAAAGGGAAAATTTGTGTTCTTTTGTTTGTTTTGTGTTTTGTCCAACTGTAAGACTTATTTATTTATTTTTATTGGAAAGTCAGATTAACAGAGGAGAGACAGAAAGCTCTTCCATCCGTTGCCATTCGCTGATTCACTCCCCAAGTAGCCACAATGGCTGGAGCTGAGCTTATCCAAAGCCGGGAGCCAGGAGCTGCTTCTGGGTCTCCTACACGGATGCAGGGTCTCAAGGCTTTGGGCTATGCTCTGCTGCTTTTCCAGGTTACAAACAGGGAGCTGTATGCTAAGTGGATCATCTCTGGGGCATGAACTGGTGCCCATATGGGATCCTGCAAGTTACATGGCGAGAATTTAGCCGTTGAGCCATCACGTTGGGCCCAATGGGAAAATTTGATAGGTGATGAAATGAGAGATTAACTGTTTATTGGAAATGCTAATTATTTTATTTTTCCGTTTATAGGTGAGAGATATGTGATGACATTTTTGAATGTATTAAATTTTGGCGATCAGGGTAAGATGTTTTAGTCATAAGTGGATACCATTAATAGATGGTTCCTATTACTTTTTTTCTGTAGCTTAAAATGTTTTATGACTAAGAAACTTGTAAATGAATATTATAATAATAAATGGATCCTGATGCAAATTACAGGGTGCTTTTAAAAATATATACAGGGTGCTGCCCAGGCCTGTTACAGGTCTATGTTCTTAATCTTTATTCTGGGTTGTTGCCCACACAGAGGTAAGAATTCACAGCAGGAGCAGGTTTACTTAAAGGCAGGTGAGCCTGCATTGATGCCTGAGTGGGGCCTCCATATAGAGGGATCTCCAGCACAAGTGAGACAGAGTTGCCTGGAACGGAGGAGGAGGCCCAAGAAGCTCCCTGCATTTGCTCCAGAGCACAGGAAGGGCTCTTCCCACATTGTCAGTCTCTTTCATGACAGACTTGGTGCCCCAATTGAATTACCAACACGGTGGAGTCTGGGTGGAGTGTAGTATGCATAAGGGCTTCTGAGATTTTCAGGAATTTAACTTCTGTGTGACCATGATGACCCCTCCTTCCTGTTGCCATGTGCAGCTTGACAAGGAAGGAGCTGGAGTTACAGTCCAGGCAGAAATCCCAGCTCACCCATCCCTGTCCAATCCCCTGCCTGACTTCCCCTTCTTCCCATCATCTCTAATGAGATCTGGATGGCACGTTTTCATTGAGACCCCCTGCCCTCTGCCTTGTTGCTGCAGTCTAGTCCCTGAGGGGTGGGGAGTCCATGGAGAGGAGAAAAGGGCAGTTACTACCACTGTCACTAGGGTCGCCTGTGTGTGTGTGTGTGTGTGTGTGTGTTGGGGGGGCTACATAGGCATCTCTCCATTATTTTTTATATTTATTTTTAGTGTAATCTCAACAGAAATATAAATAGAAAAAAATTTGCATTAATGATTTTAACTTTAAAATGGTGGTAATAGGAGCATTTTGTATCTTGACTGTGTTATCAGTAACTCAGTAATGATATTGTACCATAGTGTTGTAAGATCTGACTATTCAGCAAAACTGGGTAGAATGCGTGGAATCTCTCTATTATTATTTCATAAAGCTATACATGAATTTGTAGTAAAGACTTCAGGAAAGTTTACTTATAAAACATTTGGATAATAATTTGATGGTGCCATAAAAATTTAAATAGAAGCACAAGCACATATATGATTGTTGTTTGTCTTTTTGCTTTGCAGGTGTCTATGATATAGTGAATAATCTTGGCTCCCTTGTGGCCAGATTAATTTTCCAGCCAATAGAGGAGAGTTTTTATATATTCTTTGCTAAGGTGCTGGAGCGAGAAAAGGATGCTGCTCGTCAGAAACAGGTAGTCTTAGTTCATGTATCACCATTCCTCATCAGAATTCTCCCTCTCAAGGCGGACAACTCTTAGTCTGCTAAGGTTCGTTTTTCTATCACATTCACAATGATGGTAGAACCCAGAGCTCGTTTCTTTCATCTTCCTCCCATCTGTGGCTGCCTCTTTTATCTTACCCCTTTGTCTTTATGACCTTACTCTTCAAAATATTTTACTTATTTATTTGTTTGAAAGGCAGAATTACAGAGAGATAGAGAGCAGAGAAATCTCCCATCTGCTGGTTCATTCCCCAAATAGCTACAGTGGCTGGAGCTGATCTGAATGTAGGAGCCAGGAGTTTCTGAATCTCCCACATGGATACAGGGGCCCGACACCTGGGTCATCCTCTGCTGCTTTCCCAGGTCATTTTTAGCAGGGAGCTAGATCAAAAGTGGAGCAGCTGGGGCTCAAACCAGCTCCCAAATGGGATGCTTCATCACAGGAGGTGGCTTTACCTGTTATGCTTCTGTGTTGGCCTGTGGGACTCAACTTCTTCAGCCATCACTGGTGTCCCCTAGGATGCATGTTTAGCAGGAAGCTACAATCAGGAGCCAGGATTAGAAATGGAGCCCAGATACTGTGATATGGGATGCAGGTGTCCCAGCTACCCAGCTAGCATCTCAATGAGTAGGCCAAACTCCTCTTCACTCGGCCTGGGAATAAAGTTGCTTTTCTCATCCTCCGATGCTCAAGAATAAAAGGTCATTAAGCCCGAAGGAAGGCTAGCCTAGAGCATGGGGAAGGAAGAATGGCATTGGGTTTCACTCCCCACACCGGTTGTTTAACCTTCCTGCAGACATGACATTCCCTGCGCTCCAGCAGGGTGACTGACCTTGTGGTTGATCAGTGCTCAACTCTGGCTCCTGTCTCCAGCTTCCTGCTGCTGATCTGAAAGGCGATGGTGATGGCTCAAGACATTGCGCCTGCTACCTCTGTGGGAGACCTGGATTGAGTTCCTGGCTCCTGACCCTGGCCTGGCTACTTTTTCTTGCTCTCTGCAATTTTCTTTTAAAAAGGAAAAATGTTTTGTTGTTTTTACAAGAATAAATATAAAGGCCAACACAATGGCTCAGCTGGCTAATCTTCCACCTCTATGAGCCAGCAACCTATATGGATACTGGTCTGTGTCCTGGCTGTTCCAATTCCCCTCCAGCTCTCAGCTTGTGGCCTGAGAAAGCAGCAGAGGACGGCCCAAAGCCTTGGAATGCTGCACCTTCATGGGAGACCCAGATAAGGCTCCTGGCTCCTGGCTTCAGGTCTGCTCAGCTCCACCTGTTGCAGCCATTTGGGGAATGAACCAGATGGATGATTTTTCTCTCTGTCTGTAGATCTACCTTTCTAATGAAAATAAATAAATCTTTAAAAAAAATAAATTTGAGGAGGCAAAATGAGAATTGCTAAGTAATGTTTAAAATAATTTATCCTAAATGGATTGAAAGCTAACCCCCTCCCTCACCTCCTAAGGAGCTGCATTATCTTCTTTCCTGCAATTATTAGTTGTTATTGAATCAAACACAGGGTTTGGAAGAGTGCTGATGCCCCAGTGCAGCTGGAAGCATGGGGCAGTGGCTGGAGGAAGGCCAGATGTGAAAGTTTCCCAGCCTGTGATTCATCCAGCTTCCTTCCTTCCCCCACCCCAGGAGGATATCGCTGTGGCCGCTGCAGTCTTGGAGTCGCTGCTCAAGCTGGCTCTGCTGACCGGCCTGACCATCACAGTTTTTGGCTTTGCCTATTCTCAGCTGGCTCTGGACATCTACGGAGGCAGCATGCTCAGCTCAGGATCCGGTGCGTGTGAGACTTTTGTCGGGCTTTGTTCTAATATCTGAGCAGAAATGGGAGAGTAATGAACTTCCAGAACTTGGGCGTGCACACCTGACATCTGTGTCAGTGCTGGGAAGGTTGTGTGGTAGCTGGGGCTGTTCCTCCTGCTTGGAGTTCAGATGCATGAGCAGGGTGTGGTCTGGGGCTTTGGCGCCCAGCAGCAGGTTCCCTAGTCCCACTTGGAGCAGTCGCTGCTGGGTGTCCTTCCTGGTGGAGTGTGTGAGAGTCCTGGAGGATGGCCCAGAGCCATTGGCAGTGAATGAAACTGACCTCAGCAAAGAGAGAGGTCTGTTTAATCCAGGGACCCATGGTTCTCAGAAGAGAAAAAGAGACTCACTTTGCTGTAGCAGATGCCCAGGCTGCTGAGACTGACTGTGCTTGCTAGGCCTTGGGAGGCTTCCCCTGCTTCAACATCTGACAGGCTGAAGGCTGGCAGTTCATTTCCAGTGTTTGATGAAGGTTTTCATTTTTGTTTTTCAGTCTTGCTTTATTTATTTATTTATTTATTTATTTATTTTAAAGATTTATTTTATTTTTATCAGAAAGGCGGATATACAGAGAGGAGAGACAGAGAGGAAGATCTTCCGTCCGATGATTCACTCCCCAAGTGAGCACAACGGCTGATGCTATGCCGATCTGAAGCCAGGAGCCTCTTCCGGGCCTCCCGCGCGGGTGCAGGGTCCCAAGGCTTTGGGCCGTCCTCGACTGCTTTCCCAGGCCACAGGCAGGGACCTGGATGGGAAGTGGAGCCGCTCGGATTAGAACGGGCGCCCATATGGGATCCTGGGCATGCAAGGCGAGGACCTTAACCACTGTGCTATCGCGTCGGGCCCGAGTCTTGCTTTATTTATATGTAAGGCAAAGTGACAGAGAAACAGGGAAAGATAGAGATCTTCCATATGTTGATTTACTTCTCATATGGCTACAACAGCCAGGTGTGGGCCAGGCTGAAATCAGGAGCTAGAAACTCCATTCTGGTCTCCTGTGCAGTTGTCAGGGGCCAAAGCACTTCAGGCCTCCTTTGCTGCCTCCCAGCTGGCTTAGCAGGAACCTGGATCAGAAGTAGAGCAGCCAATACTCAAACTGGCACTCCAGTATGGAATGCTGGCATCACAGGAGGCAGCTTACCACACTGTGCCACATCACTGGCACCCACAGAGATGATTTTAATTCCTCATGAGAGAGAAAAAGAGAGAGAGAGAGATTGTTCATCTCCTGGTTTGTCCCCAAGATAGCCACACAGCCTGCACTGGGCCAGAATGAAACCAGGAGTCCAGAGCTTCTTCTGGTCTTCCATACGGATATAGGGGTTGCAAGGACTTGGATCATCTTCCACTACTTTCCCAGGCACATTAGCAGGAAGCTGGATTGAAAGTAGAGCATCCAGGACTTGCACTGCCACCCATATGAAATACCAGGATCACAGGTGGTGGCTTTATCTGCCCCCACAACTCTAACCCTGTGTTTTTAACTTTAAAAACTTACATATTTTTATGAAAGGCTATGTGTCAGATGAGAGAGAGAAAGAGAGAGAATGATGGGGGGAGGGAGAGAAGGAGAGAGAGATGTTCCAACTGCTGATTTCATTTCCCAAATGGCTACAACAGCCAGACTTGAGTCAGACTGAAACCAGCATCCAGGAGCCCCATCCAGCTCTACCACACGAGTGGCAGGGACCCAAGAACTCGGGACATCACAGCTTCCTTGCCAGGTGCAAGAACAGGGCGTGGATTGGAAACAGTACCTGCCACAGGGGCCAGCGCTTCAGCGTGGAATATCAGTATCACAAGCCATGACTTGACCTGCTGTGCTACCTGCCTGCCTCTACCAGTGGAAACATGCCAGGCTGCCCCTCTCACTGTAGCGCCTCTGAGTGCTGCCTGCGGTTTTGCCTTTGTGTATTATTCTCTTTCCATGCTAAGAAGCAGTCGCTGTGCAAGGGCCTGGCGCTCAGTGGCTAAATCCTTGCCTGGCATGCACCAGGATCCCAGATGAACACCGGTTCGTGTCTCAGCAGCTACACTTCCCATTCAACTCCCTGCTTGTGGCCTGGGAAAGCAGTCGAGGATGGCCCAAAGTCTTGGGACCCTGCACCCGCATGGGAAACTTGGAAGAAACTCCTGGCTCCTGGACTCGGATTAGTGCAGCTCCAGCTGCTACGACCACTTAGGGAATGAACTAGCAAATGGAAGATCTTTCTCTTCCTCTCTCTGTAAATCTGCCCATCCGATAAAAATAAAGAAATTTTAAAAAGAAAGAAAGAGGGGGAAAGAAAGGAAGAGAGGAGAGGGGTAGAGAGAAACAGTCACTGTGAGCTGCCCACCACGGGCTGATCGTGTCCTCTGTTGCTCATCAGTCTGGCTGCTGTGTGTGGAGGAGATGGCAGCGTTGTACAGGTGCTTCTGTGAGCACGGGCTTCATTGCTGCTGGCTGCGTGTGTAGGATTGGAATTGCTGAGATGTTGGTTGGCTCTGTGTTTATTTCACTCAGCCATCTCAGCCATGGCCCCCTTCAGAGAGATGGATGGTCTTATTTGCCAGGCTCCTATTCTCTCGTTAGGAAATGTTCCCACAGTCGCTTGTTAGCTGTACAACAGCATGCTTTCGTTTTAGGACAGAATGCCATTGTAGGATCTGATAGTTGCTGCAGAGTTGTGGCTCTGTTGTGTCCATAGTTTCCTGCTGGTCCTGGGCAGTAGGCTTCTCCTGAAGGTCTTTGTTGTTGTTTAGGTTTGTTTGTTGGTTTTGTTTCAGGATCTGTTTCACTGAAATTCCCTTGACATGCAGGGTACCAGTATGTGTTTGTGCTTAAGCCAGCAGTCCCTTCATACTGATTAAAAAGTGAGCACATTTGCCTGAAAGCCAGATAAGTCTTCAGTTGTTCAATAATAAAGCCATAGACTCATTCATAATTGTCCTTTTATTTGTGACTGATTGTGTTAGCCAGTGTCCTGGAATACTGGGAATCCTTCCAGACAATTGGTTACATGGACTTGAGAGCCTGCAGTCTGCCCACCAATAGCATCACCACGTCTCATGACCCAGGTCTTGGATTTCCCGAGCACAGAGCCAAGCCAAACGTGCATGTGGGCCTCCTGCACGTGGGCTCGAGAGTTTCTGTGGGTTGTTTCCTTGCAGGTCCTGTTCTGCTGCGCTGCTATTGCGTCTACGTTCTCCTGCTCGCCATCAATGGAGTGACCGAGTGCTTCACATTTGCAGCTATGAGCAAAGAGGAGGTAGACAGGTGGGTACCCTAGAAGGTGCACCCCTCACCACGTCCTTTACCCTAGAGGTGGTGATTCATTGGTCTTCCTTCTTCTGGTTGTGAGTGTGCACCTGCAGGGTGCTCTCTCAGAGGGTGCACTTAAACCACAGGTGTGGTGCAGCCCTGGGTCTCTGTCACAGCAACACAAATTAGTCCCCTCCCCAATCCCTGGCCTGGTAGGGCTGGGAGGCAGCAACTGCTCTGTGCTTCCCTTGCTAGAGGGAAAAGTATCAGCCCACAAGGGCTGTGTCCTTCAGGTTTGCTGGGCCAGGCACAGGACAGAGCAGAAGTCCAGAAGGTAGCAAGGTCATCTCTCCAGGCATCTGCAGAGGAAGAGGCTGAGGAGAAGGAGAAAGCCTGACAGGGAAAAGAGGGGAGAGTGTGAGTGTGGCGCCTAGGGCACTGGCCCTCGTTATCCTGTTGCCCCAGGGGAGTCCTTATGCTGCCACTGTAACCCTGATTGTTCCTGCAGGCCTTCAGAGGCCTGGGCTTGGGGACAGGATGGTGAAGGGCAGCTCAGGGTGTGCAGTAGCCCCTCTTTGTGCCCCATTCTGCGCTGGCTTATGTGGAAGCTTCTGTTTGCCACACACTGGTTAAGGGCTAGCGTCTGGACCACATATCCAGCCCATATTCTCTTGGGTCCCTGGTCCTGGTTCCCTCTCACAAGCAGATCTAGGACTTTAAGAGACTTGAGCCAAACAATCTGTCAACACAGAAATGGCTCTGATTCGAAAACTGTGGGTGAGAACCTGGCCTTGGCCGGCTTTCACTGTAACAGTTACAACCAGCTCTGGTGACCTGGTGCACAGTGAGATGGCACACCCAGAGTGAGGCTTCCCTGAACAGGAGGCACCTGCTAAGGCCCATGACCCACTGGTGCTTCTTTGATGGAATGCCATGTCGTGACCTACTGATTTCTCAGTCCTCTGGCGGGTCTCAGCACATGGTTGTAGAGTATAAGCAGTGGTCTAGACATGGTTTTCCTCTCAGCTAGTCAAGTTTGTAGCTGTAGAACTGCTTGGAGTCCATCCTTGGCCTCAGGAGTGGAAAGATCTGCTTAAATTTAACCTTGAAAATGCAATGCTTTAATTAGAAAAGTGCTTCTAGCATTGAATAATTTAAAAATATACCTTACAATATATTAGGTAATGTGTGGGCATCTGGTGCAGCAGTTAAATTGCTCCTGGGATGTCTGCATTCCACATTGGAGGGCCTGATTCCTGTCCAGGCTGCACTTCCACTTCCAGCTTCCTGCTAACACATCCCCTGGGAGGCAGCAGGTGATGGCTCAACTGCTTGGGTCCCTGCCACCTGTGGGGGAGACCTGCAGTAGTTTCCAGGCTACTGGCTTCGGCCTGCTCCAGCACTGGTTGTGTGTGTGTGCTTAGGGAGTGAATCAAAAGATAAAAGATTCTTTATGACTTTCAAATAAAAAAAACTTTAAAAAATGAGAACATAATAAGTGTGGTGTTGTGGTACAGTAGAACAGGCTGCACTGAGAGTGGGGGCTTCTGAAGGGACAGTAGAGCGCAGGAAGTGGCAGCATGAATCACGTTCTGTGTGTGACCATAACTGTGTGTGCCACCTGTCACACTGCTGGCAGTGCAGGAAGTCTTTATCTCCGTGTCACACAGATATAGTAGTGCCCTGAGCCACAGGGTTTAGAGGGCAAGGCAGCACCCCTGTGCAAAAGGGTCTGATGGGCCGCTGCTGTGACCCTAACCCACTGTTAACCAAGCGCCAGTGTCACACACGGTCCACACCGTGTGCGCCCTCACACGTGTCAACAGCTTGAGCTTCCCATTCTCCTCCCTTCTGCTCAGATGTGGGACAGAGAGGAGTGACCTTCTGTGCTGTCCAGGTAGCGTGTGAGGTCAGGAGAGCCTGGAGTCCGGGGAGCACGGAGTCTTTCCCTTGTATTAATGTTTAGAATCGTTTATAACTTCCCAAATGGCCACACTGACAAGAGCTGGACTGGTACAAAGCTGGGAGCCAGGAGCTTCCTCTGGGTCTCCCACGTGAGTGCAAGGAGCTGAGGACTTGGGCCATCCTCTACTGCTTTCCCAGGTCATTAGCAGGAAGCTGGATTGGAAATGAATCAGTTGTGACTTGAACAGGTATCCCATATGGGATGCTGTCGCACAGGCAAGAGATTAGCGTGCTATACCACTGTACCAGCCCCCATGTTCTCTTTTAAATGTCATGGTGTTATGGTGGGACGAGGTGCCCACTGCCCTGCTCTGCTTGCCTCCCTGTCTCCAGGTACAATTTCACCATGCTGGCCCTGTCCTGCTCGTTCCTGGTTCTGTCCTACCTCCTGATCCGTTGGTGTGGCAGCGTGGGCTTCATCTTGGCTAACTGCTTCAACATGGGCATTCGTATCACACACAGCCTTGGCTTCATCCACTGCTACTACCGCGGGAGCGCGTACCGGCCCCTGGCTGGCCTGCGTCTGTCGCCACTCCTCCTTGGGGCCTTTGCCTTCAGTGGGGGGATCACTAGTGTGTCAGAGGTAAGATTCCCTGCAGCCCTCACCCCACTTCCTCCTGGGGACTGATTGCTGTACCCCCCTCGTAGAGAGAGGGGTCTCCTCTCTGCTCTGTCTGAACCACCTGGGTGAGTGTCTCCTCAGGTCCCCTTCCCAATCTCCAGGGAGAAAGCACTGGAAGATGCACCATGTGGCTATCCCGCCTTCTGTCTAACCCAGGAGCTGGGACAACCTGGCCAGTGACAGTGGCTTCTCTCCCCAGATGTTCCTGTGCTGCGAGCAGGGCTGGCCAGCCAGACTGGCGCATGTGGCTGTGGGGGCCTTCTGCTTGGCTGTGACGCTCAGGACAGCGTTCCTCACAGAGACCAGGCTGATCCACTTTCTTAGGACTCAGTTGGGAGCATCCAGACTCGCTAACAAATTGACTTGACCCCACCACCACCACTGCCAGGATGCCTGGTCACCTGTGGCAGCAGTGCCAGCTGCGGGGCGGGTCTGCAGGCAGAACCTGTCTGGTGGTCACCAGTCCTGCAGTGCGTGGGTCTGCAGGGGAGTGAGAGTTGCCCGGATCCTCAGCAAGACATCCACGAGCCGCCGGCAGCCACGTGGTCGCTTCAGATGGACACACGGGTGAGGAGTCCCCATGAAGCCCAGAGTCCTTTAAAATAGATGCTGTTGTTTCCACCAGCGTTTCTCTTTGGTGTACACTTGTGGATTTACTTTGGCCATGACAGCCTTCTGGAATGCAAGCTGCAAAGCCTTGCTTTCAGGATTGGGCGTCAGTAACCCTCTGGCTGTGGCAACCCTCACAGACATGCTCCACTTGTTCTGTGAAGCAGGAGCCACCTGTGGCTGCAGCTGGAGCTGGGTCCCCACAGCTGGAGCTGGGTCCCCACAGCTGGAGCTGGGTCCCCTCGCTCCTCACCCCCTGCCCCCAGTCAGTGCTCTAGTTCCAAGTCTTACTTGTTTTCATGTGAAAGGCAGAGAGACCTATCTTCCAGCCTGGCTCATTTTCCATATGGTCACAATGGCCAAGGCTAGGCTCCACTAATGCCAGGAGCTGCGACCTTCTTCCCAGTCTTCCACATGGATGCAGGGAATCAGACGCTTGAGCCATCTTCCACTGCTTTCCCAAGCACTTCTGCAGGGAGCTGGATTGGAAGTGGAGCAGCTAGGACATGAACCAGTCTCCATTATAGTTGCCAGAGTCTCAGCAGGAAGCTTAACCAGCACTGCCACAACACTAGTCTGACCTTTTAGAGGAGAAATGTCAACTAGTTAGGGTTAGGGTTAATGGGGAACTATTCAGATCACCACTTGCTGGAGTGGGGGAGAATTACTGGGCGTGGCCACATGTGCCCAGGCCAGCCCATGCCTTGTCTCGGGTGGGCCCTTAGGATTGTTGAGCTGTGAGCATGCTGGCCCCACACTCCAGCTCTGCCCACCTGAGAGCAGAACATGGAAGAACTCTCTCGTTCCGAGGGAGCTGCTTTGTCCCTTTCTCACAGGGCACTCAGGGAGCTGCAGCCAGGCAGATGTCCCTTGTCATCCTCGGAATGAAAACCGAGACTCAGCAGCACTCCCAGTCCGGCCGCGTCTGCTGAGCCGCTGTTTCCCACACAAGGGCAGCACAGCCTTGCTGAGCTCGGCAGCAGCACTCTGGGCCGGTGTTTTCTTTTTTCCCTGAGATGGGGACCCCTGCTGGATCCTGGTGTCCTTTGAGGCTGTGCACAGACTAGCCTTTGGGTGTCAACAGCTAACAGTGCTCTGGCCTGGGGGCCCCAGATCTTCTGTGTTCACATCCAGTGATGACAGCTCATGTCGTGTATTAAAACACTTGCGCCAGGCCTGGTGCAGTAGCCTAGTGGCTAAAGTCCTTGCCTTGCATGCCCAGGTTCCCATATGGGTCCCGATTCATATCCCCTCCAGCTCCACTTCCTTTCCAGCTCCCTGCTTGTGACCTGGGAAAGTAGTAAAGAATGGGCCAAAGCCTTGTGACCCTGCTGCCGGATGGGAGACTAGGAAGAAACTTCTGGCTCCTGGCTTCAGCTCAGCTCAGCTCAACTCAGCTCTGGCCTTTGTGGCTACTTGGGGAGTGAACCAGTGGAGGCATTTGGCAGTGGTTACGATACAACCCTGGGCACCCAGGATGCCTGGGTTCAAGTTCTGACTCTGCTGCTAGTCCAGCTTCCTGCCAGTACGCACACTGGGAGATGGTAGGTCGTGCTTTAAGAACCTCGACCCCTTGGCTGAGTTTTGGGTTCCTGGCTTCAGCCTGGCCCAGGCCTGGCTGTGGGGAGCATTTGAAGAGAAAACCAGTGGATGGAAATCTCACCTTCCCTCCCCACTTCCCTCCCTCACTGACTTTCAAATAAAATGAAAATAAATAAATGTTTTAAAGATGCATAAATTTAAACCCATTTGCCAGGAACCGCACTGAGGGAACAAGGACCAAGACCACCAGCTGACCAAGGTTGGTGAAGTCACCTATAAGGTGTTTCTGTCTGTTTCAAGGGAGAAGGCTCTGCCTTAACTCGGGCAGGGGAGGGAAGTGGAGGGCAGAGGAAGCAGCTGAACACAGGATGCTCTGAGCACTCACAGGCTTTCCTCAAAACATGGCCTCAGGTACGGTTTTGGAGGGCAGGGTCAGGCCTGCTGTCCATGCACAGGAAGACCAGCAGCCTGCGGCTTTCTTCCCATGGATGCGTGCTCAAAGCTCAGCTGGACCTAGCCGAGGCCCCTCGTGGTCCCTTAGAGCTGCATCTTTTGCCTCAAGGTGCTCCCGGTGCTGTGGGCCTGGCTGCCTCACTCCACTCAAGCATGTGAGTGGAGAGGAATCACTTTTGCCGTTAAGTACCACTTGGAATATGTGGAGGCCATTTCTCCATGGAGGCGACTCTGTAAGGCACATCCTATGACAGGGAGAAACCTTTCCTGATGGGCAGAACGACACTGCTGCCTTTCTGCTCTCCCACCGCACATGGGTGTTGATCACTTGAGTCCCTTGCGGTGCTGCTGATGCTCACGCAGCAGCGACCCCTGGTGGCCCTGCAGGTGCCATCGGCTCTGCCCTGCTGCTTACCATTTCACAACCAACCCCAACCTTCCTTTCCCTCTTTAAATTTATTTTTTTCATTCTGTTTGAAAGGAAGAGAGAGAGAAAGAGATTTTCCACCCCCACTCATTCACTCCTCAACATTCAAGTCAAAGGCAGGTGCCCAGAACTGGATTCGGATCTCCATGTACTCTTGTTTCCATATGGCCCCATCTGCCCTCTTGTTATGCTTTATAAAGAAACTTGGTTTTATCATGTAAAATTCCACTTCTGGCAGAGAGGGTCCAGAGAGGGTCCCTGGGGGCCTTGCTCAGCCTCGCCACACCTCTTTCCTGTGAGGCGTGACTGCCTGTAGTGCCATTTTTCCTACCAAAGTAGTGTTCCCAAAGGCTGTCACACCTGTGCCACACTCATTTTTTTAAGAGAATATTTCTTTTATTATTTTTTCATTGGAAAGTCAGATATACAGAGAGGAGGAGAGACAGAGGAAGATCTTTCATCCATTGATTCACTCCCCAAGCAGCCGCAATGGCTGGAGCTGAGTCAATCCAAAGCAAGGAACCCGGAGCCTCTTCCAGGTCTCCCACGTGGGTGCAGGGTCCTAAGGCTTTGGGCCATCCTTGACTGTTTTCCCAGGCCACAAGCAAGATGCTGGATGGGAAGCGGGGCCACTGAGATTAGAATTGGCACCCTTATTCTAGGATTCTGGCGTGTGTAAGGTGAGGACTTTAGCCAGTAGGCTCTCATTGCTGGGCCCGATAATCTTTTTTGGGGGGGATAGGGGGAGTCAGATTTACAGAGAAAAGGAGAGACAATGAGATCCTCCATCTGCTGTTTCACTCCCAAAGTAACTGTAACAACTAGAGTGAGATGATCCAAAGCTAGGAACCAGGAACAACTTCTGGGTCTCCTGCGTGGGTGCAGGGTCCCAAGGCCTTGGGTAATCCTTGACTTCTTTCCCAGGCCACAGGCAGGTAGCTAGAAGGAAAGTGGAGCTGGGATGTGACCCGGTACCCATATGGGATCCCAGTGCTTGCAAGGTGAGGACTTTAGCCATTAGGCTATTATGTTGAGTCCCCTAAGCAGCATCTTAACCACCCACCCACCCCTCTGTTCCTCTGTTGTGACTGTTTTTTTTTTTGCTAAGATTTACTTATTTTTATTGGAAAGGTAGCTTTAAGAGAGAAGGAGAGGACCCGGCTCGATAGCGTAGCAGCTAAAGTCCTCATCTTGAATGTGCCAGGATGTCATATGGGCGCCGGTTCTAATTCCAGCATCCCCTCTTCCCATCTAGTTCCCTTCCTGTGGCCTGGGAATGCAGTCGAGAATGGCCCAAAGCTTTGGGACCATGTACCTGCGTGGGAGACCTAGAAGAGGCTCCTTGGCTTCGGATTGGCTCAGCTCCAGTCATTGTGGCCACTTGGGGAGTGAACCATTGGACAAAACATCTTCCTCTCTGTATATATGACTTTGTAATAAAAATAAATATTTTAGGGAGAGAGAGAGAAGGAGAGAAAGATCTTACATTCATTGGTTCACTCTCCAGCTGACCACGATGGCTGAAGCTGAGCTGATCAGGAGGCAGGAGCCAAGAGCTTCTTCTAGGTCTCCCATGTGGGCTCACAACCTAGAAACTTGGGCCATCCAGGGCAAGCATGATCCCTGTCTTGTGGACCTGGAGTGGGAGCCAGGGAAGAAACCGAGCAGGGGACTTCCCACACTGCTATATGGGGATGCCAGGCCGGAGACAGAAGAGTGGCCCGAGTGAGGGGGGCTCCAGCAGGAACTGGGGTTCGAGGGCCTTGGGGTGCGCAGACTCAACATGCTACATGCACCAGGTTCTCAGTAGGTGCCAAGGGAGAATTCTGGAAGCAAAACATGGAGTCTGTTACAAAAGACCAAATTTGGAAAAACACTTGATGAGACCTAAATCTATCAGGGGTTCATTCCTTAGAAGCTTCTCGAGGGCAGCGAAACAACAAATTAGAGTGACTGAATGGGGACACTGCTTTTGGGAGCCAGCATCGCTGCACAGCGAGTCATGCTCTACCTGGATGTCCTCAGCTCATTTCTGAGTACTGGTTGGAGTCAGGACTGCTCTGCTTCTAACCCAGCTTGCTGCTGACCTGCCTGGGAGGCAGCCAGGATAGCTCAAGCATTTGGGTTCTCACCATCATCCTTGTGTGAGGTCATGTTGGAGTTCTGGCTCCTGATTTTGGCCTGACCCAGCCCTGGCCATTGTTTCCATTTGGGGAGTGAAACTGCAAATAGAAGACCTCTCTTTGGATCTCTCCCTTCCTCTCTGTCACTCTGCCTTTCAAATAAATGAATACATAAATCTCTTAAAACTTTTGTTCACTGTGTGTCTTCTGTGAGTGTTCAGGAAATAACCAAAACCTAAGTTTTTATTTTATATGAAAGGCAGAAAGAGACAGGCATGTTGCAAGTTGACCAAATCTATCCCAGAAATGAATCAGAGGTGGACTCTTGGAAGCAGTGGACTGTTCTGCCCTATCGCACATGGAAGAGGGGGAGAGCCCTGATTAGCTGTGTTCAGGAGGTTTTAAACAACGATTTTCCAGTCAACTAGGAGAGCGCTGGCACATGATGTGAATCATTCAGTCAACCAGGCACAATACAAACTAGCGCAACAACTGCAGTGGCATGAAACCCAGTTAGTTGAAGCATCATACGCACTAAACAATCCAGTCAGTAAGAGCTACATCCTGTTTAGTAGCAAACAACTAAACCAGGCAAACAGGTCCTTCCAATTCCATGTACAGAAGCGAATTTGGGCGATCAGATTACTGCTTGAACTATAGAAGAAAAGCAGGATCTCATCTTGCAATGGGATGGTTTCTTGTGATAAGCACTTTCACATCCCTGGAGTGCTCCAAGAACCCAAGATTATGGGCAAGTCCCAGAAACGTTTCAGAAGATCTAGCTTTACTGTCGCCATTTTTAACTGTCAGAGCTGTCTCAAAGTTCCCATCCCCTGGCCTACTTTCTAAATACTTACAACTGCCAGATCCAGGCCAGGCTGAAGCCAGGAACCAGGACTGCAGTCCGGGTCTCCCATGTGGTTGACAGGGATCTGCTGAGGGCCACCTGAGGGCCACCTGCCGTGTCCTAGGAAGCTTCCTGCCTGCCAGGACTTTCTACCTGCCTTGCCAGTGCTTGCCTTGAAGTATTGACTCTGAAAAGGAGATTTCTGTGCCAGTCAGACACAGATGAGAAATGACTTGTTTTACTAACATTGTTTATTATAACCGAATGCATTAACCCCTAATGTTGTAAATATCTCATTTGTTAATTAACTTTCAAGGGTGGCAAAAAATGGTGTTCAGAATTTAAGGAGGAAGGCTCACTGAGGTGCAGGATCGGTCAGTCCCCTGTTTCTTCAACATCATCAGTTTCATCATCTGGGGCTATTCGGTTTTCACCAGAACTCTGTGTGTGTGTGTGTGTGTGTGTGGCGCATACTGGAGTGAAACTGAGAAGACAGGCTCTTGACTGTGGTCCAACCAACCTTGACAGACCTAATGAAGGAAAACCTTCTAAACACTTCATTATCCTGCAGAGGAACTGGCTGCAATGGCCCCATCCTCAGATGCCATTGGCTCTTTGTCAACTGATCTCTTTGCTCTTCTGGGGAGATGTGGCTCAAATAGAAGATGCTAGAGCTCCGAGAGGTAGGGAACAAAGTCTTTCCTTTCTTGTAAGTAGTTTCTTGGCGACAGAGCAAGTGTGGCCCTGGAACCCTCACTTTTGGTGACTTCACGCCATCCAGCTTGTCAGAACCATTACCGGGTACTGTTGAAATACAAGGAGGGTGTGAGTAGGCAGATGCCCTGCGGCTGCTTAAACATCCCTTCTTGACAGCATACATGTCGGGCTCTGTAAATGTTTCACCTCACATGTTGGAGACTCTGGACACGTTGGAGGGCCCTGGCTGTTGTACCCAGGATGTCCAGTGAGCCAAGGGCCCTGAGTACCCAGCAGAAGATGCTGGAAGGAGGAGGGGGTGCCTGGGAGGCTGCCCTATCGTGAGGTTGGCTGGGCCCCGGCACCGTGCAGCTCCTGGCCGTCTTCTCCTGGCTGAACCTGGAGTGCGGGGTTGGGAGGGAGGTGGATGTGTGGCTCTCCGTCTCCCTGGGGCCCCGTCAGCCAGCAGGTGTTGAGGGTGGTGTGCAGCAGGAGTTGAGGGTGGTGTGCAGCAGGTGTTGAGGGTGGTGTGCAGCAGGTGTTGAGGGTGGTGTGCAGCAGGTGTGGCTCAGGGCTAATGAACTCATCTTTCTCATCACTGCCTGCCTCTGATCTCCGCAGCCCTCCTCTTGACTTCCCAATGTAAAACTCCTGCTGGAGTAAGGGAGCCACAGGGGTCCTTTTCATAAGCTACTGTATGTCTAGGTCAAGGTCATCAGTGAGCCAGGTGATGGGGTCAGGTAAGCCCCAGACCCAGCAGACCCAATCAGTTGTCGTTGGGTGGGAGCAGGGTAGAATGACTTGGTTCACCTAATGAAAGGAAAAATGACACAGATGCAGAGCGATCTTCCATCCACTGGCTTGCTTTTCTGCTGCATCTAGGTCAGGCTGAGCCAGGAGCCTGGAAGTCCATCTGGGTCTTCGATGTGGGTAGCAAGGACCCAAGACTTGGACCATCTTCCACTGCTTTCCCATTAGTGGGGAACTAAATCGAAAATGGAACATTCAGGACGCAAACTGGTGCTCTAATATGGGGTGCTGGTATCACATGTGGTGGCTTAACCTGCTGTGCCTTTTTGTAAAAGTAAAAACAGGGATGGCATGTTGTGGTCAACAGTAAGCTGCTGCTCCACAGGATGCTGCGTTCCGTATCTGAGTAACTGGTGCAAACTCTGCCTGTGCCCTATTTCCAGTCCAGTTCCCTGCTCATGGATCTGGAAAGGGGGCCCCTTCCACCCATAGGGGAGATCCGAATGTGGTGCCAGGATCCTGGCTTCAGCCTAGCCCAGTCCTGGATGTTTCCCGCCACTGGGCCAGGACCATGGGAAAGGGGGTGGGGCACTCTTGCCAGGCTGCAGCCATTCAGAGATGAGGGGTGAGCTAGGGAGAGGGGAGATGAGAGATGCCTACATCTCAAAAGGCAGCATGCTCCCCAGGCACATAACTCACCAGGATTTAATCTGCAACTCTGATTCAGTCGGATAAGTAGGAGAGGGGAAAAGTAGTTGTCATGGCAACACCAAATTGCCCAGGTCCAGGTGGTCTCCAAGGGAGAGGGGAGTCGAAAATGGGAACCTATGTGGGATGAGGGCCTCCTTCCCAGCCTCAGCTCAGAGTTCAGGCCAGAGACACAGGGCACAGTGAGAAGGGGGCTGGTCAGCCCAGGCCCCCCTGCAAGGCCCAGGGAGATGAGTGCCAGAGCCAGCCCTTTGCTGAGTGCTGCCTCATCCTTAGGGGCCACCCTCGGCCCTGAGCTCAGCTTCGGAGCCCACCTCTCCTGCTGTCCCCCTGTCTAAGGTAAACAACGATGTGGATGCGGTCTGGGATGTCTGTTGAGTTCGGGTTAATAGATCAACCCTCTGCCTCTCCGGATAGTGCCAACCCAAGGCACAGTGGGCCGGACAAAGCTGCCTGTCTGAACTCTCCTCTCCTCTGAGAATGGGGACAGCTGCAGGGCTGCTTCTAGTGGTCCCTGCCTACCTGGGCAGAGGTGCTCAATGGGGAAGAAGTTACACACCAGGAACCTCTCCCACCCCTAATTGCCCCTCTTCCTGTTCTGACCCTGACCACGCGATGCTCATGAACCCTGGGACAAAATCCTTGCTGCTCAGCTGGTCTCTGTGCTCCCGACCAGACAAGCTTGGCACATCCATCTACAGTGCCACAGGACAATCACTGCAGGGGTTCTGTGGGCCCAGTGCACAGATAAATGAGTGAAAAGTGAATGGACAGATGGTGGCTAGATGGACGGACAGGTGGATGGATGGGTAGACAGATAAATGTGTGACTTAGGAAGTACTGGGAGCAAAAATAATGAAAAAGGGCCAGGTTGTGGGGTCCTTAAATCCCAGGCTGCTGGGGGGGATGTTTGTCATTCTCTCTCTCTAGTTTCTGCCCTGGGCCTTTCAACTTCTAGAGGGACACTCTGGGGTGCCCAGCAGATGGGGCCCATTCATCTGATCCCCTCTCGGGGAGTCAGGGACCTTGGGGGCCCATCTCTTAGAGCCCGGCTCACCTGGCCCCTGGCTCCCCGGCCGCCTCACACCTGACAGCTCCTGCACGTTGCCAGGGAAGTTCTCCCTCTCGTCCAATTAGCGCTTATTGGAAATAGGAAGTGTGTCTGGGGAGGGGGGCAGAGGCCTGGGGCTCTGAGCACTGTGGAAGCTGCCGAGTCCCCCATGGAGTGGGACTGGGCCGCACCAGGCTCCCCTTGAGTCTAAGGAGCAGTGGGGTGCCAGGAAATCCATGTCCCCTGCCTCCTTCCACTGGGGGCAGAGATGAGAGCTCCCCGAGGCAGAACGCCCTCCTTGTCAACCTCAGTCCTGGACCAACCACAGAGGCAGGCCTCTCCACCCTGCACTTTCCTGTAGTGTCAGTGTCAATCACTGTCCATGAGTGCCCTCATGTCAGGCATTTGTCAGGCCTCATTCTGGCGGGGTGAGACCCTACAAACCAGCCTCAGGCCACTCACAGGACTTCATGTCTGGAAGCAGGACTCCCTATGGTCCAGGATGCCTGAGGAGAGACCTGGCTGCAAGTGGCCACTAGAGGGCAGAACTCTCCTGTGTGTTTCCTCTGAAGGTCTGGTGTGCTGATGCCTGAGGGGAGACCTGGCTGCAAGTGGCCACTAGAGGGCAGAACTCTTCTGTGTGTTTCCTCTGAAGGTCTGGTGTGCTGATGCCTGAGGGGAGACCTGGCTGCAAGTGGCCACTAGAGGGCAGAACTCTTCTGTGTGTTTCCTCTGAAGGTCTGGTGTGCTGATGAGTGGGGCGGGTAGGGGGACCATGGAGTTGCTGGCCGGCAGCGGTGTGGTCACTGCCAGGCTGCTAACCAAGTTTAGTGGGAGCTACAAGGCCATCTATAAGTCCCCCTGTACCCTAGGATCTCTAAAGACCCCTGTGAATCTTGCCTTGCTGGAACTCAGGCCCAAGCCAGCTGCCTGCATTGGTGTAAGTGTCCCAGGATCTTTCTAAAACAAAAAAGCCACTAGAAAAGAAACAGGGCAGTGGGGTAGTGACCTGAACGGCCCCAGTAATCCAGGCCTGAACAGGCATTCCCCAGGGGCTGAGGCACCACCAGTACCCCCAGAGGATCCGTGTCCTCACAGATGAGTAAACTGGAGCCCAGAGAAGTTGCCTTCGTCCAAGTGCCCCCTGGCCAGGGCAGACCAGGGCTCCAACCTGGGCAGGATCATGGCCCACACACCAGGGGGGCTTGTACCCCAAAAGCTGATCTCTGCTGTCCCACTTCTGCCCAGGGCGCATGGAAGGGAAAGGGTGTGTCCCTGGAGCCCAGGTCAAAGCTGAGCTGTGGCTCACAGGGGAGATGTGCGGCGGAGGCTGGTCCAGGTGGACACAGCTGCCGAGGGCTGCGGGGTGGCCAGTTGTACCACGGCTGTACTGTTCCCCACAGCCTGGATTAGTGCTGGCGTACTAAGAACTGTGAGTCCAGAGGTGCCCACGCAGCTGGGCCCCACCACACCACTCATCCTGAGCCCTGTCCTCACCTGACAGCACGTCCCCGGGAGAGCAGGATCCTCTACACAGTCCAGGGACTGCAGGGACCCACGCATTCATGTTAAAGACGCAGGCCTCCCCGTCTCTCTACCAGTCACTTCATGTTTTCTCTTTTCTTCCTTCCTTGTTTAAGCTTTCACAAACTTGTTTTTTAAAAAAAGATGTTTTTAGGCCCGGTAATATGGCTCAGTGGCAAGCGCCAGGATCCCATATGGGCACTGGTTCACGTCCCAGCTGCTCCATTTCCCATCCAACTCCCTGTTTGTGGCCTGGCAAAACAGTAGAGGATGGTCCAAAGTGTTGGGACCCTGCAGCCATATGGAAGACCTAGAAAAAGTTCCTGGCTCCTAGCTTCAGATCAGCTCGGCTCTGGCTTGGGGAGTGAACCAGCAGATAGGTGATCTTTGTCTCTCCTTTTTTCTGTAAATCTGTCTTTCTGATAAAAGTAAACTTTAAAAAATATATACATAAATATATAAACATTTTTGAAAACTATTTTAAACTTAGCTCTTTGGTTTTAAGTTACACGAGAAATGCGTGCATGCATTCTTCTACATCAAAGTGTAATGCAGGGAGAGCAGCTGTTTAGCCTGGTGGTGAGACAGGCACATCCGCAGGTGAGTGCCTGGCTCAGCCCCTGTCCTGCACCCTGACTCTAGCTTGCAGGGGTGATGCAGATGCCTGAGTTTTTCTGCCACGTGAAAGACCTGGGTGGAGTCCCAGCTGCTGCCTGGCTCTGGCCCAGGGTGGAATCCAGTTCCTGCCTGGCCCTGGTCCAGGCCCAGCCCCAGACTTGATGGGCATTTGAGAAGCAAGCCAGCAGGTGGGAGTGTGCGTGCTCTCTCTTTCTCTTTGCATCATAAATAAACTTTTTTTTTAAAAGATTCATTTTTATTATTTTTTATTGGAAACGCGGATATACAGAGAGGAGAGACAGAGAGGAAGATCTTTCGTCCGATGGTTCACTCCCCAAGTGACTGCAATGGCCAGTGCTGCGCCGATCTGAAGCCAGGAGTCAGGAACTTCCTCTAGGTCTCCCACGCAGGTGCAGGGTCCCAAGGCTTTGAGTTGTCCTTGACTGCTTTCCCAGGCCACAGGCAGGGGGCTGGAAGGGAAGTGGAGCTGCTGGGACACAAACCAGGATCCATTCAGGATCCTTGCACATACAAGGTAAGGCTATCGCGCCAGGCTCCCTGCAAAAAAGCCAACATTTTAAAAAAAGATTTATTTATAGTTATTTGAAAGGTATTTATAGTTATTTGAAAGTTATAGCAGAGAAATGGGATAGATAGATCTTCCATTGACCAATTTACTCCCAAATGGCCGCAATGACCAGAACTGGGGTTGTCTGAGATCAGGTGCCAGGAGCTTCCTCTGGGTCTCCCAAGTAGATGCAGGGGCCCAAGAAGTCGAGCCATCTGCTACTGCTTTCCCAGACATATTAGCAAGGAGTTGGATCACCAATGCAACAACTTGAACTGGCAGCCATATCGGAGGCTGGCACTGTGACTTCTAACAAAATTTATCATATATCCATAATATGTATTACATAAACCAAGAGGAATGAAAACATGTATTACTCTGCCTCTTTTTTTTAAAAAAAGATTAATTTATTTATTGGAAAGGCAGATTTACAGAGAGAAGGAGAGACAGAAAGATCTTCTGTTTGCTGGTTCACTCCCCAAGCAATCCTGAACCCAGGAGCCAAGAGTTTCTTCCGGGTCTCCCACGTGGCTGCAGGGTCCCAAGACTTTGGGCCATCTTCCACTGCTTTCCCAGGCCACAAGCACGGAGCTGGATGGGAAGCGGGGCAGCCAGGATACGAACCGGCGCCCATATGGGATCCCAGGCATGCAAGGCAAGGAGTTTTAGCTAACAGACTCTCGGGCTGGACCCATCATCTACCTTTTAAATAAATTAAATACACCTCTTAAAGAAAAGAGAGAAAGCCATATGTGTTTCCATAGCCCCACACGGGAAACAGCTCAAATGCTCATGAATAAGCAAGCATTTAAAGAAATGTATTATTTATATCTATACAGTGGAATACTCCTAAGCATTTTAGAAAATGCAAACTAACTTAAACTGATTTAAAAAAAAACACCCAGCATATCAGTAGCTGCTTGGAGGTGGAATGGCATAGAGGAATATACTGAAAGAGGTAAATTTTTGCATGTTATGAAAACTTATCTTTTGGGGGCCTGGTGTGGTAGCCTAATGGCTAAAGTCCTCGCCTTGCACCGGGATCCCATTAGGGCACTGGTTTCAGTGCTGGGGCTCCACTTCCCTTCCAGCTCCCTGCTTGTCGCCTGGGAAAGCACTGGCACAAAGCCTTGGGACCCTGTACCCATGTGGGAGACCCAGAAGAAGCTCCTGGCTTCAGATCAGCCCAGCTCTGGCTGTTTTGGCCACTTGGGGAGTGAACTAGCAGATGGAAGATCTTCCTCTGTCTCTCCTTTTCCCTGTAAAATTTGACTTTCCAAAAAAAATAATTTTTTTCTTTTCCAGATTGTGGTAATGCTTTCAAGAGTGTTTTCACATATCATAGGGGGTCAAATTACATTTTGCATATGTGAAGTTTGTTACATTTCAGCAATATGGAAACATTTTTCCAATTATATTTCTTCCATTTAGAAATACTGCTAACATTTAAATATAGTATTTTTCTTTAATAATTAACAGTAATATAGCACAGTGGTTTTACAGTTATTTATTTGAAGACGAGAGGGTCAGGGAGCTCCTAGCTGCTGGTTCACTCCCTAAATGCCTGCAGTGGCCCGGGCTGGGCCAAACGGAAAGCAGGAGCTGGGAACTGAATTGAACGATGCAGGCTCCAATGTGACGGCAGGAACCCGGCTACTTTAGCTGTCACTGCTGTCTCCCAGGGTTTATGTTAGCAGGAAGTTCAAGTCAGGAGCCAGGGGCAGCTTCTGTGGCTCCGTGAGTGAAGCTGCAACACCTCACATAGAAATGCCGCTTAAACCCCTGTGGCTTTGCTTCTACTCGAGCTCCCTGCTAAGGATCCTGGGAGACAGCAGGCGATGGTTCAAGTACTTGAGTCCCTGCCACCCTCGAGAGAAGTGTGTAACAGCTATTTGCAATTACTAGGGGGCTGGGGACACGTCCCCAACAGACATGGGCAGACCATCACAATACACTTCTGTTTTTGTTTGTTTGATTTTTAAGATTGATTTACTTATTTGAAAGGTAGCACCCGTGCAGGGCATCTTCCATCCCCTGGTTCACCCACATGGCCACATTACCCAAGGCTGGGCCAGGTCCAAACCAGGAGCCAGAAACTTCATCCGAGTCTCTCGTGGGTGGCAGGGACTCAAGGCTTTGAGCCATCCTACACTGCCTTACCAGGCCACAAGCAGGGAGCTGGATGGGAAGTGGAGCAGGCAGGATACAAACCGGAACCCATATGAGATCCTGGCGCATGCAAGGCAAGCTGAGAACTTTAGCCTCTAAGCTATAGTGCTGGGCTCACTTGTATGTTCTTCTTCTTCTTAATATTTATTTATTTCTATTGGAAAGGCAGATATACAGAGAGGAGGAGAGACAGAGAGGAAGATCTTCTGTCCAATGGTTCACTCCCCAAGCAACCACAATGGCCAGAGCTGAGCCAATCCAAAGCCAGGAGCCAGGATCCTCTTCCGGGTCTCCTACATGGGTGCAGGGTCCCAAGGCTTTGGGCCGTCCTTGACTGCTTTCCCAGGCCACAAGCAGGGAGCTGGATGGGAAACAGGGCTGCCGGGGTTAGAACCAGCAACCATATGGGATCCTGGCATGTGCAAGGCAAAGACTTTAGCCACTATGCTATCGCGCTGGGTCCCACCTTTATGTTCTTATAGGACACACATGGAGACCCAGACTAGTTGTGTATTGAGTGATGTTCTGAAACAAGACCACCTGTGAGGAGGAACAGAGGGTGCCAGATGTGAGAAACTGTTTCAAAGAACTGATATCACCCAAAACCGAAAGCCAGGCATAAACGTAGGTTTCATAAAACAAAGAGCAACAGATGGGTTACTTAATAAATGTTGACAGGAGGAGCAACAGTAAATGGTGATGGCAGTGGCAAGTTAAAGCCATATTTTATCTTCCAAGGACAAAAAGCGCCATAAAAAACAAGGATAGAGAATTATCAGCACATCCAATACAAAATGAAACTGGACCAAATGAGCAGAGAATCTACCTGTCAGACGGCGGAGGAAAGATCGCTGTGTCCGCATGGAGGAAAGAAGGACCTCAACATGATGGCACGCTGGGATGAACCGAAAAGGAAAACCGGCTGCTCCTGAGGAGCAGTGACGGACGCAAGAAATGGCTTGCTCCAGGTTAGGAGGGGCTCGATTCTCTGATGAAGGAAAGAGTCCAGCTGATGGGTCACTCACAGGGGGATCATGCCTCATGGTAAATGCACGCGAAGGCATGGAACGTTTACTCATGGGAGAACCTTGAACTATGAATAGACGTTGAACTATGGGGTGGGGGGGGGTTAGGGAGACTGCAGTGGGTCTCCACAAATGTCTTCTAAACGTCTGACACTTGTTCCTTAGAGGGGCTCCTTGGGCAAGGCCAGCTGGTCCTGTGCAGAACTCAAGGATGCGTCAGGCAACAGGTGTTAAGCAGGAGCAAAAATACGCTAAGGGGAGAAAGTGACTGCATATACCTTCACACCAAAAGTGGTCAGCCAAGGACAGCGTGTCGTGGCTGTGTCGGGGAGGGTCTTCTGAGAGACACACAGCATCCCCTAATAGCACGAGGGGTACTATGATTTTGTTGACTTCTCTCTCTGGTGGCCCTGTGTTAAACGATTCAGTCACTCTGGATTCAAACCCAGCCAGCAGTCTGACTGCGAGCGTTTGGTCGGCAAAAGAGGTCGGCGGGAGCACGACCCGGACCTGCCCCTCGCGGCGGGGGCCGCTCCATCGGAGCCCGGTCGCTGGGTCGGTGGGTGCCCTCCTCCCAATCCGACAGCGGGACTCCGTTCCCGACGGAGCTCTGTCGAGCAGGCGGGGGTCGGGCACCTGCACCTGCTGGGCAAGGGCCGCGCGCAAGGGCTGTGTGTGTGTGTGTGTGTGTGTGTAACTGCCCGTGGGCACGGTGGGCTGCGAGGCCGATCCGCGGCCCCTTCTGAGCTTCAGGTCGTTTTCCGGGGCTCAGAGACGCTTAGCCAAACTCGGATGCGCCCGGCACCTTCCGCTGAATCCCGGGGACTTTGGCGCGTCGCGGGGCTCGTGCGGGACTCGGTGGACTGAGGGGACTCCCACCCCACACCTCCGGGCGTCCACCTGAGTTTGCGGGGACAGCGCGATCCGCACACTCTGTAGGGTCGGGGCCGGGGCGACAGACGCAGCCCTTAGGGGTGGGCGCACCTCGGTCCGCCGCTCGCCCCTAGGCGGTTCCGTGCGGCCGCCCGCTGCGCACGGCCCGGAGGCTCGGGTGGGCTGCCGGCCGCTCCGTCCACCGTGACTGGGCCTTGGCGCGGGGCTGGGGGGTCCGAGCCAGCGCTGGGGAGTCGCGGGGCCGCGTCGGGCCGGCCAGCCCCGCCGATGGCGCGCCGGGGGCCACCGCGCCGTCGGAGCCCTAGGTTGCCACCGCGTGCCCCTCGCCACGCCCTCGGCGGGTGGCGGACTGGGGCGAGCCGGGGATCGGGGGGAGGCGACCGCGCTGGTCCGGAGCGGCCCCTCGCCCGCAACCGCGGCCTGGCGGGGGCAGCGGGGAGGCCCGGCCGGGCTTCGGCACGCGCGCGGCGCGAGGGGCGCGGGCTGCCGGGAGCACCGCGGCGCGGGCGCATGCGCCCTGCGCCCGTGCCATATTGGAATGAGTCGGAGCGCGGAGCGCCGCCGCCGCCGCCGCCTCCGCCGGAGCGCGGGTGGAGGGGGGCGGGGAGAGCTGCCGGCCGCCCCGCTCCGCCGAGCCCAGCAGGAAGGAGGGCGCGAGCGGGCGAGCGCGGGCGGCGCGAGCGGAAAGACGCGCCCGCGCGGGGCAGCGACAAGAGGAAAGAAAAGAAAGAGGACGAGCGCGAGGCGAGGAGGAGAAGGCGAGCGCGCGCGCGAAAACTCCCGGCAGGTAAAAAAGCGGGGCCGCCGGCTGGGCCTTCCCGCGCGGCCGGCCTGGAGGGCGGCGGCGGC
Organism: Ochotona curzoniae; assembly: GCF_017591425.1. NCBI lineage: Eukaryota > Metazoa > Chordata > Mammalia > Lagomorpha > Ochotonidae > Ochotona > Ochotona curzoniae. The sequence goes on along the minus strand of NW_024466607.1, from coordinate 17,795,308 downwards.
GCCGGCGGGGCCGGGGCACGGCGCGGCGGCCCCTTGGAAGCGGCCGCGCAACTTTGCCCACGGAAAGCCCGCGGGGGGCGCGGGGCGGCGACGGCGCCAACGGGTGGCGGCGCGTGGGGGGCGAGGGCGGCGGGGGGGAGAGGCGCCCGCGCGCGCGCTCGCGGCCTCGCGCGCCCCCGCGGCCCCCGCGCGCCGGCCGGCCCGGCTCCTCAGGCGCGCCCGGGCACCTCGCTGACCGTGGCGGCGGCTGTGGTGGCCAAGGCGGCGACAGCGGCGGCCGTCAAGCCCCCGGGAGGCGTGGAAGGAAAGTGCCCGGGCGGCGGCGACGGTGGCGGGCGCCAAGTTCCCCGCCCGCCGAGCCCCGCGGACCCGCCCCCCGGGCTCGCTCCGGGCGGGGCGCGAACCCGCAGCCGAGGCGGTGGAAACTTCGGGGGGCCGGGGCATCCCGGCTGCTGCCTTCGTCCTCGCCGCGGCAACCGCAACCGGTGGCTGGATGCCGCCGGGCAGAAGTGAGCGGGGCCTTCCCTCGCCGGGCAGCGCCGGCTGGGCCCGCGGCGCACCGGATCGGGCCGGCCTTGGCTTTCGCGGCCGTTTTCGGTTCCCGTGTGGAAGTCCGTTTCGGACGCGGAGAAGGGGCGGCTGCGGGGTGGCGAGCCGGGCGCTCCCGTGGAGCGAGGCCTTGCTCCTCTTGCTGGGTGCGGGAGCAGCAACGCCCGCGGGAGCCCAGGAAGGAAATCCCGCGGAAGATGGGGAGAGGTTAAGTTTTTTTTTTTTCCCCCCCACTCAAGATGTCAGCCCTTAACTTGGGGCCCGGACCCCTAGCAGACGCAGGGGGGGCCGGGTGGAAAACGGCCTCGGGCTGGATCGGGCCGGGCCTGGGGGGTGCTGCACCCTGCGCAGGTCGCGCCAGGGATGTTCCCTCGCTGCCCCGCGTGGGGTCAGGAGCCCGTCGTGGCCCGCGCCCTCTCCAGATGTCCGCCCCAACTGCTGGGCAGTCAAGGCGAACGCCCGACGCTCCGTTGGTTGCCGAGTGTGCCCGGCCGCCCGAAGCCGGGCCGAGGTGCGCCACGCTCCCCGCGTGTGCGGGCGGGCATCTGTTGAGTCCTCCGGGCCGCAGGTCAATGCGGCCGGACTTGGGCCCTGGCCCCGGTTCCCCTGTACCCCTTACCCTTCCTGCCTGTGATCCCCCCGCCCCCCTTCATTTGCACGATTAGGGTCTGGAGAGCTCGTCTTCAGTTCTGAGACGCGGAGACTTTTGTAAAGTGAGAAATTAAAAAAAAAAAAAAAACAGACAAACCTGGTTCTTTATTTTTGAAAAGTTGCACTTTAAAAAGCGCTCACGATTTGCATCTTTGTGAAAATACATTTGGAAGGACATCTTGGTAGAGGATAGTTTTATATGATTTATCTGAACAAAGACATTTTGAAGTGTACTTCACTGTTTAAAGAATTGTGTTTTATTGATGTGTTATGTGCCGTCAGGTTTTCTTTACCTCCCCCCTGCCCCCGCGTGCTCAGAACCAGCCGTGGAGCCCACCCGGTCCTACTCGCTCCCCTTGAACCCGTCCCGTCTGGCGGGCAGCTGCCCTCTGACTTCTGCCTTTGGAGAGTGAAAGGGGAGCAGTATTAATGATTAAGCCGAAGGCCTGCCTGTGTGTAAACCTGGGGGTTCCAGACATCGGAGCTGAGCCCCTGCTGCTCTGTGCAGGGGTGCCAGCGGCAGGGTTTTCCCTCTGACTCAAGGCACTTGTCCTAAGGTCACTTGGGTTCCCGGCTCTTGGGAGGCCGTGGGTGGCCGTGGATAGGCTCGTGTTTATCTGTGTCCGCCTGTTGGAGTACAGCTGTGTCTGTGGGCTCCAGGCTTGAAGGGTGAATCATGAACTTCAAGTTCGAGTTTAAGGTGTCAGTAGATGAATGAAGATTGACTCTTTTTTAAAGCTCAGTGAATTAAGAGTGTGGTTTTAAAGCTGTAATGACCTTTTAAATGGCAGCAATTACCTTGATTTATTTATGTGGTTATTCACCTGGTTGATCAAATCATTGGCACTCCACCACTGAAAGCAAAAACAAGGTGGTTAAAACTTGGGTCAGGTGTAGTAATAATGGTAATGAAAAGTGTGACTTATATTAATAAGTTAAAGTGTGGCTGAGACACTTGTTCGTGCTGGACCTTTGAGAAGGTGGACTCTTCGCATTTCCATCCAGCCGAGAGCTGCCGCCGTTTGCTGATCCCTCCTGAATGTGTGTCCGTGTCCGTCCTGCTTCTGCTGGAGTGGAGGAGTTAGTCACTGCAGGGGACATCCCTGTTAGCCCCTGACCCAGGCCTGTGCGGGTCACTGTGTGCTGGGAAGTTGGGGACAGCCTTAGCGTGGAGGTGAGGATCTAGGGGGCTCCTCTGCAAAACACAAAGGTTTTCTTTTTTTTTTTAAGATTTATTTTTATTATTTTTTCATTGGAAAGGCGGATATACAGAGAGGAGAGACAGAGAGGAAGATCTTCCGTCTGATGATTCACTCCCCAAGTGAGCGCAACGGGCCGATACTATGCCGATCCGAAGCCAGGAGCCTCTTCCAGGTCTCCCACATGGGTGCAGGGTCCCAAGGCTTTGGGCCGTCCTCGACTGCTTTCCCAGGCCACAGGCAGGGAGCTGGAAGGGAAGCGGGGCTGCCGGGATTAGAACCAGCGCCCATATGGGATCCCGGGCGTGCAAGGCGAGGACCTTTAACCACTTGCGCCACCATGCCGGGCCCCGCAAAGGTTTTCTTTTGTGGAAATTCCACTGCAGCTCTCTCCATCTTTGGGGCCAGCACCTCAGCCGAGCGTGGTTCCTGTGCCTGAGACCCGCGGCCGCTTTCACCAGCAGAGAACGGGTGCTTCGCTCTTGTTGTTGTCTCTTCTCTCAGTATTGTTTTTCATTTCTTGGCTTCTGCATTGTCTAAATATTTGACATGAAATGTGCTGAATCTTTTTTTATAATAAATTCATCTTATTTCTGATTATGTTTACATAGTCGAGAAGGATGCATGCCCATGTGGACCACTGATTAGGGTCGGAAGGGGGGAGTGGATGAGACAATTGTTCCCATTTTTTTTCTTTCTGTATTTGGGTGAAGGGGAAGAGAAGGGGAGAGGGCTACTGCTAGCATCCTAATCGCATTGGTACCTGGGAAGGGGGGAGTCACTTGATGTCATCCTAGGGTCCCCAATGTGAAGTAGATTCCAGGGACACTGCTTAAGTGGTTTCAGTAGTTCTGAGATGTTGTTGATTTTGTGGCTCCAAGGTTGGGGAAATCCTTCCAAGGTCCATTGGCTGACAGAGTCCACCCTAGAGTCTCCATTCGTCCAGACACTTGTCAGTGCTTGGCAGCGTGAGCTGTCCCATTTGTTCTGCCCTCCATCCTCTGCCATGGTACTGGATGTCCTCAATGAGCTGAAAATGTGTTAAATCTTTAACGAATGCAACTGAAGACCAGTAAATCTAATAGAATATGTAGGGGAGGGCATTTCCTTGTGGATTCTTGATTTCTTCCCAACAGTGTCCTGACTGCAAGAGGCTTTGGCTGGGCTGGTTAGGCTGAGCTGGGAAGTAGTGTGGCTTCATGTGGCATGGGCACCACTGGATCCTGAAACCGATAAGCTGCCTCTGGCTCTGTAGGACTATGTGGCCTGTTCACAGTAAGAGTATATGGTAGGGGGCCCGGCACCGTGGCCTAGTGGCTAAAGTCCTCGCCTTGAACGCGCCGACATCCCGTATGGGTGCCAGTTCTAATCCCGGCAACTCCACTTCCCATCCAGCTCCCTGCTTGAGGCCTGGGAAAGCAGTTGAGGACGGCCCAAAGCTTTGGGACCCTGTACCCGTGTGGGATACCCGGAAGAAGTTCCTGGATCCTGGCTTTGGATCGGCATAGCATCGGCTGTTGCGCTCACTTGGGGAGTGAATCATCAGATGGAAGATCTTCCTCTCTGTCTCTCCTCCTCTCTGCATATCTGACTTTCCGATAAATAAATAAATCTTTTTTTTTTTTTAAGAGTATATGGTAGGACCTCCCTGAATTGGTGTGTAGATAGGCATTTTGAATGTTGAGAATGTTTTCATGATTTCCCAAGCATGTTCCTTTCCGGAATTATCTGGCTGATAACCAGTATTTGAGATTGGCTTAAGTGAGAATAAAAGAAAACACCATACACAGCCTCCTGCCTGGCTGTGGGGTTTGTTTGTTTATTTATTTATTTTCCTTTTAGTCAGTAGCATTTGTTTTCTAACAAGGGTGCTCTTATTTGAAAACAATATTTCTCTGTATACATAGTTGGTAAATTGGATCAAAGTCTCCAGGGATTATGTGTTACCTGGGAGATTCTGAACCTTTAGCTGGCAGGGAGTGGGAGTTTGGTGGGATTCTGCCATTCTTTCCGGGATAACAGCCCCACTGGAAAGTGATCAAAGAATAACAGAAAGGATGGGGTCAGGTTGTTGGAAACTTATGCTGAAACTTTTCGTAAGTGGGAGGAGGGGTAGGAACCGAGGAGGGTTATTAATAGAAACATTGTATGACTTTACTGCAGAAGTGTGTGTTTACATTTATTTGTTTATTTGAGAGGACTTTTGTTTTTTTAAGACTTAAGTATTTGAAAGAGTTACGGAGAGAGAGAATATGAGCGCACTTCATTGGCTCACTCTCCAGGTGACTGAGCCGGGCTGCAGCCAGGAGCTGCTTCCTCGGGTCTCCCACCTGAGTGGCAGGCATGCAGACACTTGCTCCTCTGTTGCTATTCTTCTCCGGCACATTGGTAAGGAGCTGGAGTGGAAGTGGAATAGTCAGGACATGAACTGGTGCCTATATGGAATGCCATAGAGTTGGCACAGTGGTATAGCAAGCTCACCCTCTGCCACTGTGCCAACTTCATTTTTTTTTTTTTTAAAGATTTTGTTTATTTTTCTTGGAAAGTCAGATATGCAGAGAGGAAGATCTTCTCTCTGATGGTTCACTCCCCAAGCAACCACAATGGCCAGAGCTGAGCCAATCTGAAGCCAGGAGCCAGGAACCTCTTCCAGGTCTCCCATGTGGGTGCAGGGTCCCAAAGCTTTGAGCTTTCCTCGACTGCTTTCCCAGGCCACAAGCAGGGAGTTGAATGGGAAGCGGGGCTGCCAAGGTTAGAACTGTCACCCATATGGGATCTTGACGCATTCAAGGCGAGGACTTTAATTGCTATGCTATCCTGCCGGGCCCATTTTTTTTAATAGGTCTAGTCATATAATACATACTTACTGCAATGTTGAAAATAGTCTGTGGTGATTTTGAATAAAGATACTAGTTTAGTTCATTTTATAATGTCTTATGAAATAACTAGAGTGATTAGATGAAGATCACAAAGAGGTATATAACATATTGCTCTTCTAGGATAGTGTAAATAGAAAGTGTATTTTTAATTTGAAGACAAAATTATGACAGAAATAGATAGCTATCTCTACCATCACTGCCCAAATGGCTGCAATGGCTGGAGCTGGGTTGATTTGAAGCCAGGAGCCAGAAGTTTCTTGTGGGTCTCTCACATGGGTGCAGGGGCCCAAGGACTTGGTTCATCCTCTGCTGCTTTCTCAGAGGCTATAACCAGGAAGCTGGATCAGAAGTGGGACAGCTGGGACTTGAGAATCAGTGCCCATATGGGATGCTGGCACTATAGATGAAGGCTTATGTTACTATGCATGGTGCTGGACCCTAAAAGAGTAAGTATTTTAGCTGTGGTAAAATACTTAATATGGAGCCTCACACAGTAGCCTAAAAGCTAAAGACCATGCTGGAATCCCATATGGCTGCCAGTTCTAATTCCAACGACCATACAACCCATCCAGTTCCCTGCTTGTGTCCTGGGAAAGCAGTCTAGAATGGCCCAAAGCCTTGTGACTCTGCACCCACATGGGAAACCTGGAAGAAGTTCCTGGCTTCAGATCAGTTCAGTTCTGGCTGTTGAGACCACTTGGAGAGTGAACCAGTGGGTGGAAGATCTTCCTGTCTCTCCTCTCTGTATATCTGACTTTGCAATAAAAATAAATCTGTAAAAAATACATAATATGAATTGAACTTTCCAATGTAGCTGTTAGTGTTTTAAAAAATTTGTTGATTTGTGGCAAGTGTTTGGACAAATGGTGCCACTTGGGCTGACTGTGTCCTGTATCAGCGTGAGTTCTAGTCCTGGCTCTGCTTGCTGTTCTGGTCTCCTGCTGGTGTACACCCCAGGAGGCAGCAGGTGATGGCATAGGGGCATGCGTCCCTCTACCCGGGTGAGAGACCTAGATTGAATTCCCAGCTCCTGGCTTTGCTCTGGCCCAGCCTCCGGTGTTAGTGGGCAATCTGGGGGGTGTGCGCGTGTGTGCATGTTGTCTTTTTTTCTTTATTTTTGACAATCTTTACACAGTTAATTAGGGCACAAAGGTTCAAGGGCTACAGGAAAGTGGGTAAGACTATTATTTCTACCTTTTTTTCCCCCTGTATCTGGGGTAAAGGGAGAGGTAGAGGGAGAAACCCCACCCAGTCTCCCACCCATCCCAGGCCCCGACGTGGGGCATGCTCTGAGGGTCTTGCTCAAGTGGTTTTGGTAGTGCAACAGTTATGAATTGCTGCCAGTCTCACCATTCCAAGCATGATGAGGTCGCTGAAGAATCCACTGATTGACATAGTCCATCTTAGAGTCTCCATTTGCCCAGTTTTTCACTGCCAACATATGGCTGGGGTAGTTGCTTGATTTGTTCTGTCCTCTGTCTTTTCATGGTTAGGGATCTGAGTCTGGCAGTTCCATTGGGGAGATCCCCAAAGAAATTTTGGGGTGATCCCAGACCAGATTCTTGTGTGTACTTGGCAAGTACCGGACCCGGTACAGTCCATTGCCCCAGTCAGCTGGTGGTTGCAATTGCTGGGTTGGCTCTGTTTCCAGCCCTGTCTTCCATGTGCATGTTGTTCAAAAACAAAGATTTAAAATTTTTTACTTATATGAGAGGTAGAGATAAAGAAAGCGCTCCTGTCAGCTGTTTTGTTCTTTAAATGCCAGTAGTGGCCTGGGCTGGGTTGGGCACTGGGCTGGGGACTGGCCTGGAAGCAGGGCTTCCGTCCAGATCTCAGCAATGGGGGACCGGAACGCAGCCATTGGGGCCATCTTTGTTGCCTCCTAGGGTCTGCATCGACCTTCAGGAGCTGGTGCAGGAGCTGGCATTAGGAGCTACAGGGCATGGAACCAGGCAGCTTGATCTGGGACACCAAGCTGAACATTTACCTTCATTGTAGTGGATTTAGGGACAAATCTCAACACGTTTAGAACTGTCTTCCTCCTCCCAAACTGAAACACTGTAGCCATCAAGCAGTAAGTTCCCATCTACAGCTCAGCGCTGCAATGCAACTGTGTTGCAACTCTGGGAGACCAGCTACCCCCCAGTATCTCCACAGGTGCAGTCTTGCAGAGCTGGCTAGCTCTGAGTCTGGGGGCGGTTCATCCGTGCTGCAGTGAATGTCAGAATTTCCTTTTGTGGAAATAACTTCTTTGCTGAATCTCTTTGGTTAAAGCAGAGGCCACAGTGTCCTGCGTGCCAGGACTTGTTTCCTCCCTTGGGAGGGGAGAGCCGGGAGGATCAGTTATCTCTCCTGACACACGGGTCAGTCGCATGTAGCTGTTAACACTAGAAAGGGAAACAGATGCAACATATGACAAGGTGGAAAATAGGGTGCGGAGGATCTAGGGTCCCCCAAGGCGTGGGCATGATCGCTGGGTTCTTGGGATGCCGCCTCACTGTATGATTTGCCCCGTGCACGGTCCACAGCGTGACCTGAAGCATGTCATCCTGGACAGGTAACCAGGAAGTTTGTGTCTACAGTTGTAAATAAACTTCAGCTTCTGAAAGGCATGATTATTTAATGACCTTCCCCGCTGTTTCAGTGAGTTGTTCTTTTGTGCATTTCACTCATTTCTGTACTTTATAACATAGTTTTATTAAAACTGGTGAGCATTCAGAGGCCCGGTGGCTTCTGTCACGGAGATACCACATATTGAATACAATGTGTTTTGCATTTACTATATTGCCGTAATGCTGTGTTGTGAAATACGAATGTCCAGTCACAAATGGAGAGAGTAGGCTTGACAGAATGAAGGATTATAGAGAGCTGAGTGATTTCTCATGTTCAAATGGCTAAAAAGACAAGTTTCTTATTCTTCTCATTGTTTCTTTTATTCTTGCTTAAGAATAGTACGTGAGAGGTGGACACACACACACAAACAGAGCAAGAACAAGTGTGAGCAAGAACAAGTGTCTGCTGGCTTACTCCCGCAGAACCCAGATCCTTGGGTTGAAGCCTCCCCCCCCCCCCCCCCCCCCGCTGTAGAGGCAGCTGGCTGAGCCATCAGCACTGCCTGCTAGGGTTTGCATTAGCAAGAAGCTGGGGTCTGATAGGGGAGCTTGGATCTGAATACAGCTCAGTGTATGGAGTGTGGTTATCTTAACTGCTACACTGAATGTCTGTGTTCTTTTTGTGTGTATTTTGAGGGATGGTGGCATTGTGACATAGCATAGCAAAATAAGCCACCACTGGCTGTGTTGCTGGCATCCATATGGTAGTATTAGGTGATAAAGTAGCATTCCATAAGCCAATAAACCCAAAGTATACATCAGTGGGCACCAGTTCAAGTCCTGGGTGCTCCACTTCTGATCCAGCTCCCAGTTTATGGCCTGGGAAAGTGGCAGAAGATGACCCACGTCCTTAGGCTCCTCTGCCCCTGTGGGAAATCTGGAGGATGTGCCAGGCTCCTGGTTTTGGCCTGGCTGTTGCAGCCATTTGGGTACTGAATCAGTGGATAGAAGATATCTCTCTCTATAACCCTGCCTTTCAAATATATTCATTTCACATATTTTAAAGTATTTATTTTCATTTTGCTTGAAAGGAAGAGAGACAGTTTTGTTGTTGTTGTTGTTTGTTTTAAATCTACTGGTTCACTCCCCAAATACAATAGCCAGGGCTGGGTCAGGCCAAAACCAGCAACTGGGGAACTCCATCCACGTCTCCCATGTAGCTGGCGGGCACCTGGGGCGGGGGGGGGGGGTGAGCTTGCCCAGGTGCATCAGAGGGAAACTGGTTTGGAAATGGAGCTGCAGTTTGAGCTGGGCAATGATGTGGGATGCCGGTGTCCATTGCTGTGTCTTGAGCTTTCACCAGGGACCTGCCCTCTATTGTCTGTGGTTGCCCTGTGGGAGTGGTCAGTGTGCACCAGGGAGGTGGGCCCACCTTCCAGACACTTTGAGGACTGGTCAGTGAATGTTGAGACACTGATATTTATTGTGCCCTGAATAATTGCTCATATCTTTAGAACATGGCCATGGCTGGCAGCCTGCTAAAGCTGGGGAGACTTTTCTTTGAATCTCAGCTGTGTCGCTGGTGCTTCCAAGTTGCAGTTAGATGTTTTGAAAAGGACAGTCTGTATGGCACAGTCAGTGTATTCATTTTTAAAGCACTAATGAGTGTTGCTGAGTAAATCATTAGGAGATGCTGTTCTTTAGAGAATTTAGTAGGTGGATGTTCTTTCCAAGAGTGTGGTGTGTTTCTGATTGGTTTGCATGGAGTGATAGAGGCAGGCGGAACTAAAATTAGGAATCGGATAAGCCTTGGGTTATTGTTGTTTGATGTGTTCAAACTTCTGAATTGCTTGTTAAAAGAATTTATTTGAAAGGCGAAATGGCAGAAAGAAGGAGAGATAGAAATAGATCTTCCATCCATTGGTTCACTCCCCACATGCTCACGGCAGCTGGGGCTGGCCAAAGCCAGGAGCCAGAGCTCCATCCTGCCTGGGCTCCTGGGTGTGTGAGAGAACCACTGCGTCCGCTCTGTGGCTTCTCCTGAGACCTTTACATGTTGATTGTGACTGATGAAGACGAGATTAGTGCCAGGGATGAGTCCTGGTTAAGCAAGGCGAAAGTGAGACTAGGAGTTAGAGGACAGCTCCTCTAAGTCCTGAGACTTCCAGAAGTGTCCAGGTTCCTTTCAGAGTTCATGCTAGTCTGTCTGTCTCGCTCACACATTTTTTTTTTAACGTACAAAGGGCAGTTTATTCAGGTTAACCCAGGTCTCCCAGCCATCCCCCCCAGCCCAGCAGGGGCAGGGGGGTGGTGGGCAGTTGCAGCCAAGGCTGCAGCAGGAACACCCGGGCAGAAAAAAGAGAGTGAGGTTGAACAGCACAGGGTTCTTATACACTTCAGGCCAGTAATTATACAGTCATGATTGGTCAGTTTGTTAACTTTCAAAAAGAGCAAATTGGCAGGCTTCTATTGGTAGGTTTGAAGCAGGCAACTTTCAAAAGGTGCAAACTGATGTCGCTCACACATTCTTAAAGATGTATTGATTTGACAGGCTGAAGTCAGGAGCCTGGAACTCCAAGTCTCCCACGTGGATACTTGGCCCCAGCACTTGGGCTGTCCTTGGCAGGGGGCTGGATGGGGAGCAGGGGAGTTGGGGCCGGCATCACAGCGTGGCTTAGCAAGCCTGCGGGACCCTGTCTTGTCCCTTCACAGCTGACTTTCTGCCAGTGTGCGCATTCAGGTAGAGCTGGCTTAATTTTGTTCTTTTACCAGTGCAGTGGATCTGGTCAACCTGGGATACAACTGAAATGTTACATATTTACTGTGAAAAGCCAGCACCTTGTGCTCTTGCCCCATATGGCCCCATTTGCCCTCTTGTTCGGTTTAGCTTTTATAAAGAAACTTGGTTTTATCATGTAAAATCCCACTTCTGGCAGGGAGGGTCCAGACTCCTCTGGCAGGAGTACGGGTCCCTGCTAGTCTGTCTCCCTGGGGGCCTTGCTCAGCCTCACCACACCTCTTTCCTGTGAGGCGTGACTCTGCCTGTAGTGCCATTTTTTCCTACCAAAGTAGTGTTCCCAAAGGCTGTGGCAACTGTGCCGCACTCATGCTTTTTTTTAAAAGATAATCATCTTCTTGTTTTTTTGTTTGTTTGTTTGTTTGTTTTTTCAGGAGATTTACAGATAGGAGAGACAGAGAAAGATCCTCCTTCCGCTGATTCACTCCCCAAGTGGCTATAGTGGCCAAAGCTGAGCTGATCCAAAGCCAGGAGCCAGGATCCTTCCCCAGGTCTCCCATGCGAGTGCAGGGTCCCAAGGCTTTGGGCTGGCTTTGACTGCTTTCCCAGGCCACAAGCAGAGAGCTGGAAGGGAAGTGGAGTAGCTGGGACATGATCCAGTGCCCATCTGGGATCCTGACGTGTGCAAGGGGAGGAGTTCAGCCACTAGGCCACTGTGCCAGGCTCACTCATGCTTTTTGATGTGTTTGATTGTCACTGTTCTGATACTTTTTTTTTTAAGATTTATTTGTTTTTTATTGGAAAGTCAGATTTATAGAGAGGAGACAGAAAGATCTTCTGTTTGCTGGTTCACTCCCCAGGTGGTCACAATGTCCAGGACTGAGCAGTTCTGAAGCCAAAAACTTCTTCTAGGTTTTCCATGTGGGTGCAGGATTGCAAGGGTTTGGGCCATCTTCTACTACTTTCCCAGTTTACAAGCAGGGAGCTGGATGTGAAGCGGAGCAGCCCGGACACAAACCCATAAGGAATCCCAGTCAGTGCATGCAAGGCTAGGATTTAGCCACTGAGCCATTACATTGAGCCCTCTTCTGATATTTCTTAAATTATCTTCTTAAAACTGACCCTTTAATGTAATTTGTGTAAGTATGACATTTGAAAGCTATAGAGCAGTTTGTGGCACTGAGGTATATGCAGTGCCTGGGATGCCCTCGTCCCATGCTTGTGCTTCTGGGTTCAAGTTTTGCCTCTGCTTCTGGTCTAGCTTTCTGCTAATGCATCTGGGAAGACTGTAGCTGATGGCTCAAGTGCTTTGGTCCCTGCCCACCTGGGAGGCCTGGGTGAAGCACCAGCCCTCTGGCTTCACACTGGCTGTTCGTAGTCATTTGGAGGATGAACCAGTAGATAAAAGATATCTTTCTCTCCCTTTGTCTCTCTTTCTTTCTCTCATTCTGCCTTTCAAGTAGATGAAAATGAATAAAAGTAAGCATGTAAAAATTATAGCCCAGTTCATAGTGGATCACGCTTTCAACACACACACAAATTCCTCCCCCTGATAGAATGCAGACTCCCTGGTTAGAATGGCATTAGAACACCGAGTTTTCAGTGTGGAGCAAAAACCAGGTTATGTTAATAAAGGTTCTTAATAAAGTCTTGTTGTGACCATAATGCTTGGGCGGTTGTAGTTGTGGCTTTATTTAGTGTCCCCCTTCCCCACAGCACAGTCCCCTTAGCATCCTTTATAAATACTTTAAAGGGAAGGATCTTTGGTAGCTTATAAATTGTCCTCACGTCTCACCAGTGGCTGGAAAATCGTAGTTGTCAGTAAGACTGAAAGCTTTGGGGCTGGGGTTATGGCGTAGCTTGTTCCCATATGATCACTGGTTTGATTCCAGCTGCTCCACTTTAGAACCAGCATTCCTGGTGCTGTAACTGTGAAGGCAGCAGAAGATGGCCCAGGTGCTTGGGGTCCCTGCCACCCATTTGAGAGAATAGGCCTTCCTCTCTGCCTCTGCAGCCTTGCCTTTTGAATGAATAAATCTTAAATAATTTTGAAAAGACCCAGGGATTCTGTAAAGTCATGGCCTCTGGGCTCTCCCAGGCCGAGTGAGCCCTCTGTGTGCTGGGCGCTCTCAGCATTCCTGCTCTTACACATGTCTCCCTGGGAGAGGTTTGCTTCTCATCTTGCACAGAATAGACTTAGGACACCTCCTGGCTAAGCCAGGCCACAGGCACAGTCTGGCAGCCCTGCCGTTTATGGTGTTATTTTTCCTGAGGATATATTCTAAACACGCAGTAATGGTGGTGGATCATACCTGGTCTTGTCCTGGAAGTAGAGCCTGCTGAAGTAATTCCCATGAATTTGCCTGGTGATTAGAATACAATCCAAGACCCTTGTGTGGCCTGTGGTGCGCTTGGTCGCTTCCCCACTTTCCACCAATCCCGTTTCACCTGCTCTCCCATGTCCTTCCCCCTTGCTTACATCTTGGAGGTTTCCAGGCAGCGATGAGCCAGGCCCTAACCAGCCTTCCCTCCACTCCCTGGGAGTTCTTTCCCTGTCTCTGGCTTTCTTTGTGCTCATTAGTTCTGTGGGAAGTGTTGCCATGTTCAGCTTATTTCAGTATTTTAATTTGGGGCTGACACTGTGATATGGCTGGTAAAGCTGCTGCTTGTGCTGCAGGCATTCCACATGTGTGCTGATTCAGGTCCCTATTGCTTTGCTTCTTATCCAGCCTCCTGCTGTGCCCAGGAAAGCAGCAGAGAATGGGCCAAGTGTCTGGGCCCCTGTAGCCACGTAGGAGACCCAGATGAAATCCTGGCTCCTGGTTTCAACTTGGTCCAGTGCTGGCCATTGCAGCCATTTGAGAAGTGAACCAATAGATGGAAAGATCAGTTTCTCTTTCTCTCCCTCTCTTCTGTAACACTGACTTCGAAAATAAGTAAACCTTCAAGGAAATTTTAGATTTTTAAAATTGAATGCTTTATAGCCACAGTGTAGGGCCCATTGCAGTAGCCTACTGGTGAAAGTCCTCAGCTTGCACATGCCAGGATCCCAAATGGGCACTGGATTTAATCCTGGCAACCCCTCTTCCCATCCAGCTCCCTGCCTGTGGCCTGGGAAAGCAATCAAGAACAGCCCAAAGCCATGGGACCCTGTACCTGCGTGGGAGACCTGGAAGAAGATCCTGGCTTTGGATCAGCTCAGCTCAGCTCTGGTCATTGCAGCTTCTTGGGGAATGAATCATCATACGGAAGATGTTCCTCTCTGTCTCTCCTCTCTGTAAATCTGACTTTCCAATAAAAATAAATAAATATTAAAAAAAAAAAGCCAGAGTGTAGGGAATACTGAAATCCACGTGCTGGCTCCTGGATGTTTGTTCTTGTTGTCCCTTGGGGGAAAGACAGCACTCTCTGCTGTTGCTGTCATGAGCACTGTGAGGTTGGAGCTGAGTCTGTCTATAATGAGCTGAGAGTCACCTGTCAGTGAAAGGTGCCTGAGAACAGCTGCCCTGGCAGTGACCAGCCGTGGGCACTTCTGTGCAGTGTTACAGCTTAGTCTTTGAAGATGCTCAGAGTTTCCTTTAAATGAGAAGCCAGTATTTTTTCTTTTCCAGAAGCCAGTATTGTTTGTCGAAATTTGCTACTTAAGGGGTCTGTATTTTGTCCTCTGTTTTAGGTTAGCAAAAATTCTGCTCCTCAGCTTCATTTTTATTACATCACATTTCCCAAGGTGACTGCACATCTTCAACAAGTACATTTGCGTTAGTGAGAAACAGAGCTGGAGGACAGTATCCCCTGTCCCTTGCTTTGCTCTTTGAGGTCGTCGTTAGAGAGGGGCCCCTGGCAGTTTGGTTCTGTGTGGGTGTGGTTGTGGCAGCTCCACTTCCGTTGCCCTGGTGTGGCTGCTGGGAGCCTGTCCCGTGGGTTGCAGGTGCACGAGCTGCAGCGTGAGCTTCAGAATGAAATTGGGTGGATCCCTCGCCTCCCACCCTTGTTCATTGAGTGGACACTGCTACCCCATACACTGATGACATCTGTGCCCGCGTGGGAGGAGACGTCCACTGAGGTGGGAGAAGGGCGTACAGCATAAGCTGTGTCAGCCATCCCTGCGCCGTCGCCTCCTGTTCTCCTGGGAATGAGAGAGGTTTAGGAATTACTAAACCTAAGAGGGAAATCCCTTCCTCTCCCCACTAACCCCCCCCCCGCCCCTTTTTAAGGTTTTGTTTATTTAAAAGAGAGTTACAAAGAGAGACTGATCTTCCATCTGCCGTTTCACTCCCCAAGTTGCCACAATAGCCAGGTGAAAGCCTCTGGTCCCATGTGGTGGGGTCTTGACACTTGGACCTTTTGCTGCTTTGCCAGGCACCTCAGAAGGGAGCTGGATTATAAGTGCAACAGCTGAGGGGGTGGTTTTGCCCACTGTGCCACAGCATCGGGCCTCTCAGCCACATTTAAACAAGCCACAAGTGAAAAGTAGTGTACTGTGTACGTTACCTTGCACTTTGTTCCGTTCATTTAGAATCTTTTGGATACATCCAGGTACATACAGATCCACACTGTTTTTCAGTGGTTGCCTGGTAGTTTGTAAAGATGGATGCACTTTAATTTCATATATTGTTCATTTGTTTTAATTTATTTCATTGATTACATTTGTGTACATTTGGGGTCATTTCCCGATTTTTTACTGCTGCAAACTATATAATGGCAGTTGGACTTGTTTGAGTTAGTAACAAAAGCTTTCCTAGACTGTCCTTTGTGGAAGCAGGCTGTATCCAGCCATGCCCCATCCCTGGATGCGGCAGGTGAAGCACAGCAGGGTAGGAGGTGGAGCCTTGCAGAACCTGCTCCCCACAGTGTTGTACAGTAAGTGGCACTGGGAGAGTCCCCGGTCCAGGGAGATGTCTGGAGGCCACCGAGGTATTGATCGCACCCTCGAGGCCCAGGGCCAGGTGTGTGTTGCTTGCGAGGCTGTCACAGAGCTTGCTTTTATGTTCTGGTTTGGAGAAGATTGCAGGAGCCAGAATTGGCTGGCATATAATATCAGTGTTTGCATTTGGGCTTTGTTTTGTTCATTGGCGGCGCTAAAGTTAAATTTTAAAAAGTTGACTTTTATTTGGATTGCCTGGTAAGAAATTTTTACAATGATGCTTTTGTTTTGGCAGCAGGTGAGACTCCGGCTTTGTTTCAGGCCAGCCCTGGCTACTAGGGAATGAACCAGCAGATAGAAACTCTGTCAGTCTGTCTCTCAAATAAATACTTAAAAAAACTTGCAATATGGAAAATGCTTCTTTTTTAAAAGGTGTGACGACTCATGACAGTTTGTTTTAACTCACAGCTGTGTGGCTTGCTCAGGGGGCACATGGGGCCGGCTGCAGGGGAACAGGCACTGCCTCCCTGGGCTTGTCTGAGCTGTCTGCTGTGGTGTGGCCTCCTGCCTGCCACTGGTTTTGTGTTCTGGTGAACAGTTTTGACTCAGGAAGGTAGAGAAAAGGATGTGACTGTGGCAAAGACACAGTGGTATAGTGGGTGTGGACATGCAGGTTTTAGGGAGCAGTAAGGTGCCTCTGAGAAGCGGTCTGAAAAAAAGAAGTACAGGATTAGCGGGTAGTTTGTGAGTGCAGGCTGTCTGCCTGACCAGGTGGCTGTCGCCGCTTAGAGAGCACGTGAGAGGAAGGACGGCTTGCAGGCATGTTTTATCTTCACAGGACATGGGCAGGAGAGGAGCAAGCGTGTTGCCAAACACACTGACCCAGAACACACTGCACTAGAGCAGCGACTGTGCCAGTGCGTCTAGCCGTTCCAGTTGGAAACAGTGGTTTCAGCCTGATTGACAGTACACGTGTGGCCGTCTCTGGGTGCAGGGAGGTGTCAGCTTCCTGGCCCTTTGAAAAGGGCAGGGCTCCTGGAGGCAGGCAGGCCTTTGCTGCGGGGGGGGGAGGTGGAAACAGCGTGGTCTGAGACCGCAGCCCTTTAGCAGATGCAAAGGAGCTACGATGAGAAGCAGGGGTGCCACGCTGGAGAGCTCCGTGCACTGTCAGACAGGTGTGGGACAGCTTTTCCTGGACCAAGGAGTGAGTGAGCTAGGAAAACTCAGTCACTTATCATTAGCATTGAATTTCTAATAAGGTACAATATTTCAGGTTTTAATGAAAAAAAAAAAAGCCTACTATAAAGTAAGGAAGTAACTTGGAACTTTTAAGAAACATCTTTCTAAGCCTTTAATGTGTTGCTCCTTGTAAAGCCATGCCATGACTTTGGCATGGATACTGCTTCCTCTTCCTCTTTGCAAGTGGCAGGAGAAGCAAAGCAGAGAGTCCACCTGGGGCTGGAGTGGTCAGTGGTCAGGACACAGGCAAGGTGGTGAGTGCTGTTACTTCTTGGTTGTGAACGTGCAGTGTAGCAAGGACTAGAGTAGACCCTCAGCTTTTTATGTTCCGTAATCTGTTGAGCTGCCCTGTTTGTTTTTTTTAAGGGGACAGTTATGCTGAGTACTTACAGGTGGGCCATCTATTAGTTTTAATTTATGATCTGTGTTCTTAGGAATCTTCTCTCATGCAATCTTTTTTTTTTTAAACTAATTTTTAAAATTAAACTGAGACCATAAAACTGAGACCATGTTCCCATATTGGAGTATTTTGATGGTGGAGAGGTCAGATATACAGAGAGAAGGAGAGACAGAGAAGAAGATCTTCCGTCTGATGATTCATTCCCCAAGTGAGCGCAACGGACAGTGCTGCGCTTATCTGGAGCCAGGAACTTCCTCAAGGTCTCCCACACCGGTGCAGCGTCCAAGGCTTTGGGCTGTCCTCCACTGCTTTCCCAGGCCACAAGCAGGGAGCTGGATGGGAAGTGGAGCAGCTGGGATATGAACTGGCCTCTGTATGGAGTCCTAGCACATGCAAGACGAGGATTCAGCCACTAGCCAATTACTCCAGGTCCCGTTTTTGGTGTTTTCTTGTGTAACACTGTCTTACTCAGGGAACTAGCACTGTTGGTACAAAAGGAGTGAGCCTAGAAAGAAGCCCCAGGTGTGTGTTACGATTATATTCTTTACTTTCCGTTTTGGAGATGTGATCATCATCTTAAGAATACATGTTTAAAAATTTGCACCAGTCAGAACCAGGAGCATTTCGATAAGAGGCGGCCCTTCCCCTGTTCTGGAACCATTGGCTGTGAGATGTCTGCCTGACGCCTTCATCCTGGAACGCCATTGTGTGTGCTTCCAGCAGTGGGGCTGCTGGGCTGCTGCTCTGCAGTGTAGCACCACAAATCTGGACAGGAATGTCCCTTGCCATTACCAGCCCATGCTCCTTGACTGTCCCGGGAAGACTGCCAGCTATTTCAGGTCACCTGCTTTGTACTGAGTGGTCAAGTGTTCCCTGTGCTCCTTTTGGTTTGGTCTTGAGCTGCCAGAAATAATTGGCCCGTTATTTTGCAGGGCAGCCTTCTGTGTGGGTCTGCCTGATGTGTTCTCATACTGACATGAACGGCTATCACTGTGTGTCTTTGGCAGCAGTCCCTAGAGCCGTGTGGCAGGGTCTCCAGGGCATCCTGCCATGGGACAGCGTTTCCACCTGGCTCTTTGCTGACGAGGGGCTGTGCAAGGTGGGCTCAGCTAGACCTCTGCACCAGGAATTTCTCCTGCTTGTTACTTTCCAGGAGTTTGTGGACTCTTGCTTTTGATCTGTGTAATTGTCCCCTGCCTCATTAAGCTTTCTGTTTAAGTCTGTTTTTACCAACATGAGCTCTAATCCAGTGAATTGTAATCTGTTCCTCTTGTTTATGTTGCTGCTTGTGCTGTGTCCAGTTTAGCCAGGGACCCCTTGGTGCTGGTGTCTTTGTCCTTGGATCCGAATTCTAGTCCAGGGTTTCTCAGCTTGGCCTTAGTTACACGCATATGCATTAGTTATTTGTTACTATTTTGATGCATTCCATTCTGCAAGGCAGTAAGATTTTTTTTGCAAAACTAATTTCTAAGTATTAACCTTTTGTGTGTATGTTCTTAGTCTAATATCTCATCGACAGCCATTTTCTGAAGTAGCTGTGAAGGTGACAGGCAGTGTGATAACTTGTTTCTGCATATTTTTCCTCTCTCCTAAGAGGAAAGAGAAGTCTCATCTAGTACCAGAAAGAGGTATTAAAACTGACAAGGCTTCTCTGTTGTCAGATGATCATTTTAACCTCTCTTCCTCTGGCCCCATTGCTGTCTCTGTCTCTGAGCTCTTCTGGTTGCTGATGCATGGCAGTACCATGGACACTAACAGCAGGAGAGGGAGGCTCACTCAGCTGTCCCTACACCTACTTATGCAGTGAGCATCTGCTGGCCTCAGGCATTCCCCTGGGCCCTTTGAGGGGCAGCTGGGATACTGTGTGATACTGGGGCAAGCAGGCCTATGGTGCAGTCCATGGCCAGGAGACAGTCATGTAAGGAAACATGGCATTAAAAACAGCTCATGAAAGCCGCCACCAGCAATACCAGCTTCTCATATAGGGAAGTGTCCATGATAAGGGCCTTGGAAAAGCAGTGGAAGATGCCCCAAGTGAAAGTGCCCTTGTGAATGACCCGGATGAAGCTCCTGGCTCTGATCTGGCTCAGTTCTGGCTGTTGGTGGCCATCTGTCTGTCTCTTTTCTCTGTAACTCTGATTTTCAAGTAAATCTTTAAAAAAAATGGTCATGAGAAGAGACAGGTGGGCAGTGGCCAGCAATGCCTCACATGTAAAATGTGATAGATTGTTGTGAGGGTTCACATGAGATCATGAAAGCCCAAGTCCTTTGTAAAATGTGAAAGTGTCTGAATCCTGTCATGTGTCCCCTGACGTGGTATCTTGCACGTAAACCAGCCCCCAGGCTGTTGCTCTCCACGCGCACGCCACAGTCCCTCTCTGAGACTGGGATGCCTTGGTGGTGTTTGGAACTGTTGGGAAGACTTTCTGACCTGTGGTCCCCCGGCTGCTCCTACCCAGTGCTGCCATCTGTATTTTTTTATAATAATCTTGAGTATTATATCAATGAATAATTCAGTATGAACTCTAAAGTGATGGCTTTTAAGGTCTTAATATTATTGCTATATTACTGGTATTCATACTGCATTATTAGTGTATTTTTTTATGGAACAAGGGCTCTGTCTCACAGAGCTTGTAGTCTTTTTTTAAAAGATTTATTTATTTATTTATTACAAAGATCTTTGTCCAATGATTTACTCGATTGCTTTCTTAGACCACAAGCAGGGAGCTGGATGGGAAATGGAGCTGCCGGGATTAGAATCGGCACCCATATGGGATCCCAGCACGTTCAAGGTGAGGACTCTAGCTGCTAGGCCACTGCGCTGGGCCCTTACAGTGTATTATATGGCATTATTAATACTGTATTCCTGGTAAGAATTTAATTTTTACTTTAAATTCTCTTCCTTGAGAGGGTTTGATTTTGAGTTGTGATACTGGTTGTCATGTAATGACTGTAGGTGCCTTTTCTTTTGAAACTGAGGTCTCTAAAAATAGCCATATTTATAGAGTGAAAATTGACATACCATAGTCTGATAAAAATTTAGAGTTTGGTCCAAAAAGGGCAGAAAGGCCAACCATGAGACGTACAGTAGGCGTCCTGGTTGATTTTCTGAGAATCATGAGTCTCATTGCTTTGGAACTTAATGAATGGCATGTGACTTAAAAAAGAGGCTGTTTTCAACATTTGTGCTCCAGGTTTTAGTGGACAGGTACTGCCAAGTAGGGTTCGTGGGCCCTGGGGGCCGTCAGTGGCCTGGGACTGTGAGTTCACCACCAGTGCTCCCCCACGCCCCCCATTTGGGACTGCCAGTTCCAGTCCCAACTGTTCACTTCCCATCCAGCTGCTGAGCCTGAGAAGCAGTAGATGATGGCTGACGTATTTGGGCCACTGAAACCCATGTGGGAGACATAGCTGGAATTCCTGGCTCCTGGTTTTTGTCCCTCAGTCCTGTGTTTTGTGTTCCTTGGGAGAGTGAACCCTGTGGTGGACAATCTTTCTGTCTTTGTGTCTTCTCTCTGTTGCTGTACCTTACAAATCAGTCAGTCATGTAAAGAATACAGACCTGCAGTTTTGGCTTGGGTTATTCTGTACACTTTGCTTCAGCAGGTGTTTAATGGAGACTTTATGCCAAGTAGTTTGTGGAAAATACCTCCTATCTATTGATTGTTGATGTGATAAATTTGAACCTAGATCTCTTTGGTAAAATGTTTTACATTTTCCTTTATTTGTGAGAAGTAGAGAGGGGGAGAGAGAGTGCACCTGTATCCGCTGATGTTGGCAGCAGCTGGAGTTGGGGCTTGGCAGAAGCCTGGAGTGGGGAAGTATATGAGGCCTCCCAGTAAGCTAGTGGAGCCCAGCCCCTGTGCCCTCACTACTGCCTCCCAGAGCTGGAGCCAGGGCTTGAACCCGTGCACTCAAGGTGGGACATGACCGTCCTCGCTGATGTCTCAGACACAGGCTAAATGCCCATGCCACTGGTGTTTTTGAGATATTGCATTGGTTATGATTCAGAAATGGCACAGTACAAGTAGCAGATAACATTTAAACCTTTGGAAGAAAAAGCTGGAGATCTCTGTAGATGACGCAGTTTGAAACAAGCAGTGGTCTTTTCCACTCAAGTCGGCGGTTTCCTTCTTTAGCTCGAGCTGTGTTGTTCCTGCATTAGGTATGCTGGGCTGCCTGCTGGGGAGCCAGCCTCAGTGAGGATGACCCCCCTTTGGCTGCCTGCTGGGTTCAGGGCGTTTGAGAGTGTACAGAGGGCTACCCTGGGCTGAACTGAGCTCAGTGTTCACAGGTGCCCGTGTAGGTCGTATAGAACACGTCCTATCCACCTTGTTGATATTGTTCATTTGGGAAGGAAAGGCAGGAGATGAGTACCAATCTCTCTCTCCCTTTCTCTCTTTCTTTTCCTTTTTTCTTTCTTTCTTTCCTTCCTTCCTTCTTTCATTTTTCCCTCCCTCCCTTCTTCCTTCCTTTCTCCCTTTCTTTCTTTATTGAAAAGACATATATACAGAGAGAAAGATCTTCTGTTCGCTGGTCACTCCATGTGGCTGCAATGGTAGGAGCTTCTTCTGGGTCTCCCATGTGGCTGTAGGGTCCCAAAGCTTTGGCCCAGACTCTGCTGCTTTCCCAGGTCACAAACAGGAAGCTCTATGGAAGCGGAGCAGTGGGGATACAAACTGGCACCCATATGGGATCCTGGTGGATGCAAGACGAGGATTTAGCCACCGAGCCGTCACACTGGGGCTGTGACTATCTGTTTTTTCCCTCCCAATTTAAGTTAAAATTGTCTGATACATGTTTCTTACCCAGCCATCTGTTGGTAAATATGAGTAGTTGCTTAAAATTGTTATGGAACTTTCTACCCTTTCCTTATTTGCACCCTTGTGTGAGTTTCTTGAAGATGAAAAAGGGAGTTGGGTCAAGAGCAAGCATATATCAATTGTTATAAACATCCTCAGCTTTAAGATGTCATTACAATTTATGTTTGCTAAGGGGGTCTCATTTTATATCTATGTTTATATGTATGAGTATATATACATATGAAATATATATGGGCATTTTTTTTAAGCGTTAGAGACTTTGGATTTTATATTTCACTTCCAGTATTTTAGCTTGCAACTCTAAGGAAGACATGCTCTGGACTGGTGATGTGGCCTTGTGGGTAAAGCTGTTACCTGCGGCCCCAGCATCCCATATGGGGGCCAATTTGTCCACAAACTGCTCCACTTCTGATTTAACTCCATGTTAATGGGTTGGGGAAGTCAACAGAAGATGGTTTAAGTGTGTGGATCCTGCCCCCCCACTGTGGAAGACCTGAATGATCTGAATTTTGCCTGGCCTAGCTGTGGACATTGTGGGCATTTGAGGAGTGAAACAATGGATGAAGAGCTGTCTCTGTATCTGTAACTCTTTCAAATAAATGTTTGTTTTCTGTAGAAAAGAGTAAGGGGCCCAGTGTGATGGCTCAGTGACTAAATCCTTTTGTTGCATCTGCTGGGTGCTGGTTTGCATCCTGGCTGCTTCATTTCCCACCCAGCTCCCTGTTTGTCCCCTGGGAGAGTGATAGATGATGGACCAAAACCTTGGGACCCTGCACCCATGTGGGAGACGCAGAAGCAGCTCAGCTCTGGCCATTCATTGCAACCACTTAGGGAGTAAACCAGTGGATGGAAGCTCTTTTACTCTCTGTAAATTTGCATATCCAGTAAAATTAAAGGAAGGAATCTTGTGGCCTGTATATTCTTCTGATTGTTGTAGTAATGTCCTTCATTGATTTTCCTACCTTCCACTCATAATCTCATTAAGAATCAAGCATTACCTCTTATTGTTATTCCCTTTCAGTATTATTTTAGATACTTTTTCTTAAATTCTTTAGCAGTGTGTTTATTTGAAAGAGAGAGAGCTTTCCATTTACTGATTCACTTTCAAAATGTCTTCAACAGCTGGGACTGAGGCAGGCCAGTCAGTGTGAGTAGTGTGAGTAGTGGGGACCCAAGTGCTTGAGCTGTCACCTGCTGCCTCCCAGGGTTGCATTAACAGAAAGTAGGGCTGGGAGTGGAGCAAGACGGTGAATACAGCCTTTCCAGTATGGGAAGTGGGTGTCCAGCTGGCAGTTTCACAGCTGTGCTAAGAAACTACCCCTAAAACACACTTTAGATAATAGGGTTGTTTCATTGAGTTTTCTGTTTACTCCCAGAAGTTGATTCTGTTATTGTTAAAACGCATCAAAATGTATTATTGACCTAAGTTCTGTTTTTTTAAAATATATGTATATTAAAAATATATATATGTGTGTGTGTGTGTGTGTGTGTGTGTATTTGAGTGAGCTACAGGGAGAGAGAGAAGAGAGCTTCTATGGCTGCAAGAGTTGGGTCTGGGTCAGACTGAAGCCAGGAATCTAGAACCCCATCATGTTTCCTGTGAAGGAGGCAAGGGTCCTGGTGCCTGGGCCATCTTCTGCTGCTTCCCCAGGCACCTCAGCAAGGAGTTGAATGGGAAATGGAGCAGCCGGGACTTGAACAAGGACTCAGGTGGAATACTGGCACTACAGACAGTGAGACGCTGGAGCCCAACATTATTTTTTTTGAAAATGCTAAAATGTGCTAAAAGCTCAGTTTCCATTATATTGTGCATATTGTAGTTTTTTAAAATTAGCTGCACAATTTTGTGAATGTACTTTATAAAAGTGAGCATTTGAAAGATGAAAGTGATAGTTATGTTTTACCAAAATGACAAAAATAAATGAAAAAAATACAGAAAGCAGTTTGTAAGGTCTGAATGACAAGTGGGTTGTTAGTCTCTTAAGTCGTTTAAAAAAAAAAAAGGGTCTTTATTGAAGACCAGTTTGCATTTAAAGTGCCAGCTTGGCAAGTTTCAGTAGAGCGCACGGTTGTGCAGCTCTCAGCACAGTTCAGTTTTAGAATGTCTCCCTCATTCCTCAAAGTGTGTCCGGTTGTCCCTGCTTCAACCCTGGCTCTAGGAAACCACTGATTGCCTTTTCTCTTTATGGTTTTGCTTTTCCTAGAAATTTCATACAAAGGGAATCATTCATATGTCATCTTTTGCTTTTGGCACATTTCCTTTGTGTAGCCTGTATTGAGATTAGTTCTGTTCATTGCCCAGAGGTGCTGCACTGTGAACACATATCACCAGGTCTCATTGATCTGGTCCCTTGCTGATGGGTGTGTAGGTTGTTTTTGGTCCACAGCATTGAACGCTTAGGGAAGAGTCTCTGCTGGCCATGTTTTCATCTCTCCTTGGTAGATGCTTACTGGCAGAATTGCTGTATAGTTTTACTGCAAGTTTACTTTTAACTTTTCAAAATATTGCAAGCTGTTTTTGAAGTGCAGCAACACTTTTAGTTCCACTTCTTTCACATGGGTGACAGGGAGCCAAATCCGGGACTGCCCCCCTAGGGTACAGAGATGGGACTTAGAGCTGTATCCAAACCCTGGCACTCTGGGATACAGGTCCTAAGCAGCATGACCCAAGTTGCTTTTTAATTGTGGCAAATGCCTGCCTCTATAGAGTTTTTTCTAAAAAAAATTTTGTAGTTCATTGGCATAGTTTTAACATGATGTCTTTAATTGTAAATGCAGGTAGTTCCTCCCAACCACTTAATTGACTGCTTCCCGGTTTAACAGTGGGTGAACAGAATTTCAAATTAGTAGCCAGTTAAATTTGTTACTTTTTAAAATGTTTTCTTCTGCAATGGTGATTTATGTAACATTTTTTTGGCTCTTAAAGACCCGTTTTGTAGGCATAAACAATATGTGTCCTTAATTGTTACTTTTTTTCTTTTGAAGGTTTATTTATTTTAAATTGGAAAGGCAGATTTGCAGAGAAGAGAGGCAAAGATCTTACATCCTCTGGTTTCTTCCCTAAGTGGCTGCAAAGGCTGGAGCTGAGCTGATCGAGGCCTGGATTGGAGCATCTTGTGAGTCTCCCACATGGGTGCAGGGTCCCAAGGCTTTGGACCATCTTTGATTGCTTTCCCAGGCCACAAGTAGGGAGCTGGATGAAATGTGGAGCAGCCGGAACAGGAGCAGAACCAGTGAGGATTTAGGGTATAGCGCCAGGATCCTGAATTGTTACTCTGTAAAAGCAAATTACAATCTTGACCTCATCTTTTCTCAGCACAGAATTTTGTGATGAGTACAGTAATACTTGCTTTTCTTTTGCTTCATTTTATGATGCTCCTGTCCTGTGCTGCTTTATTGTTATAAAAACAGTTTTCTGGGGACTGGCACAATGCTAGAGTACGCTAATCCTCTGCCTGCAGCTCTGACATCCCATATGGGCACCGGTTCTAGACCCGGCTGCTCTACTTCCAATTTAGCTCCTTGCTAATCATCTGGGAAGGCAGCAGAGGGTGGCTCAAGTCCTGGGTTCCTGCGCTCTGTGGGAAATCTAGAAGAAGCTCCTGGCTTTGTGCTGGCCCTGGTTATTGTGGCCATTTAGGGAGTGAAGCAGTGGATGGAAGATCTCCATCTTTCCCACTCTGCTCTTTCAAGGAAAATAAAAAAGTTTTCTGTTCTTTCCTTATCTTGAATATGATTAAGATTAGTTAGAAAGTTAATACAAATCCTAGTGCCCCCCCCTTTAAGTTTGTATTGGAAAGGCAGATTTACAGAGAGTTCGCATCCCAAGCGGGCACATGGCCTGAGCTTAGCTGATCCGAAGGCAGGAAATGGGAGCCTCTTCCAGGTCTCCCATGCAAGGTGCAGGGTTCCAAGGACTTGGGCTATCCTTGGCTGATTTCCCAGGCCACAAGCAAGGAGCTGGATGGGAATTGGAGAGCTGGAACATGAACTGGTGCCCATATGGGATCCCAGCGCATGCAAGGCGAGGACTACTGGGCTGTAGTGCCGGGCCCCTAGTGGGCTTTTGCTGTTTCTTTTTTTTGGGGGGGGGAGGTAAACAGCTCTGTTTTCACAATTCATCCTGAATGGGTGCTTTACTTTTCCCATTCCTTTTCCTTTTTTTTTTTTTCTTCTTCTTCCTGTCAGTTCATGGTTTTTCAGTCCTAATGTTATGGTAGCTTTGTGGTTCTTTGTAAGGAGAAGTGACTGTGATGTGTGTTGTTTGTAGCAGGTGTGTGGGATGCTCAACTAACTGCCTGCATTGGGACTTGGGCTGTGTACAGTTCAGACTAATTGGTCAGCTGGAGGTTAGCTTGGGCAGGTAATGAAATTTAGCACTGGCACATAAAGATGACGTGTTTCGGAGAGAAGCTACTATGAAGATGGCAGGTGTTCAAACAGCACAGCAGCGAGTCAGTACCAGATGTGTAAATTTGGTCAAATTTGGGAGTAATTTGTTTTAAAATGGACTTGTATTACATATAAAATGTAATAACTTTGCTGCAGATAAAAAGTGCTGCCCAAGAAGCACGTAACTAAACATGTACACTTAAGCACGTGATAGAAATACAAATACTACATGCTTTATTTATTTATTATTATTATTATTTGCTTGGAGTTTATAAAGTTAAAGCTTTTGTCTTAGAAAGTGTTTTTCTCCTGGGGCTGGTGCAGGGGCTTAGCAAGCTAATACTCTGCCTGCTGTGCTGGCATCCCATCTGGGAATTGGTTCACTTGGGAGACCTGGAAAGAAGCTCCTAGCTCCTGACTTGGCCCTAGCCTAGCTGTAGCCATCATGGCCATCTGGGAATTGAACCAGCGGGTGGAAGATGTCTTTCTCTGTCTCTTCCTCTTTCTGTGTAACTGTTTCCATCTGGGAATTGAACCAGCGGGTGGAAGATGTCTTTCTCTGTCTCTTCCTCTTTCTGTGTAACTGTTTCGAATAAGAAAATGATCTTTCATTGTCTCTTTCTCTTTCTCTGCAACTGTTTCACTTAAGTAAATAATCTTAAAAAAAAAAAGCTTTATAAAAGTAATGTTATGGCTAGTGAGGAATCTATTTTGTTACTTTTATCAAAGAACCAGTCCTTTGATTTGTTGATCTTGTGTGTGTGTGTGTTTTGGTGGGGGGTTCTTGTTCTATTTCTTTTTTTCTTGAGGTGGTGTGTGGTTAGCCTATCTGCTTGGTGCCTTCCTAATTTCTTGACATAAGTGTTGACGGAAGTGAACTTTCCTCTTAACACTGCTTTGATTGTGTCCTATAAGTTTTGATATGTTGTATTGATGCTTTTATTAATTTCTAGCAATTTTTTTTAGTTCCCATTTGATTTCTTCTGTAACCCATTGTTCATTTACCAGAATATTGTTCAGTCTCCAAGAATTTGCATATCTTTTGGGGTATTTTGACTTGTTGGTCTCCAGTTTCACTCCATGCTGGTCTGAGAAGAGGCATGGTATGATTTCGATTTTAAAAATTTGCAGAGGCTGGGCACGATAGCCTAGTGGCTAAATCCTCACCTGGCAGCCTCCAGTATTCCATATGGGCACCTATTCGTGTCCTGGCTGCTTCATTTCCCTTCTAGCTCCCTGCTTGTGGCCAGGTAGAGCAATGGAGGACGGGCCAAAGCCTTGGGACCCTGCATCTGCTTGGGAGACCTGGGGGAGTCTCCTGACTCCTGGCTCTGGATTAGCTCAGTTCTGGGTGTTGTGACCACCTGGGGAGTGAGTCAGCAGATGAAAGATCTTTCTGTCTGTTTTTCTCTCTGTAGATTTTACTTTCCAGTAAATAAATAAATCTCTAAAATTTGCTGAGGCTTGTTTTGTGGCCTATCATATGATTGATCCTGGAGAGTGTTCCTTGTACTGATGAAAGAAAACTGTATTCTGCAACAGTAGGATGATAGGTTCTTTAGGTAACAGTTAAGTCCATTTGTTCTGTTGTCTGGGTGAGCTCTGTTTACTTGCTGAGTTTCTGTCTCCTCAATCTGTCCATTGAGGTTAGTGAGGTATTAAGGTCCCCCACTATTATTATATTGGAGCCTATTTCTCCCTTTAAACCCATTAATATTTGTTTCACTTAGCTAGGTGCTCTGGCATTTTGTGCATATGTATTTATTATGGTGATTTCTTCTTGCTGAATGGATCTCTTGATCTATGTTTTTCATGTCGAAGTCTGTATTATCTGGTACTAAAATGGCTACATCAGCTTGTTTTTCCTTCCCACTAGCATGGAATATCCTTTTCATGCTTTCTCTTTCTGCATATCTTTCTTGGTGAGATGTCTCCTGTAAGCAACAGATAGATGGGTTTTGCTTTTTGATTTAGTCTGCTTATCTGTGTTTGATGAGTTTAATCCATTTACATTCAGGGTTAATGTTAATAGGTAGTGATTTGGTCGTGTTATTTTAGTAATGGGTTGTTTATTGTTTGATTTAGTCTTTTGTTGTTTTATTGGGATGTTTTCCACATTTGCCTTTGGTTTTGGTGGATGCTATTCCTTTTCTCCGTTAGGAGGACATCTTTAAGTAACGTTTGCAGTGCAGGTCTGGAAGAGGCAAATTCTTTTGAGCTTTTCTTTAATGTGGAAGATTTTTCTTCCATTTTCAAAGACAAAGGCAAGCTTTGCTAGTAAATTATTCTAGGCTGAGAATTTTTTTCCTTTTAGGCTCTGGAATATCTCACTCCAGTCTCTTCAGGCCTGTAGAGTTTCTTCTGAGAGGTTAGCTGTGAGTCTAGGGTACCTCTGTAAGTGAACGGATTTAAAAATTTTTTATGTGTGAATTTCAGTATCTTTTCCCTGTATTTGACCTATGAGAGCTTGGATAGAGTGTTATGGTGAGGATTGTTTTTGGTTGACTCTTGGGAGTTCTGCAGTGCTCCTATATTTTGTTTCCTAATTTTTTCTCCATATTAGGGAAGTTCTCATTTTCTATTTCACTGGATATATCTTTGAGTGCAGCTTCTCTCTCCATACCTCAAACACTCTCATAACCCTATATTCAATCTTTTAATGGTGTCTTTAATTCTTGTATTTGAAAAAAATTTTTTTTAGCTTGACTCAGTTCATTTAGTTTTTTGACTATTTTCTTGGTATTGTAGAAGACGTCATCCAATTTTGAGATTCTTTATTCTGCATCACTCATTCTATTATTGAGAATTTCCACTGAGGCTTTTTTTTTTTTTTTTTTTTTTATTTTTTCATTGGAAAGGCGGATATACAGAGAGGAGAGACAGAGAGGAAGATCTTCCGTCCGATGATTCACTCCCCAAGTGAGCGCAACGGGCCGATACTATGCCGATCCGAAGCCAGGAGCCTCTTCCGGGTCTCCCGCGCGGGTGCAGGGTCCCAAAGCTTTGGGCCGTCCTCGACTGCTTTCCCAGGCCACAGGCAGGGAGCTGGAAGGGAAGCGGGGCTGCCGGGATTAGAACCGGCGCCCATATGGGATCCCGGGCGTGCGAGGCGAGGACCTTTAACCACTTGCGCCACCGCGCCGGGCCCTCCACTGAGGCTTTTTAAAAAATTTATTCATTTTCATTGGAAGAGCAGATATACAGAGAGGAGGAGAGACACAGAAGAAAATCTTGCATCTGATGGTTCACTCCTAAAGTGGCTGCAACAGCTGGAGCTGAGTCAATCCGAAGCCAAGAGCCAAGAGCTTCTTCCAGGTCTCCCACACGGGTGCAGGGTCCCAAATCTTTGGACTGTCCTCGACTGCTTTCCCAGTCCACAAGCAGGGAGCTGGATGGGAAGCGGGACTGCTAGGATTAGAACTGACGCCCATATGGGATCCCAGTTCATGAAAGGCAACAACTTTAGCCACTAAGCTACCATGTCAGGCCCTATAGCATTTTTTTTTTTTAAACCAAAAAATGTATCTGGCATTTACTCCATGTCTTAATCAGTTAACTGAAATGGACATAGGATTTGCTCGTCTACGGCCATACCACCCTGAACACGCCTGATCTCGTCTGATCTCGGAAGCTAAGCCTGGTTAGTACTTGGATGGGAGACATAGGATTTGCTCCTTTGCAGGGAAGGTCTTAGTAACAATAATGTGCATATTTCTCTTTTGCCCTTGGTCATTGCAATTTTGATTAGTGAATTCTTGGGAGCAGTTTTTAAGCTGTGTTGTATACTGGTCAGCATTAATGATGCTGTTTGGTGCCTAGTTCTTTGGGGTCATTTGTGCCACTCCCTCCGGTTAGATTTGGTTCTGGGCTCCCTTGTTCCACTACTGGCTCACCATTCTGCATCCTCTATAGTCGTGTGCTGTGACCACCTGCTCAGCCTTTCTCCAGCTCCTGGTTTCAGCAGTACCTGGGATTAGGCAGACATCAGCTGGCCTAATCACAAGGCTGCCAATGGTGCCTGTTGTATGGATTTTTTTTTTCTTTCTCCTTGTCAGAACCAGCTGATAGTTAGGTCTGGGTGCAACCTGGACCTATTTTGGATGGATCCTGTGGTATTGTTTTCCTGATGGGTCAGTGCAGTGCGCTGAGCCAAGCCGGGAGTGAGTTCTCCCCTGGCTTTGCACATGCACAGCCCAGTCCTAGAACCTTTGCCCAGTTTGCAAAATGGCGCCCCATGTGACACTGGTGCTTGTGGTCGGGTCAAACAAATCATCAGGACGTGCAGTTCTGTGGCTGGGATCACCTCCCAAGTTCCTGGTGAACTGCCGTTCCCACCTGGCTGCTGGTGGAGCTCTTCTTGCCAGTACTTGCTGGCAGCTAGGTCTGGATGCAGTCCGGATCTATTTTGGATGGAACCCATAGGATTTCCAGTCTCTGTTTTCTTGGTGGAACCATCAAAGTGTTGGACCGGAAGTGAGTTGTCTTCTGGGTTAGCGCAAGCACAGTTGCCGTTCTCTGTCCTACAGTCTTGGTCGCAGTTCACAAAATGGCGCCTGCTATGGCATTGGTGGAGACCTGGACCATGAAATCCACCGGGTTCCACACCTGACTGCTTGAGTTCTGCATCTCTGCCTCTGCTCATGGTTGGATTAAACAAGTCAGCAGGACCCACAGTTCCGTGGTTTGGTTCATTTCCCGAGTTCGTGGTGAATTCCTGTTCCTACCTGGCTGCTTTTGGGGCTGGAATCGCCAACCGCCGCTGGATTATTTGTTCACTGCAGCACAGCGCTGCTGTCTCTGCCACCACCCCATGCCTCCAGGTCTCCAGGTGTCCCTCCGCCGTCCACCTGTCCTCTCCTGTTTCCCGGGATCGCGGCCTCTCTGTTTCAACTCAGCCAATCTCCTCCCTCTGTTTAATCCTGTCCTCTCCCTGTTCCACTATCCTGAAGCCTGAATGGTGTGTTCATTTTTTAAGCTATTCATTTGAGAGAGGGAGAGCTCCCTTGTCCTGCTGCACTCCCCGCGCACCTACAGTAGTGAGGGCTGTATTGGGTTGAAGTCAGAAACTATGGACTCAGTCTTGATCTCCCATGTGGCCAACAAGGACCCCACTGCTTCCCGGAGTCTGCATAGCTGGGGCTGGGGGACCCTGGCAGTCTTATTGCATGCAGCCATCTTTACTGCTAGGCTAACCACCTACTCCATCTTTTTTTTTTTCTAGTAAGTTTAAACCAACAATTAAAAAATCAGCCGTGCCCTCAGCGCTGCATTTCTCCTTGCCTGCTGTTCTTGGGAAACAACTAGTCTTTGGAAGGAAAGAACACCTTTTCATGGTTAATACTGGAAATTCCTCTCTTCTGAAAGAGACATTAATGAACAAGTATTTGCCTCAAGACTAGCTTTTGCGGGATGGATGTTAAATGAGATGTTAAGTTCCTGTCAGCTTGTTTTGATAACTTGTGTTCTAATTACAAGTCCTTGCCTTGCACACGTTGGGATCCCATATAGGTGCCGGTTTGTGACTTGGCTGCTCCACTTCCCATCCAGCTTCCTGCTGTTGGCCTGGGCAAACAGTTGAGACTCCAAGCCTTGGCACCCTGCACCCATGTGGAGATTGGAGAGAGGCTCCTGGCTTTGGAACGCTGGTTGTTGTGGCTCCTTTTGTAGTGAGCCAACAGACAGAAGATCTTGTCTGTCTCTCTTCCTCTCTGTAAAACCAAACCAAACAAAAACATTTAAAACCAAACAAAAAAAATTTAAGTTTTATATTTGATAAAAGCAGTTTCTTTTAATATATTAGAATTAGTTGGGATAGTTTTATTGAAAGAATGTGTCCATATAAAATGTAGAAACTTGGTCACTGGTAGTACAAATCAGTTTTTTATTTTTTACATTTATTTTATTTTTATTGCAAAGTCAGACATACAGAGAGGAGGAGAGACAGAGAGGAAGATCTTCCGTCAGATGATTCACTCCCTAAGGGGCCACAATTGCTGGAGCTACACCAATCTAAAGCCAGGAGATTCGGGTCTCTCACTCGGGTGCAGGTCCCAAGGCTTTGGACCATTCTCGACTGCTTTCCCAGGTCACAAGCAGGGAGCTGGATGGGAAGTGAAGCTGCTGGGATTAGACCTGGCGCCCATATGGGATCCCGGCATGTGCAAGACAAGAACTTTAGCTGCTAGGCCACCGCACTGGACCCACAAATCAGCATTATTAAGGCAGTACAAAGTGTAATTGGTTAAGTGCTAATCTTAGGAAACTGACAGCCTTTGTAGTGCTGTAGTGCTGTGTTTAAGCTGACTTAACTTTCTTCCCCCCACACCTTTCCCTCTCCTTTCCTCTACTGTTTTTTTT
This sequence comes from Ochotona curzoniae, assembly GCF_017591425.1. Taxonomy (NCBI): domain Eukaryota; kingdom Metazoa; phylum Chordata; class Mammalia; order Lagomorpha; family Ochotonidae; genus Ochotona; species Ochotona curzoniae. The sequence goes on along the minus strand of NW_024466607.1, from coordinate 17,762,666 downwards.
TTTGTTTGTTTGTTTTTATTTGTTTGTTTTCAAGGTGTAGAGATTTAGGGCCCTGTCCGATGGCTCAACCACTAAATTCTTACCTTGCACTGCCAGGATCCCATATGGCCACTTGTTTATGTTCCAGTTGCTCCAGTTCCTCCCATCTAGCTCCCTGCTTGTGGCCTGGGAAAGCAGTGGAGGATGGTCCAAAGCCTTGGGACCCTGCACCTGTGTGGAAGACCCAGAAGAGGCTCCTGGCTTCATACCAGTTCAACTCCAGCTATTGCGGCCATTTGGGGAGTGAGTCAATGGATGGAAGGTCTTTTCTCTCTGTTAATCTCCCTTTCACATAAAATAAAATAAAATAAAATAAATATTTTTTTCTTTAAGTGGCCTGTGTGTGCCCCAGGAAATGTTCCAATCTCCCTGGCCAAATGTCTACCCCCCTTCAGCTTTGAAAGGTATCTTTATGCTTCACTTGATCTTAGCCAAAGGCCAAGAAGCTATATTTTTATGCTTAATATTAAAAACAGCACAGTAGAGCCCCAGACATGGTGCTTTTTCATGTCTGTTTTCAAGGTGAGGGCCAGGAGGAGGAGGAGTGAGAATGTGGTAAATGGTGACGGAAGGCATCCCCTGGGGGCTCAGCCGCCACTCCTTGACCTGCCCTGAGCCTGTTCCAGCCCTGAACCTGCTCCGCCCTGAGCCTGCCCCTGCCCTGAGCCTGCCCCTGCCCTGAGCCTGCTCCACCCTGAGCCTGCCCCTGCCCTGAGCCTGCCCCTGCCCTGAGCCTGTTCCAGCCCTGAGCCTGCCCCTGCCCTGAGCCTGCTCCAGCCCTGAGCCTGCTCCGCCCTGAGCCTGCCCCTGCCCTGAGCCTGCCCCTGCCCTGAGCCTGCCCCTGCCCTGAGCCTGCCCCAGCAGGCCCTGGGAGATCGTTGGGCAGAGGTTTTGGTACCTCCTACTGACCCTGAGGTTGCAACTGGGACTCTTGGTCAGTCTTCTGCTCTTCTCTGAACCCAGGATTATTCTAGTGCACTAAAGAATTAATTAGAAAAAATAAGAACTAATAAGAAAATGTGCTTTACTTAAAAAATGGCTAATACTTAATTTAAAATAAAGATTTGTATTTTAAATTTTTTAGAGGTGTATTTTTATGGGAAAGGCAGATTTTACAGAGAGAGACTAAGATCTTCTATCTGTTGGTTCATTCCCTAAGTGACCGCAATGGCCAGAAGTGAGCCAATCAAAGCCAGGAGCCAGGAGCTTCTTCCAGGTCTCCCACATGGTGCAGGTCCCAAGATCTTGGGCAGTCCTCAACTGTTTTCCCAGGCCACAAACAGGGGGCTGGATGGGAAGCGGAGCAGCCGGGACCTGAATCAGCACCTGTATGGGATCCCAGCATGTTCAAGGCGAGAATTTTAGCTACTGAGCCATTGTGCCAGGCCCCCAGATAAAGATTTATTTATTTATTTATCTGAAAGGTAGCGTTGAAAGAGAAAGCTAGAGATCTGGTGTCTGCTGGTTTACTCCTCAACAGTCATAACAATCTGGTAGTAACAATCAGGAGCTTCATTCAGAATGTATACCAGCTGCTGGCTGCTCTTCTCCCAGCAGTGTAACAGTTGCCTAGGTACAAGGTAACCGAGGCAGTTGCGTACAGCTAGGGCCAGCGAATACTCTCTGAGAATTTACTGTACTATAAACTTACACAGATGTTAGTTGATGAAATAATTGAGGTAGCATTATAAGATAATTACTGCTGTTAACATTTGCATTTTATAGATGATGACAGTGAAACTGAAATTGGTTGCTGATTCCCCATGGCCCACACAGCAGGCAGGCCGAATCCTTGAGGCTCAAGACCTGCCGTCTGGCTCCCACGTGCACTTGTGTTGTCTGGACTGCACGGTGACTTTCAATGCATTATCAATCATCCGTTCACTGGACCAGTCAGCTTGTTGCGAGAGCTGTGCTACTGAAGAAAATTTTCCTGGGCTTTTTTAGTTTATATTTGTTTCTGATGTGTTCTGGAGGCAGAGAGAGAGAGAGAGAGACAGAGAGAGAGAGAGAGAGAGAGAGAGAGAGAGAGAAATAGAGTGTTTGTATCTGCTGCTTCACTCCCCAGATGACCACAACAGCCACTTTGCCAGGTTCAAGTCATCTTGGTCTCTTGCATGGTGACAGGTGCCTACGCTCTTGGGCCATCTTCTGCATTTCCCAGAAAATTAGCAAGGAACTGGATTGAAAGTGGAGTACTGGGACACAACACATGGGATGCTGGCATCTCAGGCAACCACTTCACCTGCTACACCAGTCTAGGCACCAAGACAGGAATTTTAGCCTATTCAGGAGTTAACCTTATTCTTAATACTTGAAGCAAAAGTTTCACAAGTTATCTTCTTTGGAAATAGCTCATTAGAAGTTTTGATTTCACAAATATTTCTTTTTGCAAGTATTTATTAAGAATTTTAATTACTTATTCAGGCCTATATCCTTTTATAGGAACTAAGCTGGTTTCAGAGTCTATAAGGAGAGTGTTGTAGTTGGCAGCACCTATCTAGGTGCCATCAGACTCCTGGTTACTCAGCATTCTGGCAGAATTCTATGGGATAGGTGGAAAAGTGACCAGAGCATAAACCACCAAGCGTGCTAGTTTATCACATAGGAGTTAGCACATGACTGTCCACGTGTGCTCTGCGCCCCTGGAGGGGGCAGAGGAGCCCAAGCCCTGGAGCCAGACTGTCATGGACCGATCACAGGGCCTCTCTGAACCTTCGTCTCCTCTCTTGTGAAGAGAGGTGCAGGTTAAGCAAAAAGGTTAGGGATAAAGCAGATGTCATAAAGAGCTAGTTAGCCTTTAGCTAGCCGTGTGTCATGTCCCACTCTGTGTACCTAATTACTTATTATGGGACGCACAAAATTTGCTAGGCATGTACATAGCAACATTCAGATGTTCCCCTCTTTTTTTCTTGATTCGTGGAATGAAGTTTGATGTGTAACTTGACATGAGAGCTGAGCTCACAAAAACAGTTTCAAGATTTCTCATAGTTGAGTGTAGTGTTTCCTTGTGACACCTTGTATGACGCTACTGAAATTGGCCCATTTTAGCAGAGCTTGTGTTGGTGAATCAGATTTCTTCTTATTTGATCAGAATAAGGACATGTCGACTGTGGGAATGAGTGCACACGTCATTGGCTCCCAGTCTTTGATCAGTGACAGATGTGGCTGTATTTGGTCTGCAGAAGACTTGTCATTTTTCCAGCCTACAGGATTACATGAGGATAAAGAAATCTTATTAAATGCCCCGTCATTTTTTGGCATAGTGAGAGAATTCCAGCACCATTACTTAATATTGCTAGGTTGAACACCTGCTTCCCACACACATTTTGATGGCTGCCTATGGCACACTGTATGCTTGTGTTGTATTTTAGTTGATTTCTTGTTGGTCCAAAATAATCCTTCAGATACTTTGCTCCTGGAGTTTTCTTTTTTTTTTTTTAATTGTTTTTTATTTTGATTATTCTCGAGTTCTGGGTTTTGTCTAAAAGTTCTGTAGTTTTCAAAATGTGTGAGTGCTAGGTCATCATTGTTCTATGGTAAATTAAGCCACAGCCTGTGATGCCGGCATCACTTTGAGTGCTGACTGCTCCACTTCCATTCCAGCTCCCTTTAGTAAGGCCAGAGAAAGCAACAGAGGATGACCCAAGTCCTTGGACCCCTTTCATGCATGGCCTAGAAGCAGCTGTGTGCTCCAGCTTGTGGCCTGGTGCAGCCCTGCTCTTGTGGCCGTTTGGGGAGTGTAACTGCAGATGCAAGAACTTACATGGTCACTGTCATCTCTTTCTTAGTAACTGCTTTTTTTTTTATTAATTATGAATCCTTTTTTTCTTAATTATGAATTATTTAATTATTTATTTTGAAATTTTTATTTTTTTAAATATTTATCTATTTAGTTGAAAGAATTACACATACATAGGGAGACTGTCTGCTGGTCACTCCCCAAATGGCTACAGTGGACAGAGCTAAGAGCCAAGAGCTTCATCCAGGTCTCTCCCGTGGGTAGCAGGTGCCCAAGTATTTGGGCCATCCTCTACTGCTCTTCCGGGCACATTAACAAGGAGCTGTATCAGAAATGAAGCAGAAGGAATTCAAACTGACACCTGTGTGGGATACTGGTGTCACAGGTAAAGGATTTACTTTACACCACAGCACCAGCCCTTGAAATTTTTATTGACTTATTCATTTTTATTTCAAAGTCAGAGAGGAGGAGCAACAGAAAGATCTTCCTTCTGATGATTCACTCCCCAACTGACCGCAACGGCTGGTGCTGTACTGATCCGAAGGCAGGAGCTAGGAACTTCCTCTAGGTCTCCCACGCTGGTGTAGGGTCCCAAGGCTTTGGGCCATCCTCAGTTGCTTTCCCAGGCCACAAGAAGGGAGCTGGATGGGAAGTAGAACTGCCGGGATTAGAACCAGCGCAACTATGGGATCCCGGCATGTTCAAGGCGAGGACTTTAGCTACTAGTCCTGAAATTTTTATTATTAACTTATTTGAGGAGCAGGGAATCAAAGAAAGAAGCTGGGTACCTGGGTCTTAAATCAGGTGTTACATGGATGTCAGGAGCCCAGCTGCTTGAGGTATGCTATGGCAGTTGCCTCCCAGATCTGCACTACGTAGTGGGGGTCAGGAACAAGAGCTGGGTAGATTGAACCTAGGTTGTCTGCTTTGGGATGTAGTTGTCTCAACTTGTAGACTGAATGCCTGCTCTGGGCCAGGTTCAATTTAGATGATACAGACAGCTAAAATTTCTCAGTCAAACTTGTTTTATTTTTCATTGCCTTGGTCAGCCATGTAGCAGTGCATTAAAAATGGCAAGAACAGCAGTGGACAACCTGAAATTCCAGGAGGTTCCCTCCCCCTGGTAATCCAGTTGCATGGACTATTGACACAAGTGGGCTGTCCCATAGGACATGGACAAGGCTGGGGAGGGACTGTTGACTGTTGGCTGGTTGTGAGTGAGGGGCTAACAGGTTGAAACCTGTTGCAATACAGTAATTATAGTGACTCTGTTGTGAGTCTTGACTGTCAAGGGCAGAGTTAACTTCCTCCTGCTGAATGGAACATCTGCTTTGCTGAATTCACTCATCATATTTGAAGCAGTGTACTTGAAATCACTGCCAGACTTACATCTGTGGAGTTGCAGTATGCAAATTCAAACATTTCAGTGTATGTTTGATCCACTGATCATTGTTTCTTGAATGTATTGCCTGACAGCCATAATACCTTGTAGTGCTTTTTGGGGATGCACTGATCCCCTTTCTAAACTCTTGGAAAATTGAAAACATGCTGTGGTTTTACATTTATTTAAAGATAGGAGGAAGTTTTGAAGTAAATATTGAAGTCAAATGTAAAAAAAAATTTTCAAAAGAAAATCATAGTGAACTTGCTAATATCACCATAAAAGTACTTTCCAATTGATCTTTTCAATTTTTTTTAAATGCAAGTTCTTTTTTTTTTTTAAGATTTATTTCATTTTTATTGTAAAGGCAGATATATAGAGAGGAGAGACAGAGAGGAAGATCTTCCGTCCGAAGATTCACTCCCCAAGTGAGCACAACGGCCGATGCTATGCCGATCCGAAGCCAGGAGCCTCTTCTGGGTCTCCCACATGGGTGCAGGGTCCCAAGGCTTTGGGCCGTCCTTGATTGCTTTCCCAGGTCATAAGCAGGGAGCTGGATGGGAAGTGGGGCAGCCAGGATACAAATCAGTGCCCATACGGGATCCTGATTTTGTAGGCAGAAGCCCCAGTAGCTCCCTGTTTTATTTAAAAGGTAGTAAGTGGTATCATTTATGTTTCCTTTCATGTTTATGGGTTTTCTTCTTATTTTTAAAAATATTTTTATTGAGAGGCAGATAGATATAGAAAGAAGGCAATACAGAGAGGCAGATCTTCCATCTGTTGGTTCACTCCCACAAGTGGCCACATTGGCCAAAACTGAGCTGATCAGGAGCCAGGAGCTTCTTCCAGGTCTCCCACACGGGTGCAGGTTCCCTTAGGCTGTCTTCTGCTACTTTCCCAGGCCTCAGGCAGGGAGCACATGGGAAGTGGAGCAGCCAGGATTAGAACCGTCATCCATATGGGATCCTGATGCATGCAAGGTGAGGACTTTAGCCACTAGGCTACCATGCCGGCTCCCCTTCTGATTCATTTTTATTCATTTGAAAGGAATCAAAGCAGGAAAAGAAGCAGAGACAACGAGAGACCAAGGGAGAGCAAGCCTTTATTTGCTGTTTCATTTGCCACATGTTTGCATTAGCCAGACTAGAGCCAAACCAAAGCCCAGAGTTTAGAACTACATTGAGGTTTCCAACATATGTGGGTGGCAGGGACGTATCACCTGCTGCCTTTCCAGCATTGGTAGGAAGCTGGATTAGAAACAGCCTCATAGAGCTTGATCGAGCAGGCCTTTGTCAGCAACAGCCTAACCTATGCCACAGTGCCTGTCTGTCCGTTCACAAGCATGTGTCATGTGAGAACTGGAATCGGTTCCTGGTTCTTCCATTCTTCCACTTACTAGATATGTTCAGCTGTAAAACTTACCTCTCTTGAGGCTGGTATCGTGGCATTGTGAGCAAAACCGCCACCTGTGAGGTGGCATCTCATATGGGCACTGGTTTGAGACCTGGCTGCTCCACTTACGATCCAGCTCCCCACTAAAGACCTGGGAAAGCAGTGGCCCCAAGCCGTGGGATCCTGCACCCATGTGGGAGACCAGGAAGAAGCCCCTGGCTTCAGACCAGCCCAGCTGTAGCTATTGTGGCCATCTGGGGAAGTGAACCAGGAGATAGAAAATCTCTGCCTCTCTCTCTCTGCAACTTTGCCTTTAAAATGAATAAATCTATTTGAAAAATTATGAGAGAAACAAAAATAGAGAAGAAATCTCCTATGCACTTGTTTACTCCCCAAAAATCCGCCACTGCGGGCGTTGGTGGTATAGTGGTGAGCATAGCTGCCTTCCAAAAATCCACCACAGCTGCTGCTGAAGCTGGGATTGGAAAATTCAGTCCTGAACCCTGAGGTGGGTGGGTGGTATCCCAGTACTTGAGCAGTCACCATAGCTTTCCAGTGTCTGCAGGAGCCAGAGCCAAAAGGTGAGTGGCTGAACTTTCATTATCTTGTAAGTTGTAAATATTCACCTGTCTTTGGATTTCATTTGTGGTGTCTTTTGCCGTGAAGAGGTTTTATACCATTATATGTTTGTTTCTTTATGGCCTCCCTGCTTGGGTTCTAAGTAAAACTTCAAAAATGTTACCTTTTTATTTGTTTGTAAGGCAGTGAACTCCATACCCTATCCTCCAGCCCCCAGTGGGAAGCAGGGATCTTCACAAAGAGGCAGTATCACCCACTGAGGGGCCTGCTGTGGGCCTCTGGGTGGTCCAGGAATTGCTCTGGGCTTGTCTCCTCCTCCCTCTCCTGGCTTTGGCCGCCCTGCCGCTGCTGGCCCTGTGGAGTTGGGGCTGGGGAAGGTGTTCAAGGCTCAGAACAGTGTTCACACCACAAAGCTCCGCACGTGTGACTCTTATGGCTTCCCAGGCTTCCGTGGCTGTTTCCCATGTCCTTCCCATCACTCGTGGGTGCTGCCACTTCTCTGCCCTTTCTGCCCTGCCAGTTCCCTTTAGTGTCACCTCTGGGACACTGTCAGTGGACTTGCCCTTCAGGTGAGGCCTGCCTTAGTGCCCGGCACTTTCCCTTCACGGTATCCTCAAGAATTATTCAGATTTAGCAGATTTTACTCTGTCCCTCCTCTGCCCCGTCTAGCTGAAAAATAAGCTCTAGGAAAGCAGAACCTGTCTTGATGGCTTGTACCAGTAACTAGTATGACAAGAAGCTGGCATTTGATCAATACATGGGTATTACTGGTGAATTAGTGGAGTAGTTTATGTATTTTGGCTTGGGATAGAAAAGTAATTCGGGTGGGGGGCAATGTGGTGACATAGCAAGCTAAGTCTCTACCTGTGGCACCAGTATTCCATATGGGCGCCAGTTCAAGTCCTGGCAGCTCCATGTTTGATTCAGTTCTCTGCTTAAGAAATCTTAAAATCTGAAAAAAAAAAAAAACCCTTTACCTTGTTTTACAGATTAAAAAAAAATGATCTTGTGTGGTAGTCTGTGGCATCCCATAGCTGGTTTCCAGTTGGGCTGAACTGGAGACCCCATGACCTGTGACTCAGCTGAAGCTTCTCCCTTCGGGTGGCTGATGTCCTGTCAAGGCATACATTAGTATCAAAGGTGACTTTTTCTTGCAGTTGCTGTGGTTTGGTGACAGTTGGGCTTCATGTGTTGGGATTTAGTCATCGTTGTACTAAGAGAATGGAAATTTAATCTACCTGGGCATTGAATGATGGTCCCTTCGGGAAGCAGTGGGATCACATGAGGTCCTTAGGGTGGAGCTGCAAGGCTGAATCCTGGTGGCTTAAAAGCAGAGAGGGACAAGGACAACATCCTCCCTGCTTCCCACCACATGCGGTGTGTACTGCCTCAGGCTCTGCCCGCAAGTAGGCTGTTCCCAGATGTGGCCCCTATACCTTGCACCTGCAGAACCATAAATCATAGTCAGCTTCCTTTTCTTTCTATAAGAGCCTGCCTCTGGCATCTCATTATAGTAATGAAAACCAAACCACTGCAGCAGCTCGCGTTGTTTATGAGCTGTGGTGGCCAGGACTGTGTATACACTCAGAGCTTCTCAGGTCACCCTGAGAACTGTGCTGCCCAGACCTCTCCTGCTCTTCTGGTTTCCCATGCTGTCTCATCTGTCAGACAAATGTAAACATGGTATGTTTTATGTGTAAAAAAAAAAGGTGAGTAAATAAATAAATTCTGCAGCGTGAATGGATCTCAAAAATGTGCTAAGTGAGAGGAATCAAAAGATCACAAATTGTATGGTTGCATTTATGTGAAAAGTCCAGGGAACGCGAAGTCTCGAGCTGGCAAGCATGTCCGTGGGCACCAGGGCTGAGGCGTTGGTGGGCAAGACCTGCAGGCAGGTGAACGTGAGCCTGCTTCTCAGGGCTGTGGGAGTATCCTCACATGGGGTAGTTATGATGACACAGTTCTACAGAGTTTTCAAAACTTACTGAGTTGTGAACTTAGGAAGTGTTAGTGTGTGACTTACACCTAAGGAGAGCTGTTTTCTAAAAAGAGCAGATGGGCTCAGAGCTTATTTTGAGGAATTCTTTATCAGTGTGGACTGATGTAGGACTGATGAACTAAGTGTAGGCGGTACACTTAGTTCTGTGTAATATTCTAGGTGAATGAAATGGAAACTAGCTCAAGTGGCATGCTGTTTTCCTGAGGTGTATTCATAATTTTGCCAGCTAACGCCTGCCTCCCTTGGCAGCCACCAGGAATTGCAGTTTCTCTGGGTTTACAGTGTAGTGTGTGTGTGAGAATTTATTGTGATCTTTAGAGTCTTATTAGGATATTGATAATGCACTCTCAGGCTCTACACACAACATGTACGTGCACACACTTTTCCAATTAGGAAATGTGGGGTTTTTTTTTCTCTCATCTTTTTAAAAAATGTGTTTACATAGTTGAGAGGGATATACCCATGTGGGCCTCTGATTAGGGTCGGGGAGGGTCAGGTACAGAGGAGGGTGGGTGGGACAGATGTTTCCATGGGTTTTTTTCCCTCCTGTGTCGGGGAGGGTGGGAGAAGGCCATCGCCCATCTGTTGTGCTAAGGTGTTCCCCACTCAGTGCCATGTCTGTGCATCATCAGACACACTGGGCTTTAGGCTCTTCATGTGTGGGTTTTTGTTTTTTCAGCACTTGCTCTTGGATCCTCGGCTGCCCATTGAACAGACACTGGAGAGCTGCAAGTCCCGGTCTCTTGGATCATTGCAGAACCACAAGGCCTTTCCTCGGTGCCGGCAGGAGGGAGCCCATGTGCTGAGGACATGAGTGCCGAGCAGCAGCTTGATGCAGGTACTGGTTCCCTGAGCAGAGCGCAGAGCTGCGCACCTCCCCTGCCCACTGGCCCGCCCATGCGCGGCTGGCTGCCCGGTTGGCCTAGATTGGGCCCGGCTCAAGCCGGGAACCAAAACACCTCTCTGTTGTTTCTGCATAGGAGGCAGGGCTCAAGTACTTGGATCATTATCCACTACCTTCCAGAGTGTACATCAGTAGGAATCTGGGTCAGAAGTGGAACTGGGATTCAGTGTAGATGTAGGCAACTTGGTGGCAGCTTAACGTGCCACACCACAGTGCCCACCACTGATTTTTTTTTTTTAAGTTTTATTATGAACTCAAGGGTGTCTTTCTTTTTTATGACCTGCTCCCTGCCCCCCACCCCCCCCCACCCCAACAATGAACCTGGATTGCCATCACTCTTCATTATGTTCTGGGCTGGGAGGGTTGTTCTGGTGCAGTGAGCGCCTTTCAGGTGACCCTCTGTTCTCTGACTGGGCTGCTACCTCCCTTTGGTGTATTTTATTCTCGGTGTCTGATACACCGAACTCTCCATGTATCTCTGACTAAACTTGCAATCTGCAATTCTCTGAAAAAAAAAAATAAACATTTCCTATAAATTAAGTGTGCTACACAGAGGTTGCTGGCTGGCTGCTGGGGTGCTTCTTGACACTGGTTTTCATCTCCCCGAAGCACAGCTAGAAAGACAGGTTTTGAAGAGTAAAGAAAATGATGGTTCCCACTATGTTCACAACTTTAATTGAAAATTATAAGGCAGTTATTATTTTTTTTAAAATTTGGAGATGTCTTTTTACTTATTTGGAAGGTGGAATGATAGGGACAAGGAGGGTGAGGGATTGATCACTGGGTCACATCCCAGGTGGTCATGGTGGCCATGGTAAGGCCAGGCTGAAGTCAAGGATAAGGGACTCCTTTCTGGTCTCCCGTGTCTTCCCATGGCAGGGGTCCAACAAGGGGAACCTTTGTTCTGCCAAGGGCCACTTGGATATTTATGACATCTTTTGTGAGCCATGCAGAATTATCATCTTAAAAATTAGACTGCAGTAGGTTTATTGAGTTTTAAGTCCCACCTGTGGTTGTATGGAAAGTCACATGGAATGGTTTTATAGCCTGGGCGTTGCATTCTGCCCTCCCAGGAACCTAGCTGACTCAGAAGGGTAGCAACCAGGACCCAAACCATTGCTCTGATGGGTGTGTTCTTGTGGCAAGTGGGAGCTTAGCCAGCTCTGCTGCAGTGCGGCCCCGAAGTGCCTTATACTGATGTTAGTATTAGTACCTGTTTGCTTTTATGTTGTAATAACCTACAGTTGTTCCAAAATAAAAATACTAGCCCACTAGCAATAAGATAGCATGCAATCCAAAATTTCTTTAGGGTTTTTGCCTTTAAATGTATTCCACTGTGGCTTTGTAGATGTAATATCCTTAATGAAATTGTATTTGGTCTTAAATGAAATTGTATTTTCTGTGTGGTTTTGCCACCAGTAGTTAGGTTCATTTGTTTTTATTCATGTGTGACTTTTGGAATTCTTTTCTTTTTATTTAACTATGTTTTTGAGTTGTTTGAGATATCTGCATACTTCCAAAGTTAAAATTATATAACGAGAGGCCCACTGTCACCTTGATACTATTTGTGCTTTTTTCTTCTCTGTATACATGATGATTTTTTTACTTTTCAACGAATTCTTCTGTTCATTAAAAAAATAATAAAATGTGTGTACACATGTAGCCCTATCTCTTCCATCTTACACAAAAATAGATACATAACCCCAACACACATTGACACTGAAACCCCCAAACACACACTCACATCCCAAACACACACACGCACTAACACACATACCCCAAACACACACACACACACTTGCACTGACACACATACTCACACTCCTGCGTGCTCTGCATTGCAGCTTTGCTTAGTTTGGAGAGCACTCCACGTCAGGCTACAGAAAAAGCTTTTGCTGCTTTTTAGGGCTATACAGTCCTGAATATATATGCACTATATTTATCTAGTCAGTTCATCCTTGATAGACACTTAGGTTATTTCCAGTCTTGGTGTTACAAATAGTGCTGCAATGAACAGCTTTGCACATATGTCTCTTTGCATTTTTGCCAGCATACGTTTGGGAAAGATTCCTAGAAGTAGGATTGTTGGGTAAAAAGATGAATAGATATGTAATTTTGCAACATGTTGTCAGATTTTCTTCTGTAGGGATTGTGTCATGGTTTACCTGCTTAACTACAGTTTCACTGTAAAATTTACTGTCAAGCTTTGGAATTTTTCCCAATGTGATATCTTGGTATGGCTTTTATTTTTGCTTATTTGAGAGCTTTCCCTCATCTACTAGTCCAGTTCCCAAATATTTGCAGCCTCTAGGGCTGGAGGGTTGAAGCTAGAAGCTGGGAACTCAGTCTAGGTGTCCCATGTTGGTTGCAGGAAACCAACTCCCTGACCCATCACCTGCCTTCCCCGCAGAATCTGTACTGGGAGCTGGAGCTTGGTCTCCAACCAAGCCACCGGCATGTGAACACCCTCATCACCAGCTCAGGTACTGTCCCTGAAAGTGAGAAAAGTGGCACATCTCTTCATATGCTTAAGAACTATTTACATTTATTTGTGATAAACTTTTTTAATATGTGTACTTTGCTCATTTCTCCATTACATCATCAGTCTAATTTCTTCCCAGCATTCCTGATATCTGGGGTGTGGGCTTCGTAAATGGCAGCTGGACTTACTGTACTGCTTCCATCCCACTGGTTTTAATGGGCAGTTTAGTGGCATTGAATTAATTTGCAATGTGTATAACTATCACTAGACTTTTTTTCTGAAAGGCAGAGTTACAGAGAGAGAAGGAGAGACAGAGAAGCCTTCCATACACTGGTTTCCAGATGGCCCGAATGGCTTGAGCTGAGCTGAGTTGATCCATAGCTGGGAGCCAGGAGCTGCTTATGAGTCTCGCACATGGGTATAGGGTCTCAAGGACTTGAGCCATTCTTTGTTGCTTTTCCAGTTCATAATCAGAGAACTGAATCAGAAGTAGAGCAGCCAGAACACAAACTAGCACCCATAATGGGATGCTGGTACTAGTAGGTGGAACACTAGCCCGCTATGTTGCCATGCCAGCCCCAGTCATCAGAGCTTTGTTCATCTAGCAAATCTGAAACTGTTCCCATCAAGAAAGACTTTCCATTTCCCTCCTGAACCCCTGGTAACCACCACTCCATACTTTTATCTCTGACTTGGGCTGCCTGGTCACCTCATCTGAGTGGGATTATCAGCATCTGCCTTGGGGCTGGGTTTGTTTCACTTTCAGTCTGGTCAGGGGTTGTCTGTGTCACAGCCTGGGCCAGAATGTCCAGTGTATGTATACACTGTGTTTTGTTTTTCCATTCACCTCTCTATGGACACTTGGGGGTCTGCTGCCTTTGTTGGATGCTGTGAACATTGCTACTGTGACAATATGTAAACCAGGGTTTGCATCGCTGTTCTTAATTCTCCTGGGCTCAGGAATGGAATTACTGGGGTGCATGCTAACTGAGGCTCACTTGAGTTGCTTTCTGATTGGCTGCACCATTTTATATTTCCCACAGTGCATGAGGGACTGTTGTCCCCTTCCTCACCACACTAGCTGTTTTCTGTTATGTAGAATAGCTTGTCATTGCTAGGGTGAAATACCTGAGACATTGGCTTTGTGAAGATGAAGGTTGGTTTAGCTCCTGTCTTTGGAGATTCATTGGTTTGGCCTCTATTAAGGGTGGTGGGAGGCAGTCACATAACACTTGGAAGAAAGAGTCCCATGAGAAGCTAAGAGGCAGAGAGGGGAACTGGGCCTGGTGTCAGATTATTTAGTTATTTATGCATTTATTAAGTTAAATTTTATATAATTTATAAATAATTTTATATTTATCTTATTTATTTCAAAGGCAGAGTTACAAGGAGAGATAGGAGAGGTCTTCTTCCCCTAGTTCACTCCCCAAATGCTGCCACCACTGGGGCTGAGCTAGCCCAATGCCAGGAGCCAAGAACAAGAGTGCAGGGGACTAAGCACTTGGGCCATCTTCCATTGCTTTCCCAGGTGCATTATCAGGGAGCTGGGATAGAAGTGGAGCACTTGGACTCCAACTAGCACACATATGGAATGGCAGCACGGCAGTCAGTGGTTTAATGTGCTGTGCCACAGCACCTGCCTGGAATGTTTATTTATGTGAAAAGCAGAGTGACAGCCAGAGATGAAGAGAGGGAAGGAGGAAGAGTGGGTGGAGAAAAATCTTTCATTTGTTGCTTCATTTCCCAAAAATGGCCACAATTTGGCTGACCCTGGCTGGAGCCAAAAACTCCATCAGGTTCTCCCTTAGGGGTCGCAAGAACTCAGGCATTTGGGCCATCTGCTGCTGCTTCTTAGACTCATTACCATGGAGTTGGACCAGAAGCAGAATAGCTGGGACTTGAACCAGCACTCCCTTCTGGGACTCCAGTGTTCCAGGAGGCAGCTTAACTCACTGCTCCACAAAGTCTGTTTTATGCATTTCCTTTTTAGAAAAAGTAGTGGTACAGTGTACACCTCATTACTGCCCCTCTGGTTATGTTGATTTTTCTCCATCCGCAAAGGTACTGATGAAGTTGATCTATGTTCTTCCCATTCTTGTTTTTCTACTCTCTGAATAAGCATATCTTCATAAACATAGTTCTGCAAGTTTTGTTTTGAAGGCTGAATGATTTCTAGCTGTGCTCTTCTTCTACCCTGGCTTTTCTCCTTGATGTGTGCTTTAGAGATTTATCAGAAGTCTGTATTTGCTTGGGCATTTCAGTTGCTACATAGTAGTGTTTCATTGAGGAACTGGTGATTTATTCTGCTGATGCTTCCAGTCATCAGAGTAGCGTGGCGAGCATCCTTCTAATTGCTAACTTATTTTTCCACGGGGTCAGGGTTCCCCTAGCATGTAAGCGTAGCACATGTTCTGGACAGTGGAATATTACTGAACGACCACAGCCACTGCCCCTGTTCTTAAGAAGCTTACAGGAAGTGGGAGCATAGGAGATTATATGGTATTTGAATCTTTGTTCACTCAACAGGTCTTTGTTGAGTGGCTGCTATTTATTGGGTATTTTAGAATCTAGTGATAGATACAGTAGTGGTCAAAACAAAATTCCAATGTATGTGTAGCTTCTAGTCTAGTAGGGAAAGTGACAAGACTAATGGGAATTCTTCGAATGTGGACGCAGAGTGGTGGCAGTGGGGTGTCATTGGATGCAGAGGGGTGGAATGGTGATGTCATTGGATGCATAGGAGAAGCACTGGGGTGTCGTGTATGAAGCTGCTGCCTGTAGTGCTGGTCATCCCATATTGACACCTGTTTGAGTCCTGGCTGCTCCACTTCATACAGTTCCACGCTGTTATGCCTGGGAAAGCAACAGAAAATGTCCCAAATGCTTGGGGTCCTTTCATCTGTGTAGGAGTCCTGGAAGAAGCTCCTGGCTTCAGCCTGGCCTAGCTGGGTATGCTGTGGTCCTTTGGGGAGTGAGCCAGCAGAAATTACTTCCCTTCCCTTCTCCCTCTTTTTTTTTTTTTTTCTTCCTCTCTTTCTCCTCCTCTTTCTCCCTCTTTCAAAATATATCTTAAAAATTGGGAGCAGAGCCCTCATGCAGTGGCGCTGCTGCAGGGCTTTTTGAAAGTTGTGGTGTTTGGTTCCTGATAGAACAAAGCAAAGCTGCAGTCCACACTGGGGCTGGCTTTGAGCTGAGGGAACGGGAGTGTAGAGGTCTGGGGGAAAGAGCTGCAGGAAGGGGTGAAGGAAAAGGGGAAGTAGGTGGGAGCAGAGAGGGTAAAGCCGTTGGAGTGTCCCAGGCTTTGAGTTTTAATGAAATATAATTGAAAGTTGATTGATAATGTGATTAGGCCTTGAAGTAGTCAGAGATAGAGTGGAAGGTGATTAGATTTGGGGTGTGTGTGTATACATACATACACATGCATATGTGTGTGTGTGTGTGTGTGTATGTGTGTTTTAAAGATGTACTTGCTTGCTTAAAAGTCCTAAGGAATTACGGAGAGGTACCTTCCATCCTGGTTCATTCCCTAAGTGGACACAATGTCTAGAGCTGGGCCAGTCTGAAGCAGGGAGCCAAGTGCTTCTTCCCCATCTCCCAACCCAAGGCCTGGGGCCAACAACTTCTGCTTTCCCAGGCACCTTAGCAAGGAGCTGAATCTAAAGTGCAGCTGCTGGGACTCGAACCAGCACCATATGGGGTGCTGGTGCGGAGATTTTACTTACTATATCACAGCACCTGTTCCTGGGTATATATTTTAAGACAGTACCTACAGATTTTTTTTTTCCTAGATTGGACATAAGGCGTGAAAGAAAACGAGAGAAGCAAGGATAACTTGGTATTTTTGTATTGAGCGAAGATATTGGCTAGCAACAACTTTCTCAGTTGGAGAGTACTAAGAATGAATCGGGTTGAAATTTTTTTCAGATGTCTAGTAAGTGTCTCAAATGTTTAGAATTGGAAACTAGATTGCAGTTCAAAAGGATTGCAATTGTTTACACTCTCATGGGTTTCAGAAACTTCCAGCTCTGGTGTCTGCCCCCAAGAGAAGGTATGTGTACCTGCTGTCCAGTTGAGATTACTTCATCGTCACTGCACTAGGGGAACCCACCATTCCCACAGCACCTTCATATTAAAGCAGATTCTGTAAGGGATGCTTGCCAATTGTGTGTTGTCATCGTTTGTGTTTCCTTGCGTTGAAATTCACCTGTTCTTCTGTCTGCTTTGCAGATGGTGGCTCTGGTATGGAAGAAGTGGAGTTAAGCTGGGAAGATTACCTGGAAGAGACAGGCTCCACAGCTGTTCCCTACGGGTCCTTTAAACATGTGAGTATCCTTGGCATTACTGCACTCAACATAAAAGAATTCCATTCTTTAAGCTGGAGCACTTAAAAAAATTGCTATTTCCCCTTCCTTCCTCTTGTCCTCCACCTCCATAGAAAGTCATGGATTCTGAGAGTTATGTTTAGTGTATATTTGGCTACTTTGATTTCGTTTTTTTTTTTTTCCCCCATTTTCAAACATTTCTTTATTTTTGCCAAAAACCACATAAATTGTTCATATGTGCTTTATTGCATTTTATTCTCATTGGTTTGCTTCTTGAAAGTCATTTCAGTCGTGTCCTTTCCCTCCTGTTGAGCAGGAACAAGGCTGTGTTAGAATTGCATGTCAATGGCTTGTGCAGCCCGATTTGGGGCTCTGACAGTCCAGTTTAATGCTTTTCTAATGGGCAACTGTTTGTGATACATAATAACTTTAGAATGTAAGAAAATGCCCCAAATTTTATTAATTAAAGCTGAGACTAGGCTGCGAGGATGGCTCATGGTGAAGGCTCCCTTGTTTACTCATTGATGGCTGCTGCCTGGCTGTGACCTCACATAGAGAGAGCCTGGGTCAGAATGGAGAGAGAGAATATACCTGTTGGTATCCCTTTTAGGATATCAATTACATTGGTTCTCGGCTCTGTCCTGTGACCCTTGGTCAGCCCAATTACCTCCACTTTGTTGTGATTTTGTTGTTGTTGTTGTTGTTCTCTTAAAGTGTTCTTAAAACCAAATTGCCAGTGTGAGGAAAGGGTAGGGAGGTATGAGGGTCAGTGGGGTGCCCTTTCACAAGATGCCTGAGGGAACTCCTTCCCTGTCTTTAAGTGGGGCATGGGCCCTCCCTGGCACAGGATCTGTTGGTGCCTTGGGGTTGGATCCCCCAGATTCCAGCTTGTAAGCAGCGGATTTATGTTGCTTATGAATTACCCAGTCTCAGGTGATTTGTGAGAGTGGCCTGAGGGACTACAGGGGACCTGTGTGCAGGTGCAGTCATGTGAGCTTAGAGTTGGTGCACGTGGATTGTGGAGTGACACAAGTTAGTCCCAGCAGTATCTGTTAGGGCTTCTTTCTTTGGCTCTAGGACTGATGGAGACACTAATGCTTACCCATTAGCTGGCGAGGCACATTAAGAAGACAGAGGGAACCTGGTCAAGAGTCAAAGTGATCGCTAGAGTCAGAGTCCCATGACCCCAGAGTTGGAACTTGAAAGAGTTGGCTTTGTCATGCCATCTGCAGGCTTGGCATAGCTGAGGAAAGGGTCTGGTGATTTAGAGAGAAATTGCTTAGATCGAGACATGGAGAGAAAACAAGATCAGGTCACACAGCAGATGTTGAGATAATAGGGAAAAAAGTGTGTAATGTAATTGGAACTGCAACAGAGGAAAGAAGTGTAAGGAAGAGACCTTTGGAGAGGGAACAGCAGAAAGCTTTCCAAAGGCGGGAGAGATGCTATAGATCCAAGAAACTCAGGGAATGCATATCAGAATAAATGCTAGGGCCAGGTGCGATGGCTCAATGGCTAAATCCTTACCTTACAAACACCAGGGTCCATGTGTGCACCAGTTCATGTCCCAGCTGCTCTACTTCCCATCCAACTCCCTGCTTATGGTCTAGAAAAGCAGTGGAAGCCATTTGGAGAGTGAACCAGCAGATGGAAGATCTTTCTCTCTGTCTCTCCTTCTCTCTGTAAATCTGATCTGTAATTTCCAATAAAAATAAGTGATTCTTAAAAAAAAAATAAATGCTAAGCAAATTCCTGCCCCACACAACATAGTCCAACCAGTGAAAAGCAGAGAAAGACAATACTAAATGTCAGTAGAGAAACAGGGACATTTCCAGAGGATACAAGGTCAGTATTACAGCAAAACAGTTTTCACAAGGTATGTGACCAAAATACAGTGGAGTAAAATCTTTAAAGTATTGAAAGAGAAAAACTATCAACCCAGAATTTTATTCTTGGCAATGGTTTTACCCAAAAGCAAAAGAGAAAGAAAGATTAAAAATTGGGGGAATTCTGGAATAGCCATTTGAGCTAGTAGTTAAGAAGCTGATGTCCCTCTAATCAGTGCCCAGCTCCAGCTCTTCATGTTGGCTTCCTGCCTTGGCAGGTCCTAGCAGGCAGTGGCCATGACTCAGGTGCCTGGGTTTTATCATTCTTGTGTGGCACCTGGTTGAGTTTGCATCTCCTGGTTTTGGCTTTACCCAGGATCCACCTGTGGGTGGTCGGGGTAGATGGGAGCTGTCTCTCTGACCGTTGAATTAACTTAAAAGATTTTTTCAAAAGAAAAAATTATTACCAGGTGGTCTGCAATAAAAATTAAAGGAATGTGGATCCACACAAAGAAAAAAATGATGGGAAATGGCACAAATATAAATAGATGTAAAATTTAATGTATATTAATTTAAACATTTGTAAAATATTTTTAGAAGCAAAAATAATGGATGTATATTGTATGGTTTAAACTGTAATAACATAAACGTGGGATGAGGATTGGAGAGTATATGGTTCTAAGAGCTTTATGCAGCATGTGAATTGGTTAAAAAAAATTTTTTTTTATAAATACACTACATTTAATGAAGTCTGAATATTGAAACCCCCCTAGCAATGACTAAGTTAAAATTATACATATTTTGTTAAAAACCATCCATTCACTGTGTTAGTCATTTCTGAGTGTCTAGTATGTGCACAATGGTGTGCAGGGGTCAGCAGGATTTTTTTTTTCATCCACTTCAGCAGGACCGTGTTTTTCTGTCCTGCTGAATGACAACTCCCAGCCCCGCCCCATTCTGTTTTCTGCACCCTTCACGTGAGTGGGTTCACAGGATAACCTCCTCTTTTCCACTCATTGCACCCAGCAGAGACTGCTGGGCAGGATGCTGCTGGAGTACTGCCATCGCATCACACCCATTTTTGAAATTTATTTTGTGCTTGCCCTTGGGTTTGCAGCATCCATTTATGACTAACCCGGTGCCTTGTTACTCACAAAATACCCGTGTCCTTTGTTGTGTGCGTGGGAAGTAGTTCCAGGATCGCCAGCCAGCGCCTCTGTGGCCTTGTGAGTGGCCACCTGAGTTGGCACATATTGAAAGAAGAAAGTGGCACAGTATTGACTGTCACCTGAGTCTGTGGGTGGGAACCAGGGCAGCGTGGCTCCACCTTGAGCATCCCTGCAGTTGCCACCTGCCCTTTCCCTTTTGGGGTTTTGAGGGTGGTCTGTTGGCTGATCCAGAAGTTGTTTGTGGAAACAGCATGCTTAGGCTGTTGGCGTGGTGACTAGTTAGCTGAAGGCTTCACAGAAAGCATTTTTTATGGCCATGTAAGACTGCCTTGATGAGCTGCCACTCTTCCTGCGTGGGCATAGTGAACAGTTCTGCTGTTGCTCTGTTCCATGTACTCCCGGGGGGTTAGAGTTACAATGTCCCAGGGCTTTGCCTCACTGGGGCTTTGTTTCATTTAGTGCTTCAGGATTCTAAGTGTCCAAACATATGGAGCAATGAGGTGTTCCTGTCAGATGCTTATCCTGGCCTTTGCAGGTGGACACGCGCCTGCAGAACGGGTTCGCTCCAGGCATGAAGCTGGAGGTGGCTGTGCGCACGGACCCTGAAGCCTACTGGGTGGCCACGGTCATCACCACCTGTGAACAGCTGCTCCTCCTGCGTTATGATGGCTATGGCGAGGACCGGCGGGCTGACTTCTGGTGTGACATCAGGAAGGCCGGCCTCTACCCCATCGGCTGGTGCGAGCAGAACAAGAAGCCTCTTGAAGCGCCGGAAGGTAAGGAGGTGCTGTGACGAAGGTGCAGGGTGGCCTTGCCCACAGTCTCTCAGGTCTGTGGTTTCCTCTGATCAATGCTTGCATGAAGTTATTAGTAAGTTATTGCCATGCCACAGTGCACACGGGGTTCCCTTATGAGACTATTGTTAACATGCTCCAGGGAATGTCAGGTGCTCAGCTTTTAACCTGGGAGGCTCTCTGAGTTTGGGACTTGCAGGCTTGTGGTTTCATGAGCTTTGGGCCAGTCTGGTAGGCTGTGGGTCCTTTCTGTGGTTACCATGCTCTCTGTGACCCACAGTCTAGGGGCTGGAGCCCTAACAATGAGCTGCTGGAAGTCACTGCAGGAGGGAACTCTGCTCGCAGGAGAATCCCAAGAAACAGTAGAGACAGTGAAGGTGAGGGCGGCAGAGGGGCTGTAGAGGTTGGAAACAACAGGCTTTTTATGTTTTTCTTTTAACTTCATGTTTTGGTACTGTTTCATTTTCACAGAAAAGTTGCAAAACTAGTATAGGAAAATTTTGGATGCTCCTTGCCAAGTTTCTTTCCCCAAACATCAGCATCTTACAACACTTGCATTATCTGTTTCCATGTGTACCTTTTTTCTTCTGTTTTGTTATTTCAAAATTTTATTGCTGTTCTTTCCTACATATCTTTTTTTATCCTTTATCTAGAGGGGATAGAGAAACTTTTTGTCTCCTAGTTCATTCCCCAAATGGCTGGGGTGGGCCAGGCTGAAGTCAGGAGCTTCATCCAGGCATCTCATGTGGATGGAAGGGTCCCAAGCACTTGGGCTGCCATCTGCTCCTTTCCCAGGTGCTTTAGCAGGGAGCTGCATCATCAGGAGTGGAACAAGCAAGACTAGAACTTACACTCCAATATCTGATTTGCAATTGGTAGCTTAATTTGCCATGCCACAATGCCAGCCCCCTGAATACCTTTTAAATGAATCATATGAAAGTCAGTTTTAGCCATGATACCCTTTTACTTACAAATACTGTTGGGTATCTCTTGAGAATAAGACATTCATGAACATTGTAAGATACTAAAATCAGGAACTTAACTTTGGCACGATACTGTTATTTAATCTAAGGCTGCATCCCAGGGCATGCGCTGGCATCAGTCTCCTTTGGGACAGTTCCCTTGGCTTTCTTGGTCTTCTATGTCTGAGTTTGGAAGGTCCAGGCCAGTCCCCGCAGTGCTGTTCCTTATGCTCACTTTCTTTTCCTAGTCTGGGATCCAATCCAGGATCACATTACATTTAGCTGTCATATCTCTTCAGTATTTTAAATCTTTTTTTTTTTTTGTAAGCTAAAAAACTGTTTTCATGACAAGGAGGCACACCCCCCTGAGAGTACATGTGTGTGTATGTATGTATGTGTCTCTGGTTTGTTGGTTCATTCCCCAAATGACCAGCAGCAGCCAGGGCCACCAAGCCAAAGCCAGGAGCCAGACACTCAGTGTCAGTCTCCCCGCCAGTGCAGCAGCAGTGACCTGAACATCCCAGTTCTGATGTATAAATAACTTCTTACTAAAACACAGTGGGCCCCCTTGGAAGGTAAAATTCCTGAACTGGGGCAGGAAGTGTCCACGATGAGGCTGAACCACCTCATACCGCAGAGCAAACAAATGCCCTTCTCCCTTACTGGTGTCACGTCCCGAAGGCGAAGGGCCAACCTAGAGAGACCCACTCTACATAGAACTGGACAGTTTGAATGTCTGTAATTTATTTTTCTAATAATCTTTAAAGTATGTTATTTATTTTATATATTTGAAATGCCAAGAAGCATAAAGATCCATCTCTCATCTGCTAGCTCACTCCCCAAATATCTGTAAGTCAGCCAGGTCAAGGCCGATTGAAACCAGAAGCCAGGCGCTTAATCCGGGTCTCACATGTGGGTGATAGGAACGCAGTTATCTGAGCCTTCACCTGCTGCCTCCCGGGGTTCTCACTGGCAGGTGCTTTGATAGCAGGTGCAGGTATCTCAGCAGAGACTTAGCCACTTGGCCTGAGCTGCCGAGGCAAGTCCACGTGGTGTGTAGTCTGTTACACCCTCGCCTACTGGAACCAGGTGCACCGGGAGGGAGGCAGTGGTTGGAACTGGATCCGTTATACTAGTTTTTCTCTTTTCCAAGTATGTTTTAGTTTGGGGTGCATCTGATGGTGCACAAACTGGAAAACAGCTCTGTCCTGAGAAGGGCATTTTTATTTTGTCTTTTCAAGCTCGCAGAAAAGCTCTTAGTCCCTCCCATGGCACACGCGCCTTCACAGCATGGCCACTGGCTCACTGTCTCTGTCCTGTGGCTGACATTGGTTTAACCATCCTGTATTCTCTCCCCCATGTAGGTATCAGGGACAAAGTGTCGGACTGGGCCGAGTTTCTGCGGCAGACCCTGACAGATGCATGCAGCCCCCCTGTTCCACTGCTAGAGGGCGTGAGTATCTCCTCTCCGAGGAAGCCCTGCTGCTCCTCCAAGGCAATCTGAAGTTGCTGACTTACTAGTTGGGAAGCAAATGAGTGATGCAGATTACCAGATTACCAGAGATGCAGGCATTGGGAGGTTTAGGCTTACCCCGAGAGCATCCAGACTGATGGCTTGCTCAGGACTTGACTCTTGTCTGAGCTGGTTGAGAGCCCTTCAGAATCCTGCTTTCCAGGTTCTCACGCAGGTTGGGAAAGTGAATGTCTAGGGGCCGTTCCTCTGGAACTGCTGCATCTGGGTGGACGTTTGTGACTCCCCGTGGCTGACTGGAGACCTTGTGCTGTGAAGATGTGGCCCCTGCCCCACTCACAGCCGTGAGTGTGCCACTCCTGAGCTCTTGAGTGAACCTGCACATCTGGATTTTGTGGAACAAATGTGATGGTTTTGACATTTCCTGCAACTTTCTCTCACACCAGTAGTAGGCTCATGGTGTGTGTGAGGCATGGCATGTGAGTGTTCCATTTCTCTGTGTCCTTGTCAGCACCTGTTCTCTTTGTGGTCATTGCTGTCCTGGTGGGTGTGAGGTGGTACTCATTCTGATTTGAACTTTCCCAATGACTCACAGTGTTGAGCATCTTTTTATGTGCTTTCTGCCCGTTCGTGTCTATTGTTGAAAGAAATACTTTTGCCCTCTCCTTTTTTTTTTTCTGTAAGTTTATTTATTTATTTGAAAGACAGAATGACAAGAGATGGAGAGAGAAATTGACTGATCTTCCATCCGCTGGTTTATTCTCCAGAAGGCTGCAAAGGCCAGGGCTGAGCCAGGCTAGAGCCAGGAGTTCCACACTTGATCTTAGCCAAGAGGCTGTGAAGCGATGGAGCCGGGAGTTCCATGCAGGTCTTCTGTGTGGGTGGCAGGGGCCCCAGTACTGGGGCCATCCTCCACTGCTTTACCAGGTGTATGCATACGGAGCTGGACCAGAAGCAGAGTGGCTGCTCTCACAAAGCGGTACTCATGCTCTAATATGGGATGCCAGCATCACGTGGCATCACAGTGTTCATCCTGCTTTGGCTCATCTTGTTAAGCTTTCTGCAGATCAGATGTAGGAGTTGTAAATATTTTCTCTTTATTCTGTGGGTTGTCTTCTTATAATTTAAAAAAAAAATTTTTTTTTTTTATTACAAAGTCAGATCTACAGAGAGGAGGAGAGATAAAGACAAAGATCTTCCGTCCGATGATTCACTCCCACGCGGGTGCAGGTCCCAAAGCCCTGGGCCGTCCTCAACCGCCTTCACAAGCCACAGGCAGGGAGCTGGATGGGAAGCGGGGCTGCCGGGATTAGAACTGGTGCCGGTATGGGATCCCAGGGTGTTCAAGGCGAGGACTTTAGCCGCTAGGCCACGTCGCCAGGCCCCTACTTATAATTTGTAGCATAAAGATTTTTCCTTTTTTTGAGATAGTCCAGTTTATCTGTTTCTTTTCTTTCAACGTTCATGTTTTTAATGTTACATGATAGAAGGCTTTACCTAAAAACCCTCAAAATATGTACAAGTTGAGACTGGATTGACATGAGGTGGCAGTTCTTCATCCCTTGGTACTGGGATGTCTGGAAAGTCGAGTGTGGCTTCCTTCTTTGCTTCTGTCCTTCCCCTAGAAACAAGAAAAAAAGGCAAAATTGGAGACAACGAGTTCCCCCAATTTTCCCTAAACCTCGATCCTTCCCACCCTGATCAACCATGTAATCATTATAAAAAATTTTAAAAAAAAGAAGACTTTGCCTAACCAGCGGAAATGGCTGAGCTCCTGTTTTCTCATAAGAGCTTTGTGGTTTTTGCTCTTCTGTTTAGTTATCTAATCGGTTCACATTCCTTTTAAGTCTTGATAGGTGACTATTTTAAACTGTTCTTTAATATCCCGATGGTTTCAGAATGCCTGGTTGAGGGCTAGAACGTGACAGGCACTCAGCTTAGCGTGAATGAACGAGGTCATGAGCGAATGAATGACCTTCGCTCTGCCACGGTAGCCTTGAGCGGGGCCTGGGCCTCGGCTCGCTCAGGTGGGGTCTTGCATGTCTGGGCAGTTGTTACTAAGGAAAAACATGTCAGCTGGAGTCCTGAGAGATGACCCAGTGATAGTAGCTGTGGAGTGGGTGTTCCTTTTTTATTCTGTGCTGTGGTCTTTAATGCACAGCTAGACAATGAGAGTAAAAATTTTTCATCAGTGTAGCCGGAAGTTCCTACTGTATTCATCAGAACATTATTGTGAAATGAATTAAAAAAAAAATCTGAAACCACTGAAATGCCAGCAGGAGGTGCTCGGGGAAATAAATGATTTCCCATTTTCAGTCCAGGATGTCATGAGACAGCTTACAAGGTGAGGAGTATTTCTATCTTCTGCAATAGAAAGAGATCCATTATATGTGAAGTGAAAAATAGTAGACAGCGTTCCCAGTTTCCATGAAATGGGAGAGAAACAGCCCAGCAGAGGGGACGTAGAGCTGGGGAGAAGGGCGCATTCCCGAGTGCTTCTTGGATTCTTGGAGGGGGTGGGAAGCAGGAACGTTGACTTCTGTCATGTTGAGCTTTTATTCTTTGGTGATGATCCTATTTCCTTTTAGAATCAGAGGTAAAGGAATGATGAAATTTTAACCTTTCTTGCCAAATGGAGCGAAATTAGTCCTGGTGATTAAAAGCTAGTAGAGTGAGCCCAGCAGCATGGCCTAGCAGCTAAAGTCCTTGCCTTGAACACACGCGGGGATCTCATATTGACTCTGGTTCTGATCCTCGTGGCTCTGCTTCCCATCCAGCTCCCTATTTGTGGCCTGGGAAAGCAGTCCAAGACAGCCCAAAGCCTTGGGACTCTGCACCCACGTGGGAGACCCGGAAAGAAGTTCCTGGCTCCTGGCTCTGGATCGGCGCAGCACCGACTATTGCATTCACTTGGGGAGTGAATCATCGGATGGAAGATCTTTGTCTCTCCTCCTCTCTGTATATCTGACTTTCAAATAAAATAAATCTTAAAAAAAAAAAAAAAGCTAGTAGGGTGATTCGATTGCATTATAATTATATTTTTTGGCAAGATAAACATTTTTTAAGGAAGAGAGAGAGAGGAAGATCTTCTGTCCACTGATTCACTCCCAAAGTGACCACAATGGCTGGAGCTGCACTAATTTAAAGCCAGGAGCCCAGAGCCTCTGCTGGGTTTCCTGCGCAGGTGCAGGGTCACAAGGCTTTGGGCTGTCCTCGACTGCTTTCGCAGGTCACAAGCAGGGAGATAGATAGGAAACGGGGCCACCAGGATTAGAACCGGTATCCATATGGGATCCTGGCGCATGCAAGGCTACTGCACCAGGCCCTGTCACTGATTTTTGAAAGTTGTGTTTGAGAACATCTAGTATTTTTAAAAAAAAAACTATCATGTTGACTTCTCTCATTTAACCCTTGTTCTGTTTCCACCTCCAGCTCCGTAATGGAAGGAACCCATTAGACCTCATTGCCCCTGGGTCCAGGCTGGAGTGCCAGGCTTCCCGTGACACCCTCAGTGCCTGGATTGTGACCGTTGTCGAGAACATTGGTGGGCGGCTGAGGCTGTGCTACGAGGGCCTGCAGAGCTCTGACAGTCTGGAGCTTTGGCTGTATTACCTGGACCCGTTTCTTCATCACGTCGGCTGGGCTGCGCAGCAGGGATATGAGCTTCAGCCCCCTTTAGGTGGTGATTAATGTTTTTCTTCAGCTATTGCATCAGTGTTATTTTGTTATTAGCATCTGTAAAGCTGAGAAATGTATTATTCTCAATATTCTGGAAGCTTTTTCTAGCTCGTGTAATATATTATGAATAGTATATACGCAGTTGTTAAGTTCATATTTTTCCTTTGGTTTTATTGCTTTTGTTATTTTTTTTTAAGATTTATTTATTTTATTGTGAAGGTAGATGTACAGAGAGGAGGAGAGACAGAGAGGAAGATCTTCCATCTAATGATTCACTTCCCTAGTGGCCGCAATAGCAGGAGCTGCGCCGATCCAGAGCCAGCAGCAGGAACTTCTTTCCGGGTCTCCCATATGGGTACAGGGTCCCAAGGCTTTGGGCTGTCCTGGACTGCTTTCCCAGGCCACAAGCAGGGAGCTAAAGGGAAGTGGAGCTGCCAGGATTAGAACCGGCGCCCATATGGGATCCTGGCATGTTCAGGGTGAGGGCCTTAAGCACTATGCTATCGCACTGGGCCCGCTCTTGTCATTTTTTAAAAACAGATTTATTTGTTTTTCTTGGAAGGGCAAATTTTACAGAGAAGGAAAGACAGAGAAAGATCTTCCATCTTCTGGTTCAATCCCCAACTGGCCGTAATGGTCAGAGTTGAGCTAAACCAAAGCCAGGAGCTTCTTCTTCTGGGTCTCCTACTGGGTATGAGGTTTTGTGACATTCTTAACAACCACTTTCCCAGGCCACAAGCAGGGAGCTGGAAGGGAAGTGGAGCAGCTGGACACTAACTGGTGCCCACATGGGATCCTGGTATTTGCAAGGAGATTTAGCCACTGAGCCATTGTGCCAAGCTCTGCCTCTGTAATTTGCCACACACACTGATATACTTCAAAATCTTGGGCCCAAGCCTCTACTGACCTCTTCCCAAAACACAGAAAAAAGTTCTGTAGGTGGCTTCCATATGGATGTTTGCAGCAAATTGGATTCACAGCCACTTGTTGATTTGAAAAAACTCCCAGTAGTATTAAACCTGGTGTTACTGTTAAACACAATTTGCATTCAGGATGATTTGTACCCACATAGGGATATTATGGTGTCATAGGAACTGTACTAGTGATCCTTGCCAGGAATTTCACAAAGTTGACTATCCAGTACTGAGGATAAGACACAAACTCTGAGTGCAGATGTGACACGTGTAGGCATGAGCCATTTCCTGTTTGCGGTGGGACTGTGTGAGTGTGGTGGCTGTGTTAATGAAGAAGCTTAGGTTTTCTCATCATCTAAAGTTCGCCCTCTTGTCCTACTGAAGCCATCAGACATTTGAAAAATGAAGATGAATGGCATGATATTTTGGCCAAAGTGAAAGAGGAGGAAGAAGAGCCATTGCCGTCTTACTTGTTTAAGGTAAAGAATGGAAGCATGGGATTGGTCAGTCTTTCTCTCCTGGTTGAGTAGACATATAGGAAGGCAAAATGAACGCAAAGCCCTGGAGTGGAGGGGAGTTGTCCTGGCTGTGCTTTTCTTTTTCTTTTTTTTTTAGATTTATCTGTTTTTATTTGAAAGGCAGATTTACAAAAAGAAGGAGAGAGAGAAAAGGTCTTTCATCCACTGGTTCATTCCCCAAATAGCTGTAATGGCCAGAGCTGAGCTGATCTGAAGCCAGAGGCAGCAGGTTTTTCCAGATTGCCATGTAGATGCAGGTGCCCAAGTCTTCCTACCTTCAGTAGGAAGGTAAATTGGAAGTGGAGCAGCTGGGACTTGAACTGCACCCATATGGGATACCACTGCCATAGATAGAAGCTTAGCTAACTATGCCATGGGCCTGGCCTCTGAACCTTTTTTCTGATTTGGGGATCCTAATACAAAATAAATTTATTTTTCCTCCAAATGTCTCATGTTCTGAATGCAGAATAAATCGTAGGACTACATTTGATGTTTTGTTTTTCCCTTTCCAGGGAAGAGAAGTTATAGCATTTACCAGCAGCTGTCTGGATCCAGTGTTTAGTGCACTTAGGGTATGAGTGACTATAAACTTAATACAAAATACCCCTTTCTTTTGCTGTTTGCATTTTAGGACAAACAGATTATTGGCATTCACACGTTCTCTGTAAATATGAAGTTGGAAGCTGTGGACCCCTGGGCTCCTTTTGGGATCTCCCCAGCTACAGTTGTGAAGGTGAGATGCAGCCCCCCCTGTGTGGAGGGAGTCCCTGTCAGGGTACTTGGTATAGCGTCTTGTGGTGTGCTGGCCTTCCAACTCCCAGTCCAAGGTGAGGGGCTTCTGTGCGTGTCTGTCATCTGTGTTGTCCAGTCTGCAGCACATTCCTGCTTCAGAGTCAGCAGTTCAGCCAATCCCAAACCAGGGCCTGGGCGTGAGAAGGGGAGGGCCAGATGTCTACAATGGAGGAGAAACTTAAAGACTTCTTATTTACTTTACTTGAGAAGAAGACAAAAGTAGCCAGACAGAGACCCATCTCCCATCCACTGTCTCACTTCCTAAATACCTGCAACTGCCAGGAATGGACTGATCTGGAGCCAGGAGCCAGGGATCCATACCAGAGACTCACGCAGGGCCTCCCATGTGGGTTTCACACACCCAGGAACCTGAGTCATCACGGCTGTGTTTCAGGAGGTGCATTAGCAGGAAGCTGGACTTGGGAACCCAACCGGGACTTCATTCCAGGCACTGAGTATGGAATGAGGATCTCCCAAGTGGTGTCTTAACAAATACGAGAGACAAATGCCTACCCCTAAAAGGTGGGCTGTAGGGTCTGTAAAGCATGGGGACAGGCAGTGTCCATCCTCAGGCGGGTGCAGAGCTTTTGGGAAGTTGGTAGAGGTGTGTGGGGAACAAGCAATTAGTGCCACCACAGGCCTCTGGCCATGTGGCCCAGTCTTGTGGAAGTCTGATGGAAGAAGAGCTGTTATGGAGAGCAGCCACAAGCACAGAGCAGGGTTGTTGGACACAGAGCAGCTATGGGACAGGAGAGAACCGGAGTGGATCCAGTCTGCAGGGACAGCCGCTCCAGTGCTGAGATTTACCTTTCCCTTGTCATGAAGGCAACTGGGCCTGTAGGAAGGGGCTGAATGGCTGGGGGATGGTTTACAGAGTCATATAAAGCTCATAAACACTGCATTTTTGTCTTAAAGGTTTATTTAATTCTTTGAAAGGCAGAATTACAGATGAGGGAGGAAGGAAGAGAGATGGTTTATGGCTGTAATGGCCAGAGCTGAGCCAAGCTGAAATCAGGAGCTTGGAGCTTCATCCAGGTCTCCCATGTAAGTGACAAGGACCCAAGCACTTGGGCCATCTTCCACTGCTTTTCCAGGTGCTTTAGCAGGGAGCTGAACTGGAAGTAGAGCAGCTCGCACTTAATCTAGCACTCATATGGGATACTGGCATTGTAAATGACAGCTTAGACAGCTGTGCCACAATGTCTGCCACATAGACTCTTCTTTTTAAAGAAGATAAACTGAGCTAGAACCTGAAAAGCTAATATACTGGCATCTTTCAAAAAGTTCATGGAGGGACCAGCACAATGGCTCAATTGACTAATCCTCCACCTTCAAGCAATGGCTTTCTGGGCACCAGTTCATGTGCTGGCTGCTATATTTCCAGTCCATCTCCCTGCTTATGGCCTGGGATAGTGGCGGAAGATAGCCCATTAGCTTTGGAGCCCTCCTCTTGTGTAGGGACCTGGAAGAAGCTTCTGGCTCCTGACTTGAGATTGTCTTAGCTTTGGTCATTGTGACCATTTGGGGAGTGAACCAGTGAATGGAAAATCTTTCTCTCTGTTTCTGCATCTCTCTATAAATATGCCTTTGCAATTTAAAAAAAAAAATCATATGGGAAATAGAATTAAGAGGTAAATTTATTTTGGTGCTAAAATTTTTTGAAATTCGAGATTGGCTGGCGCTTAGCTTGGTGATTAGGCTGCTGGCAAGGAATGCCAGCATCCCGCGTGGGAGTACCTGGGTTGAATTTTTGGCATCCCCCTGTGATTCCACATGCCCACTGCAATGCTCCCTGGGAGGCATCAGGTGATGGTTCAGGGAGTTGCATCTCTGCTACCCAGACAGGAGGTCCAAATTTATGGGTTTGGTTTGGCCTAGTTCTGGCTATTGCAGAACTAGTGGATGGGAGCCTCTCAAATAATGTTAGCTACTTATTTTAAAAATGTTAAAATTATGCATATGCATCTTCAGAAAGGTCATGGAAAATGTGCTGTTCTCAGTTTTTCTTTCTCACCAAAGTGAATTTTTTTTTTTTAGATTTATTTATTTTTATTACAAAGTCAGATATACAGAGAAGAGGAAGGACAGATAGGAAGATCTTCTGTCCGATGATTCACTCCCCAAGTGACCGCAACGGCCAGTGCTGTCCCGATCCGAAGCTGGGAACCAGCAACCTCTTCCAGGTCTCCCATGCTGGTACAGGGTCCCAAGGCATTGGGCCGTCCTTGACTGCTTTCTCAGGCCATACAAGCAGGGAGCTAGATTGGAAATGGAGCTGCCAGGATTAGAACCGGTGCCCATATTAGATCCTGGCATGTTCAAGACAAGGACTTTAGCCATGGCACCAGGCCCCAAAGTGAACTTTTTTAAAAAAGATTTATTTGAAAGGTAGTGTGACAGGAAGAGAGAGATCTGCCATTCCTTGAATCATGCGTTAAATGGGCACAGGAACTGAGGCTAGTCCTAGATAAAGCCAAGAGCCAGAGACTCCATCCTGGTCTCCCACAGGGGCTGTAGGAGGTCTAGTTAGGCCATTTCCCCTCTGCCTTCCAAGGTGCATTAACAGGGAGTGGATTGGAAGCAGACAAAATGGGATCTGAGCCCATCACTCTGATGTGAGATGCCAGCATTGCAGGCAGTGGCTTTACATGCTGTACTACAAGACTGGTTGCAGGAACTTGTCTTTCAATCCCACTTTGCTTGAATGTCTTAAATGCCCTCATACTGGTATAGTTGGCTCTTCACTAAGCTCCAAATGAAAATTTTTTGGAACTCTTTGGGTTTGAATCTCTAGAAGGGAGTTTATAAGATTAACCAGGAGTCTGGAACTCCCAGCTAGGTCTTCTACTTGGTTGTCTGGGCCTTGGGTACTTGGGTGAACATCTCCCTCCAGCCTCCCATTCCCTCCCAGAAGCACACAAGCAGCAAGCTGGCTCAGAAGCAGAGGCCATGCCTTGAGCCAGGCACTTGAAGGGGGGCTGTGGGCATGCCAAGCAACTGCTGGGCTGACATTGTAGTGCAGAGGATTAAGCTGCTGCCTTTGACACTGGGATTCCATGTGCTGCTTCAAGCCCTGGTTCAGGCTGTTCCACTTTCAATCTACCTCCCTACCAATATGCTTGGGAAAAGCAGTGGAAGATGGCTCAAGGACCCAGGCCTCTGCCACTCCCAGGGAAGATTTAGATGAAATTCTAGGCTCCTGGCTTCAACCTTGCTCAGCTGTGGACCACTGTGGCTGTTTGGGGAATGAACCAAGGGTGGAAGATTTCTCTTTCTGTCTGTCTCTCCTTCCCTCCCTCTGTAACTCTGCCCATCAAAGCAATAAAATAAAATCTTTAATAACAGGTAAATTAGTACCTGGTACGTAGCTAACATTTGAGAGGTAGTCATACTACGCAGAGTGACTGAACCTTTTAACATGTTTGTTCCAAGGAGAATGTGTATGTGAACATTTCATGCCGCTTGTCTCACTTCTGTTGACTGGCAGGTTTTTGATGACAAGTACTTTCTGGTGGAAATGGACGACTTGCGGCCCGAGAACCATACGCGGCGGTCATTCGTGTGCCACGCCAACAGTCCTGGCCTCTTCCCTGTGCAATGGAGTCTGAAGAATGGTGTCCACCTCAGCCCCCCTCCGGGTACGCACCCCTGCTTCTCTGTCATGCCCAGCCCATCACTGACAGGCCAGGGAAGCAAGTCTGGGTTCCAGACAGGTGCATGTGGGAGAGCTGTCTGTCCCAGCCCCAGGGCCTGACACACCCCTGCAGGAGCACCGGGGCTCTGGGTGGGCTCCCTCGTCCCTGCCCCATGGTGGCTGCCAGACGGCCATAGTGGGCGGGGCTTGGAGACACAGGGGACCCTGGGAGCCAGCTAGTGAGCTGGGAAGTTGGCTTGTTGGTCATTTCTGGGTGTCTAGGCTTTATCTCAGGGGACTGGAAGGGAGCTCTTGGTGGATAGTCAAGAGTAGGACTCAGGGAGGCCCTCAATAGAAATAGCTAGCGTTCACAACTGTAAACTTTGTCCTCTGACCTTTCTTCAGGATCTAACTTGTGACTTAGTTGAGCTTATCTGGAAAACATGAGCTGCTCATGGTTTGTTGTATCAGCCAGTCTTATCCTTGGGATTTAGCAGCAAAGTCCCCTACTGAGTGTCAGGTGCCAACAATGCTGTGGGGTGTGAGCACGCACCTCCCTCACAGTGGTTTTGTCCCCACCCAGGCTACCCAAGCCAGGACTTCGACTGGGCTGACTACCTCAAACAGTGTGGTGCTGAAGCTGCTCCGCAGAGGTGCTTCCCCCCGGTGAGAGCCCCAGGCCCCACTATGCTGCCCATGCTTGTGGAACTTCTGCCTCAGATGCTGGTTGCCCTCAGCCCAGATGGACACCTTGCTGATTGTAGCAAAATGGTCCTCAGGAAAAGAATCACAGTTAATGCCAAAGCTAATTTGACAGTAACTAAGTTTTAGAGGTTCATGGTTTTGTTTTTCTTATTAGCAGAAATCAATATGGATCTGACATTTCAAAGTTAAAGCATTTATTTGAAAAGCAGAGACATCTTTAGTCTACTGGTTCACTCCTCAAATGTCTGCACCAGCAGGAGCTGTGCCAGGCCGAAGTCAGGAGCCTGGAACACAATCCAGATCTCCCATGTGGGAGGCAGGGTCTCAGTGGCTTGAGCTGTTGCTGCTGCCTCCCACAGTGTGCATTTAGCAGGAAGCTGGAGTTGGCAGGAAGGACTGGGAATGGAACCCAGGACCTGACAGTGTGAACACCCCCACCCCCACCTTCCACAGGACCTGACAGTGTGAACATATACCCCCATACACACCCACTCCTTCCACAGGACCTGACGATGTGAGCACACCCCCCCTCCACACACACACCTGCTCCTTCTGCAGGACCTGACGATGTGAGCACACTACCCCCACCCCGCCATCCCAGGGTCTGTCCCATGACAGGATGGTTGGGTGAGGATGGCTGCGTCATTGGGTCACCGTGGAAATGCCCACCGGAATGGCTTGTATGTGCACCAGTAGTTCTCTGGAGCAATGCTCTTCTTAGCTTGTCTCTTGTTTTCTGCTTCATAGTTCTATTGCTGTGCTTTTGGAAGATTTCCTACGCTTTGTCTTCTGGAGTTTTGGTTTTGGCATCATAGCTCTCTTTTCTGAGTAGTTCTGTATTTTCAGTAGCATTCGATGCTTGTTTGAAGGATGTAGCAGTTACTTTAATCTCACCAAGGATGTTAATTAGCACTCCATCCCACGCCACCCGCCGCTGTTACCCTTTGGAAGTGTTCTTTTTGCATAATCTCGCTGTACTCCAAGTTGCTTGACTGCCTTGGTCTCCGGCTTCCTTATCCTTAAGTGACTGGTATTCCTTGGTTGCGGCTTAGGCTTTGGAATGAGTAACTCCAGGAAAAGACTGCCTGGAAACTCAGCCTGGGACTGAACCTGTCAGCCTTGAACTCACTCGCTCTCCTGGTTGGACCTTGCTGGCCATGTGGGAAGTCTGTCTTTGTTTCTTCTTGGTCTTGTCACATTGCCAAACCAAGTCTCTTGTTCCCTGCCTCTTTTGCCCAGGCCCAGGATTTCTGGCCAGCAATGACTGTTGATCCTGTCTGCAGGATAGCCATCGCCCACCCCTGCAGTAGTGTGGAGAGGGTCATTGCCCTGAGGCAAGGAGTCCAGGAGCTATGACGTTTCCTAAAGCTCAGTGCCGTCAGCAGTTCCTTCCGGCTCCGACTGCTTCTCCTCCACCTCCAGTTGCTTAATACTTGGCCCTCTCAGCTCTCAGCTTGTTTCTCTGCCAGCCAAGATTCAGCTTTCTTTAATTGGTAAACTTGTTTTCTAGACCCTAGTCTTAAACTAAATTTTATAAGAAATTAGATTTATTATGAAATTTCTTTTAAAATTGTATGTTACACAATATTTCCTCATTATATGCATCATATTAGTTTTATATATTTAATAAACAAGCACCAGCATTGTGGTATAACAGGTAAAGACACTGCCTCAATTGCTGGCATTCCACATGGGCACTGATTCAAGGCCCAGCTGTTCCACTTCCAGTCCAGCTCCTTGCTGACGGCTGGGGGCAAACAACCGAAGATGACCACCAAACATTTGGGATCCTGTCACCCACATAGGAGGCACAGATGAAGTTCCTGGCTTTGGCTCTGGCCTAGCTATTGCAGCCATCTGGAGAGTCGACCAGTGGATGGAAAATCTGTCTGTCTGTCTCTCTCTCTGACTTTCAAAATAAATTAATGAACCATTAAATGAATCATTTAAATATTAAATTCATTTAAGTAAATAAATCTTTAAAGGCAAGTCACTAAAAAAAGTATTGGTAGGTTGTCAGGAAAGAGAATAATCCCAAGGCAGATGTCTGTCATCCATCTTGACCCAGAAGCTACAAGTCTTTAGCACTTATCCTAAGTACCCCTGTCCACTTGTCCATGAGCATTCTGTAACCACTCTTGAGGACACATCTGTGGTGTGAACCCAGCCATCTATTGTATTGGAGCCCACTCAGTTCAGCACCCCGATGCCTGATTTCACTGACTTAGCAACACAAATGTCCTCAACCTCCCCTGGCAGACAAGGGAATTGGAGCTAGGCACCCCATACACATAACAGTGACACAAGGAGTGTCTGAACTCTAAAACCATGCATCTCCCAGTGCGCAGGGGGACCATGTAGCCCTCAGCACCCAGGGAAGCAGACACGTTTCCTCATGCTATGCTCCGTGAGAGGAGTGAAGCGTGATGATATGTAGCTTTGCAGTGAGCCTGGGCATCCTCAGCTGGGCACGTGATTAGAGCTGAGTGACACTCCAGTCATGGATCGGTCCTTCTTTTTCTAGTCCATTTCCGACCATGAGTTTCAGGAGAACATGAAGCTTGAGGCAGTGAACCCTCTGCTCCCTGAAGAAGTGTGTGTCGCCACCATCACCGCGGTGAGAGGCTCCTACCTGTGGCTGCAGCTGGAGGGTGAGTACCAGTGTCCTGTGTGTCCCTGGCTGCCCCGTGGTGTGGCCAGTTCACCTTAACACATGAGCTCCAGGGGGATTTGTTCAGATGCCAGAGTCTAAGCTGGAAGATAGCATTTTCCTGTCTGTGGCTTTCCTATTTTAGGAAATGAATATAAATTAAAAACCTTTCATAGAGTCCTCTGTTTCCTTGAAGGAAAATGTGTAAATCAGATAGCTTTGACTTGCTGTGGCCACAGTAAACAAGCATGGGCATTAACACCCAGCTTACTGAAGAGGTGTTATTGTATTTTTGTTGTCCCAAACCAGTGGAACCCAAAGATACCTGAAGTAGAAGTCCCATGTTATCCTGAGGCAGTGTTTCCTGGTAGAATAGGCATGTGGGCAGAAGGCACTATGTGAACACCCAGTGATGATCTGGTCTGGCTCCAGTCTCCACTTTTTCCTGCACTGAACCCCAACTCTGAGAAGGTCCCTACCTGTTCCTGCTCTGCAGAGTTGGCATCCAACACAGCTGTCAAGGACAGCACTGCTTGTGGACGCTTACACACCCTTATGGGACAACTGTACGAATCACCTCCTTACTTAATTCACTGTTTGACTTTCTGGATGGCTCCCAGAATGCAGAACTCATGCTCTTGCTGGGGAGTGCTGTCATATTTGTCTCCTGGTTTCCATTCACTTCCGAGACCTAACTGTGGTACTTGCTGGCCACCTGCCTGGCACACCAAGTGGCTCCAAGCTACTTGTTTGCTGGTCCTGAGCTGAGGGTGACTCTAGATCCACAACCTGGCAGCTTGCTTCTTTCTGCACAGGGTTTGTCATGTCTGAGAAAGTACGGCCTCCTCCAGGGTGCATGCCTGTGCTTTTATAAAAACAGCTGTGCTTTTAGTAAAACAGCTATTGAAAGAGGTTGTTTAATGATCTGGAGAAAAGTGTGGTTTTAAATTTTTTTTTACTCTAAACAGGTTCTAAGAAACCCATTCCTGAATGTATCGTGAGTGTGGAATCCATGGACATATTCCCTTTGGGCTGGTGTGAGACCAACGGCCATCCGCTTAGCACCCCTCGCCGAGCACGAGGTATTGCTGTGTTTGTGAGTCAGAGGGTTGCTCATGTGGCTGCTGCTGTTTAGGCTGGAGCTGGACACTTAAGAGAGAACCTGTGGTGTTCTAGCTATCGGTTCCTGTGTAGCAAATTGCTTATTGCAACAGTTATTGCATGGTTTCCCTAGCTTGGGGAGCTGGTCAGGGTTTGGTAGGGCCTCTGGCCCAGTGCTCTTGCAGGCCACAGGCCAAGTGTCAGCCAGGGTTGTGGTCCTCTCGGGGCCTAGTGGGGAGGCTCTGCATCCAAACCCACTCAACCCACTCAGGTGCTGACTGGCGGCTGTCTTGGTCTGCTCTGGCTGTTGCCACAGACCAGCACAGGTGCTCTGAGGTTCTGACAGCATCAGAAATGCGTCTCACACTTCTGGAGGCTAACAAATCCAAGGGAAGAGTGGCAGGAGGTTCAACAGAGGTTTGTCTCCTGGTCCATAGGTGCTGTCTTCTCCCTATGTCCTTTGGAGCAAGGGCTGCTGCTGGCCCCTTACAGGCCTCGTCAAGGGTACAGATCCCAGCCAGGAGGGCTCAGCTGGGCAGATGACAGCAACAAGGACTCATTTCCCTGTGGCTTGTTGGACTTAGGACCTCAGCCCTGACTGGCAGGGGGCTTCCCTTGATTCCTTACAATGAGGTCTCTGTAGGACAGCTCACAGCACAACTGCTGGCTTACATCAGAGTGAGAAAGAGAGAGTGAACAGACACAAGAGGCTGAGCCAGGAAAAGCCAAGCTTCCTATAACAAAGTCTTCAAAGTAGTATCATGCATCTGCTACTTGTTCGAGTGATTTTGTTGAGATAAAATTCATCTTTCACGAATATCTCTCTTTTAGAGTATATATTGGATGGTTTCAGTATATTTGTGATTCTGCAGCTCTTACTGTAATACATCTGGCAACATGTCACCCTGAGAAGAAACCCATCCCATGAGCAGTCAGCCAGCCTGGCTCAGGTAGCCAGAGCTGCCTGTTCTGGATGTTTCAGAAAAGGCCAATCCTGCACTGTGTGTGAGGGGTGGGGAGGAAAGGGAGAGGAAGACTGGCTTTTCTTGCTCAGTGTAGTGCTTTCTGAGTTCATCCACATTGTAGTGCATATTGGAACTTTATTCCTTCTGTAGCAGCTGAATAATATTCCATTGCAGCGATATGCCCCATATTTCTCCACTCATCACCTGATGGACCATGGGCTGTCACCATTGCTTTACTTTTATGAATTACGTTGCTCTGAATGCCAGTGTCTGTAACAGTTTGAGAGACTGCCAGACTGTTTCCCAGAAGCAGGTTTTTTATGTTCCTACCAGCAACAGATGAAGCTCCAGTTTCTGCACATTTTCCCCAATATTTTCTTTACCTTTTTTTTTTGAAGATGTACTTATTTCTATTAGAAAAGCAGATTTACAGAGAAAAGAAAAGACAAAGAAATAAGGATTTTTCATCCACTGGTTCACTCCCCAAATGACCTCAATGGCTGAAGCTAAACTGATCTGAAGGCAGGAGCCAGGAACTCTTTCCTGGTCTCCCACCTGGGTGCAGGGGCCCAGGAATCTGTCCATCTTCTGCTGCTTTCCCAGACTATAAATCCAGAGTTAGATAAGAAGTAGAGCAGCCAGGACACAAACTGACACTCATCTGGGAGGCTCGTGTTTGCAGGCGGAGTATTAGCGTGTTGAACCACCATGCTAGCCCCATAGTGAAGACAGAGACTTATTGAGCTCAAGGTTTTTGATGTATTGAAGCCAAGGGTGAGCAGCCCTGTTGGTCTGGCTTCTAGTGAGGACCGTGAGAGCCTTAAAGTGCACACAGGTAGAAGCAGAGTGGGGACACAACCCACATCACACTGTCGCACCCAGCCCTGTCAGGACAGCTGCCTGCCAAGGGCACTCCCCTGGTGACCCAAGGCCCTCTTGCTAGCCCACCTTGTGAACACCATAATTGGGCAAAATGTCTGCTCTTAGTGCCGTTGACAAATGACTTTGGGGTCGAAATGTCTGAGTAAGTTTGGGGCCAGATCATTTAAACAGCAGGGGAAAATAGCCATAAAAACTGACTGACCCAGGAAGCCTTGAAAATAATTATTTTTTGTGCCATTTATAAAGCCCTTTGCCCAGAAAATGCCCCTTAGTCTAGATATGCAGACACAGTTGCATGTATTTCTAATACTTTGAGAATTGTGTGTATATGAAATTAGGGTTTAGATATGCTAATGTAAGCTTAATACATATCTGAGCTTTTCCTTTTTTATTTTCTTGACATTTATACTTCTGTTTCCTTCTTACAGTACATAAACAGAGGAAAATTGCAGTGGTTCAACCAGAAAAGCAGTAAGTTTGTATGAATAATTGTTACTTGAATATTACAATTTCTAGAGAAAGAAATAGCTGTTTCAAAGAACATATCTCCTTATAGATGATTTCTCAGATGAAGGTCTGAACTTTTTTGGGGGGGGGACAGTCTTTACACAGTTAATTAGGGCACAAAAGTTCAAGGGCTACAGGAAAGTGGGTAAGACTATTATTTCCACCTTTTTTCCCCCCTGTATCTGGGGTAGAGGGAGAGGTAAAGGGAGAAGCCCCACCCAGTCTCCCATTCATCCCAGGCCCCGACGTGGGGCATGCTCCGAGGGTCTTTCTCAAGTGGTTTTGATAGTTCAGCAGTTATGAATTGCTGCCAATCTCACCATTCCAAGCACGATGAGGTCATTGAAGAATCCTCTGATTGACATAGTCCATCTTAGAGTCTCCGTTTGCCCAGTTTTTCACTGCCAACATATGACTGGGGTAGTTGACTGACTTGTTCTGTCCTCTGTCTTTTCATGGTTAGGGTTCTGAGTCTGGCAGTTCAATGAAGGTCTGATCTTTTAATTCAGCTTTTGGTCACGTCTATACTTCTTGTTACAGTGTATCTATGTCTATGTACACCTTCTAGAGTGCATTGTATAGGGAGGTTGAGTGCATCTGGAGGGGTTCCCCAAAACTGAATTGTCTTTGGTGTTTAGAGCATGAAGGCATTAGGATGAAAGAAAGAAAGTGAGTCCCACTGATGATTTTTTTTGCTACAGAAAGACAAAAATGGTAAATCATCAGATCTGTTTCTGTAACAGAAAAGATGAGATAGAAGACTGGATTCTAAAGGGCAAGACGCTGAGCTGTTGCTTGCCCACCAAGACACCCGTTCACCACACATCACACCAGCTTTTGAGAAGCAGTTCATTAGTGGTGCCTGCAGAATTTACAAATCCAGAGGCTTCTGTGCTCACTTTGGCAGCACATATACAAATCCAGAGGTTTCTGTGTGTTTTTACATGCTAGATTTGAGTGTTAAATTACTGTGCTTGGACAGCCATCCTGAAAATAGCATACACCGAGCAATGCAAGCCACCGGAGTTTATTCTCTCACATTCTTGAGCTGCAAGTCTGAGATCCAGGAGCTGGTTGGTCCAGTTCTCTTTGTGGATCATAGATGGCAATCTGACTGGGTCTTCACATGGTAAAATCTCGATTGGGGCCAGTTTTTTTTTTTTTTAAGATTTATTTATTTTTTTATTGGAAAGGCAGATGTACAGAGAGGAGGAGAGACAGAGAGGAAGATCTTCCATCCAATGGTTCGCTCCCCAAGTGACTGTAGCAGCTGTAGCTGAGCTAATTTGAAGTCAGGAGCCAAGAGCTTCCTCTGGGTCTCCCATATGGGCCCAGGGTTTCACTGCTTTCCCAGGCGACAAGCAGGGAGCTGGATGGGAAATGGGGCCACCAGGATTAGAACCAGCACCCATATGGGATCCTGGCACATTCACGGTGAGGACTTTAACGACTATGCTATCACGCCCGGCCCAGGGCCAGGTTTTTACCGGTTAAGATGCTAGTTAAGATCCTGTGTCCATCATCAGGGGGCCTGGTTGGCGTCCATGCTCCGCTCCTGAGCCCAGCTTCCTGCGAATTCAGACCCTGGTGGTGGCAGTGCTGGACTTGTTTGCAGACACCCATGTGGGGAAACCTGGTTTGAGTTCCTGCATTCTGGATAGTTCTAAGCCTAGCCCCTGCTGTTGCAAGTATTTGGGAGTAAATAGGGGATGGGAGCTCATGCGCTCTCCTACTCTGCCTCTCAAAATTCTCCTTTTCTCTTCTCTTTTCTTTCTTTCTTTCTTTCTTTCTTTCTTTCTTTCTTTCTTTCTTTCTTTCTTTCTTTCTCTCTTTCTCTCTTTCTTTCTTTCTTTCTGTCAACACTAATTTTTTTTATTGCAGAGGTGTGACAGAGGGAGAGTGTGAGATCTTCTGTCCACTTGTTCACTCCCCCTATATGCTGTCTGTAGCCAGAGCTGAGCCAGGCCAAAGCGAGGAGCCAGAAGCTCCACCTGATCTCCTACGTAGGTAGCAGCCACCCAGGCACTTGAGCTGTGATCTGCCTGGCAGGGTGCTGTGAGTAGGAAGCAGAGGCAGATTTCAGATCCAGACACTCTGACAGGAGCTGCAAGCGTCCTAAGTATCTCCTAGGACTTGCACAGGTCCTTTCAGATCATGGCTCTACCCACACAACCTCAGTTAACCTTGCTTTTTTTTTTTTAATTAATTAATTTATTTATTTTAAAGATTTATTTTTATTATATTTTATTGGAAAGGCAGATATACAGAGAGGAGAGACAGAGAGGAAGATCTTCCGTCCGATGATTCACTCCCCAAGTGAGCGCAACGGCCAATACTATGCCGATCCGAAGCCAGGAGCCTCTTCCGGGTCTCCCACGCGGGTGCAGGGTCCCAAAGCCTTGGGCCGTCCTCGACTGCTTTCCCGGGTCACGGGCAGGGAGCTGGATTGGAAGCGGGCCGCTGGGATAGAACCGGTGCCCGTATGGGATCCCAGGCGTGCAAAGGCGAGGACCTTAACCACTTGCGCTACCACGCCAGGCCCAACCTTGCTTTTTCAAAACTGTCTCCAGATACAGTTCAGTTGAGGGTCAGGGCTTCACCACGTGAATGAGGTGGAGAATCACCGGTCAGCCTGCAGCAAGTTCTTTGACCGCCTAGTACATGAGTGATAGGTATATACAATATATAGGTATTGTAGCTGTGTAGGCAATAAAACTGACAAGCAGAGAGAAGGGCCATAGAGTCTCATTCCCAGTAGATACCAAACAGTGAAAAAACTGACTTTGGATTTTCCCTCAACTTGGACAGACCCAAAGCTTAGGAAGCACTCTGAGAAGAGGAATTATTTAGCATTTTCTAGCTATTGATAAAGGCAAAATAAGCCCCTGGATTTTTTGATAATTTGTCTTTAGTTTTGAAACTAATAGAAATGGAAAAAGAGTGTGATGGAGGAAATATCTTCTTCCATCAACAGATTTTGCAACCTGTCACATGTGCTTTCTGCCTAAATCTAAAGGAGATGAACTCACACCTGACTGTTTGGGAATGGGGCTTCTTTCAACTGTCCTCTGTTTTGTCACAGAGTGCCATCCTCGCGGGCTGTCCATGAAGGCCTGAAGAGCCAGGAGCTGAACTCTGCAGACTCGGGTATGGGCATTGGGCGTGGGCGGCCCCACGGAGGGGGAGGGCCCTGGATCCCTCAGCTCCCCGGGCAGCTATGTGCGTTCCAGCACAGCGGGGCACTCACAGGGGATTTGGTAAATGTCTGGACATCAAGGCTCCGAGAAGCGTGATCTCTGAGTGGAAGGACAGGCAGCTTCCTGAAGTGCACAGTCCTGTGCTATGCTCTTGCACCCACCGCCTTTCCTGTGTCATTTACATGTAAGGGACACCTGGCTGGTCACTCCAGTACCTGCAGAGAAGAAAACATTTACGAGGTAGCACCTTGTGCCTGACCTCGGTGAAGAGCTTTTGGTTTGGATTTTGTCGTAGGTCAGGTTCCCGGGGACATCTGAGCTCGGACATCTGCATGTGTACATTGAGGCGCTCCTCCTGGGAGAAGTAGACAGCAATGAGCAGAGAGAGAAACTGAACCCTAGTACATCAGCTGCAGCATGGATGTCTCCACATTCTGCGAGAGCCGTGGAGTTGATGGAGCTGTGCAAAAGGGCCTGACTCGAGCAGCTTCTGCCTTCACCTCCTGCAGCCCCACCTCACATAGTTGGGAAAGACCTTGAGTCAGGAGGCTGTCTTCCCTGAGGGCTGT
Source organism: Ochotona curzoniae (assembly GCF_017591425.1). Classification (NCBI taxonomy): domain Eukaryota; kingdom Metazoa; phylum Chordata; class Mammalia; order Lagomorpha; family Ochotonidae; genus Ochotona; species Ochotona curzoniae. Next base: position 17,719,492 of record NW_024466607.1, on the reverse strand, counting down.
CCCTGGTTCAGAACAGTTCTGGAGCAGGCTACAGTGGAGAACTGCAAGCTGCCAGTGCTCCCAGTAGCACAGGTTGAGAGCCCTTATCCTGAAGAGGGGATCTTGGCTGGCAAAGTAGGTGTCTTCATGCTGACCACCGTGCTGAGAACACATTCCGCATTAGAGGAGGTGGTCTGTACCTCTGAATGCCTCAGCGGTGAACACTGCAGATGTCGCCTTTGTATTTTTTTTTAAAGATTTGTGTATTTGAAAGGTATAGTTAGAGATGACGAGAGAGAGAGATTCCATCCCCTGGTTCACTTCCCATATGGTCACAATGGTTGAGACTGGGCCAGAGTGAAGGTAGGAGCCAAGAGCTTCCTTCCAGATATCCCATGTGGGTGCAGGGCCCTAAGCAGTTGGGCTGTTCTCTGCTGATTTTCCAGATGCATTAGGAGGGAGCTGGAAGTGGAGCATCTGGGTCTTGATCCGGTACCTGTTATGGGACACTAGCACTGTAGGCAGCAACTTAACCCCAGCACTTAGCCAGGTGGAAGCCAGGAGGAAGGAGTTCCATGGTTTCCCATGTGGGTGGCAGAAACCCAAGTGCTTGAGCTATCGCTTGTTGGCTCCCAAGTGAGCATCAGCAGGAAACTGGGTACAAGCAGAGTAGCCAGACTCCAACCGAGCACTCTGATGGAATTCAGGCAAATGGTGGCTTAATCCACTGCAGCAGAACACCATCCCCATCTCCTTTTGTTAATGTCGGGTTGAAAGGCAGGATGTGCCAGTAGAACTTCTCTGCTTTGTATCACAATAAAAATTCCCTACTGTACTTGAAGTTTCCTATATTCAGTAGCTGAAAGGGCAGCTACTATGAGGGAATGTAATTTTTTTAAAAAAGCACATTAGGTAAAAGTACAATATTCATGCATGAGCCTGGCTGGAGAGAAGTTTCTGGGCTTAGATATACACAAAACAGAAGGAACTTAAAGATGTGGTTACAGCATATTCCAGCTGCTGAGAAATACCGGTGATGGGAGAGATCCTGCAGCATGAGAAGCTGCCAACATTTCAGCTTTAGTGGCCTTTGGCCACTATAATTTTTTTGTAAAGGTTTATTTAATTTATTGAAAAGGAAGATATATAGAGAGAAGGAGAGACAGAGGAAGATCTTCTGTACATTGATTCACTCCCCAAATGGCCACAATTTGACTGGAGCTGGGTTGATCAGGAGCCAGGAGCTTCTTCCAGGTCTCCCACACGGGTGCAGGGTCCCAAGGTTTTGGGTCGTCCTTGACTGCTTTCCCAGGCCACAAGCAGGGAACTGGATGGGAAGCTGAGCAGCTGGGACACAAGCTGGCTCCCACATGGGATCCTGGCACATACAAGGCAAGGACTTAACCGCTAGGCCACTGTGCTTAGTTCTTTGATCAGTACTCTTAAGGAGACAAATTAGATTCCTGGGTAGTCATCAGCATCAGTCCTAAGAAATGTTCTGGATAGAATGTTGAATATTGTTATTTTTTTTAAAGATTTATTTTAAAAGACAAAATTAAAAGGAGAAGGAGAAATCTGCCATCCTCTGGCCCACTCCCCAGATGGCTTCTGTGGCTACCACTGAATCAGGCTGAAGCCAGGAGCCAAAAGCTGCTTCTGGGTCCGCCATATGGACACAAGAGCCCAAGCAATTGGATTATATGCTGCTGCTTTCCCAGGCCATTAGCATGGTCCACAAAGTAGATCCCGCACTTCCTGACATCTGGTGCACAGAGCCTTGCGACAGTCGTGGCACTCACAGGAGCCAGTGGCATGGGATTCGGGGTGTCTTTGATGTTGGCTGAGCCATAGCATTGTAAGACAGTGCAAGGTGCGTGGGCACTGCCTGAGTATAAGGTATTTCAATTCATTCTCAGGCAGTGAGTGCGTTGCGCTTCTGTGTGCACAGGTCTGCTGGTGGGCGTGTGCGGTGTTTCCCTCCTGGCACTTCAGCTTTGCATATGTGGCTGGAGGAGTCAGTGTTATTTGTTTCTCCTTCCTTCGCAGTTATGATTAATGGAAAATACTGCTGTCCAAAGATCTACTTCAACCATCGCTGCTTCTCAGGGCCATACCTGAACAAAGGCAGGATTGCTGAGCTGCCTCAGTGTGTGGGGCCTGGAAACTGTGTGCTGGTCCTCAGAGAGGTAAGGTTCTGGCCCGCAGCACAGCACAAGCTGGGAAACTTCAGGCAGTTGCCCAGGCTCACCGGGGCTATGGCTATGCTTACTCCAGGAATTGTCTGAAACTGTGAACCCTGCTCAGTGAGCCAGTGCCCTCTTACTCTTGGGATGCAGTCCATGGTGCCTGCTGTGTGCCTGTGTGTACAGACCTGTCAAAAGTGTGGTTTGTGAATTAGACACGGTAAGAGATTAATGCAACTAGTAGACCAACAGACTGCAAGGAAGGTTCTGAGGCTGGGGCCTCTCACTGACCTGCCCACACACCTTCCTGAGAGGCTGTGTGATGAAGCCAGGTGACCAGCGCTGTGACATAGCACGGGGCTCCTGTAAGGATCGTGAGAGAACAAGTTTTGTGAGTCGCCTCTGCTGTCCCTCTGCAAACAGATGGCTGCAGGTGACTGACGGGCAGGTGTGTGTATGCTGTGGTGGGTGGGCTGGACCTAGACAAGAGTCCCATCCTGGGTGGGAGGTGCAGGACTGAGCTGTCTCCATACTCAGGTGACTTGTGACTTAGCGCCTAGATGTTGTTCATCCCTGAAATCTGCCACTGAGTGCACACTGTGTGACTAAAAGGAACTGAAACCGGCAGAGTAACACTGCCAGTGGGCTGGTGCCGAGAGCCAGGCATAGCCCCTGGGGACTTCTGCCCCCTAGGGGACAGGTGCCCTGGCAGTACCTCTTTTTTTTTTAATTTTAATTTTATTTTTGATGATGTATACATAGTTGATCAGGGTGTGAAGGATTAAGGGTTAGGGAAAAGTGAGTGTGATTGTTGTTTCCATTTTTTAAATTTTTTCTTCCTGTTTCTGGGGGAAGGGACAAAGTAAGGGAATGAGACATACCCAGGTTCCCAACCACCCCAGTACCTGGGGATGGGGAAAGACCACGTGGTATCAACTCAGGATCCCGGTACGGTGCACACTCAGGGTTCTGGCAGCACCTCTTGTCACCACCACTTCTCTGTCTGGGCAGATAGGTCTTCCGTAGGAGATCCTCCTCAAGGGAATAATGGAGCGTGCCGGTGAGCAGGGGCCACAGCTGACAGGCTGTGTGTCACTGGTCTGGGGAACATGATGAAACTGGGGGCCCCAGCCAATGTGCCATACTGAACCTTCTGACCCTCAGCCTGACAAGGTAGGCTCTGGCAAAGTGGTGCTTCTGAGGGCATAGTGCCAACCCCACAAAGGTCTGCTCTCTACCAAGGGCATGTATTGACTGTGGAAGCTTCCAGAAGTGTATGCTCGAGTAATTTGGGTTTATGGTGCCAACTTTTGTCTGACTTTTCCATTCTGAACATGTAGGATTTTGTCACTCTATTTAAGTGCAAGTGTGGACAGTCATGAGCCCTGCGGCATTACTGCTTTGGTAAATGCTTGCCAGTTAACAGGATCAGCAGCGACCTCTGAGGCTGGTGGCAATGCAGGGGTCTAATGTCTCTTCTCTCCTCCCCAACCTCTCTTTTGGCTTTGGAACCGACCTCAGGTGCTCACCTTACTCATCAACGCAGCCTACAAGCCCAGCCGCGTCCTGCGGGAGCTCCAGCTAGACAAAGACTCTGTGTGGCACGGCTGTGGGGAAGTCCTGAAGGCCAAGTGAGTGCCTTTGGAGTCCCAGGTTTCAGGGAGTGATGCTGAAGGGGCTGGTTGGTTTTTATTTTCAATTTTCATTCTGCTCTGGATTGATGGACGTAAAGTACACCCCCCCCCAAAAAAAAAAAACGAAACTGGGACAGAGAGAAGCATACATCTTCTCCTGTTATTAGATTCAAGAGAACTATGATTACTTTTTCAAATTACTGTGGAAATTGAAAAGTTTCGCCCTTGTTATGGCGGTGGCAGTTGTAGGATTCCTGCCCCAGCTAAGGGCACACCTGATGGAGGTGACATTCTTTGGGTAACAGTAAAATCACTCTTTGAAAATGTTAACCTACGAACAGGCAGCGGGAGCATTAGTTTGATAACTTATGCTCTGTTTTTCTTTTAAAGTGACCCAACTGTTCACTGTCATCACCTACTAGATCTAATTTAAGTGTAAAATGTAGAACTTCTAAGTTCTGAAACTATAGAAGGACATAGAGTATTCTATCAAGCAGAGATGTTTTTCAAATATATTAATGTTTGGCTTCTCTCTGGGTGATCGCTTGCCTGGTAAATTTGTCATCTAATGTCTTCCATGGCAGATATAAAGGAAAAAGTTATCGTGCAACTGTGGAAATAGTGAAAACAGCAGACCGCGTGACTGAGTTCTGCCGACAAACATGTATCAAATTGGAATGCTGTCCTAACCTCTTCGGTCCACGAATGGTTCTGGATAAGTGTTCTGAAAACTGCTCTGTGCTCACCAAGACCAAATACAGTAAGTCATGGTTCTCAGATGTGTGAACTATAGCAACAGACTCTACATTATACATTGGAAATAAGCCTTATAATTTTTCTTTTATGTGAAAAGCAGAAAAAGAGAAATGCTGATCAGTCGATCTGCATTCTGGCGTTTTACTCCGCAGATGCCTGTGCTGCTGTGGCTCGGCCAGGCCAAAGCCAGGAGTCAGGAACCCCAGGCCTGTCCATCCGCCCCCACCCCGCCCAGGTGGTGGGGCCCAGGCATTTTGGCCATTAGTGCTGGCTCCTGGGATGCATTAGCAGGGAACTGGAGTGGAAAACAGAGTGGGACTGGAACCCAGACACTTTGATATGGGATCCGGATGTCTCGAGCAGTCATTAGCTTTTGTGTTAAATGCCTACCCCAGGTCTTATATTCCTAAAGGATTCTTTTTTATTTTAGAAGTTTTATTTATTCATATAAAAGGCAGAGTTACATGGGCACAGCGCAGTAGCTTAGCAGCTAAAGTCCTTGCCTTGCACACACTGGGATCCCATATTGACTCTGGTTCTGATCCTGGTGGCCCTGCTTCCCATCCAGCTACCTGCTTGTGGCTTGGGAAAGCAGTGGAATACGGCCCAAGGCCATGGGACCCTGCACCCATGTGGGAGACCCAGAAGAAGATCCTAGCTCCTGGCTTTAGATCAACACAGATCCAGCCATTGCTGTGGAGTGAAGATCTTCCTGTCTGTCCTCCTCTCTGTATGTCTTACTTTAAAAAAAAAAATTAAATCTAAAAAAAAAAAAAAAGGCAGAGTTACAGAGAAAAAGAGAAGAAGAGACAGAGATATACCTTCCATCTACTGCTTCACTTCCCAAATTACCCCAATCGCCAGGGGTGGCCCAGATTGAATCCAGGAGCTTCTCCCAGATCTCCCACATGAATCTAGGGGCCTAAGCACTTGGACCATCCTCTGCTGCTTTCCCAGGTGCATTAGCAGGGAGCTGAGTTGGGAGTGGATGGAGAAACAAGGACTTGAATTGGTGCCCATATAGGACGCTGAATTGTATTGTAGTTGGCATCTTAGCCCACTGTGCCATGATGCTGGTGTAAAAGAATTCTTGAAAATCAGAGTACCACAAAAGAAATAATATGTAACAGGGATCATGTGACCCACAGCATAAAATGTTTGTTTATCTGGCCCCTGTAGAAAGCTGTGTAAATGCTTCCTACAATGCTTGTCGATGAGATGGGTGAATCACATACCATGTTAGTTACAATCGCTGCACATTAGTTACAGATGCTGCACATGACACCAAGCCAGACACGTGGGCAGTAAGTAGTTCACTGCCCGTCTTGTAGTGTGATTCTCAAGTTGAAATGCTGTTTACGTTTTTCAAGTTTCTTTTTTATTCATTTGAAAGGCAGAGAGGCAGTACTCTCTGTGTGCTTCCACTATTCCAGTACTGGAGCACAGTTAAAAACCAGAGCTCCTGTCTCCAGTGAGTTGCCATCAACTTTGGGAGACAGAGAACAAACAAGGGAGCAGGTGGGGAAATGAGCAGCATTGGGGGAGCCAAGCAGGGGGCACAAGCACAGGAGGAGGAAGCAGGCCAGGCGGTGAGGACGCCCTCGGCAAGGAAGTAGACTGAAGGCAACAGCGTGCAGATGTGGGGCTGGGAACAGACTGGCTGATGGTAGGGAAGGAAGGCAGGAGCCGGCATGGGCTGTAGGGAGAGCAGCAGAGATGCCCTGGTGTGAACAGTGGGAAAGGAGCAGGCTCTCTCTGCACTGCATTGACAGTGCCTGTCCCTCTCCCTCTATGGAACTGGGCGGAGTGGAGTGGGGGAACACAGACTCAGAGGACACTTTTGACAGTGTGGTGTGGTTGAGGCGTCATTTATAGTCCAAACTCCCTAACTCCTGTGAGTCCTGAAGACTTTTGGAGAGTTAGTGTGGAAGCAATATTCCTCATCAAGAGCTTGTCCCTGGAATATAGCAGCAACTCCCGCAGCACAATAATTGAGAGAAGTGTTTAGGTTATAGCCCATGGTGGTTGCATGACCCTGTGAACACATTGAATACCATCAAGGGTAAGGGTTTGCATGCCAGGGACCGCCCCCCACATCCACATTAGAGTACCTGGGTTTGAGTCCCAGCTCCATGTGAGAGTCTAGCTTCCTGCTATGTGCACCTTGGGAGATCACAAGTGATGGCTCCAATGGCTGGGTTACTGCCATTCATGAGGGAGCTCCAAACCGAGTTCTAGGCCCCTGGCCGTGACCTGGCCCAGCCTGGCCATTGTAGGTACTAGGGAGTAAACCATTAGGTGAAAGAACCCTGTCTCTCTCTTTGCCTGGCAGATAAACAAACATCACTGAGTTATATATGTGAAGATGACTGTGTGTTAGGTTAGCTATACCTCACATAAAAAGAAACCAAATACAGTCAAATTAGATGGTGATAGTTCATGAAAGATTTCTAAAAAAAAAAAAATACTAAAAAGTATGCAGTGAAAGTCTTATCATGAAAGTGCAGATCAGAACTACAGTGAGAAATCATTACACACCTGCTGTACTGGGAAGAGTGAGAGGTGGGCAGTTTGTGTTGGCTGAGTTAGGGCAATTGTGTTGTGTACATTGCTGGTTGGAGTGAGGTACTGTACATCCGTGTGGGAAAACTAGCAGTTTCTTCTTAAGTAAGTTGTCCAGCTACCTGTCATACAACGATTCCACCCCTAACTATTTATCCAGCTATATAGAGACAAGCCCAGTAAAAGCCTTGGGAAATGGGGAGGACTGGTGTTGGGGCGCAGCATACGACACTGGCATCCCATATTGGAGTGTGGGTTTAAGTCGCAGCTGCTGTAGGTTTGTGTTATTTTTGTTTTTGGTGGTGGTTGTTTGGTTTTTGTTTTTTGGGTTTTTGTTTGTTTTTGTAAGATCGATTTCTTTATTTGGAAGGCAGAGTTAGAAAAAGAAATCTCCCTTCAAGGGTTCATATCACACATGACCGCAATAACCAGGAGCCAAGAATTCCATCCAGGTCTCATGGGTTTAGGGTCCATATGGGTGCAGGGTCCCAAGGCTTCGGGCCATCCTTTTCTGCTTTTCCAGGTCACATTAGCAGGGAGCTGGATAGGAAGCAGAGTAACCAGGAGCTGAATTGGCACTCATATGGAATGGTGACATCACCAGCATTGACTTAACACACTGCACCCTGATGCTAGGTCCCCCCACCCCCAGCCTGCTCTGCTTCTGACTCAGCTTCCTGTTAATATTCACCTTGGGAGGTAATAGGTGTTGACTCAAGTAATTGGATTTCTGTCGCTAAAATGGAAAATCTGATTTGAGCTCCTAATTTTGGCCCAGTTCCTGATGTTCTGGGCATCTAGAGAATGTACTAGTAGATGGGAGATCTCTGTCTTTCTGTTTCTCTTTCCTTTTCAAGTAAATAAAATAATAATAATAATAAAATTGTTTTAAAAAAAAAACCCTTTACAAGGGCAACACAATGGTAGTAGGCTAATCCTCTGCCTGCTGCAGCACTGACATCCTGTAATGGGTACTGGTTCAAGTCCAGGATGTTCATCTTTTGATCTGTTCCCTGCTGTTGTCCTGAGAAGGCAGTGAAGGCTTGCCCAAAGCTTTGTTTCCCTACACGCACATGGGAGACCCCAGGGGAGGCTCCTGGTTACTACCTTCAGCCTAGCCCAGATCTGGCCATTGCATCATATTTGAGGAGTGAACAAGTATGTGGGAGGTATCCTCTCTATAACTTTGACATCTGGGCCCAGTGTGATAGCCTTGTGGCTAAAGTTCTCGCCTTGCATGCACTGGGATCCCATATGAATGCCGATTTGTATCCCGGCTGCTCCACTTCCCTTCCAACTCCCTGCTTGTGGCCTGGGAAAGCAGTCAAGGATGGCCCAAAGCCTTGGGACCCTGTACCCATGTAGGAGACATGTAAAAAGCTCCTGTCTGTTGACCTTGGATCAGCTCAGCTTTGGCTGTCATGGCCACCTGGGGAATAAACCAGTGAATGAAGAATCTTTCTTTCTTTATATCTGATTTTCCAATAAAAATAAGTAAACCTATAAATAAATAAATAACTTTGAAATCTTTAGTAAAACAAATGTTTAAAAAATAGTTTTGATTTTTTAAATTAATAAAAGCCTTACACAATAATGTAGATTGCAACTTAATGATAGTCAAAATGTGGGAAATGGCTCAGTTGTGCACCAGTAGGAAAAAGTAACAGACTGTTGCATTCGTTCAGTGGTGTGCTGCACAACAACCTAAGTACAGAGTGTGGGGCCCTCACACCCGAGCCAGCACTTACCATGGGCTCCAGCCTGTGGAGGTCAGAGTCGGGATCAGGACTGCTTCGAGGAGATGCCTGGGGACTTCCTGGGCGGGAGGAGACAGGGAGAGGCTCGTGCAGGTGATGGCGTGTGGTCCAAGACCCGTGTAGGCCACTGTGTGGAATGCATACCTTAATGAGATGCAGCAGTGGCCTGGTTCCCACCCAGCTCACAGAATCTCTTGCAGTTCAAGCACAGAAGTAACAAAGTTGCTGCATTTGTCTGTTGTCTGTATCTAGCACACTATTATGGAAAAAAGAAAAATAAAAGAATTGGAAGGCCACCTGGGGGGCATAGTAACTTAGCTTGTGCCCTGAAGAAAGCCAGTAAGAGAAGAAAGAGGCGGAAAAACGTATTTGTTCACAAGAAGAAGCGCTGCTCGGCATCTGTGGACAACACCCCAGCAGGCTCTCCCCAGGTACGCCGTGGACTGGGGCCACTGCTCCGCCACCAGCAGGTGGCTTTGTGGCTTCGTGCCTCCATGAGTCTTCCTCTCCCTCCCCCTCTTCCAGGGAAGTGGGGGTGAAGATGAGGATGACCCCGATGAAGGGGAGGACGACTCGCTGAGTGATGGCAGCACTTCGGAGCAGCCAGACGAGCTCCAGGAGGAGTCAGAGACATCCGAGAAGAAGTCCTGCTCATCCTCCCCAGCCCAGAGTGAGGTGTCTGCCTCGCTGCCCACTGACAGACAGGCCCGGCAGAGGGGGCTGCGTGCACTCTCCTTCTCTGATGATGAGAACAAACCCCCCTCACCAAAGGTACTGTCTGTCCTCCCTGCTGCATCTCCCTGGCCCCTCTCCAGAATCTCCCCCAGAACCTGACCGTTGGTGGGGCCTGTATGCAGCATCAGAGCCTCTCCCACGGCTTCCTGGACACTGTCCTAGCACAAGGACTTAGGAATGCCATGCCAAGCTCCAAAGGGAGAGCGGTCCCCAGCATGCTGTCAAATGAAATACAGCACCACCCAGGCTGCACTGCTTGCCAGGGCCTGTTGTCTCACACCAGGAAATTGTACGATTTTCCCTGCATGCTTGCTTGCTTCTAAAGTTTTGCTTGTTTATTTATTTGAAAGGGTAACAAAGAAGCAGAGAGAAAAGCAGACATTGAAAGAAAGGAGACAGATCTTAACACTTGCTAGTTCATTCCTCAGATACCCACAGCAGCTGAGGCAGGTCTAGGCTGAGACCTGGAGCCAGGAACTCTGTCCGGGTCTTCTGTGGGCAATATGAATGCAAGTACTTGGGCCATCATCGGTCACTTTGCAGGTGCATTAGTAAGAAGCTGGATTGAAAGCAGATGTGGGACTCACCCCCAGGCAGGCCAGGATGGAGAGAGGGTACATGGGCTTCCCAAGCAGCAGCTTAGTTAGCTGTGCTACAGTGCTCAGCCTTGAAAGCTGCCTTGTTAATACTTTTTGTCATGTATGTGCTAACGAAAAAAATGGCTTTTCCTTTCCATTCTTACTGAGCTATTTTGTTCAGTACATTTAACACATACATATATGACCATGTGTGTAAATTTGTACACACAATAGTCTGCAGTTCAGTGATTTAGAACTGTTGCTAGTTACTGAAACTATTCCATCAGTGTAAGCCGTAAGGGATTTCTCCTGTCATTGGCAATGCCATCCTGACCTCTCAGCACCCTTCTAGAAACTGAGCTGACACAGGCCAAGGGACCGAGGGAGGATTTAGAAACTGTCCTCTGGTAAATTGTTGGAATGATTTGTGCTGAAACACTGAGGTACATTCTTCCCTGTTGGAGTTTTGCATTGTAAATGGTGACACTGTTGTGAGTGTCCATCACACAGGGGCTTTTGCTGGGAGACTTGCATCCCCATGTGCCCTCTGGGGCAAGCCTTGGGTGCTGTGGCGAAGCTGCTGCCTGGGGAGCTCCCACCCCGTAGCAGACCACCTGCTTTGGGTCCAGCTTCCCACTGGTGCACATACCTGGGGCAGCAGAAGATGGTGCTTGTGCCTGGGTCCCTGCCAACCACATAGGAGACCCGGATGATGCTTCCAGTTCTTCGCTCAGCTGTGTTTATTTTGGGCTTTTGAAGAGTGAACCAGTGAATGGAGGATTTCTGTCTCTCTTGCCTTCCAAATAGAGGGGGGGAAATGAGAAAGCCCACATCCTGTCTGGAAGTCTGTAAACGTGTGCAGACTATGTGAGAAGGAGGGCCCCGTGCTCACTGTGTGCTTTACTCTTGTGGGAACCCAAGGAGATACGGCTCGAAGTGGCTGAGCGGCTGCGCCTGGACAGCAACCCACTGCAGTGGAGCGTGGCAGACGTAGTACGGTTCATCAGGTCCACTGACTGTGCCCCGTTAGCACGGATCTTCCTAGACCAGGTGAGCTGGGCCTCCCGAGTGGGGCTGAGGACTGGACAGGAGTGGGCAACAGTTTGTCCTCAGGGTTTCAGGTGATGTCTCAGTCTGAAGCAAGAGCACTGGTGTCGTTTCCGCTTCGGGAGCGGAAAGACAATTGGAAGTGTGTGTTTAGCATGTTCCATAGTTGTAGCGCATCAATGTTGCATTCTTCTTCCTCCTGAGAACATGATTCCATCCCCTATAACTGGCTTGAAATAGATTTGCTCATTGAAAAACACTTGGCCTCTGTGACGTGTTGGGTCACCATGATGCTGGCTGGTTTAAAGCTCCTGCTCATGGAAGCCCAGCGTGTCAGTGCTGTAGTGGAACCGTAGCAAGTTTTGCTGTGACTATGCAGAGGGGCCGCCCTGAGCATCTCTGAAAGGTTCTAGGAAAAAGCATGCAGGCCAAGTTCCTGCTTCTAATTCAGATTCAGCCCTCTCAAAGAGGTCTCCTCCGCCCCAGGTCCCTCTGATCACTGAAGCCCTGTTGAGTGCTGAGCAACAAGGCCCCTTGGCCTTGGTCAGAGTCAGTACTCCTTCTGAGGCCCTGGACAGGGCCTCTGCATCCTGTGCCACCACTTGCCCTCCCTGGGTACCTCCCAGGCACCCCCCACCATAGTGTCTCTTCTGCCTTCACAGGAGATCGACGGGCAGGCTCTGCTGCTCCTCACGCTTCCCACCGTGCAGGAGTGCATGGACTTAAAGCTGGGCCCTGCCATCAAGCTCTGCCATCACATAGAGAGGATCAAGTTTGCTTTTTACGAGCAGTTTGCCAACTGAGGAGGACAACCAAAGCGAGCTGCATCTGTGAAGCACAATGGGCACGGCCCCAGCCTGCCCTCGCTGCGGCCTGCCCTGCACCATGGCCTGCCCTGCTGGCCTGTCTTCAGGCTTGGGCCCGAGGGGGCCAGCCTGCTCTCTTTGCACTTTCAGGGAAGGAGGACCCACATCGAGGAAGCAAGGACTGTGCCTGGAAGTGGCTCTCCCGCCAGTGGTCATGTGCGTGGAGTGGCCTGGGGGACGCACCCGCCCAGGCTGCCAGAGAGCACCTTTTGGCGGGCTTCCTTTTCTTGGTGTCCCTTCCCGTCGGAGGTTGGACGTGTTCTCTGCTTTCTCGCTTGGAAAGAGAGGACGTAGCTTTAAACCGGCGCTGACTTGGACTGTGCCTCAGGCACACCAGTGCCTCCTTGTCCTTGTGTTTTTAAGCTTTTTTAAATTAAAACCGTTCACTTTGGGGATGCCTGTGGCTCTAGGGTTTTGAATGTACGGTCACACTTAAATCCATTTTAAAGTCTATTCTTACGAGTTCCTTTGTTTACTACCTCTGTTGGTGATTGAGCTTACAGCCATGTATGAAGGGTTGTATAATGCCATTTTGTTTAAGCAACGTGAATACCCAAACTATTCACAGAAATTGGAGGGGAAGGAAAACACTGTTTGCTTCATTCATGCAAAGCATGACAAGAGCTCTCCACGAGCTTGGGAAGGGACTGAGCAGGGGGTCGGAAGTGGGGGCTTCCTCCCATGGCGGTTCCCATGTTGCCCAGCTCAGGCCGCCTGCATTAGGCAGTGATGCCAGGGCTGCCGGTGTTTGGTTTAATGGCACTCTCTCACCGCTCTCTTCCCCTCTCCTTCTCTCTCTCAATTCTCCAGAGGGATGTCTGCAAAGTATGTTTTGTGTTTACTTTGCTCTAGGGTTATTGGTCTGCCCTTTGATTTCCACAAGCCTGTCCCTGGTGTGCAGCTGCAAAGCCAGGTTCCCTTCCTCCCTGGCCATCTCCAGGTCCACAGTGTAGAAGCACAGCGGAGAAAGCTCGCTTCTGGGGATGACACACAGCATAGAGCTTCTGTCCTGGTGTGTCCATGGCTGGGTGAAAGCAGGGAAGTAAGTGGACAAGTACTCAGAAACCTCCTTCCCAAGCTACACATTGATGCTGCTCCTTGGCCAAACCTGTCCGCTGGGTGTCTGGGCCAGCCAGCAGTAGCAGGAGGGAGCAGGGAGAAGCCCCGCCTGTGGCTGTGTCTAGTCTGGTGCTGCCCAGGTGGCTGGCCTCCCAGGGGGTTGGTTCCCTTCACTGTGTGTTTGCTTATTTATTTATTTATTTGGACTATCCTGGTCACCTGCAAATTTATAACCCAATCATTTCCCTATCTTGATTTGAAAATGTTTTTAAACTGCAAACTGGGTAAATGCTAAACCTTACAAATACAAGGTAACGTTATTACAAGCTTAAGCCGACTGTGATTTTTTTTCATTGCCTCCCTTCCTGCATTTTTGTGGATATTGGCAAACACCTGTAGGTCTGGACCATATCACCCTGGGTCATTGGTGAACCCCTAGCGCCGGCCCTCTTGCCACATCCGGTACTAAAGCATTGGCGTTCTGTGTAGGGTGCTGCCAGATGCATCTGGAAAGAAGCTCCATCTAACTCAGTGAGTGTGTTGAACTCATTCTGAGGCCCTGGGTGTGGTGTGTGTGTGTGTGTGTGTGTGTGTGTGTGTGTGTGTGTGTGTGTGTGTGTGTGTGTGTGTGTGTGTGCGCGCGCGCGCACGCTGTGCCCAGGTTAGACAAATGTGTGTGCTGCTAAGGAGCACTCAGCAAGAAGCTGGTGGTGGATGGTGTTGGGAGCACTTGTCTCACTCAGGGCTGTTCCCCAAGAGCTCAGCTGTGGGGGTACCAAGGCACAAAGGGTCCCTTGAGTGAGGGTCATTTGGGAAAATGAAATGAGCTTCCTGTAAGAGGGGATTTACCAAGTATAATGTCAGCAATTTTGTGGTGCTTGTCTCTGACTTGTTCAGAACCCACAGGACCTAGCCCTGTCTCCCATCATAGGTGCAGGCATGATGCTCAGGTGGAGTGAGCAGTGTGGCTGGGCAGGGCTGGCAGAACCATCTACTCCTACCCAGCATTCCCCTGGGGGAAAGCTGACCCAAAGCTGGACAGAGGGGTGGGGTTTCCTTTATCATTTCTCCCCTTGTGCCCTTGGCCCACGGTTCACTGGACAACTGCATTAAAGAGCTGTGTGTCATACTCACCCCACCTCCACCCAGTGCCTGCTCCCTGACCCGGCCCAGGAGAGGATGACGGCTGGGGACTTGTCCCACATATCTCTCTGAGTAAGATGGGTCACGACCATCCTCACAAGCTTCTGGAGCTGGGCTGTGAGGACAGCTACTCGCTGTGTCCAGGCACATGTCTACCTGTCCACGGGCTTGGGGACCACCTGTCCTGGAGAGCCCAGCCTCTTGGTGTTTGACAGATGCAGTGTGAGGGAATTACATTTGTCAGGGTTCTACCTTCAGTTGGAGCCTGAGCCTGTCTGAGATCGGTAAGTTTCTCATAATCAATTTTCTCCTCCTCAGTTGACAACACAGAAACAGGTGAGGCTGGACCTGCAGCCTTCTGGGTGTCGGTTGCTGTCCAGCCTGCTCACTGGTGATCAAGCTCCCTGTTGTTGGCCTGCGAAAAGCAATAGATGATTCAACTGCTTGAGCTGCTGCAGCCACATGGGAGACCAAGAAGCTACTGACTTCCGGCTTTGGTTAGCCAAGCTCTGGCTATTGCACTTTATTCTGGATAATGAACCAGAAGATGGAAGATTGATCTCTGTCTCTCTGTAGCTGACTTTGGAATAAATAAATCTTGAAAAAAACACAAAAACATGGCTGTTGGGCTGCATCATCCTTCTGGGCCCTCACAGTTGGCTGCCCAATACTAGTATATTTCTGCCCTGTGCTATCCTGGGGAAGGCCCCTAAGTGCACCTACAGATCTGCCTGTATTTCCAGGGTGGGTATTCGGCCCTGTGTCATTTTGCTTTGTGAACCACTTTTATCTCTTTCATCCTGCAGGGACTACACCCCCAGATTCCTTTGCAACCTCATTGTCCTTTCTTAAGCAGTGCAGGGCAGGGTCCACTGACCACCATGTGGGAAAGGTGACTGCAGGTAATGCTGATTGATTGGCAATAGAGGCAAATGCAGGGATAAGCATACTGAGTTCTCCCATATCATTACAACAGCATAGTTCCTCATCAACAGTCATAAGTCCATGATTGCAGGCATGGACAATGGCAGAGAGTCCAGCATCCCATTGTCAAGACACATCCAACAATTTCACTGGGAGTCCATTCTCAATCCGGAAGTAGAGATGCACATCACAGTGTGTCCTCATGTGGACATGTCAGTCTCCACTACAGTCACTATAAATCATCACGAGTGAAAAGCCACAAAATAAAAACCAGCAGGGCCTGGTGGCGTGGCCTAGCGGCTAAAGTCCTTGCCTTGAATGTGCCAGGATCCCATATGGGCGCCGGTTCTAATCCTGGCAGTTCCATTTCCCATCCAGCTCCCTGCCTGTGGCCTGGGAAAGCAGTCGAGGATGGCCCAAAGCCTTGGGACCCTGCACCCGTGTGGGAGACCCGGAAGAAGCTCCTGGATCCTGGTTTCGAATTGGCATAGCACCGACCGTTGCGCTCACTTGGGGAATGAATCATCGGACGGAAGATCTTCCTCTCTGTCTCTTCTCCTCTCTGTATATCTGACTTTCCAATAAATAAATAAATCTTTTAAGAAAATAATTTAAAAAATAAAAACCAGCAACAGGAAGAAAACCAGAAATTTACAATGTCATGAAGTTAAACAACATGCCACTGAATATGATGGTCTCCATTATACAGTTATAATACATCCCCTTAAAAGAAACTTACAGTACCATAAAGTTAAATAACATGCTACTGAATGACTAATGTGTTGCTGAAGAAATTAAAAAGGGGGCCTGGCGGCGTGGCCTAGTGAATAAAGTCCTCACCTTGAACGTGCCATATGGGCGCCGGTTCTAATCCCGGCAGCTCCACTTCCCATCTAGCTCCCTATTTGTGGCCTGGGAAAGCAGTCCAGGACAGCCCAAAGCCTTGGGACTCTACACCCCTTGGGAGACCTGGAAGAAGTTCCTGACTCCTGGCTTTGGATCGGCATAGCATCAGCCATTGTGCTCACTTGGGGAGTGAATCATTGGACAGAAGATCTTTCTTTCTTTCCTCCTCTCTGTATGTCTGACTTTGTAATACAAATAAATAAAATCTTTTTTTAAAAATGAAAAAGGAAATCAAGAACCTTTTTAAAGAAAATTATGCTACTGTATGATCTGAGTCATTAAAGAATTTAATGAGAAAAAGCATGTTTTGATGAAGCTAAAAAAAAAAAGAAAGCACTTGTTATTGCAGACCTGGGGATCTGAGCCTTCGATGCTCTTCTCTCTGAACTATGTGTAGAAACACCTCAGGGTCTCCTCACGCCCAGCCCTAGTCTCCAGGTCTTGAAGGCACACCACACTGGTGTCCTCCGAAGACGTACTGTGAACTGTGGACACCCTCCCGATGTAGGCACACACACCCCCCAGACATTCCCGCAACTCAGATTCTCCTCTACGCAGTTATTTTCTGAACCTGATTCTCTGTGTTGGTCATGGTCAAAGGTTGAGGAGTTTTTATATTCTGTACATTAAAATTCAATTTAAAAGCATCTTGTGGCCTAGTCTCTTAGGCCAGAACACTCCGGGCATTTGAGAGTAAAGGAACAAGGATGTTTCTGCTCTTGGAGAGGTTCACACTCCACCTGAAGGGAGATGCATGTCCAACCACCTCACTCAGCACTCCACAAAGTTCTGGCACAACAGCACCACAAGAGGGAATGTGGGAGCAGGGGAGAAAGAGTCGCACCGAGGCAGCCAGGACTCAGAGACGGCCGAGCCTCAGGACCTGCACAGTTACTGCTTTGCATAATCAGGCAGCTACTGGGCAGCACGGAGCCTTCGGTTGGAATTTTGGGGGGTTATTTTAGTGGGCACGTTCTCCCCAGAGACAACTGGGGTCCTACTACGTGGAGCCCCAACAAGCGGTGTCCGAGAGAAGCCAGAAGGGGCTGGTGGAGCCCTGGGAGGATGGGAGTTCAAAGCTGCAGGACAGGTGAGAGAACAGGGTGAGGGTCTGCATGCAGGGCGATGCTGGAGCCCAATCCGTTCCAGCCGTTCGGCTTTCTGCGCTTTGGGTTCCAAGTGTAGGTGTCTCGCAAGCGAACAAGGCGGGGACACGCGCACACCCATCTTCCAGGGGTCCACCTGAGGAGTGTTTAAACGGAAGCGCTGGGGTTGAATTCACCTTGCAGAGGGACGGCTGGAGAGAATCGGCCGGGGACTTTGATTGAATTTAAGATGAGCCTTGGGCTTGCAGAAGTCGAAGGATGCCAAACATCCGGTCTGAAAGGAAGGCGCCCGTGTGCAGTTATAGATTGTCTGGTTCAATCACCCGTTTGGGAATAATCCAGGTTTAAGACCGTGAGGCTCCAGGCTAAAACTGCTGAATCGGAATCTCTCCGAGGATGAAGCCCAGGAAGTATTTTTAAATCCTCAAAGGTACGTCAGGAGAGCCGCCTCGGAGGCAAAGTGAGTGGAGCACCCCCTCTCCATTCCCCGCCCCGGCTCGGGAATCCCGACTTGGAACTCGGGGGTCCTCCCACCCGCCGCGCTGCGCCAGCTCACCTGGCCCGTCTCACCTGCGCGGCCGGGACCCCCTCGGGCGCCGCGCCGGAGCCCCGGCCCCTGGGAGGCGGGGGGTAAGGAGACTCGGAGCGCAGGGACCCGCCTCTCCGCGCCGCGCAGGGCCAATCGTGCGCTGCGATCTCAGACGTCGGGTGACGCGCGGCGCCGAGGCGGCAGCGGGCGGAGGTCCCGGCTCCCCGGCTCGGGCTCCCGCGGCTGCGGGCTCGGCGACGCGGCCCCGGGGCAGGCAGCGAGGCCGGGCCGGGCCGTGGCGCCCCGCGCCTCTCCCGCCAGGCCCGCCATGCAGGGCCCTTTCGGGAACGCGAGCCGCGGGGTGCCGGGCGGGCCGCCCTCCACCACGGCGGCCGGGGCGGGCCGCTGCGAGAGCGGCGCGCTCATGCACAGTTTCGGCATCTTCCTGCAGGGGCTGCTCGGCGTCGTGGCCTTCAGCACGTTGATGCGTGAGTCTGGGACCCCTCTCGCCCCTTCCTGAGGCCTTGCGCGGAGAGCCTCGGGCCCAGCTCCGCTCCGGAGACCCTCCCGGGCGCAAGAGTTAGGGCCTGGGTTCCCGTGGCTTTCGGGCAGAATAGAACCTTTCTCGCCCCGCGAGCTCCAAGCTGGGCATTCCCGGGGTGGGGGGCGGCGACACCCCCAGCCTCAAGGTCTCGAGCACCCCCTCACCCTCTCGAGCGGCGTCAGTGTGGGTCAGTGTCTCCTCTCCAGCTGACTGGTCTGTGAAGTGCTAGCCTCAGTCGCCCCTCCTACCTTGTGGTCGAGAATTAGGGTGAACTCCTCTCTCCGGCCTGGAGCCATCGTCCTCTTTGGTACATCTGGTGAAAAGCTCCCGGTTAGCGTTCGGAACCCACTTGTTATAAGACCTCGGCCAGATGCTGGGCTGTTTTCCGCACCCTCACTCCACAAGGCTTGGCCTTCACATGCTTCTCCTTCCCTGTCTTGTCGACCCCTCACCTGCGCGCTCATACACACACCCGTGGTCCCTCTGCCCCCCTAGTAGCCTTGCTTTTCTTTTGGTCGAGGCGAGACCCGCCTGGGTCACCGCCTCCCGTGCCTTTCCCTTCTTCCTTCCCTAGCAGGCCCACCTGTGTCATCTCCACCGCAGCTTTCCTAATGAAGTGCGGGCGGCCCATTTTGATTATTTGTATCGCACGTTTCCCTGCTTGGCACGGGTGGCTCAGAGGGCCCGGGGAGATCCAGACCCCCCAGTGCTGAGCCACCAGGACCCCTTCTTACAGAGTTGGAGGCATAGGGGACCCCAGATGGCATTCTGGATTGCCAGCAGCCCTGCGCTGTTGTGGTGGGTTTATAAGAACTGGTGGCTGAGTGATTTTCTTGACTCACATCTCTCCCCTTACTCAAGTGTGCGTGTTCTGTGGCTTTGAAACAGTGTCCCTGGGAATGCCTTAGAGGGGAGAAGGAAAGGTTATGACTGTGCAGTGACCGTGTTCACCAAACTTCCTGCAGAAAGTGTGCCCCTGCAGCCCTGGGTGGCCCTGGCAGCTGTGTACCTTGCTGGGCCCAGTAGCCAGTGTGTGACCACTATACTTATCTGTCAACGTGGCATTTCTTTGGGTGAATTCGCCCAGGCTCTGGGTGAGCCTGACTTTGGGGACGATCTTGCAATATGGGCACAACTGTGTATTTTTTTGCCATCACCACCACCATCCGGCTGGCTATTTTCTCTGCTGGACAAATAGGCACTTGTGCCCACAGCCATCGTTTGTGGCAGCTCAACCGTGCTAGCTGCCAACATGTGAGTGTGTGTGTGTGTCCCAAGAGCTTCTGAGAACTCCCGGCGACCCTCCCCAATGCCGTGGACTCGCCAGCCTGCCTCTCTCTTTCTCTCTGGAGGCTGGATTTTTTGTTTCCTAACTCAGGATTTTTTAGCCTAACTTTGGCCTGTTGTGGCCCTGACGGTTTGATGCTCGTGATTCTGAGAGGGAAATGTGCCTGCAAGGGACTCAGCCAGGTGTGCTGAGCTGCCTGTGTCCCAGCGGCCGTGCCGGCCCTGTCAGTCTCGAGGGACGCTCTTGGTAAGCTTCAGTGTGAACGCAGGTGCCGATCCCGCTGTGGTTGAGATGTAGAGTCATGTTTGGTGTTAAGACCGGTTATGGACAGAACTTATGGAAACAACTGGCAGGGGTGGGACAGCCTGAGGGAGGAGTGATAGGCTTGGGAAGCAAAGTGTGCCCTGGACAGGAGAGCAAGAGCATCATGGATGGAGCAGGCCTAGGTGCCAGGGCTGTGGGGAGGAGCCTGCTCACTGGAACCCCCCTCCCCCCCCAGGCCAGGAAGTGCCTTTCTTCTCTCCAGACTTCTTGGTGCACTTGAGCTAGAACCTGGCCTTTGCCTTTTTGAATTGCTGGGAAGAGGAGGGAACAAGGGGGCTGCTTGACACCTTAGAGCGAACTTTGCCAGGGGAAAAAGAGAGGCCTGGAGGTGGCCTCAGGAGATCTCTGTGAACTACTTGGCTCTGCCCTTGACTTTCAGTCCCCTGGGCACGGAGCCCTGGCCTCCCTGACAGCCCTCAGAGGGGGTGGAGGGGTGGGGTGTGTTAAGATAAGGCCACTGTGGCCTTCACTAATCCCGTTGTCTTCTTCAAGCAAAGTGAGATAACCATCAGTCCCGGCTGGGCAGGTTGACAGGCCTGTCCCCTCTGGGGCCAGAGTTGTCCTGTTGTGTCCCTGGAGCCCTGCACCCAGCACCGGCTCGCCCCTCCGGGCTTCCTGGTTCTGATGCCAGGCACTGTTCCTTCTTGGCCCCTCTGCCAGGCACCTGTGGGGGAGCTTGCCTCACTTCACAGCTCTGATGTCACCCACTCCTCAGACCACTGTCTCTGTGCTTCTGTTTTAAAAGACAGATTTATTTATGTATGTATTTCAAAGGCAGAGTGCCAGAGAGATCTTTCATCCACTGGTTCATTCCCAAATGCCCGCAACAGCCACGGGCTGAGCCAGGCCAAAGGTTACTATCAGAAACTCCCCGTCCTGCCGGGCCATCCCCTGCTGCCTTCCCAGGTGCGTTATTTTGGATTTGAAGCAGAACAACCAGACTTGAACCAGCGTTGTGATCTGAGATGGATGTGGGATGTTTAAGGAATATTGGTGTCACAAGTGCTGGCTTAATGCACTGTGCCAAAATGCTGGTCCCTTAGTTGCTTTTGATGCCCTGTGCCCAGAAAAACCTGCTTTTCTTTACCTACAAATTGCTGTGTGGAAGATTTGTCCCAGAGGAAGCTGTGTGGAGGACATGTCTCTGGGGAGGATGTGGTTTGCACAAGGATTTATCTTCCAGGCACTGGTAGATGCCTTCCTTGGTGGGGAGCGGGGAGTGGGAATCCCTTGCAGCCAGCTCAGAGTCATCAGACGTGTAGCCTCTTCTGTTGGCCCCAGAAACTCGCTGCAGGATCCCACCCTTGAAGTGTCACATGCCGGCCTCGCCCCATTAGCCCAGCTGGCTTCCCAGAGGCTCTAGCCTAGGTGTCCTCCACGAACAGGCAGAGACCACTACAGACTCAGATGCTAGCTCACGCAACAGTTTCTGATGCTGGGCTTCCTGGGGAGTCGCTGGCAGTGACTGTGTCTGCTGGAGAGAGGACCACTGTGCACCCTGGGGCTCAGTACTGCCCTGCCGAGCACTTCTTCCTGCCTGGGTGACTTGGGCCGCAGCCTGAGACTCCACAGCATCGCTCAGATTAGAATTACAGCAGAGCTGGGCCAGGCAGGCCTGTATGCACACAGTTGGGGTGCCGGGGGAGCCTCCTGCTGCTAGCCCAAGGTCGGCACTGGCCTGTGTGTGTGTTGGCACAGAGAGTGTTTATTCTCAGGTTGTGTGAGCACAAAGCAAGCCTGGGCCACCTCCACCCTGCACAGCAGGGCTCTGAGCTGAGGTGGAGGCAGAATTGGTGTGAAACAGAGCAGGTGTTTTGGGAGCTAGGGTTAAGTTGGCCTGTTTTCGTGGCACAGATAGAGAGAGCAGCCAACTGGAAGAAATGTGTCAGTGTTTTACGGAAACGCTATTAGCACCAAGAAGTGACAGCTTTTTTTCCTGAAGCCCAAAGTCTAGTCACAGGCTCTATACCAGCGTTGGGAGCTTAACCTCAGTGGGGAGTCCTGTGATGGTTCCTAGCAGCTGAGTCTGCTGTGGATAAAGACAGCTTCTGACATAACGGCCTAAGAAAACTATCAAGAAATCTGGAACAGCAACTAATATCCCCTCCATATTCACATTTCCCACAAAATCTCAAATCTCCTATGGCTCAGTTTTTTTTTTTTTTAATTGGAAAGTCAGATTTTACAGAGAGAAGGAGAGACAGAGAAAGATCTTCCATCCACTGGTTCACTCCCCAAGTAGCCACAACAACTGCCAGAGCTGAGCTGATCTGAAGCCAGGAGCTCAGTTCTTTTTTTTTTTTTTTAAAGATTTATTTTTATTATTTTTTTATTGGAAAGGCGGATATACAGAGAGGAGAGACAGAGAGGAAGATCTTCCGTCCGATGACTCACTCCCCAAGTGAGCGCAACAGCCGATGGTATGCCGATCCGAAGCCAGGAGCCTCTTCCGGGTCTCCCACGCGGGTGCAGGTTCCCAAAGCCTTGGGCCGTCCTCGACTGCTTTCCCGGGCCACAGGCAGGGAGCTGGAAGGGAAGCGGGGCTGCCGGGATTAGAACCGGCGCCCATATGGGATCCCGGGCGTGCTAGGCGAGGACCTTAACCACTTGCGCCACCGCGCTGGGCCCAAGCTCAGTTCTTAAGAACCATGTTCCAGTCGAGGTCCACACACTGTGTCTGGCCATTTTTAAGTCACTTGAGGAGCGTGTCTGGCTTGTGCTCTTGGGTTACCATGTGTTGCCTTATTTTGGTATTTGAGCTGTTTTCTGCGTTTGGATCTGCTGGAGCAATTGGATTCAAGTTTTTCATTGGCAAGAATAGTGCATAAGCAGCACCCTACATTGTGGGTTGCTTACCAACTGGGAGGTGTGTGACATCGGGGCTGTCCCACTGTCAGTGATGGGGGTGGGGACAGGCAATTCCGTGCTGTTGAAGGGGACACCTCTCCCTTGCAAATTGTGCATTGCGTTTTCCTCCTCAGTTAAGGAACAGTCTCTGGCAGGTGCTAATGCTTTGAGAGCCTCTGCCTGCTCGCTGGACTCCCAGGACCCTCTCGCTCGGTGGTCAGTCCTTCCTAGTGAAACTACGAGAGACAGCAGTGGCTCCGTTTGGAACTGGAGGCTGTACAACCAGTTGCCTGTCCATGTCCGTTCCTCCCTCAAGAGGGCCAGCCAAGGAAAGAGTGTCCCTCTGTCCCACAGTGGCCTTGTGCCCAAGGGCCAAGTGGTGTAGGTGATGCCAGCTTGCTGACTGGCTCAACCAGGGACAGCGTGTTTAGAAACTTTCAGGTTATTTAAGTGCCGATTTATCTGGTAGCTTTGCTCCGTAATGCTGATCTAACTTCACTCATTTGGAGCAAACTCAGGGCAAAAAGGAAGTTGTCCGAGAGAGGGGACAGTTCTGAGTTGTGGAATAATTCCACCATGTAGGCTTCTCGGACTACTCCGGCCTCTGATGGCCAGGGGTGGCCCTGTGAGCCTCTGCCACCTTAATGATCTGCTTAAAGTCCCTGGCAGAACTCTTTAGCATGAAGAAGTTGAAGAAATTTTATAAGTCGTTAAAAATAGCAGGATCCCAGGTCCCAGATTCAGTCTGACCAGGCACCTGCCCTAGAGCAACATGGCCAGTAGTTTCCTCCCCAGGATGCTAGGGTGATCCCTTCTTTCCCATGGGCTGTGGGGACCACAAGGAGTGCCTCTAAGGATGCTGGGTTTTGGGGGGACCCTCTGGGGGTGTGCAGGCACCCAGTGATCCCTGTTGCTGTCTCATTGTTTGCATCTAGGAGTCCCATAGAAGGACATTTCACAAGTGCTAAAGTAATTGCCTTTCTGGAGTAGGTTAAACATTTCCCTGTCTGTCTTGTTTGCATTCTTTTTCTACCTTTGGCCTTCTTCCTAGAGTGCATAATGGTTAAAAAAAAGCGGGGGCGGGGGGTGGGACTAGCTCTGCAACTTTGGACTGCACTTGCTCTTGTCATTTAGGGAGTGAACCAGTGGGTAGAAGATCACTTTCTTTCTCTTTGTGTAAATTTGCCTTTCAAATAAAAATTTAAAAAAAATTTAAAGATTTATTTATTTTTATTAGAAAGGCTGATTTACAAAGAGGAAACACAGAAGTATCTTCTGTCTGCTGGTTCACCCCCCCAAGTGTCCACAACAGCCAGAGCTGATCCAAAGCCAGGAGCCAGGAGCTTCTTGGTGTCTCATGCAGGTGCAGGGTCCCAAGGCTTTGGGCCATCCTGTACTGCTTTTCCAGGCTATGAACAGGGAGCTGGCTGTGAAGTGGAGCAGCCAGGCGCTCCACAAACTGGCGCTCAGATGTTATTCTGGTGTGTGCAAAGTGAAGACTTTAAGCTGCTGAACTATCGCACTGGCCCCTTCTTTTTTCTTTTTTCTTTTTTCTTTTTTTTTTTTTTGACGATGACTGATTTGAAAGGCAGAGTGACAGAGATCTTCCATTTGGTAGCTCAGTCCCCAGATAACCTCAACAGCCAAGACTGGGTCAGACAGGAGCCCAGAAGTTCGTCCAGGTCTCCCACATGGGAGGCAGTAAACCGACCTAGTTGGGCCATTACCTGCTCCCTAAAGTGGCATGTTAGCAGGAAGCTCAATCAGAAAGAACAGCCAGGGTTCGACCCATTGCTCTGGTATGGGATGCTCTTATTGTCAAGCAGCAGCTTAACCCGCTGCCCTGCCCCCACTGGCTTTATTTTGCCCCAGGTTTCAGTAGTAGTCAGTGTGCGGCTCTGGCAGCTGCTCTTCTAGAGACCTCCAAGTGCTGGCTCTTGCGCTCAGTCTTGATGAACTCATGGGAACCCTGGGTGGAAGGAATTGTTTCCATTTGGCAAATGAGAGGAGCATGAGCAGGCTTTGTGTAGTCTGGTGAGCAGGTGCAGCACTTGAGTGGGACCCAGGCCCAAGACACCAGGTACCCAGTGTCTTCTCGGCTCCCACCTTGCTTTGTCCACCCCTCTGTCCACTGAGGGCACCTTCTTCTGACCCCTCTATATCTGTGGCTGCCTCTCCTTGTTTTTTTCCCCAGCTGAATGATTCTGATTTTCCTTTTTGATCATTTTTTTAGGTCCACAGTGTGAGGTTCCGGTCATTTCATGGCTGTTGATAGCATTAAAGAAATGTAAAATGATTTGCCAGCCAGTTCGCGCATACTAAGGGCACTTCAGAAAGTTTGTGGGCAGGGAGAGAGTTAAAAGACAAGTGTGTTTTGGTGTAGACACAATTTTGAAGGGCAGGCATTGTGAGGCAAGGTTAAGCTGCCCCTTGGGAAGCCCATATCCCATATCTGACGGCCAGATTTGAGTCCACCTGCTCTGGGTCTGATCCAGCTTCCTCCCAATGCACCTGGAAGGCAGCAGTTACTGACTCCAATGCTCAGGACCACGTGGGGGACTTGTATTGAGTCTAGTAAAGCAACAGATGGAAGAACACTCCTCCCCTCCCGAGAGAGAGGAGATGCTGTCTTTCAAGTAGGGCAAGAATAAATAAACATTTTTTAAAACCATGTTGATTTCCACACATAGTTGTTGGTTGTTTTTTCTGGAGTAAGTGTTTTCCATGTACTTGTTGAAGGCCCTGCATGTGAGTTGCATCAGAGGTTTCCCTTTCTGGCTGGGGCCTTAGTGGAGATTTCTTGAGCAACCCTCGGGCAAGGAGCAGCCAGTGAGGCACAGCCCTGCGCTGTAGCCCTGACAGCCGGAGCAGGGAGGAGGGCATTTCCACAGCACCACTGTTGAGTTGGTTTCCCTGACCCTATGTGAGAGAGAGCTGAATTGCAGTTTCCAGAGTTAGTCTCCTTCACCAGTGCAGAGGGGCGGGGGAGTCGCCCCGAGGCTCCTACCTGACAGCTCTGAGTTTTCCTACCTGGCCCTGTTGCCTTTGGGACCACATGGTCCTTGGTGGTGAGGGCAGTCCGTGCTCTGTCTTATGCTGCCTCACATCCTGGCATGTGCAACCCCAGATGGTACAGGACGCTGCCACCTGTTTCTTAGGGAGGCAGAGTCACCCTTGTTTGAGAACCATTGAACCTGTTCTGTGTGGGCATCCCTCTGGATACTTCCAGTGGCTGTAGAAGAACAGGTCAGTAAGACAGGATGCTGCCCCCAGAGCGCAAACACAGTGGGCTGTGAGGGTCTGTTAGGTGTGGTACTGGGTGCTCCATGGGGGGATGCCCTGCCAAGTGGCCACAGGTACATGACAGGTCATCCCAGTTCAGCATGGAAGAGGATCATACGTAGCAGGCAGGATGGACAGAAGATGGGGGAGCGATTCTTCCTATGGCCTAGGGGTTGTGTCCAGCTGCGCACATGCTAGCAGTGGAGCTGAGCTCACGCTGGCGCCTCAGAAGCATGGAATGGGCAGGGGCCAGTGCTCAATTCCGGGGCTGGAGAGCACAGACTGAGGGATCCCAGAAAGGAGGCAGGATGCGTGGAGAGGTGCAGGGAGCACCTTCTTCATTGCAGGCTTCTCCTCCAGCACCCACACAGCAGCCTGGGGAATTAGAGTGATAGTGTGCAGCGAGGATCTGCGCTGCCTCATCCTCCATCTGTGCTGTTGCTTTGCAAACCTTTCTTTGATGCATTTTTTTTTAAAAAAAAGATATTCGCTGATTTAATTGAAAGGGGAATTACAGAGAGGGTGGGGGAAATGAGAGGGAGAGAGATCTCCCATAGACTGGTTTTCTCCCAAGATAACCACAAAAGCCAGGGCTAAGCCAGGGCTGCGCCATGTGAAAGCCAGGAACTTTACTTGAGTCTCCTACATAGGTACAGGGACCCAAGGACTTGGCCATCTTCTGCTGCTTTTCCGGGTCATTAGCAGGGAGCTGGATCAGAAGCAGAGCAGCCAGAATGCAGATTGGGATGCTGGTGTCGCAGACTGCCTAAACCTGCTGAGCCCCAGTGCCGTCTCCAACGGTGTTCCTTTTAAAGCACTTCATCATGCCACTTTTTTATCCCCCCCTGAGGCCAAATCCTGTGACCCTCCAGCCCCCTGTTCTGCTGGCAGAGCCTCTGACATGGATGATGACAAGACATGGGCAGCTATGTAGTGTTTGCTCAGTGCCAGCCAGAGCCACTCTGGGGAACAGGTGTCCATGGTACCTCCATTTTCTAGATAAGGGAATTGGGCCAGAGAGGGCGAGGAGCCCAGCCAAGGTCACCCAGTTGGTGAGCGGTAGAGCCAGGCAGTGTGACCTTGGAGGCCTTGCTTGTGGGCAATAAAGGAAGCAGCTGAGTTGGCTGTGCCTTTTTCTACACATGTCGGTGGTGACGCTCCCAGCCCTGGCTTTCTTTGTCAGCCTTGCTGTCGCTGTATTTTTGGTTTTGTTTTACATCTTTTTTCTTAATTATTTACTTTTTATTTGAAAGGCAGATTCCTAGAGAAAAAGGAGCTGAGAGAAAACTGCTGGTTTACTCTCCAAGTGGCCACAATGGCCAGAGCTGAGCCATTCTGAAGCAAGGAGCCAGGAACTTCTTCTGGGTCTGTGACAGGGTGCAATGTCCCAAGGACTTAGGCCGTCCTGCACTGCGTTCCCAGGCCACAAGCAGGGAGCTGGGTCAAAGGAGCAACTGAGGCACAAACTTGCAGTTCTTTGGGATGCTGGCACTTGCAGGTGGAGGATTAGCCTATTGAGTGTGCCAGCTTCCCAGCCTTGCTTCTTAGGTGCACCTGATGGCTGCACACAGGCAGGAAAGCTGGGGTAAAGCTGTGGCCACAGGGATCCGCGCTGGGTCAGGCATGTCCTGGGAGCTGTCACTGCCCACGCTGAGTGTGGCCCTGGGCTTTGGCAGGCTCAGGCTCTGCTGTGGAATGTCTGGAACAAGAACCGCAGTTTTCAGCATGTTCTGGAGATCTTGTCTCCTGCTGAAACGGCCATTGTGCCCATGAGAACAAGAGTCTTTGCTCAAGTCTGTATGGTTGGGGGTTAGGGCCAGATTGATCCCACCCCCCACCACCACTCCATCTGGTTTAGGTCGTCTTTACCCAGTGGGCATGCATGTTGGCCACCTTGGAGGGGCGAGAAGTGAGCTGCCTGGCTCGGTAGGCCCCAGGAGGTGGTTTTCCTGGGGGTCTTAGAGGTGGGGTCATGGAGGAAGGTGGGAAAGCCGGGAACCTGCCCCACTCTTTTTCTTGGACTTGGCCTCAGGTTTTTGTGACTTCTCCTGTCACAGATAGACCTTTGACAAGCATCAAAACTTTTCTGGTGTTTTCTTTTTGCTCCTTGCCCATGCACAGAGTGGGCTCTTAGGACTCAGAAGGAGGGCAGCCCGTGGCTCTGAGTCTCCTGTTTCCATGGCTGCCCCTCCCTGGCTCAGAGCTTCAAGCCATCAAGCATCTGGAGCACAGGGCAGCTCTAAACGGGGCATGAGTGCTGGGGTGCTGCAGAAGCAATCTAAGAAGACTTAGGTACTTTTTAAAAAAATCTGTCAAGAACCCTGGCTATATCTGTCTGTCCTCAGGTTTCTTGGTGAAGAATCCCAGCCATTATGGGCCGAAATTTTATCAGAATGGCATGTTGCTTTTCCTCTCAATGTATATTTAAATAAATGACTTACTTAGGTTCCTGAACAGGCAGATGGCTTCAGGGACATGCCCAGGACACGTGTTGAAGTCTTGCTCTGGAGCTGGTTTTCAGGTGTCACTATGTAGGGGCATATGATGCTGCGTGCAGCTGTTTCGTAATGAGAACTTGCTTTCCTTATGACGGAGGCCCTCACAACAGGCCAGCCTGGCTGAGAGCTCAGGCTCCAGCTGAGGCCCAAGGGACAGGAGGCCTCACCTGTGGAGGGGTGCATGATCTGATGGCCTTTGCCAGCCCTTGAGCCGTGGACCTATACCCGATAGCCCCATGTCCTCATGCTGGCCAGCTGGAGCTGCCGTCATGTTAAGATGTGAACCTTCCTAGCCCAGGATGCAGGTGGCAGCCTGCATCCTGCAGCATCACCAGGTCCCCATGGCTGGCCAACTGCCGCTTCCTCTGCCAAGCTCTTCCTGGGCTGTGGGTGTCACCAACAGGGCTGCTAGCCCTAGGCCTTGTCAGGCCCATTCCCCTTCCTGCCTACCTGGTTGCAGCCTGTCCATGTTCAGAGACACTCCCCAGTGACCTTAGGCCAGGTGGCTCTTCTGCATTGCCGGCTGTGGGACATGTGGCCTCTACCCGGCCCTGCCCCTCTGTGCCAGCAGCTGTTCCGCCTGTCAGATCTATGCTGCCACATGCAAGGGAGCTTCAGAAAGCTCTTGGGAAAGTGGGATTAAGTTTAACTTGGTGCAGACAATTTTTGAAATCCATGCAGTTATATATATATGGCATATATGTATTTTCCTGAATTTTTGGAAGTTCCCTTGTGTGCCTTGATTTCAAAACATTTGTACAAAGAAGCTTTTAGTTGCATCTCATTTTTTGAAGGTAGATTTCTTTAGTTGAAAGGCAGAGTGATCTTGAGAGAGCAGGGAAGGAGTGGGCTGTGACAGCCAGGTCTAACCGCAGCTGAAACCAGAAACCAAGAGCTCCTTTGGGGTCTCCAACAAAGGTGGCAGGGACCCAGATATTGGGTTCATCTTTTGTTATCCTCCCAGATACTTCAGCAGGAAGCTGGTTTGGGAGCAGAACAGCTGGTACTAGAAGCAGCACTCTGATATGCGCCCCAAGTAACAGTTCAAGCCCCTGCAGCCCAGCATTGCCCTGGACTAAAGCTGACACTGCCCCATGGTGTTCTAGGGAAATGCTGCTGTCCATCAAGCCTGTTCCTGAGCAGCGAGGTCCTGGGGCTGTGGGAGGGCACCAGGAGCCGCATCCTCTTCACTCACCAGGAGCAGGTGTTTTGTGAGGATACAGACATTAGTTTCTGTAACCAAACACACCTCGGGTCTCCGGTGGTCTTGCCCAGGTCTTCCGTCTTTGCTGGCCCTAGTACAATTGCCGAGGAGAGGCTGGTGGTTTTGCAGGACAATCCAGATCAGGTCTGTGTGGCGCTGTCTTGGGTTGTGTCCGGGTTATGCATCTTTGGCAGGATAACATGTGAGTGACTCTGTGATCCATACCCTTGTGGAAGAGTCATCCCTGGAAACTTGGTTGGGGTGACTCCCGTGGGTGTCTGCCCTGAGAGGATACAGTTTTCCCCTGTGGAGTGTTAAGTCGTTTTTAGTGACGTATTTTGAGACTCTGCGATGATAGAATCTGGGTTTGCTGTTCTTTGTGAAGCCTGCTGTGGTTGGGAAGGACAGAGGACGCCATGGCCAGTCCTGAGTCGCTGTTGTGGGGGCTCCCTGTAAGTCATGTGAGGGCTCTGTAGTATTAACTCATTTATTTATCATCAACTCCTCCTCCATGCCTAGGAAAGCTGACATCCTGAGAGATTGGTGTGTCTGAGGTTGTGATAGCTGGAAGTGACAAAACTAGAATTCAGGGGCCAACATTATGGCTTAGCTGCTTATGTCACTGCCTGCAAAGCTGGCATCTGATATGAACACCGGTTCAGGTATCAGCTGCTCCACTTCTGACCCAATTCCCTGCTCATGCATGTGAGAAAGCAAGAGATTTTTCAATGCTTGGATCCTTGCCATTTGTATGGGAAACCCAGAAGGAGTCCCAGGTCCCTGGCTGTATTCCAGCCATTTAGGGAGTGGAGCAGTGAATGGAAAATACCTCTTTTTCTTCCCTTTCTCCCTGTCCCTGCCCATCTCCCTCTCTGTAACTCTGCCTTTCAAATTAAATAAATTTCAAAAGTGCTAGAATTCACATGTGGGGGGTTGCACTCCAGTGCTAGGCGTGCATAGCTGCTATGTGACACAGGCTGCTGCTGCTTTGGCCCCTGTGGACCTCGCATATCCTCCACACATGGACCTTCCTCACTGCCTGGTTCCCACCTTATCATCGCACACCTGTTTTCCAGGCCTGGGTCAGGGCCGAGGCTTTGCACTCTGAGTGGAGTGCAGTGGGCTCAGCTGAGCCCCGAAGCTGGGAGTGTTTGCTGTGTTTTAAGATGTAGGGGGCGGTTTGCATCCTAGCCTTCTGTAAGCAGTCTGCAAAGAAGCCAAAACAGCTGGAGAAACCATGCAGACGTGGACAGCAGGCCTGCTGCCCAGGAGCCTGGTCTGAGATGAGCCCTGGGGAGTTTCCGGATCCACAGACAGAGCCAAGAAACCTACATGGCACAGAGGAGACCATGTCCAAGAGGCCACAGCAGCTGGAGGCCTCTGGGGAGGACATGGAGGACAAGCCGTGTGCAAGAAGGCAGATGTCTGACCATGCCGCTGGCTGACCCTCCAGGCCTTGTGAGCTTGTGTGGGCAGGCTGGGCAGGGGGAGAGCCACTGCTGGACACTGGCTGCTGGCAGATGAAGGCAGATGAAAAGGGATGAGGCTTAGGGGAAGTGGCTTTCACCCCCTCACCAAGTGCCACCCTCCAGAAATCCTGATTCTCGCCTTCTGCTAACAGACACCCTGACAGGCAGCAGATGTAGCCTCGAGTGACTGGGTCTCGGCCAGCCTCAAAGGAGAGCCAGGTTGAGTTTGTCTCACAGCTTCCTCCTGCCCCCACCCTAGCTGTTACAAAAGTGAACCAGTGGGTGAGAGCTCTGTGTCTCAAATGAATAAAAATAATTTAAAGAAAGTTTCCCAAATGTATATCCTAATGTCACCATGTCATAAACAGAAATTGACTAGAAATACATGGCATGTCTAAATGTGGAAGTAGAAACTAGAACACTTTTACAAGAAAGCATAGGAGCAAGGCTTTATGGTTTGGGAATAGGCAAAGATTTCTTAGGACACAGAAAGCAAAAGACATAAAAAGTGATCAGTTAGATTTCATCGGAACTAATAATTTCTGCCCTTCAAAACATACTGTGAAGAAACTAAAACGGGGAAGGAGGGGATGGAAAAATGTTGATCACAGGTTATAAAGTCCCAGGAGGGAGCGCTGATTGGTTTGACAGCAAGGAGCAGCACACTCCTCCCCTTCATCCCCTCCAACTGGAGAGAAGACAGACTCACCCACCCACCTTCCCTCCCCATCCTGATCCCCTCCACTCTGATCGGAGACCTACATGGGTCTGCACCCCCTCACCCATATAATCACTATTAAAATAGCAATTACATTTTATAAAATCTAAAAATGTAAATTGCAGGTGGAATAATTTTTTTTAAGATTTATTTATTTTTGTTGGAAAGGAAATTACAGAGAGGAGAGACAAAGATCTTCCATTCGCTGGTTCACTCTCTAAATGTCCACAACAGCCTGAGCTAAGCCGATCTGAACCAGGAGCTGAGAACCTCTGCTGGGTCTCTCACACTGGTGCAGGTCCCAGGGCTTTGGGCCGTCCTCGACTACTTTCCCAGGCCATAAAGCAGGAAGCTGGATGGCAAGTGGAGCAGCTGGGACACAAATTAGCACCCATATGAGATGATGGCACTTGTAAGCAGAGGATTAGCCAACTGAGCCATGACACTGGCCCAGGAGGAATAAGTTTTGGGGTCCCATATTATAGCAGCAGGATGGCTAATCTAGAATATGTCATGTACAGGTTGAACATCCTTAATTTGAATATCCAAACCCTGAGAAAACTTTTTAAAGGTTCACTTGTTTATTTGAAAGAGTTGAGAGAATCAGGGAGAGAGATCTTTCATCCAAGGTTTGCTGCTCGAAAGCCTGCAGCAGCCAGGGTTGGGCCAGCCCAAGGCCAGGAGCCAGAACTCCATCTGAGTCTCCCATAGGGGTGGCAGGGGCCCTAAGACTTGACCCGTCATTTGCTGCTTCCCAGACAGGTAAGCAGGGAGCTGGACTGGACGTGGGAAGTAACTGGAACTTCAACCAGGCCTTTTTTAGTCACGGGCTGTGGATGTCCCAAGCCACCACCCTAGCTGCTGTGCTTCAACTCCTGCCCCGAAATCTGAGACTTTTTTGAGCACATCCGTAACACTCAGAGGGTTTTGAATTTTACAGTTGGGGTTGTTCAGCTGTGAAGTTTATGCAAATATTTCATATTTTGACAAACTCCCAAATCTGCAACACTTCTAGTTCCAAGTTTCTCAAGTAGTAAATAGTCTGTGTTTCAGAATCAGGAAGAGTAGATTTCATTGCATCAAATATATATGCATGTTAAAACATTACATCATGCTCTGTAAATAGATACAGTCATAATTATTAAAATTCTTAGGGGAGAAAAAAGGCAAGCCACAAAACTGGGGAAAAAATTTGTAGTAATAATGTCTGATGAAGTGTTTGTGAGTGGAACATGCAAAGAATTCTTGTGACTCAGTAAAAAGGCCATGGAATTTAAAAATAGATCAAGGATCTTAACAGATGTTTCTCCAAAGATTTAGGGATATTTCAAAAGATGCCTCGTATGTGGCAGACATTGGACCTAATGGGGAAGATCACCTGCGTTCCACTTCGGAGAGCCTGGGTTCGGTGCCCCCCTCCAGCGCCTGATCCCAGCTGCCTGCCACTGTAGACTCTGGGACATGGAAGGGCACGGCTGCCACATGGGAGAGCTGGATATAGTTCCTGACTCCAGGTCACCTCTAGCTTTGGATCAGCTAAGGGAGTGAACCAGCAGAGAGAGGTCTCTCTGTCAGCCTCTTTGTGTACCTCTGCCTCCCAGATAAGTAACAACAAAAAATAAATCTAAAAATATACTGAGTATTAGCCTGACGTGGTAGCCTAGCAGCTGAAGTCCTTGCCTCGCACACACCAGGATCCCATATGGGTGCCAGTTCTAATTCCTGCGGTCCCACTTCCCATCTAGCTCCCTGCTTGTGGCCTGGGAAAGCAGTCAAGGGCAGCCCAAAGCCTTGGGACCCTGCACCCATATGGGAGACCTGGAAGAGGCTCCTGGCTCCTGGCTTCAGATTGGCACAGGTCCAGTCATTGCGGATGCTTGGGGAGTGAATCAGTGAATGGAAGATCTTCCTCTCTGTCTTTCCTCGTCTCTGTATATCTGCCTTTCTAATAAAAATAAAATAAACCTAATATGTAAACTATATATATATATATATATATATATAGAGAGAGAGAGAGAGAGAGAGAGAGAGAATCATTAAGTCATCAGGAAAATAGACACCCACAAGCCTGGAAGAGAATTCTGTGATCCTGTGACACAGAAATTTCACCCTTAAGTTACCCAGGAGAAAAGGAAACAGAAAGGCCACAAAAGGACTTGGGTGTGAATGTTTGTAGCAACTTGATGCAGGATGCCCCCAACCGAAGTCAATACCTTAGTGAAGAAACTGGTGTATCCGTTCCCTGGATTAAGCCCAGCAGCCAAGGGGAATAAGACACTGATAATGCAACAATGTTGAATACCTTGATCAGAAACAAGCAGCTAACAGAACACCTGCTGTGTGACATGGGGTTCTAGAAAGGAAATTCAGCCATCCATAGTGCCAGGAAGCGGTGGGCCAACTGCAAAGGGAGTTCAAGGAGTTTTGGGAGGTGATGGAAGTTGCTGTATCTTGGATGTAGTGAAAGTTATGTTAGTGTTTGTTTCTCAGAACTTGCTGAGATGTATGCTGACTTACCACAGGTGCATTTTTTGGTAAATTATACCTTGGGGCAGTGGGTTAAACCATCACTTGCAACACCAACACCTCATATGGGAGTGCTGTTCAAATTCTGGCTATAGGCTCTTGTGCCGTTGGCACACAGGGTGATTCAGCTGTCCAGCTGTTGAGCCATAGTGGGAGCTTCTCCACTTGGCATTCATCCTGGTGAGCAGGCCTGCCGAACTCCTACAGAGATGGCGGTGAGAGCGTTGCTGACCCTTGGGAGCTCCCCAAGTCTCCTTAAACAGGCCCAGAGACCCCAGTGGACTTCTCACCTGGGACTGAGTCAACTTCCCCAGCCATCAGGATCTCAGACAGTTGGCACATTCTTTTATTTGCCTTGATTTTTGACAAGGCTGTCTGCACGCTGCTGGTGGGCAGCCTGAGACACTATCATCCATGTCAGATTGTCAAGCCAACACAGGTGTCAGACTTACATGTGTGTCATGTTGTGAGCCCTCCACCTAGGTGTAGGCGTCAGATGGCCTCATCATGGAAACGGGGCCTGCTCCTTCCCCATGGTGTGCATATTGTCCTGGCAGTGTTCTGGTCCTGGCTGTGGTGTGAGGTTATGTTATCATCTCTACCCGTACCTGCTGCCTCCTGTGTGGCATCAGGTGTGTTAAGGTGTGAACTGACTGGGCCTCTGGCCTGGCTGAAATGCACCTGCTGGGGAGACTGAGGACAAATAGCAGGAGGTGCTTGCCCCTGCTTTGTCCCCAGGACCTGTCTGTCTGGGAGTCAGCTTAGGTGAGCTCATTTCTCAGGAAAAATGGTGATTCCCTGGAGATGAATTATGTCCATTCTAGGGTGGTAGGGTCTGGGACCAGGGAGGACACAGCTGTGAGACAGCCCCCAAGCCACCACCAGCAGACCCTGCTGCACTGGCCTCTGCTCACTGCAGGGAGCCGGGCCTCCGGGGAGATGGCTACAGGGCAGACCTTTCTTTTGAAAGTTTAAAAAAAAATTCTCTTTTATTTGAAACACACATAGAGAAAGAGAAACAGATTTACCTGCCGATTCATTCTGCAGATGTTGCTAACTTATAGCTAGGGCTACGCTAAGTTGCAGCCAGGAACCCAGAACACCATCTGGGTTCCCCCATGTTAGGTGGGTGGTAGGAACCCAATCACCTGGCTGTCTCCTGCTGGGGACTTTTTAAGGCTTATTTACACATTTATTTGGAAGAGTGATAGAGGAAGAGAGATCTTCCACCTGCTGGTTTACTCCCCAGATGGTTCCAACAGTTTAAGCTGAGCCAGGCCAAAGCCCAGATACGGGAACTCCCATCCAGGTCTCCACACATGGGTGGCTGAGACTCAGTGCTTATACCATCCCCTGCTGCTTCCTAGGCACAATAGCAGGGAGCTGGGTTGGAAGCAAAGCTGCCAGTACTGGAGCCAGCACGCCAATGTGCGGTACAGGCACTGCAAGCAGTGGCTTAACTTGCTACAACCCGGTGCCTGCTGCTGAGGTCTGTTTCTTGAGCTGCTGTTCGGCACAGCCTTGTTCCTCGGAGCCACTCACTGTGCTCTGCAGGCTTATACAAGGGACACAGAAACATGTAGTGCCTCTGTAGCTGTGATTTGCCCTGTGCCTTCTCAGGTAGAGAGGACTGGAGGGATGTGAGCGGACCGCCAGCAGGTGAGCCTATGCATTGTTAAAAGGTGCAGCTGCAGGCGCTAGCGTCGCCGGGCTGAGGGAGTCAAAGAGGTCTTCAGTGTGGCTGGATGGCTGTGGTGTGAGGAGAGCCGTCTGCCATCAATCACCCTGCCACTCCAGGGTGAAGCCCAGTGTGAGCGAAGGAGGAGTATCTGCTTGGGTCACTGTGTGGTGCCCCCTACTTCCCACCCAGAGGCTTGCAGACGACCTGGTAGCACCCCTTACTTGACCAGTAGTTCAAATCTCTTTGCACGACTGTTGGTGATGTCCTACTGGCTCTTGTCCTTGACTTCTTTAAGTGCTTCCTAACAAGCCGGTTCCTTCTGGCTTCAGGTGAGTGTCCTTGCAAAAGCAGCTTGGGCACCTCTGTTTGATATTGTCAAGGACCCAGGTGCATTTGGGTGAAGGTGAGGTGGAAGTTGGGGCAACCCAGGAGATGAGTCCTTGTCATCCACAGGGAGAGCTCCAGACCAGAAAATTGAGGTTGTTCTGTGCCAGGAAATGGAAGGGCAGCTGGGACCATGGCATGGAGTTGGGGCAGCCTGGGCTCACATGCCTGGGCTCTACCATCGAACCACCCAAATTTCAGCTCTGGCCTGGCACATGGTGGTAGATTTTGTTATGCTGTGTGGCTTCATCCCAGATAACTTTGTCCCTCTGGGTTTGTTGCTTATCCTTGAGATGGGCCAGGTGACACCCTGTCCTCCCACATTGCCTGGTGCCAAGGGCCCGTTGGCTCCCCCAGGCCCACACTGCTTGCCTGGCTCTCAGAGCATGCACGCCTGTCCCCAGCAGTTTGCACTGGGGCAGTGTGGATAATCTGAGACTCCATGCACGAATAAATGGAATGCCTGAGGCTTCCCAGCAAGGCAGAGGCTGAGTTGGATCTGGACCCAAGCATCCCCCATCCCAGGCCTCTGTCCATGCCCCTCAGCCACCCAGACTTGCTGGGTGCGTCTCTGAGCACCCTTGCTACAATACTGCTGACTCAGGCACATTGCTTTGTCTAGGGAGCCTGTTGAGAAGGGGAATCTTCCCAGCTGTGGACCAGGTCTCCTGACCAACATCATGCCACTTGGGCTGGGCATGGAGCCTGGGGCAGCAGCCAGAGCAGGTGACCAGGGGAGGGGGTGGTCTGCTGCCCACTCTTAGGAAACTGTGTCCTCCTCCCCACTTGCTGCTGGCAGAGGCAGGGATAGGGTTGCCCGAGGACCTAAGCTGAACTAAGGGTGATGTTAGAACAGTTGCAGGCAGAGATTGTCTGCCGAGTCCTGTTGTGGCCTGTGCCCTGTGCCAAGGAACTTTGGTGGCCGTGCGTTCTCCGTTGTACCTTGACATTTAGGACTGGATGTATTATATCCTGTCTATATCTCTGACTTTACAAATAAAAATAAATCTTTTTAAAAAACACATTTATTAATTTTTGTTGGAAAGGCAGATTTACAGAGAAAAGAAGATACAGAGAGAAAGAATTAGAAAAGTGGTTCACTCCCCAAATGGCCACAATGGCCGGAGCTGAGGCAATACAAAGCCAGGAGCCAGGAGCTTCTTCCAGGTCTCCTATGTGGATGCAGGGTCCTAAAGCTTTGGGCCATCCTCCACTGCTTTGCCAAGCCACAAGCAGGGAGCTGGAAGGGAAGTGCGTCAGCTGGGACATGAATCGACACCCATGTGAGATCCTGGCATGTGCAAGGTGAGGATTTAGCCACTGCGCCATTGTGCCAGGCCTTTGGGGTGCTTTTCTTGACTTTTGATCATGCTGCATGGAAGTCTGGGCTTCACCCAAGGCCAGGCTCCATCCATTACTGCGAACTCAGCAGCGTACTGATGCATCAATGTAGAAAGGGGCAGGTGCCCCCTCTGCTGGAACTGTGGGTTACAAAGATGGAAATCCAGTCTGTGTCTTGCAGCTCAGCTATCCCATGCAGCGGGACCAGTGGGTGTCCCCTCTGACCCCTCTGTGACACAGAGACAAATGTTTGCCTAGATTGAGAGTCAGTTTCTGTGCTTGGGTAGTGGCCTGAGAAACTCAGGCTCTGGGTCAGCATCTTTGAGGGTTTGGCTAGCCACAAGGTTGCAAGGAAAGTCAGTCTTTTGGGACAGCAGGCCTTTAACCGAGGCCTCTTAGCACAGTCAAAGGGGTTGTTTTGCTTGTTTGCTGAAAGACCCTGTAACAGACTCTGATGAACCAGCAGAGCCAGAAGGGAAGCCCTTGGGCCAGTATGCCGGGCCCTGAGCAGCCTGCGAACACCTGGGGCCATGTGCAGAGCCAGACCCCCACAGCTCTGGCAGAAGGGGTGCGTGTTCCATCTCCAGGGGGTTCTGTCTGCTGGAAGCTGCTCTCTCAGAGGGGAATTTCCCAAATGAGTTGGATTTGAAAAAGGCTATTAATTAACTAATGTGCAAAATTGTAATTCAGTCATTTTTTAATTATTATTTTTTGCAGCAGAAGTTATTACTTCTACTCTACTGTAAATAACTGGAGCAGTGTGGAGTTGTACAGCTTGAAAGGCCAGGGGGGAGTGGTTGGCGTTTGCTGTAATTCCGCCCTAGAGACTCCCAGAGTCCATGTTTCCACGGGGGGCTGTGGATTTCCATCTGTGCTGGGGAAGACTTCCCACTCTTCCACACAGACCTGTGGACATTTGTGTAACTGGAGAGGAAAATTCTAGACATGGATTTTCTGGGTCACGGTATCTAAACATTGAAGACTGCAATAGATACTGCCCAAACACCTGCTGCAACTTGTTACTTTTCGGGCAACCTGTGGATTAATGGAGAAAACACACATCCCCACCTCTGTCCTCTCTGAGACGGAGCGAAGCTCCTAAATGCATCTGGGCAACACAGGTCAGCAGGCAGAGACAGATGGCGTTTCTCTGTGAGTTCTCTGGACCCTGAGGGCCTGGGGACTCTGGTCACAGGGTCAGGCCCTCCCTGGATAGCCCATCAACTCTTGGGGATCCCATCAGCTTTAGGAGAAACTTACACTCAGAGGCAAGGCTGTGTCAGGAAACACATGCCGAGTCCAGTACCTCTCCACTGCGGTCAAATCCTGTGCCCTGGAGTCCTTTTCCTACACGCTCCTGGATCACCAAAGCCACCTAACACCAACTGAAGGTCCCTTACCCCAGGCAGTCCTGGGGACCCAGCCCGCAGGTCCACTACCCACCCTCATAGTGGTACAGTTGATTTCACCTTCAGCAGCTCAGTCAGGTGCACCTGCTCCTCCACGCACTACTGGAGGCTTTACTTGCAGAAAATCTGGGTGAAAAAAATCATGACTCATTTGCATCTTTCACATCCATGTTATTAAGGCTTCGCATCTCCTTGTGTGTTTAGGTGACCACAGGATTCCCCACCCCCCACCCCCAGGGCTGTGGACACGGTGATGGCTCCCAGCCCTCCTCAGCAGATGGCTCCACAGCCCTACTCCCTGGGGAAGTCGCAGCTTAAAGGAGGGCTGCACATGGACCATTCAGCCTGTTTATTTGCCAGATGGTTTAGCCCCTTTTCTTCCTTTCTCAGGCCACTGTTTTCTCAGCTGTTAGCTGAAGCTCACTCGGAAAGGTGAAAGCTGGTAAACCTCCAGCCTGCACCTCATCAGGCCCAGAGGAAAGCTGGGTTGTGGTCATGTAGGCTAGGTACCAACCCAGATGACCTGGTGCTTACTTCTCAGGCCAGGCAGTCAGGGGGCCGGCTCACCTTGCCTCAGCAGGGAGCTTGGACAGACCACTGTCTTCTGGCAGCCAAACTGTCCACGCGGTCTGACCGAGGTGAAGCTGTTCAACCCCATGGCAGGACCCAGCTTCGCCAGCTGAGCTGGTGGGAGAACCCATCCTGAAAATCCATAGCTCTCAGGGAATTAAAAACAGGTACCAGGCCAGCACCCAGGGGACAGAGAGAATGAACCACTTTGTTCCCCACTTGTTGTTTGTCATGAGTCAAGGTCCCTCCACATCCTAGGATCTCAGGGATAAAGGGAGCAGAAGTTCCTGGTCTCAGGGAGCTGACTTCCCAGTAGGGAGAAGGCAGCATTCAAGAACAACTAGACCAAACACGGGAAGGAGGCCAAGGGGCCAGGTGAGGTGGGACAGGCACACCTGTAGGTGAGGTCATCAGGGAGATGGTCCCCTGAGAGCCAGGATGAGAAGGAGCCATCAGGTAATGGCTCAGGCAGTTGGGTCCCTGACACCCTCGTAGGAGATGGGCATTTCTAGCTGTTAGAGATATTTGGTGAGTGATCCGGTAGATTGTCACCCTCATTCTCCCCCCTTTTGGGACTCACTCACTTTGCCTTTCAAAAAAACCAAAAACCAAAAACACCCAAGGAGGCATAGCAGGCCCTTGGCCCCTGGGAGAGGTGTGTTGCAAGCACAAGCGGTGTGGGAGTGTCACATGACGTGAGCACACACAGAAGTCTGGAGTTCTGACTGACTGTCAGGATGGGGGGTGGGTGGGAAGGGGCACCGCTGCGTTGGTACTTCAAGCAGGCCCCACCACCAGCAAGGATGCAGCTTGGAGGGACGAGGCAGTGTGACCCTGGCTGGGACGATTTGTGGAGAAGAGCCATTGCAAGTAGCACTGGGAACCTTCCCTCTGCTGCTGTCACAGGTGGCCCCAGGCCCTGGCTGGCCTGTGGAGCCGAGACTCAGAGCCTTGTGCCCGTTTCCTTCAGCTCAGCCCTGCAGGGCCTGTGGTATCCCACAGGTGTAAGCATTAGGCCAGGTTCCCTGGCAACTGCAGTGGGTTCTTGACCCCTACCCCACCCCAGGCCTGACTGGCTCACAGACCATGTGGGTCAGGGACATTGGTGCTCAGGCCTGCAGGCAGTCCATCCATGGGGTGTGACTCTCTGAGGACTGTTAAAAGACACTTCTTTATACTTTAAAGGTTCCTGAAATTCCTGCAGTACAATGTCCTGGTTTTGAGTATGTGAAGCCAGCACGAGTCCCTGTCCTGTGTGGCAGGAGGTGGCAGGAGTGGAGGGAGTGGCTTCCGGCGTGACGCTGGAAGGGAGCAGGTTTTGGAAGGTTGCTGGTGTTTGGAGGGGCAGGGCACCTGCTTCTCTTAGTGCTGCCTTAAGTACAAAACTGAAAGAAGAGAGACTGGAAAATATGCATCCTAAATAGAGACACTTTTAAGAGTACCTAATATTGAATGTTACCTGCTCTCCATTCATTCATCTTTTCCAAAGGAGGTGCTTTAATTCAGCATGACAAGCCTAGTGTGTAGCCACATGTGTCATGTTTGTAGCTGCGCTGTGTATTAATTCTGTGGTTATATAACATGATCACCCATTACTGTGTGCAAGCATCCTGCAGCCATGCTGTTGCTGGGGCATGTGTGTGTCAGGGGAAAAGCCACCTCGTTGTTAGGATCTGTCAGGTGTCCTGTGTCTTGTACCCATGAGGGCAGATTCCCCTTCCTCCCAGCAGGACAGCCAACAGCAGGGAGTGACCCTGGAGTTGGCTGTTGGCCCTTGGCCCTGCCAGGACGTCCCCTGCAGACCCTTATGTCCTGCCTGGGTTTCCATGGTGTGTGT
The DNA here is from genome assembly GCF_017591425.1 of Ochotona curzoniae. Classification (NCBI taxonomy): domain Eukaryota; kingdom Metazoa; phylum Chordata; class Mammalia; order Lagomorpha; family Ochotonidae; genus Ochotona; species Ochotona curzoniae. Next base: position 17,677,806 of record NW_024466607.1, on the reverse strand, counting down.
ATGTAGCCCCCAGTCCCTCCGTGGGAAGGGGCCTGTGGAGGCCACATTCCTGTTCCACCACAGAGGCTCAGAGCACACCCTCTGCACAGGTGTGGGTAGAAGCAGCCGAGTTCTGCTTTGCTGTCTGCAGGACATTAGCTGAAATAGCTTTGTCACAAAGCTGAAGGAAGTTTGGGGTCCTCTGCCTGCTCTTCTTACATGCCCAGTTCTGAAAACCTCCACCAGCCATCAGCAGTGCATGGCTCCCCAGGCCTGCCCTGGGCTTCCTGTGTGCCATTGGAGGCTGAGAGAGGAAACACCTGGCCCCAGTAGAGTCAGCAGAGTGACTGACAGCGCCACTGTGCCGTGCGCTCGGCTCTGTGCTGTCACCTTGCAAAGCTCTGATGTCTGTCTTCTCTTCCAGTCAAGCGCTTCAGAGAACCAAAGCATGAAAGGCGGCCATGGAGGATATGGTATGTATTTAATTAGTAACTCATTCCTAGACTGCTTTGTACTGTATTAGGCTTGGGGGAATTGAGGAAGGGATGTATGGGGAAGGACTGTTGAAGTTGGAGGGGATGGAATGAGAAATTAGTTCTGATGTAAAGGATCTGGTTAAGAGAGATCTTCCATTGGCTGATTCACTCCCCGATCCCCACATGGCTGCAATGACCAGAGCTGGCCAGACTAAAACCATCCAGGTCTCCCACACCAGAGTAAGAGCTCATCGGAAGGAGACCATTTCTCCACTTGCTGGCACTCTCTGCAGATGGTAACCCTCCTGCCAGACCGCTAACCTGCACCGCTGTGTTCGGCACAGGTTCTTGGACACATCCAAACAAGCCATTGGCATGCTCTTCATCCACTTTGCCAACGTGTACCTGGCAGACCTCACCGAAGAGGACCCATGCTCACTGTAAGTGCAAACCACTGCGCCTTGCACTGAGAACCCAGGCTGGTCTTGCCCCCTGCTGCCTGTCCTGCGCCCCACAGCTTGGGGAAGGATTGGGATGAAATTGACCAGCACCTTGCCTTCCTAGTACCCCCGTGTTCCCCAGCCACCCACACACACAGATTGAATCTGTCATTGCCTATCCTGGAGCTCTGGGAACTGAGGGTGTGCGTCCCCCCTTCAGTTTGCACCGCTTGCCTTCCGTGCAGCCCTGCAGCCCCACCCTGACTCGCTGTGCTGCTTGCTGACAGGTCTGAGTGGGTCTCCATGTAGAGACAGAGTGGCTGGGAGGGCTTGCCTCCTCTCCCTGTCCCTGACTCCTGCTACAGGTGGCCCTCACCCCCTATGTAGGTCCTGTGACCAATCCCATTCTGTTACTGAGCCACACACAGGCTCCCACAGCTCAAGGGGTTGGGACCCTCGGGCTGCCCTGCTGTCCCCCAGGCCCGCCTGTGTTGGTTTTATTCCCAAGAGCTCATGCACAGTAGGCTCTGTAAGTGACAGTGAGCAAGCACATGAACATACAGCAATGTGCCTATTGGGATGGGTCCCTGGAGGACTCAGGTGTATGAGGCATCACAGAGCCACAGGCCGGGCCAACTGCTCTTCTGTCCATCCGTCACTGGTCTGAGAGTGACCCCTGGTGACTTCTTGGAGGAAAGGCAGCCAGAGACCATTGCCCACTTCCTCTCCATGCTGTTTTTGGTTTTGGTTTTGGTTTTGATTTTGATTTTTTTTAAAGTCAGATATACAGAGAGGAGGAGAAACAAAGAGGAAGATCTTCCCAATGATTCATAGCCCAAGTGGCCACATAGCCGGTGCTGAGCCGATTTGAAGCACAGGTCTCTTGTGTGGGTACAGAGTCCCAAGGCTTTAGGCCGTCCTCGACTGCTTTCCCAGGCCACAAGCAGGGAGCTGGGTGGGAAGCAGGTCATGAGGACACAAACTGGCGCCCATATAGGATCCTGGTGCATGCAAAGTGAGGACTTTAGCTGTTAGGCTACTGTGCCAGGCCCATCTATGCTGGCTTTGGGGACACAATTGCGGCCTGTGCCTCTGATATTGGAGCCCCATGACAGTACCCAGGTCAGGGTGGGGGGCTGCTGGGCAATACTAGCTGTTTTAACCCACTGCAGCTGGACACCCTGGCCTTGTGTCTCCACATGGCTGGCACAGAGGGTCTGCACCACACCCACGACCCTGACTCCCACTTTGCTGGGGAGATCCATAGCCTATGGTAAGCCATGGTCACCTAGATCTGGGTCTTGGGCCTTTGCTTGGGAGGACCCAGCCCAGAGAAAGACCACAGGACACGTGGCCAGCAGGGATGCCCTCCAGGCCTTCTCCTCTTCCAGTCAGTTTGCCCCCTGCTGTGGGCAGTGAAGTTTTGTTCTGCACAGGCACAGGTGTTGCTTGCTAGGAACTCCCAAGGTAGGGGGCCAGAGCAGTTCCTGCTGACCTTCTGCTGGCAGGAACATGAGATTGCCAAGTTTCTCGGTGCCCTCCCTGCTAACAGTGGTTCACCTCCAGTTGACACTAGCACACCTTCATGGTACCCCGGAATGTACAAGGGCACATTCAAGGCCACGAGCCACCCGTCTCCATTCCCAGAGCCCCGTCTGTTCCTACAGGACAACGTGCCACAGTTGCATTAGCCTTGACCTCTGACCCCAGGGACTGGTCCACGGGCTCTCACTCTGACCACACTGGTGTGTCCTCTTTTTCGAAGGTACCTCATCAACTTCCTTCTGGATGCCACTGTGGGCATGCTGCTCATCTATGCCGGTGTGCGTGCCGTCAGCGTCTTGGTAGAGTGGCAGCAGTGGGAGTCCCTGCGCTTTGGCGAATACGGTAACATACCCTAGATACCAGGGTGGGGTGTGGTGGGGCTGCTAGCTCCATGATCCCTACGGAGTTCAGCAGCTGTTGGCTGGCCCCCTGCATAGTAGAGGGTTGCTTCTGGGCCCAAGCACCATCCTCCTGTGCATATGGCACCGGCTCAGTGGCAGGGATGGTGGCCAGAGTTGGGAGACACCCTGGAGTCAGGGAGGTGGTCTGATGGGTACTCTTCCAACCTGTAGCACCTGTGCTCCCACTGCTGGCATGGTTGAGAGGCCACTTTGTGGTGCCTGTCTGCCTCTCCGTGAAGCTCACCTTGTCAGAGACAGGTGGCTCTCACGGCTGCAGGCTGCATCTGTCCTTGACCAGGTCACCTGACCACCTCTCACCTGCCAGCTCACACTTCACCCAGTCTCTGGCACCTACTGGTTACCAAGGACACAAGGGCCATCCTTACTCAGTGACACATCCTAGAACAGGCCACCTCCAGGTGCTGGCCCGGCAGGGACCCACTGCTGTTTTAAGATACAGCTTGGGGAGGACACTGCCATCTACCGGCCCTTGCTGTGGCCTCTGTGTGGGCTGCTGGTAAGAGATGCCATCTCTAGGTCCTTCCTGTGCCCTCCCGGGTCATGGTCAAGCTGCAGGGGGTAGCGGGGACCACTTCCCGAGCTGTCCGCAGGCAGGAGCTCCCCTTCCCTGGTGAGAGGGAGGTACCAGCAGCAGGCAGTGCAGGGGTGGGTGGCATCTTGGACCCCCTCCTCTCCCTTCCTGGCCACTGCCCAACAAGTCCAGGCCTTAGGACCCAAGGGCTACTCTCTTCTAGATGGCTGAAGGTATACAGGAGCTGCCAGTTTCCAGGGGGAGGTGGCAGCAGCCCTGTCTTGTGTATTTCTAGAGATCTGAAGTAACGGTTTGTGTCTTGTGTCGCTGTGCGGAGATGAGCTCAGGGAAGGGCTTTTCTTAGCCCAGCCACTTGATGCTGGTGAGTCACCAACTTAAGATAGCGTCTTGCACACAGCTGCTGCTCCTGGGGAGACATCTGAGGAGGAGTTGTTTCCTTACTGGCCGGGCAAAAACAGACCACAGGGCATCTTTGTCCATCCCCGGAACGCATCCCTGGGAAAGTCAGGTGACACACAGAGCTCACCCAGCCAGTGTGTGATGGGAAGGGTGCATCTTGCCCTCTGCACCCAGGACACCCAGGCCCTCCCATCACCACCCTCAGCCCATGAACATTGACTCTGCCATGGCTGCCTGATGGAACGGCGGCTCACCCACCTGGCCTTAGGGCCTCACCAATTCCATGAGAGCAGTGCAGTGTGGCCCGGCGTAGTGTCCCCCACCTAGGCTGAGGAAGGATTGCCTAGTCACTTGTGGCAAGCTTCTAATCTCTCTTACTGTCCTCTGTCACTGCTATGACAAAGCATGGCAAGCTCACTGGCTTAAGCCCCCACAGCCTGCTGAGGGCCAGCGGCAGCTCTCCTTGTAGGAGAGTGGAGGAGGCCTGGCCGTTGGACAGTGCCTGCTGCAGGCTCCCTGGCGATAGATCTTTCTCTTGCCCCTTGCCCGCTGCCAGAGCCCACTTGCATGCACTGGCCTGGGCCCAGCTCTGCCTCCAGGGCCAGCAGCAGCATCCTGGGCTCCCCTTGCAAGGTGCTGCCTTGACTTCTCACATAGAAGTGCCCCCATGGCTGCCACGGCCCACATGCCTTAACCCCTTGGTGCCCTTGCCCTGCCTCTGCTGCCTAGCAGCCTTGCTCTCAGCTCCCAGGACCAGTATGCGGCCACCTTTGCTGGGGTTCTGCCTAGTGCACCTAGTGTACCTAGCGTACCATCAGAGGTTCTCCACAGGCCCCAGTTGTTAGGGAAACACAGGTCACAAGCCACAGGACAGGGGAACATGGTCACATGGCCCTGAAGGGCAAGTGGATTGGAGCTAGTCAGAGGGTCAGGCCTGTGTCCTACAGGCTCAGTGGGGCTTCACTGCCTGTCCCACTTTCAATCCTCACACTCCTCGCCCCTACCCCAACACGCCTCTCCCTTCCTCATCCCCACACCCCACCCCTGCCACATTCCCTCCTGCAGCTTGTCCTGCAGGAATCATTCAGCAAGCACAGAACGCCCAGCCGCTTGGGGTTATGGATGACGTCTGTGCTTTAGAAATGAAGCCTGGAGCCCACTCAACAGGCTGCCCCATGAGGCGAAAGTCTGCAGAGACTGGCCACAGGTGCACATGGGGAGCTGATGTGTTGGGGTGGAGATTTCCACTTTTTGCCCTGTCTGGGAGCTTTCTTACTTCAGCATCCAAGTAGCTGAGGGAGGCAGCTACAGCCCAGCCCTGAGTGCAGCAGAAACTTGGGGTCCCTGGGCCTGCAAGGAAGACGAGTATTGGGGGTTGGGGATGGTCTTGGCCTGAAAGTGAGGAGCAAGAGGATGTTCCTTGGCTGATAAACAGCAGTAGCCCGTGCTCGTCAACCTGGTGCCCTGGCAAGCCCTGCAACAGAGGTGCTTGCCAGTAGCATGTCCTGGCTGCCCGTCCACTGTTTTTCCTGATGGCTTTACCAGAATTTTTTACCTGTTGATTCTGAGAATGCAATCCAGGAATCTCAGTGCTTCAAGGGCTGGTGACTTCCGGCCAGACAAAGTGAAAGGAGTTGGAGGACTTCCCAGAGGCTCTCTGCACCCCCACCCCCTTCCTCTGGGCCATTCCAGAAAAGGGAATGGCCCTGCACTGTGTGCCTTAGGGCTGCACACAGGCTTTGGGTGGCGCCTCCACTACAGTGGGCACTCACTTTCACTTCCCAAAGCCTCCACTGGGTCTTTCCCCTCCCCTGAAATGTCACCTTCACTCCTCCTGATCAGGCAGCTCTGACAGAGTGTCCAGGACCAGCTATGGGTGACTAATCTCCCTCCAGGTCTTCCACTTTGAGTGTTGTTCACAGGCCCCCGCCCTGGGGTCTGCACGTCACAGGACCATCCCCTACCCCTATTCTTCCACTTCCCCCTTGGGAGCACTCCAGACATCCTCCAGGCCCTGGGTGTCCCTGGCGTGGACAGCCTGACTGCAGAGTATCTCAGGCATGAGAACTGGACAGATGAGGCCCAGGCCTTGGTCACAGCCTCTCCCAGGCCTCAGTCCAGGGCTTGTCTCGTCTCTTCTGTATCCTGCCCAGGGCAGTTCGTTGTGGCCCCTAGGAGATGTGATGTGGGTTCCTCTGGACTCAAGTTCCTGCTCTCAGGCCCTAGGCCAGACGTGGCCAGACACAGGAAGATGGGAGGCTCATGGGCAGGTTAATGGCTGCCTTCAGAATCCAGCTGTATGAGCCAGTCAGTCGGAGCATCAGGCCTGGCCAAAGTAAACACAGATAATAATAGCTACAAGTCTCACGTGGCCTCTCTTGGCCAGCTTTGCGTGTCCCAGCAGTGGGCACAGTGGTATTTTCTAACTTCAGTGCTTTTTTTGTTTTTAGAGTCTCATGAGGGTGAGAGGGGAAAGGGCCACACTGGTCTCTCCAAATTAGGATTTCTCTGATTTTACTCAAATTACTTTGTTTGCCTGTTAGGGGTACGGGACGGTCAGGGCTCTGGGAGGGGGAGACGGGAAGGGCCTACCTCTCTAAGCATCTTCCAGACAGGGCTTCTGGGTGTGGAAGGGGGAAGGGGGGCAGTGGCCATGTGACCAAGCTCCTCACATCCCCGCAGGAGACCCCCTGCAGTGTGGAGCCTGGTTCGGGCAGTGCGCGTTGTACATCGTGATCATGATTTTTGAGAAGTCTGTCGTCTTTATCGTCCTCCTGTTCCTGCAGTGGAAGAAGGTTTGCTTGCCACGCCTGCATCAACAGCTCCAAGCTGTGCTGAGCCGAGCCGAGCCAAGCCAGCAGCACTTCCTGTCCACTTGAGCCCAGCCCTGTCCTGGTGTTCCCTCTGCAAGGGTCCTCCGGGTTTGATCTGACATGGGTTACTCAGGAGCAGCGTAACGTGTCATCCTTTTACTCAGCACCCACTCCCTTTTCTCTCTCTCTCTCTCTCTCTCTCTCACACACACACACACACACACTCACTGCCCACATTGGCCTTTGGGGTGGGATCCTGTGAATGTGCCCACCTGGCAGGCTTGCCCGTAGGCTCGGGGGCCTGGGCTGTGCTGAGAGTACAGGGTTCCCCTTAGAAAGCATCCAGGAGCCTTGCGGTCAGAACCTGCAGCACTGGCTATTGTCACGCTGCAAGTTGCGGGGCAGTTTTGGCACCTTGCAAGCCCTCCCCAAGGGGAAGCTCCCACAGCACTAGCTGTTCCACATGGTGTCCAGGGGACCCCGTCGGCTGGGCAGCCCTGTGTGCAGTCTCCTCCTCCTCACCCAGTGTGTTCTTGCAGGTGGCCCTGCTGAACCCCATTGAAAATCCCGACCTGAAGCTGGCCATCGTCATGCTGATCGTCCCCTTCTTTGTCAACGTCAGTGCCTTGCCGCAGCTTTTTCCCTTTTGCCCACCCATCCCCTGCTCCCTTCCCAAGAGTCCTGAGTCCAGTGCCTTTCTGTGTGACCACTTGCCACCTCTCCACCTCCACGCCCACCCATGGACCCGGGCATAGTGGAACTGCTTCCTGGAAAGGCAGGTCCTTGGCCTCCAGGCCCCCATGCAAGACAAAGGCCCCTAAGAACTTGTTCTTATCTTCCCTACCTGGGGACACCCTTGCCTTCCTGATCACCATTTCAGATGAGCCCCTGTCATTTATTCCTGACCACAGATCTCAAAGAGAAATGCATAGGCTAGAAGTCAGGGAGGAGTGACATGAAGGGTAGAGCAGCTGCTGTTGGTGGACCACCAGCTGCTAGGAGAGGGGCCAGAGCAGGTGGCCCACCAAACACACAGGGGCGGACAGGGCTGGAGTTTCCCATTCCTGTAGGCTCATCAGAAAGCTGAAGCAGTGAAGCGGGCTTTCAGGGCAGTAGCCAAGTGCCAGGGTGGGTGCCCCAACTCTGCTCCCCAGTCCAGCTTCCTACTGATGTGTATCCCAGGACACAGCAGGTAATGACTTTGGTTCCTGTGCTCAGTTCCCTGTCACCCATGTGGGAGACCCCATTTGAGTTCTGGGCTCCTGGCTTTGAGCATTTGGAGAGTGAATCAGACTGGATGGAAGATCTTTGGCTCTGTTACTCTATTTCCATCTGTCTATTTAAAAAATGGAAATAAATAGATTTAAAATTTTTTTAAAAAAGAGAAATAACAGCAGCAGAGAAACAGAAACCAAGAATCTCTGTGTGGCCTGGAAGACAGTTGGGGGTGAGGTCTCTCCCTAGCATGGGACATAAGGACTGCTTCCTCCCCCACACTGGGGAAGTGGCTTGTCCCAGAGCAAGCCACCCTTGTCCCTCCCACAGGCTCTGATGTTCTGGGTAGTGGACAATTTTCTCATGAGGAAGGGGAAGACGAAAGCGAAGCTGGAAGAAAGAGGGTCCAGCCAGGACTCGAGGAACGGGAGCAAGGTCCGCTACCGGAGGGCCGCATCCCACGAGGAGCCCGAGGCTGAGGTAGGCCTCCCTGTCTGGGCACTGCTAGGCTGCTGGGGGCTCTCACCTTCCCAGGGCAGGCAGAGGCAGCAGGGGCTGAACATGGCGGGCCTCCCCCACCCCCACTGCGGCTAAGAGAGAAAGGCAGGCAGGGGAGGAGCTGCCACCTTCCAGGATGGCTGGAAGGGACCTGCACAGCCTCCTGTTTGACCTGCAGGCACAAAGTCATGTGAGCTCCTACCTGCCCCCATGGGCAAGAAGGGATGCATTGACTGAGCCAACTGGGGACATGGAAGCTGAAGGGGGTCAGACGTCACAGGAGTACACTCCTGTCCCCTCGATGGCTGGTCCCCTGAAGCAGTGGAGGGGCAAGGACACATGTTCCAGCCCTTTCCTTCCCCCAGTGCTCACCTATGCTGTGACATGGGGCCTTGGGACCGTCCTGTGGGGGGCCGTGGACATGGCTGAGGCTAGTGTGTCCCCCCCACCAGAGGCCTGCAGGCTCCTGGACAAGGACAGGTGGCTGCTCAAATGGGACCCCAAGATGGTTGCAGGAAGTTTAGGAAGACACAGCTGAGAAGCACGGGGTGGAAGGGGTGGTGGTCCTATTTTTTTCTCCAGGTGCATGTTCCCGGACCCCAGGATAGGGTCTGTCACACTCTACAAGCAGTGCATGACGAGCTCACAGTCATCCTGGGAAATGCACATGTCACATAGCAGGGGACAAAATAACCAGGAAGGAGGTCAGGAAGCAGGCTGAGCTGGGCAAGCAGGATGCTCTACACTCTGGGCAGACCACCAGGATGGCCTGTGTGATTGGGGACCACAGCCCTGCTGGGTTGGGGTGGGGCGGGGTGGGGCAGCTATTCACCCTGCACGCCAGCTGTGGGCCCTGCAGTCCCTGGTCTCCCCGTGCCTGCTCAGGGGGTGACAGAGCCAGGCAGGTATTGAGGCCAGTGGGTAGGGAATGAGCAAGTTGGCCCTGGAAGCCCCAGCTGTGTGACAGGGCCATGGAAGGCGTCAACAAAGCAGCTATCCTAAGCCCCTCATCTGGGTGCCACCCCTCCTGGATTTAAGGACCAGCAAGACTTGATGTGTGCAGTAACCTGAGCTTTTGTCTGTTTTTTTTGTGGGGAAGCCCTCTGACTACAAATCCCCACTGGGCTTGTTCTGTCCGGGGTTTGGCTTGAGCTGGTGGCCAGAGGAAAGGGTGAGAGCGTTGGCAGAGAAAGGGGTTCCTGTCGGCTCAGCACTGAGCCCCCTGAAGGACCTTGCGGCAGGCATGGTTGGTGGTGCATGGCATCTCCTTGGGTCTGCCCGTTCCCTTTCTACTGAGGGGACACTAGACCTGGGGGACGGGAGGTCTGACGCAGAAGGCCGCCTAAGGCCCCGCCTGTCCATGCCCCAGATCCTGATCTCGGCTGACGATGAGCTGGAAGAGTCAGACGTGGAGGAGGACCTCTGCAGGCTGACCCCACTCAAGCCCGGGAAGAAGAAGAAGCACCGCTTCGGGCTGCCCGTATGACACATTCCTAAGCTGGGGGCACCAGGCTGGGGTGCAGCCAGTCAGCCCACAGCATCTCGCCTCCCCTCGTCCCACCCTGCCCTCCTTCTACCTCTGTCCCTCTCACTGTCTCATGCCCACTCCGCCTGCCCCACACTACTGTGACTTAACCACAAGGGACGTGGGACCAGCACCCCAGGCGCCCTGGGCAGCTGGAGGTCCCCCTACTCAGTTGCACTACAAACACTGACCAAATATGCAAGCGAGTTTTGTCTGTCTGTCGTTGTCCCGAACAGCATTGCCTGTGTGACTGGTGACCGGTGGAGGAACACCAGGCTCACGTGGCCGGTGGGCAGGTCCTGTCACCCAGGCCACGGCACTGTGAATGCTGAGTGTGCTGGGGGCCTGGAGTCCACCCTGCCCAGGGCAGAGGCAGAAAGCCCAACTACCCCGGGAGGCTCCCGCCGCTCTGTCTCCGAAGCCGCTTCTGTGAACTGTTGGCAGTGGCACCATTTCGTTTCGTTTTTCCCAAGGACTCGTTTGTTTCCTACAAAGCATCTATGGGACTGACGGGCAAAGCAGTAGATTTCTAAGTCTTCCGTGTGCTGTTTGACTTTTATATTTTTTAAGTTATATTTTCATACTATTGTATTTAAAAACTCTTTTTAATCACCTCTCCCCCAACCCCAAGATGGATTTGTTTGCTCTTGGTGAGGCCTGAGCTGGCAGAAGGACGTGGCAGGTTTTGGCTTGTGCAGTATGATATGGCAGAGGGTGCAAGGTGCACCTGTTCTCGGCCCCTGGGGTGGGCAGCACAAACCTAAGAAGGGCCATGCCAGTACCTGCATGTTGCTTGGCGTTCTTCCTTTTAGAGGTAGAGGTCCTAGTTGAACTTGACCAAGAAGGGCACCCAGTGGTTATTGGTCTCCCAGGGATGCCCACTGCCCAGGCCCCTGCTGCGCTCTGCTTTGAGAATGTCTGTGTGCCCGAGGGGACTTGTCTCATGCCATCCAGAGCCACGAGATAGTTACAGGGGAGCGGAGGCAGGTGAGGATGCCCGCTATCCAGTGCACAGGCAGCATGAGGTGCTCCTAAGCTATGTCCTTTGCTTAGCATGGCCACCGACTGCTGAGTGAGTGGTGGCAAGATGGGCCAGGCCTGTGACTTTGCCCACCAGGGTAGCAGCAAGGTGAAGTGCAGGTGCCACTGAGGAGAGTCCAGGCTGTGCAGGAAGAGGGGCTTTGCTACTGCAGGCCTCTCCCACCAGTGACTCAGCCCTGACTTCTCCCTCCTGTTTCGTTTTGGCCTGAACAACCTGCTGCCTCCCACCCTTCCTGGAGCTCAGAGTTGGAGCCTCCTCTTCCACTCGAGTCCCAAGCTCCTAGTTTCAGGGAGCCATAACCTGTGGGGGCTGTACTCCATCAGCCTCAGGTGGTCTCTGGCAGACAGTGGGTTCCAGGTTCGGAGGTAGCCAATGAGCAGTAGGATTTCCCTGATGCTGACGGTCAGTGAGGGCTTTAGTCTGTGTAGCTGACTGACCAGGGCCTGGGGGTCTAGCCAGTGTCTGACCACAGGGCCCTGCGAGCGCACAGGCTCAGGCAGCAAGGTGTCATATGTTTGGCCTTACCCTCCTCCTGTGTGGTGTGCATATGCACACACGTGCACAGGCACACACAAGTTGGTGCCCCCTGGGAAGGCTTCCTGCCACGCCATTCCCCCTCCCCACCTGCTCCAAGGTGCCTTACAAGGTGGCAGGCGGTTTTGGGCTTGAGAAACAAGGGGACACTGCTTGGATGTTGTGTGCTTTGTCAGTCCAATTCGTCCAAACCCAGATGTTGGTTGGCCAAGCCACCCATGATGGAAACTTGCAAACCCGAGTCATGCCCGAGTTTCTTGTAACCATGGAGTTGAGCCTTGTGAGGTGGCGCTGTCGTGTCTGCGTGAAAGAGCTGATGGTCACTATCGTGCGGGCCACATGGGGGGTGTTGCTGAGAACCTGAGTGGCCAGGCTTTTTGCTCTGCTCAGCCTGAAGACATGCAGGGGGAGGGTCTGTCGCTTCTTGGGTGGCCCTGGGTAGGACGGCTTACACCTGTGCCTTCCCAGGCAATAGGGAGGCATAGGTTAACCGTGTTGTCTTGGCCTCTGTCTTCAGGGAAAAGATGAAAAGCCTCAGATGTGAGTGGCAGCACCCCTCTGGCTGTGTAGGCCAGTAGCCCACAGGCTAGAGCCCGCGTCCACAGGCCTCTGTGCAGCCAAACCAGACCAGGCTGCTATGGGGCTGACGGCTAGAAGTTCTGCTCCTGGCCAGCCCGCAGCGGTGGACCCCAGAAGCTGCTGGGTCGCTCGGTCACTCGGTTGGTTGGGTTGTTTGAAATTTGTTTTCTCTTTTAATGAGGTCTGTTAAAAGTCAAAGCCGGCTGAGCAGAGCCTGGGCCCTGCAGCCAGGGAGGGTGTTAAATCCATGGTGTGATGATTTGCAGAACACATTTTTGAGATGAAAGGGAAGATGATGTACTTACATTGTAAAATGGTTTACAATAAAGTTTGACATCTTATTACAGTTTGTAAAAAAAAAAAAAAGAAACCATCACTTGTGTGGCTGTTGGTTATGTATTCTCAGTGAGGTCAAAAAATGTCTCTCTCCCCCTGCTGCCCCACTCCCTGAGTTAGGAGGTTCCCCCAAGGAAAGAGAGTGAGGGTGAACCTTACCTAGCCTCATGGTGGAAGTGGGAGCCAGGTGTTGAGTGGCACAGTGGGATAACCCATCTCTTCTAACACCAGTATCCCATCTGAGAGCCGGTTCAAGTCCTTTTTGCTCTGCTTCCAATCCAGCTGCCTGCCAGTGCACCTGGGGAGGCAACAAAGGTGGCCCACATACTTGGGTTCTTGCTGTCCACATGGGGGACCTGGGTGGAGTTCCTGGCTCAGACAAGGCTATTGTGGCCATTTGGTGAATGAACCAAAAGATGCAAGATAGAACTGTGTCTCTCTTCTTCTCTGTCTCTCCCTTCCCCTCTCTCCTCTCACCTCTATCTCTTTCTCTCCTTCCATTCCGTCCCTCTTCAGTTGTTCTGCCTTTCAAATTAATTAATTTTTCAAAATCTCCAAGGGCTGACAGCAGCCATGCCTGTGCCTTCCCATGTCCTTGCCCAACAGGGGTCAGAGGTCGTCCGGCTCTTGGAGTGAGATGTGCCTGCCAGGAAGAACAAGCTGTAAGGGAGTGCCTGTCCACCTCCTTGTCCTGGAGGCCATGGGGCTGGAAGCTTTGTGTGTGCCACGGTGCCATCCATCATAACACCTTGGAGCTAGCCTGCCTTCAGCTGCCTCTTGGCCTCTGTTCGGAGTCCCAGACATTCCTCCAGTCAGCACTCAACTCATCCTGAGCCTGGCTGTTGTCATGTTGGCCTGTTGAGGACTGGGACCAGAGGAGGGCAGGGTGGGGCTGGGTTGGGCTGGGCTGCATTGCAGCAACAGATTGGCATGTGCAATGACCCTGTGTCGGTGCCTGGAGGCCTTCTGTCTGTCTGCTCTCAAGGATAAAAATACTGCCCGTCCCTACTGGACAGGCGTAGTGTATCTGCCCTCATAGGGCAGGGCCTTCAACTCCTCCCCACCCCCACCCCGCCTTGCAGGGACAGAGGTATCGGGAGTTTCTGGCAAAGCCTGGCTCAGTGGCCCTCTGGGGGAGCCCTCAGGCCCGTCCATCTCTAGATCACCACCAGGTCCCACACTCACTTGGCCTGTCAGTGACCTCAGCTCAGTCTGGGACAATGTCCTGGCTGACCAGGGCCCTCCCTCCCTGCTCAGCACGATGTCCCCACTCCCTACCCCAGACTGCTGAGCCCTGCCTTGCTTCTTTCCCCTGCAAAGCCTGCACCAGAATTGGGCAGAAGACGACGACAGCAGCTGAGTCCTGACGGGGTGGCCCTACAGGCCCCCCCAGCCTCAGCTCATCCTCCCAGGAGCAAGCAACAGCCCCTCTGAGTGTGCAGCGGGGGTCTGCTGGGAGCGGACGCCTCTGAGTGACACACAGGAACCAGGAACGGGAAGCCTCGCCCTGCTGGAATCCAGGGGCAGGGCTGGAAGTAAAAGGAAAACAAGCCGGGTGTGCTCCAGCTCGGCTCTGGGCTCTCCCTCCCTCGGGAGACGCCAGCAGCTGGTCCAGCCTTCGACGCACATTCCAGAACACCGGCTTTCATAAACACCGCAACTCTCAGCTGTCCCCCGGGGGGCTGTGCCCGGCGAGCCCCCATCATCTCCAAGAATAAATGCTGAAGCCAGTGGCCGTGTGGACCTGAATCACCAGGGAGCCTTCCAGAGAAGGGGACTGACGGGACTGCCACACAGCCTATATAAGCTGAGGGGTGCAGGGCTCAGCACAGAGCACTGCCCCGGCTCCTGCCCGTCCAAGAGGTGCCTTCAGAAGAGCTACCCTCCCGCAGCACCCACCATGTCCCAGGTAAGAAGGGCTGGCACAGCATGTGGGGCAAGGCGGGGGACAGGGAGCTGGCACCGGGGGGGGGGTGCTATTGATGCCAGAGGCTGCCACCATCATCATCTCTGGCAGCTGCAGCAAAGTGGGGTGCTTTACTGTGCCAGTGGGGAGCCAGGGCTCAGGGGGACCACTCCAGGTTTCACTTGACCCAGGGAAAACCCTGTTCAACCTGGCCATGGCAGGGATCCATGATGTTGTGCCCGTGTGTGTGTACCACTCACAGTATTGGGTGGCGTACATTTCTGATATAGTTCCTGTGGCCGCACAGAGTGTGTGTGTGTGTGTGTGTGTGTGTGTGTGTGTGCGCGCGCGCGCGCGCGTGCTGGGAGCCCAGGCTGAAAGAGGGAATCCTTGCACCTGCCCCAGGCTTAGGAAAGAATAGTCTAAGACTCCCAGGCGCCTGGGGCTGAGAGGGTGGATAAACCATGAGCCTGGGTGTTCCCAGCAGCAGGGTGACTGACAGGCCAGCCTGCCAAGGGACAGGGCTGGCCCTGTTGCCTACCCCTATCACAGGTGGGCGACACTCCCTTCCTGTAACTAAACACATAAAGTAGCCCTTGGTAATTTATAGGGGTGGGGCTGGGTATGTCCTAAGCTCCTTCCCCCCCCCCCCCGTGTACCCCACCTACCTGCCACCAGTGAGTAAGTCTTGGTACTTCCCAGGCTGTTCAGGCCTGCTCCGCCTGGAAGGCCTAGGCCCTTTCCCCTTGGTCCCTGTGTTAGTTCTGAGCTTGGCCAAGCACACAGAGCAGGGCTCAGCTACAGCCCCCACTGCCCCCACAAGCCGCCCCCACCCCCCTCACCCCACCGTGGTAGGGTAGAGGTGGACATAGGGTAGAGGTGGACGCACAAGTCAGACTGAGAGAGCCAGAAGGCAAGGGGCAGGGAGGTAGAGTCCTAAGGGCTTCCTGGAAGAAGAACAATGAGACTTCAGTTGAAGGCAAGAACGAGATCTATGCCCTCAAGCTGTGAGTTCTAAGATGAGGTTCTGGACTCCCCCAGGCTGACGCTCAGGAGACCCCCATCAAGAAAAAGCGGCCCCCTGTGAAGGAGGAAGACCTAAAGGGGGCCCGAGGTAACCTGGCCAAGAACCAAGAGATCAAATCCAAGACCTACCAAGTCATGCGAGAGTGTGGTAAGTGTCAGGGGCGAGGGAATGAAGGCCAGTGGGGGATGTGTAGGTGTATGTCCATGGTCAAGGGCCAGGCTCGGGTAAGGCTCCTGACTCTGCTTCCTCCCCACAGAGCAAGCCGGCTCAGCCGCCCCGTCCGTGTTCAGCCGTGCCCGCACTGGGACCGAGACGGTCTTCGAGAAGCCCAAGGATGCACCTGCCAAGAGTGTCTTCGGCTGAGAGGTGCCCCCCCCAGCCCCCACTCCCAACTCTGCCACCGCGAACGTCTCGACGCAAGAGTCTTGCCTAAGGACTCTGCAGCATGCCAGCGTGCTCTGCCCACCTGCGGGCTCCCTGCCTCCATCACCCTGGCCCTCCGCACCCTGCAAACACCAATAAAGAGGGTGCCCCGAGAGGCCCTGGCACCGCCAGAGTGTTGTTTGGTTGTTGGCCAGGGCCACTGTTCATCAGGGGCTGGGGTGGAGCCTGGCAGTGTTCTCTTTGCCCTTTCTGTCCCAAGAGGGCAACCCAGGAACTGGTATGGCCACTGCCACAGACCAGGAAGAACCTTAAACTTGAAGACCTGTTGCTGACTTCTGGTCTGTCTTCAGGCCAGTGTCTTCCATTTCTGAGCTCAGTTTTCCTTTCCAGTGTGGGGAGGCGGTGTTGAGCGGGAGCCTGGGTCGTAGAACAGGGCCCACCTCTCCCCGTGCCTACCATGGAGAGGCTCCCCAGAGCCCCAGGACTCTAGAGAGTCCAGGGACCTCGGAGTCATCCCGACCTCACCCCTGCACCTCTAGTCTGGCTGCTGACCAGCAGTGGAAAGTCCCCAGAGCCCCTGTCTGCTGCCACCCACGCTGCTTGGAGCAGGCGGGACAGCACTAAGCCCTGATCCTTTGAGACTTTTCCCTTCTCAAACCTAGGTCCCCTGTGTGGCCTAGAGCTGGCTCATCCGGGAGCCCCGAGGGGGTCTGCTTAGCTGTGTCAGCAAGGTCACAGGTGGACTGAGAGTGGCTCCTTTCGGGGCTTTGCTTGCAGAGCCCAACCCAGGGCTGTCTCCTGCCAGTAGTCTCCTTCTGTCCCCCAGGCAGGTAGAGCTGGGTGCTCAGAGCCTTTCCCACAGTCCCAAACAGCCTGAACTCCTTATATAGCTCTGGCTCCAGGCCTGGCCCAATGCTCTGCTCCCGGAGAGCAGACATTCAATGGGACTAGGGCCCTGGAGGGAGATGGCACTTCGCCTAGGTGCTAAAAGGCTGTGCTCTCCCAGTCTCTGGGTGCACAAATGGAGGTGTGCCTAGGGGATCTAAGGAAAGGAAGGATTTCCCTGCAGCCCAGGCACCCAGCACCCGGCTTTGCGGGCCTGGAGAACCACCCCTGGCTCTCTTGGGTCTGCTGGCCCTGAGCTGTCCTTCCTGACCTTGGTCTTGGCCCTTGACTGCTGGCTCAGAAACTGACTTCCTGAGCCTGGCATCCAGAGCACCTGGCGTTTATTTATCTTCGAGCCACTTGTGAAAGCTGCATTGCAACTGTGCTGAAGGCCACTCTGGGGGTGTCCCCAGGAAGCCCAGCCCCAGCTCTTGGGCACCACTCCCAGGGGTCTGGGTTGCAGGCAGTGTCACAGACTGATTGACATGGTCATTGGCTGGTATGACCTCCACACAGGCCACCTGTGTGCACACACCACCGTGGCCAGCCCCCTGGGATACCTCATACTTCACACTGTTCACACTCTCCTGGGCTCTTCTGTCTGAATACCCCAGGGCCCCAGGATGTGGCATCTTTGAGACTCCTGGTTTGTGTTTTCAAGTGGGTCCTGGCTGTGGTTGAACCTGGAACCCTGACTGAATTGTGTTGGGAGAGAGGGGTCTCCTGGGCCCAGTACCCTCACTCCAGGGAAAGGGCATATCCTTCACATCCTGGGGCCTGGTAGACCTTGTCCACCCAGTACCTGCACAGACCCCTCCCCTCAGCACCTGGCCACCAGGGCACCCCTCCTGCTGGAAGCCAACAGGATGCCCCCTGCCAGACCAAGTCTTTCTTGCCATTCCTTCTTTCCCTCCTCAGCTGGAATTTAGGAGAGGAGGTATGGTTTTGGCACCATCCTGCCTCCCTGGTTCGCCAGGAGGTTCCAGTGAATCACTGTCACCCTTGGGTGCCGTGCAGGTGTCAAGCAGAGAACCATGGCACCTCTGGGAATGTTTGGGACCTTTGAGAGGGGACACCAACACCTGCCTTCAGCCCAGGTCTCCCTTTCCCATTCATCCATGCCTCTGCCCCCAGCCAGGGTCAAGGGGACACTCGGCATGCACCTGCTGACCTGCGGCCACTGTAGGTCCTTGGCTTGGGGTTCTGGCTTTCCCATAACTTGCGTCTGCAGGGGCGGGCCTGGGAACAAGTTACTGATTCACTCCCCACTTGCTCTTGAGGGCAGGAGCAACCCGGCAGACTCCGGAGTCGACATGGAGACCCCAGCGCGTGTATGTACTTGGGTCCTTGTGCTGAGCCTGCTCTTGCTGCATGCAGGCCTCCAGACGGCCACCGTCCCCCATGAGGTAGCAGCCACCCTCCCCCCGGGGTTCCTGTGTGTGAGCTGGGGAGCTGGGAGGGGTTGGGTGGAGCAGGGTTGAGGGGATAGTGTGTCTGAGGAGTTGGGGGAACACTAGTGTGCAGGCAGGACAGAGTGTGCAGAGATGGGGCTGCCACCTGCCCCTGGCACTGCCACACCACTGGGCCCTATCGCCAGGCCTTCTACAGGTGTCCCCTCCTCCCAGGCTGTGTGAGCCTGTCTCAGAGAGGCAGAAATGCAGCCTAGTAATTGGTCCTTGAAGCCAGCAGGGGCAGGGCGGCTAAGGTATCCTCTTGCTGCACCCAGGCTGTGTGAGGCCAACCACGCGTGGTGCAGTGGTGAGGCAGGGGTGGGGCCTGCCCAGGCCCTTGGTGGGCATATCCCGAGTCAGGGTCTGACACAACGGCCCAGGCCACGGCAGATCCACGTCCACGTAGGCATCTCTATCAACTTCAGCTTGAGGTCTCAGTCAGTGATTCGGTCGGCTGGGGCAGGGTGGGGCCCAGGGTTGAAGCTGGCTGGAAGTCTTGTTCCAGCCGAGAGTGGCTGAAGCTGTCCACCCCATTCCCAACCCCCTCCTCCCACTCCTGTGTTGTGCGTTGATCAGAGCGGCGGCATCGACATCTACAGCCTCACCGTGCACTCGGAGGTCTCAGCACGCTTTGCCCGCACCGTGATCACCAGCCGTGTGGTCAACAGGGCCGAAACGGTGCAGGAGGCCGCCTTCCAGATAGAGCTGCCCAGGAAGGCCTTCATCACCAACTTCTCCATGTACGTGTCTCCTGCCTGCACCTCGCATTCTGCACCTGCCCACCCCACCTGACCCTCTTCCAGAGGGGACGGCTGCTGAGACACTCTTCTGCGGTCACCTGGGCCCCACAGGAGTGAGGGTTTTCCCACGGGCCTTGTCATCTTCACTGCTGACTGCGTCCTCACCCATTCCTCCCACTGTCACCTTTGGGTGCCATCCAGGTGTCAAACAGAGAACCATGGCGCCTCTATGTCCTTGCCTTTGAGGAGCACAAATGGGTTTGGGGGCGCTGTCCTGAGATCAGAGCCAGACAGGATGGAATCACCCCAGAGCTGATCCCAGCTTGGAGTACCGGAAATGGTTACCTTGCGGGAGGGGCATCTCTGCCTTGTCGTGACCCTGAACTGGGATAACGCGGTGCAGGCTGTGTACTGCTCCGGTCCCCTCAAGTGCCCCTGGGTGGCTGTGGAGTCTGTGAACCAGGCTGAACCTTGCTCTCTGCTGTCCCCACCTACCTGTCCAGTCTCAGTTTTGCAATGTTTGCCAGGCACAGTAGGATGCCTCTGCCCCCAGGGCCTCTGCCCCTGGCTCCCAGGAGGGGCTGCTCTCAGAACCAGGGAGGGCTATGAATGGGACCCCTAAATTCCCCTGGAGCAGCCAGGAAATGGAGCACAGGATCTGGGGCTGGTTCTTCCCTCTCTCCCTGCCTACCCCACCCCCACCCCAAGGTAGCTCTCACTTTCCTAAGCCCTAGGCCTGTGCCATCCAACCTGCAACGTGGGCCTCATGGCTATGCCAGCTTCTGACCCTGTGCCAAGAGTAGGAGACCTCCTGGCAGGAGGACCTGGGACTGGCCTCAGCTCTCCCTGGCCCTGCTCACTGGCCTGGCCGCGTGTCCCAGCTGGGTGGTGGCAGAGGCTGAGGACTCTCCATGGGGAGGAAGAGCCCAGCTGCCCTGCCCCAGCCTCAGCCCCGCTACACCCCGACTTAGAGGCAGCAGTTGGGTCCTGCATCCCTGGCTGCTCCCTCAGCCTTTCCATCTACCCCAATGGAGCAGCTGTGTAGGCACCTGACATGCCCCCCCCCCCACAACCCTCCTCACTCTTCTAGAAGGTTCTAGAATAGTCACTCTCCGTTCAGAGAAACAGCCTTGTGTTGGGGAGGGGGCAGTTCTTCCGTAGCCCCTCAAGATGCACCAGGAGCCTGTTCACACTGCAGGCATCCATCCGTCCACATCTCTGCTTAGAGATGCCTTGCCTGGTCCCTCTGACACAATACATGTTTACTAATACCGTGCATACACTGCTTAGGCACCCTAAAAGGGTATTGTATACAGTAGGTACATAATAGATGGCAGTGGACCTGGATCACAAAAAGGGTTCAAGTCAGTGTTTAAGAACCACACAATTTCCAGGCAGACTTCCTGGAGAAGGTGGAGCACCAGGGGCCCTTCCCTCCCTTAAGGCTCCTGACAATCCGTTGTCTCCCTCCCACAGGACCATCGATGGCGTGACCTACCCGGGAATCGTGAGGGAGAAGGCTGCGGCCCAGGAGCAGTACAGCGCAGCCAAGGCCAGGGGGGAGAGCGCCAGCCTTGTCAAGTGAGCCAGGGTTGAGGGTGGGGGCCCCAGCCTTGATCTCCCACCCAGCAGCTGCTCCTGGTCCTGGCCTGAAGGGTGGGGGCCGGCCTGATGGCATCCTCTCCCAGGACCACCGAGAGGAAGATGGAGCGGTTTGAGGTATCAGTGAGTGTAGCCGCTGCCTCCAAGGTCACCTTCAAGCTAGTGTATGAGGAACTGCTCAGGCGGCGCCTGGGCGCGTATGAACTGCTGTTCAAGGTGCAGCCACAGCAGCTGGTCCAGCACTTGCAGGTACCCACATGCCCCTTCTTCCAGGCTGGCTGCAGGATGACCTACACCCCTCAGCATCTCCAGAGGCTCTAACCCTGGCAGCATGCACCTGGCCTGGTGACCCCTGTCCCACCTTCTCCCAACAGGTGGACGTTCACATCTTTGAGCCACAGGGTATCAGCTTCCTGGAGACCGAGAGCTCCTTTATGACCAAGGAGTTGGAGGAAGCCCTGATCACCTCGCAGAACGAGACCAAGGTGGGCCAACCATGGCCAGCAGAGATGGCACCCTTACTGCATATACAGGGAGCTGGTCAGTGGGCAGACTCCCTGAGCCGGAGGCCCCGAGGTCAGCCGTGCTCTGCCTGGGCAAAGGGGGGACCCTGACTGAGTGAGAGCAGGTTCTTAGGGGAGGTAGAGAGGAGGAGCCCCCTGGATCATACCCATCCTGCACCCCATCTCTGCCAGCATGAAGCTTCCCTCCCTCCCACGCCCTTTCAGGAAGCCGCAAGCAGCAGCCATAGCCTGAACATTCCCTGGAATGCTAACCATGGCCTGGAATTCGCCCATCTAGCGTGCAGCAGGGATCACGCATGCTGCTGGTCTGGCCTTGTCGCTGCTCCCAGCCTTGGTCCTTCTTGTCCCTTCAGGCTCACATCCAGTTCAGACCCACCCTGTCCCAGCAGCAACAGTCTGGAGGGCTCCTGAACGGCAACTTCATCATCCGCTACGACGTGATCCACACCCCCTCTGGCGGCTCCATTCAGGTGTGTGGACTCCAGGCAGGCGAGGGACAGGATGAGCTGGAAATCTGTTCACTCTCAAGGACCTGAGCTTAAAGTGTTCTAGAGTGGGAGGAAAAAGAACGCACCTGCTTAGCCTAGATGAACCTCAGGCAGGTCAGATGTCTTTTGGACAGAGAAGGCAAGTTGCCTTCTTCACCTTGGCCACCAGGAGGCTCCCTGCTCAGCTTGGTCCTCAAATGCAGTAGCTTTTGTGACAAGCATTTTCGACATTGTAACAACCTTCACTCTTCCCTTTTGAAGCCTCTTCCTCCTTTTAGTGCATCTCCAGTTTATTATGTCTGAACATTTTAGGATCAGCTGCCTCAACCACTCAGACACCTAGGAGGTGACGTTACAAGAGAGGGGTTGGGATGAGGCTACAAGATCTCCAGGATTTAGGGGACTTGGGGGTGGGTGGGGAAGAGGCAGTGAAACAAGGAGACCAGGAGACCAAGGGTTTGGGATGAGTGGCTGGGAGGAGGGGCCGGCAGGGCAGGACCATGACTCTGATTGCTGAGCTTCTCTCTGACTACAGATCGAGAACGGCTATTTTGTGCACCACTTTGCACCTGATGGCCTTCCTGCGTTGTCCAAGAACGTGATCTTTGTCATCGACAGCAGTGGCTCTATGTTAGGCAGGAAAATTGAGCAGGTGAATCCCTTGGGCCATGTGTTGGGGGTGGCAGGGAGGAATGGGGTGGGCCCAGGATGCTCACAGCCATAGGGACTGCATCTGCCCCTTGAGTGTGTACCATGTTCCCACCCTAGCTGGAGAAGCCAACCCAAGCCACCCACCCTATTTTCCTGCCTTCCCCCAACCCCTCATCCCTTGGGCAGACCCAAGAAGCCCTAATCAAGATCCTAGATGACCTCAGCACCAAAGACCGGTTCAACCTCATCGTCTTCAACCGGGTAGCCTGGCTGTGGAAGCCGAGGCTGCTGCAGGCCTCAGTTGAGAACGTGAGGAAAGCCAAGAGCTATACAGCCAGCATTGTGGCCCAGGGAGGTGGGTGCCTCCACTGCTGCTTTGCAAGAGGGGGCTCCCAGGACCCCTACCAGGATCCCCCCAACCCTGAATGTGCGTGTCCTCCCCTCCCCCACCACCACAATCAGGGACCAACATCAATGAGGCCATGCTGAAGGCTGTGCAACTGCTGGACAGCGAGCGGGCTGAGCTGCACCCAAGGAGCGTCTCCCTCATGATCCTGCTCACCGATGGGGATCCCACGGAGGGTGAGGGCAGCAGCTAGGACAGGGGACAGGGCCAGATGAGAAGTGGCCCTTGAGCCAATCCATGTTCCTCCTCCTCCTCTCCACCCCTGCATATCCAGGAGTGACCAATCTTGAAATGATCCAGAGGAACGTCCGGGAAGCCATTGGCGGCCACTACAGCCTCTTCTGCCTGGGCTTTGGCTTTGATGTCCACTACTCATTCCTGGAAAAGCTGGCACTGGATAATGGTGGCCTGGCCAGGCGCATCTATGAGGACTCTGATGCTGCCCTGCAGCTGCAGGTGCCCCTGTGTCCTGGGCAGGCTGCCCTCACCTGCACCCCAGCTGGGCCTTGGTGACCACCCCTCCCCTTCTCCCTGCAGGACTTCTACCAGGAGGTGGCCCAACCGCTGCTGATGTCTGTGAGCTTTGAGTACTTAAGCAACGCTGTGGAGGAGGTGACACAGGATAACTTCCAGTTCCACTTCATGGGCTCTGAGATGGTGGTGGCCGGGAAGCTGCGGCCCCAGAGCCCTGCCGTGCTGTCGGCCAAAGTCAGTGGGCAAGGGGTAAGCAAGGAGGCAGGCACCTGCGGCAGCCTCCACCATTGTAGCCAATCAAGTTTCTCCGGCAATACTGGGAGGGGCCCGGCCTGAGGCAGGCAACAGGTGCTCACAATTCCCACCCTGGTGGGGCCCTGTCTGCAGCAATCAGAGAACATCACCTTCTACGTGGAGTCCGGCACGGCCGAGCAGGAGGAGGCGTTGCGGGGCCGCCAGTATGTCTTTGGCAGCTTCATGGAGAGACTCTGGGCCTACCTGACCATCGAGCAGCTGCTGGAACAGATGTGAGTAACAACCCAACCTTGCAGAAGGCAGCCCCTTCACTTCCCAAGCCTCCTGCTAGCAGGAAGTCTCCTTGCCATGGGGCAGGCACAGGACTCAGGGTCCTATCTGAGGGACGCCCTGCCCCAGGAAAGGTGGCATGGGAGGGACAGTGTGTCCAGTACCCAGTAACTTCCTGTGTACTACCATCCTCAACTTACAGTGTCTCTGCGCCCAAGGCCGAGCAGCAGGCCCTCGAGTCCCGAGCTCGAAACCTGTCACTCAACTACAACTTTGTCACTCCTTTCACGGCCATGGTGGTCACCAAACCTGAAGGCCAGGAGCAGTCTCAAGTTGTTGAGAAGCCCACGGAGGAGGGTGGGTGGGAGCATGGGGTGCTAGCATGTAGACTTGTGTTCCCCTCTATAGCCTGACTAAGACAGCCCAACCCAGCCCGTCATGGACTCCCAGGACCCCACCCACCCACCCACCCCAGGAAACTCACTTCACAGAGGCAACCCCAGGTCTTAGCTCCCCAGGTTACTGGGCCTGCATAGTTTGGGGAGGGAAGACTCAGACCCCCCCCCCTTGTTGTTCATTTGTTCATTCATTCATTCATCGTCCACCCCACATTGTTTCCCACAGAGAAGAAGCACAGTGCTGCTCATCCAGGAAGTACGGACTCCGCGTCCTCAGAGACTGGCTGGGTGGGGTCCCCTGAGCAGAACCCAGTCCACATTCCCATGGGACCTGCTCATCACCGGCTGTGGCTCAGGCTCCATCCCCACCCACCTGAGGCCCTGGAAAGGTGGGCCCAAGAAGCCAATTCAGATTTCACTTGACTTCCAGGTTTTGCTTTATCCAAAGTTCACCGCAAAGGCCGCAAACACTACAACCCAACAGGTGTGAAGGAGGGTACAGGGGTGGAGAGGGGCAGTGCCCTTGTGTGTAGACAGGGAGTGCTTTGCCTAGCTTACCTGGCTGCTGGCAGGCTGGTGCTCAAGTTCAGGTACGTCTGATTGGCCAGCAGTTCTGCACAATACCATCCTTTCCACAGAAGAAACAAGATGGCTGTGGTAGTCGCAGAGAGGAAGGGTGACATCTGCAGGGTGGAGTTGTGGGGTTGGAACCACTGTTGGACCAGTACTGATTGACTCCTGGCTGGTGGGAGAGGTGGGGGAAGAGGAGTGCCCCATTCCTGGTATAGGGTCCTTGACTCTGCCATTGAGAAGAATACTTGGTTTTCTAAAACCACAGGTTCTAGGGTCAAAATGAGTTCCCAGTTCGGAGTGTATGGTTCTCCAGCCAGATTCAGACGCCCTCATCCTCAAGGTCCTCGTCAGTTTTCTTACGGTGGTCCTCATCCTACTTACGGCGGTCCTCATCCTACTTACGGTGGTCCTCATCCTACTTACGGTGGTCCTCATCCTGCTTACGGTGGTCCTCATCCTGCTTACGGCGGTCCTCATCCTACTTATGAATCTTTTCTTCCTGATTCTGTGCTTGACCTCTTCGACACTAAGAACCTGCCAAGGCTGCCAAAATGGAGGCTCTGTAAGCCACTTCCTACCCTCTGAGGGCCTGGGTTCTGCCACAAGGGTAGGTGAGGGTGAGCACCAGGCTCAGGGATGGACACCAGGAGAGCTGTCCTGGTCAGAGCAGAATCATCTCGGTGCATGGTCATCTCTTTTAAAAAAAATATTTATTTATTTTTATTGGAAAGTTAGATATATAGAGAGGAGGATCTTCTGTCCAATGATTCACTCCCAAAATGGCTGCAACAGCTGGAGCTGAGCTGAATCGGAGCTAGGAACTAGGCTCCAGCGCAGTGGACTAGTGGCTATAAAGTCCTTACCTTGCACCTGCTGGGATCCCATATGGGTGCTGTTTGTATCCTGGCTGCCCTGCTTCCCATCCAGCTCCCTGCTTGTGGCGAGAACGCAGCGGAGGACAGCACAAACCCTTGGGACCCTGCACCTATGTGGGAGACCCAGAAAAAGCTCCTGGCTTCGGATCAGAGCTTAGCTCTGGCCATTGCTTCCACTTGGGGAGTGAACCAGCGGACGGGAAGAACTTTCTGTTTCTCCTGTCTGTAAATCTGCCTTTCCAATATAAATAAAATAAATCTTTAAAAAAAAATAGGGTGGTACAGAGAGGGGAGACAGATCCCATCCATTCATTCCCCTGATGGCCGCAATGGACTGGGCCAGGAACTTCCTCCACGTCTCCCACATGCATGGCAGTGGGCCATCCTCCACTGCTTTCTTAGGAGCATCAGCAGAAAGAGAACAGTCAGGGACTCAAATTGGCACTTCAGTCTGGCCAGTGCAGGTGACAGCTTAGCTCCAGGACCCCTCTTGGTGAACGGTTAGGGAATGGGAGCAGGGATAGGAGCGCAGCACTTCCCAGGGGGCAGTCCTCACCTACCTAGCTTACTGCCAGCCAACCCCTCGCCTTGTCCTTGGTGCCGGATCTCAACTTTGGGAGGAAAGGATCAGGTCAGAAGCCTTGACAAGCAGCCTGCCTATGCTGCTGTGCAGGGGGGACGTGGAAAAGGTGGGGGACTGGTTGAGAATGGCCATTAGAAACCTCTCCCCTGATGGTTTACAGGTTGCAGGCAGCCTTGCTCCAAGCAGGCCTCCTGTTTCACTGAATAGGCTGCAATGCACTCTGGAGACGGAGTTGTGATAGAAACCTTTAGAAAGGCTTATGATGGAACTTTCTAGAAAGGGAAGGTTTCCTCTACCCCCAAAGCCCAGCAGTGTTCTCTCAAGCTATCTCTACCCCGTAATTGTGAACTCAGACTTAGCTGCAGAACCAGGCTGGCACCTCATTTCCCTTCCACTACTGGAAGATCTCCTACTGTGTGACAAGAAGACAGGCTCTTAAAAAAAAAGATTTATTTTTTATTTTTATTGGAAAAGCAGATTTACAGAGAGAAGGAGAGACAGAGAAAAAGATCTTCCATCCACTCTTTCACTCCCCAAATGGCCACAGCGACCGGAGCTGAGCTGATCTAAAGCCAGGAGCATGGAGCCTCTTCTAGGTCCCAAGGTGCAGTGTCCCAAGGCTTTGGACCACCCTCCACTGCTTTCCCAGGTCACAAGCAGGGAGCTGAATTCAAAATCTAACAGCTAGGACATGAACTGGTGACTGTATGGGATGTTGGCCCTTGAAGGTGGAGGATTTGTCAGTTGAACCAATATGCTGGCTCTTCTAGGATGGGAGGAGGGGCCAGCTGTAGGGCATGCTCCCTGCTGAGTCCTCTCCACCCTCCTGTTCTGCTCCCAGACACGCCTACACCTGTGGCTGCTTCAGTGCCTTTCATCCCTTCAGCTACCAGGTTAACCAAAGTGGTTGAAATGGACACGGAAGACCAAGGTACCAGAGCCCCTAGAATGGCTTCTTCTTCTAGTGCTGAGAGCCTGCCATCCAGGTTCACTTGGAGAAGGAACCCTGTCACGCCCATCCTGTATACCATCCCTGTCCCCAATAAGGGTCTGTCTACTCCCATCCTTTTTCTTTAGGAAAAACCATGGTTTTTTTCCTTAGGAATCACCATGCCAAATCCAACTTCAGGTAAGGATCCCAGCCTGCCCCCTCCCCATCCTTGCCCTCAGCCTGCCCTGCCTGCCCCAGGAACTGTGCCTTGGCTGTCCCAGCCCCGTCCCAGGCACCTTCCATCTTCCTGCCGGTGCATGGACCTGGTGTGGACCAGCTCTGTGTGGACATCAGAAGCTCCCAGGGACCCATAAACCTCATCTCAGACCCTGACCAAGGTGAGAGGTGCCCATCCAGGTGTGTGCCTAGAGATGCCTGTTTATACCCACACCCACCTGCCACCTCTTAGCACCCCATGGTGGCCAGCAGGCAGAGGTCAGAGTGACCTGAGAGCCAGGGCAGCCGCCCAGGGTCACCAGGAGTGACTGATCCACGTCAGATGAACAAAGGAAGGGCTAAAAACATTCTAGGTGAAGAAATAGTTGCCTGCTCATCACAGGGGTCCTGGAGGGGATGGAGGAGGGGAATGGTGGAGAAGTGAAGTACTGGCTGGAGCTGAGGCAGTGGGCAGGGCAGATGTTGGCACACATGCCTGCCAGCCCGTGGGGCTTCTCCTAGGTCCTTGTGTCCTGAGGGGGACTGGTGGACTAAGTTCCCCTTCCATTACACCCTGACCCAGGCAGCAGAGGGCCAGGCTGATCAAAGACACTCACTGAAGGTTTGTGAGCTTCCTTTCTTGGAGGTCTCAGCCAGGGCTGAGCTCAGGGGCCCCCTACAAAGCCACCCAAAGGCCAGGAGGGAGGAAGGGTGCAGTTATAAGAAGCAGACCCCATGTCAGGGGAATGGCCATCAGGAGATGAGATGGGGGAGGGGAAGACCCACCAGGGGGCCAGGCTATGTGACCTCGTGGCCTTCACAGGGATCAAGGTCACAGGCCAGTATGAGGTGAAGACTGGCTTCTCGTGGGTCAAGGTGATGGTCAAGAATCCTGAGCTGCAGGTTCACGCGACCCCAGAGCATGTGGTGGTAACTCGGAACCGAAGGAGCTCAGAGTACAAGTGGATGAAGACAATGTTTTCTACGTTGCCAAAGTGAGCTCTGGGCCAGGGACCCACCCCCTGCTCCCTAGCTCCCCCACCCCAACCCTCGTTCACCCCATGGGTAGCCCATGGGGCTATGCTGGGCTGGGAAAGGCCAGGGGACTTCGTGGCTGGTCCTGAGTCCTCCACAGGGCCAAGGGTCTGTCCAGGGACTGAGACCATGGCAGCTGGGACCCGCTGCTGCTGCTGCTGCTTGCTCTATGAGACCCTGGGCAGCTCACTCAGTCCCTAGGGGCCTCGGTATTCTCACCAATGATGAAGGATAATCCTCACAGGTCCACTGTTGCGCGGGGTAGGCAAGCACTGGGAGCACCTGCCTGGGGAGCACAGGGTGACAGGAAAGATCCTGAGTACCGTGCACAGTTAGGCCTCATGAAGCTCCAGTGGGGATGGACAAGGCTGACTAGCCCCAATGCTGGTAACTAGCACCCCGCCCAGATCTGAAAGCCACAGGTCATCTCGGACCCTGGCCCTCTGGAGAACACCCCCGGAGCCCTAGCCTCAGCTGCAGCTCACCTTGGTCCCTCCCCTAACCCGGCAGCAGGAGCCCACTTCCACTTGAAACTGGAGGTCATGGAGGGCCCAGAAACACAGAAGTCTCCCCTGGACTCTTAGGCAGCATTGAAACCTTGGCACCTCATCCCTGCTTCAGCCTGGATCTTCCAAGTCAAGTCCAATCAGCAGGATAGTGCAGGGTTAGGGCAGTTGCATTTCAAGTGGCTTCAGAATGGCAGTGTGCATAAAAGGAGCCTAACATCCTAAGAAAGCCAGAAGGGCAAGAATGTTCATGATCCATGTAAGGAAGGAGTGGGGAGAGGCTTACCCTCTCACCCTTAGAATGTGATTGAATATCAAATGGAAGTAGCCCAGAGCACATGTATCCAGGAGCTCCCTGAGTTGCAGAGAGCTTGGTCCTGACAGGAAAGGGGACAGACTGGATGCCATTGCATTCACTTTGGTTGCTTTCTACCCAAGAGGAAGCTGAAGTCAGAGCTTTCAGGGTCTTTCCCTGGAGACCCCCTCCCCACCAACCAAGGCCCATTGTGAATTCCTGGGCCTGGGGAGAACCCCAAACCCACACCCCACCCCACCCCACCTGCTGGGTTTCTCCATAGCCTCAAGATAACCATGGACAGTACGGGGCTCCTGCTGATCAGTGGCCCCCACCGAGTGACCGTTGGCCTGCTGCCCTGGGGTGACCACAAGACGGGCCTCCTGCTGCTGCTCCGCCACACGGACCGCTTCTCCCGCAACGTCCGTGGAACCATCGGTACTCTGCCCCTCCCCTTGCAGCCCAGGCATCCCCAGAGAACCCTCCTGCATGGGAACTCACACCCCCCCTCCCCGCTGCCCCATCGCACTGCCGCATGTCTCCCACACTCTCCCTGCCTTCAGCCCCTGGCTAAGCTGCCCCTTGTGTTGCAGGCCAGTTTTACCCCACTGTGCTCCTGAGTCCTTCCTCTACAAAAGAAAACCAGTGGATCCTGAAGGCGCAGGCTGACGACTATGTTGTCACCAGGTGACAGCACACCCAGGCCATGGAGCTTGACCCAGTGCAAGGCTGGGAGCTAGGCTCTATGGGACCCCGTGCCTGACCTTACCCCAGGACCAGAAGCAGCCCCAGGCCTCATCCAACTCCTGGTAACCCCGTGAAGGACAGTCAGCTCAAGCCACAGGGTTGGCCAAGGGGTAGCAGAAACTGCTCTGGATCTCCTTGGGTAACCCTCTGGGTGACCGGGCCTTGTTGTCCTGTACTGGTGAGAATTCTGGAGGGATCCTGGGACTGACCACTTGTCTGTCTGTCTGTCCATGCATGTGTCCCAGGGAGCACAGGCTGGATTACCAAGAGGGGCCTCCAGGAAAGGAGACAGCCTGCTGGAATGTGCGGCTGTAGCTGCACTACAAGAAGCCCGGCCCCTGGCTCTCTGTCCACCACGTCCACTGCCTGCAGATGTGTGCCACCTGCAGGGCAGGAAGTTCCCATGAGTCACAAATAAAGGAAGCAGTGGGTCCAGGAGTGTGTGGTTCCAGCCGCGTCACAGAGCATTAGAATCTGTCACCCTCAGCCCTCCCGGTCTTGTGGTCAATGAAGCCTATGGATGGCCCTGGTCCAGGCCCTGTGTCACACAAATAAGGAACTAAGAGCCTGGTGCCTGTGGAAGTGGCTGCTGCAGGCTCGGCTGGCCCCCAGGCTAAGGCGGGAGTCCCATCTGCTTCTGGGCAGCCAGACTAGGGAAGCTGGGTGAGAAGGGGGTGGGTTGGTCCTCCACCACTGCTAGGCCTTCCCAAGGGCTTGACCTGGCATGATTTGATTTTCAGTCCTGTGCTTGGTGTCATGGCTGACTTCAGCAAAGATACTCCTCCTGGGGCCCAAAGGAGCTGGAGACCCATGCCGCAGGGAGGCAGCCTGGGGGTCATGGGGTTCCCCGGTGCCAGCTCCTGCCTTGTTTCTGTCTCATGTCAACCTCAGCGACCAAGAGTTAGGGACCTGGAGTTTGCACATCTGCCGAGGCTAGGGCAGGCCAGGTTGCAGCTGGGAGCCAGGCTGACCTAGGACTCCCCTGTAAGGGGTTAGGAACCCAATGGTTTGAGCCTTCACTGCTGCCTGCCAGGGTCTGCAGGAGCAGGGACCCTAATCCAGCAGGACCTCACCTGTGACAGATGTTCAACTTCATCTGGCATTGTCCCTGTCAGGAACTGTACCTCCGACTCTGCTGTTGAGGGTCTCCCCTCTGGCCATGCCCCAAGGTCAGGCTCAGGCCAAGCACACGAGAAAAGCAGACCGGTCCCCCTTTTCCAGCTCCCAAGCTGTGGAGACCACTGAGTCTTTCTACAAGGGTTGTAGGATTGACCAGGGGCAGGAAAGGTGCAATAGCAGGTCTGTTCCAACACAACAACCCCTCACTGCCCTGCTGTCTCTGCCCCACCCCCACCCCAGAGCTAGGAGCACCATGGGCTCACCCTCCGTCTGGCAGGATCTTGCTCCCCATGGCACAGATGGGCACACTGGCCTCAACGCAACCAGCTGGAGTCCCATGTCTGCCCTAGCCAAACCAGACCAAACATGATGGCAAGGCCGGCTGCTTGGGGAGAGGGGGTCCCTTCACAGGGCTGGGTGCTTTCAACCAGCTTAGCCCAGGCCCTGTCATATTTGCCACAGGGCTGTGGGGAGGTCTTTGGGGTAGGAGTGTGTCTTGTGGGGTACCCTCCCAGGAGCAATAACAACCCAGTCCACCAGGTGGCTCCCATATCCACACAGGGGTCTTTATAGTCATAAATATTTCCTTCTGGACAGGAATGGGGAGATGGTTGCTAAGGAAACACAACAGGGAGGGCCTGTAAGCCACTGGAGATGAAGGGAGGACAACTTCGCAGTGACCCATGGCCACGTGCCACTCTGCCTGCATCCATGGCCATCTCGGTCAGATTCCGCCTTCTTCCAGCCATTATGTCTCCTGCAGTGCCTCAAGCAGAGTTCCCCTACTGCCCAGTGTACCCTTAGCCGAGGGACAACAGAGCAGGAGGCCTGTGTGGACACATCTGGCAGTGTCTGGGACCCAGAGAGTGAGAGGGCACACCTCTCTTCCTGACATGTGAGGGGAAGCTGCAGGTAACCTAACAGAGCAAGGGGTAGGAGCTGGCATTGGTAGGGACTTCAGCAGGGACTGATCTGTTCTGTTTTGTGAAGAGCCATCTCTGGGAGACAGCATGGGGGAGATGGGGCCCCAGAAAGGGTCAATTACAGTGGTACAGGTGGGAGAACATTGTCCATAATGGGGTTTGCTCCAAACCCCTCATCCAGGAGCCTCTCTGTGATGTCCAGTCCCACCCCAGGCTCATTGGGAAAGTGGAACAAGTGGCCAGTCAGGATCAGGTGTGATTGGAGGAGCCCAGAGATGTCTGGACCAGCTGAAGGCAAGCGTAGAACCCCATGAGAACAGGAAATGTGTGCTGCAGCTGCTACTCCAGTTTCTCCACTGAGTCAAAGGAAGGGTAGGTGGGAAAATGCAGAGTTAAGTGGATGAGTGGTAGAACTGTTGAGAAGACAGATGAGTGAGTGGCGAAATGAGTGAGGGGTGCACAGATGGATGGATGGTCAGTGGAATGGGTAGATGGACAAGTGGGTAACAGGTGGCTGAGCAGTAAGCAGGTGCATGGAATGATGGGCGGGTAGATGGATGGATTGCTGATGGGCTGGTGTGTTGACAAAGGGAGGGCCCTCTGAGATGGGCCGTGTCTGCATGGAGCACATTCTGCTCCTGAAGGTCTTGATAGCCCTTCCTAAGCACTGACATACCCTCAGACCTTCTGGGGCCCCTTAACTCTGTCCTTCCCAAGCCATGAAATGGTTAGTTCCCTGAAGTACAAAGTCAACCAACTTTCTCTTAGCTTTCTCAGTTAAGAGGCCCCTAAAGCTGCCTTGCTCCCAGCTACTCCCACATCTCAAGCTGCCATGGGTCCCAGCTGCCCATTCCCCGGAGCAGGAGCTCATGGCAGCACAGAGAGGCTGGAAGCAGTCAGGTTTCTGTGTTAGGCTTTATTGTTCCACTCCTTCCTGTGGAGCCCCTGGACCAGGCATCTCCCTGGGGGTCTGGATGTCCGCTTAGAACAGGCTGGAGATGACGTAGTCTGTGTGAGTGCCATCAATTAGCCCTTGCCCATTGTTGTGGACAAACCAGCAGGCGACTTGTGTGCCATTGCTGACATCCTTCATGTAGTCTTTCTGGAAACCCCTGAAAGGAAGGAGAGACATGCTACAATACCCGCAGCTGGGGGGCAGGGTAGATAAAATGGGGAGATGGTTGCTAAGGTTGCAGCCCCATAGTTGGAAAAAGAGCATGAAGTTGGCAATTCTGAGAGTGCAGAATTCTTTGGGTATGAGTGAGGCCACGGGATTTCTGGGAGCAAAGTCTGGACTTGTCCTTGACTTTAAGGAACCTAGAAGCAGGCTAAGACCTAAAAAGGGAACCAGGGAATCCCCCACCCCTGACGGCAGACAGGAGCCTCCTGGGCAAACACGTCTGGATAGGGAGGGATCTTGTGGCCCGTGTCACTGCAGCTGGGCGGCACCTGGGAGTGGGTTACCTGGTGACTCTCAGCCGGTGGTTCTTCACCACCATTGTGGCATCTGGTTTTGTGGGGTCAGAGCCGGGGTGAATGTCGGACACCTCGAAGTCAAACGGGTGGAAGAATTGTCCTGGGAATGAAACGATCATTACCACAGGAATGTGGCTTTTCAGGGTGGCTGTCAAGTCTGCCTGGGGTGCCCTGAGCTAGGGAATGGAGTGACCCCCATACCCAGTAGCCCGTGCGTCCATGCTGACATGCGGTGACTGTCCACTACATAGAAGCCCAGGAAATCCTGGTGGAGGGGGTGCTTCTTCCATACTGGGTGCAGGACAACCACAAAGGTCACCCCGTCTCCAAAGGAAACCACCATGTTCTTCTTCTTGTTGATGGTCATGGACAGCCTAGGACAGAAGAGGTAGTCAGAAGCAGTTCAGTGGGGCCTTCTGGGGCCTGGCACCTCAGCACACAGACTGTGGAACCCATCTTGTGATGCTTGGCATGTGTGCCCTGCACTCCGCTCACTGCTCTGTAAGTGTCAAAGCAGGCATTGGCTCGGCTACTGCCTGCTTGCATGAGCCAGGGCCAGGTCTTTGCCCTCACTGAGCCTCCATGGGAGCCACAGCCCTGGTCTGCCCACCAGGCTGTGGGGAGGCTGAGGAGCTCAGCCAGAGAAAGAGCATCCTACCTGAGGACCATGCTCAGTTGCTTCTAGCTCAGAGATCTGCCCTGGGGGTGGCTGGAGGTCACCAAGGGTCCCCTCCCTGGGGGCAGAGGACCCTGCCTTGAGGCTAGCCATCTCTCCCATGAGCCCTGGGGATCTTCTCTCCTGGGATCTATCAGGCTGCAGTAGCCCTGGGAGATGCACTGGGAGGACCTTACCCAGCTTGTGTGACCGTGACCGTGTCGTGCCAGCTGAACGTGCTACGCCCAACCTCGTTCCACAGGCTGATCTTCTCCGTGGTCACCTCAATGCGGAGGTCCAGGTGAGTGCTGGCAATGCCTAGCTTTCCGAAGTAAGTCTTTCCAGGGCTGGAGTCCTGGCTGGTTTGCTTGTCACCAATGATCTGCCCATTAACCGTGAGGCCTGCCAGGGAGAGAGACATCATGCGAGACCCTCTGAGTCCAGGCTGGCCTTGACACCTGCCAAAGCAGCAGAGGAGCAGGGGTCCTGAAGCTGGCCCTGACTGTGCCCTGGGACTTGGGGTCACATGGAGATGCTACAGATTTGCTCTGGGTCTGGGCCAGGGAGTGTTGTTGAGAAAAACTGTCCCCCAGATGCAGGATGGGGGACTCCAGACCCAGGCCACCTGCTAATGTGAGCTACCTCTCCTAGCAACACCTCATACCTTGGGACATGGTGACCCTGTGCCTCCCAGTGTCCTCCCCTGGCCTGCCCTGACTGTGCCAAGCTCATGTTGCTGAGCAGAGTGAAGAAGGCCTGGTTCCTGAGCCCTGCTGGAGGAACATGGAGCCCTCACCTGTGACAGGGTCCTGGATGAGACGCAGCACTGTGCCTGGCTCCTCATCAATGTTGAAGCAGATGGCATCATCTTTCTCAGGGACTTGGATGATGAAGTGGGGGTCTCCGTCCACTGTGGACATACCAGAGAAGGGACTGGCTTGTGGGATCTGGGGCTACCTCGATCTCCTGGCCCCTGTGGGCTGGACCATCAGGTGGCAGGGAGCCCACAGTACTCACCGTAGTAGGGGGGTTTTTGAGGCGGCTGGTAGCTGTCTGCAGATGGAAGAGAGGCACGGCTGAGCCTGGCAGGTGCCCTGGGGACATTCCAGTCCCCCCACGCAGGGTGCAGCCTGGGCCCTTGGCCTCATAGCTATCTGGTCTTCTTGGTCCTCCCCTATCTCCCAGCACACCAAGTCAGGAGAGACTGCAGCCGAGACCAGGCCAAGGGCAAGCTCGGGGTCGTGAGCAGGAGGACCACAACGGGCAGTGGGTACTCACTCAAGAAGGCCAAGGTGGGATTCACAGCAGTGGCTGAAAGGAAACCCAGGGGCCATCAGGAACAGGACCTCGGGGCTCCCTCTCCTCCACCTCTCTCCCTTGGGGCCACTAGCGGAGGGGCCTCCCTGACCCTGGCAGGTGGAAGATGGAGCTGTGACCTTAAGGTTTAGGCTTTAAAAGTGGGGATGTGCCCAGGGAACTCTGGTGTGAGGGGTGTGGGGGGTGGAGGTGTGTGTAGGAGGTTGGTCTAGTGCCGCCGTGTCATGCTGTGGTTGAAGGCCAAGGCTGCTCTTGAGCTCAGCTCACAAAGATGTTGCAGGTGGCACTGGGGGGGCTTACAGCTGTCCTTGGTGGTAGAACAGTCACCCTCCTAGCCAGGTGTGCCCACCCGCCCGGGATGGGCCGTTGGCTTCTGTCACCCAAGTGGCCGTGGTTTGCAGCTCACCTTCGGCTTGCCCTGGTGCAGCAAGGGAGAAACAAGAGGCATCAGTAGGAGACACTGGATGCTGCTGTCAGGGACCGTGTGACTGATGGGGGCAGCCAGCTGAGTCCCCACAGGAAGTCCCCTGGAACGAGGGGCTCCTGGAAACCAGAGGCCTGGCCTGGCAGGGACAAGATCTTTGCTTCTCATGCCCGACAATACTAACTCTGTCCTCCACACATCAGCTGCACCCAGGCACGTGGGCACACAGAGTGAAGTTTGGCAGAGGTACTGCCAGCCTCCAGTGGACTTCTGTCCATCTCTCACAGTCTTCAGGTGTCCAGCAGCCTGCTCCAGGCCTGCTTTTCAGGTAGAAAATCCTTCCTGTCTGACTAAGCTCTTGCTCTAGAACTTGCCCCGGGTTGTTGTGCCCTTATCCCATAGCCCTTCACAGATTCAGAGGTGCCTGTGGACCCCTTCCCCACCCCATGCCGCACACCTGTCTGTCTCTTGACACATGGCTTGTCCAGCCCCTGACCAGGCTTCCTCCTGGGCCCGCCCCCTCTTCAGCAGGCCTGGGGCTCCCCAGTCCGGGAGGCCTCTGTGTGTGGAATCCCCCTCAGGTCCACCTTCCCCAGGCTTGTCAGCGATGGCCGTCTGCTCCTCGTTGTCCTCGGGCTTGGTCACCACCATGGAGGTCAGCGGAGTCACAAAGTGGTACTTGAGGGACATGTTCAGGGCCTGCGCAGTGAGATTGTCCTTCTCCTCACCACGGGCGTTCTTGCTGCAAGGAGGAGGGAGCCGGGCGGGCGGGTGAGCCCAGAGAGAGGAGCTCCCAGCCTGCTCCTCCAACTCCAGAGGCAGCGGGGACCCCCTCCCCACCTTCCACCCCCTAAGCCCCCCAGGCTGGAGCCCACTGGGACTCAGAGGAGACCCATTCTCCAGCTTCCTTGGCCAAGCCTTGCTTCCTCTCGAGTCCTTCATATGGCCACTACAACATTCCTGACGGCTGCTCTGTGAACCAAGGCCTTCCCCTGCTGGACCCCACGCTGGCCCTCACAGCACTACCACAACCAACTGAAGGCCGGCAGGACCCTTGAGAGCAGCCAGCAGAGCCTGTGGGGGATTCTGACCAACCTCTCTGTCCCCCAGCAGTGCTGGGTGCGCATTACAGAACCTGAGCCAGGGTGGGGCTGAGTAGGTTTGAGGAGAAGGGCCTGGGGTCCTCCTGATAAGTACTTCCTTAGCTGGGCCAGGCATGGGGGGTGCCCCTCCCTGGAGTCCAGGCCTACAGAGTGGGCAAGGGGCTGGGCCGGGGCCCAGGGCAGGTGGGGTCACCGTTTTTCCAGTAGCTGCTCTATGGTGAGGTAGGCCCAGAGCCGCTCGATGAAGTTCCCGAAAATGTACTCTTGCTCCTTCAGCGCCGCCTCTGTCTCCTTCAAGTCCACCTCCTCCGTGAAGGTCAGGTCGTTCAAGGCCTGGGGCAGGGTTGGGGGAGGTGGAGGTATTGAGGGCTACCACTCCTCCACCATCCACTGCAGGAGTTTGGCATAGCCCCCACCGTGCTGAGACACCCTCCATCCCACTCACCCCATGCCCTTTCACATCCGCCTTAAAGCTGTTCATGTCCTCATCGGCCAGGCGCCCGGCCACCACGATCTCGGAGCCATCGTAGAAGTGCTTGTAGCTGTTCTGGGTGAGGTCCAGGATGGCATTGTTGGGGTATGCCACCTCCACACTTGTCAGCAGCGGATTAGCCACTTCCTCGTAGAAGCCCTGTAGCCCAAACCAGGGATGCTCAGCTCAGGCATTTGGGAGGAGGGTTAGGGAGGGGGCAGGGGGCAGGACTGACAGGCTCCCACACATGCTATGGTAGGACCTCTGGCCCTGCCTCCTGGAATCCACTTCTCCGTGGCCCTGTGTCCTTCAGTCCCCCTGGCATGGGAAAGAAAGAGAAACTGCCTGAAGGAGGCAAGGTGACAGGGCCCAGTGATTGGTACGAGCTCCACCTGCTTAGGTGGAGATGCTGCCATCCACCCAAGGGAGGAAGAGGATGGCCAGGCAGAAGAGAGGGTGCAGAGTTCCCTCAAATGGCCAGGAGTGAGGAATGTTTTGGAGAGCTGCATGTCTGCTCCCAAGTGTGTGTGCTGCTGTCCAAATCCCGGTCCCTCTGAACATGACCTTATTTGGAGTTTTGCAAAGAGAGAATCTGGGGAAAATGAAGGCGGGAGAGCTGGCCCTGTGCAGTGTGACTGGAGTCCTTGTAGAAGGGGGATCTGGGATGCAGGTGTGTTCTGGCCAAGGAGAGAGACCCAGGGTGGATCTCTTTGTCATAGCCACCCAGCCTGCAGCCCCGTGAGAACCCACGTTTCTGGTGTTGAAAGCCTCTGTTCTAGGCTCCTGTGCTTGGCCATGGCTGCCTGAGACTATGGATACCGCATGCTGTGCTGGGGCAGACATGCACTGAAAAAGTATCCATTGCTTATCAGTAGTGCACTGTCAATGGGTGGGGTATGCCTGCTCAGGCAGTCCGACAGAGGGCGCAGGCGTGCCTGGGCAGCACCAGGTATGAGAAGGAGCCGGAGGTGGACCTCTGGCTGGAGCTGCAGCACCATTACTGAGAAAGTTCCCCCGGAGGATGTGCCACGTGGTGCACCTGCAGCTGCAGATTGGCATCCGAGTCCTCATAAATGCGCCGGGCCAGCCCGTTGTTCTCCAAGGCCATTTTCTCCAGGAAGTTGTAATTCAGATTGTGGCCAAAGCCCAGATTGTACAGGGGAAACCTGCCTCCGATGGCATTCCTCACATTCTCTTGGATTTTTTCAGGTCTGCTCTCACCTGCAGGGGTGGCAGGGGGAGAGAGGGAGATTACATGTTGGCCACAGCCCTGGGAACCGGCTGCAGAGTTCTGGACCCTGCACCTGCCGAGCAGCTGGGGCCTCCTGCCTGGGAGGAGGGTGGGGAGAGGTAAGCATGACCCTACGATGCAGGGGCAGGGGAGAAATAGGGGGGAAGCCTCGCCCTGAGCCAGTCCGGGAGCCAGGAGCAGCCACCGCCCCTCACCGGTGTTGGCATCCCCATCGGTGAGCATGATGACGATGGAGGTGCTTCGTTCGGGAACCTGGTGCTCCTCCCATGCCGTGTTCAGCATGCTGATACCTCGCAGCAGCCCATCATTGATGTTGGTCACTGGGCACAAACAGCCAGCTCTGTGGTGGGTTGTCCTTAGGGGGCAGGGACAGCAGACTCCTTGGTGCACCCAGGGACCCTGTTTGCACTCATGTGGGTGTTGCCCAACAAGTGCTGACTGCACGCAAAGGGCGAATGAACTAAAGACTTAACACTTCCAGCTGGGGGTGGCTGGGCAGCAGAGACGGGGGCAGGAGCACATGCCTGCAATGAGGCACACTGCAGGGAGGAGAGAGGAGTGTCATGAAATCCACTTATGTTTTACCAGATGATACAGGGCCAAGAAAAGGGGGTACCCTGGGGCCTTGCCTGGCCAGGACTTGCAAGGACATGGGGATGGCAGGTGAGAAGCAGGAAGGACAGGTCGACAGCCCAACCACCCTGAACATGCCCCTGTCTTGATGAGTCCTGGAAGTTAAGTAGAGCTGGGCCTGCTTGGGTGGGAAAATAGGAGTGGGTTTTCATAGACCACATAGAAGATAGCCCCACTATCGTGTCTTTGAGCCGAGGGCCACCCCAGTGCCACTCCCCAGCTGGGGGCCCCAGAACCTCTGTTCTGAGACAGGCTGCACAGGGCAGACGACACAGGACACCTTCCCACCTGCCCTAGGTCTGCTTACTGCCTTGATCCCGGATGCTCTTCACAAACTTCCTGGCCTCCTGGAGGTTCTCGGGTGTGGCTTGGACCAAGTGGTCTTTCCAAATAGTCACACCACTGCTGAACAGGATGAAGTTCAGGTAGTCCTCCTCTCTCATGTCATCCAGGATTTTGAGGAGGGCATCCTTTGTCTGGGGAGAGAAGCAGGTGCATGAGGGCAGGCAGCGGGTGAGGCATCTTTCCAGCCCAGGGGCCCATGTTGTCCAGCCTTCTAAGAGTCCCACTCCTGTGGTACCCCCAGCAGTGCTAGCATTTAGCACTTGAAGAGAAACCTCTCCTCTTCCAGCTCCTGCCCTTGACCCCGAGGACAGTACCTGCTCTAGTTTCCGCCCAGCCATGGAGCCGCTGACATCGATCACAAAGACTATGTTCTTGGGCACCACTGGGAGGCCTTGCGGTGCAAAGAAGTGTACAAAGTAGCCATTGACTATCTGCAAGGGGCAGAGATGGGCAGAGGTGCTGTCACATTAGCCTCACTGGACAGCCCCTTCTCCAGCCCCAGAAAAAGGCATCTCCTCTCCCTCTGGGGGTGCACTGCACCTTGGGTTGCATGTGGAGGGTGATGGTTCCCCAGGCAGCGGCTATGGTCCCCCGCTGCTGCCAGGGTGGGGACAGCTTGGCCAGCCCAACAGAACCACTGGCACATACCTGTATGTTGGCTGGAGACTCTCTGTTCACGTCGTAGGTGATGGTAAAGTCCCCATCGAGGAGGGAGTCGTTACAGGTGGGGCACGTACGCTGCTGGTCTAAGCTGGGCTTGAAGGACACGTGGCCCTGAGGGACGAGATGTGCAGGGCTGACCAGGAGCTTAGCATCCAGAAGCCCCTTAGGGAAGGGAGCTGTGCCCCAAAGAAAGCAGGATCTCATGCTGGGCAGTTTTGCACATTAGGGTACTGGGGCCAAGAGGAGGGAGAGAGGGCAGGAGGAAAGTGGGAGGTGAGTGTCCTGTAGAAGCCAGTAACCCTGAGTGCCCCTTGGGCTAGCCCTGGTTGCATGGGTCATCCACTGCCTACCAACGGCCCCAGGGAGAGAGCCTAGAGCCGGCCCCAGGGAGAGAGCCTAGAGCCAACCCCACTGCCGTTTGCATTGGAACTCCCCAGTGCGCAGTCAGGAGAGCTTCATAATCCCCAGTGGGCTTTTCATCTCTCAAACAGGGACAGCAACTGCTGCCCCTGCGTCCCCCAGGCAGAGGGCAGGGTCAGCTTATACACTGGTTTTCCTCCCTGCCCACCCCTGCACTGGAGGCCCCACCCTCCTCTGGAAGGCCAATGACAGCATTCCCCTGCCGACTCCAGTGACCAGAGAGAAAGGTGACAGTTGAGATGTGTGCCCTGTAACCCTGGCACACCCTGGTTCGCCTCCACCAAGCCTTGGCTGGTCCTGCTGGGGTCGGCATCCTTGCCCCTCCACCGCACCCCACTGGATCTTAGAGGTGTCTGTAGCACCTTTTTTCCGGAGAAGGATTTGGTGAGGGCGCTGCCCAGGAGGTCATTGGTGATGAACGAGGCCTCAGCATCCAGCACGCTGATGCCCTGGGGCTCAAAGATGTGTGCATCGATCTGAAACACCAGAGAAGACCGGGCTCTCTGTGGCCTGGTGGAGGCCAAGGACTGGTGATGGGTCTGTGGACAGTGCTGAGCTTTCCCCAGCAGGAAGAGGACCAACCACAAGGGGGCGCTGCAGGATACTCGGACCCGACGAGCTGTCCCCATTCACGCCACCCCAGGATCAGAGTACACCCAGCACCCAGGCTTTCGGTCTGGCTGTGCACTTAGGGGTGCTGTACCCACCCCCAGGGCCCAAACCAAGTCTGGATCTGCCAGGTCTAGCCTGGCCTCCCTTTGGCTTCCAGACACTGTATCCAGAACCATGGTCGTCCCTCTGAGCCAGACCAGAATTTTTGCATTCTGGACCCCTACTTGGAGCCCTGTTCCAAGGGTGCTTACCCCACCCCTGTATCCTCTCCCCCAGTCCAACAGGGAAGGGGCTGCTCAGGAGCAGTACTACCTCAAAGTGCTTGACCAGTTGCTTGGGCTTCACCTTGATGTACATCTCGTACTTGCCCTTGTGCCGCTTCAGCAGCTCTTCATAGGTGAGCTCAAAGGTGACCTTGCTACCCGCAGCCACGTTGACTGAGACGGTGAACTTCTCCAACTTCCTCCCAGAGGCCCTGAACCGGGTGCAAGACAATGACTATTCATGCTCTCCCGCCCCCCAGTCAACGGCCTGAGTCCCCTCTTGCGCAGCCCTGGATTCAATTCCAAGGAGCCTTGTGATAAGACAGTCCCTTAAACATTTGCTGCTAGTCTCAAAACAGGATTCTATAAAGACCATGGGAGCAGAGTTGCCCTACCAGTAATAGTAACTTGTTGTTTATATCTCTGCACAGGCCCAGGCAGCCCAGATGTTGTGCACTCTTACTTGACCAAGCCGGCGGTCTTGCCCTGGGACACAGCCTTCTCATATTGCTTCTTAGCAACCTCCTTCTCCTTGATTTGGCCAGGGTAAGTCACACCGTCGATGGTCCTGCCGGGAAAAGGGAGCTTGGGAGCATCACACAGGCCCAGCACCCCAGAGTCTAGAGCTGGCAGTCGGGGCTACACCTACAAGGTGAAGTTTGTGATAAAGGCTGTCTTGGGCAGCTCCACATCAAAAGACACCTCCTTGGCTGTGTCTGCACGGTTGACGGCTCTGGTGGTAACGACATTGTGGGCGAAGCGGGAGGTCACCTTGCAGTTGATTTTGGTGCTGTAGATCTCGATACCATTCACCTAGAGAGACAGGGACATGGGGCACAAGCAGGTGGTCATTAGCCAGACCAGGGCATCTGGAGACGCTCAGGCCTTTGGTCTGGCCATTCCCCTTCCACCTGCTCCCTTGCAGCTGCAGCAGGCCTTGCTTAGTGACAAGCCGTCCTCCCGCCTGTCCCCAGTCAATTGGCCACCTGAGTTCTGGTGCTTCCTCCCCAGTCCGTTAACACTGAAATCTGTAGGCGTGCAGTGGCAGCCAGTGAGATCTTGCAAAAATCTAAATATGCCTCTGCCCCATCCCTCCCCACCCCCTCAGGATGGTCAGCCCCTTGGCCTTGAAATTCTGCAGGAAAGTATCCTTCTCCTCTTCTTCCTCACGCTAGCCCTGAGCTCCAACTACATTCAAAATGGCACCAGGCTCCCCTGCACCCCCTTTTCAGACCACACACACACAGCTGCCTCCAGGGTCTTTTGAACTTGCCCCATCCAGTGCTACCAGGAGCAAGAGGCTGGAGGAGGCTGCAGCATGGAGTGTGACCAGAAGTCACGGTGCAGAGGTCCCCTAGGGCCGCTTCACTGTGTGTGTGTGACTGCACTCAGATCCAAGGGCCAACAAGCCCTCATCAAAGGTTGCAAGGAAGCAGGGATGATGGGTGGGACCCCCTGCCTGGGCTGTGTCCCCACAGGTTGTAGGGTCTATGTGCCAGGCAGGGGTCCCCACCCTTGAGCTAATGGCTTGCCACGCAGGCTCCCTACCTCCAGTGCTGAACAAGCAGCTCCCTCCCACCCTGCCCCACCTGGCCGGTGAAAGTTCTCACCACTGCTGGGAGGCTCCGTTTCTGCAAAAACAAGGGCAAACAGAAGGTTAAGCCAAGAGCAAGGCCACTGTGGCCTGAAGCAGTTTCCTGTGCTGGGGCCAGGTTTCAGCACTTATAAACACCCAGGGACATACACATACACACACCCCATCCCCCACCTACCTCTTGAGGGGCCCGCAGGCCAAAGACCCTCCCAGTGCCTCAAGTCAGAGAGATAGACTCAGATGGGGAAACTGAGCTTCAGGAGGGAAAGCAGAGACAGTGGGGCCTGGGGCCCTCCCTGCACCCTCTATACCCCTGCCATCTCTTTCTCTCTCAATCAGCCTTACCCTGGCTCCTGGGCCTTCTCCAACAACTCCTCAACCCCTAGTAATCCCGCTAGGATGCACAGCTCAGCTCCTGAGGCCAGCAGTGCATAAGGCACCTCCTGTGTGGCGGGTGGAAGACCTGAGATCCCTGCCAGGACACGCCTTGGCAAGAGCCCCCGTTTCACCCTATG
Organism: Ochotona curzoniae; assembly: GCF_017591425.1. Classification (NCBI taxonomy): domain Eukaryota; kingdom Metazoa; phylum Chordata; class Mammalia; order Lagomorpha; family Ochotonidae; genus Ochotona; species Ochotona curzoniae. The sequence continues at coordinate 17,634,463 of NW_024466607.1, read as the reverse complement.
TCAGGCACGGATGGCAGTGGCTCAGTGCCCAGGCCTCTGCCTCCCCTTCCCTGTGCTTAAATATGGGGTTCCAGGGTGCTGCCTGCTGTCTCTGCCACCCCCAGAAGCTCCCAAGGGCTCAGAAGGGACAGATTCACCTCCAGCAGTCGGACTGGGTTCCTCGGGAAGCCCAAGGCAGCCAAGCCTGAGAGCAGAATGCAGAGGAGGCTGGCCCAGTGAGCAGATGCCATGGCTGATCGTGCAGGGCCAGTTCACGCTCCTTATATGAGCCAACCTCAATGTTTGCAGGAAGGGTCAGTGACCAACCCCGAGCTGGCAAATGGAGGTGGAGGCTCTTCCTGGCAGCTGGACAGGGGTGGGGGAGTAAACCACAGGGGCATGGGTTGCAGGGATACAGGGGGCCCAGTGGGTGTCGTCAGTAGTGCTGGGGTGCACTCTGCCCAGGCACAGATCAGAGGCCAGCGGGTGGGCCCTGGGCTTCCCTAGTGGGGGCACAGGAGCCAGGTGTGGGGCTGCTACTGCCCACCCGCATGGCCTCTACCCTGGCCCCCAGACAGTAGCCCATTTGTTCTCCTCAAGACAGCCAGCACTCAAAAGCAGACCTACAGGAGACCCCCTCACTCATTGATCTGCTCTGGCTCCCAGCACCCAGGTCCTTCCGCCCTGTGATGGGGCTCCTCCTACTGGCCTTTCTGACAGTCTCCTAACCAACTCCTCTCTTGCCCCCCACCAGGAGCATGTCACCCCCATCTCTGCACCTCTCTCTTCTGTCATCAGCCTCAGTGCTTCTTGCTCCAGGAGCCTTGGGATGGCCCCGTTCAGAGCCTTGAATTCTTGGGTACCAAGCCCTGTTACCTCCCACTGTGTACTCTCAGGGCACAAGGAGGGAACTGGCTGCTCCCCTAAAAGCATGCGGAATGACTGGGCTCCGACCTCTGGGACAATAGAAGTTTCTGAGGCAAGACTTAGTTCTTCCCCCAGTGGGAGCTTGGACCTCCTTAGCTACACCAGCGCCCTGCCAGGTTCCATTGCTTCAAGGGCAGCTGCTGTATGCCCACAGTGCTCCTGGCCACTCTGAGCAAAGTTGTTGCCCCTACTGAAGGGATAGAGAAGGACAGCTGGGCTTGGGACGGTGAACCTGTGATTGCTGCTGTGGTCTGGACCAAAGGTACTCGGCCTATGGCATAGAGTCAGAAGCTAGAAGTGTAGACCAGGAAGTAGAGATGGGCAAAAGCTAAAGTCATGAGGCAGCAGAGGCCCCAGGGAGGGCATGGACCAGTGATGGAAGGCAGCAGAAGCCCAGCAATGCCAGCCAGCCAGGTAGCCAGCTGCCCAGTTCGGGATCAATGGTCAGGTGACAGCTGACGCAGGGCTGGCTGTGTCCGCTCTCCTCTGGTCTTACTGTAACCCCACCAGCAGCAGGCGTCCTAGCACAGGCCTGATGGGGCCAACCCAAATAGGTGTTGATGCAGGGGTGTGGATAGAAGACCTCAGAACTGCCACCTGGCCTCCCCCGGGACATATTGTCCACGGGTCCATTTCGGCATCTGCAGCTGCTGAGCAGCACGGCTGTGTGTCCCCCTCCTCCCTACAGTTGTGTGTGGTGTTCCACCTGGCCTGGGTCTCCTAGGCCAACATCTCCTCCCCAAAATGCCTGGTGTATGCAGGGAGGGACAATGTGAAATAGGGGATTTTAAAGCTTCTCAAGCCCCCAAAGGATGGGAGACCGCCCACAGTGGCACAACTGGAGCCTCAAAGATGCTCGGGTCCCCTCTGTATGAGGAGAGAGGAACCCCCCATTGGGCAGAGGTGACCCTGGCAGGGGCTGTCTTTGAGGAAGCTTTTGGAAAGCAGTTGGCTGGGCCCCAGGGCACCTTTGAGCCCAGCGTTTGTGTTATCGATCTGGGCCTTCAAAGCCAGTCCTTGTCCTCCCTGGGCCCTCACTGGCCTCATGTAGGGGGGAGTTGGGCAGGAACTAGCAGAGGAGAAAAGCAGAAATGTATTAGGGAAGGCCCCGCTGGAGGCCCAGCCACCCTATCACCTTTAGCCCAGGGGTTTGCGACGTATGCCTTGTCCCACAACCCTCCAACACCATGCTTCCCTGGGTCTCGAGGGAAGGTGACTGTGTGAGGAGACAGTGGGGCACTGTTCCTGGGGTCTGCAATTTCAGATTCTGGGTGGAGACCACCTCACCTGTGGAGAGGACTGGCCTGGGCAGCCCCTGTTCCTGGAGGGACTTAGAGACTGTGGGTCTGTGTAGACGGCACCTTCACACGATCCTTCCAAACTGCATGTCTGTAACCTGCTTCTATATCTTAGTTGCCAACCTCCTTGTGTTGTACAGTGTTCACATGGGGGCAGGTAAGCATGTGGATGCCAAAGTCATGGCCTGGGTTCAAATGCCAGCTCAGTGCCCACAGGCTGGGGCAGCTCCCTGGCCTCAGCTCCCTGGCCTCAGCTCCCTCAGGGGCCCATGGATGGATAAAAGTCTTCCTTAGAGCAATTGGAGCATGAGTTACTGATCTATGTTTATTCATTTGAAAGGGGGAGAGAGAGAGAGAGAGAGAGAGAGAGAATCTTCCAACTGTGGGTTCACTTCCCAAATGGCCACAACAACTGGAACTGAGCTGGATGAAAACCAGGAGCCCCGAACTCACCCAGCACTGCGACATGGGATGCGGGTGTCCCAGGTGGTGTGTGAACCCTCCCCAGGGAGCCCAGCTGAATGAGTTCAGTTAAGATCCACGCTAGTTCCTGACAGCAGCAAGCATTGGCCATTGCGATGGTCCCTGCTGGCACAGCCAGCTCCATGCTCTGGGTCTGCCAGGGACTCGCTTCCCAGAACGGGATTTGGTGGCTGGGGGCAGAGTTGGCCTGGGTTCCCCTCTCAACTCCCACCCTGCTCTCCTATCCCTGAGTTTGCTGTCATCCCTGAGCTCATGCAAGGGGCAGATCTCAAGCCACTGCACCCTTCAGCAGCCTCCCTCCCCAAAAACCACCGGCTCTGAGCAGGACATAGTAGGTTTTTAATAGAAGTCTTTGGATGCTTTGACAGTGGGGGTGTGGCCAGGTCAAAGTGCCATCCTCCTCCTCTGCCATGGTTCTGGGTGGGGGAGCAGGTGTGTCAGCGGGCAGGCTCAGAAGATGTCGGGGACTATGTAGTCAGTGTGGACACCGTCGATCAGGCCAGCTCCGTTGTCATGGACGAACCAGCAGGACACCTCCACCCCGCGCCGCGGGTCCTTGCTATAATCTTTTTGTAAACCCCTGGGCAGAGACACATCAACTGGGGTCACTTGGGACCTGGCAGTTCAGGCTGCCCCTTCCAGGACCTCACTCCAGCCACATGACAGTTGGAGAAAGACTGGGTCACCAGTAGCTGCCCGCACCTGGTGACTGTCAACTGGCGGTTCTTCACCGTCATTGTGGCATCCGTCTTGGTGGGATCTGAGCCTGGACGGAGGTCGGACACTTCAAAGTCAAAGGGGTGGAAGAATTGTCCTGGAAAAGCATGTGTGAGTGATCATTGGAGGAGAGGCTTACACCTGCTTCACACAGAGCAGGTGCTCCTGGGGGATGCTCCCAGGCTTGGATGCCTCAGCATCCAAAATCAGCTTTGGTTCAGGTCACTTGCATGGAGAAGCAGATATGCAGATTCCCAGCTAGTTCTTCCTCTTGCCTTTTTAAATAAACTCTACAGGGATGTGGCCCCTGGGAAAGGTGGGTGGGGCAGGTGCCTGCTGGCGGGACAGCAGAGTGACCACTGTTGGTCACCCTAGGGCCCTGTGGCCCTGTGCTTGCTCACCAGGCCTCTGCCCTCCTTCCTCGTGGGCTCCCTGGCCCTGAATGTCATTGTGGTCCCATCCTGGCCTTTCTGAGGGCCCTGGGACCCTCTGGGACAAGGATGTCTTCAGAGCTCTGAGTCTTGGCGGCCATGCCACTGGTTGCCTGTGGGCCTGTGTGGGTGCCCCTGGCCCCATAAGCCTGTAGGTCTCAGCATCCCACCCCCAGCTCCTCCTGCCAAGCTGGCCATACCCAGCAGCCCATGCGTCCTGGCTGGCATGCCATGGCTATCCAGCACGTAGAAACCCAGGAAGTCCCGGGGTGCTGAGCTCCCCTTCCACACTCGGTGCAGGACCACCTCGAAGGTGGCCCTGTCCTCCACGGACACCAGCAAGTTCTTCTTCTTGTTGATGGTCACCACTATCCTGCAGGGGTCAGAAAGGGCATGAGTGCAGGAGCATCCAGGATTCAGCTCTGTGACCACCTCACCTTGCCACTAGCTATGGCCTTCACTCTCAGAGGGCTGCGCCATGGCTTGCAATAGGGGGCCATTCCAGTGCACCAAAATCCTCGATGCTATTCCTGACCCTGTAAGGACTAAAGCTCAGAAAGGTTATGTAACTTGCCTAAGGTTGCACAGCATTGGAGTCAAGGCTTAAGGCTGCAGCCTGATAGCAGAGTCTGTTTTCTCTGACTCCCACCCATTACCTGCGTCTTCCACACCAGCCCTGCCCACCTCTTCCTCCAGCTCTGGTGCCCAGCCAAGTTGGTGAATGAATGAATGTGTGAAATCAGGAACAAGCATGAGACAAGTGCCCAAAGAGAAACCCAGGAAAGTCTGGGATTGAGCAGAGGTAGAGTAGGAGGGCTTCAGGGAGGAGGTGGCTTCAGGGCTTCTGTGCTTGGCTTAGGAGGATGAATTAATGTTGCTTGGTGAAGATGGGACAGGATCCAGGGCCGGCAGCCGGGCCCCAAATGCATGCACAAGAAAAGAGAGGGAGGGGTTGTTCTCAGAGTTTTATCCATCGGCATGCACCGCGAGCACCCCCCAGCCTCCCCCACCCTGCCTCAGCACAGCCTGCAGGTGAGTGTCCTGCTGGCTCAGGCTGGGAGCTGGCTGGTGCTGGGTGCCCTGGGCCTTGGCCTGGGCTGCACCTTCCTCTGCCGCACTTTTCCCCTTCCCCCCAAGGGGATGGCTGGGTTACCCATCCTGATGCAGCATAGCCTGGTCCCTCCAGGAGAACACGGGCCCAGGGCTCAGTGTGATATTCTGAGGAGTCACTTCCAGTTGAAAGCCTGTGGCAGGGTTGGCGATCCCAAGCCGGCCGAAGTATGTGCCCTGGTGCTGCCTGGGACTCCCGGCCTCGCTGCCCACCAGCTGTCCCCTGACCGAGAAGCCTGCAGGAGAGTAAGGAGTCCTGGGGGTCGGATGTGCCTGTGTACCCCCTTCCTGCCACCCTATCAACCCCTCCGAGCCCCTCCAGTACTGGCCCTGCATATCCACTACTTTTCTTTTTCCTCTCTTTCCGCCTCGCCCCACCCTGCCTCACTAAATCACTGGTCAGGCCTGGCTCTGCCCAGGAGCAGACTCATGAGGGATGCTGGAAGCACACTTAGGGGGCCTCTTTGCAGTACCTTCCCAGGCCCACTACCCCAGCATGGCCAACCTCCAGGCCAGAAGTGGCCAAAGAAGCCCGTATCTGCCTGTAGTTCTCTCCCTCCCTGAAACGTGATGGAAACAGAGACTGTCCTGGCCCCGCAGAGGCATCCGCCCCGGCAGGTGCCCAGCAGATGCCTGCACTGGAATCAACAGGGCCAGAAGCTGGTGATGCACTTGGGGCTCTGCTCCATCATGCTGGTTGAGGGCCAGGGCCAGGGCCACTGCCGAGCAGAGGATTTCAAGGCAGCGACAGCAAAACCTTAGACTGAACGTGAGGCCCTCCCAGGCATGGGCAGGTGTGCCTGCAGGGGCCACCCACCCACTGGTTGAGAAGACAGGGGAAGGCCAGTACAGACCTGTGTTGGGGTCCTGTACCAAGTTCAGTATTACACCGGGCTGCTCATTGATGTTGAAGCATAGGGCGTCCTCTTTGTAGGGCACGTGTATGATGAAGTGGGGATCTGTGTCCACTGGAGGTGCAGCATGGAGTCCATTAACTTGGGGCAGCTGGCAGATGGGGTTGGCTAGGGCAAGGCAGAGGGGGCACAGCCCTCCCACCGGTTACTCACCGCCTGTCACTTGGTTAGGCAGCTTGGTGTTGAAGTTACTTGTGTTGGAACTGGTAGGAGGGGGCTGCCCAGCAGAGAGCACAAATGCTGAGGGGTGAGAGGATGGGAGGGGGGTGGCTGGGCCTTTCTGGATCTGCCAGGCCCTTTCCTGGTCTCCCCATTCACCTCCTCCCCATCACCAGGGCAGGGGAAAGAGTGGTGGTCTCAAGCCCCATGGAACAGAAAGCATACTCAGCCCCACCATGTGCCTAGTTGCCTCCCTGGGGTGTGGAGACAGAGAGGGGCCCCACGCAGTGAGCTGACCCTCTCTCTGTCTCCATCATCAGAGGGACCTGTCCCTAAAGGATTGCAGCAAGAGGCAGGGGGAGAACTGAGAAGGAAAGACAGTCACCAGGACATGATCACTCACTCCTCCTGGGTCCCACCATCTCTGCAGAAGACAAGGACACAGCACAACGTCATTCACTGTATGCCAAGGGAGCTCAGAGGTGACCCGGCTTGGGTGGGATGGGATGGGGTTGGGGGTGTGCTCAGCCTTCCTCCTGGGGTATCCCCACCACCACCAGCAGCACGTGCCTTCTCACAGGCTCCCTGGCTGGGGCCTGGTAGGGACCCAGAGTCTACAGTAGGGAGTCTATGAGGCCAGGGAAGACGTGGGATAGAGAGACACGTGCCTGGGGCTGGAGCACCTGCCAGCCACTAACCCTCCACCCCTGACCCCACACTGAAGACTAATGAGTTTTAAAACTCACCCATGAGATGGGAGCCTGGGAGGGAGGGAAAGAGAAGCCAGTTAAATTTCTGGAGAGTTTGGGTCCCCTAGGTCCCCAGGCTGCCCACTGTGAGCTGTGCCATTCATACTCTCTGGGGGCTTGTCAAGGGTGGGCATCAGGCCGTCCTCATCAGTCATGCCTCTGATGGTCATGGAGGTCAGTGGGGTCACAAACTGGTAGGCCAGCGACATCTTCAGGGCCTCGGATGACAGGTCTTCCTTTTCCTTGCCCTTGGCCTTTGTGCTGTGTGGGAGAAGAGTGCTGCCTTTAAGTCCCCAGTGCAGGCCAAGGCTAGCTCATCCTCTCACCCATGGAGTCACATATCCACTCATTCACCAAACATGTCTCAGAGCACGTGTAAGGTCCTGTTCAGGAACTGTGGGGTTGCACAACCTCCCAGCAAGAAGACCTGGAGCTCTGGCTGGGTCAAGGGGCATGCCTCACCCAGGGAATTTAACAGCTGTGACACCTGGGGCAAACAATCCAGCCTGAGTTTGCCTGTCTGTTAAAGGGAAATAGCAAGGGCTTCCGCCAAGGGGTTACAAGGATGAGCCCCCAGGAAAGGTAGTCTCCGGCTTCCAAGCAGCTGAGTGGGGCAAGCGGTAAGATGCCCTGTGCCCTGGAGGCCCTCGCCCACACTGTTGACCCACTGGTTGATATTAACTCAGTGTGCAAAGCAGACGGAGAAAGTCGATGTGACCCACAGCAACCTTGTGGGCCCGGAACCACCCCTTCTTGGGTCACCTCCAGGTGGCAGGGCACCCTGGGGGAGGCCATGCTGGGGTCTTACTGCTTGGCCAGCAGCTCCTGGATGGTGAGGTAGGCCCAGAGGCGCTCCACGTGGTTCTCTAGCATGTGGCCACGCTCTTGGAGCAACTTCTTCATCTCCTCTTCATCCACCAGGCAGGTGGTCTGGAATTCTCGTCCCTCCTGAGAACAGAATTAGGGTCAGGCCACTCACTGTGATGGCACAGCCCTGGCAGGACCTCCAAGCTAGGGGGTGGAGAGGGGTCTTGCCTTGAGTTCCCTGCAGCTTCCTGCTCAGCCTCATCCCCTTCCAGAACCCATTCTCCTCCTCATGTATTCCTTCATCCCACAGATGCCTGCTGGGCCTTGTCAATGGGCTTGAAGGAGCAGGCCCTGCCTGCACGGGGGAGGCCAACAAGCACGCGGCTGTGTCCTCTATGGTTGGCAGCTTCAAATGCCCACTGAGTTCTGGCCAGTCCATGCCATTCCACCTGCCATAGTACACATATGTGCCTTCTCTCCCCTGCTACCAGAATGGCAGCTGCACTTGGCCAAGAGCGCCCTGTGTACCAGGCACAGCACAGGACATCATGCAGTTCACCCTCCTGCCCCCATTTATACCACACATCACTCTAGCACAGCATGAACCCCCTCAAGAGAGACCAGGAAACTGAGGCCTGGTGGGTTGGAACCCACTCATCCAGGTCACACAGGTGATCGGGCCACAGGCAGGTCTCGCTCAAAGCCTGGGCTCTGAACTCTCAGCTATGTGGTGGAATCCTCGACTCACATGCCCACCAACTGTTCCCACTGTGCATGTGCACATGACCGCATGCACTGCACCATGGCCTGAGGCCTGGTGCAGAGCAGGGCTTCAGCAATGGTCGTCAGGCGAAAAGGGAGAGACTGTAGGTGTCTCGCGCTCTCTTGCTTTGGAGGGAAGGACGTGATGAGGAGCAGGTGGCCCATTGGGGACCAAGGAAACTGTGACTCAGGCAGGTCAGGCCGGCCTTCTCCCAGCCTGTCTAGGCTCCACACCCAGAGCAGTACACACACACAATGGCATTCAGGCAGTGAGCAGCAGTGGTGCTCTTCAAGGGAAAGAAAGGGCCCTGGGGATAGGCTGGGAGGGGAGCAAAGTGGAGAACCTGGCTGCTCCATTCCCTTCCTCTCTGCCCACCAACCACTGCCCATAGATTACCCCACGGGCCCGCACGTCAGCTTTGAAGCTGCCCAGTTTGTGGTCTGCAATGCGCCCGGCCACCACTATCTCAGAGCCATCATAGTACTGTTTGTGGCGGTGCTGGGTCAGGGCCACGACGGCATCCTGGGGGTAGAGCAGCTCCACGTCCACGAGCAGGGGGTTGGCCACCTGGTTGTAGAAGCCCTGCAGGGGTAGGATGCAGCCTCAGCACGGGGCACCCTGGACAGCCAGCCAGTGGGAGGCCTGCTCATACAGTGGAGGAGAAGGCAGAAGTGACAGAACCCGGGGTTACACCACTGAATGAATCATGGCTTTCTCTGCTCCTCTAGGCTGCCAGGTAAGCAGCCACCCCAACGAGGGGCTCCCGGCGCCCTTCTGTGGGTGGTCCAGGGCAGGGGCTGGGCAAAACAGAGACCTGCAGCTGCTGGGCAGCATCGTGGCCCTCGTAGATTCTCTGGGCCCATCCGTTGTTCTCCATGGACAAGCTCTTCAGGAAATTGAAGTCCAAGTCTTGGCCAAAACCCAGGCTGTAGAGGGGGAACCTGCCCCTGATGGCACGCTGGATGTTCTGGAGGATCTCAGGACGATCTGTCACCCCTGAAGGCACACAGCCAGGCGGGGAGGGGAAGGGCTCCGGCATGCGGGGTGCTGGCAGCCTCTCGGGGAGATGTTCCCCGGGGAGCCCAAGCCTCCCTCAAGGGCATTTTGAGATGACCATGTCCACTTGGGCCACAGCTGCTAACAGAGCTCCTTACTGCTCACACTCACCTCTGTGGAGCCACCACAGGAGGGTCTGGGTGGGACTAGCCCTTCCCACAGCTCCCTGAGGTGGTCTGCGAGGCCCTGCCATCTTTCTGCCCACCCATATCATTATATACCATTCCAGGCAGACCCTGCCACCTCATCCACCTTTTTCTTCTGCTGCTCAACCTGAGATCCCTTCTGCCAGCTATTCCCTACCTGCCTCCTCCCTGTCAATCTGAGCTCAGAAGTCACCTCCTCTGAGAAGCCTTCCCAGCTTTTTCCTGGAATAGGGGCTCCTTGTCTGGGATCCAAGAGCCCCTTGGCTTGCTATCTTTCAGGTGCCCGAGCAGAGCACCTGCTCCTGGACACATCTCCTACAGGGTCTTGTTTTCCTGCTGTTTCACCCTAGTCCTGTGTCTGGCACACTCTAGTTCCTGAAAAAATAAATAGTTCATTAAACCCAACCTGGGAACACTCCCTATTTTCCAGGATGCTGCACAATCCTGTGTCTGCCAGAAATGTCCTCAGTTGCCCAGCACACAGAGGCAGCCTTGACCCTCCCGGGGTCTGTGGTCTGAACTGTCGTTCCAGGCCCATGTTTGGTTTTGCCCTGAACCTTCTTTTCCACCTGCCCTGCCCCCACAACCCCACCAACAGCATCTCCAACACGTGGGTTGCTAGCATTCACTTGAATGCCTCTGAGAGCCAGGAGCTCACTCCCTTCCAGGACAGCCCTCTGCTTACCCTCTGTGGGCTCGCCATCAGTCAGCATGATGAGAATGGCGGCATGCTTGCTGACCTCCGGCAGGTGTGCCTGGGCGCTGTTCAAGATCTCAATACCCCGCAGTAGACCACCGTTCAGGTTTGTGGCTGTGTAGGAGAGGGAATAGGTCAGTGTGTATGCAGCAGGGACAGAGGTGACACCAAGCTGGCATGTGACCCCAGCCCTTACCCGTGCCTACAGAGAAGCGCTGCACAAAGTCTTGGGCTGCTTGGAGGTTGGCCTTGTTGGCTGGCACCAGCGAATTCCTCCAAGCATGTACTCGAGACGCAAAGAGGACCAGGTCAAAGTAGTCTGCTGGCCGGATGTCAGCCAGGATTTTAAGGAGTGCCTCTTTGGTCTGCAAAGACACAGTAGTTAGCAGAGCGGAATACAGCTTCCAGGATGGTGCTTTCTGCCAACTCTAGGTGAAAACCCCATTTGGTGATGCATGGGACAGAGGCACCCTAGCAGGAGGGGCTGGCTGGGATGGCCAGATAGCCCTGAAGGGCATCTCACTAGCCCCTGACAACTTGTTGAGGGGGATGGGGATGGTGTAAGGACAGGGCATGCATGGGAGTGGAGGTGGCACAGGGTGAAGAAGAAGGCTCTCAGAGCCTGTGCTTCCACATTGCTGCCTGTCCAGCCATGGCCTGTGCACGGACAGGGCACCTGAGCACTGTGGTTAGTGGGTCAGGGCTGGCATGCTATAGGACACCTCCCTAGGGAATCCTGTAATCATGCCAGCACTTTGCAGGGCACAGGTTTCCCTTTCCATGCACTTCCCCATTGGGTAAGCCCATGACCCAGCAGTGGCACCACGGTGGCCTTTGTTGTCATCGAGGAGAGATGTCATGCACTGGCTCTCTCACACACACACACACACACACACACATGCACACACACAAAGTAGTGTCCGATTCCAGAGCCCCCTAAAACCCAGCCAGGAGCATCAACCCCAGGCCAGACTCCGGCAGCAAAAGCAGCTTGGGGTGAGTGGCATCGCCAAAGAAGCTGCTAGCAGGTGGCCTGCAGGTTTACCTGCTTCTCTTTCTCGCCGGCCATAGAACCACTGGTGTCAATCACAAAGACCAGGTTTTTGCTCATGTTCGTCAGGTTTTGGGGGGCAAAGAAGTGGGCAAAGTGGTTATTGGCCACCTGTGAGAAGAGGAGAGGGAGTGAGGCCTCTGTCACTGGGCTTCTGGCCAGCCTTCCCTCTCCCTCTCTCTCTCTCTGGGTCTTGGACCAGAAGCTGCAGGCTCACCAGCAGGTCGCAGAGCTTGTCTCGATTAACATCGTAAGTCACCTTGAAGTCCCCATTCAGCAAGGTCGTGGAGCATGCAGGACAGGACTGCTGCTGGACCATGGTGGGGTGGAAATGCACGCGACCCTGGAACCACCAAGGGGGCACGGCATTAATGGCATGTGCATGTGCCCACAGGATGTTGGCAGAGTGGGTGGTGTGTGTGTGTGTATCTGCGTGGTGTATGTTTACATGGACACAGAACTGAGCTCAGGGGACCCCCTTACTGTGTCACAGGGAGACACACCCAGTGGTTGGTGGGAGAAAAGACCCATTGCTCTTCTTAAATGCAAGGTCTTCCAAAAATTCATGGAAAAAAATGTGTGTTTAGAAAAAAACGTTGCATGAGTTTTAGAAGGATTTACAGTCAAATAAAATTATTTTTCAGTGCTGTTTCCTAAGAACTTTTTGAAAATAAATCCCTCCACTGTAGGAAAAGATTCTACCAAATGAACTGCTATGAAGTCACTGCACCAAGTGATTGGGAGCTGGGTCACCCAGCCAGAGGTCAGTCTTTCGTGGGTGGCAGCAAGCCTGGGTTTTTTTATGATTTTTTTTTTTATTGCAAAGTCAAATATACAGAGAGGAGAAGAAACAGAGAGGAAGATCTTCTGTCTGTTGATTCACTCCCTAAGCGGCTGCAACAGCTATAGCTGAGCCAATCTGAAGCCAGGTGCCCGGAGCTTCTTTTGGGTCTCCCACGCAGGTACAAGGTCCCAAGGCTTTGGGCCATCTTTGACTGCTTTCCCAGGTCCCAAGCAGGGAGCTGGATGGTAAGTGGGGCCGCCAGGTTTAGAACCAGCGTCCATATGGGATCCTGGTGTGTTCAAGGTGAGGACTTTAGCCACTAGGCCACACCACTGGGCCCAAACCTGGGTTTTCTGGGATCCCAGCAAATGGATGGCAAGGGACACACTGCTGGTGGGCGAAAGGCCTTTCCAAACTCAACTGTGCTTCCAAGACAATGGAAGCCACCACATTCACAGCTGCCATCCATCTGGGATGTGTAAACCAGCCAGTTACCCTGGTCTGTGCAGCCAGGGGTGGTGGAGGTAGAGCTGGCATCTGTCCCACTTGGGTCTATGGAGTCCTGCTAAGTGGCTCTGAGGTTTAAGGGTGTTGCCCTGGGATTTCAGCCCCTTGGGGCCTGCCTGACTCTTGGGTTGTGCCTGGACATTCCGTACAAAATGAGCTGGACTGAGAAGTCCCTGGATCAGCCCCCACAGGCCCCTGCCATGCCACGTACCTTTTTCCCTGAGAAGGACTTCTTGATGGTTTGAGCAGCCAGTTCCTTGGGGAGGAAGGGGGCCTGGGCGTTCAGCTTGCTGATCCCTTGTGGTTCAAATATGTCCACATCGATCTGTGCCATTGAAACAGGTTCTGCACTAAACCCCTTATTGGACTGTCCCCATTGTGTGTAGCACCCTACCAGCCCTCATCAAAGCTCCTGAAACAGTACAGGCATGCCCCCAAACATTTACCAGTGGAAAGTGTACCCGCCAGCTTGTCTTAGCTCAGTCACCACTTAGGGGCCAGCTGCCATGCTTCCCCAACCCTAACCTGGTTTACAAATTACCTGGACATTCCATTACCCCATACCAGTCCTGGGATGCACAAGGATTGCCCATCTAAACAGATGAGCAAAACGAGGCTTGGAGATGAGGTGGGTATGGGAAGGTTCAGGGAGATTCCTCCCTGAGAAGGACCCGTGGGAGCCTACCCTGAGGAGCCAGTCCCTTGCCATGGGTCTCTAGGCACATGGGGTGATACACAGTGTGGGTGCCAAGCCAGTGCTGAGGATCACTGTATGTATATGAGAGAGAGGCAGGGCCTGGCCTGGGACTCCCAAGCTACCTCAAAATCCTGCACCAGCTGCTTGGGCTTGACTTTGATGATGATGTTATATTGGTTCAGTCTTCGCTTCAGCACCTCCTCGTAGGTCAGCTTGAAGGTGACCTTGCTCTTGGGGCTGGCATTGATGTGAATGGTGAACTGTTCCATTGTCCTCCCCGAGGCCCTGGGCGTGCCACCAGGCAGACACATGGTAAGTGACAAGTGAATCCGTGTCACTTAGGCAGGGCTCTCTGAACCAGTTCTTCTGATGTAGGTGGCACTCCCACCCAGCTCCCCTGGAACTTCAATCTGGTCTCAGCTGACTGCTCAGGATCAAGATCCAAGAATGGGGGTCCCACTTGTCCCATGGAAGGTCTGAGGGTAAGGCAGCCACCTCTTGGGCCTGTCCAGCACTCCTGTACTCAGGATGTCTGGGCGTGCCAATGTACTTGCACTGCCCTCTTTCACCTCATGGCCCTGAAGCCTGATCTGCTGGGGGAGGGAAGCTCTGGCAGCCAGGCCAGCAGGGCCCACATCCTACCTGACCAGGCCAGCATTCTCCCCGGCGATGGCTGCCTTCCGGTACTGCTTCCAGGCAATGAGTTTGTCCTTTATGTCACCTACATAGGCATTGTTGTTGGCTGTGCTGCAGGGAGAGACCAAGATCCTTATGGGAGGTACCCACCTGGCTGCATAAGCCCTTCCTAGCAGAGGGAAGCCCAGCCTGCAGCCCAAACAGGAGCCATCTGCTGTTGCCACAATGATGCTGGGGGATCCACAAGCAAGAGGTAGGCAGCCCCGGGCAGAGAGACCTGCTCAACAGCCTTAGACTCTGGGCTCTGCTCCTCAGGCCTTGGCCAGGCCCCCAGGTTGCTCTTCCAGACAAGATTCAAGAATACCCCCTGAAGACTTGCTCCCCCACCCTGGTGCTTTGGCTAGCTCGTGGCCATTCCAGCAGCAGGGAGGTGCTGGCCTGGGCCATGTGGCCACCTTGCTGTTTGGCTGGGATGGGTAAAGGGACCCTCCTTCATCCCTGAGGCTCTGCCAAGGGAGTCATGCAGAGTTCACGCACATGGCAAAGTCGCTGATGAAGGCTGTCTTGGGGATTTCCACATCAAAGGCCACCTCCCTGGCCTCACTAGCAGTGTTGACCACCTGGCTGGTGATGACATAGTGGGCGAAGCGAGAGGTGACTTTGCAGTTGACTTTCAAACTCCGGATGAGCACGCCATTCGCTTCCTGAGGTGAGACAGGAGGGGTGGGGTGTGGGGTCTCTGAGCTACTAGGAGATTCCTGGTTATACTGGGGCCGTGATGCAAGTTGCCCAGCAGCTTTAGTCTTGGGGGGAGATGGACCAGACTCCCAGGAAGCACCTTTCTCTCTGCCTGAGGCTGTGAAATGGGTGCATGGGGTGAGGCAGATACAAATTCCCATTTGCAGGAAATGTGGGTCCCCTCTGCATGAACACAGAGGCAGCGCTGAAGGTAGGGGGAAGATAAGCTGGAGGTAGGGACCCCATCACAGACTTGCACTCACTCTGTCCATGGCCTGTCGCTTCTGCAAAACAAAGGCAGAGTCCAGCATGAATGGGAGTGCTAATTGGGGGGCTGAGGGGTAAGCTGCTGTCCTCCACCCTCAGCCATGTCTCCCCGGTGCTGCGGGGAGGTCACCTCTCTAAGTCCAGTCTGAGTTATTCAATGTAGGTGGGGATGGCCCTGGTCCTGGGATCCCTCCCTGCTACCGGCTCAGTGGCCTTGTTTCTGTCCCAAGGGCTTAGCCACCTACCTCGTTGCCCCTGGACCTGCCGGTGGCTGACCATGAAGCAGGCATGGCCTGCAGGGTGACGAGGGCTACCAGGAACATGTAGCGCAGTCCCCAAAGGCCCATGGCACCACGCGTGGTCTCCGGTCTCCCACTGCCCTGTCACTTCACTCAGAC
Organism: Ochotona curzoniae; assembly: GCF_017591425.1. Lineage (NCBI taxonomy): Eukaryota > Metazoa > Chordata > Mammalia > Lagomorpha > Ochotonidae > Ochotona > Ochotona curzoniae. The sequence continues at coordinate 17,619,149 of NW_024466607.1, read as the reverse complement.
CGTGTCAGTATAGTACTGGATAAACATGGATTAAACATTAGACAGGTGAGGGCAAATATTACAGCCCAGGAACTTAAAAGCTAGAGATGAAAGCACTCTCTTTTGGGCATCCCTGGCCCTGGGCCATGCAGACTGCTGACGGGACCGTGGATTGCTTTCCTGAGCCCACATCCACTCTCAGCCACTGGGCACGGGGGAGAGACCCCCAGCACTGGGTCTGGCACTGGAAGCCAGGATACCACGCAGATTTCTGAGCTGTGTTAAGTTTTAGTCTCAATGTAGCACCCGTGGAGTTTTCAGGCATGCCTTGGCAAGGCAGGCAGAGACAGCGGCTTGGAAAGTGCTGGGAGGTCAAAGCCACCCAAGGTCCTGGCAGTGCCAACACTGACGATGGTTCCCTCGGAGTCTGTGGGGACAAACGGAGATATGTGATGGATGGCTCACCTTGTAGACCACCTGCTTCTTCTCTCTAGTCCCTCTTTCCCAGATGTAGGCAGGAGGACAGCTAGTAGCTTCATCCTTCACACATCCTGGGTCGGGGATCCTGGCAGATGAGGCAGAGATGCAGCCAAAAGCCACATTTGCATCATGTGCCATGCATGTCCTGAGCTCCTTTCCCTTTAACTTTGTACTCTCACTGTCCCTGGGGAGGACACTGGGTCCACAGCAGGTGACAAGAGAGGGCTTGAAAGCCAGGTGGATGGTGGCTTAGATGCCCAAGCCTGGGACAGACACATGGTGACATGTCATCCCCTGCCAAGACAGAAATGTTCACTGTAATGGAGGAGCAGAGCTGGAGACTCTGGTGGTAGCTGCTGTCCTCACTGTTGAAGCCCAAACCCTGTGGGTCCCTGCTGGGCCCCAGCACACAGGAGTCAGGTCAGACCAGGGGCCCTGAGGCTTTACCTTTCTCTGTTTGCCTGGACTCTGTCACAAAACAGCTTCTGTCCTCCTGCCCGGGTGACCTTCTGGCTCGCTCACTGGGGTTTCGGGAAAGGGGAATGGGAGCCACGGGGAAATGGCCATTAGAGGTTCTGTGGGTTTCCTGCACAGGTACTGCCCTCTTAGCCCATGCTGTGTTGCACACTGTGCCAGCTCCCAGAATGCCACCGTAATGAAACCTGTGGCCCTACCACGTCCCAGAAGCCACGCCTTGGGAGAAAACAGCCTGGCCAAAGGAGGCTCAGCTAATCCAAGGAGCGGCTGGAAGCTGCAAGAGTGCACTCAGGGAAAGCTGCAGACATCTGGAGGAGGGGAGTCACTTTCCACAGAGATCGGAAGGTTCCTAGAGGAGGTCCCTGGCACAACGATGGGAAAGAGAAGGGGGAGAGGCAGGTGGTGGGTGCCCAGTATGCTTGGGGAAGGTGTATGTCCCTGACATCAGAGGATGGACCTGGGGGCTGGATACTTGAGCCATCCTCCACTGCTTTCCAGGGCATAAGCAGAGAGCTAGGTAGGAAATGGAGCAGCTGGGACACCAGCTGGCATCCCTGTATGGGATGTTGGAACCAAATGGTGAAGGGTTAGCTTGTTGAGCCATAGCAGCAGTCCCATAAATAAATAGATATTTTATTTTAAAAAATTTCTTCCACATCCATTTAGGCAGGGACCTTTTCACTCACTGGGCCCTTTTCCCCTATTCCATCCTTTGCCTTGGCTGGGTTTAGGATGGGAAGCAGACGGGCTGGGCCCATCTTCAGGGGCTTCACGGAACCAGCCCATTGGGTCTTGGCACCTGTGGATTCCCTGCCTGGAGATGCGTGCCTTCAGCTCTTAGCTCCCTGCCTTCCTCTCTGGGACACCTCTCGGGCCTAAGCACCTGCTGGGGACCCTGAATGATGGCTTTGAGGCAGAGCGGGTTAGAGGCAGCCAAACACCCCTAAAGAGTTTGTGACCTCTAAAAGGCCAAGGTGTGTCATTGGATACTTTGAAATAACAAGAACAAAACAAGATGATAGCTGGATTCCTAGCTGTATGGGTCTGTGGCAAAACCGACAAATATCACTGAGGCAGTTTTGGATCTGCCCCCCTCTCATCACAACGTGACCCTCAGGAGAGCAAGCACTTCGTCAGAGGGTCCATAAATGATGGTAGAACGAACACATGACCCTTGTTTTAGCGCTTATCACACAATACAAGCGCCGCCCCAGGCACGTGGGCGCTCCCACAGAGCGGTAAAGCCGCTCTGGCCAGCTGGCGCTTCGACTCTATGCCTGGTCCTCCCGGGGCGACGGAACCTCTCTGGCCGCCGGTGGCCTCGGCTCTATGGCAAGGCAGGGCCTTCGGGACGCTGAGCATGCGCGGGACCGCCCCGGCCCGGATCGCTATGGCAGCGGCGTCGCGGTGGGCCGGGCCTCGGCGCTCCTGTGCGTGCCGGGCCGCCGGAGCAGCCGCCCCCGCCGTATCCTCCTCTGGGGTATGAGGGGGCTCCCATCGCTGCGCCCCGCGTCGCTGCCGCCGCGCCCCGAGTGAGAGCCCCGTGCCGGGAACATGCCCCTGGGCGCCTACTGCTACCTGCGCGTGGTGGGCAAAGGCAGCTATGGGGAAGTGACGCTCGTGAAGCACCGGCGGGACGGCAGGCAGGTCGGCGGGGATGCAACCCGGAGGGGGTCGGAGGGCGGCCCGGGGAGCCCCGAGGGCGGCGTCTTCCGAAGGACAGGCCCCGGGACGGTGTCAAGGGGTGGGCCCCGAGGACGCTCCCGGAGGGAAGTCCCAGACAAGACCAGGCCCGTATGAGGTGTGCGCCAGATTTCCTCTTCTTATTCAAAAAGTTCATGGACATGGAAGGAGAAGTTTATATGGGTACAAAACAAAAACTGAAACTTGTGTGTAGGCAGTGTCTTCAAAAAAGTTCAGGGAGCAATACATAGAATGAGAAAGCTATGCCGAATTTCAATTATTATTTTGCAACACGTCAATATGTCTTAGTTCTTTTCTGTGAGCTACTTGAAGGCCTCTTGGAGTACTAGGTGTGCCTGGTCTGCACAGCGCGCGCTCTCTCTCTCCTGACAATTCCAGGAGAGCAGGGACGGCACCTTCCCAGGGGCACCGCTGCTGTGCGAACTGGGTTCGTCCCCTTGGTCGCCGCCAGACCTCTCATGGCTCCCGGTCCAGCGAGCAGCACCGCTCATCATCCACTTTCCCAGGCTGGACACCAGGGAGTCGTCTTTAGTATGTTAGTGTGTCCAACCGTCACTAGGCCAGCCCGCCCACCTCCCCACCTCCGCCAGGACCCTCCCTCTGATCCCCACCGCACTTCTTTGTAGCTAAACTAAGGACTGAGCTGCCCGACTGGTCCCTAACACCGGGCTTGGTCTTCTCCAGTCCTTGCCGTGCTAAGCCTGTGTCCTCTCACTTCCCTCACTTGTAGCAGTTGATCCTGTCACCCTCGGTTCTGCAGTGTGATTTATTCTGAGGGGACATGGAACGTAGGGGGGCCGACTGGGACAGTGGTGAGACTGAGAGGCATGCTTCACCTTTGTGTTAGAGCAGCTGAACTGCCCCTCGCCCCCAGGGACAGGGTCCTGTCACCGGTCTTTGCTTGTCTAAGGTGCTGCTGCCCCACCCACAAGACGGGCACAGGTTTAAAAGGAATTTCTTGTTCAGTAGGCTTTGGAGGATCATTGCGTTTTTGCTGTGAGCATAGAGGGCTTACTGTAATAATAGCCACTTATGTTTTATTTCACAAAGCATATTTATGTGCAGATTTGTTGAAAAGATTGGCTGGTCTTTGAATTGATTAGTGGCTATGTGTTAGGTATTTGAGTGAATTACTTTATTTTAAGAGGGAGTGATTTTGTTTGTTGAGAGTTAATGGTTTCTATCTTTGTTGGGTCATGGATCCCAATAGCTAATGGAATCTCCGGAGCTGTTTTTGTTGGCACGTGTGTATTCAGGGCACGTGCTGAGTATTTTTTTAGGGCTTTCTAAGGAATCTCCGGCACAGATTTTGTGATTGCAGTGGAGTGTTCTCTCATGCTCATTGTTTAGCCGTTAATGAAATTGCAAAATGCAGGTAGGCCCATCCTGCTCTAAGTCTAACCTGTGAAAAGGATCATTGGTAATAACAAGTATTTTCCCAATGTTGTGCTTCCTGAAAAGTAAACAGGTCATCTGACAGATTCTAGAGGTGCTTTTGAGAGCATTTATGAAAACTCTTGGCAAAAAAAAAAAAAAAAAGACAGCCCTTAGATAAGGCTACAACTTCAACAGCGCTTGTTTTCTTTGTAGTATGTCATCAAAAAGCTGAACCTCCGAAATGCCTCCAGCCGGGAGCGGCGGGCTGCCGAGCAGGAAGCCCAGCTCCTGTCCCAGCTGAAGCACCCCAACATCGTCACCTATAAGGAGTCGTGGGAGGGAGGAGACGGTCTGCTGTACATCGTCATGGGCTTCTGTGAAGGAGGCGACCTGTACCGGAAGCTCAAGGAGCGGAAGGGGCAGCTGTTGCCTGAGAGCCAGGTGGTGGAGTGGTTCGTGCAGATTGCGATGGCATTGCAGGTACTGTCTAGACCCATGTCATCCTGCCTGTGGCGGGAAGATGGCAGGCATGTCCTGGAAAAAATTTCCCCTAATGGCATGCATGAAAACGTGTTTTTGAAAATCCAGTTATAAAGTGGCTCATTTCTTCTGGCTGTGGCATTGAAATGCTGCTCTTGGGTGATACTGACATCAAGCTAGACATGGATCAGGGGACCAGTGCTGTGGTATAGTAGGCTAATCTTCCACCTCTGGTGGCAGCATCCCAAATGGGTGCTGCTCTGAGTCCCAGCTGCTCCACGTTGCCATCCAGCTCCCTGCTTGAGGCCTGAGAAAGTAGAAGAAGGAGGCACCCGCATGGGAAACCCAGATGAGATTCCTGGCTCAGCTTGAGCTGTTGTGGCCATTTGGGGAATGAACCAGCAGATGGAAGATCTCTGTTACTCTTTCTCCCTGTAAAACTGCCTTTCAAATAATAAACGAACCAAAAGAAGTAGATATGGATTGCAGAGGAAGCCCTTTATTTCTTCTTTTGTTATTATAGTAAAGTCAGTTGTTGAGCTTATTGAATTGCCCAGGAGTGAAGGGTGGCTGTGTTGTCATCAACGAGTCAGCTGTGTCACACTCAAAGGTGGCAGGACTGGGGTGATGCCCGAGCTCCTAGGGATTTGGCCTTTGACCTGGCTGGAGCAGAGGGGGTGAAACCGTAGAATAGGCTTGTGTTTTAATATCCACACACTCTAAAACGACAGGGTTCATTAAATCCCGCTCTGAAACCTGGAAGGCTCTTCCACAGTCAGTTGATCCTGTGGGTATTTATTGATTTTTTTTTAAAAAAATTTTACTTTGAGAGGCAGAGTTATAGAAGGAGAAACAGAAAAGATTTTCCATCTTCTGGTTTATTCTTCAAATGGCTGCAATAGCCAGAGCTGAACTAATCTAAAGCCAGGAGCCAGGAGCTTCTTTTGAAGTCTCCCACGTGGGTGCAGGAGCCCAAGAACATGGACGATTCTCCATAGCTTTTTCAGACCATAAGCAGGGAACTGGGTTGAAAGTGGGGCAGCTGGGACTCGAACCTGTGCCTATAAAGGATGCCGACACCACAGGCAGAGCCCAGTCCCAGTATGTTATAACACCAGCCCTGACCTTGTTGTTTAAATTTTAAGATAGTGTCTCTAAGTAAAAATGATCTTTTTATCTTTTAAAATGTTGGAGCCAGCATTTTGACACCACAGACAAACCTGCTGTGATACCAGCTGCCCATATGAACGCCTCTTTGAGTTCCGCTGCTCCATTTTAGATCCATTTCTCTGCTAATGTGCCTGAGAAAGCTCTGGAAGATGCTTCTAGTTCTTGGGCCCTTGCTACCCAAACAGGAGACCCAGGGAGAGGTCCTGATTCCTGGCTTGGGCTTGGCCCCAGCCCTGGCCTTTGTGATGTGACCTGAATGTGTAAGTGGTCCTCTCTTTAGTGGGAATTTGCCACACACTTTCAAAATGTGTGCGTGTATATATATATATATTTTAAGATTTTGTTTATTTTTATTGGGAAGGCAAATTTACAGAGAGAACAAGAGACAGAGAGAAAGATCTGCCGTCAACTTGTTCACTCCCCAAGTGGCCGTAACAGCCAGAGCTACGCTGATCCAAAGCCAGGAGCCAGGTGCTTCTTTCAGGTTTCCCATACAGGCACAGGGTCCCAAGGCTTTGGGCTATCTTCTAGTGCTTTCCCAGGCCACAAGCAGAGAGCTGGATGGGAAGTGGGGTATCCAGGACACAATCTGGCACCCATATGGGATCCTGACACATGCAAGGCGAGGACTTTAGCCACTAGGCTATCACACTTGGCCCATGTTTAAAAATTTTTAATCTACTTGAATATACAGGATAGAGAGCATCCATCTGCTGCTTTAATCCCCTACTATGTGCAATGGCTGGGGTTGGGCCAGGTTGGGGCCTGGAGCCTAGAACAGGCCCCTGGTCTTCATGTAGGTAGCAGAGACCAAAGTACTTTAGCAATTAGCTGGGGTTTCCAGGAAATCCCAGGGAGCAGAACCTGAACTTGTATTTATGTGTGATGAAGGTTTATTTTTCTGCTCAGTATTTACATGAGAAGCACATACTCCATCGAGATTTGAAAACTCAGAACGTCTTCCTAACCCGAACAAACATCATCAAAGTGGGTGACCTGGGCATCGCCCGCGTGCTCGAGAACCACTGTGACATGGCAAGCACCCTCATTGGCACGCCCTACTACATGAGCCCCGAGCTGTTTTCCAACAAGCCGTACAACTACAAGGTAGGATTGGGCTTTGTACACTGGTTCATCTCGATTTCAGAGGCTGTTACAATCATTATATCAGAATTGTCTGAATCTATTTGAGGAAAATGTCTTATGAGAGGGAAAAAACCTAAATAAGGTGTTCTGCTACTTGGTCCTCTTCTGCTTTTCTTTTCAGTCTGATGTTTGGGCGTTGGGCTGCTGTGTCTATGAGATGGCCACTCTCAAGCATGCTTTCAACGCGAGGGACATGAATTCTTTAGTTTATCGGATTATTGAAGGGAAGGTAAGATGTAGTCTTGTGCTGATCACAGTGCAGCTTTGTGAATAGCTAGTGGCCAAATCAGTGTTGATTCTGATTAGTTGTCAAGCAGTCCTGGGTAGCTGTAACTACCAGGTGAGTAGATAAGAATGGTGGGTTGTGAGGAATGTGGAACTAGAGAAGGGGTTGAGCATTTCTTCACCGTAGGTAAAGGTGATTGTGCGTGGAGCCACATGACAGGCAGAGGCTGTTGTCTCTTCTGAGCAGCCCAGGGATGATGATGAGTCTGTTCTGAACTTGTTCCTTGGATAAACATCACAGTGTTTGCTAGCTAGTGAAGGACTACAGGGAGTATTGTGTAAGAAGTGGATGCCAGAGTGGCCAACTTTACGTTAGCTCCAAGAGCATTGTTCTTTGCAGCATAAGGCATCACGCTGTTCAGTCTGAAGGATTTAAATTGCCTACTGGGGTGCTGCCAGAGCAAGTTAATCCTGTATCTACAGTGCCACATCCCATATGGGTACTGGTTCTGGTCCTGGCTTCTCCACTTCTGATTCAGCTTCCTGCCAATGCCGGGGACAACAGTAGAGTAGAACCCAAGTCCTTGGGCTCCCACATCCATTTGGGAGAGTCAGATGCAACTCAAGGCTTCCTGGCTCTGGACTGGCCTAACTCAGGCCTTCGTGGATTTGGGAAGGGAACCAGCTTTAAAGAGTTATTTGTTTTTTATTTTACAGAGAAAAGGAGAAATAGAGATCTTTCATCTGCTGGTTTGCTTCCCAATTGGCTGAATAGCTGGAGCTGAGCCAATCTGAATCCAGGAGCCAGGAGCTTCTTCCGGGTCTCCCGTGTGGGTGAGAGGGGACCAAGCACTTGGGCCATCTGCTGCTGCTTTCCCAGGCCACTAGCAGGGAATTGGGTTGGAAGTAGAGCAGACTGGACTCGAACCAGTGCCCATATGGGTTGCCATTGTTGCAGGTGGAAGCTTAATTTGCTTTGTCATGAGGCTAGGTTTCCCATTTTATTGTTTGCAGAAATATTTAATAAGTGCAAACAAGAAAAATCTGCCTATAATTTTATAGCTTAAAGAGTCAGACAAGAAGGTAGTGAAATTCTGCTTTGTGGCGTTTTCGTCCCCTGGAGATAACCATTGCTGGCACTTTGATATGTTGCCTTTTTGCCTTTCTTGTCTTTAGATGTAACCCTGGGTGTGTGATGTGCATGCAGACGCATGTGCCTTATGCGGTTAGACCCGTGGGTGTACATGTGTATGCATAGATTCAGGTACCTTTAGAAAGACACTGAACTGGAATTATTATTATAACTGTACCCATTGGGTCACTGCTTACCTTTGCAACTTAATGTCTGAGGACCAACTCTCCTGGTTTATGAGTCTTTTATTTTGTAAGTAGCTGCCTAGTATTCTATAAGAACAATGTACCATAATTTATTCCACAATCCTCCTGTGGACATTTATATTTATATTATTTCCAGCTCTTTATTACTGTAAAAACAATACTATGTTGGATATCCTGGTACATAGATTTTTTTAAAAAAAAATTTTGTTCATTTTATTTGCAATGCAGAGAGAGAGAGAATTTCCAACCATTGGTTTGTTCCCCAAATGCCTGTAATAGCCATGGCTGGGCCAGGCCAAAAACAAGGGCCCAGAACTCAATGCAGGCTTCCCAGGTGGGTGTCAGAAGCATCTGCTTGAGCTATTGCTCCCCATCACCCACGGTGTATTAGCAGGAAGCAAGAATCAGAAATTGAGCTGCAAATTGAACCTAAGTACATTAGTATAGGATATGGGCATCCCAAGTAGTGTCTTAATTGCTGTGCCAAATGCTCACTCCGATGATTTAATTCTGAAGGAGAGTCCTCAAAAATGGTGAGTTAAAATACTTTGGGGGTTCCAGTGCGGTAATCTAGAGGCTAAATTCCTCACATATGCTGGGATCCCATATGGGTGCTAATCCTGGCAGCCCTGTTTCCCATCCAGCTTCCTGCCTGTGACCTGGGAAAGCAGTTGAGGACAGCCCAAAGCCTTGGGACCCTACACCTATGTGGGAGACCTGGAGGAGGCTCTTGGCTCCTGGCTTCAGATTGGCACAGTTCTGGCAGTTGCGACCATTTGGGGAGTGAATCAGCGGATGGAAAATCTTCCTCTTTGTCTTTCCTCCTCTATATATATCTGACTTTCCAAAGAAAATAAGTAGATTTAAAATAGATAAATAAATAAATAAATCTAAAAATAAATACTTTGGGACCTGGTGTGATGGTTCAGTGGCTAAGTCCTTACCTGGCAGCACCAGATCCCATATGGGCACCAGTTCGAGTCCTGGCTGCTCCACTTCCCATCCAGTTTCCCACCTGTGGCCTGGGAAAGCAGTGGTGATGGCCCAAAGCCTCAGGACCCTGAACCCACGTGGAAGACCCAGAGGAAGCTCCTGGCTCCTGGCTTCAGATTAGCTCAGCTTGACTTTTGCAGCTACTTTGGGAATGAACTTGTGGATGGAAAATCTTTCTCTCTGTCTCTTGTTCTCTCTGTCAATCTGCCTTTCCAGTAATAAACAAACAGAAAAAAAAAAAAAGAAAAGAAAATACTTCGGGAGCAGAGCCTGTTGCCTGCGATGCTGACAATCCTGTTGGATACCAAGTTCGTGTCCTGGTTGTTTCACTTCTGCCCCTGCTCTGTGCTAGTACACCTGGGAAGGCAGCAGAGGATGACCCAAGGGCTCTGGCACCCACATGGGCGACCCAGATGAGACTTCTGGTTTTAGTCCTGCCCAGCCCTGGCCATTATGGTCATCTATCTTGCTTTCTGTCTGTAACTCAAATAAATAAAAGGTTTTTATAATTTCCCCATCTTATTCTTTTTCTTCTTTTTATTATTTTTTTTAAAAATTTTTGTTTGTTTTTTTTTTGAAAGTCAGATTTACAGAGAGAAGGAGAGTCAGGAAGAAAGATCTTCCAACTACTGGTTCACTCCCCAAGTGGCCACAATGGCCGAAGCTGAGCCGATCTGAAGCCAGGAGCCAGAAGCTTCTATCAGGTCTCCCAAGTGGGTGCAGGGTCAGCTGCTTTCCCAGGCCACAGGTGGGAAACTGGATGGGAAGTTAAGCAGCCAGGATGTGAACCGGTGCCCATATAGGATCCCAGGCACAAGCAAGGCAAGGACTTAACCACTAGGGTACCACGCCGGGCTCCAGCTTTTTCTTTTGACCATCAGTACATAAGTATACTTCCTGTAGACTAACATGCTGGTTAATTTCTGGTTATATGGACATCTGATTATCATCTTTTACTTTGTTTTGTAAGATCATTAGTCATAATTGCAATATTGATTTTCTTTTTAGCTACCACCAATGCCAAAAGACTATAGCCCAGAGCTGGCAGAACTGATCAGAACAATGTTGAGCAAGAGGCCTGAGGAGAGACCCTCCGTGAGGAGCATCCTGAGGCAGCCGTACATAAAGCGCCAAATCGCCTTGTTTTTGGAGGCCACAAAGGCGTAAGACTTTTTTCTTACAAATAACTCTGCTAACTGGATAAGGTAGAAGGGGAAAGCCTCTACCATTTTCATATTCACGAATTATGATAAAATTGTGTGATTAGAGAACATAGAGATCAAAAATTCTACACTTTTAGGGTTTTTTGACTGGTACTAAGGAGCTAACGTAAGACAAATTAACTAGAAAAAATGTCTTTATTTAATGTGAGTTTTAAGTGACACAGGAGACCTCATAAGGAAATGAAGACCCAAAACATAACAAAATGAAAGTGCCTTTAAAAAGTTGTTTTGGGACCTGGTGTTGCAGCCTAGTGGCTAAATCCTCTCTTTGCATGCTCCAGGATCCCATACAGGCACTGGCTCATGTCCTAGCTGTTCCACTTCCATCCAGCTCCCTGCTTTGGCCAGTGAGGGCAGCCTTGGGACCTTGCACCCATGTGGGGGACCAGAGGAAGCTCCTGGCTCCAGATTTCGAATCAGCTCAGCTTTGGCTGTTGTAGCGACTTGGGGAGTAAACCAGTGGATGAAAGAACTTTTCTTCTGTCTCCTCTTCTCTAAAAATATGAATTTCCAATAAAAATAAATAAATCTTAAAAAAAAAACCCCACACAGTTGTTTTAGCATCATTGAATGACATAGATAGATCCTCCTTCCAAACCTAGGTTCACTCCCTGAATTCCTGCAGCAGCCTAGGCTAGGCTGGACAGAAGCCAGGTGTCAGCGGCCAGGACATTCGCCTGGATTTTCCATGTGAGTGTCCAGGACCCAAGGACTTGGGCCGTCCTCCTTTGCTTCCCGGGTACTTTAACTGGAGGCAGAGCAGAAGTAGGGGAGCTGGGACTCAGACCGTGCTCTGATGTGGACTGCAGGTTTCCCAGGGGACAGCCTAACCCCAAGTGTGACAACACCGCCCAACATGCAGAGAGGCGAAGGAAAAGTAAGAATTCTCACAGGGCGGGTGAGTGCAGAGTTCTAAAAAGTTACTTAGTATTTCCTCAGTCTCCTCTTTCTGTTTTTGACAAGAATGTGGCTTTCCTTCTGGTTTAGGGTGCAGGCTTCTACTTTGGGGTTTTGTCTTCTGCTCCCAGGAAGACAGAGTCAGAGCCCTTTTTGTGCCTGCTTTCTATAAAAGTGACTTTAGCTCAAAATAACCCTTATGCCAAGGCAGCATATGTTGGTCCTTTTCAGACACCAGAATATGCTGGTTGGACTTTGCTTCGTTGCTGAAATGAAGAATCTAGAGAACCATTTAGAAAACCACTACTGCATTATGTATTGCTCAAGTTTCAGAGAGAATTCATGAAGTTCCCTCTTCATTCCACAACTTTAAATATATATATATTTTAAAATTTTTATTAGACAGATTTACAGAGAGACATAAGGAGCTATTGAGGGAGAGAGATCTTTCTTTCGGGAGTTCATTCCGCATATGACAGCAATGGCCAGAGCTGAGCTGATCCAAAGCCAGGAGTGGAGAAGCAGGAACTTCTTTCAACTCTCTCACGTGGGTAGAGAGGCCAAGAACTTGAGCCGCCCTCTGCTGCTTTCCCGGGCCAAGGGCAGGGAGCTGGATTTGAAAGCGGAGTAGCTGGAACTCGAACTGCTGCCCAAATGGGATGCCAGCACTGCTGTGAGAGGATTAGTCTGTTGTGCTGGGCCCATTCTATAACTTCTTAATGGGAAATTTCTTTTTATGACTCACATGTCCTCCTTATACCAGACGGGTATTCCGGACCTAGGACCCAGAATTGCCCTCTCCTCCTGGTCTGCAGCCTGTCACCTCTGCAAGGAAAGGAGACTATGTAGAGAGGGCACAGGAGCAGGAGGCCACCTTTTGGTCAGGCTGGCTGTTTCCCACCAACAGATGCTTATCCTTGTGCTGCATCGATCCCTCCTCTCCTGAGTTCCCTGCCGGTGAATCTAGTTTGGAAACAGTGATGTGAAACATTGGGAGAACTTACTCCTGTGCACACCCACCCTGAGTGCCTTGCCCATCACACTTGAGTAAGGAGGTGTACCTGCCCGTTTTCCACATGTACACGGAATCCTTTAATGTTCACTGTGTTGATGCTGACTTCTTTTTTCTTCATTAAGAAAAACCTGCAAGAATAACATTAGGAACAGTGACTGTAAATCCAAGCCTGTTGCTGCAATGGAGTTGAGAAGCTCAGAGGCCGACCACGAAGTGCCCCACCTCCAGGCCCCCTCTCCTAAGGACTCGAGGACGGGCGCAATGGTAGGCTTCTTTGTTACCTCAGCAAGTCATCGTGTGTGAAATGATTTTCCAGTTGTAAGGGATTCTGTCGTGTGATTAATTCTGTTATAAAGAAAGAGTAGTAGTGAAGAGATTCATTGAGTTCACTTTAACCCCAGTGTCAAACTATTCATGAACACAGAGCTGTAATAACTTTTTAGGATTTTTTAGGCGAAATTGGTCCAACACAAAATTAACTGTTTTAAATTGAACGTTTATATACATTAGAACATAGACAGGAAGTCCTTGAACCATTAAGCACTCTTTATTTTAAAAAAAAAGTTACATATATGTATATGCATGAAATTGCTGTTTGCAACACTGGCATCCTGTATGGGTGCTGCAGCTGCTTGATCATGGGTCTGGGACAGCAGCAGAGGATGACCCAAGTGCGTGGGCCCCTGTGTCCACGTGGGAAACCGGAAGAAGCCCATGGCTTCTGGCTTCTAGCTTAGGCCTGACCCAGCCTGGCTACTGTGGCTATTTGGGAAGTGAACCAGTAGGTAGAAGACCTCTCTGTCTGCTGTCTGTGCCATGGCTCCCCTATCCCACGCAAGCTCTGTATCTCTGCCTGGCAAAATGTTTAAAATGCATTCATTTTTATTTGAAAGATGGAGAGGCAAATCTATCTACTGTTTTATTTCCAAAATACTTGCCACAGCCAAGGCTGGCCCGGCTGAAGCCAGGATCCTGGAATGCAGTCTAAGTCTCTAACATGAGTGGATAAGGACCCAAGCACTGAGCCATCATGTCTACTCAACCCACAGAGAGTGCTTTAGCAGGAAGTTTGATTGGAAGCAGAGCAGCTGTGACTCTGACCAGGGACTCTGAAATGGGACATCCCAAACAGCCTCTTGTTTGTTTTGTTTTTTTCCATATATATATATATTCCATATAATTCCAAATATATATATATATATATATACACACACACACGTTATATATATAACACGTATATATACATCTTATGTATTATATAATGTATATACACAGAGAGAAAGAGAAGAGAAGAAAAGGGAAGAGATTGTTTGCTATCTTTTTTTTTGGAAAGGTAGATTTACAGAGAAGAGAGACAAAAAGATTTTCCATCCTCTGATTTATTCCCCAAGTGGCCACAACAGCCAAAGCTGAGCTGATCCAAAGCCAGGAGCCAAGAGCTTCCTCCAGGTCTGCCACATGGGTGCAGGGTCTTAGGTCTTTGAGCCATTCTCAACTGCTTTCCCAGGCCACAAGCAGGGAGCTGGATGGAAGTGGAGCAACCAGGACACGAACCCCTACCTATATGGGATCCTGGCGCATGCAAGGCAAGGATTTAGCCACTAGGCCGTTGTGCAGGGCCCCTGTCTGTGGGTTTATTTCCGAAATGTCTGTGGTGGCCTGGACAAGACCAGGTGGAAGCCAGAAGCCCAGAACTCCATTTGGGTGTCCTGAATGGGTGTCAGGGGCCCAAGTATTTGGGCCATCATCTATTGCCTCCAAGGGAACCAGATAAGAAACCAGATATCTGAACTTGAACGTGTCTCTGAAATAGGATGTAAGCATCCCAAGTGCTGGCTTAACCTCCTGGGTCACTGCAGCTACCCCTATACGTAAAATTTAAGGTTGTCGTGAAGTCTGACTTGTCTTTTTTGCTTTTATTGCTCTGTGCCTTTGATATTATAGGCAAGAAATCCCTGGTAAGTGCAGTGTGGTGGAGCTTTTGCCCTCCCTATATCTTCTTGTAAGACTTCATCGTTTTATCTTACATTGAGGTCTTTGATCCACTTTGAGTTCATGCTTGTGTACTTCGTTGGTAAGGATCTGACTTCCTTCTTTCCCTGGATATCCAGTTTTCTCAGCATAGTTTGTTGAAAAGACTGTCCTTTCCTCAATAAACAGGGTTGTGATTTGAGTGTCCTCACCAAAAGCCCTGTTCATCCTGAGGCAGTGAGAGATGAGAACTTGAAGAGGTGACTAATGCTCCAGGAGCTTATCAAGGGCAGTTCTGTCATCAGAGCCAGTTTAGCTGTCTCCTGGAGGTGTCCACTTGGCCATGTGTTACCTGACGCCACATAGGGGCTCTGCAGAGTTCCCTCATTAGCTGCAGCCCCTAGGTCTGGGACCTCCCAGCTGAATACACCTTAATTTATAAATGACCTACAGAAAAATTTTTAAAATAAAATAAAAAAGAAAAACACAAACAAATAAAAAATAACAACAACAACAAAAATGACCCAGTTTGTGGCACTCAGTAGCTAGAGAAAATGAATTAAACATAAATGTTTTTTGGCATCTTTGTCAAAAATCACTTGAGGGCTGGTATTGTGACACTGTGGGTTAAACTACCACTGGTAGCATCACTATCCCATATCAGAGGGCTGGCTCAAGTCCCGTATATTCTTGTGATCCAGCTTCCTGCTAATGTGCTTTGTAGAGCAGCAGAAGATGGTCCAAGAACTTGGGTCCTTGCCTTCCATATCATATGGGAGATGAGGATAGAGTTCCTGGCTCGTGGCTTCACCCTGTCCCAGATTTGGCTGTTGAGACCATTGGAGAAGTAAACCAGTGGATGGAATCTCTTTCTCTGTCTCTTCCCTCTATAACTTTGCCTTTCAAGTAAGAATAAGTCTTTATTTTTTTTTAAAGATTTATTTTATTTTTATTGGAAAGGCGGATATACAGAGAGGAGAGACAGAGAGGAAGATCTTCCGTCCAATGATTCACTCCCCAAGTGAGCCCAGCGGCCGATACTATGCCAGTCAGAAGCCAGGAGCCTCTTCCAGGTCTCCCACGCGGGTCCAGGGTCCCAAGGCTTTGGGCCGTCCTCGACTGCTTTCCCGGGCCACAGGCAGGGGAGCTGGATGGGAAGTGGAGCTGCCGGGACTAGAACTGGCACCCATATGGGATCCCGGGCGTGCAAGGCGAGGACCTTAACCACTGCGTCACCACGCCGGGTCCTGGTCTTTATTTTTTTTTTTTAAGATAGTTAAATACCCTTAAAATAATTTTGAATATGTATATATACATACATACTAAATATGTATGTGTGTGTGTGTATGTTTGTGTGTGTGTGTGTGTGTGTGTGTGTGTGTGTGTAAAGAGAGAGAGCCAAGAATACACATCTGTGTGGATCTCCAAATAGTATGGGGAGCATAGGTGGAACAGTTACTCCCTTTTGTTTAAAAAATAATTTTTGTAAAGCTTGAAAGTGAGTCCTGTAGCTTTATTTTTCCTTCTCAAGATTGTTTTGATTATTAGGGGGTCCACTGAGATTTCATATGAATTCTAGGATGAATTTTCTGTTTCATCAGAAACATTTTGAATACACTGAATCTGAAAATGGATCTGGGCATCACAGTGTTAAGTCTGCCAATGCAGGATAATGGGGTGCATTTCTATTTATTTATGTAGTTTTTAAAAAATTTATTTTTATTGTAAAAAATATATAAAATATAGAGAGGAGGAGAGATAGAAATATCTTCTGTACAATGATTCACTTCCCAAGTGACCACAATGGCCAGTGTTGCACTGATCCGAACCCAGGAGCCAGGAGCTCTTCCGGGTCCCCCATGCAAGTGCAGGGTTCCAAGGCTTTGGGCTGTCCTTGACTGCTTTCCCAGGCCACAGCAGGGAGCTGGGTGGGAAGCAGGGCTGCCAGGATTAGAACCGGCGGTCATACGGGATCCTGCTGGATTCAAGGCAAGGACAGACCAGATTCTTGTGTGTACTTGCAAGTACGGGAACCGGTACAGTCCATCGCCCCAATCAGCTGGTGGTTGAAATTGCTGGGTCTGTTCTGTTTCCAGCCCCGACTTCCACTGGAACCAATGGGTGTTGCAGTCCAGCCTGATTCTGCCCAGCACACACTTTGGCTTCACATAAACCAGTGTGCTCCCTAATCCTTTTGTGGTATCTTTAGGATTTCATACACACAAGTTGGCATTGTCTATTAGTGGATTTTGATCCCTTCAATTTCTTTTTCTGGCTTAATTACTTTGGCTTGAACTCCTAACAACATAGTGAATAAAATGGGTGAGAATGGATATCTTTGCCTTCTTCCTGACCTTGGGAGAAAGCTTTCTATGTTTCACTTTTTGAAAATAGTATGTTCACTATGGTATCTATATCATTTATATATCTATTTTTTCTTATGTTGAGATATTTTCCTTCATTTCCTGATTTGTTGTTTTTTTTTTAAGATTTATTTATTTTTATTGAAAAGTCAGATATACAGAGAGGAAGATCTTCCATCCGTTGATTCACCCCCAAGCGGTCACAACAGTTGGAGCTTAGCCGATCCAAAGCCAGGAACTCTTCTGGGTCTCCCACGTGGGTGCAGGTCTCAAGATTTTGTGCAGTCCTCGATGGCTTTCCTAGGCCACAAGCAGGGAGCTGGATAGGAAGTGGGACCGCCAGGATTAGAACCAGTGCCTAAATGGGATCACAGCACATGCAAGGCGAGGACTTTAGTTACTAGGATACTGCCCTGGGCCTGGTTTGTTGATTTTTTTAAAGATTTATTTTATTTGGAGCTAGAATGACAGAAAGGAAGAGACAGAGACAGAGATCTCCATGTGTTTTTTCATTCCCAATGGCCTCAGTAGCGGGGACTGCGTTAGGCTGAAGCCAGGAACCAGCAGCTCCATCCTGGTTTCCCTTGTGGGTTCAGGGACCCCAGCACTCAGGACATCCTGTGCTGCTTTCCCAGGTTCATTGACAAGGAGCTGGGTGAGAGATGAGCAGCTGTGGACCTGAATCACTGCTCTGATGTGGTATGCTGGCATCACAAGTGGCAGTTTAACCTGCCCCAATATAGTCTCAACTCCCAATATTTCTTTGTCATAAGAGGTTGCTCAATTTTGTCAAATGTTTTTTCTACATTGATTGAGATGATTACCCCTTCATTTTTAAAAAAAGATTTATTTTTATTGGAAAGTCAGATATATAGAGGGAGAGGAGGAGAGACAGAAAGGAAAATCTTTCATCTGTTGATTTACTCCCCAAGTGACCACAACATCTGGTGCTGTGCTGATCTGAATCCCTGAGCCTGGAGCTTCATCCAGGTCTCCCGTGCGAATGCAGGGTCCCAAGGCTTTGGGCCATCCTTGATTGCTTTCCCAAGCCACAAACAGGGAGCTGGATGGGAAGTAGAGCTGCCAGGATTAGAACCGGTGCCCATATTGGATCCCTGTGTGTTCAAAGCAAGGGCTTTAGCCGTTAGGCCATGGCACCGGGCCCAGCCCCACTTTTGTTTGTGTACAGTATTATATTGATTTCTATATTGGGACATCATTGCATTCCAAGAATAAATCCCACTTGGTCACATTTTAACCATTTAAGTGTACAATTGTGTGTTGCTAAGTTACATTCACCATGTTTCACAAGGATCACCTCTACCTTCTAAAGCCCTGTCACCATGTCAAACAGACTGTGTCCATTAGGCAGTGTGTCCTAATCCCAGGCTTGGGCACTCTCTCACCTACTCTCTGTCTCTGAATTCATCTGTTCCTTCTATTTGGTGTAAGTAAAATCACACATTTCCCCTTTTCTGTTTGGCTTTTTCACCTTACATTGTTTAAGGTTCGGCAGTGTTCGCCCAGGTAGAAGTGTGTTCCCATTTATGGCTTAATAATAACAAGTTGTGTATACCATAGTTTGTTTATTGCCTCACTTGCTGGTGGACTTTGGGTTGTTTTTCTTTTGTGGCTGCTCTGACTAATGTGCTCTGATCCTGGGTGCACAGTTAGCTACTTGAATCCCTACTCTCAGAGCTCTGTCCTGTTTAACCAGGAGTGGAATTTCTGGGTCATATGGTAGTTCTATGGCTAGCCTTTTGAGGCACCTGTTGTTTCATTTTGAGTTAACTTTAAAAAAATATTTATTTGAAAAGCAAAGTTACTGAGAGAGAGAGAATTGAGATCTTCCATCTGGTTCTCCTCAAATAACCAAACAGGAAGGGCTGGGTCAAGCGGAAATTAAGAATTCGGAACTCCAGTGGGCTTCCCCCGTGGGTGGCAGGGGCTCAAGGATTTAGGTCGTCCTCAATTCTTCCCTAGGTGCATTAGCAAGGAGTTGGATAGGAAGTGGAACAACTGGGAGTTGAGCTGGCACTCATATGGGACGGTGGTGTTGTAGGCTGTGGTTAACACAGTATGCACAACACTGCCGTTTGAGTTAATTTTCGTATATGGTATGAGGAACACTGTAGTAACTTGAAACCACATTTTCACTCAGGGCGAAGATGCACGTGTGTCCCACGGGAAGCCATTGGTCGTGGGTTCTTTGAAGTCACCTACTGATGTGAGAGGCCACAGCAGCAAACCTTGCATGAGTGACACTGCACACGCACTAGCCACAGTCAGTGGGGTAGATATTGACATCTCACCTGCTGAAAGGAGGGACTCACTGAGTGGCGGCCTAGTTCAGGAGAATCAACAAGTACGCCTAGATGCCCAGTGTGGTCTTTCTCAAGTGATGGAGGAGAGGCCGAAGGATTCTGCTACGTCACCTCCTCAGTCTGAAAACTTGGTTTCTTCCTCTTCCCATGATGATGGCACTGGTGGAGGGCCTGAACCAGTAACGAAGCCTCTGCAGCCCCTACAGAGAGACCCAAAGCCAGAGGACATGGTGAGTGGTTTCTACAAGGTCCTGATTTCAGAGAAGAAATTGAAAGGTATAGTTTTTTTTTTTTTAAGATTTATTTTTATTATTTTTTTATTGGAAAGGCAGATATACAGAATTTCAAGGAAAAGTTTTTTTTGTTTATTTGTTTGTTTGTTTTGGAGCTAGTTATTCTGTGTTCCTGTGATCTGGGCAAAACTGAAGCCATGAGCCATGAGTTCCTGCCTAGTCTGTCACGTGGGTGCAGGGGCCCAAGCACTTGGGCGTTCTTCCACTACTTTCCCAAGCACATTGATAGGGAGCCAAATTGGAAATGGGGCAGTGAGGACTCTAACTAGAGGTCCTGTGGGGTGCCAGTGCCACAGGTGGAGGCCTTCCCTGCTACACCACAGTGCCTGAGTAACTTTTTCAAACAAATGAATACATCTTCAAAAGAAATTACTATTTTTGTTTGGAGGAAAAGGGAAAAAAGCTAGACTGTTTGGTTAACTTGTATTAGCATTTTGTCTTTGTCAGCACTGCAAATGAGCATTGATTTTGAGAAAGACCACTTCTCCTTCCTCTTGTCATGTTTGATTTTAGAAGTAGACACGGAGAGTTTATCCATTTTGAGTTCTAAAGCGTATTCTGTTGTCACGTGTTGTCTCCTGAGTGTTTATTTCATGTTATTATTTGGAAGGACCAGGCTGCTGGAGAAGGTGTGGCCGAGGACCCGAGCGACGTCCACCAAGCTCTCCAGCCACGCAGCTCGGGCTCAGAGCCTTCTCTGTCCCGACAGAGACGACAGCAGAAGAGAGAGCAGGCCGGACATCCTGCAGGAGAGGGGCAGGTCAGCAGAGAGCTCTTTGCAGTGAGTTGGGTGCTGCTGTAGGGGAATGCATGTTAGGAAGCTCAATTTCTCTTTACAGCAACTAGCAACTAGCAGCTGCCAAAATGGTTCATGTGAGAAATGGCAGCAACAGCAGCACGAGGATGGTCACGGCAGGATGCTAACCAGGCTTCCAGTGATGAGTGTGGATTTTCTCTTCCCCAGCAAAAACAGACAGATTGTGCCGACAGTTAACAGGGCAGAGTGGTGAGGGTGGTCTGACCCCTTGTCGGTGGACTTTTCCCACAGGCATTCTAGAAAGCCATTCACTTTTAGCAAAGTCTTTTTAAACAACACAGTATTTTTAGAGACAGAGAGGGCCTACCAGTGGTGATCATTGGTGGTTGCTGTAAGTGAAAGTATAATCTTTCTTTATTTTAATTATTGAAGGTCCACGAGGCAGCTCCTGGACTGTTGCCTTCTCAACCCTCTATTGGAACCAAAGCCATTGGATCGACACAAAAAGATGCTAAAAGCCAGAGTAGGGCAGTTAGCAGGTCTATGGACAGCTCAAGGAGCAATGAGACATCATCATCAAAGGTTTGTGAGAGTTATCTGTTGGATTTCTTTTTTTTTTTTTAATGATTTATTTATTTTTATTACAAAGTCAGCTATACAGAGAGGAGGAGAGAGAGGCAGAGAGGAAGATCTTCTGTCCGATGATTCACTCCCCAAGTGACTACAATGGCTGGTGCTATGCCGATCCAAAGCCAAGAACTTCCTCCAGGTCTCCCACTGGGTGCAGGGTCCCAAGACTTTGGGCCGTCCTCGACTGCTTTCCCAGGCCACATAAGCAGGGAAGTGGAGCCGCTGGGGTTAGAACCGGCGCCCAAATGGAATACCGGAGCATTCAAGGCGACGACTTTAGCCTCTAGGCCACGCTGCCGGGCCCTGTTGGATTTCTTTTTTAAGATTTATTTATTTTTATCGGAAAGTCAGATCTACAGAGAGAGGAGAGACAGAGAGAAAGATCTTCCATCCACTGGAACTGTGTACAATTGCCGGAACTGAAGTGATCCAAAGCCAGGAGCCAGGATCTTGTGGGTCTCCCACAAGGGTGCAGAGTCCCAAGGCTTTGGGCTGCCCTATACTGCTTTTGCAGGCCACAGGCAGGGAGCTGGATGGGAAGTAGAGCTGCCAAGACACGAACTGGCACTCATATGGCATCCTGACACATGCAAGGCAAGGACTTCAGCCACTATGCTACTGTGCCATGCCCATCTGTTGGATTTTGACAAACCTTCTTAGAAAGCTTTTGAATTATGAAATCCTCAAAACAGCAAATTGTGTTTCCCAAGGGGCTTCTCGGCAGAAACTTTGGTAGAGTTATGCAGATTCTGTGGTTCCTCGGTGGTCACTTCTGGTGACCAAGAAGATTCTTGAGTTTGGGAAGTGTAAAAGTCCCCACTTGTGAGTCCAGAAACAAGCACCCCCTAAAAAGAAGGACTGTAGCCAGTCCTTGCTAGTTGCTGTATCCCTGGTGTAGGCCAATTTCCAACAGCCACTTCCTTAACGATCAGTTTAAGGCCTTTTTCTTGGTCCTAGATGATCCGTCAATCATTGTAGATGCTGTAAAAATAGTGGGCAGGAATGGAAATGACCCCGTAACTTTCTTTAACAAGGACCGACCATTGTCAGCCAGAGAGAGGAGGCGACTAAAGCAGTCACAAGAGGAGGTGCCCAGCTCCGGTAAGGTTGATTTCTGCACTTGATCTAATTGGGGTTGATGTCCAACTCACAGGCACAAGCACTGATGCTGAGTGTGAGCTGGGAAGTCATCCAAGTCACAGGAGTCCCTCTGGCAAGTCCATTTGAAGAGTTTCTGAAATATCTTAATTAAATCTTTAATAAAGAAATGAGCAGTAGCTATTGAATCTGAAACAGATATTGTTACAGAAAGATATAAAGAAAAACACAAGACCACTGAGTGGGGGTTTCCAAGTGGAAATGAAGTGTAAGTTGTTTCCCTGTTTGCAATCTGCTGGACAGGGAAGCGTCTCTGCTCGGGAGCAGAGAGGCAGCCAGAACCATGCCGCCCTGGCGAGGGCTGTGGACATCTCTGTTGTTATCTAATGACATTGCCGGCTGGCCGTTTCTGTTTATTAACTGCTGGTCATTCGTAAGTGCAGTGCTTCCGCATGTGAAGGGCCCGGCTTCCTGTTTATAATAGCCACCAAGGTTAGCTGAATTACTCCCCTTTTGCAGGTTTGAAACAGAGACTGTGGCGGGTAAATAACTGGCCTAGATCCAGAGAGCCAATATGTCCAGAGTTAAGACTTGAAGTGAGGTGTCAGACACCAGAGTCGTGATGACCATGCCGATTGAGTTGTTTCTGAGCTGACCCCTGCTGGGGTAACTTTCAGACCCTGTGTGAAATCCTTTTCAGGTGAGGCCAGCCCACCTGAGTCACTGGGCATGTTTGCTCTTCCAGGTCCTTCAGTGAGGCGAGCTCTGAGTGCAGTGGGGCCGGAGACGCCACAGGAGGAAGGCTGGTCTGCCCCTGCCCGACGGCTCTCTTCTGACTGCAGTGTCCCTAAGGTGCGTTACAGTCCTGAGGGAAAGTCGATGTGTCCACAGCTGGCAAGCCTAGCAGTACCTGTAGACACTAGCGCCATTTATTTCAGGGAGATTTGGTGTAAGTCTTGGTGAAGACAGAAACTGATAAAAAAAACAATTGAAGGGGTTATGTTTGACAATTAAGGGACAATTTTTTTGAACCTTTTTTTTTTTTTTTTTTGATGGGGCCAGTACAGTGGAATACCATGCCAATCATCTGCCTGCAGCACTGACATCCCGCACAGGTGTCAGTGTGAGTCCCAGCTACTCCAGTTCCAGTGCAGCTTTCTGCTTGTGGCCTGGGAAAGCAGCAGAGGATGGCTCACGTCCTTGGGCCCCTGCACCCACATGGGAAACATGGAAGAAGCTCCTGGCTCCCAGCTTTGAACCGGCGGAGCTCTGGCTGTCATGATCATTGGGGGAGTGATCCAGAGGGTGGAAGATTCTCTCTGTTTCTTCCTCTTTCTCCCTCTGTAACTCTTCAAGTAAAATAAATAACTTTTTTTTTTTTAATATACAAAGGATTTGTTTATTTGAAAGGCCAGAGCATTAGAAAGAGGCCAGTGAGTTGGGGGAGCAGGAGTAAGAGGAGTGTCTTGCATCAGTTGGTTCACTTCCCAGATGGCTAGGCCAGCTGCAGCCGGGCCAGGCTGAAGACAGAAAGGCTGTCTGGGTCTCTTTTGTGAATGGTTGGAGCCAAGCACCTGGACCGCCACTGGCCGCCTTCCCAGGTGCCTTAGCAGGGAAATGAATCCGAAACGAAGCATCCAGGGCTCGAACCAGCACTCAGATATGGGGTGCTGCCACTGCAAGAGGAGGTTCAACCTGACACATCACAGTGCTGCCTGAACACTTGGCTGCTTCTGTGTGCTGTGCAGAGGCTCAGGCTCCTCTGCCTCTCTGACATTGCCTTTTGTGGTCTTCACTGCCTCTCCTATGGTTGAGGCAGAGACACCATCTGGTGGCTACACGGGTAATTGCAAGATTTCCGACCCATGTTCCGACTGTATTAATATGCTGGGGAATACTTTTTCCTGCTTTAAATATAATGAAGGTATTGTTTCTTTAATAATGTAATTTAGTTATACCACTAATCGAGACTACTTTCTCCATTTCCCTAAGTTGTAAGATTTATATGCAGTTATAGTAAGTACTTGTTTAAGCATTTAGGAGATTTCCAGGATTAAGGTGGCATTCCATCAAGTTTTTTGTTTTTTTTTAAGATTTTATTTTCATTACAAAGTCAGACATACAAAGAGGAGGAGAGACAGAGAGGAAGATCTTCCATCTGATGGTTCACTTCCCAAGTGACCGCAATGGCCAGAGCTGAGTCAATCCCAAGCAGAAGCCAGGAACCTCCTCTGGTTCTCCCACATGGGTGAAGGGTCCCAAGGCTTTGGGAGCTGGATGGGAAGTGGAGCTGCTGGGATTAGAACCGGCACCGTTATGGGATCCTGGCGCGTGCAAGGTGAGAACCTTAACCACTACACTATTGTGCCAGGCCCCTGTTGGTAAACTTCATGCATGAATTTTATGCATCAGTTATGTAAAAACTCAATTTTTATATCCTTTCGTTTCTCCTGTTAAGTTAGACCTAACATCACTTGCATTTAGTCGTAACATTTGAGAGTGTTTTTCTTACATCCTTCTGGTTGCATGTCACATGGTATTTTGTTTCTTTTCTAACATAAATAGGAAAGGAAATCGATCCATTCTCTGTCTGAGGATGAATTGAGTTCTTCTACAAGTTCAACTGATAAATCAGA
The DNA here is from genome assembly GCF_017591425.1 of Ochotona curzoniae. Lineage (NCBI taxonomy): Eukaryota > Metazoa > Chordata > Mammalia > Lagomorpha > Ochotonidae > Ochotona > Ochotona curzoniae. The sequence goes on along the minus strand of NW_024466607.1, from coordinate 17,594,573 downwards.
TGGGGATTCCAGGGAAGGGTAAGTTCTTGCTTTACTGTCTTCCTCCATGAACTGTTTGTTTGAATGGGTCCTAAATGCGCATTTACAGAGTATTCAGAGCTTCAGAACCCTCACTGATAACATTACAAATGGAAATGGTTTATGATTCGTGCTGGAGCTGATGATACCTCTTCCATGAGCACATTTGTTTGTATTCAGAATTCTTCTAGAATGTCTTGACCATTATTACTTCATGCATTTTTTGGACCTCTCCTGCTCTCCTAGGGGTTCCGCTTACATTTATATTAGGTTGCTTAAAGATGCCTTGCTGCCCACTCCAGCTCTCTTCTTTATTTTACTTTTTATTTCATTTGTTTTTCGTACATCTGTTACTCTAATTGCTGAAAAATTTTCCAGTCTTTTCTGCTGAAGTGTCTCATTTGTTACTCCTGTCCTGTATATTTAACGCATTCCCATTTGTCACTTTTGGAAGTTTGGTGTGGATCTTTTTTATATCTTCCACTTTTTTATATCTTCCACTGTTCCTTGACGTGTCCATCTTTTTATTTACCTTGGACATATGAAATAAATTTATATATATACTTTTATAGCCTCATGTAGTAATTATGATATTTATTCCACTTCTAGGTTCATTTCCATTACCGATTTTTTTCTTTTCACAATTCTATGAGATTTATTTTTATTGGAAAGGCAGATTTACAGAGAGAAGGAGAGAGGGACAGAAAGATCTTCCATTTGCTGGTTCACCCCCCCAAATGGCTGCCACAGCTGGAGCTGAGCCAATCTGAAGCCAGGAGCCAAGAGCTTCTTCCTAGTTTCCCACATGGGTGCAAGGTCCCAAGTCTTTGGGCCATCCTCTGCTGCCCTCCCAGGGCACAAGCAGGGAATACAACTGGTGCCCATATGGGATCCTGGTGTGCAAGGCGGAATCTGGCCACTGAGCCATCACAATGGGCTCGATGATTTCTTTTTGAAAAAGATTTATTTTAATTATTTAAAAGGCAAAGTGACAGAAGGAGGGAGAGAGAGATCTTTGATCTGCTAGTTCATTCCCTAAATGTCCAAAGTGGCAGGGTCTGGGCCAGTCCAATGCCAGGATCCTGGAATTCTGTCTAGATCTCTCCCATATGAGTGGCAGGGATCCAAGTACTTGGGCCACCATCTGCTGCTTTCCCTGGTGCATCAGCAGGGATCTGGATCAGAAATAGAGCAGCTGGGACTTGAATTGGTACTCCATTATGGTATACCAGTGTCACTGGCTACAACCTAACCTGCTGTGACACAGTGCTGTGAAAAGTGCACGTACACACACACACACACACACACACACACACACACACACACACACACACACACACATTCACTCACCCACTCACCCCTCATCTGCTGTTTCAGGCCCTGGATGTCCACAACAGTTGGAACAAGACCAAGATGGAGCTGGGTGAGACTCAATCCAGGTTCTCCCATGTAGGTGGCAGGGAATTAACTATTTGAGCCATTGCCTACTCCTTCCTGAAGTGCATATCAGCAGGAAGCTGGAATTGAAAGCAGAGCTAGGACTTGAACCCAGGTTCAAGTACTCTGAGATTGGATGGCAGTGGCCCATGCTGTATTCTAACTACTTTGCCAAAATACCTGCCCTGAATGCCAGGCACTGCGCGTCTTACCTGATTTGGAACTGATATTCTTGAGCATTATGCTTGAGTGTAGTTCAGTTTGTACACTTAGGGCTAGTGTTGTGGTGTACCTGGCTGCTACATTCTGATCCAGTTCCTGGCTAATGTGCCTGGGAAAGCCGTGGAAGATGGCCTGAGTATTTGGGCTTAGGTTACCCACGTGGAAGGCTAGGATGGAGTTCCAGGCCCCTGGCTTCTGCTTGACCCAGCTTCAGATGTTGCAATCAGTTGAGTGGTAAGCTAGCAGATGGAACATCTCTTTATCACCCTCTTTCAAATAAATAAAGTAAATCTTTCATTGTACACAGAATCTGAGTCTTTTGGGCCCTTTGTTTTCCAAGATTCCTCTTCACTTTGTAGTGACATTGGTTGTCCTGAATTATGTCCTTGGATTCTGCAGGCCAGAAAGACTTGTACTTTGAGCTGCTTGTGGCCTGCTCCTCGATTAAAGTCTGCTGACTTCCTTTAGAATTGCCCACAGATTTTATTTTCCATTGCCTCTGCAGAGCTGATTTGTACATTTTTACCCAGAGTTTATATCTGTTTCTTGCAGGATGTTTATGTCAGCATTTGGAAGTAAAAGTCCCCAAAGCTCGTTTTGCTTTTTTTTTTTTTCCTTTTCCAGGAAAGGTCATACCAATGAAATGAGTGACTTGGTACAACTGATGACGCAGACTCTGAAGTTGGATTCTAAGGACAGCTGTGAAGATCTGACAGTACCAAATCCAGTGTCAGAATTCAGACTTCACCGCAAGTATCGGGACACACTGATACTGCATGGAAAAGTTCCGGAAGAGGCAGGGCAGCTCCATTTTAAAGAGCTGCCTCCAGGTGATCAGTTTATCCTTTCTGGAAACTGGAGAAGGTGTTTCTCAGAGAAATATGTTACACCAAAATTTTTTTTCTTCCCCTTTGGTTTCATTTTGATAACTCCGTAAAAGGTAAAATAGCAAATGTAATCATGAAAAGTATAAAGAAAATTGATTTTTCAAAATAAATATTTAGGATTGTTCGTGTGGATTTTCTACAAGCTAGACAGTTGTTTCCAAAGCTATTAAGATAGCTTTTAGGCTAAGGAGATGAGCTTAAGTGTATAAGTAAATTTTTTTAAAGATTTATTTTTATTATTTTTTCATTGGAAAGGCGGATATACAGAGAGGAGAGACAGAGAGGAAGGTCTTCTGTCCAATGATTCACTCCCCAAGTGAGCGCAACGGGCCGATACTATGCTGATCCGAAGCCAGGAGCCTCTTCCGGGTCTCCCACGCGGGTGCAGGGTCCCAAAGCTTTGGGCCGTCCTCGACTGCTTTCCCAGGCCACAGGCAGGGAGCTGGATGGGAAGCGGGGCTGCCGGGATTAGAACTGGCGCCCATATGGGATCCCGGGCGTGCAAGGCGAGGACCTTTAACCACTTGCGCCACCGCGCCGGGCCCATAAGTAAATTTTTTAGTTGTTAAAAATAAACAAGAAATCATTAAATCAAACTCTTGTTAAAGTGAAAAGAATCTTAGCAGAGTTGTTGTTTTTTTTTTTTTTTTAAGCTTTTTTGCCTTGGAAGGGAAAGGATTTACTTTGTCCTGTTTTTGATCTTGCTTCCTAGCTGTCATGCCGGGTTCTGAAAAGATCAGGAGAATAGTTGAAGTCTTGAGAGCTGATGTCATCCAGGGCCTGGGAGTTCAGCTTTTAGAGCAGGTATATGACCTGTTGGAAGAAGAGGATGACTTGCAGAGAGAGGTGAGCGCCCTTGTGACTGTGTAGTCGATAGTTGTGTTATAGAATCTTTTCAACAAACTTTGAAAATGCAGTTTGCCCCTTTAACATATAAATTTCAGTGATTTTTTAAAAATTTGTTCACAGAGTTATGTAAGCATCGCTGTAATCAACATAAGAACATTCTCCTATGTCCAGATGAAGCCCAGTGTACCCCAGTAACAGTCATTCCCAATTATTCCCTCCCTCCCTTACCTATGAGCAACCTTTAATATTTCTGCCCTTGTAGATTTGCCCATTCTGGACAGTTCGTATAAATGGGAACACATGATTTAGATAAAAGGCCTTGTGCGTGCTTTGGCAGCACATATACTAAAATTAGATAAAAGGCCTTTCGAGTATTGCCTCTTTCTGTTAGTATAATGTTCTTAAGATCCATTTGTGTTGTAGCATTCCTTTAGATGGCAAAATCCCATTGAGGGGTTTTTGTGTATTCATCAGCTAATGAGCAGGTGGTGGCTTCTACTTTCTGGCTGTTGTGAACAATGCTGCAGTGAACACTTGTCAGCAAGTTTCTATGTGGCTTCAGTTCTCTCAAGTGAATACCTAGGACTTGCAGTTGCTGGGTTATATGGTAACTTTATAGTTAAACATTTTAGGGATTTCTGAACTATTTTCCAAAGTGACCACAGCATTTTTTCATCCCTGCCAGCAGTATATAACATATTCATTTGTGTTTGCTTGTTTTAAAGATTTATTTTGTTTTTATTGGAAAGTCAGATATACAGAAAGGAGAAGAGACAAAACAGGAACATCTTCCATCCACTGATTCATTCCCCAAGTAGCCACAACACCGGGGCTGAGCTGATTCAAAGCTGGGAGCCAGGAGCTTCCTCCAGGCTTCCTATGTGGGTACAGGATCTCAAGACTTGGGCCATTCTCCATTGCCTTTCTGGGCCACAAGCAGGGAGCTAGATGGAAAGTGGAGCAGCTGGAACATCAACCGTTGCCCACATGGGATCCCAGTACTTGGAATTGAAGGTTTAGCCAATCACGCCAGGCCATAACTTCTTGGATTCATTCATTTATTTCAAAGACAGTTACAGAGAAAGAGAGAGAAAGCGAGAAAGATCTCTGCTAGTTCATTCCCTAAGTGGCCATAATGGCTGGGGCTGGGCCTGAGCCAAGCCAAAGCTAGGGGTCAGAACTCCATCTGGGTTTCTGTTTGGGTGGCAGGGTCCCGAGTACTTGTTGCTTTCCCAGAGACTCAAATATGGGATGCTAGAATTAATGTTGGCCCTATGGTGAAATATCTTAATTCACTTCTCATTTCATTTTTTCATTTTGTGTATATTAAATATGTTGTTTAAAGATTTAATTCTTTGAAAGGTAGAGTGACAGAGATCTTGCATCTGGTGGTTCACTTCCCAAATGGCCACAATAGCCATAGCTGGGCAGGCTGCAACCAGGAGCCAGGAACTCTGCCCAGATCTCCCCCGAGGGTGTCAGGGACCCAAGTACTTGGGTTGCCATCTGCTGCTTTCCCATGTGCATTAGCAGGGAGCTGGATTAAAAGTGGATCAGCAGGGGCTTAAAACCAGCACTGAAATATGGGACGTCAATATTGTAAGCGTTTAACCCACTGTACCACAGGCCGGCCCCAATTATTAGTTTCTTCAATGCACTGTTCTCCTAAATTACATAGGATACAAAACATGGAATTATCAGCTATAATCACAGTAATACTGACTTTTAGACTAATAATCTTTTAAAAAAGATTTTATTTTTATTGGAAAGTCAGATATACAGAAAGGAAGAGAGACAGATAGGAAGATCTTCTCTCCGCTAATCTACTCCCCAAGTGGCTGCAACGGCTGGAGCTGAGCCCATTCGAAGCCAGGAGCCCAGAGCCTCCTCTAGGTTTCCCACATGGGTGCAGGGTCCCAAGACTTTGAGCTGTCTTCGACTGTCTTCCCAGGCCACAAGCAGGGAGCTGGATGGGATGTGGGGCTGCCAGGATTAGAACCAGAGCCCATATGGGATCCTGAAACGTGCAAGGCAAGGACTTTAGCCGCCAGGCTACCACGCTGAGCCTTAGACTAATAATTTTTTTAATGTACTAGTCTTAAATCATGTAGAAAACAAAGTAGAATTACAAAGCTTCATTGAATTGTTGTATGTTTTATAATTTTCCATGTATTTACCAAAGATCTTTATTTTAGTTATTGGTAAGTGAAGTTATAATTATAACCTTGAAATTATTGTGGGCTTGGCAGGGCTCTCTCTTTGCCAGACTTAATTTAGCTGTTAAGATCCTCTGGTTTCCAATGGGTTGCTTTATTGTTTCTCAGCAATGCTGGTGAATATATTGTTCCACAGACTAATCTGATCCAACTTGGACTCTCTGGATGGCATTGTTCCCAAGATTAGTGTTTCATAGTTTTTGGCTGCAGGAAGACTCTTCCTAGTTAATGTCTCCCATTTTCTCCCACAAACAAGTTCATTTTATAATTTCACTTGTATTTCCAGTGAATCTACTAATTCTTAGCTGCTTTCCATTTCTGCTTCTACTGTTAAAATTCTAGATCTGAACTTCATACTGTGAACCAAGTTTTGCATCCTGTTTAAAGGCCTGCTTCTTCTCCTAGGCCAAGTCCAAATGTGACTTGGTCTATGGGTGGGGACAGTGACACAGGTCTGATTACTCCATTCCATTTAGAAACTTGACTATGTGATATTGCAGAAAGGACAGAGAGAGAGATCTTTATCTGCTAGTTCACTCCCTAGATGGCTTCAATGGCTAGGCTGGGCCAGGTCGAAACCAGAGGCCAGGAACTTCATCCATTCTCCCATGTGTGTGGCAGTAACACAAACATGTGAGCCATCCTCTGCTTTTCCAGTGGGTTAGCGGGGAGCTGGCTCAGAAGTGGAGCAGCCAGGGCACAAATGGTCACTCACTTGCAGTGCTGACCTCACAAGAGTTGCTCTGTCTGCCATGCTCCAGCTCTGGCCCCTTGGTATAAATTTTCTTGAGGAAATGGTTTTTCATACGATGTAAGTCCTTTGGGCCATTTTCAGGGACATCAAATGGTTTTAAACATAATTTTTACCAGCTTCACTAAGGACCCTGCAGAAATCCTGCAGAAATCCTTATACTGGATATGGGACGATTAGGCTTATATTTTGTGTTTAGACAGCTGTTTTAACAGGCCTTTGGGATTTTCATGGTGTTGACATTTTTTTAAATGTAAAGGCCATGTGTGTTATTAAAGCCCCTTTGGTTTAACACACTTCTAATGTTTTGCCCTTAGACTTAGGTTATTGCAGTTTTGGCAGGAATACCACGATGTGTCCTCATATATCAGGAGGTGGATGGATGGTATCTACTAAACATGCTGTCATTTAATGTCAAGCATTTCTTTGAACAGAGATACATTGAGTGACGCAGTAGATTGAATTCTGTTAACTGGTCATTTGAATGACTATTTTGTAAAGCGTATGGGACTTGCACTTACACACAAATTGCTGAATTTTATCAATTCTGTTTTATTACTAACCATATATTAATGCTATTAATCTTTTGGTGTGAACATTACACATACTTTTCTTAGTTTCTCTTTAATTTCTTAAGATTTTAAAATCGAGCCTGTTTTTTTTTTTTTCCTTAACTGTAACAGTATTGTGCCCTGTGGCTTCCATGTTTAGAAAAGCCCTTAAGATTACAGACATATATTTTCTAAAACATACTGATTTTCTGTCTCCCAAATAGGTACGGCTGCGAGAGCACATGGGTGAAAAGTATATTGCATACGGTATGAAAGCTCGCCAGTTAAAATTTTTTGAGGAAAATGTGAATTTTTGAGAATGTTTTTATCTGCTGCCAGAACTAAAGGCCCATTTTCCAGGGTTTTTAGCTTAAAAGTGAAACACAATTGTTTGGAATCCATCCATTATCCTTTTCTTACTGAAAATATATTGGACAGAACAAAGTAACATTGAGCAAGCTCATAAAGAAAAACATTTTGGTTTTGATATTGTCTTTATGATGAAAATGTTGTATGTGGCTATACTTACTGAGCCTTAAATCACCAACTTTATATTTAGAACTTTATTTTTTAAGGTAATAGTTAAAAATGAGGCCATAGAATACTGGATTGTAAGTTTTGTATTGTACTAAGAGGTCAAGGCAGTAAGAGAAACCAATGACATGTTTGTTCAGCAAAAACATTTGCTAACATAGCCCTTAGCGACTAGCATAGCAAGTTCACTATTCTAGGACTAAGTTTAAAGAACATGCAGGTCTTTGTAGTTCTTGAGCAACTGACTTCCTTTTTTTACATACTAATGGACTTTATATATTTTATTTTCACTTAATATTAACCTTATTTAGGGTTTACAAGTATTTGGCTTTGTAAATCAATGTGTCTGCATATCTGTTTTACCAGAGTTTTCCTCCAGTGACTATACTTCTTAAAAGTGAACTGCTTTCCCAGTTAAGCTATTTATAAGTCAAGCCCACATCTTTTTAATTTCATTGAACATATTTAACATTGTCTTCCTGAAGTTTGTTGTCCTCATAACTTTGTGTTTTAAATGTATGATTTACAGCATATATTTGTTTAATGAGGGAATATTCCTCTGTGAAATAAATTTTTTTACAAAATAAAACAGAAATCCTAATAAATTTTTATAAGATTTACTTGTATTGTAAAGTCAGATTTGCAGAGGAGAGACAGGGAAAGATCTTCCATCTGCCTGTTCACTCCCCAAGTAACCACAAACGCTGGAGCTGGCCAATCTGCAGCCAGGAGCCAGGAGCTTCTTCTGGGTCCCCATGCAGGTACAGGGTCCCAAGACTTTGGACAGTCCCCAACTGCTTTCCCAGGCCACAAGCAGGGAGCTGGATGGGAAGTCAAGCCTTCAGGACATGAACTGACGCCCATCTGGGATCCTAGTGCATGCAAGGCAAGGGCCCTAGCCACTCAGCTACCACGCTGGGCCTTCCTTTCAGTTTCTTTAAAGCTTAGTTGTTCCTGTGTGTTAAGTTATAAGCCAGGAACTGGGGATAGAGTGGTTAAGTAAACAATGTGTCCTGCCTGCCCTTCTAGTACTAATAGCCCCAGCCCTTGGCCTTGGTTTTTTGCTTTTGTTTTTTGTTGGAAAGGCAGATTTACAGAGGAAAGAAAAGACAGGAAAAGATCTTCCATCTACTGGTTCACTCCCCATATGGCTGCAATGGCCAGAACTGAGCTGATCCAAAACCAGGAGCCAGGAGCTTCTTCTGGGTCTCCCACGTGGGTGCAGGGTCCCAAGGCTTTGGGCCATCCTCGACTGCTTTCCCAGGCCATAAGCCACGAGCTGGATGGGAAGTGAAGCAGCCAGGATATGAACTGGTACCTATAAAGGATGCTGGCACTGGTAAGTGGAGGACTAGCCAATTGATCTATTGTGCTAGGTCCTTTACCTCTAATGAATTGTTATGAAGTAGTACATGGTATTTTCACACACACAAAAAAACTCCCCATGCTTTCTTAGTCTTAATGTGTAAGCAAAATAAAAATACATAAGTTTCTAGCCAAGTCTTTGGTTATTTTGTGGTTCTTCCTTGAATGCTTAATTCTTTTAAAATCTCACTAATTTAAAACTACTTCATAACATATTTTCTTATAAATCCACCTTTGGTCATATTTCAGTCTGTCTTTGACTGTTTTCCAAAAATTCTGGTATCTTCAGAAATGCTTCGGACTCTTCACAGGCTCAGGAAGCACCTTGCTTCAGCTGCGCTGTGGGCCGTTGGTGTGTATGACCTGTGCAGCCTCTCTTTGGGGATTCTCTTCCCTGTTGCTTATTCACAATTATAATGGCACTGTGAGCATTAAATAAAACTGGTATAAAAATCACTTCTGTTTAACATTATTCAAAGTTCCTTTGTAAGACCCAATTAGCAGCATTTTAAGACAGAAATGCCATTTGCACTCTTCAGTATGGTAGCCGTTAAGTCAGATGACTAGCCCTTGAATCGTAGTCTGACTGAAGAACTTCCTTGTACACATTGGACTACAGCACCATGTTGGGTGGCCTAATTCTGTATTGTTCATTAAGTAAGAGTTGAGCAGCTATAACATGTCAAGGTCTCCGCTAGGCATGAGGTCAGCAACAGGGAGCAAACACAAGGTTCCTCTTTTCAGGGAGCTGAGGCTCTGATGAGAACTGACCGAACACCGTTAGATGTACTAACTGCCATGATAAACACAGGTGAAGCAGATGCAGAATGGTGCGGCATGCCGCCTTCTGAAAGGGTCCCAGGGAGCACCACTTCGTAGTCTATCTGGGTAGACCTGATGGAGGGAGCAAGTCCTGGGGGTGAGGGTGATGTTCCAGACTCAGGGAACAGATGCAAAACCTTTCTGTCTGTTGCTTGTGGATTTCATCTGCCAGGTTCTGAGAGGAAGAGTGCTGAGCAGAAGTAGTTCTAATAGTTTATTTTTCTAAAGATTTTATTTGAAAGGCAAAATGCCTTTTCCTGGGGAATATGAGCAGGAAGCTGGTTTGGAAATGGAGCAGCCAGGACTCCAACTGCTGCTCACATGGGACACTGGCATCACAGGGTAACAGCCTACTGTGGCACGCCACCCACACCTCTGCTCAGCTCCTGTGCACTTACGGGCAGCTGTATAGAGTTCTCTTGTTCAGCACATCAGAACAGTGACATCCTGGCTGTGCTCTTTGTACCATCTGATGCTTCTGGCCATCAAACACCTTTTTCATTCTTACAGCTTAAAGCAGCCATGCTGGTGTTTTCAGCCTCTGGATGTTGTTTTCAGAACAAGAGGTAAGCCAGTTTGTAACCCTCTGTAGAGCTTCTAACTTTTAACATTTCTTATAATTTGATATGATTGTTCTTTCTTACCTTTTCAAAACCCATATTTCAGCTAAAATGTTACTTTACCACAAATCCACAGCAGTAAATTTTTTATAGGTGCTATTAAGAATATTTTAGGAACTTGTAGCTATAGAACCATGATTTTTGCTTTTTTAAAGATTTGAAAGGTAGAGTTTGAGGAGGAGAGTCATATATCAAACATCCAAATCGATCTTCACTCCACAGATGGCTCTAATGACTGTGGCTGGGGCTTGCTGAAGCCAGGAGCTTCCTGCAGGTCTCCCGCGTGGGGAGTAGGGGCCCAGGAAGTTGGGCCGTCTTCTAGTTTTCTGAGGAGCATTAGCAGGGAGCTGGGTCTGAAATGGAGCAGTCGGGACTTGAACCAGCATTCATATGGGATGCTGGTGTGGCAGGCAGTGGCGAGGCCTTACCATGCTTCTAACTTTGCTTTCACTGAGTCCTGCTTGCAGCACAGTCAACAGCAGGCCTGCGAGACACAGACCTGCATTATGAGTTTTAATTGGAAACATTCAAGGGACTTAATGATTTAATAATGAATTATAAAACTGACAAACTGGACTATCATGAGGCATTTATTATTTATGTACACCTGAAACTTTCCATACTTGCATTTTCTGTTTTCCATTTCACAGCAAGATTATGAAGAGGGTTTAAAATATTTATAAATGAAACCTCAAGTGGATTAAAATGAAATGTAAACAGAATGAGGTCTGGCCGCGGTGCTGTAAGAGCATAGGTGATTTTGGTTATGAAAGCAGTGTAGCTCATCTCGGGGAACAGAAGCAGGTGCCGAATCAGAGAAACCCCAGTCAGTTGTTTTTAGCATGCCTCTTAATTTTCCTGTCTCCTGGTTTCTTGTCTTCTGTGCACGAGTCTTGAACAGGTAACCATTTGAGGGGATGTCGGCGGTAGATTGGCCATGGGGGGAGTGTCAGCTGGGCCAGAAGAGAGAAAACGGATCACGATGCCATCGGTGCTAGCCAGGAAGACCAGTAGGTATAGAACCTGGTTCTGTGCTAAAAAATGCTTTATAGATATGTTCATACAAATGTTTTCCACTCCCGCAAAAGCTCTGAGTTACTTCCCAGGCAATACATGAGCACCCGGAGGAATCCCTGCTAGCCGTGGCCCCTTTCTGCGGTTCATGCCATCTGACACTCTTGGTATCTACTTTTCTGAGAAGCCGCCCATGACTGGCTCCTAGCACTGCTACCTCCAACCAAACCGCCCCAACTCAGAAAACCACACATTTCTTACCAAACATGAAAAGGCAAATCCAGCCATAACTATGTACACAGTCCACCCGAACTGTTCAGCCACGTACCCGTAGATAAATCCAACTATCTAGAGCCAAAGCACATGAAAACACAGTTAAGGCGGGGGAGACGGGGAAGACTTAATAAATACACACAAACTCAGGGTCAAAATATAATACAAAATCAGTACTCACTGCAGAAAAAAGAATAATTCCCTGAAACAGCTGTTCAGCCAGCTTCTGGCCCTTGTAATCCTAGAGGATGGAGGACAGCAAACACGGAGTTGGTCCCTATTGCGGCTCTCACCCCACAGCTTGGATGCAAGGCAGCCCCACTATCAGGGGTTCCCCCAGAAGGCCTGGCCAGGAATCAAATTCTGGGGTGGGGAGGGGCAGAATCGAAGCATCCTAAGCGGAGCTCGTGCGGGGAAACGGGGAACCCGGGAGGCTCAGGTCGGGGGGTACAGGGTGAACGGTAGCCACCGGGGCCAGCAGCCACGCAGCCCCCGAGTCGGAGCTCGGACAGGAGGCCACGCTCTCACCATCTGTGTGGGAAACGAGCTCAGTTGTTCCAGCATGGCTACTCCGGAGGGCGAGCAGCAGGGCGCGGGAAGGCAACACTGAAGCACCGGAGGACACCGCAAACACTCCGGGGAGCTTTCCGAGCCGGGCAGAGCGATGGCCGCGGCCCCGGAAGCGGATGTCTCCGCCAGGCCCTGGCTGCCCGTGGCCCCGCCCCGCGCCATCGCTCGGCGACGTGTGCTCTCCAAGTTGGCTGTGTTGCGGCGCAGCGGCCGGCAGGCCTGGGGCGGCGAGCGGGTCAAGCCATCGCGAGCCCGCGGAGGCTTCGCCGTCAGGGCTGCTGGGGGTGCCGAGAGTCCCGGCCTCGGTCACACGCACTCAAGTCCACCGCACCTCCACGGGAGCTTAACGGCTGCCGGCGCGAGCCGCGTCTCCATGGCGACGGCCCTTCCTCAGCGAGGACCCCGGCGGCGGCGGGGCTGCCCCGCGGCGCCTGCCCCGCCTGACGCATTCGCGCTGGGAAAGTCGGGGGTGCTGAGCCGGGCCTTGTGAGATTCCGCGGCAGTGGCGGAACGCCCGGGAGGGTGGGCTCGGTCCGGAGGGCGGAGGACGCGGGCGGCCTGGCAGCGGGCCCGGCGGCGGGGCCTGCGGCTCGGGCGCTGAGCTGGCGGGGCGGGCCGGAGCGCGGGCGGCCTGGGCGGCGCCGCCGCCTCCTCCTCCTCCTCCTCCTCTTCCACCCGCTGCAGGTAAGACGGGTTGCCACGAGATGCTGACGGGAAACGACGCCTAGCATCCCTAACCCGTGCAGTCTGTGGGTCTGGCGGACGCCTCGGGGCGTCGCGCCACCTCTCGGTCATTTGCTAAGCCTTAGGCAGCCCTGTTGATAGTTAGTGTTGGGGATCCACCACTCCCCCCGCCTCCCACCCGCGACCACGTCCTTTGGAGAAAAAGGAATCTCCCTGAATCAGAGACCCCGGTCCTCTCACCAAGGGAAAGCATCCTGGGGGGAGCTGAGGACACGCTGGCTTTACCAGCAACTGTGGGCCTTCCCACTAGAGAGCAGGCAAGCGGTCCCTCATATCTCAGTCAGGGCTGGTGGACAGTTCAGAAGATCTGACCCTCTCCTGCCTACGTTTGAGACAGAAATCGTTCTAGAGGGCCCTGGCCTCTGTGATGTGTATGCTGCATTATCAGCAGACCGTGGGATCTTGGTTCTCTGTGGGCGGGGATGTGGCTGCCGCTCACCTTCAGATACCTTGTTTGTGCTGGGAGCCCCGAGGCAGACAGGCAGCCCAGCACGCAAGCAGAGGACAGGTGGAATCGAGGCCTAGAGGCATAGGAGCTGGTTAGGGAGGCAGTTGCTGCTTCAGCCCAGGGGAAAGTTTGGAGGGAGGCTCCCGGAAAGCCCAGGAGGCAGCTAGGGTGAGGGCTGTATCCCCAAAGTCATCCTGGCAGGCACTGAAGTGCAAAGTGCAGACAAGTGAATGACCTCAGAAGGTGCAGTGCCAGCTGGGAGCAGGAACGGGGGTGGGAAGGGAGTTTATCCTGGGTGCCTAGCATCCTGGGTACTTCCTCCGGTGTGTTTGGATGGGTGTTAGTTGTGTGTGTAAATACTTGCATTCCCTTGTGTGGGCTCTCATCCAGTGCACTTCATAGTTCAGCGGTAGGACATGATGGCATTTGAAAGATAAAACTCAGGGAGAAAGAAATTGCTAGTTAAATTCAGTGGGAGAGAATACCGTTGGAATCTTTGCTCTTCTTTAAGTTGGAATTTGTTTTGGTAATTATTTTCAAAGATTGCATTCCCTTGCCAGATGCCACGTGTGTTTTTGTTTGTTTGTTTGTTTGTTTATTTTGATGGGGTGAGCTATCAGGGATATGTCAGGAAGCATTTTCCCTGTGGTCCCTGTTTTCGTGGAGCTTAGGTTAGGTGCAGGGAGAAGAGAGATGAGATAGTTTCATGATTGAGAAAGGAGGTTGAGCTGAGGCTGTCCGAGGGGATGGGGCAGGGAGAGCTTAAAGATGGCCTCGAGCCTTGGTGACTTGCACAGCAGTTTGAAGGGGAGGGAGGTTGGGAAGAGTGGTTGGAGGAGGATCTAGAGTATAGGAGATAAGGAAGTGGAGCTACACACCACACTGCCTTCTTAGGCTTTCAGAGTGCCGAGAGCCGGGGAGCAGAGAAACTTGTCCGTTAGTGGTTTGACCGAGGTGGTAGGGGCATAAAACTGTTCTTTTCCCCTAAGATTTCTTTTATGTTCTGGGTGAGTGTGTGTGCACGCACGTGCGTGTGTGCCTTTGTTGACAGTAATAGAGTAATGGGGGAATGAACATTTCATAATCACTAAACAAAAGATGAATTTTCATTGGATACTGAAAATTGCTAATTAACTTGTATGCAACTTTGTAATCCTAGAGAAGCATAGCTACTGTTCCATCTCAGGGTCCCTGTGGGAGTTTTGTTTGGAGAGTCCCTGGAAACAGTCAGGGAAGCTGCCTTGCCAGGAGTAGAACCAGGGAAGGAAATATAAGACATGGCCTTTTACAGTGGCTGTCACAGGGCCTGGCATGGCGGCCTAATGGCTAAAATTCTGGCCTTGAACATGCCGGGATCCCAGTTCTAACCCCTGCAGCCCCACTTCCCATCCAGCTCCCCGCTTGAGGCCTGGGAGAGCAGTCAAGGACATCCTAAAGCCTGGGGTTCCTGCACCCATGTGGGAGAACTGAAAGAAGCTTCTGGCTCCTGGCTTTGGATCAGCGCAGCACTGGCCGTTGCACCCACTTGGGGAGTGAATCATCAGACGGAAATCTTCTCTCTGTCTCTCCTCCTCTCTGTATATCTGACTTTCCAATTAAAAAAAAAATCTTAAAGAAAAAACAATGAGTGTCACCATGACTTAGGGACAGGTGGTTTCTGCCAATGCAGATTTACTTCAACATATCACATACTGGCTCAGAGTGTCTGTCTGGCTTGCATAACACAAATGCATGTGCTACTCCAATCATATACCACTTTATTTTTTTATTTATTTTGTTTGAAAGAAGGAAGGAGGGAGGGGGAAAGATCCAGAGAGGGAGGACCCTCTTCCATGCACTGGTTTACTCCAAACGTGGCCAAAACAGCCAGGTCTGGGCCGAGCCAGAGCCAAGAGTCAGGAGCTTCCTCCAGGTCTCCCAAGAAGGTGCAGGAGACCCAATTACTTTGGCCATCCTTCACTGATTTCCCAGGCCTCAAGCAGGAAGATGGATTAGAAGCAGAGCAGCTGGGCCATGGCCTAGCGGCTAAAGTCCTCGGCTTGAACGCACCGGGATCCCATATGGGCACCGGTTCTCATCCCGGCAGCTCTGTACTTCCCATCCAGCTCCCTGTCTGTGACTTGGGAAAGCAGTTGAGGACAGCCCAAAGCCTTGGGACCCTGCACCCGCGTGGGAGACCTGGAAGAAGTTCCGGGCTCCTGGCTTCGGATTGACACAGCTCCAGCCGTTGCAGTCACTTGGGGGGTGGATCATCGGACAGAAGATCTTCTTCTCTGCCTCTCCTCCTCTCTGTATATCTGACTTTGTGATTAAAAAAAAAATAGAGCAGATGGCACTCGAACCAATGCTCCACATTCTTGTTTCCAGTGAACTATTTGTTTTGAAAAGTGAAGATGTCAGTGTGGTAAGAAAAGGGCAGTTAACCAGGAGAGATGAAGCCTTGGGATGGAGTGCTGCTTTTTTTCTGTTAGCTGATCTTCACTTTGAGAATAGCATTTTTGTTATTAAGATTCATTTTTGTTTGTGTTAACTGTTTTGTTGTTTTGTCAGGCGAGTTTGCAAGTGTTCTTTATCCTGAGGACACTCAGGTTAGTGGGGATGAAGCTCAGGCCTCAGATGGCTTTGTCACGGTCCCTGTGTGATCAAGGAAGCTGAAGCAGGAATTCCTTGGGAAGCATTTCTGTAGTGGTTTAGGGCAGGTAGGACTTTTGGTACTTTTTCCTTCTGCCTTTCATCTGGTGGCATGTAACATAAAGTTCAAGGCTGTATATTTCTTCGAGTTATTTGGAAGTATTTCAATATGATTATAAAATTTTCTAGTCCAAAGTTAGGGCCTTGAGAACTGCTGACACAAGCCGAGGTTCTCGCGCAGTATCCCCTGTTCCTCTGGTGTCTCCCTGCTTGCGCTTTTCGATGACTGTTCTCACACACTCACTCACTTTGGGGGCTTGTTTTGTCTTGTAGGGGTAATAACTAATGTTTACTCAAGACAGAGGAAAAAGATGCCAGTCCGCAAAGGTATGCCATTTCTACAAGTCCTGCTCTTTGGTACCTGGTCAGAGGCAAAGAGATGTAATGTAGATTTGTTTTCCCCATCTGTTTCAGTAAATATAATCATCTTGGTCCTGGCTGTTATCCTCTTCTTGCTGGTTTTGCACCATAACTTCCTCAGCCTGAACAATTTGCTAAGGAATGAAGTGACAGGTAGGGGAACCCCTGCTGATCCCTTGGTGTGTTGAAGACCTGGAGTTCCCACGTCCTGATTGAAAGGAGTGTGTTGAAGGAAAAGAAGGCTCGCTGCTGAGCCTCTGGGCGGCTATGCAGCCCGGGAGGAGGCAGGGCGGGTGCTCACCGTGCTCCTGCAGAGCCTCCTACCTTTCTTCTCCCCAGCACGCAGTTGCTAAGGGTTGGTCTCCTTTTAGCACCTTCTATGGGCCACCATCTGCTTGCATTTCGGCAGGGCAGGGCTCCCGGTGATCGAGACCAGTGTGCGTCCTGCTATCTGCTGTCTCTCCAGTCTGCTGATTTTCCTTCATCTGTTAAATTTCCTGTAACTGTGCAACCCTGTCAATGGGACTGTAGTAGCACACCAACATCATAAAAGCTTGTCAGCTGTTTAAAACATTTTTCGCATCACATAATTACATGGTACATTTTCTTTTAAATTAGTTGTTTGAAGTATGCTGTCATTGAGGGATGTTTGAGGCATCAGGGGTGGGCTCTGTTGCTGGATTAAGCTGTAACACCTGTATTTTGTATCAGATGAGTGTGTCCATTCCAGCCCTGACTGCTTTGCTTTCTATCTGGCTCCCTGATAATGTGCCAGAGAATGCAGTGAAAGATGGCCCAAGTGCTTGGGCCTTTGTATCCACATGGGAGACCCAGATTGAATTCCTGGCTCCTGGCTTCGACCAGATTCAGCTCTGGCTGCTGTAGGCCATTTATAGAATGAACCTGTGGATGGAAGGTTTGTCTCTCTGCCTTTTAAGTATTTTTCTGTAAGACTTACTTATTTGAGAGGCAGAGTGACAGAAAGAGATGGATCTTTCACACACTGGTTAACCCTGATGGCTATAATAGCTGGGCCTGGGCCAGACTGCAGCCAGGGCTCAGGAGCTCCATCCTCCCACCCGGGGGGTTTAGAGACCCAGGTGTTTAGTTTAGTATTCATTTCTTTTTGCTGTCTTTTCAAGCAAATTAGCAGGAAGTTGGATTAGAAGTGGAGCAGCTGGGTCTCAAAATGGGACTGATATATAGGGTGCCAGCATTGGCAGCCACAGCTTAGTCTGCAGTGTCAGCCCTCCAATAACTAATAGCATATATATATATAGATAAAAATAACTCACGAGATTGTGTTTGTTACAGTGTCTTCTGTGTGTGTTCGTTTCAGATTCAGGAATTCTGGGACTTAAGCCTATAGACTTTGCTCCAAATGCTCCCTGGAGTGAGGGAGATGAGGGACAAGAGGAGATCCCTGTGGTCATTGCAGCATCTGAAGACAGGCTGGGAGGGGCCATCGCAGCCATAAACAGCATTCGGCACAACACCCGCTCCAATGTGATTTTCTACATTGTTACGCTCAATAACACAGCTGACCACCTGCGGTGAGCTCTCTTTGCCCACATCCTGCCTCGGGTGGATGGTGTAGAGCAGGCCAGCTACTGATCCAGGAACTATATTTTTTTCCTTTTGCTAAAGCTTTCTTTTTTTTTTTTTATTGGAAAGGGCAGATCATATTTACAGAAAGAAGAGACAAAGTTCTTGCATCCATTGGTTCATGCCCTAAACAGCTGCCTCAGACAGAGCTGAGCCAGGAACCAGGAGCCTCTTCTGGGTCCCCAACATGAATGCAGGATCCCAAGACCTTGAACCATTATGGGCTCCCTCTTATGGCTTTCCCAGGCCAATGGAAAGTGGAGCAGCTGGGACACAAACTAGCACCCATATGGGATCCCAGCGCTTGCAAAGAGAGGATTTAACTATTGGGCCATTACTCCAGGCTCTTTTTTTTCCCCAGTTATTTTGAGAGGCAATTTTACGGAGAGCCAGTGAGATTTTTCATCTACTAGTTCTCTCCACAAATGGTCACAGTGGCTGGAGCTGAGCCGATCCAAAGTTAGCAGCCAGTAGCAGCTTCTGGGTCTCTTATGGGGTGCAGGGGCCCAAGGACCTGAGCCATCTTCCACTGCTCTCCCAGAGCATCAGCAGAGAGCTGGATGGGAAGTAGAGTAGCTGGGACATGATCCCAGCACAAATATAGGATGTCGGTGTTGCAGATGGAGTCTTCATTGGAGTCCAGCTTCCTGCTGGTGCAGACCTGGGTAGGCAGCTGTGATGGGAGTACTTAGTCCTGCAGCCCCTGTGGAGACCTGGGCTGACCTCCCACCTGCCTGAGTCACTGCAGACAAATGAACTAGTGGATGGAGGCTTATTTTCTGCCTCTCAAAACAACCCACCAACCAAAATCAAAACAAGCAAAAAATGCACTAAAAACAAAAACAGTTGATGGAAAGTGGTACATTATCTTTTAATTCCACTTCACCATAGGAATTCCTGAAGTACTTATGCACCTGTGTATTTTAGACAATTGAACTGTGTATTTTAGACAAATAAGCTGCTACACTTTCCAGGGTGATTATATCATAAACATGGCCCTCCTTCATAATAGTGGATATGCTGAAGGGAGCTTATTCCAGGAGGTAGGTCAGCTGTCACTGTGCACCATATTTCATCTGATGCTCAGTTGGTTGGTCATAACACTTTCTTACTGAAGCAAGCAAGATGTTAATTTATAAGTCACAAATTTCCTGTCTCATGGACATGCTCTGACAAGTCTGGCTGGAGCAGGAAGGGTGTTGGAAACAGCAGCAAGGTCATGTGTAGATGTGAACACACCTGATCCAGATGCTGGGTAACCAGCTGCCACATCTCAGCATAGGGCAGAAATACACCTCACGGAGCAGTCACCTGTGAATGATCCTTATTCAACTGTAATTAAACATCTGATGGATACTTTGTTTTGAAAATGAATGAAGACTTAGCGCATATTCTTTGAAAAAACAGCTTGTCTGACAGACTTACAGTTGTAAAAGCTTTAAAACATTGTGTCCTTAGGACTTTCTCCATGGTTCTTATTTATAGAAGTCAATATGATTTTCCCACAATGCAAAAACTCAGAACTTAGCCAAAATAGGAACACTGCATTGATTATATATCAGGTGTCTACAAAATGCTGATCTGAAGCAGGTTTAGAAGAGATGTGCAGTACGTCTGTGCAAATACTGGCTTTTGTTAAAACCAGTGTCTCAGACTGGGTGAGTTAGAACAATTGGTAGGTAACAGATAAGCTTTTCCTACTGTTTTGACTGATTTTCTTCACCCATGTGTATTTGGAGAGTGAATTGAATGGCCCACGTGATGGTGAGATGTTCCCAGTTCCATAGCAAGTTTTCATGTGAGAAGAGCATTGCCATAGCATCTTGTTGAGGAAGGGTCCATGATTGAGCAGAACTGGGAGACACCTGCTTGACCCACGGCGCTTGTTACGTTGCTTTATGCCTGTGCTAGGAAGGGACAAAGATAAGGCTGTGGCTTGGAAGCATGATTATGCGGAACTGAAATCTGGTATTTCATCTTCATTAGGTCCTGGCTCAACAGTGGTTCCTTGAAAAACATCAGGTACAAAATTGTGAACTTTGATACTTCACTCTTGGATGGGAAAGTAAAGGAGGATCCTAACCAGGGGGAATCCATGAAACCTGTGAGTTCCAGACATCCTTGTTTGTACTTGGAGTGTTGGGGAATCAATGGAATTCCTAGACAACCGGGCACAATGCAGTTTCCAGGGGAACAAGCCTAGACTGAGTCTTTTGGCTATCTTCAAGGATACTGAGAACATTCTAGCAGTTTCTGTGTAGATATGAATACAGCTACTACAATTTCCTATGCCAGTGCTTCTTTCCTTTTCCAGTTAACTTTTGCAAGGTTCTACTTGCCAATTCTGGTTCCCAGTGCAAAGAAGGCCATTTATATGGATGATGATGTGATCGTGCAAGGTACCAAATAATGTACTATTACCATGCATGCTGTTTGCTGTCCATTAATCTCCTAATGGAAATGTTAATCCTCAGTGCTTGTTTATCTCAGGTGATATTCTTGCCCTGTACAACACACCCCTAAAGCCAGGGCATGCAGCTGCATTCTCAGAAGACTGTGATTCAGTCTCTACTAAAGTTGTCATCCGTGGAGCAGGGAACCAGGTAGGTCACTTAGGAGATGCCCTGCACGCTGCAAGGGTTCGATGGGAAGTGGCAAACTCACAATTCAAAACTCAAGCCTACTTTTCTGTAGGTATTTAGAACTCGCCAACCTAATTCTCTAACATCTGGTCTCTTATTTAAAAATGCAGGTTTTCTATCTTAACTTGGAAGCCATAGTTTTACAATCCAACTTTATTTTTAAAAAATTTTAACTGGGGCCTGGGATGGTAGCCTAGTGGCTTAAGTCCTCACCTTGCATGTGCCAGGATCCCATATAGGCACCATTTTATGTCCCTGCAGCCCTGCTTCCCATCCAGCTCCCTGCTTGTGGCCTGGGAAAGCAGTCAAGGACGGCCCAAGCCTCAGTTCAGCTCTGGCCATTGTGGTCACTTGGATAGTGAACCAGTGGATGGAAGATCTTCCTCTCCATCTCTCCTCCGCTGTGCTTTCCCAATAAAAATTAAAATCTCAAATTTTTAAGTGATTTTCCTGAAAGGCAGAGTTTTATGTTGGTTTGCTTCTCAAATGCTCTAATGGCTAGAGTTGGGCCAGGGCAAACCTGGAAGCCAGGAATTCCTTCCGTGTCTTTCACATGGGTGGCAGGGCCCCAGCTTGATTTAATACTGGCTACCTTGCAGGCAGGGTGTGCAATTACAGAAAGCTGAAACCAAAAACTGGAAATGCACATCCTAGCCAGCACCTTAACCACCAGTCCAGATGTCCACTCTGGCTTTCACCAGCTGCAAAACTATTCCATTTCAAGCAGTAAACATACACATCCCTTTTGTGTTTTCAGTACAACTACATTGGCTATCTTGATTATAAAAAGGAAAGAATTCGTAAACTGTCCATGAAAGCCAGCACCTGCTCATTCAATCCTGGAGTTTTTGTTGCAAATATGACCGAATGGAAACGTCAAAACATAACGAGCCAGTTGGAAAAGTGGATGAGACTCAATGTAGAGTAAGTAGGTTCCTGACCTAGCAGACTCCTGTGTCCACTGTATAGTACTCGTGACTGATGTGTTATTTGTCCCTCCAAGAGAGGGGCTGTACAGCAGAACGCTGGCTGGCAGCATTACCACACCTCCTCTGCTCATCGTGTTTTACCAGCAGCACTCCACCATTGACCCCATGTGGAACGTCCGCCACCTAGGTAAGCATGGCTAACCGAGAACTGGTGTCTAAAGAACTATTCTTGGGGATGGGATAGGCTCATTTGTGGTGTGGCATCATCTTGCGTGACTGTTGACAGCCGTTTGGTTCTTTTTCTTAATAAGGCTCCAGTGCTGGAAAACGATATTCACCCCAGTTTGTAAAGGCTGCCAAGTTACTCCACTGGAATGGACACTTTAAGCCCTGGGGAAGAACTGCTTCCTACACCGACATCTGGGAAAAATGGTATGTTCCCGATCCAACAGGCAAGTTCAACCTCATCCGAAGACATACAGAGATCTCAAACATAAAGTAGAGATTTAAAAATTAGAAACATTTCTCAAGAATCCCTAGAAGACTATTTTGTGTGGGAAGTTAACAGTTGCTGGCTTCTGCATAGCTGTATAGCAGCTGTTCAGACAGTGCAGTTGGGGAAGGCAACAAATCTGGCAGTCAGCTTCCAGACGGACTTTGGATACGCTGCTCCTGCCTTACCACTGCTGAGTGACCAGCACTGCGACTGAGGCGGCTGACAGAGCTTGCTTCTTATGTGTAAATAAAAGTTATTTTTCAGTTTAAATGTGACTTTTTTGTTTCCAGATAAACCTACCACATCATATATCGGATGAGTGGAGTATTATAAAGTTTATTGCACACATTGTGATACATATTCACAAAATTTACAATGTTATAACATAACCACACATGATATACACAGAATCCCTCACAAAATGACAGGATTCTGTCACACATAATCTGTACTGAAGTCATACGCATCGTCATCTTCAGTTGCTTTATCCAAAATAACAGATCCTGTAGACTCTTTATCTGTTGGAAGGAAAAGAAAGCAAGCAAAGTTTTATACTACAATTAGTAACAGCAACCCCACAGCATGCTGACCCATTGGCAACCCTTCTGCCCCATACCCACCTGCTGTGGACTCCTCGGGCAGCACTTCCTTCTCTTCCACAGGGGGTCTGTCTGAGAGCTCTTCCTGTAAGACACGAAGAGTGGCACCCAATCAGTGGCCCCTTCCATCTCAGTGATCCAGTTAGTGGTGTATGTTAACTCTTGGTAGGCTTAACTAGCGCCTTGGTCAAGGTTACTGAATCAAACACCTCAATTGTATGGGGCTTCTTCCAGTCAATTACAAAATAATTTGTACCCATAGCCAGCCACTCCTCAGATTATAATGCCGGAAGACTCACTTCAGCTTTAAATAACTCAGAGAACACACTTACATTTCCTCTACCATCAGCGCTTTCTTGGTCACTGTCCATGCTTTCCTCTTCCACCCTCTCCTTCCTCTTGCGTTTCGCAGACGGTTCAGATACTTCGCTTTCCTCTAGTACTCCATTTGTCATGCCCGTAGACTGGAAGAGGACACTGCTGGCCAAACGGGGGCCCCTGATGGCTAGGACAGAAACCAAGCCAATGTAAACACTGTTAAGACAAATCAACCTGTCAAGTGATGCCAGCAGTGAAACACCCACCTTGTATACTGCGTGCATTGTGCTTTTCAAGTTCTTCCAGATTCAAGTCTGTCTTCATGTCTGCCACAGTGCTCTCATTAAAATAGGGAGGAGTCACCCAGGATGTAGGAGTTTGGCAGTAGTAACCAAAGGAGGCCCTGGTATTAAAAGTACAGTGTGTCAAAAATCAGTTATTGTGTGTGATCACCAAAATAGCAGTGGAGCGAAGCCTCACCCTGTCCACTCGGCCCACAGCAGCCTGGCCGCACCTTCAACATTTGGACTCCCACCCTTCTGGTGCAGACCTCTTCGTTGAGCAAGCGCAGTCAGAAATTCCAGAGAAGTCTTGTAGTCGGGGACAGTGTATCTCAACACTACCTTAAAAAAACCAAAACAGGAACTTTTATTTGGTTTTTAAAAATCTTAACAATTTTACAATTTAAAAAACTCATACAATGAGTGACTCAGCAGTGCTCAGGGAAGGACTCTTGTACCTGCCGCGTGTCAGTCTGGGCCAGGATGGCATCAGCAGCCTCCATGTGCTTCACAGTTTCAATACTTGCTGGAGTTCGCAGAGCCAGGGCAGCGGGGGAGTTGAGGGGAGACACGATGAGGCTTGGGCTATCGATGACTGTCATGTGTTTGTCTAAGGGGACAGCCTGCATGATCCTGAAACAAGAGAGGAATTCTGGCAGTGCAGGCGACAGGGATGGCCTCTCAGGAGGGTACAAGACAGAACATGAAGCTCAGGGTTGGATTGAACAAGCTCAGCACAGACAGTCAGATCCAGTGTATCATCATTTGCTTCATGTTTACGTAAGATCCAGTGTACCCAGCCTTTTTTAAGAGAAGCAGTATATTAGCCCTCCTTCTACCCGACCAATTTCTGCTCAATTCCCAATGCCAGGTTCTGAGGCAGTGTCCCTCCTTCCAGACTCAACAGTAGACAGTTGTCCCGTTCTGACCAGTTCCTTCCCTAAATGCTGGCCTCATTCTCTTTTTACTGACAGGTTTAAGTAGGAGATCAAGTTCCTAAAATAACCAAATTAAAACAGTATTTAATCTATAAAATACGAAACAGTTCAATTTATTTACCTTGTAAGCCCCATGGATACGCCAACATTACACACTTGTTCTTGTTTTAGGCTATTAACGATGCTACTTTTCCCCACATTTGGGAAACCTACAACAAATGGGAAATGACAGGTGTAACATGCAGTATGTGCTGCCTCGTTGTATGTCCAGTGTCTGGAGCAAGATCAGAGTTGGATCTGAGCGTCTTCACATCAACACTAAGATCAATTGTCGCTTCTTCATTTCTTGTACAAGTAATGAAAGGGAAGGAAAAAACTGAACTCGGGAGCTTTTAGAACCCTTCAGAGATCAGTCTGGCAAAGGACAAAATTTGTCAGCAAGTACTTATATATTTTTCCCCTTTAAATTGTTTTTGGGAGGTGGGGGTAGAAGCAGAGGTTTGAAACCAAAACTTACCAACTACTCCAACCTGAATAGCTTTGCCTTGAGTCTTCTGAAAATCTTCAAGAAGTTTCCAAAGGCCATCTTTCCCAATACAGACTGTACTTTTGAATGCAGCAGCTTTCTTCTTTGCCTTCACATGTTAAAATTAAAACTAGTTAAACTATTCTTATCACATAACAGATAAAAACCCAAGCAATCTAACTCCCTGAGTCTTAAAGATCAGCTTCTATTTATTGCCTTTCAGGTCTTTGGGTGAAATCAGAGTTGGATCTTGTATCTTTTCATTTTTTGAAATCAAGACTCTATACTCATCATATCTCAACCACCAAAAATCTGAAAGAAACACCCTTCCCACCAAAGGTAAATTGTATGCACCTCGGGTATCTTCCCCTTGTCCTTCAGATTGGTTGAAGCTCTGAACACGACTGTTGGCAGTTCTTGATTCAAGTAATTGAGCCAGCTCTCCAAATTCTCCTTTGGAACCAGATCTGATGGGAAATGGGGATAAGACAGAAGCTCTAACCTGGTCGTTTTACTTAGATGAGTTAACAAAACTACCAAGATGAGTTAGCAAAACTGCCTTAAGATTAGATCTCATGAGTTATCTTTTCCTAGTTCCTATGTAGGGATTTTAACCAGCAGAGCTCAGGATTCACGATTCTACATTCCACTTTTCACATTGCTCATTCTTTTAGGACCGAGTAAAAGGTCTGGAATCTAACCCTAAAAACCCAAGAGCTATGCTTTCAGAACTTACCCCCAGCTAGCACCATTTGCTGTGACCCTGACATCCCACTTTGGGTTTCAAAAAATTCTATTCTGCTCACATCCAGGAATCTAATTCTGTACTCCATTTATTTCATCACATACATCCTAAATTATCTGTCTAAAACTAACACTTGGCATTGCAGGAGAGAATTTGCCACCAACTTTGCTTCCTGCATGAAGTTATACCACACAACAGGCAGGATATAGGAGCACTCCACTTCCCAGCACATTGTCCACCAATCGGAGGGCACACGCACTAGTTTTACTGAGGTCAGAGTTGGATCTTACCAGTCTTCAATGACAATCAGACTGTTCGATATTTTCCTCATACCTCATTAGTGCGTGAGGGAGACAAAGACACCCCCTTTGCTCACCTGATTTATTCAATACAAGAATCAGCCTTTTCTGGTGACTGCGGACAATGGCCTCTTCGACCTGAGGACATCTGCAGCCCAGAGGATCTCTGGCGTCTAGCACCTCTAGCACAACATCTGAGGCTGCAAGCACCTGTCAAGGAAGAAGCCATCAGAACAGCGTTCCTGACTCTCAGAACATGCGTCATCCACTTGGCAATATGGTGAGCTCAGAGTTGGATCTCATGTCTTCACTTTGGCATGAAGAATACTGACACGCTTATCATTTCTCACCCAGGAAGTAACATAAATGGGCCGACAAGCCATGTAGGTTTCAGAAATAGAAATATCTTCTGCTGTCTAATGTTTTAGCTCCCAAAGTGCATCAGGATGTCTGACCAATGCTTTTGACCTCAGCAGAAGCTACTGCGAGGGCAGGTCAGGTTCTAACCATGGAGGGAAGTGACTGTGGGGAAATGGGTACAGGGATGGAGTGCTGGGGAGAAAACACACCAACAAGACACCCCCCTTTCCTGATCCCCATCATTCAGGTTCTAATAGATCACTTTAGATACCTGTATTTTTACATTACTTACCAAAATACAAGTTTCTTCAAACTTCAAAACTCCCAAGTCAATACACATCACCATCATTTTTAGGCACTAACCTAGACTAAGATACCTTTTTAAGCTCCTGGCAGTGAACTTTCTTCGGATTCTGTTTGCCTGATTTGGCTTTGTTCTTAGATTTGCACTGCGTAGGTGCCTGGAAAACAAACATGGAGGGGAGGGGCGACAGATCCAAGAATCAGAAAAACTGCAGTTGTGCACCTCTGTCCTGCAGAACTGATGGGCACTGCGCGGCATGCTGCCATTTGAGACAGGCAGGACAGAACGTGCCTTGCTCTGGCCTTCCCCAGAGGTAGACAGCCCCTGCCCACGTGTGATTACCCTCACATCAGAGCTTACCCGTCCCTCACACTCACCTTCCCAGCTTCTCCGTCCGCTGGCTGAGCACTGATGTCACTTTCCAGCTTTCTTCTCTTCTCGTGCTCCTTCTGCCTGTCAAGTTTCTGCTGCTGTTTCAGTTCTTCCAGCTGGGCCCAAGTCACAAAAGACACGGGTGAGCCGGTGACAGCTGGGCCACCCCTTTATGGCAAGCCCAGGCTCCCAGTGCGTACCCGCTGTTTCCTTAGTTCAGCTTCCCGGAGAAGAGCCTCCTTAAAGGGAGCACTGTTTGGAACTCCAGGGTCTTTTCTCTTCGGCTTCTTGCGACCTTGTTTTTTCGCCTCTTTTCTCAATTTGCGATGATGTTCTCGAATCTATGACAAAGCATTCTATTAGCTTACAGAAAGATACCTTCCTAAACATAATTCAAGGGAGAAATCAATATGGGTTCAATCTAGTGCATCCTGTACAATGTCCAAGAGGCATGGCTCTTTAGTTGGAATCCTACAGTAACAAAGGGCGATCTGTGCTCACGAGCATGTCAGTTTCCAGACTGTCACCAGACACAAAGCTGCACTCTTGCTGCTCAGGAACTCACACCTGCGGCCAGCCTATCGGAGTGCCCTTCCCAAAAGCTAAACCATTACTCCAGACTTTTTCGTAAAGAGACCAGGCAGAAATTAGGTTAGCTATGTCTTTAGTACAGCTCTTCCAAGCGCAATATTACCTTTTTCTGGATTTTATACCGCTTATGACAGGTCATGCGTTTACTCGCCTTCTTTAACTCTGCAAAGAAACACATCACAAACGGACTGCTTTAGGTTTTGGTCTTTTTGGGTGGGGTCCCACCTTTCTTTGTCTATTAAGTCATGATCTGTGAAAACTAACAATCATATGGGGATGGGAGGGTGCTATGGGTAGTAGGCTAATAATTCTCCATCGGGAGGTGCTGGTTTGTGTCCTGGCTGCTCCACTTCTAACCCAGCTCCTTGCTCAAGTGGCTGGAGAGGAAGGGGAGGACGGCCCAAGTGCTTGGGCACCTGCACCCACGTGGGAGGCCCAGCTCTGGCTGTTGCCGCCATCTGGGCAGTAATCAGTGAATGGAAGATCTCTCCCTCTGTAACTCTTTGAAATAAAAAGAAATAAATCTTAGAGCATACGTGGTGGTCTCAAATCCCAGAGATTTTGTGACTCAACAGATCAGAACGGAGCACGAAACCCCCGCACCAATCGTCTCCGTTACTGGATCAGAGACCCAGAAGGACAGCCACTTGGTGCTTAGAAAATGGCTCCCCGCCCGGTGGGGCCGACTGCACGTGGCCAAAGAACGGAAAACCGCGGCCCTGACACCCGGGCTCGCTCGCTCGCTCTCCACCCTCCGGCACAACCTCCCTTCCGCAGTGCGACCCACGTCCGACTCAGTCGGCACAGGCCGGGCCAGGGCAGGGCGCACAACGTCAGGCCCCCCACGCTCGCAGGTACCCCGGGTGGGTTCAGAGACCACCCAGAAGAAGGGGTTCCTAAATGCCCAGCCCCCGATCCCACTCACTGGGTCTCTTCATGTTGGCTGCAGAAGCCGGCGGGGGCACAGGAGGAAGAAGTCACAACCTCCTCGGCCGAGCGCCACGTGCGGAGTGAGGCCCGCGAACAGGCGTCAGGCAGTGACGTCACTACCGTAAAGCGCGGCGCCTCGCCTCCGCGTGAGCGCGCACGCAGTGTCGCGCGCGGCCGGGCTCGCTTGGCGGCAGCCGGGCTGGTTTTACGGCGGCGGCCCTGGGAGGGGTGAGGGCGGTGAGGGCGGCGGGTGCCGGAGCGACGGCAGCGGCCGCGGCCGGACGAGCAATAGCAGCAGCCGTGGCGGCCGCGGGGCGGGGCGTGGCGGTCGGCGACCGCGGCCGGGGCTGCAGGCGGCGGAGCGGCTGGGTAAGAAGACCGGGCCCGGGGCGGGCGGGGCGGTCGCCCCTCAGCCGGCCGCCGGGCCTTTGTGTGGGCCCCGGGCGGGCGGGCGGGCGGCGGCGGCGGAGGCTCCGCCCCGGGCCGAGCGGACACGGCGGCGGCGGGCCTCGGGACGGGCCCCGCAGCCTCGCCGCACCTGCCGGCCGGGACAAAGGCGCGGCGCGGCCCCGAGACTCCGCGCGCTGCTTTCCCGCTCGTCGCCCCGCAGCTTCCAAGCTGTCAACGTTTGCCTTAGTGCCCCCTCCCAGTGACAGGTCGGGAAGGTCCTTCCTGCTGCTCCGTCGCTTCGGGGCCTGTTGGGGTTGTTGCTCGACGCAAACAAACAAACAAACAAAAAAACACCTCTTGCTGATGATCTGTGTTGTCTTATTTTTTTGTACGACTGTTCAGACCTAGTTTTTTTTTTTTTTTTTGGTAATGCGCCTTGTAAATTTGAAGGCTAAAATCCCGAAGGTTTCGGCTTCTCATTTGCTGCAATACAAAGAATCGGGATTTTTTTAAGCTTTACTTTTGGTTTTAAAAATTATTCTCCCCCCTCCCCCATCGAAGTTTTTAGTTTCTGAAAGGGAAATGTAGTAATGTTACTAGAAGGTAGGAACTTTTAATGTAAAGAGGAAGAAAGAGTGGTGGCACGGATAAGGAAGAAATGTTGGGAAACAAATGACAAATAATGTAGAGCGGCAAGTGTTGGAGTAAAACATTTTGTTTTCCCACACCCCAGAACGCTTCAAAATGATTTTACATTTTAAAGTTTTTCGTCCAAGTAGTGCGCTCTTTCCGAAATCTGATTTGGCAACAAACTGTACTGAATACCCAAGTGAAAGAATCTTAAGATCTTTGCTTTTGATACTTGTTAATGAATTGCTCACCTGGAGTTTTAAGAGCCTGTATGGAAGGTTGGAAAGTATCGTTTGAAGAAGTGTTTCAGATTAAAACTGTAACAAATGCTTGCCTGTGGGGAAATGGAGGGACTGTGACTTTGGGAGTGTGCAAAGCACCTCGAATATAAAAATTCTACCCAAATCCCCTGGATATATAAATTGTGTACGGTCTGCTCTCAAACCATTAAACATCGTGAGGATAAATGCTAACTTGGAAATAGCTTCCCTAAATTAAAACGGAAGCCATGAAATAATTCTAAAGAAAATTAGCTGATAACATGTTCGTATATATGTTTGTGTGTGTGTATATATATGTATATATATATATAGTCATTAAACCGTAGATGAATGCAAAGCACTCTGAATGTCAAGTTTAAGAGTAATTTTATTCTGGGTGATAGGATTGTAGATTCTATTTATTTTGATTGGGAAATTCCGGTTTTGTTTTTGCTTCTTTTTCCTAAAAATGTGTGTATTAGAGAACTAAATGCCAAAAAAAAAGTAGGAAAAAAGTTTATAGATGGTGGAAATACACTGTTTGGTTGTAGGGAGTAGATATTCTCCCAGTTGTGTACTGTAAGGTGCTCGGTTCTGTCTGCCCTGAGTTACCCTGCGTAGTCAGACTGGTGGACTTGTGACTGTGAGCCAGTCCCCTTTAAAACCTGGAGTTGAACTCTAGAATCCCTTTTCTTCTGCCTAGAATGAAATTGCTGAAGGTTGATTTCAGGTCTTTCAACTTAACAAATGAACTACTTGATTTTTAACTTAAAGATCCTGTTTTAAGTACACTATCAATACATTTCTTAAAATTATATTGTGCACCAATTCTGTAGGAAGTGTTACTCTATAGAGAGGGCCAACCCGCTCCTGTACCCAGGAAGCCTGTGGTTTGGCCATGGGCTGGCGGGAAGGGCCCTGCCCATGCCCCAGCGGGCTGACCAGTTAGAAGTGGGAGACCCAGCCTCCTCTGCTGGTCCTCAGTGTGGCTCCCGTGGTTCCTTGCGCTGGGCAACATTGCCTGTCTTGCCAAACTGCCAAATTACATTTTAAAATATGTCATTTGGATAAGAAAATATTTGAGAATTACCCTTCCTGTTATCAAAATAAATAAATGAGTCACCATTTCCCCACACTGCCATAGTTAATTTATGTAAATTTTGTCATTTGATTTTTTTAGTTTATTTATGAAAGTAACTTTGAATTTCCAAGGTTGGTTGAATGCTTTTTTAAATTCTTTCTTTCTTTTTTTTTTTTTTTTTAAACTTTGCTATAAACTTCTATGCTTTGTCTTTCCTGGGCAGCTAGGGCTTGTGGGAAGAAACGTCTGTCTTGAGTTTTTTGGGGGGAGGAGTTTGCCAGACTTGTCGCTCACCGAGCCGTTCTTGGTTTGTTCCAGCTTGCCAACACTTGGCGTCACGTGTGAGCCTCGCACATGTGCCCGCCCTCCATTCCAGCTCTGTGACTGAACTCTGCTCTTACTGACTAGGGGGCAGTTGGGCAGGCATGCTTCATTCCTGGAATTGACAGTCATTCCATGTGAGTAAAGGGGACCCTCAGCGAGCCCTCTTTATGTATGCAGAAGCGTTTAGTGTTAAACTGGAGGCCATGTGGGAGCGTTGGGAGCGTGCCCTCGCAGCAGTGTGGCTCTGATAGGTGCCCGAGGAGCGAGAGGCCTCTGTGCTCCAGTGCTCTTATCTTCCTTGAGCAGTTCCGTTTGAATGTGCTGGCTGTCTGTGCGCATTTTGACTCCTGACCTTTCTTCTCTCTTCCCACTTTCTCTCTTGCCTTGTTCTTCTCTTTCAGTTTTGAACACTAACACTGAATCAGCACTTCTAAAGCCCTGCCTTCTCCCACTGGCTGCCCTTGGCCTTCAGACACAATGAGGAGACTGGCTTTTCGGGGAGCTGGTTGTGCTCTGGTAAAGCTGGTAAATTACTGACCGTCTGCACTCTTTTCTGTCATTTCTTGTCTTTTCCCTCCCACCTTCCTTACATTTTGTAATCATTTCCATCAAGATACCCTGCTCATCAAATCCACGGGTGTCCTTGTCATAGATTGCTTACAAAGGGGTTGGTCCTTGAAAAAACCCAGTTGGTCCTTTAAAAGGCCCAATAAATTGAGGCCACTTGGTCAGCCCTTTATAAAATAAGCAAAAATCAGTGCAACTTGGCTGTCCTTAAGCTTTTGGCCACTTAATTTAGTCAGCTTCCAACTGTTACACCATGTAAACGGCCAAACCTTAAAGGGAGGAACATGGTTTTGGTAGGTTCTGCTTTAAACACCATGTGGGTTTTAGTTTGGAGGAAGAAATATGAAACTAGCATTTCTTAGTTTCTTACCAGAGCTCTGTTGTGGTCCCCGGGGCTCCCCGACTTTGCTCCTCGCTGCTGGCGGCCAGTGCTCTCCTGTTCCTTTTCATTCAGCTGCTAGTGTCTTAATTTCTTCAATTTGAATGTTGATGAGTGAAACTGGCATCTTTTTTTTTTCTCTTAGCTTTAGAAAAAGACCTTCAAGTTATTAATATGCTGCTTGATACTGTTGTAAAAATTATATGTAATGTTTTCTGAGATATATAACCCCTTTTTTTTCTTATCTGTAGCAAATTGTTCCTTTGGTTGCGTGGGGTTTTTTTTTAATTATTGTTATTATAGACAAATACACTTATTTGTAAAGTTGTGTTAAGAATGATTACTTAACAGCCCATTCAGCATTGAAAGCAAATATTTATGTGTTTCTGAACTTCAAGCAGAATCTAAATGCTCATTATGAGGTGTTCTTCCCAATTGCTTCCTGAAACTGATGCCTTGCCAGGATGGCATACCTCAGGCAACCGAGAGGGGCGCCAGTCTGGAGTAGCAGACCACTGCAAGCACAGAGCTGCCGTTTCTGCCCAGATGGGGCAAGTTAGGATCTGTGGTTTCCAGGGGGAACATCTTGTGGATTCTGCTTCAATGAATAGAAAGCATTTGTTCTCCAGATTTGAATTTTAAAACAGTACAGTTAATTGCCCTTTACCCCCTCCTTTTTCTTTTTTTGACACTGTTCATTTGCCTTAGGCATAGCTTCCTACCCTTTTCCTTGTCCTGGCCCACAGGAAAGTGGAGGAGGCAGTGGACTGCCGAAGGCCTGCCTGGCTCCCAGGAGCTGAGGGTTCAGTACCTTCAGCCACTGAAGTGCCATTCCATGTGGGTTGGGGAACTCCAGTCCTTGAGAGTTATTCAAAATTGTTAACAAATAGCATACTCCTGCTGAATTTGTCCCATCACCATTGAAAGTGTAGCATTCTGTTAAGTGAGAAGGACAGTGGTCCACAGCTTAAAATAAAATGCCAGAGTAGTCATACTGTCTTGCGAGGGTTAAAATATCCCCAAGTGAGCCAGACATTTGGTGGCAGGTGACCAACTGAGGGGTTGGTGGCAGAGTCTAAATTTAAACATAAGAACATGGCTAATTACTTTTTGTAGAAGAAGTTGGATTCCATGGGTTCCAAAAGAAGAAGAGCTACCTCCCCTTCCAGCAGTGTCAGTGGGGACTTTGATGACGGGCACCATTCTGTGTCCACACCAGGCCCGAGCCGGAAGAGGAGAAGACTCTCCAACCTTCCAACTGTAGATCCTGTGAGTAGACTGGCTCCCATGGTTTGCATCTGCCCGTCCCAAGGTTACCTACGCTTTTATGGTGAAGTGTTTGAGACGCACAGCTTCTCTGCTTTTTTCTTTGAACCTTTTACTTGATGAGCCTTGTTTTTTTGAATTCACTGGTTCATTTCTCAGATGGCTGCAAAAGGCAAGTCTGGGCAAGACTGATGCCAAGAGCCAGGAACTGCTTGTGGGTCACCCCTATACGTGACAGGAGTCCAAGTACTTGAGCCGTCTTTCACTGCCTTCCAGGTTCATTAGCAGGAAAGAGTAGCCAGGATTAGAATTGGGACTTCAGAAGTGCTGGCACTGCAAATAGTGGCTTAACCCATTGTGCTGCAAATGCCTGCCTTGTAGCTTGATACTTTTAACTTTTTTTTTTTTTTTTTAATCGCAAAGTCAGGTATGCGGAGAGGAGAGATGGAGAGGGAGATCTTCCTTCCATTGATTTGCTCCCCAAGCCGCACAACGGCTGGAGCTGTGCCAATCCAAAGCCAGGAACATGGAGCCTCTTTGGTTCTCCCTTAAAATAAAAATAGCAGATAGCATAAATCTGATGAAAGATAGTAGGAACTTAGATTACTTTATAGGAGAGAAACTGCTAGTGTACTTCAGACTTAGCTTCCACGGGATAATTGGATAATTTCGGGATTGTTTAGGGTTTTTTTTTTATTGTCTTTTTCTGTTTTCCTTTTATTGGTATGTTTTTATTGAAGAATGCTTGATAATCGTTATTGCTATGCTAGCTGTCTATTGATCTTTCTGAAGTTTCTCCTGTTTCTCCTGTGCCACGTGTAGATTGCTGTGTGCCATGAGCTCTACAACACTATCCGAGACTATAAGGATGAGCAGGGCAGACTCCTTTGTGAGCTCTTCATTAGGGCTCCCAAGCGAAGGTGAGTTGGAGGCATATGAGTACAGGGGGAGGGATTTGGTCCAGGGCCCATGTATTTCTTAATTGATTTTTCCCTTGGAAGAAATGAATGACAAAAGAGTCCAGTTTGTCTTAGTTGTCAAAACAAGCTGACACTTTCTTAATTAAGAATTTTTAAAAGTGTAGAATGCAATCTTAGTAAAAATTATCTTAACCAATTTTAAGTATACAGTTAAATAAACATTGTATTAATACTGCTTTAGAGCAGCTTACTTAATTTATAAAACAGAAACAGAATAACTCCTTTAACCCTCCTTCTAGCTCTTGCTAACTTCCATTCTATTTTAAGTGAAATTGTATAGGTTTTGTCTGTTTATGTCTTGCTTACTTAATCCCTGAAAATTACTCATTGATGTTGAGGCATGTGATGGGATTTTCTGCCTTCCTAAGGCTGGATGTAGGCTGTTGTATGTGTGTCACATTGTGTTTATCCATACATCTGCTGGTGGAGAGATGAGTTGTTTGAGTTGTTTCCACTTGGCTCTCGTGAATAATGCTTCACTGGTCACTGGTATGCAGACAGAACTTCAGGATCCTGTTTTCAGTTTCTTTGGCTATTTCTGCCAAAGTGAGATTGCTGGATCTTGTGATGAGGCTGCTGGTTTTTTGAAGAATGGCCGCACTGTGTTGAGTAGCGGCTTGTATCATCAGACATTTATACCAGTAATGCACAAAGGTTCCGGTTTTCTTTACATCCTGACCAACACTTGTTCTGTTGTTTGTTTAGTCACTGCCCTAATGGTAGGCCTGAGAGTTGAGCAGTAGTGCCATATCAGAGTTTGTCTCATTTAAGAAAAGAAAACCGATTATTTTTATTTGAAAGGCAGATTTAAAAATATAAGTGTATATGTTTATTTTACTTGAAAGAGTTGGAGAGAGAGAGAAACAGAAAAAAAGTGAGATCTTCCATCCACTGGTTTACTCTCCAAATCGCTGCAGTGGCCAGAGCTGGGCTGGTCTGAAGCCAGAAGCTAGTAGTTTCTTCCAGATCTCCCATATGAGTGCAGGGGCCCAAGGCGTTGGGCTGTCCCTTTACTGCTTTCCCAGGATGTTAACAGGGAGCTGGATTAGAAATGCAGCAACTGGGACATGAAACAGTCTGCAAATGAGAACCTAGAACCACAGACCGAGTCTTAACGTGCTATACCATAACAACAGCCCCTCAAAAGTTCATTTCTTGAAACTGGCATTTGACATTGTGGTTAAAATTCAGATTAGGTCCCCGTGTCCTATATGAGAGTTCCAGTCCCAGGCATTCCACTTCTGACCCAGACCCACATTCTTGCTAATGTATACACTGGGAGGCCTCCAGTATTCGAATCCCTGCTACTACATGGGAGACCGGTTGAGTTCCCAGTTCCCATTTTGGACCTGGCCCAGTCCTGGCTATTGGGGACATTTAGGAAAGTAAACAGGATGAAAGATCACTCTCTAATTATCTTGCTGTTTTTATTTTTCTGTGTTTCAAATAAAATAAAAATGTTTTAAAAGTTCATATTCTGTTTTCAGTGATTGAATGATCTCCTTGTTTTTAGGACATGTATACTAACCATTAAGAGTGATGGGACATTATGACAGAATTTTTCAAATGGGTCAGAGGAGATGTATTATTGCAGTTATATAAGAATGAAATGTGAAAAACATTTAAATATATTAAACATGCTTCAAAGGATGACTGTACACGTCAGCTGAACTTTCTAACAGATGAAAGCCTAGATAGCCATGATGTTCTTTGTAGAGAATAGCTCTTCTTTTAGGAGTCTAGAATGGAGCCAGATACCTGCTGTTACTGGAAGCATCTGATTGAGGCCAGCACTGTGAGTGATGAGAGAATTCACCAGGGCAGTTAGAGTGAGCATGGGTTAGTGGAGCATGCTGAAATCAGGACAGCCCGAAGAGCATACCTGTCATGGCAGTATCCTCATAGGTAGGGTGAGTTTCTTTGTGGTCCAGTGGGTTTTTCTTGTCATGTAACTTACATTTCTGGGCGAAGCTGGAGACTTTCCTTCCCCTCCAGCGCCCTGGGTGGCCTGCATACCTTGCCTCCCTGGGAGAAGTGTGAAGTCATTATTTTTCACAGGGTTTATTTGTCTCACAATGGTCCGTTTGAAAATAAGACAGGAAGAATAATGAACATCCAGCCGACATAGACCCAAGAAATCCTGGAAATTTAAGAAAGTATTATATATAATTACTTAAGAAATTCTAAAAAGGAGCTTCTTAAGAAATTTTCAGTTACCTTTGAAATGCCCTATTTATGTCCCTCAATATCCCTCCCCTCCAAGATAGAACCACAGCCCTAAAATTTTTTTTATAACATTTATTTATTTTTATTACAAAGTCATATATACAGAGAGGAGAGGCAGAGAGGAAGATCTTCCATCCGATGATTCACTCTCCAAGTGAGCGCAACAGCCGATACTGTGCCAATCTGAAGCCAGGAGCCAGAAACTTCCTCCAGGTCTCCCATACGGGTGCAGGGTTTGGGCTGTCTTCAACTGCTTTCCCAAGCCACAAACAGGGAGCTGGATGGGAAGCGGGGTAGTTGGAATTAGAACCGGCGCCCTTATGGGATCCTGACGCATTCAAGGAAAGAATTTTAGCTGCTAGGCTTCTGTGCCGGGTCCCCTGAATTTTATGTTTCTAATTCCTTTTTAAAGAAATTGTTTGAATATATTAGATGCATTTTCTATCCTTTATTATTACTTTTGTAAGCTGCTTATGCCAAGCCACTCATCATTTTCTTTTTAGTTGATATAAAGTCAGCATGCATAATAGAATTGGGGTAGTACTTGACAAGAAAAATCACTAACTAAAATCTTTCTGACTGCAGAAAGATAACCTGTGTTGTACATTTATGAAGCCATTTTTTACAAGTCATTTTTATAGATGGTACCATTGAAAAGGGGTTAAAGCTATCATCCTAAACCTTATTAAGTGTTTAAAGATGATTGCAGATGATAGTTCAGGTTTTTTTTTTTAATACTAGTACTTAGTTTGAAAAGAGGACACATAATGGGTCTTGATTTTATGACTTTCTTGTTCTAGTGGAGTGAGTCTGACAGCAAATTCTGTTGGACTTTAATGGATTTCTGATTAATACCGTTTCTTGCAAATGTAACAGAAATCAGCCAGACTACTATGAAGTGGTTTCTCAGCCCATTGACCTGATGAAAATCCAGCAGAAACTGAAAATGGAAGAGTATGATGATGTGAATTTGCTCACTGCTGACTTTCAGCTGCTTTTCAACAATGCAAAGGCCTATTATAAGGTAAGGCGGCAGCACGCTGGATAACTGTTGATCAGACAGGCAATCAGTGCTTTCTCTTTGTGACTTGAGTTTGTATTTTTCTTACTAATAGGATGAACGTTCATACATATATTCCATTTTTGTTGTGTAAAGTATGAGATCTTTCACCTGTTTTTCTTCAGCCGCTAGGCCACCAAGCCAGGCTCTAAATGATGTTTCTTAGAGTGGTAGCTCAAGTTACTGATTAGGGTATCTCATGTCTTAAGTGCTGATTTGAGTCTTAGCTGCTCTGCTTCCAGTTCAGCATCCTACTAATGTACCTGAGATGGTCATGTGGATGATGGCCCAAGTACTCGAGTACCATGCAGCCACGTGGCTGGAAGGCCCAGAGGGAGTATCTGACTTCTGGCTTTAGCCTGGCCCACATCTGGGCATAAACAGCATTTGAGGAATGAGCCAGCAAATGAAAAATCTGTCTGTCTCTGTGTCTCTCTCTGCTTTTCAAATAGAGTAGAAAATTTTTTTAAAAAAAAGTGTCAAGTGTATTGATCTTAGCTTTAATTTAGCGAATCAGTTACCTTTTGCCTTATCTTTCTGTAATGTAATAAGGCATGAATACTTGAATGTAAGAATGCCTTTAAAACATACACTTATTTTCTCAGAATACGGTTGAGGCCCTGTGTTCTCTAATAAGAACTTTAAATTTTTCTAGTACAGTTTTCAAAATTGTGTCTTAAAATACCTGTGTCCGTTAGGTAGTGATGAATTTATAGTAAAATAATAAAGTTTATTTTTTTTTTCCTTTGTCCTGATGTATAGCCGGATTCTCCGGAATACAAAGCTGCTTGCAAACTCTGGGATTTATACCTTCGGACAAGAAATGAGTTTGTTCAGAAAGGAGAAGCAGATGATGAAGATGATGATGAAGATGGGCAGGACAATCAAGGCACAGTTACTGAAGGAGTGAGTGTGCAGATGAGTGGGCCGTTGGAAGGTGGATGCGATTCCTGTCTCTGATTCCCTTTGAGCTGGTGTGGGTAACTGGGCTTTCTCTGTTCTTTGTACTGCTGACCTGAAAGGGCAGTGGATATTTACTCAATGCCCCACTCTAGTCTTTAGGAATCCTGGGGTATTTTGCACAATGCATGCCATGCTTGATTGTTTTCATGGATTACAGTAATGCATGTTTTCTGTTCTGTTTTAAGTACTACCAGTGTTCCTAGATTGAGGCACATAAGGGTAGGCAGAGTTGGAGAGTCAGTGAATTTACCACCTTTAGAAGTGCTTTTGTAGTTAGACTGATTAATGCTTCTAGAACCTGCTGAGTGTGTTCTTCTTATCTTGGTAATTTTGCAGTTTCTATTTGCAAAGTTCCAGTCATCCTGGAAATTTAAAAATAGGCTTTGGAAGGGATTACTTACTTATTTAGAGGGCAGAGTGATAGAGGTGGAGAAACAAAGTTAGAGAGACCTATTCCATTTATTGTTTCACTTGTCAAACTCCTGTGGTGCCAGCATCCTATGCGGGCACCTGTTTGAATCCTGATTGCTCCGTATTCTATTCTCTTATCTGCCAGTCTCCTGGGAAAATAGCAGAGCATTTATTTTGTTGCAGAAATTCTTTTAAAAGAAAAGGGTTGGGCCCAGCCCTCATGGCTAAAGTCCTTGCCTTGAACGCGTCAGGATTCCATAAGGGCGCTGGTTCTAATTCCAACTACCCCGCTTCTCATCCAGCTCCCTGCTTGTGGCTTGGGAAAGCAGTCGAAGACAGCCCAAAGCCTTGGGACCCTTGCACCCGTATGGGAGACCTGGAGGAAGTTTCTGGCTCCTGGCTTTGGATCGGCTTAGCTCTGGCCATTGAGACCATGTTTACCCAGGAAGTAAATGACATAAAAATGGGAATATTAGTTTACTTTCATATTGTCATGTTGATTTTCTTAAGCTTATGTTGTTGGGGACTCTTGCCACATTAACATATTTTAAATATTTATTTGTTATATTTTTATTGCCAAGTATTTTGCTAATCCCAAAACACTTAATGTGCTTCTCTCTCAGCAATTGTTTAGAACAAAAGTATCAGTGCTTTTCATAATTTAAGCAAGAAGTAATGACTAACATTTGCTTTTATATACACGAAACATGAATTTGAAGTGGCATTTAATATAAATAGTTTTAAAAACATTTATTTATTTTTATTACAAAGTCAGATATACAGAGAGCCGGAGAGACAGAGAGGAAGATCTTCCATCCGATGATTCACTCCCCAAGTGACTACAACAGCTGAAGCTGTGTCGATCTGAAGCCAGGAGCTCACAACTTCTTCCGGGTCTCCCACACGGGTGCAGGGCCCAGAAGCTTTAGGCCATGCTAGACTGCTTTCCCAGGCCACAAGCAGGGAGCTGGATGGGAAGCAAGGCTGCTGGGGTTAGAACTAGGCGCCCATATGAAATTGCTAGTGCAAGGCGAGGACTTTAGCTGCTAGGCTACCATGCGGGCCCCATTGAGTATTAAATCTTAACCAGAACATTCCATTGTTTGTTATAAAAGCATTCTTCAAATTCAGACCCTTGTTTTTGAGGTATGATCTTTCCTGTGTTCAAACATTAACTGAGCTAGGTGCAAGCCAGTCAGTCTGAAAGTAAGTATAATGCCCACCATTTTACTTTATCTCTTTTTAGCTTTGACGTAAAGCTTAGCTTGAATTTAGTTCTTAGATCTGAGAGAGACCTTCATGTAGTCCCACTCCTGTAGTCATTGTCCTACCAGGGCATCATGACTTCAGTGGAAACAAATGACAAATGTAGAAATGGCCAAGCATTCCAGTGCATGTTCCTTCCAGCTCAGTCACAGACTCTGAAAAGATCATGTGTTTCAATACATATGGTGCTTGAACTGTGTCATTGTAGTGTTCACTGCAGAATGGAGTTCAGTACAAGGACCTGAGCCAAGGGATTAGTCACTGCATTGATGTAAGGAGTCTCCTTCATTCCTTGTAAGCCATGCTAGCAGTGCAACCCCATGGACCAACATTAGAACATTTCTGTTTTCTTGAACCTGTACTTAAAATAGTTACTGTTTAGAAACTGTTGTTTTGAATTAGCTTTTCCGTTTCAGAAGCTATTTGATATTGGGCTTGTATTTATGGATTTCTGTCACAAAATACTTTTTTCTTCTCTTCTCCGTCTGCACCCCCCCAGTCTTCCCCAGGTTATTTGAAGGAGATATTGGAGCAGCTTCTTGAAGCCATAGTTGTGGCAACAAACCCGTCTGGGCATCTTATTAGTGAACTTTTTCAGAAACTGCCTTCTAAAGTGGTAAGTGATATGATTGGAGGCAGGTGAATTAAATGTCTACTTTTGTGTTAAGTAGCACAAGAATTTTAATAGTTCTGAGTTGTTAATACATAAAATAAGGTTAAAAAGACAGTGCTGGAGGCAGTCCAGAGCAGGTACTCATGGTGTCAGGGTCAAACACAAAGGGATTTTTCTATCTCTCATTGCACTTGACCAGGAGGTTATGGATTCTTTTTTGCCCCCTTAGGATTTAGATATTTATTTGAATGATAAGAATTACAGAGAGGGAGGGAGAGGCCGAGATCTCCCACCCACTGGTTCACTCCAGAGATGGGCTGGATGGATGGGCTGTGGAGCAGTTGAGGCTCATACAGTGTGACACTGTCACAGAAGGTGGTTTGATCCATTGTGTTATAATGTCAGCCCCAGGTTATGGATTTTTAAAAGATTGTGTTTTTTATTTTTATTCATTTTTTGTTTGGTAATTCTTTTTGTCTTTATTGTGGTAAAATATACAAAACATTGTTGCCATTTTTATGTGTGCAGTTCTGTGGAATTAAGTATTCGCCTTTCTATATCTCTAGAACTTTTACTCTCACAAAACTGAAGCTCATTTGCCCTAGGGCAGGAAGTATAGCCCTGCTGTCCCCTGGCTACTACTTACACCATTCTGCTATCATCTTGGTTTTGATGATTCTAGGTGTGTCGTATAAATATTTGACCTTTTGTAACTGGCTGATTGTACTAAGTGTATGTGCAGGTTCATCCATGTTCCGTATCAGGATTTCATTCTTTTTTCACAATGAATAATAATGTAGGGATGCGGAATTTGAGCTGCAGGTTATTTGAGGCCCAAAAAATCATTTGATTTGGCCAAGGCAGCTATAAGTGGGAATTGAAGTGCAATAAATCTGCAGCAGGCTAATTTTTAAGTTGGTAATTTTATAAGTGATGTTAAAAATAACCAAATGGGGCTTGACTTGGTAGCTTAGCAGCTTAAGTCCTAACCTTGCACATGGCAGGATCTCATAAGGGCACCAGTTTGTGTCCCAGCAGCCCCACTTCCCATACAGCTCCCTGCTTGTGGCTTGGGAAAGCAGTTGAGGATGGCCCAAAACCTTGGGACCTGCATAGGAGACCCAAAAGAGGCTCCGGGATCCTGGCTTCAGATCATCTCAGCTCCGGCCATTGCAGCCACCTGGAAGGTGAATCAGCGAATGGAAGATCTTCCTCTTGTCTCTCCTTCTCTTTGTGTATCTGACTTTCCAATTAAAACTAAAAAAAAAAAAAATCTTGAAAAAATATGTATGTTATATATATCCAAATGACTCCTTGCAAGGAAAAGTTCCCCAGCCCTGGCATATAAGCATCGTGTTTTTGAAAGCATTCACATGTCACTGGAAATTTGGATTATTTCCAAGTTTAGCACTTTTGTGATAAAATAAAAAGCACCCAAACTAGGTGTTTTATGTGTTCATTGGTTTCTTTTTTCAAAAAAATTATTTACTTATTTGAAATGAAGAATTAGAGACAGAGGGAGAGAGAAGAGAGAGAAATGACTGCAGGAGCCTAGAACTCCATCTGAGTCTGTCACATGGGTTCCAAGTTACTTGGCCCATCTTCATTGTTTTCTCAGGCACATTAGCATTGAGCTGGATGCAAAGTGAAGCAACAGATACTCCAACCAGGAATCGCATGTGTTACTAGTATCCCAGGTGTGGCTTAACTTGTACCACAGTGCTGCTCCATTAAAAAAAAAAGTGGGTCCCTGTGACTTGACACTGGAAAATGAATAGCTACAGATGCAACTCACATTGTAGCCTCTTTGCACAGCGAAAGTTTCCATGTCCTCAGCATTTCAATATTCCTGATTAACTACATTTATTGCACTTGTGATATGTTGCTTTTGTATCTACCTCCTTCCCTCTTGAGGACAGAAACTATCCCTGTTTGTCTTTATGTCACTGGTTAGAATCCAGCATGTCATTGGGCTGAGAAAAGATTTTTGAGTAATGAATAGTGTACAGCTTTCCTTGCCAGTTATTGACAATGCTGTGTATTGACTAACATGTAAAGCACATGACCACTCTTAACCTACTTAGGGGTATGATAGAAGATTTATGATTCTGAGCCAAGCCATTTGGCTGCTGGTTAACATGCCAGCACCCTGTAGCAGAGGGCCCAGCACTCACAGACTCATGGTACCTGGCTCCAGCTTTCTGGAGGCTACAGTAGTTGGATTTTTTGCCACCCACGTGAGAGAACTAGATTGGCTTTCTGGCTCCCAATTTTAGCCTTGGCCCAGCCCTGGCCTGTCGGGCACCAGACCAATGACTGCTCACTATCTGTTTCTGTCTCGTGGCTTTCCAGATTTTTATAAAGGACAGGGAGGAAACGTTTGGTGAGAAACCTGAGGGGCAGAGCTGTTCTGTTTTTGCCTTTGTAAATCTCTCCAGGCATGCTGACTAGAAGGATTGGGAACTGTCGGTCAGCAGCCTGGCTTTCTCTTCACCTCCTGCTGGGTGGT
Organism: Ochotona curzoniae; assembly: GCF_017591425.1. Classification (NCBI taxonomy): domain Eukaryota; kingdom Metazoa; phylum Chordata; class Mammalia; order Lagomorpha; family Ochotonidae; genus Ochotona; species Ochotona curzoniae. Next base: position 17,551,341 of record NW_024466607.1, on the reverse strand, counting down.
CTTACCACTATAGTTATCCCTCTGAACTGTCTTTCAGAAGGGAGTTAGGGAGGGTTTTGATGCAAAGACTAGTGGGGTCAAAGTGGCGGTTACATGATAAAGTATCACTGAAGTTTTCCCTTGCCTGCTGTGATATAGTGATGGCTGACTTGCACAGATGGGAATTGCTGAGAAAGCAAGTCTGACTTCCCTGGAATCCTTTATAACTGAGAAAACCAGTTTCTGAATTTTTATTAACTTCAGTTGTTTCCAATGTAGAGCACACCCTGTTGGGATTCCTGAGGTCAGGGAATCGTGAAAACCTCAAGGATGGGGGCGGGAGGGGGACGTGGGCCTACGAATGGCTCAGAGGCTACCTTCTCACCCTGCAAGCACTGTCGTCCCATATGGGCACTGGTTTCTATCCTAGCTGCTCTGCTTCCCATCCAGATCTCTGCTTGTGGCCTGGGAAACTGGTAGAGGACACCCCAAAGCCTTGGGACCCTGCAACAACATGAGAGACCCTGAAGAAGCTCCTGGCTCCTGACTTTGGCTCAACTCCACTCGAGCTTTGTGGCCACTTGGTCAGGTGAATCAGCGGATGAAAGATCTTTCTCTCTGATTCTCTGCAAATCTTAACTGCCTGTCCAATAAAAATAAGTCTTTAAGAAAAAAATAAACAGAAAAAAAGCCTGAAGGATGTCCCCACCATATTCATCTGGAGATGAGCTAATACTTGATAATTCAGAAGTTCCTAGTAATTTTGCTTTGCTATTTTTCTTTTTTAAAGATTTATTTATTTATTTATTTATTTATTTATTTATTTATTGGGAAGTCAGATTTTACAGAGACAACGATTTTCCGTCTGTTGGTTCGCACCCCAAGTAGTTCCAGTAGCTAGACCTGAGCTGATCTAAAACCAGGAGCCAGGAGTTTCTTGTAGGTACTCCATGTGGGTACAGGGTCCCAAGGCTTTGGGCCGTCCTCAGGTGCTTTCCTGGGCCGCAAGCAGGGAGCCAGAAGGGAAGTGGAATATCCGGAATTAGAACTGGTGCTCATATGGGATCCCAGCGTGTGGAAGGTAAGGACTTAAGCCGCTAGGTGACCACGCTGGGCCTGACTTTGCTATTTTTCAACAGTTTCATTTAAAAGGTACATTTTGAAAAAATATATTTTTACAGAAATAAAGCATTATGCATGAGATCAACAAAATCTTATTTCTGACATCTTATAGATTCTAGTGAAGGAATGTTTATATGAAATATTATGTAATTGTTTAAGTTGCAAAATTAAAAGATTTTGTAACAAACCCATTAAGGACAGGAGATCATAAATTATACAGTTGTATAATTCTGTGAATGTGGAGGTTTTTAAACATTGTCATAGCATATGTGCCATATGAAGGTGTATGTTCAATGCCAACTGTAAATAAACTCACGTTCTGCTATTGGATGTTTCACGAGGCTTCTGAAAATCACATAATGCGCGAGTAGCCATGTCTAACTGTTCAATGGTTTAGCAACAAATTTTCAGTGTGCGTATTTTTAATGAATGCTAACATTTACTGAGCATTTTTGTCTTCCAGCAATATCCAGACTATTATGCAATAATTAAGGAGCCTATAGATCTGAAGACCATTGCACAGAGGATACAGGTATGAAGATGCTGTTTGTAATGGTCTGTGGTGACAAATTCCTCTTTCTTGTAGACTTAGAAAAGGCAGAAGCATATGTCTCTGTAGGGTTATTAGCAGATCCTTGGGACAGTGTGGTGGCTCAGCAGTTTAATCCTTTGCCTGTAGAAGTGGTATTGCATATGGGTGCCAGTTCTTATCCTATCTGCTCCACTTCCAAACCAACGCTCTGCTTATGTACAGGGACAGCTGCAGGGGATGGCTAAAGTGTTTGAACCCCTGAACCCACGTGGGAGACCAGAAGAAGCCCCTGGTTCCTGGCTTTGGGTCAGCACAGCCCCAATCTTTGTAGCCATTTGGGGAGTGAACTAGTAGATGGAAGATCTCTGTCTTTACTTCTCCCTATGTATCTGCCTTTCCAATAAAAAATAAATAAATCTTTGGGCCTGGTGTGATAGCCTAGTGGCTAAAGTCTTTGTCTTACATGTGCTAGGATTCCATATGGGTGCTTGTTCTAATCCCAGCAGCCCCACTTCCCATCCAGCTCCAAGCTTGTGGCCTGGGAAAGACCCTGGGTACTGACCCTGCAGCCACATGGGAGATCTGGAAGACATTCCTGGCTCCTGGCTTCAGATCAGTACAGCTCTGGCCGTTGTGGCCACTTGGGGAATAAGTCATTGAACAGAGATTTTTCTGTCTCTCCTCCTCTCTGTATATCTGACTAATAAAAATAACTAAATCTTTAAAAAATAATAAAATAAATAAATCCTTTTTAAAAAGTTATTAGCAAATAATATAAATAAGTGATAACATCACCGGTTGTAGCTTTAGATTGTTTGAAAGCATCAGTTATGGAGATTTCTGGTGGTGAAAGGTACCTTGACAGTAGAGACTTTTTTTAGTTCTTCAATATTATCTGCTTCCAAAAGCTTTATGTTATCTTTTTACTTATTTTAAAGATGCATTTATTTTTATTTCAAAGGCAGATTTACATAAAAATGCAGAGACACATCTTCCATCGCTGATTTACTCCCTAAATGGCTGCAACAAGTAGAACTGGTGTGATCCAAAGCTAGGAGCCAGAAGCTTCCTCCATGTTTCATGAAGGTGAAGGGATACAAGACCTAGGGCTCTTCTTCCCCAGCTCATTATCAGGGAGCTGGATTGGAAATGAAACACTCAGGACACTCTTGGCATCGCTGGTAGGGGATTAGCTTGCTATGTCACCACCTTGCCCCCAACTTCGATATCTTGAAGTAAAAGCTGTGTACAATGCTGCTATGGCAGTATAAAATACTTTTTTGTCCTTGGCCTCCTGTCTCCTTTTCATCTGTATCTGCAGCAGCAGTAGTAACAATTATCAGGCATGTAGGCTTGCTGGCACCTAGCATTGTTCTAAATGCTTTGTGGGTTAGCTAATGCTAATGCATTCAGAAGAAAACAGTTGTTATTCCCATTTCACAGCTTAGAAAATTGAAACACAGTATTGTTAAATAACTTGCTTACATCATCACCAGGTAAGGATAAGAGCAAGGATTAAATGTGGGAAGTCATTCTGCAGAATCTGATTGTAGCTGCCGCTCTATCTCCACAGAGTTCATGGTCAGTAAATATTGAGTACATGTTTGACTAAGATTTAAAATTTGATGATCAAAAGCTAAGGAAAGTATAGAGAGAAAGCTAAGTTTTACCAGAAATCCAGTTTTTACATTGGAATTGACATGTGTCTTTTCCTCACTGGCTTATTTCTGGCTGTCACCTTGGTCAGGTACTTTACCTGCTTCCTATCCTGTGTGTTGGGAGTAAGATTACATGTTTGCAGTCATATAAGTCATCAATAATGCAAGGAAAGCATGTCGCATGGCCCCTATGATGGGAAGTCATAGGGGTGCGAGTCACTGCGCCTCCTGGGGAAGTGGGCCTTAGTGCTCCCGGGAGATGGTCGGGGGCAGTAAGCGCGCTGCGGGGTCTCATTGAGAAGTGACAGTGGGCTGCAGTGTTGGGAGGGAGACTCTGCCTTTATTTTCACTTCCCAGAGTAAAGACTTAACAATGTAGTAATTACTGGTATGCTTTCTGGATTTATTTTATTTTTTAAGTATTTTTATTTATTTGCAAAGTCAAAGTTACAGAGAAAGGGAAAAGTAGGAAATCTTTCTATCAGCTGGTTAACTCCCCTGATGGCTGTAATGGCCAGGCAAAGCTGGAGCACAGGCCCAAGGATTTGGGTCATCTTTCTCTGCTTTTCCTGTTTCCTAAGCAGGGAGCTGCATCCCAAGTGGAACAGCTGGGGCTTGAACCAATGCCCATATGAAATGCTGGCATCTCAGGTACTGACTTTATGCCATACATTATGTCAGCTCCTATGAATACACTTTCACAGAATGTTAAGATACAGATTCGCTAATGTGTCACCTGACATTCAAGGCAGCTCAATAATTTGGGTTACTGAGAATGATGCCGATCTCCTAAGTCCAGGAAGTTTAATGTTTCACAATATTGAAAATCAAATCAGATCTTTAAACACCTCTGCCTTAGGACCAGTGTTGTGGTGTGACAGGTTAAGATTCTGCCTGCAACCCCAGCATCAGATATGGGTGCTGGTTTGAGTTCTGATACTTTGCTTCTGATCCAGCTTCCTGCTAACGTGCCTGGGAAAGCAGCAGAGAATGGCCCAAGTGCTTGTGCCCCAGCGATGATATGGGAGAGCCAGTGAAGCTCTTGCGTTTGATCTGGCTGGGCTCCAGCCGATGCAGCCCTTTGGGGAGTGAGCCAACCAATAGAAAATGGACCTCTCTCTCTGTAACTCTGTCTTTTAAATAATTTAAATAAATCTTTAAAGAATAAGCACCTATGCCTCAGCCCCACTTTCTCTGATGCTGTCTTGTCTTTCTTCTTTCCAAAAACTCCAGAACCACTTGTTGTTGTTACTGCCATTAGTATGTAAGCGAATCCTTGTTCTCTTATGTCCAAATTGTTGGAATAATCTCTCCAGTACTTTCTGCATCTTCTTCACTCACCTTGTCTTTCTTCCTGCCTTTCTGCTACTCAGACTGAAATCACTTGTATTTATTTATTTGTTTTTATTGGAAAGTCAGATATACGGAGAGGAGAAGAGACAGAGAAAGATCTTCCATCTGCTCATTCACTCCCCAAGCTGCCGCAATGGCCGGAGCTGTGCCGATCTGAAGCCAGAAGCCCGGGGACTCTTCTGGTTCTCCCATGCGGGTGGGTGCAGGGTCCCAAGGCTTTGGGCAGTCCTCGACTGCTTTCCCAGGTGACAAGCAGAAAGTGGATGGATGGCAGAGCAGCCAGAACACAAACTGGTGCCCATATGGGAACCTGGCACATACAAGACGAGGACTTTAGCCACTAGGCTACTGTGCTGGGATTTACTTGTATTATTATACTGCAACTCCTTGTGCCAGTTTAATAGTAATTCTCTCTAAAGCAGAAAACAAATTATGGAAAGGGTATTGGATAGGTCAAAATTGTTGGGACGGCGACTGAGCAACTACTCTGGGAAACATGCAGAGCTCAGGCTTGCACTGTGCAGCTAAGCTTGTGCACAGCCCCTTGGGGTGCCGTTGCTGTCCCTAGCCCTTTCAGGCCCCGAATGCTTGCTGCTCCTCTGCTAGGCTTTTCCTTGCTGCAGCTGTCAGGAACAAGTTACTGTCATTCCCTGGCAGTTGCTATGGTCACTTGCCCTCTAAGCATGAATTTGCTGATATGTGGTTCTTTGCCAGTAGCCTTCCCTCTTGGACCATCTCATTGGACGGAGGGTACTCCCTGCCAGAGATTCTTCCAGATGTTGGGTGGTCCTACATAGCAGATAACCTTTTTCCTCTCCTTTGCCAGGCTCCCTGGACCCTACCTCATTTGTCCTCATCCTATCTGTGTAGCTTATATTATGATTCTGCAGTTTCCCCATCTTCCTTCAAGTTCATTGCATTAGTCTCAAACCTGAGCTGTTCACTTCTGTGTGTTTATCACTAGTCATATGTGCTATGTACCAAGAGTGTCTCCTCACTTCATTTCCTTTTCAGTTGAGGAAAGTATGAATATCTCTGGATTATTTTGAAACAGTGAACTTTCAGATACAGTAGCTTGTGGGTAGTGATGTAATGGTAGCCTGTATGCTTGACTGATTTTATGTTTTACTTCAGGAAGGGTTTATCTCTTACTGTCAAGCCCACTTCAACGATTTAGTATTTAGGAAGAACTTAAGTTTTTCTTGTGTTATAACCACTTTGTGTTTGCTAAATATAACTTTTTTACCTTATTTTATTTTTTAAAACTTTTTATGAAAATGTTACTTATAGCAAAAAATTATTTGTAAATGGTTAATACTAATAATTTGTATAAGGGAAAATGATTTTACTTTCCAGAATATTGGAAATGTGGAGAATTTTTAAAATATGTGTTCTTTTTTTAGAGATTATATTGATTAACTCTCATTAAGAGGAACTGCTGTGTTTTGTTGTTTACTATAGAATGGAACCTACAAAAGTATTCATGCAATGGCCAAAGATATAGATCTCCTAGCAAAAAATGCCAAAACATACAACGAGCCCGGCTCTCAAGTGTTCAAGGTCGGTTTTCTGTATTGTGTCCCAGTACTCTATTCTTTTTATTACTGAGTAATGTCCTATCATGTGAATGTGCTGTGTTTGATTTACTCATTCTTCAACTGCTACACATTTGAGTCATTTCTATTTTTTGGCTATCGTGAATAATGTTGCTGTGAATATTCATATGTAAGTTTATATGTGGATTTATACCTTAATTTATGGGGGGTGTGGGATAAAATTGCTGTCATGTGATAACTATGCATTTGCTGAAGACTAACCAACCTTTTTGAAAATAGCCATGTTGGGGCCTGGCACAGTGATTCTGTGGCTACATTCTCGCTTTGCAAGTTCTGGGATCTCATATGGGCACTGGTTCATGTCCTGGCTGCCCCACTTCCCATGCAGATACCCTGCTTGTGGCCTGGGGAGGATGGTCCAAAATAGATGGTAAAAATCTGCCTTTCCAATAAAAATAAGTAAATCTTTTAAAAATAATAATAATGAATCTTTTTTTTTTAATTTGCTTTTTTTTAATTGGAAAGTCGTATATGCAGAGAGGAAGATCTTATATCTGATGGTTCACTCCCCAAGTGTCTGCAACGGCCAAAGCTGTGCCGATCAGGAGCCAGGAGCCTCCTCCAGGTCTCCGACATGGGTGCAGGATCCCAAGGCTTTGGGCCGTCCTCAACTGCCCTCCTAGGCCACAAGCAGGAAGTTGGATGGGAAGTGGAGCTCCTAAGACTAGAACCGGCGCCCATATGGGATCCTGGTGCATGCAAGGCGAGAACTTTAGTTGTTAGGCTGTTGCACTGGGCCCAAACATAAGTAAAGCTTTAAAAACAAATTTTAAAAGGCATGGCATTTTACATTCCCACTAGTGATATACAAGTGTTACAGTTTCTTTGTTACTCCAACCCTTGTTTTTATTTTTGTTTTTATTTTATACTCAGCACCCAAGTGGATGTGAAATACTCTTACTGTGAATTTGATTTGTGTTTTCATGATAAGTAATGATGCTAAATGTCTTTTCATGTGCATGTTGGCTCTTTCTGTATTTTTAAAGAAATGTCTGCCCATTTGCAAATTTTAAATTAGGCTTTTTTTTTTTTTTTACTAATAATAGTTCTTTATACTGGATATTATCAGATGATTTTAAACACCTGCTATATTTTCAATTTTATGCTACTTTTCTTTGACTCATAAAAATGATTTTGTTTTATGAAGTCTAAGTTTGGTTGGTTGGCTGATATGTTTTAGTTGTCTTATCAAAGAAATCCTGGTCTAACCCAAGGTCATAAAGATTTAGCACTTTTGTTTTCTTCTAGGAATTTCATAGGTTAGCCATTACATTTAGATCTTTGCCCCAATTTGAATTTCTTTTTCTGGAGGTAAGGTAGGAACTCAAATTCATTCTTTCACATGGGATATTATCCCAGGGCCTATTCTGAAAGGACCACTCTTTTTCCCATTAAATTTTCTTGACACCTTTAGTGAAAATCAGTTGATCATCTCTATTAATCCAGAAGTCTATTCTTGTGCCAGAGTTAGTTTTTGTTCCATTATTTAGTTAAATATTAATTCGGTCCCTGTATTTATCTTTTGTTTTTAACATGAGTTATTTATTTTAAAGATTTATTTATTTATTTGGAAGAGTTGGGGAGAGATTTTTTTTACCTGCTGGTCACTCCATATGTGGCTGCAGCTGCTGGGGATGGGGCAGGCTGAAGTTAGGAGCTAGGTGTGTCATCGAAGTCTCATAGGTGACAAGGCCCTGTGTAGTTGGACTCCTGCTTTCCCCAGGCCATGAGCAGAGAGCCAGTGCAAATATTGCAGAGCTGAGGTACTCCAACATGTTGGGCTTATCTTCAGTGCAAACTAGTGAGATGGAATTTGGATCTACTGAAGAACTGGTTTGACTGGCCTGGTATGCCAACATATTCTGGTTTAATTACATGTTCCTCAAATGGCAAAGACCTCCCATCCCTGTTCGTGGGAAGAGTGTCCCTCCCTATTGTGAGGCTTCTTGTATAGCACCCCCAGGTCCCAGCTGAGAGGAAGTACTTTCTGGGGAAGGGGACGTTTGATAAAAAAGATAGGCATATGGATTACATAGGGTAGAGGGGGTATGGTTTGCAGCTCATGACCCTAAGCTACCTGTCTACCTATATGCATTTTCATTCTCCCCTCAGGAAATTTTCAACCCTTAATCTTAAAGGTTGCTGAAGGGTGCATCTTCTGCAGCTACTTCCTGCTGATTAGGATTGCAGACCTTGCCTGTCTCATCTAATGGATCCATCTCTTGAGCCAGAGAATTGTTTTTAAGATTTTTTTTCTTATTGCAGTCATATATATATAAACACATACAGAGAGGCAAAGAGAAAGATTTCCCATTTTCTCATTCACTCCCTAAGTGACCACAATGGCAGTAGCTTGGCTAATCCAAACCCAGGAGCTCTTCTGGGTCTTCCAAGCAGGTACAGGGTTCCAAAGCTTTGGGCCGTCCTCGACTGCTTTCCCAGGCCACAGTCAGGGAGCTGGATGGGAAGTAGAGCTGCCGGGATTAGAATTGACGCCCATATGGGATCCAGGCGCGTTCAAGTCAAGGACTTTACCGGCAAAGCTACCACGCTGGGCCTAAACCAGAGAATTTTTAGTCAGTGCCAGTGTCTGTGTTCCCTGTATGATCCTCATTACTCTGAGAAGTTGTTGGATTCTTTTTGACTTTGAAATAAGTCTTCGGTTGGTTAACTGGAGTAGTCAGGCTATCTTTCCTGTGCACTGGGGTGTGTTCCTTTCCTCTATACGGGAGCTTTCTAAGGTGGTAGAGCAACATGCAATGTGTGCGCTGAGGTCATGGCTCATGCGCTCGGTTCCCTGATGTCTGAGATCTGGGGGCATCCAAGGCCAACTGGATATGAAAGCATTGCTGACCACTTTCTAATGCTAAAGGCCATCGATGGGATCAAGGACAGTTATATAAAGGCAGGTGTTCCGGGAAGACTCAGGTGACTGGCTTCCAGGACTTGTGAGGACAGGGGCAGCAGTGCTCCTGGATTATCCCTGCCCATGTCGCTCTGGATCCTAGACCCTCTGCCAGCCAGACCAGTCGACACCTAGGACAGGACAACCTCTGCTGCTAGTCCCTGTGTTCAAACTTCATAAATATGAAAAACGATCTGAGGTGTAATTTACAGTGCAGCAGACTTTCATTGTTTTCTAATTAGTTTTTAGAAATTATTCTAATCCTGTAAAGAACAACTTAGAAGAATTGCTTAAGTGAATAGAGGTATTCAGAAACCTTTTTGTAGTAATATCACTTAGACTTTTTGAATGCTAACACAAATGCTAAAAATTATTAGTAAAACTTTATCATTTGTCTTTTAAGAAACTTGTAAAATCAAGTAAGATTTCTAGAATCCATGTGTTTTCATTGCTTGATAAGATATTTTCAATGTGCAATATTAATTGCTAGTTGATATGATTAAGAAGTTTACTTTTGATCTGGTTATTTTTCCTAAGCCTAACTTTGAAGACAAAGGAAGTTTTTATTTGATATGTTAATATACTGTTAATTTAAGCTCTTCAGTTCGTGTGCATAGACTTTGAACCAGAAGAACATCTTTTGTTTCAACTTTTAGATCAGAGTACTACAATAGGATTCACTGTGCTTTGCCGTCAGATCTTTGTTTACCAGTTTTCCTGCTTAGCTTTAAAAGAACCGTGAGCATTTTAACTTACATTGAATTATAGGCAACTTTTATGAATGTTTTATGTTTGTGGATAGTGAAAGGAAGTTTGCTGCTTAGGGAAGGAGTCCCATAGAAATGGGTAAGAGTATACTTTCTTCAGTTTTTTTCTAAAATTTAGTAATTTTATCTTGACAGGATGCAAATTCAATTAAAAAAATATTTTACATGAAAAAGGCGGAAATTGAACATCATGAAATGACAAAGTCAAGTCTTCGAATAAGGTAGGTTAAAATATGTAAAGTCTTTGTGTAGTCACATTTGCCAGATTTTCTAGCTAACGAAATCAGTACAGTAGAAAACAAGATTTATGGGGCCCGGCAGCGTGGCCTAGCGGCTAAAGTCCTAGCCTTGAACGCACCGGGATCCCATATGGGCACCGGTTCTAATCCCAGCAGCTCCATTTCCCATCCAGCTCCCTGCTTGTGGCCTGGAAAAGCAGTAGAGGACGACCCAAACCTTGGAACTCTGCACCCGCGTGGGATACCCGGAAGGAGGCTCCTGGCTTTGGATCCGCGCAGCACCGGCCATTGTGGTCACTTGGGGAGTGAATCATCAGATGGAAGATCTTTCTGTCTCTCCTCCTCTCTGTATATCTGACTTTGTAATAAAAATAAATAAATCTTTTTAAAAAAATAAACAATTCTTTAAAAAAAAAAGAAAACAAGATTTATGTTGATTTACAGATTAGTTTTATAGTTGATAATGAAATTCTAAAGACAGAGGTAACCCCTTTGCAGCCCTTGCATAGTAGCTGATGGTCTTCATTTATTATTTTTAAAATTCTGTTTATTTGGGGCCAACATTGTGGTGTGAATGGTAGAACCACTATCTACAATGCCAGCATCCCATATGAATGTCAGTTCAGGACCCGGCTGTTCCATTTCTGGTCTAGCTCTCTGCTGATCTGCCAGGGAAACCAGCAGAGGACTGTAATTGCTTGGGTCCCTTTACCCACATGGTAAACCTGGCACAGCCCTGGCAGTTGTGGCCATTTGGGGAATGAACAAGCAGATGATTCACTCCTCCTATTTCTCTGCTTACCTTCTTTTTTTTTTTTTTAAGATTTTAAAATTTTTATTGCAAAGTCAAATATACAGAGAGGAGAAGAGATAGAAAAATATCTTCCATCCACTCCCCAAGAAGCTACAGTGGCCAGAGCTGTGCCAATCTGGAGCCAAGAGCCAGGAGCTCTTCCAGGTCTCCCACACAGAATGCAGGGTGCCAAGGCTTTAGGCCGTTCTCGACTGCTTTCCCAGGCCACATTGCTTCTCCTTCTTTGTAACTCTCTTTCAGCTAATTAAGTAAATCTTTTAAAAATTGTTTATGTATGTAAGAGACATACATACTGAGATCGTTATCTGTTGGTTCACTGTGCAAGTGTGCTCAATTGCCAGGGCAGGACCAGGCGGAAGCCAAGAGTCAGGAATTCAGTCCGTGTTTTCTACATTGGTGTCAAGAGATCAAATACTTGAGCCATTGCATGCGGCCACCCAGGAATACCATTATCAGGAAGCTGCAATTGGGAGCAGAGTTAGAACCTTAAATACAGACACTTCAGTGTGGTCTACAGGCACCCCCATAGTCCTTATTTAAAATATGTATATGTATAAGATTTAGTATCACTATATGCTTTCATTGCTTTATAAAGACATGAATATATATGTATTATCAGTCACGTGCATGTACTGTATAATGGTATATGCTTTTATTTGTAGTGACTATGTTTAGCCAGGTGGCAGAACATCTGATATCTTACCCTGGCTTTATCTGAAACTGGGACTGGGCCTTTGAGCAAGTCTTAATTCTAGGATTCAGTTTCTTTCTCTGCAGTGGGCAGTTTTTCTGACCACCTTCCAAGTTTTCTTTTGGCCCTGAGGTTTGTTCCTGCCTCAGGTCCTCTGGTCACTCTATAGGACTGGTCCAGATCATTCTCTGCTATGTTCCCTGGTCGAAGAGCAGGGACTGCTGCATAGCAGAGGTTCAGAATATGTTTACGTTTCTATTTAGAGAAGAAGGAAATAGTTGTCTCCCTTTTGTTTGCCCAGCATTATGGTTTCAGCTGTCAGTCTTCTCAACTTTTTTATCTTGTCTCTGGATAGGACTTCATCACATTTGGCTGCAGCCAGACTGACAGGTCCTGCACATAGTAAAAGCAGCCTTAGTGAAGAGAGAAATTCCACTAGCAAGTATTACCGGTGAGACAGTATTTGGTCTGAAAGCTAACCCAAGTTTATAAGGACAGGCATACTAATGTTACCTGGTACCTATTTGGAAGTAATATTTTTTACTATAATTGAGATATTGTAGGGTTTATTATAAAATTCCTTATTTAAAAGGTTTTAGTTCAATACAAATATAACAACAAAAAAATAGGGTGGAGTTCTATGAGTAATTTTCATAAAGTTCTTGGAAGTATATATTAAGCAAAACTATACATGACTTTTCAAATTTTTTGCAAAAAAAAAAAAGATTTTTTTTTCCTATTTGAGAGACAGAAAAATAGATGATTCCTATCTACTCTTTTCGCTCACAGAATACTAAAAGGTTTTGTGTTCATACCAGACTATATGATTGTAAAAACAAGGATCTTAGGTATAAGCTGTGACTGTAACTGAATTATTATTTTCCATAAAGTAGGGGGTAAGTAATGTTATTTCAATCAATAGCAAATCGCAAGTAACTTCTTCCTTTATTACACTTTCCTCATTATACCCCTCCCTCCTTACTGAAATAGAAAAAAGTGCTTTTCTTGACTAAGATCATTTATTAGACATATTAGGAAGCACAAAGATAAGCAAAAGAAACAGTTGAATAGAAATTAGTTCTCTATTAATGTTTTGTTAGCTATTCCTGTTTCTTATGAGTAAACAAATTATTATAATACCATTTTGTGTCTTCTAATAGTTTGTTTTTCTTTGTAGGAATAAAAGAACAGTGCAAGGGGGTCGTTTATCAGCAATTACCATGGCACTTCAGTATGGCTCAGAGAGTGAAGAGGATGCTGCTCTAGCTGGTAGGTATTAGGGCATTATGAGTTATGTGCTTTCTGCATGGGTCCTTCTGGGTAAGCAATGGTGCAGTCACTGACCTGGCCTGGAGTTTGCTGGTTCTTGGGGAATGTAATATTTTATGGCACTTACTTGATTTGCAGATTTACCCAAAAGCTTGTTGCTTTCCTTTGTGTAAAAACCCATGTCTGGGGGGATAAATACTTTCACAGCAGCAAGTGTTTTAGGGGTGGTACTGTGGTGTAATGGATAAAGCCACCACCTGCAATGGTGGCATCCCGTGTGGGTGCTGGTTTTAGTCCCAGCTGCTCCACTTCCAATACTGCTCCCTGCTAATATGCTTTGCAAAACAGCTGAAGGTGGTCCAAGTGTTTAGGTCCTCCTGCCTATATGTGTGAAGTATCAAAGATGCTCCTGGTTGCTGGCTTCAGCCTGGCCTACCCCTAGCCACTGCAGCCATTTGAGGAGTGAACCAACAGGTGAGAGACTTGTCTGTCTGTTGCCTTCTCTCTGTGTAACTGTACCTTTCAAATAAATAAACATAAACCTTTAAACAATGTTTTGGTAATGTAGCAGTTTAAAACCTACAATGGTAAGTAGTGAATACCTGGAGCCAGTGTGGCATTGCATGTTAAACCTCTGCCTGTGATGCAACATTCCATATGTATGCTGACTTGAGTCCCTGCTGTAAATAAAATAGATGTTAGCAATAATGATAATGAATACGTGTTACACTGTATCCCACATCAGGGTATCCCACAGAGAAATGTGTGTCATGTGAGATTTTTTTCAAGCTACTGACCTCTGTCTTCAATGGGCTCTGGTTTCTTGATCACAGCTCATAGTTTAAAGTTAGATATAAATATCCACAGAGCAGTTTGGTAAATTGACATTTAAACAAGCCAATAGAGGAGATGAAGCACTAAAAATCAGTGTAAAGGAGATGTGTTTATTAAAACTTAATTTCTTTATTTGAAAGGCAGGATTACAGAGGGAGAGACAGTTTTTCACCAGCACTCTATTTCCCAAATGGCCACAATGGCCAAAGGACAGACATGTTTGAGCCATGAGCCACTTCTGGGCCTCCTCTATGCAGCACAGAGGCTCAGGCATATCGGCCCTATTCTGTTCCTCAGAAGTATTAGCAGGGAATTGGCTTGAAAGTGGAGTAGCCAGGACTCAACCCAACTTCCCATATGGGATGCTGACAATACGAGCTGTGGCTAAACCTATTTTACCACAGTGATGGTCTGTTCTGTTTTTTGTTTTTCTTTTAAGAATTTTTTTTTAATTGGAAAGACAGATTTACAGAGAGGCCAGAGAGAGAAAACTCTTCCATCCACTAGTTCACTCTCCAAATGGCCACAATGGCCAGAGCTGAGCCAATCTGAAGCCAGGAATCAGGAACTTCTTTCAGCTCTCCAGTGTGGGAGCAGGGTCACAAATTTTTGGGCCATCCTCAACTGCTTTTCCAGACCATAAGCAGGGAGCTGGGTGGGAAATGGAACAGCTGGGACATGAACCAGCACCCATATGAGATCCCAGCACTTGCAAAGGGAGGATTAACTCTAATCAAAACATACTGCCAGCCATCGCAAACTGTTTTTTTTAAATCATTATTTTCCTCCAGCTATACACAGCTGCCTAGGTTACCTTTTTATCTAGGCAAGAATTATACTCCTGGGAAAAAGGCAGCCAGTAACTTGTGGGCATTGTGAGCCTGATTAATGCCACATTTGTGTTAACTATACAAGTATGCCATCATAGTTGCTTTTTTCTTTTCTTTGAAAGTTAAGTGGGGAAGGTGGAGATTGCTAGGCTGGTACACGCATCACTCCAGCTGCCAGGCAGAGAGGCTGTGCATTGGTGAGGGAAGAGTGTCTGGGGATGTATTGGAGTAGAAGTGACTAGGGACCATTTTTGACAGGAGAGGAATGACTTCTGGGTTCTTCCACAGACCAGGCCATTGCATTCTCAAGAAAGCAAGGGAGCTGAGATGGAGTGGTTTAGAAGGGGGAAACCAGAAGCCATGTCTGGATCAGGCCAAGGCACCAACCATGTGGAAGACCTGGGCTAGGCTAAATATTATCACCTACTGGTGCATGCAAAAGCTGGGGCAGATGAGCATGCCTGGTTGTGCTAGGCCACAATACCTGCCCGCCAGTGTTGGAGCATGGGGTTGCGCCACGTCAGGGTGGGCCACAGCACTCACCAGAATGTGAGAAAACCAGATCTGGGTGCAGATTCTGTAGGGAAATTGTGGGGTCCCCACTGGGACTGTGGCATCTGCCAGTTTATGCAAAAAGCTGGAGGTGGTGACTGGCCAAACCAGGCTTGACTACAGAACTCACAGAGTTCCTGTTAGGGAACTCTCCTGATGCTCACAAAAGCTGTGGCTGGCCCTGGAAGCAGGCCAGGTGGGAGCAAGCTACAGCATCCACCAACAAATGTGAAGGCAAGGACTGAAGACATACTACACCAAGCAGGGCTGCTGTATCTGCCAGCACGCATGGGATCTAGTGCTGGAAGCTGACCTGGCAGGGTAACTTGGGGTTCTCCCCTTCTAGGCTACAGTTCCTGTTGGGGAGCACAAGAACCAGGGTTGGCTGTGGGCCAGGCCAGGCAAGACTACAGCACTTGTCAGATTTTGTGTGGACCAGATCTGTGAATGGGACAGGCTGGGACAGGCCACAGCACCAACTGGCATGCACAAGAGCTAGGACAAGTTGTGAACTATGTCCAGTTGATGTTGCTGACCATGCCAGACTAGGTCAAAGCATCCCCTAGCATGCGCAAGTCTGGGCACTGGTAATGGGCCTGATAGGGGAACTCTGGGAATTTCCCTGTCTGGCAGCTCCCACTGGTGAGTGTAAGAGTTAGGACTATGAATGGTTCCGGCTGAGCAAGGCTACAACACCCATTAACATGCATGTGGTCTGGGTCTATGTGTAGGCAAAGCTAGGCTAGGATCCAATACCCACTAAACACTTGCAAGAGCCAGAATGGGTATGGGATGAGCCAGGGAAGCTGTGGCACCTGTGATTCACCTGAGATCCAGATCTGGGGTAGGCCAGTTGGACTAGGCCTCAGTGCCTGCCCTTAAGTGCCAGGGCCAGCCGTATTAGTCTGGGTAGCAGCACCCACCAGCACATGTGAGATCTGTTCCTGGGAGTGGATCTGGTACATGAACTCCCTTCCTAGACCATAGTTCCTGCGGGTGAGTGTGAAAGCTGGGGCTGGGAGCAGGTCTGACCAGGCTGGGCTGTAGCATATGTGTTGCATGTGTGAGCTGGGTCTGGAGGTGGGTTGGGCAGGGTCAGTCCACAGCATACACTGGCACGAGAACCAGGATGGGTTACAGGCAGAACCATTTGAACCATAATACCTGCCAGTATACATGAGGGTGATAATGGGCAAGGCTGGGCTAGGCTACTGCACCTGGTGGCAAGAGCTGGGACTGGAGATGAGCTGAGCTGAGGCAGACTGTAGCACCTACTGCAAATACCAAGCCTGGGGACAGGCTATCTCAGATTGGGCCATGGTACCTGCTGCCATGCACCAGACCCAGGGCTTGGAGCAGGCCTGGTAGAGAGCATTAGGAACTTCCTTGTTGAACCACTACTTCTGTTGATTATGAGAGCTGAGACTGGGGCCTGGCTGGTCTTAGGGCTAGCCAGGCTGAACTAGGCTGTCACACCCACTGGCAAGTGCCTGGACTGGGTACGAATCATCAGGCTGGACTGCAGTATCCCCTTGTGGGCACAAGATCTAAGAGTGAAAGTTGGTCTTGTAGGGGAATTATGGACACTCCTCTGCTGGACTGCACCTCCCACTGGTGAGCATAAGAGCCAAGACTAGGGGCAGGCCAGGCTGGACAAGGAGGTGGCATCTATTGGCATATGTGAGGGCCAGGTCTGGGAGGCATGGCAAGCTGAGCAAAACTGCAGCAGCCAGAGCCAAAAGGGATGTAAGTTTGGTGGGGCTATACCACAGCAGAAGCTGACATGCACAAAAACCAGGTGGACCTGATAGGGATTATTTGGGGTCGCCCTGACTAGGATGCAGCAGCTGCTGCTATGCATGAGAATTGGGTCTGTGGTTGGCTGGCTGGGCTGGGCAACAACACCTGTCAGTTCATGTGAGATTTGGGACTCAAGTGGAATGCTTAGCTATATCCTCCAATATGCATTGACTGGTACTGGTGACAGAGCAATCTGACCCTGCACAGGCTGGTGCACACAAGAATCAAGTCTGAGGTCATCCTAGGTTAGGTTTCTTGGGGGACTGTATAACTAGACTGCTGGACTTAGACCCTGGACACTGGGAAAATCACAAGTTACGTGGTCTTGACCTTGGAATACTTGTGTCAGGTCTGGGCCTCTTCTATTGCTGATGCCTGGGTAGTGGACAGCATGCCCAGATGCACACGGTGGGCATAATAGCCACTTGTCTGGATCAGCAGAGAACATTGAATTCCTCTGCCTTGTCAGAAGATGGACAGCAGAACAGGCTAGACCACTCTCGTGGCCAAGCTTTGCAGTGTGTTTGTGGGCCTGTGAATGTGCGTTGAGGAGGACTTGGTCAGCCAGTAGCCCTTGGGAAGATTTTCTCAATCCTGGTGCAACAAAGCCAACAATGTTCCTCAAGTAACAGTCCTCCCAAACACTTTTCCCCGCATCCCGGGTCTCTAAGGCATCAACGACTGTTCCCTGTTCCCCATTGCTGATGTGACTTTGACAGCAAGGAGCGGTCCCCTCCCCCGTGGACACAATGCTGAAACATTTGTCCCACCCACCTTCCTTTCTTCCTACCTGATCCTCCCCACCCTAATTGAAGACCCAAATGGGTGTGCGTCCCTCTCAACTATATAAACAATATTAGGAAGAAAATTGAAAATTAAGCAAAACAAAACAATATTTTCAAGCGTATGTAGTTAAATATGTAAAGTGTTAAAAGCTTTCAAGTTTAGTTCTTTTGTCCTTTCTTCCCCTTATGGATGCTGTTTTTCTGTCTTTTCAGCTGCACGTTATGAAGAAGGAGAGTCAGAAGCAGAGAGCATCACTTCTTTCATGGATGTTTCAAATCCTTTTTATCAGCTTTATGACACAGTTAGGAGCTGTCGGAATAATCAGGGGCAGCTCATAGCTGAACCCTTTTTCCATTTGCCTTCAAAGAAAAAGTACCCTGATTATTATCAGCAAATTAAAATGCCCATATCACTACAACAGATCAGGTAAGATTTCTTCTTTGGTTTTTTTCTTTTCTTTTAAAAACATTTATTTTCATTTTAATTGGAAGGCAAACAGAAAGGAAGATATCTTGCATATTCTCAAATGCCTGCAATATCCAGGACTGGGCTAGGCTAAATCCAAAATCCCAAGGCTCAATACAGATCTCCCACAAGGGTGTTAGGGATCCTACCTCCCAAGGAGCACATTAGAAAAAACTGGATTGGAATCAGAGTAGCCAGAACTAAGACAGAGCTCTAACGCAGGATGCAGACGTCCCAAGCAGTGGTTTAACTGCTGTGTGAAATGCCCACCACTAGAATTTAGTCATCTTCTACTGACTTGTCCATAGAGCCGATTGAGAGCATTTGATCTAAATTCACACCTAATGCTTCTAGGTTACATTCAGGCTCCAAAACAATGGGGCAGCTTTTATTCCGTGGAACTGTTTGCTGACTTCCTGAATGGTCCAGAAGATGAGTGCCCACTCTAGTTTTAAACATAAGTATCCCATGCCCTTTCTACCTGATATTAAATAAGTGTACATATCCTATAAAATGGATGCCAATGTCTAAAATAAACCAACATAGCTTATTAAATAAAACTTCAACCTCTTCTTTGTTAGTCTACATCCATTAACTCATGATTGATCCTGCACATATATGTTTTTTGGTAAAATGGATAAGGACTTTAGAGGTAAAAAATGCTTTTTACCTGAGTATATAACAGTTCATCTATGTTACAATTGAGCAAAGTGCACAAATTATTTTTTCCTATACCTTGTATTAATGTTTTGATTGGGAGAAGTGTTGGCACAATGGGTTAACCTGCTAATTGCCATGTTATCATCTTACATGAGTGCTGGTTTGCCAGCTCCTCACTAATGTGCTTGGGAAAGCAGTGAATGCAGATGAAGCCTCTAGCTCCTGGCTTCAGCTTGGCCCAACCCTGGCTGTTGCAGCCATTTGGGTGGTGAACTAGTGGAAGGAAGATCTCTTGGTCTCTTTCTCTCCCTCTCTCCTTTTGTAACTAACTTTCAAGTAAAAGTATTTGGTGTTTTGAAGTTATAATTGATGCTACTTCATACTTGTTAGGGTGGCTAAAACAACAGCAAAAGAACCAGAAAATAATATGAGTATGAGGTTATGAAGAAATGGGAACCTCTCTTGGGAATAGCAATGTAAATTGTCTGTAGAACAACATGGTACTTCTTCAGAAAAAATTAGGCATGGGCATTTAATGCAGCCATTAAGCTGCAACATGGGACACCGCCGTCATTGAAATCCCCACCCTGCCACTCATGTGGGGGACCTGGGTTGAGTTCTGGGTTCCTGAATCGGGCTCCACCCTGGCTTTCCCTGAGTGTTGTAGGCATTTGGAGAGTGAGCCAATTAATAAAAGTCTGTCTTTATCTTCCTGCCTTCAAATAAATAAAATAACTGATTTTAAACATTGAAGCGTAGGGTAGGTGTTGTATCATAGTGAGTTAAGCCAACACTTAGAATGCTCATATCGCGTATTGCTGCAGTGGTTTGTGTTTTGTGTTCAGCTTTCTGCTAATGTACCTAAGCAATAGTAGGTGATGGTTCAAGCACTTGTGTACCTGCTCCCAAATGTGAGGCTTGAATGAAGTTCCTGGTTCCCAACTTCAGCCTGGCCCAGCCCCAGCTGTCATGGCCATGAGCCAACAGGTAGAAAATCTCTTTCTCTCTCCATTGTCACTCTAATTGTCATATATTAAAAAATGAGTCTTTTTAAAAGTGATTAAGCAATTACTAGATGATTCAACAATTAGAATTAAAGTATATATTCAGAAAAATTTAAAGTGGGTTCTAAAAGTATTTATTGGGGCCTAGCACGGTAGCCTAGTGGCTAAAGTCTTTGCCTTGCACGTGCTGGGGTCCCATATGGGCACTGGTTCTAATCCTGGCGGCCCAACTTCCCATTCAGCTCCCTGCCTGTGGCCTGGAAAAGCAGTCGAGGATGGCCCAAAGCCTTGGGACCCTCCACCCACGTGGGAAAACCGGAAGAGTTTCTGGGCTCCTGGCTTTGGATCACCTCAGCTTTGGCTATTGTGGCTGTTTGTGGAGTTAATCAGCAGATGGAAGATCTTTCTGTCTCTCCTTCTCTCTGTAAATCTGACTTTGCAGTAAAAACATAATAATAATAATAATAAATCTTTTTTAAAAAGATAAAAACAGTAGGAAATAAGTACTACTATAAAAGATGCCATTTTTAGTTCCCACAATGTGAGTTAAATTCTGGAGTATAAACATAGTCAAGAAACAGAGTAGAGTATCTTCACTGGGCGAGGTTAGCATAAGCTGTGGTGTGTTTATGTGATGTCTTTGTGGCAGGTAAATAAGCTTTCTAAACGCGGGTACAGGCCATCTTCTGCTGATTTCCCAGAACATAGACAGGGAACTGAATTAGAAATGAAGCAGCCAAGACATGAACCAGCAGCACCTATATAGGATGCTGGCACTTGCAGGTAGAGAATTACCTATTAATCAACTATGTCGGCCCCAGCCCTTATTCTTTTTTAAAGGTTTATTTCATTTTATTGTAAAGCACAATTACAGAGACAAGAGAATCAGATCTCCCAGCAACTGACCCACATTCCAAATAGGTGCAACAGCTAGAGCTGGGCCAGTGTAAAACCAGGAGCTGGCAGCTTCTTCAGGTCTCCCAGACAGGTGCATGGACCACCATTTTCCACTCCTTTCCTGGCCACCAGCAGAAGGCTGAATGGAAGACAGAACTGCTGGAATTCAGTCCAGTGTCCACGTGGGATTTCAGTGCCACAGGCAGAGACTGAACCTTCTATGCCATGGTGCTGCCTCCCCTTACCTAATTCCCTAACCAGCACCTTTTTTCAAGTTAGAGAGCTTTCTGATGTAAACTTTGCTACTTAAATAGTCATTCTGTACCTTCCTCTTGGCATGCAAATTGAGGAGTATGAAGAAAAGAAAGTGAGTAAGGCTGAACACACTGCAATTTGAAAGGTTTGGTTTTCAGAGTGTCTGATTGTTTCCAAGGACAGTGAACCAGGGGTGTCTGATAGGGAGACTCGCTGTACTTTATGCCACTGCACCGTCCCCTAGTACCTTGGCAGACTCACTGTACTTTGTTCTCTTCCATTATTGTGTTCCACAGAAAAATAAAGTCTAGGGCAGTGCTGTTTACTAGAACTTTCTGCTTATGAAACTGTTCTTTTGTCTTATAGTGTCCAATGTGACATTAATGCCGTGCTGTTGAGTGGCATGAAATGGCTAATTCAGTTCAGGTGTTAGATTTTAAGTGCTATGGAAATATAATGCTGTTTTGGGCAGTTAAGGAATAAACCGAACAGGTGGAGAATGTCAGTTATATGTTTCTTTCTTGCTTCCTCTGTCTCTTTCTCTGTCTCTCAATTATCTTTACTTTTTAAATAAAGAAAATACTCTTGAAAGTTAAACAAATTGGATAGTTCACCCAGATTCTTCTTAATGGCTCTAAATCTCCTAAATTTTTGCCTTCTCAAAGTTTGCATATTACCATTACTAGAGTTTTTCCAATAATGTTTTCCTTGTGTATGTGTTTCCAAATTGATTATGTAATTTGTATTACTTCTGCATTTTTAAGTAAACTCTCGTACAGCCTGAATGTGGTGGTGCTTTTGCTTCCTCTCTTTATGTCTGGAAAATTATTTTCAAGTTGTCTAATCAGTATCACTGGTAAAGAGACCATCTAGTCTATCAAAATTTTTGCATTGGATTTTCAGGGAGAACGTCTCACAATGTTCATAAAGAAACCTTGTTTGTCTTTCACAGAACAAAGCTAAAGAACCAAGAATATGAAACTTTAGATCATTTGGAGTGTGACCTGAATTTAATGTTTGAAAATGCCAAACGCTATAATGTTCCCAATTCGGCCATCTACAAGCGGGTTCTAAAATTACAGCAAGTCATGCAGGTATGGTTTCTTGTTAAATGTGTTGTATATATGTATAAAATAATCCCACACATGTTCTTTTAAGATGCTTGGTTGTCCCTCCCAGCTGTATCATACTGTTCATTTCTACCACAAATAATGCTGAGATTTTTGTTTCTTGTTTATTTTTGAATTGTCAAGCCCATATAGAATAACAGTGATACTTTAAAAGGAATTAGTTTTGTGAGTGAAGACAGCAGGATTTTGTCTCTGGGTGATGCCCTCTGTAGTCACAAGTATTCCATCATTTAGGCTGTGTGTGTGTGTGTGTATGTTTTTAGATTTATTTATCTTCTTTGGAAAGGCAGATATACAGAGAGGAGGAGAAACAGTGAGTAAGCTCCTCAGTCTGATGATTCACTCCCGAAGTGGCTGCAACGGCCGGTACTATGCCAATCCAAAGCCAGGAGCCAGGAAGTTCCTCCAGGTCTCCCATGCAAATGCAGGGTCTCAAGACTTTGAGTCATTCTCGACTGCTTTCCCAGGCCACAAACAGGGAGCTGGATGGGAAGTGGAGCTGCCGGGATTAGAACCAATGCCCATATGGGAGCCCGGCACATTCAAGGCGAGGACTTTAGCTGCTAGGCCACTGCACTGGGCCCCATCATTTATATTTTATTCCTTTGGGTTCTGGGCTTTCTTAAAGTGGAGCTGATCCTATCGTAGGGTAGTCCGTCACTTTATCAGAGCCTCACTGTGAAGCACACTTGGAAAATTCCTAGGTCATGGGTAAGTAGGGGCTTTGAGACAGGAGCCAGTATTGTGGTTGGTGGGTGAAGCTGCTCGCTGTGAAGTTCACATTCCGTGTGGGTGCCAATTCAAGACCCAACTGCTCCACTTCCATCCAGCTTCCTGCTACTGTGCCTGGGAAACAGAAGAGTATGACCCTGCTGCACCCACGTGGGAGACCAGAGAAAGAGCTTGCTCTCTCTAACTCTGACTTTCAAATAATCTTTTTTTTTTTTAAGTATGAAATACAAATTGAGTGTATCACAGTTTTTGAGAGAATCTTGAAGCAAGGAAGCAATAAAGGCAGTCTTAGATCCCCCATAGAATCATTTTTTGTGCTCAGCACTATGATCCTTAGAGCTGTTTCAGATGTCTTCTTTTCAGTGCTCTGTGGACATGTATTTCCTGAGTCAGCTGTGCTTGTATGTTCAGCTCTGTTTAGCACAATGTCTTTAAAATGCATGTGTTAAAAACTAGATCTGAGGGCTCAGCGCAGTAGCCTAGCAGTTAAAGTCCTCGCCTTACACATGCTGGAATCCCACATGGGCTCCAGTTCTAATCCCGGTAGCCCTGCTCCCCATCAAGCTCCGTGCTTGTGGCCTGGGAAAGCAATTGAGGATGACTCAAAGCTTTGGGGCCCTACGCCCCCATGGAGGACCTGGAAGAGGCTGGTGTTTTTCTGAGTAAATCTAGTATATCTAATATGTCTTTAACATTCAGCATTCAGCTGAGTGAGCTTGACTCCCAGAATCTGCTCTGTTTCTAGGCAAAGAAGAAGGAGCTCGCGAGAAGGGACGACATTGAGGACGGAGACAGCATGATCTCGTCAGCCACCTCTGACACTGGTAGTGCCAAAAGAAAAAGGTATATACTTTTTCTCTTCAGAAACATCTCTGTTGCTAGTTATTCTTTTTTAGACAATTGCAGAGGCAAAAAAAAAAAAATAAGTTAAGCTATCAAGTAGGAATAATTCTTCAAGCTTTAAATATTTGATACTTACCTTTCATATTTTTTATAATACAGATTATTTGCTTTTTTGCTTTGTGAGTACTGTAAAGCTTTTGGATGACGTAGATGGACATTATCATATGTAGTTTGAAAGCACTCTTTTTTTTTTTTGAGCTGTTCAGGCTGTTTTCTTTATTTATTTCTATGGCATTTTTAAGAATACTTAAAATGTGATTTAGGTCATTTCAGCGTGGCGAATTCCAAGTAGGAAAGGTAAGGAGACTTTCAGTGCTGCCACATCATTGCTGTTGCCCTTTGTTTTTCCCTTTTTCTGTGATGTTTCTTTGCCATTCTAAAAATATAAGGTTGAAAACTATCAGATCATAATTTGTTAATAGTTCATACAGTGCTAAGATAGATATAGGGTTGGTTTTGTTTGTTTCTTTCTAACTTTTTTCAGCCCCTCTGTTTCTTTCCTAATGGATTTTATGGAATGGAACCTTACTGTAAGATTCTGACGCTAGACAACTGTAAGAGATCACACAAAGCCATCTCTTTATGTATGCCTTCCAAGTAGAGTTTATCTGGCCTGATCTGTGTGGAACACATTCTCCTTCACCCTTAATTGTCTTACTATCTTTGCAGCAGCAGTCTTTCCAGGGAAGATACATCCCAAACAAGGAATAAACTAAACACTAATAGCAGGGCTTGTCACATTCAGAATCAATGATGAAGTCATTTGTAGCTGTTGACAGATTTCTGTAGATGCTTTGCAAGATCTACTAAGATCAGAAGATTTTAAAAAGTGAATTAGAAAGAATAAGCTGTCTTGTCTGTCCCTCTCACAAAGAACAGTTGGGAAAGGGTTTTTTTTTTTTTGGTTGTTGTTGTTTTTTGTTTTTTAACTTTGCTGTGCTATGCCATGGTAACTAGATTGATTGGTGTACTGTGAGATGTGAGTCTCCTCCATTACTGGCCTATGAATTTCATCCTTCCAAGTTCTTAATTCCTTGTTATACCAGGGACCACGGAGGAAAAATGTGAAACCAGATCAGAGACATCACATCAAGAACATCTTTGAGTGTAATTATATAATTCTACTTCAACATCACCTGTGTTTTCCAGATCAGTCACCAATCAAAGATAAATACTTCTCAGGCAAAAGAAGGTAATGGAGGGAAAAGTGATGGTACAGTTAGTGCCAACACTAGATGAAAACAGAGAGATCTTAAAATAGCAGGTGTTACAAAAAGAATTTTCTAAGGAAGCATTCACCCAAGCCAGATCCATAAAGTTTTTATTGGCTTGTAGTTTGTGGGACACTCAGATGAAATTATTGCGCTAAAATCTGTCCAAAAAAAATTAAGAAAAACAATAAGCTTTATGTTCTTGAAATTCTAAAATCCCATTTCAGACAGAAAGTCTCTTATGAACAGATTTTCCAGGAAGTATTCTGTAAAACAAAATGGAGTACCCAAATAGAGAAAGAACAGCTATAATCTTCTGCCTGAACAGAAAAAGACAAAATGCAGTGTGAAGGCATGAAGGGGCATACAGTGACTGAGAGAATTTAAGTCTTGTGTTTTGGGCTATCAAAAAGAAAATAGCATTATGAACCTTTTAGAAGGTAGTTATGGTGAGAAGTTTTGGCAGTAAGAAACCAGCTTCTCCAGAAGCCAGGGAAATGACAGCTTGGCCAGAAATGTGAGGGCCAGTTGACTTCACTCCTAGATACTGTGTGTGTATGATTCTATCTTTGCCTTGTTTTTGTTTTAATAACAAAGTGTGAGAAAAATTGGATATGGGTATGTTCTCTTCCTTCTGGGAGTGCATTCTTTTTCCCCACCACACGACCCAAAAAATTCATTTTGTCTTCCATGTTGAAGTATTCTAAATATTACGATCTTTTATCCTTCAGACTGAATGAATAATCCTCTTTTTCTCAACCATATTTGGTTTTTGCATGACCCTCCAATGTTGCTTGTTTTATTTCTCTTTACATGTAATGTTTGTTTCTGCTTTCCCAGGAACACTCATGACAGTGAGATGTTGGGTCTCAGGAGGCTATCCAGGTGTGCAGTTCTTTTTTATGCATAAACATACTGTAAAAGGTGTAATTCTTTTTCGGCATGTTCAGTACCTATTAGGGGGAAAGCAAAGCCGTAAGCATATGAAAAAAAAGTATTTGGGCACCAGTTTATTTGAATAAGGGAAGCAACACCGCTAAAAGTTTAGTTAGTGAAATAAATTCTGCCCAACTAGATAAGTTCAGGAGTAGTTTAAATTTATTGTTAGGTTTGCTTAAGGCGGAAAACTCCCTTACCAGTCATTATGGCTATGCTCCTGTAACTAAAAGAAGAGCCAATATGGTAGCGTTGCCAGTGTCCAGGAGCAGGCAGGTGCTTATCCCTCTCAGTGCTATATTTTACTGGTTTGGGGTGGTGGAGGGATGAAAACCATTGACCATCCAAATGATGTCAGTGCATGCGGGCACCTGTGCTCTGGGTTGATGCACAAGCATGAATGCCTTTCCTCATCTCTGGTCTTGTCAAAGTCTCATTTCTTTAAATATCACCCACTTTTTTTTTTTTTTGCATGTTCTTTATTTAGGATTTTAAAACCAAGCTGTGAGTTGCCATGTCATAGTGCTAGTGATAATTGTGCAGCATTTTTGTTTTCACATTTGCTGTGTGACATTCACAGCCAGTTGTTTACACATCAAGAGACTCTATTCTTACAAGTCATGAAAGACAATATTCAGTTTTCCATCTTCCGGGAGCTTACTGACCAAGGAGAGAAGCAGGTTGAAAGCATGAAATTGCATAGAAGCACTGTAGTAAAATAATTTCAAGAGGTACACAACTGTGTGCTTGCATAGGAGTGTTGTACAAGTGCCCAAATAGCTTTAGGAAAGAATATTTCCCCACAATGCTATTTCTTGAAAGTTTAGTGTTTTATAGTTATCTACGTGTTGTTGCCATATGTAATCCATTCTACAAAACTAGAAAGTGATTATTGTCATATTCCTAATATTTTATTAAGAAAATATTTTTAATTAGATGGTATATTCAAGAAAAAGGCCTTGGGGCCAGCATTCTGGCAAAACAATTTTAGCTGCTGCCTGCGATGCTCGCCTAATTTAAGGGCAACACTTGGTGTCCTGGCTGCTCCACTTTCAACCCAGCTCCCTACTGATGCACCTGGGAAACCAATAGAAAACGGCCCAATTTCTTGGGCCCATATAACTATAGGGTAGACACAGATGAAACTCATAGTCCCTGGCTTCAGCTTGTTCCAGTCCTGGCCATTGCAATCATTTAGTGTGTGGACCAGTAGATGGAGGATCTTCTTTCTGTTTCATACCCTCTCTATAACTACATTTCAAATAAATATATACATCCTTAAATAAGAAAAAAGATGGATTAAGTCATTTTTTTCTTTTTTTTTTTAAGATTTATTTATTTTTATTGGAAAGTCAGATATATAGAGAGGAGGCAAGATAGAGAGGAAGATCTTCTGTCTGATGATTCACTCCCCAACTGAGTGCAACCGTGGTGCTGTGCCGATCTAAAGCCAGGAACCAGGAACTTCCTCCAGGTCTCCCACACGGGTGCACGGGTCCCAAAGCATTGGGCTGTCTTCGACTGCTTTCCCAGGCCACAAGCAGGGAGCTGGAGGAGAAGCGGAGCTGCCAGGATTAGAACCGGCACCCATATGGGATCCCGGCGCGTTCAAGGCGAGAACTTTAGCTACTAGGCCACACCGCTGGGCCCTATTTTTTTTTAAAGTTTTGTACAGTGTATAATACTATCTCTAGGTGGTAGTAAAAACAGGAATGTTGAATCTTAATTAAGTAGGATTGTATCCCTGACCTCTGGAGCCTAGCTGCCCAAGTTCAAATCCCATATTCTTTTTTGTTTTTCATTTGTTTGAGAGAAAGCTTGATAAGAATACTTCATTTGCTGGTCTCCCCAAATGCACGTAATAACCAAGACAACCTGGTGAAGCCTGGAGCTGGAAACTTAAATCAAGTCTCCTGATGGGGTAGCAGAAACCCAGTTCCTTGAGCCACCACCATTGCCTCCCAGATTAACAGGAATACAAAATCAGAAGATAAGAATTTCTGATGGAACCCTGACAGTTGAGGTGGAATAGGGCCGTCTTAATCAGCTTTTTAACAGCTGGCCTGAGCACCCACCCTCTGTTCTTGCAAGTTCTGTAATCTAGACCACGTATTAGCTTTTCCTCTCTAGAGGGAGGCAGTGACAGTACCTCCACAGGATTGCTCTGAGGACAAATTGATTAACATGTGTAACACTTTTCAGAACTGCACTTGGATGCAGTGAGTACTTGGTAATTGTAGTTCTGGGTATTTTGAAGCAGTTCCTGTTGACATTGGAACTTGGTATATTATTTTGTTTTTCTCAGGTTACCAGTCTGGAAGACTCATTGAAACAAAAGATTTTAGGTCTTAAAAACTTGAAGGTAAATGTAGTAAGGCTTGTAAAGTGAAGAACCTTTCCATTTACTTAGCTTAGCTGCAAGTACCATTGCAGCTCTAAGGCCCATGAACAGAGTTGACATTGATTAGAAGGTCCTTGGTAAGCAGCAACTCTGGGAAAACTGAGGGACAGGATAAAAGGAACCTGGTGCTTGGCAGCTGATAGGAGTGTCTGATGATTCACTCTGTGGCCTTAGGTTTCATCTCATTTCATCTCTCTAAATCTGTTTTTACATTACAGAGTTGTAGTGGTAGTTCCATTTGCTTCTCAGAGTTTGAAAAATTAAATGACAGTGTGTAATGTTTAGACATGGTAGAAGTGGTAGATGTGGTTATAAATAAGAATGGTTTATACATGTAAATGTAATAAGTAGTATATTTGGAAACAGAATAATGAGTACATTTGAAAAGATGGCCAGAATATTAGGCTCGGAACTAAAGGTTATTTAAAAAAAATGAAAGGAAAATCAGGTCAAAAAGCACTGCGGAAGTCCTTTAGAACTTGATGAGTGAAGATCAGGGTTTAACTGACATTCCTCTGTTCAGATTGGCTTCACTCAGGCAGGATGGTTTTGGGGGTGAGCCTAGAAACCTAGGAATTCATAACAGAGCCTCTACTGGCTAATACTCTTTATACAATCATAAGATACTCGTTTGTCAAAGCACTGACATATATTAAAAAATTGCTATAATATACTGATTTTGTTAGCACAACGCCTTTATGGCTCATCTAGAAAATCCTAGAAGCATATGTTTATTGAAATAAATTTTATGATCTTAATTGGTTTTCCCATAAATGGGCCCCTTGAGGATGACCAACCTTGGTTTTGAATTCCTGTAACATATATTTTGCTTTCATACACTGTAAGATGATGCTTAAGAAAAAATGAGATTTAATTTTATGTACCTTTCCAAAAGCAGAGACAAATGAATAAGCTATTCCCTGTTAATAGTCTGACAGGGAGATAGGATTTATAGAGGATTCCATGAGGAAGCTAAAAAGTAAAATGACATCGAAAACAACAGCCAAAAAGTATCAAACAGGGTCCTTTGGTAACTAATTTTTTGTAATGCAGTTTATATCATTTCAAGAAACAGTTGAAGCTTTCTGCACTCACAGATATAATAAGATCCATCATCCACACTGGAAAAAGATAAAGCAAACATATTGGCCAACCAAAGCTAATACAGTTATTAAATGAGTTCAATTCTGAGGGGTGGGTTTGTTTGTTAGCTAGAGTTAGTTTACTGGTGATGCTCCCTCTCAAAAGCAATATAAGGACCTGAGGGAAAAATGTAAACAGAATAAGATAATTGTATTTGTGTGGAGAAGGTAGTAAGTGAACCTAGTAGTAGAAATACTAAGTAGAACTTAAAACATGAAGGTAGAAATTATATATCACTCCCTCTTTTTTAGGGAATAAATGATACAAATGGAGAAAGGATACTAGTAATATGAGTGTTTAACCAGTAAATTTCAGTTATTGGAACAGTGGAACAGGTTGTTTTCTTTTTTAAAAGATTTATGTATTTTTATTAGAAAGTCAGTTATACAGAGAGAAATGTCAGAAAGACATCTTCCATCTGCTGGTTCACTTTCCAGATGGCCGCAATAGTTGGAACTGAGCTGATCTGAATCCAGCAGCCAGGAACTTCCTCCGGATCTCCCACATTGGTGTAGGGTCCCAAAGCTTTGGGCCATTCTCCACTGCTTTCCCAGGCCAAAAGCAGGGAGCTGGATGGAAAGTGGAGCAGCAAAAACATAAACCAGCACTCATATGGGATCCCAGCACTTGCAGTTAGAGGATTAGCCAATTGAGCCATCATGCCAGGTCCTAAGTTTTTTATGTGCAGGTAGATTTGGCTTCTGAATATGTCGTATTCAGAACTACTAAGTGTGGTTTACTGAGTTTGAGATAATAGATTATTTGAAGTTATTGTACTTTGTTGGCAAAATCCAATTGAAGACCTTCCCTCTTCTGTCTCATAAAAGTTTGTCCTATATTCACTTTCAGATGGGAGTAGTTACAGCAGCTTCATACAAAAAACAAACAAACAAACAAAAAGGACCTAGTAGTAATTTGGTGGCTTGCTAAAATCTGGAAAGAAATAGAAATCCTAGTCCAGGTCTGGATCTTAACCAAACTCTGTTGCATTGACTGGATTCTGAAATTAGAATTGGTTGTACTCTTAGTTGATTATTGAAGAGATTTTGTAAGCACAGGACCTGCAAATTGAATTCTTCAGTCTTATAATTTAAAGTCAGTTCACATGTGAGACCTGCACAAATCACAACTGTCCCTAGTATAAGTTTCAGTGAATTCAAATTCTAAAATTTTCCTTTGAGGATTACAGTCATTTGTCCTCTAATCGTCTGCTCAGATTGTTAGTTTTGTTGAAGCTTCCTGTTGTCCATTTATTAGACAATCCAGCAGACATTTCACGGATACACAGGGAAACAGGGAAGTGGTACAAGAAAAGCTGGCAAGCGCGACCGTAGGACCTCAGATGGAACAAGTGATGAGGATGATCTCAACCTACCAGTGGTGATCTTTTCTTCTTCTCTCCAGAACATCTCATTTTTAGTTTGTTTTGAGTTCCATGATGTTGGAGAAATAGGCATTTCTGAGACAATTAAAAATCTTAATAGTGAATATTTAGTTTTTGATTTGTGATTATTCTTTGAGTTTTGTCTCCAGTTTTTAGAAACATATCTTGAGTCTTGGAGAAAAAAATTGTGGCTTTGACTTCTTCAGGGCTCAGCAGTAGTTCATGTAGTCTAAGGACTGGACTGAAATAAGTACTACAACCACATAGTTTGATCTAGTAATAATTCAACTTATGAGGGTAGGAAAGAGATGTTTTAAAATTTACTTTAATTACTGCTCTGAGAGCTTAGTAAGTTTGTCAAAGAGAAATTAAATCCTGAATCATCCTTCATACTCGTAGTTTTTTGGTTAGAGAATGGCTAGAATTTGTTTCTTGGTATTATACATGTCTATTTACCAGCACCACAATGTGATGTTTTAATACATTGTGTAATGGTCAAATCAGTAATTAGTATATCTGTCACTCAGACATTTTTTTAAAGATTTATTTTATTTTTATTGGAAAGCACCTCAGACATTTATTATTTCTTTGTAGTAAAGACATTAAAAGTTCTCTCCTTGCTATTTTTAAATAAGTATTATTACAAATTCTGTCAGTACCAGAATTTGTTCCTCCTATTTAACTGTAACATGGCTAAAATTTCTTTACCGATGTCCCCAAGGCATAAGAACAGCTAGTTGTAAATCATACTAGAAGATCACCTCTCCTGATAAACTCTTGAGCAGTTTACCTTGAACCAATGATCTAACCTCAAAGAGTTTCTCAACACTTGGGTCACAAGACTCTGCTCCCCTTGATAGTTCTTGTCATGTACAAGAACTATCAGGAATTTGTTTAATTCTGATGATTTCATTGGTATTTTGGAAATACCAATAAGAGAAAGAGGGAAAGAAATAGGGAAGAAAGAAGTCTTTAATCTACCAACTCACTCCCTGAAAATGTCTGCAACAAGCCTGGATCTCCAGGCCAGTCACATGCAGGAACCCAAAGACTTGACCCTCATCAGCTGCCTCAGACACATTAACAGGAAGTTGGATCAGAAGCCTAGAGTCTGGAACTCAGCTGACCACTCCAATATGGGATGTGGGCATCCCAGGCAGCAAGTTTACCTTCTGTGCCCAATACATTTCTCCAGTCCCCTTTTAAACTTTGAGTTTTAATATGTAATTCCCTGTACTTTTTCCTACCACTCATCACTTTTTCAGCATCGCATTTCATGGTGGTCAGTTTGAGAAGAAAACAGGGGTCATATCAAGGATGAAAATAAAAACTCAGGTGAATCACAGAGCATTTCTTCTTTAAGTTAGGTTGGGACTGTGAGATAACAGGTAGGTAGGAGCAAGGGCTATCCCTAACAAGGTTAATGCAAGAGAGACATGCTGGTTATGAGACACCAAGGTGGTCTCCTTCTGTTCTCTGGCATCCAGGATGTATAGGTGTTCAGGGGTGATTGTCTTGAGAGATGGAATGTTTCTCTTTGTTAGACTGCTTTTGTTTGTTAGTTTGTTTGTAAGTTAGGATGTTAACAATAGGGAATCATCAGTTTCCTTAAACTTTTGTTCTGTTTGTCTTAAAAATAGTATTTCAATTGATTATAGAAGTTTATTTTGTTTTGGTGTCAGATTCTTTTTTTAAACATTGCATTTTGTGAAATGTTCTAAATAGATTTGGCCTCTCCTGTCAGTGTCACTGTATTTTTACTGTTTTAAAATTTTCCTAATGTTTACTTATAGCTTCCAGCATGCTGTGTTTGTGGCATTATGTAATCAACAAATTTTAATCATTATGAAGCGCCTCCCCACAAGATTAATTTGTTTCATTTCATGTTCATCCTTATATAAAGGAAACTGAACCTCTTCTCATTTTTTCTTCTTCTGCCCTCCTCCTACCCAAACAGTAAAAAGAACATAAGAAAGCAGCGAATGAAAATCTTATTCAATGTTGTTCTTGAAGCTCGAGAGCCAGGTTCAGGCAGAAGACTTTGTGATCTGTTCATGGTCAAACCATCCAAAAAGGACTATCCTGATTATTATAAAATCATCTTAGAGCCAATGGACCTAAAAATAATTGAGCATAACATCCGCAATGACAAATATGCAGGAGAAGAGGGAATGATAGAAGACATGAAGTTGATGTTCCGAAATGCCAGACACTACAATGAGGAGGGCTCCCAGGTAAGGATGAGGCAGGAGGTGGTCTTTGGGTGGCACATTTTCTTTTGGGTACTGATAAATAATGTATTTTGAGAAACTCAACTTTGGAGACCTAACTTTAGGTAGTTGTTCTTTTTTTTTTTTTTTTTTTTTTTTAATTATTTTGGTCACAATTTTTTGAAATTGTTATTATCATGGAGTGGGTGGTATGTGAGTGGGTGGGTGTGTGCATGGCTACCTCTCCATCACTCTGCCTTTAAAATAAATACTTTTGGGGAAAAAAAAAAAAAAACTCAGAAAAAAAGGAAACAATGGGCCCAATATGGTATCCTAGTGGCTAAAGTCCTTGCCTTGAACGCACTGGGATCCCTTAT
This sequence comes from Ochotona curzoniae, assembly GCF_017591425.1. Classification (NCBI taxonomy): domain Eukaryota; kingdom Metazoa; phylum Chordata; class Mammalia; order Lagomorpha; family Ochotonidae; genus Ochotona; species Ochotona curzoniae. The sequence goes on along the minus strand of NW_024466607.1, from coordinate 17,517,887 downwards.
GGGCGCCAGTTCATGTCCCTTCAGCCCCACTTCCCATCCAGCTCCCTATCTGTGGCCTGGGAAAGCAGTAGAGGATGACCGAAAACCTTGGAACCCTGTGCCCACATGGGAGACTCAGAAGAAGCTCCTAGATCCTGGCTTCAGATTGGCTCAGCTCCAACCGTTGCGACCACTTGGGGAGTGAATCAGTGGATGGAAGATCTTCTCTGTCTCTCCTTCTCTCTGTATATCTGGCTTTTCAGTATAAATAAATCAACTTAAAGAAAAAAAAAGGAAAGCTAAAACTGCAATGATGCTTCTAAAGCAGTTCTCAAAAACTGCATGCATGTCTACGTGTTAGAATCATTTAGGAAGCTTACAGAACAACCATTTGAGAACCCAAAGTCTTCCCTTCAGAGACCGTGATTTTGTTATTTATTTGTTTTTTTTTTTTAACTCCCTCATATATAGTAGTAACTGAAAATAATTTTGAGTGTTTTTGTAAACTACAGGTATATAATGATGCCCATATCCTGGAGAAGTTACTCAAGGATAAAAGGAAAGAGCTGGGCCCACTTCCTGACGACGATGACATAGCTTCTCCCAAACTCAAGCTAAGTAAGGCAGCCTCTTACTATTGGTATTTTCATTTAACCTTTCAAGGAGACGCTAGGAGTTTTCTGAAAGAACCAGTATCTAAGTGGCAAATACATTTAACGCATTCATCCTGCAGCATAGAACTTATTCCCTCTTCTCAGCTCCTCTCTTACTGTACTTCTCCAAGTTGAGTGGAGAGCTTAGATAAATTAATAATATCCAGATATTTGTATTTAAATATATCTTTCCTTATGTCTTTAAAATTTAGGGAAAGGCAACTTTAGTGTGGAATGTTCATTTTCCTGTGAAGAATTTTAAGCATACGTGGATGTAAAAAGAGTAGTACAGCGAGCCTCTGTATTGCCTGTCATTCAACATTTATCAAGACCATGCCATACTTACTTTCTATACGCCTTTTTTTCCCTCTGCTTTCTTTTTAAAATTGTTTTAATAGTAGATATAATTATGTCATGTGGAATGCTGCTGCTGCAGGCTGTAGTTTAGCAATTTAAACCACAGTGTCAGGCCCCTTTCTACATATCATTATGAACGACTGTTTTTTTTTTTTTCTGAGTTTTAATCCATTTTAGTTATTCCACTCATCAGTGCTCATACTGTCTTAGGCCAGCTCCTCTGTTCTGTTAACATGACTATTATTTAAAAAAATTTATGGCTAGAGAACTGGTATCATGATGTAGTAAGCTAAGCCTCTGCCTGCGATGCCAGCATTCCGTGTGGGCACCAGTTCATATTTTAGCTATTCTGCTTCCCATCCAGCTCCCTACTTGTGGCCTGAGAAAGCAGTGGAGAATGGCTCAAGTCCTTGAGACCCTGCACCTGGAAGAAGCTCCTGGCTCCAGGCTTTGGATTGGCGATTGTAGGTGTTTGGGGAGTAAGCCAGCAGATGGAAAATATTTCTGTCTGTCTTCTCCATAACTCTGCCTTCCAAATAAACCTAAAATAAGACTTTTTTTAAAAAAAAAAAGTTATTAACTTAGTTTTTACTGTATCTTATTTCAGAACACACCAGACTTATAATTAGCAATTTATCAAGAATTACTAAACTTTTTGTGTTACTGCTAAAAGACCAGGGTTACTTGGAAACAAATAAACTTTTAAAGTTCTAATCCTAAGATATACTGCTATTGAATTGGACATTAATTAGAAAAAAAAATTAGAGAATTAGAGCATGCGCACTCATATTTAAAAACAAAATGCATCATAATTCATGCATCAAAATTCATTTGAGGTTCCAGGCTATGACGTTTTTAACTTGTTCTCTGCTTCTCCTGTGATGAAAGTCTCGCTTCTCAGGAACTTCAGAGATGATGGAATGAGTATACCATATTGCCACTTTATTCTGCCTTATTCACAGGTGCATGGGCATGGTAGTACTTGATGTCCCCTCAAAAATAAGATTTATGAAAACAGTTTTAGAATTCTTTGTATTTCACTAAAGACATGCTAATTACTATATCTTACAACTTATTTGTTCCTTTCTAAGGCTATGCTGCCAACTGTACAAATTTAGGTTCATTTATAACATTTCATCCATTTAATGTTACACCTCTTTCTCTAGGTAGGAAGAGTGGCATTTCTCCTAAAAAATCAAAATACATGACTCCTATGCAGCAGAAACTAAATGAAGTTTATGAAGCTGTGAAGAACTACACTGATAAGCGAGGCCGCCGCCTCAGTGCCATATTTCTGAGACTCCCCTCCAGATCGGAGCTGCCTGACTATTATCTCACCATCAAAAAGCCCATGGACATGGAAAAAATTCGAAGTCACATGATGGCCAACAAGTACCAAGATGTAGACTCTATGGTAGAAGACTTTGTCATGATGTTTAACAACGCCTGTACATACAACGAACCTGAGTCTTTGATCTACAAAGATGCCCTTGTCTTACACAAAGTCCTGCTTGAAACTCGGAGAGACCTGGAGGGAGATGAAGACTCCCATGTCCCGAATGTGACCTTACTAATCCAAGAGCTTATCCACAATCTTTTTGTGTCAGTCATGAGCCATCAGGATGATGAGGGAAGATGCTACAGTGACTCCCTAGCAGAAATTCCTGCGGTGGATCCTAACTTTCCAACCAAACCTCCCCTTACTTTCGACATAATTAGAAAAAATGTTGAAAATAATCGCTACCGGCGGCTTGATTTATTTCAGGAACATATGTTTGAAGTATTAGAAAGGGCAAGAAGGATGAATCGGTATGTTTTCAAAACCATTTGTAATTGAGGTGATGATGCTTCAGACCAGACAATTGGGTAAATGCTATTTTAACTGATGCAGGTTGGGGCTAATGAGGAGAAGGAGAGTAAAAATGAGAATCTATTATTTGAAGCATAAATTTAAAATACAGCCTTTTATAGGACATTTTTTCTTCTTAAGGATAAACACTCCTACTTTATTTAGGAATTAGGGGACCTAGGGCCCAGGCTCAACAGAATAATTATCCACCTTTCAGCGCCGTTAACCCATATGGGCACTGGTTCATATCCTGGCTGCTCAATTTCCCATCCAGCTCCCTGCTTGCAGCCTGGAAAGCAGTAGAGGATGTCCCAAAGCCTTGGGACCCTGAACCTACAAGGGAGACCCAGAGAAGACTCCTGGCTCCTGGTTTCAGATCAGATTGGCACTGGCTATTGCAGCCATTTTGGGAGTGAGCCAACAGATGGAAGATCTGTCCCTCTGTATCTCCCTATAGATCTGTCTTTCCAATAAAGATAAATAAATCATAAAATAGAAATTAGGGGCCAGTGCAGTGGTATGGCAGACTAATCCTCCACCTGCAGCACCAACATCTCGTAAGTTCACTGGTTCCAGTCTCAGCTTCAATTCCAGTCCAGCTCCCTGCTTACAGCCTAGGAAAGCAGTAGAGGATGGGAGACCTAGATGAAACTCCAGCCTCTGGCTTCTAGCTCAGTCCAGCTGCAGCTTGTGTGACCATTTGGGGAGTCAACAAACATGGAAGATATCTGTCTCTTTCTTCTTCTCTCTCTCCTCTAAAATCTGCCTTTCAAATAAAAATAAGTAAATATTATAATAATAGGAATTACAAATAGTAACAGGAATTTTTTATGTCTGATATCAATCAATTATTTAGATGATTTAAATAGCTAAGTTATTGATCTGAAGTTAGACACTTACTTGTAGGAGGGCCTCTTTTTTCTTTTAAATTTGTTTTATTTATTTGAAGATTTTTTTTTCATTGCTTTTCTTTATTGCTGTTTCTGAAACCACTGAATCCATTTAAAACCTTTTCGGTAGTACTTATTGGCAGTGTTTTTTAAATTTTTATTAGCTATGTTTGCTGATAGGTAGAAGCATTCTAGAGACCTTGCTGAATTTAAATTGGTTAGATGTGTCAGCAAGTGACTGGGTGGGTTTGCATCACCCGTCACCTTGTCCTAACAGGAATGTTTCCGTACCTACTGATAAGACATGTATCTGTGGTTAGTTTTCTGAATAATATTTAGACACTGGTATATTGAGTTAATACGATTATGTTTAACCCTCCCTTAATCCAGAGTACATTACAGGCAGTAATAAAATGATTTCCAATCTAAATTTTACAATTTATTTTGCCCAGTCTCCTTACTTTTAAATATCCTGAATGTGACAGGTTTTTTCCCCCATCTTTTGTTTGTTGTCTCTCCCAGTTCCCCCAAATTACTATTATTTGTGGATAACTAAAATGAACATAACTCTGGGACCTGTAACCATTATAGCAAGGACAAACTAACCAGAGACTAGATACAAGTAAGATTTGGACAGGATCTGGAGCTTTGGTACAGCAGTTGATTCTGCAAGCCACCTTCTTTTGTCAGAACTGATGGACATGTGTGTCATTTGTGTCTCAGGGAAAATCTCAGGCCTTCCCTATTACATGAGCTTTACGAGGATGAAGCCTTGAGGAAAAGGAGACTGGTGGGCATGGGGCTCTGGTAAAAGTGACACCTCATGTTCTGTCCTGACCTCTCCGAAATGTACTTCTAAGAACTGTAGAAAAATACACATTACAAAAATATACTTGGTCCCAGCGCAATGGCTTGATCGGCTAATTCTCCCCTCACTCCACCCCCCCACACACACACCCGGTCAGGTGTCGGCATCCCATATGGGATCTGGTTCATCTCACAGCTATTCAACTTCCCATCCCACTCTTTACTTGTGGCCTGGGAAGCAGTGGAGGATGGTCCAAAACCTTGCGACCCTATACCCACTTGGGAGTCCTGGAAGAAGCTCCTGGCTTTGGCTCAGTTTAGCTCTGACCATTGTGGCCATTTGGGGAGTGAACCAGCAGATGGAAGATCTTTCTCTTTCTCTCCTTCTCTCTGTAAATCTGCCTTTCTAATAAAATGTATGAATCTATCTTAATTTTTTAAATGTTCTTGAAATGTTAAAGAAGTATTTAATATAAATTGCTATATAGTTGAGGTATTTAAAAGAGAATGTTGATGTATTGATGAATACTGTTTATGCTGTTATAGGACAGATTCTGAAATCTATGAGGATGCTGTAGAACTTCAGCAGTTCTTTATTAAGATCCGTGATGAACTCTGCAAAAATGGGGAGATCCTCCTTTCACCAGCACTCAGCTATACCACAAAACATTTACATAATGATGTAGAGAAAGAAAAAAAGGAAAAATTACCAAAAGAAATGGAAGAAGATAAGCTTAAGCGAGAAGAAGAAAAAAGAGGTTGGTTTTCTTTGACTTTATTAAATATGAAGATGTATTATAGTTTGTTTTAATTTCATAATCAGCTGTGGAGAAAAGCCCCCTGTATGTGAATAAAAATTCAGGGTATTGGGCTTTTCAAAATAGGATGAAATAGAAGTGTTTTTATTAGTATTAATTTGGTCATCAGATTAAGTAAGATTGAAAGTGACTAGTGATGCTGCTGTGGCCAATGGCAGCCGGATGCCACAAGCCCATGCGCTCCTCCAGCAGTGTGTGCTCGCTTGGCTGCAGGTTCGCCCGGCCGAGGGGAATGCTGCGGCCCAGAAAGCAGTGAAGTGATACTTGATATGCTGAAAGACTGAGCCCAAATTTGTATAAACAGTAAAATTGGTTTTTAAAAATGAAGTTGAGGGCCCGGTGCGATGGTGTAGTGGTTAAGGTCCTCGCCTTGCACGCTCGGGATCCCATATGGGCGCCGGTTCTAATCCTGGCAGCCCCGCTTCCCATCCAGCTCCCTGCCTGTGGCCTGGGAAAGCAGTCGAGGATGGCCCAAAGCTTTGGGACCCTGCACCCGCGTGGGAGGCCCAGAAGAGGCTCCTGGCTTCGGACTGGCTCAGCACCAGCCATTGCGGCCACTTGGGAAGTGAATCATTGGACGGAGGATCTTCCTCTCTGTCTTTCTTCCTCTCTGTATATCTGCCTTTCCAATAAAAATAAAATAAATCTTTAAAAAAAATGAAGTTGAACACATTTCCACATAAAGGAAAACATTTCACTGCTTGCTGACCTGCCCTATTAAAAAGCTGAAGGAAGAACTTCAGGCGTAAAGGGAATAATACCCAATGAAGACATGGATGCATGAACAAGGCTAAGAGCATTGGAAATGGTAAATATTAATAGTGTTTTCACTTCTCCTTAGTTTCTTTTTAAAAAAATTAAATTGTTCAAAGCAAGCACACTCTAGTGTTATGTTTATAACATTTATAGAAAAGTATATTTGCCAGCATAGAGAGAAAGATTGGAACTATATTGGAGCAAAGTTGCAATATTGCCAAAATTAAGTAGATAGTGATGTTAAAGATGCATGTTGCCTTAGGCTACCTTACAAAAGCAGATAAATATCCCAAAAAGTGAACCCAGGAATTCAGTATTACTTGACAGTACAAGGGTAGGAGAAGAGGAGCAATTCAGCACTACGCAGTTACATTAAATACAAGTAGGCTGAGCACTCTGATCAAAATACGCAATCTGTGCAATTTTATGTAGAGTCTATAGGAATATGAAAACCATACATGTTTTGCTTTTAGTGTCACAAAAGGAATTAAATTTATTGGTGTGTGTTGTTGGAATCCTGCATCTGATTCTGACATCCTTTTAGTAAGTATCTTTTTTTATTTTCTTTCCTTTTTTTTTAAACCTAAGAAGCTGAAAAGAGTGAAGATTCCTCGGGTGCTGCAGCCCTCTCGGGCTTACATCGCACTTACAGCCAGGACTGCAGCTTTAAGAACAGCATGTACCATGTTGGAGATTATGTCTATGTGGAACCTGCAGAAGCCAACCTACAGCCACATATAGTCTGCATTGAGAGACTGTGGGAAGATTCAGCAGGTAGGTTTGAAATCAGAGGACAAATTGATGAGAACGTAAACATTCTCTGCTTTCAACAGTAGTTGTTCTCTTGTGTCAGCAAAGAGAAGCAAGCACCTACTGAATGACATCTGGTACTGTTAGGCGGTATCGCAGTTCAGAGGAAACACAACTTCCTTCTAAGTGTAGTGGAAATTCCATTCATTTAATCAGTATTAAAACTACACTGAGCAAAACTCTAGTTAGGATAGTAGGGATTCATGTTTTTTGCCCCTGGCAAAACTCACCAGTGAGGAACAAAACAGAAATTACAGGGAGCTCTAGTGCATTAGCTTAGAATTTGCTTTTGTAAAGGTATCCTAGAACAAATTTTTTTAAGTTGAGACATGGAGAATATGTAAGTTAATGAAACCGAAAACAGGTGGAAATATGATCCAGTCAGTTCCAGTTCTTTCAGCTGCTCATGATGTGAAATTTTTTTTTTAATTCTTTCACCTATTCTGAAAAATGAATCCTCAGTCCATGTTTCCTTGAGAAAATAGAGCTGTTTTTGCATACCAACGAGACTGGAGTAAAGAAGCCTCTGCGTTCCTCACCCTAGTCATGTCTTGATATGAAAGAAAGCAGCATTATTCAGGCCTCAGTACGCTTCACTGTTTTTAATTATTGTTTCTTCTGACATAACTGTATTAAGAAACTTCTAAAAAGCACGTTAGGGCTGGTGTCATGACATTACAGGTGAAGCCACCACCTGAGACACTAGCATCCCATAATGTACCAGTTAGTGTTCCAGCTGCTCTGCTTCCGGTACTGCTCTCTGCTAATGGTGTGGGAAATGCAGGTGCCCCAAGGATGTGGGCCCCTGACATCCGTGAGGAAGAACTAGATGAAGCTCCTGGATTCAGCCTGGCCCAGCTGTGGCTGTTGTGGCCATCTGGGGAATAAACCAGCAGATGGAAAAAAACATCTGTCTTTCCCTGCCTTTCTCTGTATCTGTTTCAGAATAAATAAGTAAATATTAAAAGCAAAAAAATCACAATGCTAGTTCATACAGTAGCAGAATATCTTGACGGAATATTTATTTACTATTTTGCAACAAATACATGGTTTCTGCTAATGACATTTCTTTTCTCTCTTTGAGGTGAAAAATGGTTATATGGCTGTTGGTTTTATCGGCCAAACGAAACATTCCACCTGGCTACACGAAAATTTCTAGAAAAGGAGGTTTTTAAGAGTGATTATTACAATAAAGTTCCTGTTAGTAAAATTCTAGGCAAATGTGTGGTCATGTTTGTCAAGGTAAGAAATGCGTTAGTCCCAAAATTACCTATCTTTCCCTGGGGATAAAATTGAGGCACAAAAGTCTATATTTACAAAATCAGGAACTCTGTTTTAAACTGTTTTTAAAGCTGTATGGTTGTATGAAAAAGATTTGTTAAAAAGTTAACTTGAGTATGTTGTGAAAGCATACTTGTTGCCCATACTATTGAGCTTCCCATTAGTTTAAAATTTTTGTATTGCTAGTTTAATTTTTTTAAATGATGTTTTCTGAGAAATAATCAGTATAAATTATCAGATTGATTTTAGGTAATAAAGTGTACTTTCCCTATATCTGTCAATAGGCATGAGCCCTTTCCAAAGACTTAAGGATCATTATAGCTATATGAAATATTAATGTATTTTCAATGAAAAAAAAAAAGGATAAACTGAATGGGACAATTTGTATTAGATGTTAAAGGGCGTGTATTTAATAAGTATGTTCTGTAGCCAGTAAGTCTAGTTCTCTAGCTGTTTACTATTTACTGTTACCTGCCAGGAAGTCGTAACAGTTTTATTTTTGTGCATTTTGCTGCTTGGTTGGGAGTCTAGCTTTGGCTTTAGTGGACGGATCTTCAAAGATTTACCCATTTGATTTTTGTTTTGTCCTCCACAGGAATACTTTAAATTATGCCCAGAAAACTTTCGAGATGAGGATGTTTTTGTCTGTGAATCACGGTATTCTGCCAAAACCAAATCTTTTAAAAAAATTAAACTGTGGACCATGCCCATCAGCTCAGTTCGGTTTGTCCCTCGGGATGTACCCCTGCCTGTGGTTCGAGTGGCCTCCGTATTTGCAAATGCAGATAAAGGGGATGATGAGAAGAACACAGATAATTCAGAAGACAGTCGTGCTGAAGACAGTCTTAACTTGGAAAAGGTATGTTAGTCCTAACCACACAGAAAAACCTACTCCAGAAAATGCGGGAGTGAGTACAAAAACCCAGAATTAGAAAAAGAGCAGAAACATAAAGTGGTAGTCCAACAGCTTCGGGTGTGGAGGCCCTCTGGGAGCCAAGCAGTGAATGGAAGGTCTCTATCTCTGTCATTTCTTTTCTCTCTCTGTCTTTCAAATACATTTAAAAAAAAAAGAAGAAGAAGAAGAAGAAAACTGGGCCCAGCAGCGTGGCCTAGCGGTTTAAGTCCTTGCCTTGAACATGCCAGGATCCCATATGGGCGCCAGTTCTAATCCCAGCAGCTCCACTTCCCATCCAGCTCCCTGCTTGTGGCCTGGGAAAGCAGTCGAGGATGGTCCAAAGCCTTGGGACCCTGCACCCAGTGGGATAACTGGAAGAAGTTCCTGGCTCCTGGCTTTGGCTTGGCATTGCATCGGCCGTTGCACTCACTCGGGGAGTGAATCATTGAACAGAAGATCTTCCTCTCTGTCTCTCCTCCTCTCTGTGTATCTAACTTTCCAATAAATAAATAAATCTTTAAAAAGAAAAAAAAAGAAGAAAACTTTCCAAATATGTGGGAAACAGATAAGCTGATAATGAACAGGTTGCAGAATGGGGCATATTCCCATTATTATTTAGAAACACCACATCCCCAAAAAAGAAAAGAACACAGAAGACCCAGGGCCTGGCACATTAGCCAAGGGGCTAACAACCTCAGCTTAACTGCCCCGGAACCCCAAATGGCAGTGGTTCTAATCCTGGCTGCTCCACTTCCCATCCAGCTCCCTGCTTGTGGCCTGGGAAAGCAGTAGAGGACGGCCCCAATAAAAATAAATGAATCTCTAAGAAAAATTTATTTGAAGGGCAGTTACATAGAGTGAAGGAAAGACAGATCTTCCATCTATGATTCACTCTCCACGTGACTGCAATAGCTTGGACTTCAATCTAAAAGCCAACACCTAGGTGCTTCACATGGGAGACCAAATGGAGTTCCAATCTGTTGACTTTGGCCTGGGCCAGCCCTGGCCATTTGGGCCAGTAGAGGAGTGAACCAGCCATTGGAAGGTACTTATTCATTCATTCATTCTCTCTCTCTTCTACTCTCATCTCTTTCTCCCTCTCTCTCCTTCCCTTGCTCTCTTTAACTCTGCCTTTCAAAGAAATCTTAAAGTAAATTAAGGAAGCTCAAAACATGAAGAAGTTTGTGAGTGTTATCTTCCTTACACTGTGTAATAGCACATGAGTGAATAGGCTCTGCATGCTAGTTATCTTGTCTTTGTGATTTTTTCCCCCAAAGTATATTAGAATCAGGAACCAGGAAGAGATGATAAAAACATCTTAGGGACCACGTTATTTTATGAAAATTCACTATAAATTTAAAATAGACTTCTTAATAAGAATTAGTTTGATTTCAACAGCATCAGGCTTTTGGTTCCTAGCCTTCTGTTTATGGTGGTTTTATCTTTTATGTTAGTGTATCTTTAAGGTTTTTCTCTGTCTACCTCCAGATTGCTAGATGCCCTTTTTGTTAACCACTTTTGTTTGCCACAGGAAAAGGAAGATGTGCCTGTGGAAATGCCCAATGGTGAGCCCGGTTGCCATTACTTTGAGCAGCTCCGTTATAATGACATGTGGCTGAAGGTTGGAGACTGTGTCTTCATCAAGTCCCATGGTCTAGTACGCCCTCGTGTAGGCAGGTAAGTGTCTTTGAAACAGGTAAAATGAGACTGGGAGCCAGTAAAGATTCATCACTCTTAGGATAACAAAAGTTCTTCTAGAGTTTCTCTGGCTACCTCACCTTTCACCTCTAACTATATACTTTTTAAAATTCCTCCTTTTGAGTGACTAATGTGACATAGTAACTTAAGCAACTGCTTGCGTTGTCAACATCCCATACTGGATTGCTAGTTAGTGTTCCAGCTACTCTGCTTCACAGCTCGATGCTAATGTACCTGGGAGGCAGCAGAAAATGACTTAAGTACTTAGACCTTTGCCACAAATGTAGGAGACCCAGGAAGAATTCCAAGAATTTCAGGTTCCTTGGCTTTTCCTTGGCTGTTGTCGCTCCTTCTCTCTATAAATCTGCCTTTCAAATAAAAATGGATAAATCTTTTTATATATATATTATTTTAAAAATGGATAATTTTTTTTTAAAAAAGCCTTATTTCTATAATTTGACCCGAGGGCTTATAAGTGTAGAATTATCATTAACTAATGTAAAGATGTTGTGTCAGGGCCTGGCGGTTAAAGTCCTCACCTTGAATGCACTGGGATCCCATATTGGTGCGGGTCTAGTCCCGGCAGCTCCACTTCCCATCCAGCTCCCTGCCTGTGACCTGGGAAAATAGTCAGGGATGGCCCAAGGCCTTGGGACCCTGTACTCATGTGGCAGACCTGGAGGAACTTCTTGGCTCCTGTCTTTGGAGCAGCGCTGCATCAGCCATTGCAATAACTTGGGAAGTGAATCATTGGGCGGAAGATCTTCCTCTCTGTCTCTCCTCTTCTCTGCATATCTGACTTTGCAATAAAAATAAATTTTTAAAAAAATATTGTGTCATGTCAGGAATCTGAGAATGTAGGACAATACTAACAGCTTATTGATTTGTCATAAGGAACAACATCATATCTGATACATGTCAGCCAGATTTCTTTGTTTCTGGGGACATGGCAAATTTATTTTCATCTGATTCGCAGATGGTAAAGATCACAGTTTTTAAAAACACTGTGCGGCACATAGTGCCACAGCAGTTTAGCTTCTGATTGGGGCTCCCACATCCATTATAGGAATTCCTTGAATCATATGCCCATTTCCAATGCAGCTTCCTGCTGATTCACCTGGGACAGTGGCTGAATTATTTGGTTCCCTGACTCAGGAGATCTAGATAGAGTTCCTGACTCCTGTCTTCAGTCTAACACAGCTCTAGCTATTGGCGGCGTTTCAGGCAAGAACCAGCAGATGGAAGATGTCTCTTATTTAACCTTCAGATAAGTAAAAATGAATGAGTAAATGTTAAAAGATGATAAACCGTGCCCAGCGGCGTGGCCTAGCGGTTTAAGTCCTCGCCTTGAACATGCCAGGATCCCATATGGGCGCCGGTTCTAACCCCAGCAGCTCCATTTCCCATCCAGCTCCCTGCTTGTGGCCTGGGAAAGCAGTCGAGGACGGCCCAAAGCTCTGGGACCCTGCACCCAGTGGGATAACTGGAAGAAGTTCCTGGCTCCTGGCTTTGGCTCGGCATTGCAGGCATTGCATCGGCCGTTGCACTCACTTGGGGAGTGAATCATCAGATGGAAGACCTTCCTCTCTGTCTCTCCTCCTCTCTGTATATCTGACTTTCCAATAAATAAATAAATCCTTAAAAAAAAAAAAGATGATGAACCATTATCATAAAGGAAGTCTGCCACTCATGTGATCTGACCTCAAATACTGAAGGTTTATGTTTGCTTTTATTCAAAAGTCACTGACAGATGCTAGTTATTTTTCATCATGGGCACCCTGGAAAAAATGCATTGAATTGTCCTACCAGAACAGCCAGTGGAAGTTCTCTAAGTGGCATTAACTGTTAAGTTTTTGGTTAACAAACCTTTTGTTAAATTAATTTTTCAAGAATGAAGCTATTTTAATTTCTCTGTTTTTCTAAGAATTGAAAAAGTGTGGGTCCGAGATGGAGCTGCATATTTTTATGGTCCCATCTTCATTCACCCAGAAGAAACAGAACATGAACCCACAAAAATGTTCTACAAAAAAGAAGTGTTCCTGAGTAATCTGGAAGAAACCTGCCCCATGACATGTATTCTGGGTAAGAATTTAGTGTTTTTACTTGATCATATTCATCCTGTAAAAATTGATTGAGTAATACATCTGTGCTAGAGTAGTGAACAAACCAAAATCTCTCTCAAAAAACATATCACGGCAGAGATTGTGAAATGAGCAGTTGGATTTTTGAAAAACAGTCGTATAGATCATCTGATGGCAATTAGGGTTATGAGCGAAAGTTAAACAGAGTAAGAGGCATTAGAGTAGTGTTAAAGTGAGATCCTGTAGTCATTGATAGGCTTGCTAATAGGTGGCATGAGAGCAGAGTCCTAGAGGAAGTGGGAAAGATAATCATGTTAATATCCGAGGTTTTGCTTCCTGTAGGCACAAGTAACCACATACAAAGACCTAAAGGTAGTGCATCCAGACATGTTCGAGACACAGTGAGGAGACTGAATGGCTACAGCTGGTCAATGGGAATGTTAGGAGATGAGCCCTCAATCATGGTAGGCTATATGGACAGTACAGAGATTGGATGTTGAATGCTTGGGAATTGGTGCAAGGGGTTTGAGCAAAGTGGTGACACATTAGAGCATATGTTCTAAGAATATGAAACAAGTGAGGCACACACTCAAAAAATGCTTCTCAGCCCTGGTGACACAGTTTTTCCATCTAGTCATCTTAGTGTTCACAGTAGCATTTTGTGAGATCTATTTGCATAGCCAGCTCATTACAGCGTTCTTTCCGTATCGTGTTTCTTTTGACCCTGAATTTCTTCTGCAGCTTTCGTCTTTTTGGAATCTTTTTAAAAATAGTACTAATTAGAAGCTTTACATTAATTGCTTATTGTTTTAAAGAAGCCACAACAACCAAAAAGGAAGTTGACAGATTAAAAAGTCTTTCATACTTTTTAAAATTTTGTAGTTACTTGGTTTTGGTTCTTTGGGTTTTTTGGGGTTTTTTTTCAAGGTTGGACATAATAAATATATCCAACTATCAGTTAAGCACATTTTCCTTTTCCCTTGTGGAGGGAGGGCACAAAGACCAGTGAGATCATTCAGTTCTTGAGTTTTTTAACAGAAAAGGTCTTTTTAAGTTATGATCTAGTCCTGAAGCATTGCCCAAGAACCTTACTTCTTAGTCAAAACCCCAAAGGACACCCAAAAAGAGCATTACAAATATTGTAAACAGGTATTTTTTTGTAATATCTTAAACATTGTCTTTTGATTAGACAATCAGATCATTGTTTCTCTAGTTCTTTTCTTAGTGGTTCCCTGGAATTCACAAGTAACATCTTATTTGTATTATAAAATTATATTATTTGAATTGATGTCAGCTTAGTTTCAGCTGTACATAGAGACTGCTCCTGTACTGATCTAGCCTTTGCTCTTTGTGATATTTTTGTCACATTTGTGTGCCAGTTGACAGATTTATAAAATTATTTTCTGTATTGTTTTAAAAATCATATAGGAAATAAGAATGTTCAGTGTAAAATGCAGCTGAATATTCTCTTTTGTGGTAACCTGTTGCTGTCTTTAGATTCTTTCTATGGTTTCAAGTCATGTGCTAATGTCCTTTAGCATTTCTTGTAAGACAGGTGTACTAGTGACAAAATCCCTCTTATTTGTATGGCAAAATCTAGTTCTCTTTCATTGTTAAAGAATGTTCTTGATACATACAGAATTCTCAATTCACATCTCAGTAATATCCCTGGTTGTGACCAAACCAAAATGTTGTTGATATTTGAAGACAGGGTAAAGAACTCAATAAGTAGAACCCTGTGGGTGAATGATCCATAATCTGTGTTGGTCGTTGCACTGATCAATAAAACCTCCAAATCTTGAACCACATGTCTCAGCCCATACTGTCTGCTATAGTTGCAGTAACCTACCCAGGAGTGGAACAGAGAAAGGTCAGAAATCTGCCTTCTGTGCCTAGACCCTTATTTGTCATAGTCACCACAGTTATTTCCATTATCTGAAAAATTGCTTATAAACTTCTGTGATGGTAATTTTTGAGGCTGTGTTTTTAATATCTGTTTACAGAAGAGTGGTTCTTTTTTTTTTTTTAAAGATTTATTTTTATTATTTTTTTATTGGAAAGGCGGATATACAGAGAGGAGAGACAGAGAGGAAGATCTTCTGTCCGATGATTCACTCCCCAAGTGAGCGCAACGGCCGATACTATGCCGATCCGAAGCCAGGAGCCTCTTCTGGGTCTCCCACGCGGGTGCAGGGTCCCAAAGCTTTGGGCTGTCCTCGACTGCTTTCCCGGGCCACCGCGCTGGGCCAAGAAGAGTGGTTCTTACATTGGAAAGTTGAACCAGTTGAGCAGACACGCCCGACCCCTCAAATAAATAGATCTTTGAAAAACAAGCAGGCTGGTGCGGTGGCCTAGCTGCTAAAGTCCTCACCTTGAATGCGCCGGAATCCCATATGAGTGCTGGTTCTAATACCAGCAGTTCCACTTTGCATCCAGCTCCCTGCTTGTGGCCTGGGAAAGCAGTCAAGGATGGCCCAAAGCCTTGGGATCCTGCTCCCACGTGGGAAGCTTTTGAAACATGTGAATATATTTGTTTTAAAAAATTTTAAACAGCTGCTAAGGGCCCAGTGCAATAACCCAGTGGCTGTCCTAGTTTCCATGTGCCGGAATCCCATGTTTGTGCCAGTTTGTGTCCCGACTGCTCCACTTCCCATCCAGCTCCCTCCTCTGGCCTAGGAAAGTAGTCAAGGACAGCACGAAAACTTGGAACTCTGCACACACATGGGATAACCGGAAGCAGCTCTGGCCTCTCTGTATATCTGACTTTCCAATAAAAATAAATGTTTAAAAAAACAAAGCAGCTCTTAATCGGACAGCAGTTTACTCTAATTCCTCTCCACCTTGCTTTTTCAGGAAAG
Organism: Ochotona curzoniae; assembly: GCF_017591425.1. Taxonomy (NCBI): domain Eukaryota; kingdom Metazoa; phylum Chordata; class Mammalia; order Lagomorpha; family Ochotonidae; genus Ochotona; species Ochotona curzoniae. The sequence continues at coordinate 17,502,155 of NW_024466607.1, read as the reverse complement.
TGTGCTGTGTTGTCATTCAAGGACTTCCTCTCCTGCAGGCCAACTGAAATATCAGAAAATGATGTCCTGCTATGTGAGAGCCGCTACAATGAAAGCGACAAGCAGATGAAAAAATTCAAGGGCTTGAAGAGGTTTTCACTCTCTGCTAAAGTGGTAGATGATGAAATTTACTACTTCAGGTAAAGTATAACTAAGAAAGAAAAGCACTTCAGATAATTACAAAACAGTGTCTAACCCATTATTTTAACTAATTCTTAAACCTGAACAGTCTCAATTTTAAAGAAGATATTATTCAGGTAAAGATTAAAGGAGGGGCCCGGCGGCGTGGCCTAGCGGTTAAAGTCCTCGCCTTGAAAGTGCCAGGATCCCATATGGGCGCCGGTTCTAACCCCAACAGCTCCACTTCCCATCCAGCTCCCTGCTTGTGGCCTGGGAAAGCAGAAGAGGATGGCTCAAAGCTTTGGGACCCTGCACCCATGTGGGATACCCGGAAGAAGCTCCTGGATCCTGGCTTCGGATCGGCATAGCACCAGCCGTTGCACTCACTTGGGGAGTGAATCATCAGATGGAAGATCTTCCTCTCTGTATATCTGACTTTCCAATAAATAAATAAATCTTAAAAAAAAAAAAAAAAAAAAAAAGATTAAAGAAGGGCCCAGCACAGTAGCCCAGCGGCTGAAGTCCTCTCTTTGCATGCGCTGGGATCCCATATGGGTGCCAGACCTAATCCTGGCGGCCATGTTTCCCATCCAACTCCCTGCTTGTGGCCTGGGAAAGCAGTTGAGGACCCTGCACCTGCGTGGGAGACCCAGAAGAGCTCCTGGTTCCTGGCTTCAGATCAGCTCACTCTGGCCATTGCAGTCACTTGGGGAGTGAATCAGTGGGCAGAAGATCTTCTCTGTCTTTCCTCTTCTCTGTATATCTGACTTTCACAAGAAGAAAAAAAGATTTAAAAAAAACGATTAAAGGAACAATTTCATCACCTGCTGAGACATGCTAACTGCTCTCATAATGGCCTTGGCTTGGGCTTTGGTGATTGTAGAATGGAAGCAGAAATACTTGGTTCTCCTTCATATTGTTGTTAGGAGATAGCTCAATTACACAAATTGAAAAAGACCCTTTTCACCATATTTAGGCAACTAGATCAAACTTAAATTCATTGCTTTTGTGGATGATAGTTAGAATTATTTGAAAACAAGCATCTCAGGGCCAGCATTACAGCATGGCAAGTTAAGCCACTGCCTGTAACACCAGCATCCCATATGGATGGCACTTCATGTCCTAGATGCTCCACCTCTGATTCAGCTCCCTGCTAATGTGCCTGAGAAGGTAGCAGAAGACAGCCCAAGAGCTTCACTCCCTGTACCCATGTAGGAGACCCAAAAGCAGCTCTCTTGGCTCCTGGTTTTGCCGTAGCACAGCTATATGCAGCTATACGGGGAGTAAACCAATGTATGGAATATATATATATTTCTCTCTATGCAACTCTGCCTTCCAAATAAATTTTAAAGATTTATTTATTTGTAGGCCCGGCGTGATAGCTTAGAGGTTAAAGTCCTCACCTTGAAAGTGCCAGGATCCCATATGGGCACCAGTTCTAATCCCAGCAGCTCTACTTCCCATCCAGCTCCCTGCTTGTGGCCTGGGAAAGCAGTTGAGAACAGCCCAACGCTTTGGGACCCTGTACTAGTGTGGGAAATCTTTTCCAAAAAAGATTTATTTATTTGTAATTGGAAAAGTAGATGTATAGAATGCAGGAGACACAGAAAGATCTTCGTCTGCTGGTCCTCTCCCCTAGTGACTGTAATGGCCACATCCGAGCTGATCCAACGCGAGGAACCAAGAGCTTCCTTAGGGTCTCCCACACAAGTACAGGATCTCAAGGGTTTGGGTCGTCCTCAACTGTTTTCCCAGTGCATGCAAGGCGAGGACTTAAGCTACTAAGCTGCTGCATTTGACCCCTTGCAAAGTTGTTTCTTTGTTTGTTTGTTTGTTTGTTTTTAAATCTTTTATGGCTCAGCGTAGTGGCTCAGTGGCTAAATCCTTGCCTTGCACGCTCTGGAATCCCATATGGGCACCAGTTGGTGTCACGGCTGCTCCACTCTCCATCCAGCTCCCTGCCTGTGTCCTGGGAAAAGCAGTGGAACATGATCCCAAAGTGTTTGGATCTTGCACCCAGGTGGGAGACCCGGAGGAAGCACCTGGCCTCTGGCTTTGGACTGGCTCAGATTCAGCTGTGTGATCCTTGGGTGGAAGATCTTTCTGTCTATCTCTTCTTCTCTCTGGAAAACTGTATTTCTAATAAAAAAATTTTTTTTAACATTTAATTTTAAAAATAGAACAAGCATCTTAAAGTAGAGATGCCTTCCTAAATACACTTTTAAACTCCCTTGCTGCCCCTAGAGTGTATGTTACAGATTGCAGGAATCCATTTCCAGATTCTAAGGTAGAATACTGCCTTCTGACTGATCCTGGAATGATATTAGTTGATTTTTATGTCATTTTCTTTCAGAAAACCAATTGTTCCTCAGAAGGAACCCTCTCCTTTGTTGGAAAAGAAGATCCAGTTGCTTGAAGCTAAATTTGCAGAGTTAGAAGGTGGAGATGATGATGCTGAAGAGCTGGGGGAAGAAGATAGTGAGGTCATTGAGCCTCCTGCTCTACCTCAGCTTCAGACTTCCCTGGCCAGCGAGCTGGACCTCATGCCCTACACTCCCCCACAGGTGAAGGTGACAAGTTCCTGTTACCTGTCTTATTCCCAGCTTTGGTTTTCAGCAGACTCAAACCAAAGTAAGGAAATATGCAGCTCCTCCATGTGCGAACTTCTGCTTCGAATGCCTCAGGAAGTGGCAGATTATTTTTTTCCTTTCTCAATTACTTTATTGACTTAGTTTTAATTGATCACAAATTAAATATATCCTGTTATTAAATCATTAGCAATTCATTGTATTATCCCATTAATAATTTGAAATTCAATACATTTAAAATTTCATAGCTGGTTGAATGTCAGGTTTAGTTAGAAGACTTACCCTTGCTTGTATTAAAGAAAGGCAGTAAGGAACAGCATCAGCCCGTTGTTCTTCAGCTTTTATCACCCATATTTTTTAATATCTATTTGTCTGGGAGCTAAACCACTGTTAAGATGGTCCTGTTGATATTTTTGGTTGTTTAGAATTTTCTCAAAATTATGAGGTCACCATTAGAGATTGCAGTCATAGAATTCAGTGAAACTTTCATTTATATTTTATATGGTAAGAGGAAAAGCAGAGATGTGTTTTGACCAAGAAAATGACAGGCTATAATAATAAACTGAGCATATTTGTATGGCAGTAGTTGTCCAGTTATATGTTCCTGGCTTTTAGAAACCAAGCAGTTAGCTAGATGCAGTGATCTGATGTACTATAAGAGCTTTCTGTCTTACAGTCTACCCCAAAGTCTGCCAAAGGCAGTGCAAAGAAAGAAAGCTCCAAACGGAAAATCAACATGAGTGGCTATATCCTGTTCAGCAGTGAGATGAGAGCTGTGATTAAGGCCCAGCATCCAGACTACTCTTTTGGGGAGCTCAGCCGACTGGTGGGGACAGAATGGAGAAACCTTGAGACGGCCAAGAAAGCAGAATATGAAGGTAAATAGAGGCTATGCACAGCTATCTCAGCTTTCTAAACAAGGGAGTGTTTACAGAAATGCACGTGCATAGGCAGGTTTTACTTTTCTATTCTTAACCACTTGCACATAAACTTTGTGTTGGGGGTTGCCCCAGGTGGTACCCAACCAGCAGTTTATATGCCAGCCTTGTACTGACTGAGCAGAGCGCTGCCCTTGACTTGGCCTCTGATCCTGATATTGTATTTCTCTCCCAAAATCTCTCAAGCAAGAAAACTTTGTTATTAAAAATTGCATGAATTTCTTCTTTCATTGAACCCTATAAGCACACATATGTTAAGCTGGAAAATGACTGTATACAGCTGTTATTTGTAATTTTTATTAACATACTCATCAGAAAAGGGCTTTTAAAATTAGCAGTCTTCTGTTACGTTTGTTTATAAGCCCTATGTTTAAACTCTAGACTGAGGCTTGGGTAAAGTACTTGGTTTCTGTAGGCCAGTCATGCCCTGTGCTGTGTCTGAATATAACTAGTTTTAAAGCAGCTGGGTTATGTCTGATAAGGTCAGCTGCATATATTTTCCTATAACTCTTTAATTAAAATGCATTGATCCATCAGCTATCATTCAAGGACTTAGTGAATCTTACCATTAGGGATAAGTACTTCAGAGAGATTCTGTTTAATTTTTTGTTATTTTTCAAGTATCAATCATGGTTTTAACAAATGACTAGTAAATATTATATTAGGCAGGACTGTTGCTCTTGGAGCTGTATTTTTTTCCATTGGAGGTTAATGTCTCAGTTTGTTTTCCTGTTCAGAGCTGTCTTTATAGCATTCAATTATTCATCTTGGCTGAGTCCAAATTAATTATTTTCTAGCAAATATTCATTACTAAGGTTGGCCCCTTTGTTAAAGTTTATGAAGTCACCAAAGAAACACTTTTTTAAAAATCCCATTCATTCATTGATTTAATTGATGAATTGGGAAATTCATCTGATAGGCTTCCCAAAAGATCTGCTGTTGTACCCTAATCCTGCAAGATGTTCAACAGCAGCAACAAAGAAATGCTCTGTGGCAAAACCAGTTTGAGAAGCATTCCAAGCTCTGTTTCTTGGATTCTCACTGTGCATATTACCATGTTAAAGTCTTAGGAAGCTATAGTAAAGAACTTGTCCTTTTGTTATTTGTCTTTTCCTGAATTTTGGCCACGTAGTCATATAATCCCTATTAGTATCATGAAAAAGTAACACTTTGTGGAACATTCTTTGAGAAACTATTTCGTTCCATAAGAACTAACTTGGGAGAAGCTTTGATATTTCTGACCTTAGTGAAAGTTCAGTATGCCACACAATTCAAGAAGGAGTAGAGAAGGAAACTAACACGGGTTTAATACCTGTTGCTTGGCCTATGAAGCCAGTACCCGATGACAAGTAAATTAGGGTGTGAATAGAGAGACAGAGAGCTACTCTGGAAGTTATATGTAAAGGTAAAAACGTTGGACAGAACTGGTAAGAGGAAGAGACTAGTGCTTTTCGGACATTCTCTCCACAGTCAGAAGAGAATGTGAAATTCTATGAGAACCTAGTGAGACTGTGTTTAATAACTTTTTTCCAAGATAGTCCAGTTGGGCTTCTCATAAAGAGCCAACAAGTAACCAGTCCAATATTCCATCCACAGTCTTGAATATTTTTGTTTTTTCAGCTTTGGGTATTTTTTCTCCCATTTTACTGCATCATTTGTAATCAAAATATAAAACTTAATGTGGGGGGTTTAGAGTCAGTTTTTTTTTTTACTACTAGTTCAGGAAATAGGTTGTTGAAATGGCCTTTGTCACACTCGATTGTATTGAGTGTCCAGAGGATCTGTAACCTGGGACAGTGCTAGAGAGGGGTAACTGTCACAGGGTCAGGGCCTTGACTTGCTTGACTTCCACAGTCTTACCCTAAAGGAGGACTGGAGCTGTTGCTTCTTGATTCTCTCTTAGGCCAAGTGATGTTGAGCTATTTTACCCCTCTGTTCAGTGGTAGCCTTTTGAAGGCCATGGTGGAGGCTTAATGTGTTTCAGTTGGGGTGTGATACCAGGAGTAAGGATCATAGAGTGCTGATTTCTCTCTGTGTTCTTGGGCAAGTCACTACTGATATCCTGTTTTATTTGCCCATTGGGAGGATTTCCTACTTATGAATGGTGATTCAGGAAAAAATCCTGTGTGATAGGAGCTTTGGGAATATGAACAGCATTTCTAGAGTTTTCTAGTAGCCTGCTAGCTCCCAAAAAGACTAGGAATGTGATCATTGGGGTGCTTGGCTCTGCAAATCCTAAGAGAGTAGCTCAGGCAAGCAAGAAATATAACAGGGTGTGTTCCATAGCTCAGAATTGCCATAATCAAATATCCCTCTTTCATTTTGGAAAAGTGAAGGTGGATTTTGGAACTTTCACTGCTTGAGGTAGATTTATAGTTAGTATTTAGCTGCTCTGCTTCAGAAAACCTGATTCTTTCAGTACACTGTCCACTGCTATATGTATGTATATCATCTGTATGTAGAGAGAAATATTTATATGTTCCCTGCTTCTGATTATTGTAGCCTAAAATATCATGCATTTTCCCCTTTGAGATTTATTAAACATAACTTCTTTGCTTCATGGGAATGTAGAAATTAGCTGTTTATATTGCCTAAATCCTTGTAGAAGAGGCAATAAGTTGCTTTTCCCTTACAGAGTTAATTTTCTTCAGCTGCTAAACTCTATGACACTAATGATAAAGAGTACTCAAATCTTAGGAAAATTGGGTACAAGGAATCAGGAAAATATAGTAAGTAACAATTGTGCCAAAATTATAATGGGCCATGGAATTGCTTCATGTTGAAATTATAAGTAATCTATAATGCTATTAATACTAGAATAATGGTAGTGCTTCTCATCTTCAAGGTGCCTCACGAGATTAACCACGTTGGTTACGCTGGTGACGTGTTTAAATAAAATCTGTGCTTTCTGAATGTGTGTTGCAGTCTTAACATTCTTGAAATCTTTGCAGACCAGTTCTCAAGATGGGATAGGAAAGCTGCACTCTAGGTTACCAAGTGAAAGCAGCCCGACTCCTCCTGTGTTGGAGACTAGTCATCTACTGTTTTTTTCCACTGAGACAGAACTGTTGCCTGTGTTTTTACTAGTCCTGTTGAATGCAATGGATGGTATTTTGAATTCCTGGGTTAAAAACAGAATTGAAAATCTGAAATGCCTTTACAGAGCGGGCAGCTAAAGTTGCTGAGCAGCAGGAGAGAGAGCGAGCAGTACAGCAACAGCAGCCGAGTGCTTCTCCCCGAGCAGGCACCCCTGTGGGGGCTCTCATGGGGGTGGTGCCACCACCAACACCAATGGGGATGCTCAATCAGCAGTTGACACCTGTTGCAGGTAAAAACAGGAGCTAAGACCATTTTTTTCCACTTTAAGAAATTCCTTCATTTTTTTTTTCTCCAATAAGGAGTAGGCCACAGTCTATATAGCCTTTTCTCATAACAGTTTCAAAGTTTGAAGTCATCCATGTTGTCCTGTATTGCCTTCCCAAATAGGCAATGCTTCCTCTTTGCCCCAAAAATGGGCGCCGGCCCTAACCTTGGGAATCGATAGGGAGTAGCTCTTATCTGGCTATAGCTAAGGTCTGGTGGTGTTCTCTACCCCAGACTGTGCTTGATAGAGCCCTAAAACAGAAGATATAAACAGACCCCAAATTCTGTTCTAGAAGGACTCCCAAGAGAAAACACAAAGCTAGTCTTTAGGTGGTGTCGATTGTCTTGTTTCATTCCAGTATTCAGTTTGCCTTGTTCTGCTGCAGCCATCCTTAAAAAGACTGACCATTTAAAAAGGATTTTTGGCAATGAATCGTAAATCCTTTCTTGGTCACCAATTTGCATGACTGCTAAGTAGAATACGAATTCCTTATTCAATTCATTGTGCCCACTCTGTAATGCTTTTCTATTTAATTACATTAAACTGCATTTTCTGTTAGTATCCCAGTCACATATCTTAAGTAAGAGAAAACAAAAAAGAAAATGATGAATGTGGTTTGCTTGTGTGTGTTGTCTCTGATTCTGGTAGCCGTAGCAATTTTGGCTATTCTTGAATTGAATACCCTTGTTGGACGTGTCTCCAATGAGAAGCCTGCAAACCCCCGTCAGGCCCCTCCTTCGGGGCCTCTCCAAGCCTGCTGAGATCTGGTCAAGCTACCTGTTTCTTTGAAGAAAGCAGTGTTGACCTCTTTTGTAAGGAGTCCAAGACAGTGTTGTTCAAGGCAGGCTTGTTGGAATGCTGTTTTTGTTTTGTTTTTTGCTTTTTAAGGAAGAGTAGCATAACTTTTCCATTGTCGCTCCTAACTTTTGTGATGGCAAGTTCTCAAATGCACTATCACTGAACTCAGCAGTTGCACTCGCCAAAACATCTGAATCATGGCTCTCAGTACTGTCAGTGTTACTGATGTTGATCTAACAAATCTCATTATCGCCTGCTCTATTCCATGGCCCATTTTTGGTTAATGGGGTTCTGGAGGTTTTTAGAAATCAGGCCCTAACATGGGGACTTTGAAAGTTAGAATTCCCTCACTGATATTCAGCCTCTTTTGTTGTATTCAATGTGTGATATTGTGACATTGTGCCCTTGACTACAAAACCCAGGGACACATTAACAAAATGAATACAAACAGCTAAAACCAGAAAAAAACAGCAGCTGCAGCATTTTAGCTCCCTGTTGGGGAATAAATCACAGAGCTGTTTGGGTGAGGGGGGTGGGCCCTTTGGAAAGCCCCTTTTCCATTTATTAATAAGGATGTGCTGCCCAGACTTCTGGGCCATGGGAGTGAAGGGCAAGCGTTCTAGATAGTGCGCAGTCTCTGGTCCATAGTACACCTCCAAGGATTATTTTTCATGGGCTTATTGTAGGTTGTTTAGGGCCTGAGTCTTAGCCTTGTTGCTGTCTGAGACCAGCTTTGCTTACAAGCATTGAAGCTCATTTGAACACATGTGACTGGGATAATAAATGCCAAAGTACAGTTTAATGAAGACAAGTGTCATGTCTTTCAGTTCTTAATAATTTCTACAACCACAGCCCATATAGGCTGCGTTCAGATGGGCTTTTGTAATTGAAAGCAAAGCCTCCTAATGTTCTTAAATTTCTCACCTACTTACCCCTGAATGCTGTGTTTAGTGGTGTGGTTAAAAGGCAGTTTGGTAGCATCAAATCTCCTCAAGCTTAAGGTGATGGTATCTGTTCAAAAGTTGCTTTTATTACCTGAACTGTCTTTTTTTTTTTTTTAATGAAACTCATAATCCTATTTCAGGTATAGAGATACTACTATTTAAAATTGTGGGTTTTTGATTTTGTTTTTGTTTTTTTACTGGTTTGTATAATTGTAAGTTTCACAGCTCATGATTAAGGAAGCAGGATGAATTAATCTCAGAATGCTTTCATAGCTTTAATAGACTAGACTTGTTTAAATAATAAATGTTTTTCAAAAAATTCTTTAGGGAAAATCAAGGAGTAAAACCCTTAGCAGAATCTGGAGTTTTCTCGAGTCCCTCCATAAAGAGCATTTTACAGAAAATGAGGTTTAGTCCCCTACTCTTTTCTTTTTAAAGAAGCTGTGACCAAAAGTGACTGAAGTTAGGGGGAATTCTGTGTTCTTGTTCGTCATGATTATTGCAAATCCCAGAAGAGTCATGTTGGCCTTGTTTTTTTAAAAAAAAATATATATCATGTGATTTTAAAGATCTTTTGATGGGTGAGTTCTTGACATTTTAAAATTATTTTATTACTTCCACTCCTTTGGCCACAGATGCTTGTTTGCTGGACCTCTTCCCTTGCCGGCAATCTATGTTATGTTAAGGTGCACTTTGAAAATAAAGGACTAAAAGCCTCCATTCCCAGAAATTCTGTACCTCCATTAAAACGCTCCCTGTTGCCTGAAGGTTTCCCTGAGAACAGTTGTGAGCTTGGAGACAGAGGACAGTTGGCCTATCTCATGTCATCAGAGCCTGATTCTCCAGCTCTTCTTCCTTACAGTCTTTGTAGAGATGCCTAAGTGACCTTGGCTTTGGTTGACTTGGTAGAGTTTAGGTTTTATCCGTATTTTATCATGTTTTGAGATCTAAAGATGAAACTGCATTCATTGGAATGGCTCGTAGAAGCTTGTCCACACCTCAAGCCTTAGTGCGGTCCTTTCTTACCAGCAGTGGTAGCTAGAAGAGAAGAACAGGAAATGGAAAAGTCCTGAAAAATTCTTGCCTCCAAGCTGGAGAACCATGCTTTGTGCTCAGGACTGTGCACCTCATTTTCTTCCATTCCAGTGTCCCCTCATGTGTACCCATGATAGGCATATGAGTGTGGGCAGAGTGCAATGATTTTTTTTTTTGTAGTGTTCGATTAGAATTGAAATCAGCAGACCTGGTCACACTGTTTGGACAACTTGAAGAGTTCTGATCTTGAGAAGACTGTTACTAGAACTCCTCTTTATTATTATTTAACTGAAAATATGTAGCATATGTATCCCAGGGAAAATAACTACAAACAATAATGTACTAAGTACTAATTCATCCAAAAATATTGGGTTCATATTTGTAATGTCTTATTTTGTTCATTATTGCAACAAAATAATTGCACTAATTGCCGTTCTATCATGCAGTACTAAGGGCGCTTTGTTCATTGGTAGTGCATGTGGGAGGGTTGTTATTACTTAGCTCATGTTGCATGTTAATGATGCATGTCTGAAATTTGTTGTGTCCTTCAAGGCATGATGGGTGGCTATCCGCCAGGCCTTCCACCTTTGCAGGGCCCAGTTGATGGCCTTGTTAGCATGGGCAGCATGCAGCCACTTCACCCTGGGGGGCCTCCACCCCACCATCTTCCGCCAGGTGTGCCTGGCCTTCCAGGCATCCCACCACCGGGTAAGAATTTCATCCTCATTTGCTCATTAATCTCATCTTCACATTCTTTTTCCTCCCTAAACCAGTCGTTCCAGGTGGCACCTGCTGCCCACTGTGACCAGGCCTTTTCTTACTGAAAATCTGAGATGTGAGCAGCAGGGCCTGTCATGTGTATTGAGCAGATGGCTCCAGCACCTGTGTCCTTGTGCTCCTGGCTGCCTTGCAGCAGCGTAGACCACATGACAGAGGCTAGACTAAGCAGACTCAGGGGCCGGAGGCATGCTCTGTTGTCATCACTCAAGCAATATGACATGTGCTTGGGGAAAAAAGAAAGAAACAAACTGCTTAGGAGGTTGTTGTGCCCTCTGTCCCTTGCATGAAGTTTCCCAATATCTAGTTGAGAGTCACATAGGAAGCACTGTCTGTGAGTGCGTTTCTACCTCTGGTGCAATTCTTACCTCACAGAGTCCTCTGTCCAAGGTCCATGGGTTGTCTCTCCAGCATAAAACTCTTCAGAAGTCCTTCACCACTGTGGTTTAGGAACTACCAGGAGGGATGAGCCCTGGAGAAGCATGGTATACCATTTTAAAGAACTTGGCTGACACTACTTGCTGTATAAACACTCGTCTGTGTCAGCAGAAATTGAGAAGTTCTTTCAGATAGAATTATATAAACGGGGTCCAGAAAGAACCACATTCAGTTTCAGAATGAATTAAAAGTTGGAACACTGTGTTAAAGAAAAAGGAAAATTATATGCTCCCACATTAATTGCCAATATCTGCAAAAGAACCAACTATTAGCTAAAATCTTGTTAGATGAAATATGACCTTTAGATGACTGGAATAACATTGTGTGTATTACTTAAAATATCACCTGAAGGGACTGGGCTCAGGTAAAATGTGGATGGAAACTCATTAAATTCACTAACACCAGCACTAAGCCTGTTGATCATTAGGTTTTGCAGGATTCCACATGATTCTTCCAAGGGTTGAGCCAACAGTTTGCAAGGCAGGCAGACCTAATGGCTTGCTTGGCCTCAGCCTCTAGTCTGTGTGAATGTTCTTAGAGAATGGCTGTAACTCCACTAATGTATCTTTTTCCTTATGTTCCTGGAGTAAGAAGTGTTTGTGAGGGTGGGTGCTTCATTATAAAATTGTGGCCTGTCTGTGGCTCCTGTTGTAGAAAGGGTCAGATATAACTTAGGTGTTCCTAATTATACATTAGGTGACAGGCAAACTGGCCCTCAGTCTGTGCCCTCTCCTCTTGGCCCAAGGTGTCATGCCAAGAACGGTGTAGAAATGACACCTTCTAGAGGCATGTGGTACTCAATAGAACCACACCCAAAGCCAGTACCTTCTAGTAAAGCAGCTGTCGGTGGATAGCTATATTCCATTGCCCCTTTCTCAGATTGTAAATTGCATTTGAAAGAGGCATAACAAGAGCAGAAGACTTTGGAAGCGCCTGTGGAGACTCCACTTACATTTTCCCTCGTGTCCTTGGCATGACGTATGTGAATAGGAAGCACAGGTGTTTGCAGTTGTGTGTGAGCTGCCCTGCAAACAGTGACAGGCCGTTTAGAGAGTCGTGCTGTGCTGATCCAGGAGACTGATGGGCATTCGACTAGAGAAACTCCTGCCTTTAAAGTAGTAGGTTATGCTTTGCTTGCTTTTCATATAGCAAATTTAAAAATGCTTAATACTTCCTGGAAGTGCCATTTAGCAATTATGATCCTAGAATAAACTGTTTCTTTCTGACCAAAATATCAATATTTAGACTCCCAACAGCCAGCAGGACTTATTTAAGTTTTAAACAACTTTCCACAGTTTTGATTGTGGTTCGTTAGTTTTTCACAAAGTGGATGCCTTGCCTATTTCTGGTTATTTATCAGAATCACAAATGAGATAAAAATAGCTTCAGACACTAAATTTAGGACATTTCATTATGATCAACAAGTGCCTGTGAGACAGTGATTGCTCAGGACCATTCTCCAAGGGAAGTTGACTGGTTTATTACCAGAAGCATGGTACAAACACAATAGGCCCATTTCTTTGTTCCTTGGTTGGTTGACTCAGGAAACAATAGCAGCAAGAGTATTCCCTTCCATGTGATCTTTTCTCACAGTGATTCTCTGTCAAATGGAAGTGTCCTCTCTACCAGCCCCAGTGTCTGCAGTTAGAACCAGGCGCTGCTAACCTGGGAAGGGACAGCAAGGCTATGCCGCAGCCTCCACAAAGCTAATGACCTGTGTTTCCATAGCCTCTTCTTTGTGAACCTACTGTCCTAGCACATTGCTTACTGCTAAGCCTGACTCCAGTGCCACTCCTGCTGAAATTAAGTACAGACCCCAATTATGGGATAATCTGTTGTCGAAAGAAAACCATACCTTGATGACAGAAATGCTTCCTGACTTACCTAGAGAATTACTAGGATTTTGCACAGAGTTCAAAACCTGTCTGAGCCATTAAGCAATGGATGTACAACTGACAGGTTATAATAGCATTGAGCTTTAAGTACCTAAAACCAAAATAATAGAAATTCTTTGAATCCTGTTTAGGGGCCTCAGGGTCTCTGGCTATAAACACTCAAGGGTAGAAGTGCATAGGTTGGCTTTATAAATGTCACCATTTCTTATCAGTCAGCAGTTTTTCAGTCACCTCAATCCAGAGCCTCTAATTGTGCCATTGCATTCTGAATTATAGGTGTGATGAACCAAGGAGTGGCCCCTATGGTAGGGACTCCAGCTCCAGGTGGAAGTCCATATGGACAACAGGTGAGCCTCCCAAAGGTATTTTCAGGGATGACAATTCTAGTCATCTTCCTTCTTAGAGCAGGTGGCCTGTGTTGTTTGTCTCACCATGTGATCCATGCTCTTTCAGGTGGGAGTTTTGGGACCACCTGGGCAGCAGGCACCACCTCCATATCCTGGCCCACATCCTGCTGGCCCCCCTATCATACAGCAGCCAACAACACCCATGTTTGTGGCTCCTCCACCGAAGACCCAACGACTTCTCCACTCAGAGGCCTACCTTAAATACATTGAAGGACTCAGTGCTGAGTCCAACAGCATTAGCAAGTGGGACCAGACGCTGGCAGGTAAGGAGAATTTTTATTTTTTTTAAAGGTTTCTTTTTATAGGAAAATCAGATATGCAGATAGGAGGGGAAAGAGAGAGGAAGATATTCCATCTACTGATTCACTCCCAAAGTGGCCACAATAGCTAGAGCTGACCCAATCCAAAGCCAGGAGCCAGGAGCTTCTTCCAGGTCTCCTATGCAGGTGCAAGGTCCCAAGGCTTTGGGCAGTCCTCAACTACTTTCCCAGGCCACAAGCAGGGAGCTTGATGGGAAATGAGGCCGCCCAGACACAAACCGGCGCCCATGTGGGATCCAAGGCAAGGACTTTTTTAGCCACTAGGTTACTGTACCGGGCTCAGGAAAATCCTTCTGAACAAGCCTGTGTGAAATGCATGAGATCCATGATTTTCAAAAGCCTCAAAAGCCTTCCCACTGCTGTTGGAATATTGTATAATAAGGACATCATCTTCTAATGTAAATAAAATAGTGTATTTCCTAAATGGTTTGGAGCTTCTTTGCATATTGGCATCACATATTGAAAATAAGCTTTTTTTTTTCTTTTTGCCAAATTTCAAGGTTAAGTTTTATCACAAACATCACTGTCTTTTCTTTTCTTTGTTTTAAGATTTATTTATCTTCATTGGAAAGGCAGATATAGAGAGGAGGAGAGACAATGAGTAAGCTCCTCAGTCTGATGATTCACTCCCCAAGTGAACGCAATGGCTGGTGCTGTGCCGATCCAAAGCCAGGAGCCAGGAACTTCTTCCAGGTCTCCCACGCAAATGCAGGGTCTCAAGGCCTTGGGCCATCCTTGACTGCTTTCCCAGGCTACAAGCAGGGAGCTGGATGGGAAGTGGAGCTGCAGGATTAGAACTGGTGCCCATAAGGGATCCCGGTGTGTTCAAGGCGAGGACTTTAGCCACTAGGCCACCGCGCCAGGTCCCATCACTATATTTTCAAATATATTTCAGGCATTATCCCAGGGCAAGTGCTTTCCCTAGAAACTATGAAGTCAGTTTGGGGTGCTTATATCCTACATTGGAGTACCTGGGTTCAAGCCCTGGTTCCCATGGCCTACTTCAAGCTTCCTACTAATGCAGACCCTGAAAGTCAGTGGTGCTGGCTTGAGAAATTGAGTTTCTTGGTACTGGTGTCATGGCATAGTAGATTAAGCCTTCGCCTATGCTGCCAGCATCCCAGGTAGATGCTAGTTTGAGTTCTGGCTGCTCTATTTCCAGTCTAGCTTCGTGCTAATGTACCTGCAAAAGCAACAAAAGATGGTTCAAGTTCTTGGCTCCCTGCACTCATGGGAGACCTAGAAGCTCCTCATTCCTGCCTAAATACCAGGTGCATATTTGAAGGCAGCCCATTGGCTTAATAGGTTAATCCTCTACCTTTGGCGCTGGCATCCCATTTGGGCACTGGTTGACATCCCGGCTGCTCCATTTCTGACCCAGCTCCCTGCTAATGGTCTGGGAAGGCAGCTGAGGATGGGCCTTTGGTAGTCGCTGTATCCACATGGGAGATCCCAAAAGGAGTTCTGAAAAATAATACCAGGGGTGCATATGATAAAACAATAATGCATTTTTTTTAAGATTTATTTATTTTTATTGGAAAGACAGATTTATAGAGAGGAGATACAAAAGGAAAGATGTTCCATCCACTGGTTTACTCTCCAAGTAGTCACAACAACCGGAGCTAAGCCAATCCAAAGCCAGGAGCCCGCAACCTCTTTCGGGTCTCCCACATGGATGCATAGTCCCAAGGTTTTGGGCCATCCTCAACTGCTTTCCTAGGCCACAAGTAGGGAGCTTGAAGCGAAGTAGAGCAGCTGAGATATAAACTGGAACCCATATGGGCTCCTGGCGCATTCAAGGCGAAGACTTTAGCCACTAGGCTACCGTGCCAGGCCCATTGAATATATCTTTTAATACCTAACAAAATAATGTAAGAAATTTACTTGGAAATATTTTGTAGTAAAAATTCACAATATTTCATAAATATTGTTTTATGTTTTTGTTACTGTCAGAACTTGGAACTGAGCGATGTTTTGTCACCTTAAGATTCCTGTTTCTGTTTCTCTGCACTTGAATTTTAGCTCGAAGACGCGATGTCCATTTGTCCAAAGAGCAGGAGAGCCGCTTGCCCGCTCACTGGCTGAAAAGCAAAGGGGCCCATACCACCATGGCAGATGCCCTCTGGCGCCTTCGGGATTTGATGCTCCGAGACACCCTCAACATCCGCCAAGCATACAACCTTGAAAATGTTTAGTCACATCCCTACGTTTCTTTTATAGAAGCATACAGAGTTGTGGAACAGTAGCCATTTTAGTTACTGGGGGTGGGGGAAGGAACAAAGGCTGATAATTTTTATTGCATTTTACTGTACATCACAAGGCCATTTTTATATACGGACACTTTTAATAAGCTATTTCAATTTGGTTTTTGTTATATTAAGTTGACTTTATCAAATACACAAAGATTTTTTTGCATATGTTTCCTTCGTTTAAAACCAGTTTCATAATTGGTTGTATATGTAGCCTGGGAGTTTTATCTTTTTACTTGTTGCCATGGAACTGAAACCATCGAAGGTTTTTGTCTTGGCTTGGGATTCTTGTTGTGTTTTTTGGGGGGTGGGGGGAGGAGGTGGTTTTTTCTTTTTTTATAAACAAACAAAATGGAAAAAAAATCACAAGAGTTTACAGATTAGTTTAAGTTGACAAAGAAATGTGAAGTTGATCCTAGTTTACATCATAGAGAGGGGAGTGTACTTCAGTGTCTGTTTCATGTGCCTGAAGCTCTTAAGCCACTTTCCACTAAAGCAGTTTCTTCCAGGTGACATGAAGTGCTTTCTTTGAAAGGTGGTCATTCTGATTGCAGGTGTAGACAGGCAGCATGTTTGCCCTGTGCTCTCTCAGGCTCCCTACGCAAAGCTGGGGCCTGGGCTCCGCATCCGCCGAGAGCCAGTGTAGCTAGACACGGGGTGCTTGGTCTGGTGCTGAGGAAGGCTTCTCTGCTAGCAGTGATTTTTGCAGAACGTGCTCACCTGAATGATATTTAGCCCAGCAGGTAAGTTTAAAGGTACTTTTGATCTGTTTATAGTGAATTCACAGTTTATGCCTATACATGCTAGATGATTTTATATTTTAAATCTGTTACATTGAAAAACATTAATCTTCAAGCATTGAGGTGTGCCTGGAGGTGATTTATTTTTAAAGTTCACACCTAACCTAACCTCAAAAAGGGAGTATATAATTGGATATGAGCTATGTCTGGAGGATAATTGTGGGACTGTAGATTGCCTGCATATGCAACTATGTTTTGTTTTATTTCCTTGTTATCCAATGTGGCTTTGTTTTTGTTTTTGTTTTTTTTCATGTAAATTTCAGGGTTCTGATTCCTGACCAGAGTTTAATTATTTTCTTCTAAAAAAAATTTTTTTTAATTTAGCTTATGCTTTTGAATTACAGAGAAAGGAGTAATAATTTAAGAAATGCTCTCTAAAAATACCATACCATATCCCACACACCTGGGTTTGGTGACCATGTCTTTCTATACAGCCCTAGAATAAACATCTGGAAGCAGTGGGGAACACGCAGTAGTGTTTAACTTGGTGGTATGTTTTGGAGACTGACCTCATTGTGACAGGGTGGTTGCCATGGTGGTGAAGCTTCCATTGCTCTTTCTCAATTGAGAGACTCTCAAAGGATACTATTTTCCTTTTAATATGCTATGAATCAATACCCGGATGTGTAATTATCGTATTTACTAAATCATGAGGGCAAAGGGTGTAGAATGGGGAAAAGTCTCTTGTATTAAATGTTACTTTAAATACAAGAGACCCTTGTAACTTAACTGCCTTTAGTCAACCACTGGATCTCAATTTGCATCACGTATTTTAAGCAGTTTTGGATTTTTAAAAATACATTACAAGAGTAGTGTCAATACCTTATTGTTAAACTCAATCAGATTAAGAAATCTTCAGTTCTTGGTTATTTGGGCCATTGAATCATCATGGAGTAAGAGTCTTTTCTTTCTAGACACCCTTGAATTACACCAAAGAACATAATTTTGTTAAATTATTTATTTATTTCCTGCATTTATTTCCCTTTTTAAGGTCTGGATGAGACTTTTTGGGGAGCCTCTATAAACTCTTCCCTGTGGGCCACATGGGGCATTAGAAACCAGAGCACTCCAGGCTCCTTGCCAGTGTCTCCAGGTGCTGTGGGAACCGTGGGGCCAGCCAGGGCATTCCCTGAGACATTGCAGAGCCGGCCCAGGGCACTAGAAGGCAGGCCCTGATTAAATGTTTTTTAAAAATGTAAAAAAAGGAAAAAAAAGGAAAAGAAAAAAAAAACTTGCGTATTTATTTTAGAATCATGTCTTTCTGCATACTAACCTGGAGAATATCAATTAGCGTTTAAGATATGAGATTTGAGACCGACCAGCCATCTTCCCAAAAAAAAAAAAGAAAGAAAAGTAAGTATTCTGACTTCAGAAAGTACAAGTAAACTACATCGTTTCTTCATTAATTTTAGGAATTGTAGTAATGTGGCTTAGATAGTATAATGGCCTAAATGTTTTCAAAGTTTAAGTTCCTGTGGAGAATTTTGTTATATGCAGGAAAACCTATAGGTTTAAAATAGTCTATTTTGTCAGCCAAGATTTAAAGGGCCTTTAACTGTTTTTGTTTTTTCTTACCTCTCCTTCCCTTCCTATGAGGAAGAATGGAAGGGGGGAGGAGGACATTTATTTGTGTAAAATCCCCAAATTGGTGTTCATTGACTTTCAGCTTGAAGGTTTTCAGACCTGATTAAAATTTGGTTTATTCTAATTTCTGTATCATCTTCTTTGGAGGCTTAAGTGGTAATTAGTCTTATAACATGTATGTATCATATGTTTGTTCATCTAAAGCTTTTTAATCCAAATAAAAATGGAGTTTGCAAAGTGATTTGGATTAATCAGGTTTGGTTGTTCTGTTAAAACTGTGTCAGATGTTAGTTTCAAGGAGATTTAACTCTCAAGCTCAGACTTCATGCTGACAAGGATATGGCTGCCAACTGAAAGGAAGAAAGCTACTCAGTGGAGGTGGTTCAGGCAGGGTTCTGGAAGTTGAAGGGAGACAAGCTGAAAGTGGCCCAGGCCACGCCTCTGAGGCTGGCAGCCAAGAGTTCCCTCCTGTGCTTAGTGTAGGTAGCAGTGTGGGTTGAAGCCAGAACTGAAGAGTCAGAAGAGCAGATGAAGAAAGCAAGTCCCCGAAGGTAAAGCTTCAGTCAGCCAGCTGGGCTGTGTTGAGAAGACACATACAGCTCAGTATGTCCTTAATGTGTTGGGAAGTTTTTATAAACAGTTGTTTTTAATAGAAATGCTTCCATTGGAAAGTAAAGGTAAACTCAACCAACCGTTTTCCTCTAACATCACTTTGCAAATCCCTGTGGTTCTGTGCAGAGAGTTATGGCCTTGACCTTCCAGGCCACCTGTTCTCCAGCCTGATATGTAAACACCCCTGCCCAATACTAAGTAGACAAACACCTTTTTCCTGAGTCTAGAGTAATGCTGGATCAGCCAGGTGAAAGTTCAGGGCTGAGCGAAGGAATGCATCTTTGCCCTAATTAGGGTTTCTTGAGGTGCTCATGACTTTGGATTGCACATAAATGTGGCGAGAAATCCCAAGGTTAATAGATGTGTGAAGACTAAGCACTGATGCTGCTTTACTAAGAGATTTTGAAAACACAAAGATGCAGAAGTGCATTTTTTAAAAGATAAATAATTGTGGGAAAAATGTAAATGTACATAAAAATCAGAGTGATTAAGAACTGACAGATGGACAAAACTAACCATTTAGTTTGTATCTAACCTCCATTCCCTGTCACTTAAGATGCTAAGAAAACACTCCAGAACTCCTGTGCAGATGCTAAATAGGCTTTTATCATACTAGAAGAAATGTTGTAGTTTTTGAAATGCATTAATTTTTGCTGTTAACCCAGATAATGTAGCATCCAAATTACTATGCTGTGAAAGTATTACTTGTGCTGAATACATGATCCTGTCATTTTCTAAACGTATGTTGTCCTTCAATGAATAACCACTTTACAGAAAAAGAGGGAGGAAGAATTGGTAAGGTTAACAAAATTCAGGCCAGTGAATGTCCCTGGGAAATATCTATCTAATCATAGAGACAGGCAGATGCAGAAGTTGGCTACTGGCTTTACTAACATTTACTGTTACTCTTCGTAAAATGGTTTTTGTGTTAAATATTCCCTAGATACAGCAAATGCAAGGGGAGAACCTAGGGAATGTGACCACCTCTAAATGAGACTCATATCACAATTTAATTTTCTTCATCAGTTTCTAATCACTGAGATGTTTAGGATCCCCCAACTTGAATTACCAGAACTCTATATGACACAGAACGTGAGGATTCAGGGAACCATTCCCTGATGATCAGCTGCTTGTTTTTTGTTGTTGTTGTTGCTGTTTGTTTTTTCCTTAAACATTCATTTATTTGAAGGGCCAATTTACCAAGAATGGGAAAGAGAAACAAAGAGACCTTCCATTTGCAGGCTGAAGTCATTCTGGAACTCCATCTTGATTTCCCAGCATGAAGGGCATGGACCCAAACCCTTGGCCCATGTTTAGTTGCTTTCAAAGGCACGTTGATAGGCAGCTGGATCAGAAGTGGAGCTGCGCTTCATACAGGATGCCAGCACCACAGGCAGCAGCCTAAACTGCTGCACCAGGAGGCCAGCCCCTCTCTCCTGCTTATCTGAGTCATAACACCAAACTGATTCTAATACTAAAGGACAAATTAGGAGTAATCAAATCCCTAGTGGTTATGGCAGAGATAATCAACCTGAAGACACATTATGATGTTAAGGATCAGCACATTTATTCTTACACAATAATTATACACTGTTTTGAAATGTAGTCTCCTTTAGTATGTATTTCCTTGCTTGGAAGGATGTTGGGAAACATGGGAAAATTACTTTTCCTTTTTTCCACCAGTTGTAAATATTTGCCAAATCTCTCAATAGATTGAGCCTTCTTTCTTTTTTTTTTTTTTTTTTTAATTTAATTCAAGTCTGCAGCTGCTTTACATTGTGTAGGTTGACTTTCTTTCAAAAAGAGCAGCATTTTCCTCAGGGGGTAGGAAGCTTGGTAGCCACAGTCCTCGTGAAGTCCAGCCCATGAATTGATGAGAGCACTAGCATGAGTAATGTGTAGTCTAGGCTACACTCGGAGTGGAAACGGTTCTCCATGATGATTCTGTTCACATGATTTTGCCGTGGAGAGCATGTATATGTTCAAGGTTTACTTTGAATTCTGCAGTAAAAAGTAAATGCAGTTTTCATGTGTGCCCCAAAAAGAAAGGGCTTTACAATTATCACCACACCAAGAAGCATGCTGATCCCTTGATTTCCTTAGTATTTACTTGATGGGTCAGATTCACTGGGCCAGTGTTGTAGGAGGCAGTGTTTTCCCACAGGGAACTGGTAAGTATCTGAGCTGAGAGGCCAACGCTATGGAGTCCCTGTGAGGCGCTTCTGGACGAGTGTGTATCTGCCAAGAGCCCAGCTGCGGAAGAACCAAAATGCTGAACAGTTCAAGGGCTGAGTGGTAGCGGCTGTCCTCACAGTCACTTTATCGGCTGCTGAAGTCCAACCTCGGACGCATCTTCCAGCCTTCTCTGATGCTGTCTTTCTGAGGCTTTTCTACGGTAGACATCATCTGTGTAAAACAAAGAGTTTGTTTGATTTTCAAGTAACTGGATAATTAAAAATACTCAAATTAGGCCATTCAGCCCATAGTCCAGGTCTGCTACTTGTTCCTGAATGCTTATCTTGGTAACAAAACAGAAATGTGAAAGAAATTTGAGCTGGCTGAGGACTGTTGAATGGAGTTCATATGTCTTCCAAGGTAAAATCATGTCCTAGCACACCTCTTGGAAGTGTTTAAGCTTCCCTCCCCACCTCCAGTTTCTCTTCTGCTTTCTGAAGCAGCCCTTCACTCCAGTCTTGCCCTGTGACTGCTGCTCCCTCTTCCACACCCAGAAACCTCCAATGGGGAGGGGAGGCCAGTTCCCTTGTTCCCAGGGGCTGCCCTTCCTTCTGGGCTTGTGCTACTCAGCAGCTGCCATCTTCTGCACTGGTACCTCAGGCTGGGGCCCTTCCTTGTCCCTCCCCTATGCCCCTGCACCCCTACCAAGTGTGGGGATGGAGCTCCCTTCACCTCTACAGCAGCCATGTGCAGGGTCAACCCACTACTGGCTCTGGAGCTCACCAGCTTGTGCTTATTCTTAACATTGTGACACCCTCAAAACCCCCAACACAGGACAGGCCATCCTCCAGCTTCTCTGTCTTGCCCTGCCGACTGATGCCTCCAGGTCAGCAAGCAAGTCCGATGATCCTGTTCAGCCATGACCCTGACGCTTGGCCCTCTTCTCAGCCATGAATTCTTTCAGAAAAAAGTCACTTGTTAAAGAGCTTTCACCTAACTTCCAAGGGCTGCTTAGTCACCAGGCCTTGTCCGTGCCACTACTTCTGGAGTGTCTGCTCATTTGGTATTCCACCATCTGCAATCTGAATAACCACACAGGAAGCCATTCTCCAAAGGCCAGGTAAAACCCTTCAGTCCCCGGGGTACATTCTTCTCCAGGCTCTGTGTGGCCCTGCCCAGGTCCTTTTCAGCCATGTCATGCCTTGACCTCAGTTCCTCAGAGTGCATGCTCCCACGGGATCTCCACTGGCCACACAGATGCTTGCTTCTCCACAAACCTTCCCCTCAGCTGGCTGACACCGGCTGGGTCTTCAGGTTCTTCCCTTCAGCACCAAGCCCGGTTGAGGTGTCTTGCCCGAGACTGGGATGGCCTCTCCTCTCAGCAGCTGGTCACAGCCATCTGTCTCATTCGCTCCTGGAGTGCAGGTCCCTCCGTCCTATCCTATCCTGTGGGCTCCTTAGCACTAACAGATGGAAAAATGAGGACTGGCAGTTCACAACGGGAGGGACGGAGCAGCTAGAGCCCTAAGCGTGGAGAACGTCTTGCTGCAGGAGGAACTGTCCGGTTCTGGAGTGAGAGCTAAGCAAGGCTATGCCAGGCGTTCTCACCATACTGGGCCAAGGACCGCAGGCCAAAGGCCTGGTCCCAAGCGGATCAGCTCCCTCGAGGGTTCGTTCAAAGAGAACTGGCCAGTTAGCTGGAGTCTCCGTGAGTCAGGATCTCCCCCCTTCTTCCTCTGACGGCTGTAACTCCCGAGCATGAGACCCAATGTCACCGGCAAGGTGAAGGGCACACGGACACTAAAGTGGCCGACTTGGAGGAGAGCCTGCCACGCGCTTGGCACCGCACTGACCTTTCAGAGTACGGCCAAAGGCAGCTCGGCGCTCCCAGCGAAGTGAGCAGTCTGCCATGTCGGATCACCCCCCTCCCGGGGAAAACGGGCCCCTGAACGGGAACTTACAGAAGGTCTCCTGGCCCACGCGCACTTTAATCATGATCCACTCCATCGTTCCTCCCAGGACAAAAAAGAAGGGCAGGAACCTGTAGATGCCGAACCACTGCTTTCCAGGCACCCGTTGCAGCACACGCCTCACCTGGGCCCTGGAGAACATTCTCTGCCTGGGACGCCGAGGAGCGCCCGCTGGGCTCACCCAGCCCAGAGCTGTCCCGCGGCCCCGGACACGGCTCTTCCCATCAGAGGGCGACAGAGCGCGGATATCCGCCAATCAGAGTGCTGCGGCGCGCGCGCGCCTGCTCCGTGAGTCAAATCCGCGTCCCCGGGAGCCGGCGCAGGCGCGTCTCAAGTGGCGTCTGCCCGGCCTCCTCCCGGGCAGGCCCCGCCCTCGTGGCGCAGGCCCCGCCCCGGCCTCCTCCCGGGCAGACCCCGCCCTCGTGGCGCAGGCCCCGCCCTCGTGGCGCAGGCCCCGCCCCGGCCTCCTCCCGGGCAGGCCCCACCCCCGGCCTCCTCCCGGGCAGACCCCGCCCTCGTGGCGCAGGCCCCGCCCTCGTGGCGCAGGCCCCGCCCCGGCCTCCTCCCGGGCAGGCAGCGGCTCCGGGTTGGTTGTGGTGCCCCCAGCTCTGCCACCGCCATCTTCTTTCCCAATCCCCGCTAGAAGGGACGACCCTCTCTGGTGACCGGATCATACTGCACCATTCCCTCAAACGCGGTTGTCCATGCCTTGCGTTTCTTTCGGCAACGTGGTTGACTACTACACTTCCAAAACAACAGAATTGAGTGTTCATTGTGGAACGCAGAACTTTGCCACAGCAAAAATCTAAGGAGGCCGTCTTGTGGTTTACCTTAAAATTAATTCATGAAAGCCTTTGTTACTAGGATCCATGCCGTTGTACAGGAACTTACAGGCGCTTTTTCTTTTTAGATACAGAACACAGGAATGTCGCTGTCCCGCAGCAATGGACTTGGTGCACGGAGCTGATAGTAACACACCTGGACCCTGAAGTTTATTAGTGGCATCAGACTTTATACACTGAGGGTCGCGTGTGATAAAAGAGGAGGTATTGAACTTATCAACAGAACCCAGCAACTGTTTCTATAATTTTGTTTGGAACTTCTTTTGTATATTCCACCAAGTGTTCTCATTCACATGCTGTCCACTCAGCTGTCCTCATACAAATGATATCCAGTTATACAAAAGGTATCCATTCGGTTGTTTTCATACAAATATTATCCAATCAGTTGTAATCCTGTGCTCGCTGACCTTCTAGGGTCACAATGTCCTCATACACAGGGAAAACAAGCTCCCCACTGCTGGCTCACTGCAAATGCCCCCTCTCCACCATGGCTGTGGCTGGGCAGAGCCAGGAAGCCTGGATCCCACGTGGGTGGTGCAGACTCAGCTCTCTGAACCATCACCGCAGCCTCCCAGGATCTCTGCATTAGCAGGAAGTGAGTCAAGAGCCTGAGCTGGCATTGAACCCAGGTACTAGCAGGACGTGGGCATCCTGACATCTCAGCTAATGGGCTAAAATGTCCATGTCATGCAGCATGAGCGCCCAATGCCCACTCATTGTGGAAAAGCCAGCGGGCTAAACACACCATGGGCACTGCTGGGCTGTGCCACAGGGGGCCTTCAACACCTGTCTCCACCGTGCTAACAATAGCAGCTACAATACCTGGCCCCTGGCTCTTAAGTTACCTCACCAGCTCTCTGCACCCATGGTGGAATCAAAACGGAGGCTAGAAACTATTCAAAGCACTGTGTCTACTGAGGGTGTGCAGGCTGTTTCCTGCCACTGAGCCCTAAGCAACACGGCCTGAGAAAATGCTACATGGTTCTCCTCGTGTCAGCCACAGCATCTAAACTGTCCACGATGACGGGCACAGAGGCTGGGCAAATACCACCGTCTCAAATTTTATGGGAGGGACTGGTATGTCTGCAGGCTTAGGACCGTTGCATTCTCAGACATGCCAGAGACAGAGCCCCGACAGGGCACCCTGCCCTCATCACTGCTGGCCTTCCCGCCGCACGCCACTGTGCCTCCTGAAGAAACGCTTTTAGGGAGTAGTCACCGCACCACGGGGGGCTGAAAAAACACCTTGAAAAGCTTAGGGCCAGTAGGAGGGCTCGGCACACTCCAGGGCCGGCGAGGCTGCGTGCTCGGAACGCGGATGGGAACCGAGGAGAGGCGGCGAGAACGCAGACTTTCCGTCGGCAACTCTAGCCACATAGCTAAAGGCGAGGTGGCAGCTGCAGAGGGCGCGGAGTCAGGTCCAGGCGGGCGCCTTGGCCCCCGGGCCCACAGCCCTGCGAGGCCTCAGGGCGGCGGGGCCACGAGGCTCACAGAAGACGCGGCCTCCGCCGGATCCGTGGGCGCGGGGTAAGGGCTCTTTATTCTCCAGAGGAGTGAGTGTCGCGGCCTGGGCAGTCAGGCAGGGGCTGGGCCGGGGGACACAGGACCCTGGTCGGCAGGAAGCCCGAGGCTCTGAGATGGAGCACCAGGGATTGGAGGGAGAGGAGGCGGACCCGGGGTGGGGGGACCGAGTGGATCCGCCGTCCGTAGCCTCGCGGGGACGGCTGCCCCTAGGCCCTCGGACCCGCGGTGCAGGGCACAGAAGGAGCCGCCATCGGCGCCGTGACGACCGAAGGGGGGCGCAGAGTCTCCACTGCGCCGGGGACCCGGGGAGGGGGCGGGGAGTCCGCCCCGTCCCGCCCCTCCCGGGGCCTCCCGCCCCCCACCCGAGCCGAGCCGAGCGCCCATTGGTTGGCCGGGGTCGGCGCGCCTCGCCCATTGGCCGGCCGCCGTGAGGAGCACGCGGCCACCGTGGCGGGCGCGCAGTCGGAGGGGCCGCGGGCTAGCCGGCGGGCCGAGGGCGGCGCGGGCGGCCGGGGGGCATGGCGGGTGCAGGGCTGCGGGCGGCCGCTCGGCGCTGGCTGCTGTGCGGAGGCCAGGGCGGGGCGCGCCCCGCCTCGTCCTCGCCGTCCTGCCCGGGCTGCGGCCCGCCGGGCCCCGGCGCCCACTGCCCCGGCGCTCCGCGCTCCGCGCCCGCCCCGACGCCCGCCGGCGGCGCCGAGCTGAGTGCTCACCTGTGGGCTCGTTACCAGGACATGCGGCGGCTGGTGCACGGTGAGTGGACCCCGCGGGCCGTGCGGCCGACGGGCCGGGAGCCGCCCCTAAACCCACTGGGGCGCCGCTTGTGGGAGGAAGTGCCCGATGGGCTCGCTGGGGTTCCTGGGGAAGAGTCCCCGGCGCGCGTCTCGGGGGTTTCGGGGTGGCCCCCCGAGTCTCCACCGGGAAGGTGGAGGGGTGTGGCGAGCCGGAGGCTTGTTCCCGGGCTGGATCTTCGGGAACTGGGGGCACCTGGAGCGGGCGCCGGAGTGTGAGATCCGGCGGTGCGGAAGCTCTCCCAGCCCCTTGTTCTCCGCCCGCCCCAGTCGGGGTGGGAGTGTCGAGGACAAAGCCAGCGCGGCACCGGCCGGAGTGGGCTCCGGAGGCTCGGGAGGGAGGGCGGCCTGCCTGGAGCGGGCACTGGCTCATCTTTTTTGGAACATCTTTTTTCACCCCGGGAAAGTCCGGGGTGAAAGCATTGGAACATCAAGGCCAAGTGACCCGCTCGCTCTTGGGAACCCTGAGGGTTGCTGGACTCCGCCATCATCCTCTCTGTCCCTCTGTGAAGTGGGTTGATGAGATCCATCTTCTTGCTCCAGCGAGTTCTGTGGGGTACTGGGTGGGCTGTGCACGGAGACTTGGCCTTTAGTGTCCTCGGGCTCAGACCCTACAGGAGCCTCTCTTGTGAAAGACTTGTGGTGATGACTGGGGAAGAAGGGTGCTGGCCAGGGGCTGGGAAGCTTCTGCAGGTTATTGTCTGTTCAGACAAAGTGGCCAGGTCGGGAGAGTTCCAACCAGCTTCCGCTGTCCTGCCCTGGAGGCCTAGAAGTGGAGGGCAGCCCCCACTTGCCTCTTAAGCGGCTGAAGACAGAGTAGGTAGGGCACCCAGCAAATGGTTTTTGAAGCCCTTGGGGCTGGAGTTGTCTCCCTGCGGGGACAGGTGAATCACATTAAGAAGAGGACTTGAGTTTGAGCCTGACAGAGCCGCTGTGTGAATGGGCTGGGGGCCTTGCCCTTCAGCCTGGGGCAAGTGGGGTATCTAGGGGCATTGGCCTTCAGCGTCCTCCCTCTCAGACCACCCCCCCCAAGATCTTGCTGTGCCAAGAACATGGTCGTGCCCAGCAGATAATATGCCATGGTGAGGGCTAGGAGGAGCCGACTCCACGGCCCTTCCCACCTGGCGGTGGGCTCTGGGAGAGTCTGTGTGACTGGGCCAGGACTGCTGCCCCCACCCCGCCTACCCTCCGGGTGTGAGGGGCACCTGCTCCTCTGTTGCCCATGGCCAGGGATTGGGAAAGGGTTACTTAACTTCCTCAAGCCTGTGAACCACAAAGAGCTAAGTGTACTGGACACCAAGACCGGTGCCGTGGGCAGGCAGGCCGGTGCGGGTGAGGGAAGACGCATCCTCACGGGTTCTGTACACTGCACAGCCCTGTGGAAGGGAGTGGGAGCTGTTGCTGTTTGCCATCCTGGAATGGGGTCAAGAGGTCAGACCCTGGGGGCTGCCTCCCTATCCTGCTTTGTTCCTGGGAAGATGGGGCTCTGGGAACCCCCTCCAGGGCAGAGGCACCTGGACTGAGAGCTCAGTGTCCACAGGACACGGTGTGAAGGGTCGTGCACCCATGGGTAGCCACCGCTGCAGGAACCAGCCCCACCTGTCCCCACATGCAATAGTGACAGCTGTTTGGCCTGCTGCAGGGCCAGGGCTCCAGTGGGGAGGCCTGCTCCTGGGTCCCAGGGACTGTATGACAGCTGTTTGGCCTGCTGCAGGGCCAGGGCTCCAGTGGGGAGGCCTGCTCCTGGGTCCCAGGGACTGTGTCCTCTGCGTAGGCACAGCAGAAAGGCTGCACAAAGTGGCTTGAATCCAGGCTGCTGCTGCTGCTTTTTTGTTTTTTTTAAGATTTATTTTATTATTATTGGAAAGTCAGATATTACAGAGAGGAGGAGAGACAGAGAGGAAGATCTTCCGTCTGATGACTCACTCCCCAAGTGAGCGCAATGGCCGGTGCTGTGCCGATCCAAAGCCAGGAGCTCACAACTTCTTCCGGGTCTCCCACACAGGTGCAGGGTCCCAAGGCTTTGGGCTGTCCTTTTCTGCTTTCCCAGGCCTCAAGCAGGGAGCTGGATGGGAAGTGGAGCTGGCAGGATTAGAACCGGCACCCATATGGGATCCTGGGCATGTTCAAGGCGAGGACCTTAGCCACTAGGCCACACCAGGCCCCAGGCTTCTTTTCTTTTGGAGTCAGGGAAACAGCCCCGAGGGCTGAGGTAATGTCCTTGAAGTCACAGCCCTGAGAGGAGGCTGGGCCCCCCCCCCCACCTGGACCCTCTCTCATTGTGTGCTTTTCCCTCATCCATTTTGCAGATAGGAAAAGCAAGCAAGGCAGGTGAGCCAAGGGGACCCTGGAGCCCTTTGGGTCCCATCAGAATCCACAGTGACTGTCACCCCATTCCCAGAAGGGAGCAGCCTGTGCAGTGGGCCCGGAACCTGACATTACACGTCTTGCCTGTCGTAATTAGCAATGTTCTCTGGCTAGAGCCAGAGAATGTCATTATGTGAGCTGGTGGCGCAGCTGAAATCTGATTAGAGGACCTGCTATGCAGGCTGCAGCAGGTGCCCAAGCTGGCAGCCCCGGGAAGGAATGAACTCCCACCTCACTGATGGGGTGCTCGGGACCAGCCCCATCCCTAGGCAAGGGTGAGAGGCAGCAGCCACCTGAGAAAGCTTTGGCCCCCTGGTATGGCCAGGACAGAGTCAGCACCCTGAGACTGTAGCCATTGGTCTCCACGTGCTCCCCCTCACCCCCGAGGGTCTGGGAGGGCCCAGAAAACAGCTGAGACGAGCAGAGCACCTGCGTCCCGAGGCCCCAGACTTGTAGGGTGCTCCTGGGCAGGTTTGGTGCAGCCTGCTCTGATGGCAGCTGTGCTGAGGCAGGTCCGGGTGGACAGATTGGCGGCCAGCGATGCTGCTGGCTCCTGGCCCAGCATATGTCCTGTGGTGCTTGATGTACCTGGCGGATGGCAGGTGAGGAGGGGAGGCGGGGAGGCGGGGAGGCGGGGAGGCGGGGAGGTGGTGAGTGCAGGGCCTGTTGCTCCGCTGCTCTAAGCACAGGCATTGACCTCTGTGGGGTCCCTTTGACCCCACTGCAGCCCTGGGCTGGGCATCACGGAGCTTCCGGGATGGAGTGCCCCCATGACATTGTCACCTTGCTTCTCGTTTCTCCAGACCTCCTGCCCCCCGAGGTGTGTAGCCTCCTGAACCCTGCAGCCATCTATGCCAACAATGAGATCAGCCTGCGTGATGTGGAAGTGTATGGCTTTGACTACGACTACACACTGGCCCAGTACGCAGATGCGCTGCACCCGGAGATCTTCGGCGCCGCCCGTGACATCTTGATTGAACACTACAAGGTGAGGCTGGCCACGGTGGCTGACCAGGGACCTGGCATGGCTTCCGTCCAGGGTTAATCTGCTCCTGTGTCAATCCCCTGGGGCTGCCAGTGCCCCCCGTGGCTTAGGTCTGCCCCCCCTTTTCTTCCACTAGTACCCGGAAGGGATTCGGAAATATGACTATGACCCCAGCTTTGCCATCCGTGGCCTCCACTATGACATCCAGAAGGTGAGTGGCTGGTCACTGGTTCCCCAGCACCTCCCCTAGGAATATAGTTCCCTTTGTGGTCCTTCCAGTGGAGGCTTTGGTTTGGGCCTGAAGTAGCCTGTCCCCAGGCTGGTAGCTGAACAGTCCCTTAATCCCCCTACCTTCCAGAGTCTCCTGATGAAAATTGATGCCTTTCACTATGTGCAGCTGGGCACAGCCTATAGGTCAGTGCCGCCTCTGCCCTGACCCCTGACCCGCCCCCGGGCTCAGGCCCCCCAGGTCTGATGCTGTCCATACCCCACTCAGGGGTCTCCAGCCGGTGCCAGATGAGGAGGTGATCGACCTCTATGGGGGCACCCAGCACATCCCACTGTATCAGATGAGTGGCTTCTACGGCAAGGTAGGCCTGCCGCTCAACTTGACACCCTGGGGCCTCCAGTGATAAGGTCTGGGGCTGAACCTGTGACTCCCTCTTCAGGGTCCTTCCATTAAGCAGTTCATGGACATCTTCTCATTGCCGGAGATGGCCCTGCTGTCGTGTGTGGTGGACTACTTCCTGGGCCATGGCCTGGAGTTCGACCAGGCACACCTCTACAAGGACGTGACGGTGAGGGTGCCAGACCTGCCCCGGCCTGTGCGGGGAGGTGAGGTCCCGCCGCATCCTCACTGCTGCCCACTGCCCGCCCCCAGGATGCCATCCGCGACGTGCATGTGAAGGGCCTCATGTACCAGTGGATTGAGCGGGACATGGGTAAGGTGGGCAGTGGTCTTCCTGTGGCTGGTGTGGGCAAGGTGACGGGGCCTGGCCCTCACGACCCGTGTCCTGCCCCATTAGAGAAGTATATCCTAAGAGGGGATGAGACCTTTGCTGTCCTCAGCCGCCTGGTGGCCCATGGGAAGCAGCTGTTCCTCATCACCAACAGTCCCTTCAGCTTTGTGTGAGTCCAGTGGGGGGCACCCGGGGACGGCAGTGGGGGCAACTCGGGCACCCTCCCACCTGCTGCACGGCCACCTGTACACAGGGACAAGGGGATGCGGCACATGGTGGGCCCCGACTGGCGCCAGCTCTTCGATGTGGTCATCGTCCAGGCAGATAAACCCAGCTTTTTCACTGACCGGCGCAAGTATGGGCCTGGCGGGGTGGGGCTGGGGCTGCACCCTAAAAAGAGCACT
This sequence comes from Ochotona curzoniae, assembly GCF_017591425.1. Lineage (NCBI taxonomy): Eukaryota > Metazoa > Chordata > Mammalia > Lagomorpha > Ochotonidae > Ochotona > Ochotona curzoniae. The sequence continues at coordinate 17,471,233 of NW_024466607.1, read as the reverse complement.
AAGGCACGATGCTGACTGGCACACTGCCCAGGGTGCCTGGGGCGAGGCTCTGAGGAGCAGGGAGCTGGCCCGCAGCCCTGCCCCGCCTTCACCACCACCTTGCCCTGCCCTGCCCCACCCGCCAGGCCTTTCAGAAAGCTTGATGAGAAGGGCTCGCTGCAGTGGGACCGCATCACCCGGCTGGAGAAAGGCAAGATCTACCGGCAGGTAAGAAGGCCCTGCCTGAGGAAGCAGCCCGGCTTCTCGGCCTGGGAGCCAGCAGGCATGGCTGGTGGGGGTGCCCACTGTCTAGGTGTGAACTCCAGTTCCACCTACCTGTGGCAGGGCAGCCTGGCCTAATCCCCCCCTGTCCCCAACTTGCCCCCTCTTCAAAGGAGACGTGATACCCCAGGCCCATGGGACTAGGGTGCAGAGCCCCTTGGCACATCAGCTGGTCTGGTAACAGTTGGGGCTGCTCTGCTGCTCCCTCCACACGTCTGCCTGAGGGCTCCCCGGTGGATCAGAAGGGCTCTGGGGCTGGGCTAGGGATTGGGTACCCGTGAGCAGGAGGTGATTAAGGCACTTAGCCCTGGCTAGAATGTGGAAATCCCAGCTGAGCTGGGCTGCTTAGGGTTTCAGAGGCCTTGGCACTGGGGGTCGGGGAAGGGGCAGGTATGGGGGGAGCTAGCAGGCCCAGCTCCACCCCTGGTCCCCCACAGCATTGGCTGAGGCTAGGGAGGTTCATATGCCTGTTGCTTAGCACTTTGCTCCTGCTTGGTCCTTGGGAGCCCCATTGCACGTCTCCACCTCTGCTTCCTGCCCCCCTTGTAGGCCTCTCCCTGGATCCAGGGGATGCAGCCACATCCTCAGCCTGTAGGCTTGCGCTTAGCTCAGCCCTCAGTTCTTCCTCAGTCTCCCTCCCACACACAAGACCCCTGCTGCTGTGCTGCATGCTCCACCCTGCAGGGTGCCAGCTCGCTGCGGCCTTTGCACTCTGGCTGCCTATTAGCCCCAGGAATAGGAGGGCGTCCCAGCGAACTCTTGCCCTGGGCCTGCTGGGTCCCTGGAGGCCGGGCTGCAGAGGCCAGCTCTGGCCTGCCCTGTGGTTTGTTTCTCACAAACAGGGGGTGGATCCCTAGTCAAGGAGCTGGGAAGGCCCTGAGACATGGGGCGCCACAGGGCTTCCCGAACCGCTCCCTGTGGTCGGCAGAGCCCCCCTTCCCAGGAGGGAGGGGACAGCAAGGCCACGGGAAAGGGCAGCCGGCATCCGGCTGGACCTGGCCGCCTCTGGGGTTGGGAAGGACAGAGCTGCCCAATATCTCCTCGCTGCTGCTTTCCCTCAGGGGAACTTGTTTGACTTCCTGCGCCTGACGGAATGGCGTGGCCCCCGTGTGCTCTACTTTGGAGACCACCTCTACAGCGACCTGGCGGTAAGGGGACTAGAAGAGGGGCAGGGCGTTGAGATGGGGTGGGGACTGCTACCCACCAGCACTGAGCCCAGGCCCACCCTGCTGCTCCCCCGGCCAGGATCTCATGCTGCGGCACGGTTGGCGCACGGGTGCCATCATCCCTGAGCTGGAACGTGAAATCCGCATCATCAACACGGAGCAGTACATGCACTCCCTGACCTGGCAGCAGGCACTCACGGGGCTGTTGGAGCGCATGCAGGTACCGAGGGGGTCCAGCTGCTGGTGGGAGGGACTGGGGCTGCATCCTCCTTTGCGCATCCCCCCAACATGCCTGGTCTCCCCCAGACCTATCAGGATGCAGAGTCCCTGCAGGTGCTGGCTAGCTGGATGAAGGAGCGGCAGGAGCTGAGGTGAGCAGGACAGGACTGGGGCAGGAGACCCCCCCCCCCAGCCATGCCTGCCTCCTTCACGTGCCCCCCCCCATGTCCCTGTGCCCAGGTGTGTCACCAAGGCCCTGTTCAATGCCCAGTTTGGGAGCATCTTCCGCACCTTCCATAACCCCACCTACTTCTCCAGGCGCCTTGTGCGCTTCTCCGACCTCTACATGGCCTCACTCAGCTGCCTGCTCAACTACCGCGTGGACTTCACCTTCTACCCACGCCGCACGCCTCTGCAGCACGAGGCCCCGCTCTGGATGGACCAGCTCTGCACCGGCTGCATGAAGACGCCCTTCCTCGGTGACATGGCCCACATCCGCTGAGGCCCCCTTTATTGTCTGGGGAAGGCCCCCTGCCCACCCCCAATCCCTGCCTCTGGCATCCGTCCTGACAAGCAATAAATGTCTCCTTCTGGCGCCTTCTGCATGTTCACCTCAGCCCGACCAAGTCACTGCACTGCCAGGATCCTCTGGGTGTCAGGGAAGTCGTCATCCAGGAGCGAGTCCTGGGGAGAGCAAAGTCCTCTAGGATCTGGCCAGTGGGGCCCGTGGCCATGGCCCACCCACTCCTGTCCTCACTACTCACCAGGGGCTCACTGAAGGCGTCATGGCTGCCGAAGACTGGGTTGGGGACGGAGACGAGGGTCGGGCTGGCCCCCTCTTGCCACGGGGAGAAGTCGTCATCAGCATTGTCTTCCGCCTGGCAGCAGCAGAAGGGTAAAGGCTTCGTCGGGGGGTGGTTCAAGGACCCTGCCTACCCTCTGCCCCACTGCTCCGTCACACTTTACCTGGAAGGTGGAGAAGCCGAAGCCCGTGGACTTGCTCCGGGCACGGACATAGAGGGCTCCGGCCACCAGGCCGAGCAGCGTTCCAGCGGCTACCACGGCCCCTACAGCCCCCACACCTGCTGCCTCAGGTGCCAGCACAGGCTCCTGCAAGTAAGGAGAAGGTCAGGGACCCGATGGGAGCTGCCCCCTCACTACTCCCCCAACTTTCTCCAACTCACGGGCTGGGGGGGTGCCAGGAGTGGGCTGGCCAGAGTGTGGATGATGCCGTTGACAGCTATGATGTCCCACATGATCACATGGCTAACCACAACTGCGCCCGGGGCCTGCAGGAGACCAGGTGGGCAAGTAGGTGAGAGAGCAAGGGCCCCAGCCTGCAGGGGAGGGGCGGTGATCGCACTCACCATGGGAACCCCAGAAGTGTTGTCCGGGCCCAGGCCACCTACAAGGAGGCTGAGGCCCAAGTATGTGGGGAGCAAGGTGCTGTGGCTGGCATTGGTGCTCAGGAGTGTGGCGTTGGAAGCGTGCAGTTCCAGATCTGCACCGCTCAGCGTCTGTGGACAGACACAGCCGCCTGTGGCCCCTGGCCAGTCGCCCAAGCCTCAGGAGCCCTGTCCCGCCCAGATCCCTGAAAGTTACCATGTTGCCCAGAAAGCCTTCATTGAGGGGCACAAAGAGCGTCTTATAGGTGAGCTCATCATTCAGGAAGTTCAGGAAGTCAAAACCCCGCTGGGAGGCATTAGCATAGCTCAGCAGCATCTGTGGGGTGGGACACACGGGGTTTGGGGCAGGCCCCCTCACAAGGAACACCCCCAGCCACCTCAGACCCACCCCCACCCTCGAGGCTGGGCCTCCCACACCTCATAGAAGGTAGAGAAGGTAGCAGTGGCAGCCAGGACGTCCATCAGCTTCCCGTTGCACGTGTCAATCCCGTCACCCACGAGGCCAGCTCGGCACTGGCAGCTCACATCTGTGGGAGAGGCGGCTCAGGACGTGGACGGCCAAGGGAGAGCTAGGAAGCAGGGTTGGGGGCAGTGGAGTGGCGCACCTTGCACACGGTAGCAGTAGGCATCCCAGCGCTCTGAGAGGTTCATCCGGGGACCCAGGCTAACCACGCCCACCTGGCCATTACCACAGTCAGCCGCAGGGAAGACAACAGGGTGGGCAGCAGAGCCGTTGGCCAGCCAACCCGTAAGACACAGGTGAAAGCCCAGCTGTAGGGACAGGAGGGGATGCTTAGAACCAGGGCCAACTCTGGGGGCCGTCACCCTCTCCAATGCCTGGACCCTCACGCACCTGCTGGGCAGCCGAGAGCTGAGGAAGCGAAGCAAGGACAGCCCCCTGGGCCCCACAGGCTGCCTCGGCCTCCGAGAAGGTGAGGCTGTGTGGGCCACTGCTGGCCTGGAGGTGGAAAACGCCAGCCCGCTTCTCTGTGCGAGAGTAGAACATGCAGTCAGCTGCCTGTGCGGACACACAAAGTGGGGTGTGGGAGCAGGCAGCGGAGCGTACCCTGGTAGTGCAGGTCTGTGCACACGGCATCCACGTGGCAGGGTGGTGGCTGGTCCAGGCAGCGGTCCACCGGCGGCTCAGACTCCTGCAGACACTGTTTCCCGTCGCCCACGAAGCCTGCGTGGCACTCACAGTGCCATGTGTCCTGGGGCAAAGAGACCCAGGTGTGCCCTTGACAGATTGCCACTCCTCCCAGGGCCCTGTCCTGAATGCTGGGCTCTCCCCACTCACTGGGCCCGTGTGGAGACAGTCGGCGTGCTCACTGCAGCCCCCGCGGTCGCTGCCTGCACAGGGGTTGTGGGCCCAGCAGTCATAGCCATCACTGTCATAGCCAGGCGGGCAGACACAGGTGAACGCTACCCCCTCCATCCTGCAGCTGGCATGCTTGCCGCAGTCGATCCCTTCCCGGCACTGCGCTGGGGGCCGAGAAGGAGTTCGTGGACCAGGTAGCTAGAGAGGAGTGGAGTAGGGGGGCAGGGCTCCCACCTCCTTACCTGAACACACACTGCCGTTCCCTACGAAGCCCACGCTGCACTCACAGCTGTTGCCTTCACGGCACACGGCGTGGGGTGCACAAGGTGGGGTGCACACAGGCTCCACCTCTATTTCACATAACCACATTAGTAGCTGGCCTCAGCCCCACCCTCACCCCAAATGTGAGCTCAACCATGGGCCCAGGTGCAAGTGTATGTAGCGGGGACACAAGCTGAAGGCCACTCACTCAGCTGCGCCTCACAGCGTGACCCCGTCCAGCCTTCGTCACAGAAGCAGGAGCCAGAGCCCCCAGGGCCCTCGTCACAGTGACCGTGAGAGGTGCAGCGGCAGGCTGCGTGAGGGTGAGGCAGGGGATAAAGGTTAGCTCATGGAGCTAGGGAAATTGGGAAGGGAAGGAGAGGTGACAAGGCTGGGACAACCCACCTTGGCACTGGGGTCCAAAGAAACCGGGGGTACAGAACTCGCAGGCAATCCCAGCAAAACCTGACTGGCATACACACCGACCAGTGCCACTCATGCCGTCCAGGCATATGCCGTGATTGCTACAGGGGCTGCCAGGGCCACCAGGGCAAGCTAGGAAATAGGTGGGGTAGAGCCAGGGGTCTCATCACAACCCCCACACCTGCATCCCCAGACCTCCCCTTCCAGGAACAATGGGATGCAAACCTTGGCAGTCACTGCCGTAGTGACCAGGGCAACAGCTGGGCACCCAGGTCGTGGTGACACAGTTACGGTGGCAACCCCTGGCCAGGCTGTGCTGTGGCGGGCTCCAGAAGCTGGATCGCATCCAGGTGCTGTGTGGCCCCCAGGAGTGCAGTGCAGGAGGGGGCCAGAACTTGGGGAAGTAGCGCCAGCAGTTCTCGGGTTTGCCCTGGGCCAGGAGTCAGAGCAGAGCAGACGGCCTGAGCTCGGCAGTACCTGGCCCAATGCCAGCCCCCACTCCACCCCAGTCCCCGTACCTGTTCCCGAAAACCTGCAGGACAGGGAGGCTCCATCCCACAGATACTGCAACCCTGGAAGAAAAGAGGCCAGCACAAAGCCGGTCAGGCGGGTGAATAGGCCAAGAGGTCTCAGGCCTCCACCCAGCTGCTCCCTGCCACACTCACTGTTCTCAGGGGCCGGGTCTCAAAGCGGTCACAGCGGGCACCGAGGCCTGGTGGTTCCAGCAGCTGGTCAATCCCATAGGCCAGGCCCCCCTCAAAGGGTAGGTGCCTCTGCACGATGCGGCCCTCATCATTTCCCACCATGAGCTCCCCCTGCAAGGGAAGGTGCGAGGTACACAGGGTCCCAAAGTCACAGCCTCACTCCCTGACTCATCCAAGCCATTTCCCTCCCTAGACTCACAGGTCGGGCCTGGCTACACGAGAAGGAGATGAGGTTTCCGTGCAGTGTTCGAAGAGGGCCCAGGTTAGGCAGGTCAGATGCTGTGGCCTGCAGACAAAGCCTCGGTTGGAATGGCAAAGGCATCCCAAGCCACAAGCAGTGGGGAGACCCAGGAGGGGTTGCACTCACCTCCATGTTGCGGATCACGTGACCCCGTAAAATGGCTGCCAGCTTGTCTTTGTGGTCCTCATGGTACAGCCAGGCCTGACGATCAGGGGTCAGGGCTTTGAGGGCAGCATCTGTGGGCCACAGCATGGTGAGGGGCCTGTGGGACACAGCTCGAAGCAGAGGCAGGACGCCAGACACCTGGTGGGACAGGTAGAGGAGTCAGGCTGGGAGCAGGAGCACAGACACTGAGGGGCTCAGGAAGCCCAGGGTATTGCCACCGGCCACGCATGCACAACCAGTGTCCCCTTCTCCCCCAGGTACCACTGCATCTTATGTACTAGGTTTTCCTCAATACATCCCCACAATAAAGGTGTGTATAAATTAGGCACAATCAGATGTGAACAGTAACTCATAGAATAAGCATAATATGTGCTACAGTGAAAGCTGTTTAAAATTTAGGAACTAAGGTCTGGCACGGTGGCCTAGCAGCTAAAGTTACCGCCCTGCATGTGCCGGGATCCCATATGGGCACTGGTTCTAATTCCAGCAGCCCCACTTCCCATCCAGCTCCCTGCTTGTGGCCTGGGAAAGCAGTCAAGAATGGCTCAAAGCCTTGGGACCCTGCATCTGTGCAGGAGACCCGGAAGGAGCTCCTGGCTTTGAATCAGCTCAGTCCTGGCTGTTGTGGCCACTTGGCGAGTGAATCAGCAGACGAAGGATCTTCCTCTCTTTCTCTCCTCCTCTCTGTATATCTGACTTTCCAATAAATAATAAATCTTAAAAAAAAAATCTTATCTGGAGCCAGCCCTGTGGCAGAGCTCCTGCTGTGCCAGCATCCCATATGGGTACTGGTTCAAGTCTTGACTGCTCCACTTCTGATCCAGTTCCCAGCTAATGGGTTGAGCCTACGAAGACATTGGGTCAGCTCAGGTGCTTGGACCCCTCCACGTTCAGGCAAGACTCAGAGAAAGCCCCTGGCTCCTGGACTGTTGGGGTCATCTGGAGAGTGAACCAGGAAGTGTAGGACCTTTCTGTTCCTAACTGCCTTTCAAATAAATAAAATGTTTCTGAAAATTAAAACCAGCTCATGAACTGCTCTTAGGGATTTTGCCTTTCAGATATGCACACATGTCAGAAGCACGCAGGCACTCCCGCGTGCTCACACGCCTGTGCAACACACACACAAGAGCAGTACCCTCAGTAGGCGGCTGAGGATCTTGTATCCGAAGCTCTCGGCGGCTTCTGAGATGTTTCTCTGGAAAAAAGCATTCCTGAGTGAAGCCTGACAGGACAGGAGCCCAGCTCCCAGGCCCGCACCCGGGCCATACCAGAGGGACCGGGGCAGTGTCTGGCTTCCAGTGGAGCACTTCCGGTGGCAGCAGGACATGATCAATGAAGTGCAGGACGCCGTTCACCGCCTGGTTGTCGCTGCTCACCACGCGTGCGAAGTCGTTCAGGTAAATGATGCCCTGGGGGATGGGACCCAGGAGCGTGGATGGGGCCCAAGCTTCCACAAAGCCAATTGGTGTAGGTGGGGGCATGGCTGGCTGGGGCACCAACAGTCCTGCGTTCAGATGGAAGTGGAAGGTAGGTGGGACCCGTGGAGCAATGGAGGCTTCAGGCAGCCTTGGAATCCGGGAGGGGCCCTTGGCCCTGGAGAGGGGCTGGATCACACTGGGACTGGGCTCATCTCTCTCCCTGTAGTGCCCCTGGCTGGGAGATGGGAGTCAGGCTCACCTCCCTCTCACTGAAGCGCAGGGTATGTCCTGAGAGGGCGGTGGCATAGCCCTCATTCAACAGATCCTGGCTCTGCAGCTGCCGACAGCCAACCACGTGATAGTGGAACACAAGCTGGCGATTTGCCCGAATCCGGTCTAGTTCATCCTGCAGTGAGGTCATGAGGTTCATGGGGGCAGGACTGCCAGCCTGTGCCCCTCAGCAGTGGCCACCCACTGCCCCTCCTCCCGCAGCCTTCCCACCGGGGCTGCAAACCTGTGACAGGTTGGCCATTAGATCCATGCGAGGCACGAAGATGGTGAAGGGTCCCTTGCCTTTGAGTTCCTTGTGTTCCTGGGACACGAGAGGAGCTACCTAGGACCAACTCCAGGCTTCCCTATTTCTCCTGACCAAGACTGGGCTTGGAGAAATGAGACCAGCCCGCTGCTGGAATAAAACATGGGAGGCCCAGGGAGGGGTGGGAGCTTGGACTGGTCATTTACCAGGAGGTGGAGGCCGAAGAATGAGGCCTGCTGGTCCCGAAGGAGCTCCTGTGGAAAGTGAGAATCAGCTCAGATGTTAAGTAGCTCCCAGCTGGGGCTCAGCGCCTGGCCCAACACCTGCAGCCCAAGGTCTGGCAAAGGCAGGGCTGAGCCAAGCCCAGGGTCAGGCAGGATGGGGCGGGTGGAGCTGGGACCTGGACCATTTTCCCAGGTCCTGTGAGGGCCAGGACTGGCATTAGGATCACATATCTAGGATCTGAGCCAAGGTCAGAGGTCCCGCCTAGGGGGCCAGGGCTAGGGGTCATTACCAGGCCGACATGGGTGCGGCAGGTGAAGCCATCCCCGACAGTGTGGAGCACATCACAGGTGCATGTTCTCTGGCCGGCTCCTGTGCTGTTGCATATGGCATACGGGCTGCAGCCTCCGTTGTTCTGTGGCAGGGGCAGGAAAGAAGGAGACATCAGGCAGCTTCTGGGGCACCACCCAGCTGGGGGGGAGACCAAGAAGTACCCTGCCTGACCTCCAAGGTCTGGAGTTCTCACCTGGGAGCAGGGGTCCAGAGGCACACAGGTCTGGATGCCATCCCCGCTGTAACCCTCGCGGCAGCTGCAGGAGACCTGTCCCAGTTGGGGTAAGCATGGCTGCTCGGGAGCCACAGGCAGGAGAGGGCTGCCCTGGGGGAGGCTCCAGCCCCACCACACTGACCTGCTTGGGACCGGTGGGGATACAATCGGCGTACACATGGCAGCCCCCATTGTGGATGAGACAGCTGTTAATCTCTGTGGAGAGAGCCCCAGAATGAAGGGTGACCCCTGGCAGCCCCTACCCACCCAGCCATGCACCTGTCTATGCTTTAGATGCTCAGCTATGCTGTCTATGTACCTTTAGCTGCTCAGTGCTCCCAGTTTCCACCTCTGGGCACCCCAGCCCTCACATTTCCAGGTTGCGGTCCCAGCCTTACCCTGACACAGCTCGCCATCGCCTGTGTAGCCATCCTGACAGGTGCATGTCCGCTGCCCAGGTGCCACCTTGGTGCAGTTGGCATGGGGGGAGCAGCCCCCGTGGCCATGGGCACAGGGGTCCACTTCTAGGGTTACAATGGTCCCAGGGCAGCAGGGTGGGGTAGGGAAAAGGGCATGAGAAGGTAAAGAAGAGAGGAGGGCGGGCCTGAGGTGGGGCAGTGAGAGAGGCCAGTCCTGGCAGGGATGGGGCTCTGTGGGGACAGCCCCCCATCTCAGGGAGGGTCCCGAGTGTCTGTGTAGCTGCACCTGCACAGAAGCTGCCATTGCCGGAGTATCCTGCAGCACAGACGCAGGTGGGGGTGCCAGCCGAGTCCTGCACACAGCTGGGGGAGGAGGGGCAGCTTAGCCTAGGCCTGTCCAGTCCCCTTCCACTGACCCCAATCTCTCCCCCATGTGCCCCCAGTTGGGATCACTCACTTGGCATTGGGGTCACACACCTTAGGGCACTGAGGGTTGATGATTTCTGCAGACAGGAGAAAGGGGCTAATCTCTCAGACCAGGAGCATCCCCTCCCCCAGCCCTTACAGTGGTCCCTCGGCCCCTTGGCCCCAGCACCCACTCACTCTGGTCACAGCGGCGGCCCTGCCAGCCCACGTTACAGACACAGCTGCCATCCCCTCGCAGCCCCTCCTGGCACAGCCCGTGGGCACAGTCGCACACTGGGAAGGGAACAAGTAGGAAGGAGTTCCCAGAGGCTGCAGCTGGCTCACCTCTGCCAGGCTCTCCGCCCTCCCAGCCTCACCTCCAGTGCAATTGGGCCCGTAGCGGCCCAGCTCACACATCTCACACGCTGTCCCGTGGAAGCCCTCCCGGCAGCGGCACTGGCCGTCACCCAGGAACCTGTCCTCGCACTGCCCGTGGTCTGAGCACACGCCACCCTGGCCCCTGGGGCATGGCTCGCACAAGATGCCAAAGAAGCCAGGACAGCAGTCAGGCACCTATATGTGTGGTGAGGAGAGGGGCGAGGGGTTGGGCAGAGGCCAGGACAGAAGTTGGGGGAAGGGGAAGGGAATCATCTCAGGGCCATAAAGACGTGGAGCCAAGCAACTTGCACCCACAGCCGGGGGACTGGAAGGAGAGCTGGAGGGAGAGTAGAGAATGCCCCCCACTTCCCTTCCTGTGGCCTGGGCAGGGCAACAGGCTCAAGCAGAGAAGCCCAGTTGCTGGGTCCCCTTCTCCCTCTGCCCATCCACAGTCCTGGAGCGGGCACTCACGGGCAAACCCCAGGCTCGGGAGTTTCAATCCTTTCCTGCCCCAGCTTGCCTCATTCACCTTACCTAAGTCACAGACTGCTTCTGCCCTTTGAGGTCCAATCCAGGCTGCCGCCTTGGCCCGCCCCTCCTCCCCCTGCCCAACTCTGTGGCAAAGAACTTGAGCTGAGCCACTTCCCACCCCAACCCTGGCAGGCCCGACCTGGATCTTCTTGGCACAAGTGTAGATGCAGCCCTGGAAAACGGACCGGCCAGACTTGTAGAGGCATTTCCTCTTGGGTACGTCCTGGGCACAGAGATGGGCAGTAGGGTTCAGCTGACACGAGGGGCAGGAGCAGGGAATGGGAGAGAGACGGACTGCAGGTGTCAGATGGACAAAGCAGCAGCCCAGAACAAGAGGGGAAGGGAACGAGCAAGACAGGCAGACCTGACACAGGGAGGGAGGGACGGTGGAGCTCCAAGCTGACCGGGACAGCCTCTGCCAGGGAAATCTACTACTTGTCTGGACTAGCAGCTTCCCAGGCCCAGGCTGAGCAGAGTTGGGTCGGGGAGCTGTGCTCCACCACCCTCACCTGTAGCTGGTAGCCCTGAGAGCAGCGATACTTCCGGGAGCAGTTGATGCATTTCTCCTGGGAGGTGGGGGGCACAGGAGGGGACAAGACATCAGGTGATGTTCTGTGGTCTGGGGGTGTCGACCCCCCAAACCCACTGCCCTCCTTCCTCCAGGGTGGCCTGACTGAGGGAACCTCCCGGTTTCTCACCCTCACGGCCTCATTGTGGCTGTGCAGGCAGCGGCTTGAGTCCACGGTCAGGACCCCCGAGAGGCCGAACAGTGAGCGGCCGGGAGCCTGCAGCACGGGGCCTTGCAGCGGCACATGATTCACCTCCGGCTAGGGAGTGTGACAGGAGGCGGCCAAGTTCACCCCAGCCCACCCTCACCCTGCAGTGAGAGGGAACCCCCAAGGGAAAGGGGGCTCCCAGGAAAAAGTTCTCAGGCTGGACCCCTCAAACCTGGCCACTGTGGTTGTAGAAGACAAGCCAGTATGCGGGACCCAGGAGGGAGTTGCGATGGCCCCCTCTCTGCAGGGCTGCGGGGGACAGTGCCTCCCCCAGGATCACGTGGTGGCGCACCGTGTCTGCATCCTGCAGGCCAGAGGTAGCTCAGCACGCCACACCCCTGTGTCTCTGACCTCTATGTGTTCGCCCTCCCTGGCCCTCACATCCACCACAGCCTCACCAGGTTGCTGCTGTTGCCCTGGGCTTCTAGTGAGTGATTTGTGGGCACGAAGATGGTGTAGGCAGTGGCAGCCTCGATCTGGGACACCAGCTGGTGGTGCTGGGGACAGGGGGTAGGGGTAGGCGTGTTGGTCCTTGGTCATCACACTGGGAGCCAGCCGGCTCTGCACACCTGAGGACAGCGCCCCCCACCCCAACCAGGCGCTCCCTAGTACCTGCAGCAGGTCACGGAAGAGGCCGAAGGCAGGCACAGAGCTCAGCTGCTGCAGCAAGCCTGGTCCAGTCTGTACGACGCCTCGCGGAGGCAGTAAGACCTGGCATGCAGAGGGAGAGCCCCGTAACCATGGCACGGCCTCTGGGCCGGTTAGGGAGGGAGCCCACCCCGACCCTGCCCTGTGCTGGCTGTACCTGGCTGATGATGTGCAGGACACCATTGGTGGCGAGGAGGTCAGCCACATCCACACTGGCGTTCTGCACCCAGACTCTCTGCAAGGCAGCAGGCAGTCAGCCATGGGCAGGCATGGACCTGCTCCTGAAGTGGCTCAGCCTGGGCCTGCCACACTCAGGCTACTGGCTGTGTGCTTGACCCACAGCTGGGCCAAGATGTGCCCGCACAAAGAGCCCAGCTGCCTCTAGCAGGATGGTCCCTACTGCCCAGAGAACACTTTGTGCTGTTGGCGTGTCCATGCCTCCTTGGGGGGACAGCTCTGGATGGTATGTGGGGACCCTGATATCACCCCTGGGTGCTGTGGTCTAGGGAACGGTGGTCAGGTGGCACTGTGTAGTTCAGGGAGGGCTGTGGCCAGGGGTTCTGTGGTCTAGGGGTTGTGGTCTGGAGGCTGTGGTCTGGAGTGACTGTGATATGGGGGCATCTGCGGTTGGGAGGGCTGTGGTCTGAGGGGGATTGTCGTCGGAGGGTTGTGGTCTGGGGGTGCTGCCTGGGTATCCATGTCCCTCCTGACCCCCTCTGCCCAGAGTCCTCCACATACCCCACTAGTGTTGCGAATCTCCCAGTGCACAGAACTCAGGGTGGCCACGTTCTGCCCACCCAGCCGGGCCAGGTCCTCCTCAGAGAGGGTACCCTGCAGGAAATGGGCCCTGATGGGAGTTGGAGCAGAAAGGTTTGTCAGGGGTCAGGGAACCTGGTGGATGTAAGGTACCTGGGAACTCGGGCCCGCGCCCCCACCCTGCACAGTCCGGGGGGCTGTGGACCTCCTGCTGCCCCCTGGGGAGGGGCCACCCCACCTGACCAGGTCGGGCAGCCTCCTTGGCTGCAGCCAGAAGGCCCGGTCCTCGGGGCTCATTCTGCGGATGGCTGCCTCAGAGGGCACCAGGGCTGTGACTTGGCTGTCAGCAGGAAGGGTGACGCTGGCGTTCTGTGTGCACACAGTGCAGGGAGGGAGCAGGAGGCATGATGATGGCGGCCACCTGCAGCCATGTCCAGGGAGGCTTCCTGGATTGGTCCCCCCACAAGCATTGTGCCTTTGTCTTACCTTGAACCACTCATAGAAGACAGAGAAGTGGGCATTTGCTTCTAGCTCCTAAGAGAAAGGAAAGGGCAGAAACCTCAGATCTGAGCGCTCTCCCCTCGCTCCCACCCACACCCAGGGCTTGTAGGCGCAGACAAGGTCCCTCCCTCCACACAGGGGAAAAGGGGGACTGGGCCTCACTCACCCGCAAGATGTCTCCATAGCAGCTGAAGCCATCACCTCCAAAGCCAGCGGGGCACTTACAGACCCGCTGGCCTCCCCCCACTGCACGGCAGGTGGCCTGGGACAGAGATATGGCTTCCGTTGAGCAGGCAAGCCAGAAGCCACCAGCCCTTCTCTGCTCCCTTTGCCCTCTCCCCAGGCCTGTCCCTCCAGCGAGGCAGCCTTTGTTCTCAGAGCTGGCCTGTGAGGTTGTAACTGTGTGACATGAGAATAACTGCACCCTCAATGGATGAGGGGCAGCCCAGAGAGGCCCTGCACCCTCGGGAGCCTGAGCTGAGAGATGGGGGCTGCTGTGGGGGTTGGGGAGAGCAGAGGGGGCTCAGGGGACAGGAGCTCTGGTAGCTGCAGGAACAGAGATGAGAGGTTGGGCTGGGGCAGGGGCAAGATCTGGGGCTGGGACGGCATCTGGGGCTGGGGCAGATACAGGCTCTTCTAAGCTCTTTCAGCACAGAAGCATGAATACTTGTATGGAGGGCAGAGAGAGATATAAGTGGCCCTGATGGCAGAGAGAGACCAATGTGCACTCCACCACCCAGGCCCAACCCAGCACACCTCGCCAGCCCCCCGCCCCAGCACCTGCTCACCAGGCCATGGCAGCCTCCATTGCCTGCTCGGCAGGGGTCAATGGGGCTGCACTTGTAGCCATCCCCAGCAAAACCCAACTTGCAGGTGCACCGGCTCTGGAGAGGCAAGAACAGGGAGCCTGAGCTCGCAGCCCCAGGGCTCTAGCTAGGAAGGCCTCCCTTGGGCCCCTTGGAGATCTGTGACCCTCCAGCAGGGTTGTGGGGACAGAGGCCTGGCTGACACTGCGCACTCAGCACCCAGCCCCGCCGCCAGCCCATACAGGTCAGTGGTGCAATGCGTGCATGCACAGGTGTGTGCAAAGACCACCCTAAGAGACAGCAGCTTGCACAGCCCCAGCCCAGCAGCCCTTTCCCTTGGAACGCTGCACCCTTGGTTCGTCCACACTGCCGCAGGTGACCAGTGAGCAGGTGATCTCAGATTTCAGAGATTTGTTCCCAAGGTAGGGGCACCTGGATCTTCAGGCTGCTATTGGAATCCAGAGCTCCAGCCCTCACATGCTGAGTTCTGATGGCCAAAGCCCCTGGGCTGATAACCAGGAGGCTGTCCTAGAGCTGGGTGCCCTGAGACTTGGGTGAGGTGAAAACTGACCACCCTCCCCTGCAGCTGGCATGGTGGGAGCTCCTGAACACTACTCAGAACCCCGAGTTCTCTGGGCACAACACACTTCATGTGGGGATCCCAACTTTGAGACTGAGAAGTTTTGACCTGGAGCTGGACCTCTTTCCTGTTATGGAAAGATCCACAATGCCATTGCTGTGAGGGGGCTCTTAGCCTGTTGTGCTCCACAGCACACTCCTGAGGCCCAAGGCACAGACCTCCCCCATGCTGGGGGAGCACAGGTGCAAACTCTGCCAGGCTTTGCTACAGCTCCAAGCAGGTGCCTAGCTTGCACCCAGGATTCCAGGGTGTCCCCCAGTGTCTGCTGTGGCACAGGGGGAGTCCCCCAGCCCTAAGGCCTGCATCCCCCTCCCCGCTTCCATGCCTTACCTGCCCGGGCCCCACGTAGCTGCAGAGGGCATCCTTGTGGCAACCACCACGAGCATCCAGCTCACACTCATCGATGGCCACACACACGCGGCCATCCCCGCTCCAGCCTTTGTGACACGTGCAGTTGTAACTTCCCCGGGCCCCAGGGATACACTCAGCCTGCAAGAGCCATGTCTCAATAACACAGGGTGGGGGGCCAGAGAGCCCACCTCCCCCCTGCCCTGGGGGGAGCTGCCGGAAAGGGGCTGGTTGGGGGGACACTGACGTTTTCTGAGCAGCCCCCGCGGTCTGGGCGGGAACAGGGGTCACTGCGCACACAGGAGTAGCCATCACCCTCGAAGCCGTCAAGGCAGACACATCTGGTGGGGGGCACGTGGAGGAGGGGTCTCCGCTGAGCCTGAACTGATGAGCAAACCCAGCGTAAAATCCCAGATGCGGGCCCAAGAAGCAGCGCCAAGTCCTTACCTGGCAACACCGGCCTGGCTCACGCAGCGGGCATGCAGGTGGCAGAGCTGCGATAGCCCCGTGGGGCCACAGTCCATCGTGGACTCGTTGCAGAAGCGGCCGCTGAAGCCAGGGGCACATGTGCCATGCTGGCACGCGCCTCCACTGCCTGGTCTGTTGTCACACAGCCCATGGACACAGCCACAGTCTGCAGGGAGGAGGGGATAGGGGCTGGGAAGGGACAAGGCTGGAGGAGAGCCCAGAGGTGCTGGGGACTGGGGCAATCAGGATAGAGTGCACTTTGAGGTCCTTCTCAATTCAACAGGGAGAAGGAAGATGAGGGGTACACCCCAAGTCTGCTTGCTTTAGGTTACACTATAGTTCTCTTCCTGGCATGGGTAAGGCGAGTGCCTGTAAACTTAAGTCTTCTTGCACTGTCTCTGGCTTCCACCCCCTTTCCTGGGGGGAACCAATCCCCTTTTTCTGGGAGGACTTATCTCTCCGGCAATGGCCTGGGCTGCAGCCACCCACCTTCCTGGCACTTGTCCCCGTGTTTGTTTGGGTTGGAGCAGATGTGGCAGGCGATGCCCTTGTAGTCCGGGAAGCAGAGGCAGGCCCCGTTGCCCTGGATCCCATCGTTGCACTGGAGGGGGGCAGGTGGGTCAGCCGGGGCAGAACCCTGCACACCCCTCCCCCATTGCCACTCCCCACACCTGCACAGGCCAGCTCTCAGCTCTGCTCCCCCAAGAACCCACCCATCAAAAGGCAGAGTTGCAGAAAGAAAGGGAGAGGGAAAGAGAGTGTGTAAGCACTTCCATCAGCTGATTCACTTCCCAAACTGTGGTGATGGTCAGGACTGGGCTGGGCTGGGCCCAAGCCAGGAGCTAGGAGCTCCTTCCAGGTCTCCCATGTGAGTGCAGAGGCCCAAGCACTTGGGCCATCCTCCCCTGCTTTCCCAGGTGCGTTAGCAGGGAACAGGATCTGGTGTGGCGCAGCTGGGACTTGAACCAGTGCACATACGGAATGCCAGTATCACAGGTGGCAGCTTAACCCACTATGCTACAATGCTGGCCAACATAGTGACTGTTGAAAATCACGGATATTGCTGAAGAATTAGCTCCCCAAAAGGCACCCTGCCCTGGAAGCCATGTGGGTGACTTCTGCTCAACCTAGGGAGATGGAACTCTCTTCTTCTATTGCCAGACACTGAAGCAGCCCCAATATTCAAAGTGGCAAAAAAACAAACAAACAAAAAAAAAAAAAACCAGGACTGCCAGAGTGGCTCAACAGACTAATCCTTCAGCTACAAGTGCCAGCAGTCCATGGGCACTGGTTCTAGTCCTAGCTGTCCTACTTCTGATCCAGCTCTCTGCTTATGGCCTAGGAAAGCAGTGGAGGATGGCTCAGGTTCTAGAGACCCTGCACCTGCGTGGGAGACCTGGAAGAAGCTCCAGGCTCCTGGCTTTAGCCTGGCTATTGTGACCATTTGGGGAGTGAATCAGCAGAAGGAGGATGCTCTCTGTTTCTCCTTATCTCTATAAATCTGCCTTTCTGATTAAAAAAATAAATAAATCTTTAAAAATACATACACAGAGTGGCAAAAACTGAACACCCAAGATAACTACTGGCAAAGATGCCAAAAAAAATGTACCTAGTAAGTGCTGTCTAGATAAAACACTGCAAATAATTTCCATTGCCAAGGCCAGAGAGATGCAGGCCTGGCTCAAACACACGGCCAATCACCAGCCAACCTGGAAGGAGCCCCGGCTCCCCAGCCCCTCCCCCGGGGACTCACTCTGCCCTTGCCGTAGCAGGGGTTGGAGAACCCTCCGGGACACTGCGTGCACTCAGGCCCAAAGAAGCCTCTACAGCAACCGAGCTTCTGTAAGAGACAGGGTGGGTCCCATACCCAGAGTCTCACCTCCCCTAGGTCAGTCGCCATCTCTAGGGCAAGGAGGTAAGGCTGGCCCCTCCATGGCACCTGCTCGCAGCCCGGCTTGGGGACCCCGGGCTAGAAGCATCAAGCCCAGGCTCACCGTGACAGTCTGGTTGCAGTACTGGGCACAGCCCTTCCTCATCACGTTGAGCCCAGCTGGGTCGTGGGTGTAGACACACTCCTTGGGCAACATGTCCTGGAGATGGGTCATGCCAGCCAGTTAGCAGGGCCAGTCCTGGGCAGGCCCCTGGGGCTCACACTGCTCCTCAATGAAGCCCTAAAGCTCTGGCCTGGTCTCCCAGTCCCTACTCCCCACCATCACCTGAGGTGTTTAGAAACCTCAGCAGGGAGCCAGGGAGCCCTGAGGCTGGACCAAGGGGTGCTCACCAGCCTCACGCTGTTCGGGGGACAGGTGCTGGTGTTCAGAGCTTGGCAGTCCACACAGGAGCCCTGGGCAGGGCAGGGCAGGGCAAGGCAGGGCAAGGCAGGGCAAGGCAAGACAAGAAAGGCAGAGCAGTTAGTGCGGATTCATTCAGCAAACCCTGGCCATGACACTGAGCCCAAGTCTGAGGAATGAGAGGGCAGGGCTGACCACAGGGAGGCCAGAGGACAGCACTCCACTCTGCCACCCAGCGGAGAGGAGGGGAACAGCCGAGCAGGGGGGAGGGAGGCTGGGATGGGGGGGCGGCCTTCGGGAACCTGCAGGGAGGCCAGGGGGGAGTCCCGAGCCAGTGACAGCAGGGCCAGAACCTTCATGGATGGAACAAGGGCACCAAGGGGGCAGATGCCATGACTGCTGGGACCCCGGGTAAGGGCTGGCACCAAAGTTGGGGCTCACAGTCCCCTATGCCCACCTATTGACTCAATACCCACTAAAGTCTCAGAATGCTGTGTCCCCACCAAAGCTCGTATTGCAACTCAAGCCTTCATGTGTCAGTGTTGAGAGTGGGAAGAGGTTTCAAGAGTCCCAAGGGCTTCACTTCATAACAGGATGGATGAGAGGGTTTCCGTTGCGCCGGGAGAGAGCTGTGAGTGGCCATGTTAGCCAGACTCCTTCCCGCCCCAGCACAGCCCCCACCCCCAGGCCTGTTCTCGAAAGTCCAAAAGCATTGCGAACTAGCATCATCTTTCCCCCAGAAATCATCCAGGCCCAGGGACTTGGCTTGTGGTGGCCTCCAAGGAGGGACTGAGACGGGAAGCCGCCCCCGAGGGTGCGGCCTCCTTAGCCAGGGCTCACCACCACAATCTCGTGCTTCTCCTCATTGCAATGCTTGGGCAGGATGGGCAGGATAGTTGGTGGCAGCAGGATGCCCTCCAGCAGGTGGATCACGCCATTGGCTGCCAGCAAGTCCACTGTCCGCACTGGAATGCCCTCAGGTCCCAGCAGGATGCGCCCCTGCAGAAGAGGCTGCTGGTGTGCCATGGCCGGCCCAGCCCTGGCTGCGCAGCTCCACCGCTGCAACCTCAAGGCCGGGCCCAACCAGCTGTGTCCACCTCATCTGCCTCCACTCTGCCCCACAGTGGCTTACCCCCCGCACCCCCCCCCCCCCGCTGGTCCTCAGGAGGAGAACTTGGCCTGTATTGCTCTCCTTCCTCTACCCCAAGAGAGCCTAACAGGGCACTCTGCCCGCCACAAAGTCCCAAACCTACAGGCCACTTGTCCTGAATGTCCGTGACTCACCTCTTCGGAGATGTTCACAGCCAGCACCTGGTTGGCCATGGTCAGGACACGGCCCTTGGAGAGGAGCTTGTCCACGGTCAGCTGGAGGGAGGCAAGTGGCTTGAGGCAGGCGAAGCCACACCTCGCCTGATGACCTCACAGCTGCCTCTCTCTGTGCTAAGGGGGGGTCCAGATAGCAACAGGGGAGGGGGAAGGAAGAGGTAGTTGTCCCCCCCAACTCCAGGGGCTGGGAAGATCAGATTCTACACTCAGCTCCCCAGTTCTGTGGGGAGCCTGTGGGGGATGCAGGGGAACAGGGCGCACCACACCCCAGCCCCACACGCTTCCTACCTGGCCATGGTTGTAGATGTGGTACCTCACCAGCTCCTGCAGTTTGGAGAGCCCCTGGCAAGCAAGAGAGGGTTCAGCTGCTGGAGGGGAGGAGGTGCCCAGCAGCCCCAGCAACGCCAGCCCCTCCTTCCGCATGATGCTTACAGCTGTGAAGAGGTAGATGAGGCGGCCATCACGCAGGCTGTCCACGGCCTCATTGCTGGGGACGAAGACTGTGAAGGGCCCGGGCCCCTCCAGGATGGAAGGTAACCCGCAGTTCTGCAGCAGTTGGGGGTGGTACTCAGGGGACCCAGACACCTGCCTAGGTCCCACTCACTGCCCAGGGCCCACGGGTGGGAAACATGGAAAGTGGAAGACACAAACAATGGGCCCTCGCCACCCTGGGACCCCAGGCCGCTGCCAGGCAGAGCTGGGAGCAAATAGGTCCTGACTCCTAATCCCATATGGGCCCGGTTGCCCACCTGCCCCCTGCCAACTCACCTCCAGGATGGTCTCAAAGCGGCTGAAGACTTCCTTAGAGGCCAGGATCTGGCCAATGGTTTTCTATAGAAAGTGCCAGCTATGAGGACCTCGGGGGACAGGCAGGCCATGCATCCCTGCCCAGAATCCTGTGCAGGCCTGAAGTCCCCCACAGGGGGAGGGGGAAGGGAAGGCACCCACTCACCTCTGAGTCCACGGTGAGCCCGGCAAATGGCTGCAAGCGCTGCACGCTCACCATGTGAAAGACACCGTTGGCGGCCACATAGTTGGTCCTCTGGATGCTGCCCATCTGCTGGGACTGGCTGCCGTACTTATAGGTGTACCTCGGCTGAGACACTGGGTGTCCAGCTGTACCCCATGGCAGCCCCCTAACCTGTGGAACACCCTCCCATCTCCATACCCTTCCCCCCGCCGGGGCTGTTCTCCCCACCTGGGACCTTGTCCCCTCTTACTAAGCGGTTCAGAGAGATGGTGACCTCCTGGCCAGCCAGCGTCCACCATCTGTACGTGTTTGTGGGCCTCGTGTCATCCAGAAGGTGCTGCCCCGCAATGATGTATTGCCTGCAGAGCTGCTGGGCAAAGGAAGTCTGCAGGGGAAGGGGGAGGGAGTCCAGGGGAGGACAGCAGGGAGAGAGATGGCACTCAGCCCATGCAAGCCAATGCCACCCTGCCCACATAGCACAGGGGACAGCTCCCCAAGCACACACCAGGGACCCTCCCAGAGCCCTGACACCAGGGCAGCCTCCAGGGTGGAGGGGTCAGGGGGCAGACAGAGGCCAGGAGCAGCCAGCTGGGCCATGGGCTGCAGCTCACGTTCATGGTCCTGGGGAACAGGGAGGAATGCGATGTGATGGACGGTACAAGCACCGTGAAGGGGCCAGATGTGGCGAGGATCTCTCGGCAGCCCTGCTCTGGAGCAGCAGAAGAGGAAAGTCAGGAAAGGTCTGGGGAGCTCCTTGGGAGTCCTTGCAGAATTTGGTCTGGCCCTCCCCAGCCCCACACTCTCCTGCTCCTTCCCTGCCAGGGGAGCTGGGCCAGGGGCGAGCAGCCGGATCCCAGGCACGCACTGGCGGTCATGTTCACGTACCCAGCATGCTGATGGCCACTTGAAGCCTCAGGATCATCAGGCCTTTCTGGTTGGCCTTCTGGATCTCATGGAGCAGGTGTCCATAGCAGGCACGCCCATCCCCTATTTCACCCTCCTTACACACGCAGCTGGGAGGGCCAGGGAAGAGTGGGTCAGGGTGGGGGCATGGCCAGTGACCTCCACACCCCCGGCCCCCACCCTAACCGCAAGGCTCCTTAGCTGAGGCCCACTTGCCCAGCCCACCTCCTTTGCTTTGCCCACTGATGTCACTGTGCCTACCTGGTCTTCCCATTGGGGGTCACCTGGCAGGTGGCTGACTGGTCACAGGAGCGGCCATGGCACAGGGCAATGCAGCCAGCAGCTGGGTTCTCCTTGATGCTCACCAGACCCGGCTGGCACGAGCAGATGGCCTGACCATTGGAAGGGACAGCAGGAGACAGCATGGCCGTCCATGAAAACTGCCGGCCTCTGCTACACAGGCCCCTGCATCCTCCCCCAAGGGCCCTGGGGCTCGCCCAGGTCCTGCAGCCAGTGTGGGCCTGGGAGGGCTCCTGGCTCACCTTGCCAGGCTTCTGATACAGACACAGAGTGGAATTGCTGGGACAGCCCCCGAAGTTGGCGGTGCATGGGTCCTGGGGCAGACACACTGTCCCATCCCCATGGTAGTTTTCAGGACAGTAGCAGCGGGCCTGTCCCATTGGGCTCACAGAGCACTGGGCCAGTGGGGAGCAGGGCGAGGGCTGGCAGGGGTTGGGTGCTGCCAGGGAAGGGAACATCCAAGTGAGTGGGGGCACCCAGCAACTCCGTCTACCCTCCCAGCCCCCGCCTGGCACTCCCGGTCTCACGCAGGCATTTGTTGCCCTCCTTAGTATATCCAGGCAGACACTGGCAGGAGGGGGCCTCTGCCGAGCACTGGGAGTTTTGTGGACAGCGCAGGGCCTGGCAGGCGGGTACCTCTGAGAAGGGAGACAAGAGAGTGCTGGGATTTCCAAGGTCCCAGCTGGGAAGCATGGGAGCAGAGGCATTCCAGCTAATTTGCTGTGTGACTTTCAGCAGAGCCTGCCCTCTCTGGCTCCTGGATGATACCCACTCCCCAAGGCCAGCCTACAGGCAGAGGTCTTGCTCAAGATTGGCGCATGGTCAGTCACCCTGGGTCATGGCCACAGAAGACCTTGGTGGTACCTGGGCTGCGCCAGCACATGCTCACCTTGGTCACAGCGTGGGCCAGTATATCCAGCAAAGCACAGGCAGCTGCCATCTCCTTGGGGCCCGTGTTTGCACACGCCATGTACACAGCTGCACACTGGAAGGGACACATAGGCACAGCTGGGAGGGCGGGGCCCCGCCTTTTGTGTTTTGAAACTCAGCCCTGCAGGTGCTGCCTTAGGAGCCCAGGGCAGGCAGCTCAGCCTATGGGCATGCTAAAGGCCCAGAGAAGGCACCTGGCCTCCAGAGCTTCCTGAAGGGAAGGGGGTTCAGAGAGGGCTTCCTGGAGGAGGCCGTTAAGGAGTTCATCACATACAAAGGCTGATGGAGTGACAGAAGCAAGCCTGGGAGGGGTCGGCTGCACCCCTCGCCTCCCCTGCCTCCCTTGGTTTACAAGTACTAACCCGACAGGCAGTTGGGCCCAAAGTGGGTGGCATCCCGACACTCCTGGCAGGCTGAGCCGCTGAAATTTTCCTAGTGGGAGATGCCCCGAGTCAATGTGGTGACTCCCAGCCCCATGCCCAGCCCTGTCCAGTCCTCACCTGGCACACGCAGGTCCCGTTCCCGGCCACACCATCCAGGCAGGTCCCATGGCCATTACACGGGGTCTCAGCACCTCCAGGGCATTCTGTGGACCGCACCCCGACAACTGGGCTCCAGTCCCCGACCCTTGCCTTGCCCTGGACCTCAGCAGCTATGGCAGGGGGTTCCACACTCACCCCACCCTCACCCCAGGGCAGTCAAAGCCAGGAGGCTAAACCTGGGTGATGGAAGGTGGTAGCAGGGAGAGCAGGAGAGGGGGGAAGGGGCGGGGGCTGGTCTACAGGCAGCTGGGGAGCCCAGGGCGGGACCACCCCCTACCATAGCACTGAGACCCCCAGTAGCCAGGGCAACAGGCCTTCTGTACAACGTCCTTCCAACACTCCAGGCTGCAGCCACTCATGGACATCAGGGAGTCCCCCAGCTGGACCTCGTAGCTGGGCACAGAGGGTGTACAGGGTCACGCCGAGGGCTCCCTGCCCCCAGCCCCCCCCCCCCCCCCGTGCTGGCTGTCAGGGTTCTCCCTCTCTCCCACCCTTCTCCCTTCAGGTACCCAGCCAACACTCCCTACTCTCCCTGGGGACTCCTTCCATCAACTCTGCAGGCGCCCTGCTCCCGCTTCCTGCCAGCACCCAGGCACCCCCGTACCGGCAGCCCTGGGAGATCTTCTGTGGGAAATAGGGAGTCCAGTCCGAGGGACACACTTGATTCTTGATGGCCGCACACGAGGTGCAGGGGACATGAGTGACGAACCTGGTCTTCACATCACAGCGCTTGGACCGCACCTAGGCCAAGGGCAGGGCGTGATATGAGGGCCATGGAGCCGCCATGGAGTTTGTGGTCCAGGTCAGCAGCAAGCCTCATGTCCCTCGGGCTTCAACCTTTCGCCTGTTGAGTGGGACACAGCAAGACCTCGGCACCCCACCGCACTGGCCTGGGAGCTGTAGCATCTGACACAAGAACCCAGATAGCTTGTCCCGTCGCAGCCCTGGCCAGTGGCCTTGCCCAGTCACTGGGTAATGGTGTGAGTTAGAGACCTACTCTCACAGCCTGTTTTGCTCTACATTTGGAAACAAACAGGTGGAGTGCTGTGGAGTAGCGAGCAAAACCTCTGCCTGCAGCGCCGCTATCTCATATGGGTACTGGTTGGAGACCTGCATGCTCTACTCCTGATCCAGCTCTTTGCTTATAGCCTCTTTGTTTAAGCAGTAGAAGATGGCCCAAGTGCTTGGGGCCTCTGTACCCACATGGGACAACTGGAAGTAGCCCCCTGGTTTCTGGCTTCAGCTTGGCCCAACCCCAGCAATTGTGGCCATTTGAGGAGCGAACCACCAGATGAATGATTCTCTTTCAAATAAACAAATCTTAAAAAAAAAAAAAAATGGGGCCAACATGGCCTATCAGGTTGATCCCCTGCCTACGGTGCCCACACATGTGTGCCATTTAGAGTCCCAGCTACTCCACTTCTGATCCGCTGTTTACGTGCCTGGAAAGCAGCAAAGCATGGCCCAAGTCCTCGGAACAATTCACCAACGTGGGCTGGAGGAGCTGAGTGTCTGTGGACTAGGGGCTTATCACAGCCAAGAACACTTGGTGTGATGGTTTATCTTGAAGCAACCAAGTCCCAATGTTCTTGCTCCTTCACATCTCCTTCTGGTCCTAAATAGTGGAAGAAGGCCCTCCAGCCCAAGGCTAGCCCTTCCTCTTTCCCTCTGTTCACTGGCTGTGTTGCTCTTCCCTTTTGGCTTTAACAGAAAAATCAACCCTGGAGACTGCTAGTTTCCTCCAAGATAATGAACAAGAGCTTGCATATCCTTACCTTTGTAACAAGAGCTTTGTCACCCTGGCTTTTTGGGACATAAAAGTCTGTATGTTCTTAGACAAGGCGTGTCATCCTAAAAGCATGGATGATGGCCGCAATATAGTTTAATAAAATTGTTTCTCAGGTTATTAGTTTAATAAAATCATCTCTCTGGGGCTTGGCACGGAAGCCTAGTGGCTAACGTCCTCATTTTGCACGCATCAGGATCCCATATGGGTGCAGGTTCTAATCCTGGCTCTTCCATTTCTCTTCCAGCTCCCTGCTTGTGGCCTGGGAAAGCAGTAGAGGATGGCCCAAAGCCTTGGGACCCTGCACCCATGTGGGAGACCCAGAAAAAGCTCCTGGCTCCTGGCTTTGGATCAGCTCAGCTCCAATCATTGCAGCCATAAAGGGAGTGAATCACTGGACAGAAACTCTTTCTCCTCTGTAAATCTGATTTTCCAATTAAAAACAATTTTTAAAATTTATTTTTTATTGGAAAGGCAGATATACAGAGAGGAGACAGAGAGGAAGATCTTCCGTCCGATGATTCACTCCCCAAGTGAGCGCAACGGCCGGTGCTATGCCGATCCGAAGCCAGGAGCCTCTTCCGGGTCTCCCACACGGGTGCAGGGTCCCAAAGCTTTGGGCTGTCCTCGACTGCTTTCCCGGGCCACAGGCAGGGAGCTGGATGGGAAGCGGGGCTGCCGGGATTAGAACCGGCGCCCATATGGGATCCCGGGCGTGCAAAGCGAGGACCTTAACCACTGTGCCATTATGCCGGCCCCCCCCCCCAAAAAAAAATCTTAACAAAAACAGCAGCAAGTGACCCATCATGGACACAGGCAGGGCACACCGGACTGGCCCTTTATGCGTCACTCAGCAGCCTGCCCCACTAGGCTGCCCCACAGGGCCCTCTAGTTTAGTTTGAGGATCCGCTCTGCCACCTGGGGCTCAGGGACTCAGGAGAGCCTGAGGCCTGACAAGTGGGGCTGGGGTGAACACTGGAGCAAGAGGGTGTCTGGTTCACGTGCCTTCGGACTGGACAGTCCAAAGCACAGCTCCCACCCATGGAGTCCATGTACCTAACACAAAGGGGTACCTGGGCAGCTTCTTGGGGACTGAAAGATGCCGGAGGGCTGCCTGGGCGGGGAGTAGGCGTAAATGAACCTGTATAATAGGCAAGGGGGCAGCTCCAGAAAGCAGTTTTTTGTGTTTTTTTGTGTTTTTTGGTTTTTTTTTTTTTTTTTTTGCATTTTTAACTTTTGCCCCTGGCTGCTGCCCAGGAATGTGGGGAGCAGGGAGTGGGCAGGCAAGAGGCTAGCACCTGAGGTGGGCATGCAAGGCAGGAGGCATCTGGTTTGTCCCCATGACAGGGGTCTAACAAACTGTAACCCCACAGGTCCCCTCTCTCCACAGCCCCAAACTTGTGGGTGGCTGGTCAATGCCCCCAGAGCCCAATGCTGGGGCTGTGAAGTCCCAGGAGCCTGCAGCAGTGCACCCCAGGTAGCAGAGCCCAACCTTAGGGTGTTTGGTGTTTGACACACAGGGACAGAAGGGAGGTGAACTGTGACAGAGTGTACTGGAGAGGCCTGGCTCCCATAGTTGGGAACTTCTGAAAAGTGCTGAGTATGTTGCGGCTGGCCGGCTGGCCCAGAACTGGCCCCCAACTGGCCCCCCGCACATCCTTCTCCTCGCCTAGGACCCAGTCCAGCTGTGTGACTCTCCAGGGCACGAGAGGAGAAACGGCGGCCCCAGCACTTTCTTCCCAAGCAGCCCTTGTGCCGCCGTGATTTGGCCTCTTCCGCTCATGCCTCTGCGGTCTGCTAACGGGGAAGTGGCTGGGGGCAGCCTGGATGCTACTGCGGGGCCAGCAGCCTGCGGTCTCACCGCACCCCCTCCCTCCTCCTGTGCCCTCCTCTCCTGTCCTCAGCTTTGCTGAGCCAGAGGGTAACTAGGAAATTGGGTAACACTGAAGGCGAGCAGCTGGGGGGGCTCACAGCCAGGGCTGGGTGGGCAGCAGGCTCCCCCTACCCCAGACCAACTGGGCCCTGCCTGGGGTAGGGGGCTGGCAGCCTCCCACTTGAAATAAAGTGGCACAGTGCCAGCTGAGGGCTCTAGGGCAAAGCCAGTGCTGAAAACCACCCGAGGCGAGGTAGGGTGCTGGTGTTGGCATTTGTCACCATGTGTGACAGTGATGGATGAAGAGGCTTTCCTCCTGCCACTTGCATGCCTCTGGGGACCACACCCAAGGGCTGGTGGTCAGGTCCTCCCTCCAGGAACACCTCAGGCTCCACTGTGAGCAGAGCAGCGGTGGTACCCCAGCCCCTAGTGGGGATCGAGTTTGTGGTGTCCACCTCTCACATCGACATCGAGGGGACCCCAGGACAGGGGGAGGCAGGACTGGGTCCTGAATGAAGCCCTTGCATTCTATGCTAAGCTTAGGGCATAACTCTCAGCAGCACATGCCTGGCGCAGGGACCAGCCAAGACTCTCCCGTGTTGGCCTAATCTGCCCAAGACCCACAGGACCTCCCAGCCCAGTCCTTACCCGGGTCCCTGCTACACGTGGTTTTGGGAAAGGCGGAAGAGGGGCCACGAGTGAGGTCAGCGTTGCAATCCTCTCTCCCCACTAAGAACCAAGGACTCCATTCCCTGGCCCAGGCAGGCTCCATCCCAGCCCTGAAGAGCAAACTCCAGGTGGCCAGAGGCAAAAATTTCTAACCATCCAAGCCGACATACACTGTTATTCCATGCATTCCTTATGCTGCCTGCGACATTGCCTTGCATCACGTGGGGAGACAGGCACAGCAGCCCAGCCACCTTGGCAGCCTTTCAGCTACCTGTCCCAGCTCTGGCAAGACCCCTTCCATGGTACCTGCCAGAGGGATTCAGGCTGTATAAGAGGAAGAGTGTGTGTTGGCAAGGCTCTGGTATGTGTTGTAAGGGCCTGGTGCCCACCTGCCTGGTGGTGGGGTCCTGGGCAAGTTCATCTGAGGGCTGCAGGGACAACAGCAGCCACCCCAGAGGGCAGGACTTGACCTCTGAGGAGACATATCTCCCAGGCAGGCAGGCCCCAGCCAGGGGATTCCAGCATCACACACACAGTGGAGGACTCCCTCAAAAGCTCCAGCGGAGACAGCCTGCTCACCCCTGGGCCTGGGGGAATCTGCAGAGATACAGTCAGTTCCCACCCAGGGCAGGCAAGATAGGGGATCCTAATTAGGCAGGAAGGGTTGGAGGTTGGTTCTGGTAGCTGCTGTTTGCGGGGCAGTGGTCATGACCAGCTCCCTGGTCTCCAGCACTTCCAGGGAGGCAAGGGCCGGAGGACTGCCTCCTTTACCTGTGGGCTGGCTGCCCACCCCACCCGGCTGCCAAATGGTGACCCACCCCTGTGCCCCAGGTGTCAGCCACAGCCGTTGGCTCCCCCAGGGGAGGCGGGTGGGCGCAATAGCCCAGCTGCCCGGGACATGCCCAGACAGGGCCACTTGTATGCCAGCTGCTCTGTGTGGCCCCAGCCCCATGCCGGATCCACGCAGTCCCTTCCTGCTGGCTGGCAGAGTGAGCCCTCCGCCCCCGCCCCCAGCCCCGCTTACTCACCTTCTGTACCTTCACGAAGCCAGGGCCAGCCAAGCAGAGGGCCAGCAAGCAAAGCAGGAGGTGGGCCTGGGGTCCCAGCATGGCTGGCGGGCACACTGGGCAGGACCGCTGGGGGAGTGAGCGCTAGGAGGCAGGCGCAGGGCGGCAGGCGGGACGGGGCGGGCAGTCGCCTTAAAAGCGACCGGAGGCCCCACCGGCTCCCCCCGCCCCCCCACAGGAACATGCCAGGATTTCCCTTCTGCGCATCAGCGGCTTGCAGGCGGAAGGGAAGGCGCTGGCTACTGACCTCCTCACCGACGGCCCGGGCCCCTGCTCTGCTTCCGAGCCCAGCCAGGAACCTCCGCAATGCTAGAGCTTTCCCCAAGGCCTGACGGAGTCAGCCGTGAATGTACAGTGCTTTCCCCTAACTGCCATCACATCTCCCAGGAAGCTGGGAGGGTGCGCACTCCCCAAACTGGTCAGCCCGACGCCTCTCAGTCCCACTCCCATCCCCCCCCCATACTCAGCAGCAGTCTGGATGGGGGGGTCTCAGGTGGGGGGCTCTCTGCTGCTTAGGAGCCAGCCTGTTGCTCACACCCGGCTCTGCCGTCCTCCGTCCTGGGCTTCACAGACCAGGTGCAGGTATTTACATTTACGCGCAAAGGAACGGGATTAAAACGTGAAGGAGAAAAACGTGCTTTTCACGCATGTGTGTGGCTTGCCCTGAGTAAAGCACCTCCAGCTGGGCCGAGGGTCTTGAGCGAGTGAGCGAGCTCCCCCAGCTGCAAGAGGTTGAGAAGCTGCGGTGCTGATGAGGTGGGAGTGGCGTTTCCCCAGGCAAGGAGGCACCTGGAAATTTTAAGGTCTTCCCATCAACTCCCATGTGGGGTTTATTATCTGTATTTTCATGGCACACCCACCCCACCCCGAACTAGCCGCTGGATGAAGCCAGTGTTTTCCTTCAGGAACGAGGAAAGCATTACACGCAGGGACTTCAGCTCCCTCAGACCTGAACTAGCTGCCTGCCGTCCCCTCCACACGGGAGCCAATTAAGCAGTTCTAAACCTCATTTTTATTTTTTTAAAGATTTAAAAAAATATATGTATATATGTAAGGTTCATTTATTTTTATTGCAAAGTCAGATATACAAAGAGGAGGAGAGACAGAGAGGAAGATCTTTCGTCCAATGATTCACTCCCCAAGTGACCGCAACGGCCGGTGCTGCGCCGATCCGAAGCCAGGATCCAGGACCTTCCTCCAGGTCTCCCACACGGGTGCAGGGTCCCAAAGCATTGGGCTGTCTTCGACTGCTTTCCCAGGCCACAAGCAGGGAGCTGGATGGGAAGTGGGGCTTTCAGGACACCGGTGTCCATATGGGATCCTGGTGCATGCAAGGCGAGTACTTTAGCCACTAGGCTACCGTGCCAGGCCCAGTTCTTAGTTTTTAAGATTTGTTTATTTGAAAGGCAGAGTGATACAGAGCTCTTCCATCCACTGGTTGACTTCACATCTGACTGCAATGACCGAGGCTGGGCCAGTGCACCAGGGAGCTGGATTGGGGGTAGAGCAGCTCTGGTACGGGATGCCAGCGTTGCAAACAGTGGCCTCACCCGCTGAGCCTGTCAGCTCCTTGCAGAGCAGGATGCTGTGCAAGCTGGGAGCAGTCGGAATGTTAAGAGGTTCCCAGCGCGGAGGTGTGGCGTGAATCACAAAGGGGAGCAGCCCCTCACTCCCCTGTTACTGCTAGGGAAACTGAGGCTGAGGTCTCAGGTCCTCCAAGGTCACTCAGCTCATTGGTGTCAGGTTTAGTTCCCCTAGTCCTGAACTGCAGCGCCGGGCAGCCAACTTGTATGCTGGCTGGGAGAAGGGGGCCTGGCTCCTGCTGTCCTCCTTGGCATGAGGGTGCTTGGCTGGGTGGCGGCTGGGGATGTGAGTGCAAGAACGTTCCTTGGAGACTGCTTCACTGTCCTGTTCCTTCCTCCAGACCCCCACGATGGTTTCTCCAGGCTTGAGTCTCCTCTGCTGGCTCGGAGGGAAACGGGGAGGGGGGACCAGAAGCAGGCCTGGGAACCAGCTTGGCCATGCCCCTCCTCGCATCAGCCTTGGAGAGGGCGCGCTGGCTGCGGGAATGGGAGCAAGGCCCACAGCAATCCTAGACTCGGGACCTCACGCTCTCTACAAGCTGTGGCTTCAGGTGGGGATGGCTCAGGGCACAGGATGCCCCGAGGAGGGGTCAGGCTGCAGGAGTGGAGGTGCCCCAGTGTCCTCTCCACCTCTTCTGCTTGGCCCAGCTTTCTGGGAGAGCCACAGCACTGCAGGACTGAGTGCATCCCAGCCAGTACCTGGCTCCAGGACACCCTCCCTCCCACGCCAACCATGCCTGGGCTGCTGCTGGGATGGGACGGCAGTGACTCTTCAAATGCGAACCCTGGGTTGTGTCAAATCTGCTTTATTGGGACAGACAAAATAGGCCACAGGAGTCAGACTGGGTGCTGGCAGCTCTGCGTCCCCTGCTCCCACCCCTCTCAGCCCCCAGGCCAGGAAGGGGTGTGGGCTCCTGTCTCCCAGGGCTCTCCCCCATGTCTGGACCGGGGGAGGCCTACGCCTCAAGAGACCAGGCGAGTGGCAGCGTCTCTATGAATTCTGCTCCCAGCGTCGTTAGCAGCGAACATTCACAATGACAGCAGCAGCAGCGAGGGACTGGACTAGACACTTCAGGAAAGGACGTGAGGAAGTCACGCACAGCCACAGCGCCACGTATTCACACGAAGTCACAAGACACAGCACCAGGTGACCACGGCCACATGGGGTGCCAGCCACGCCACTAACAACATTCACATTCTTAACGAGGTACCCAAAGGGAAGTGACGTCATTTCTAGAGGAATGAGGAAAGCTTGCCTCCTTGCCCCACGGAGGCTCCAGGAAGGACAAGTGCAGGCAGCTGCTGTCTGAACTAGCCCGTGAGCTCGACGGGCAGCTCTCGGCCGCACAGGGCCTCCCACTGACGGGCCAGCAGCGAGATTAGCTTCTCTCGGCTCTCAGCGCTGGGGACAAACACCTGCCACTGGACCTCCCGGCTCTGGCCAACCTTGGCCGGGCCGCTGGATTCCTCCCCAAAGTGGTCTGGGGTGACACTGCCCATGAGGTCATGTCCCTGCACATCATCAAAGATGAGGGTGAGGGCCTGTGGGTAGGTCTGGTAGCCCATGAGCACACGGTCCAGGTCCCGGATGCGGCGGCCGTCCTCCAGCCGGTACCTGTCCCTGTGCGGTGGCTCCCTGGCAAACTCTGGCAGTGGGTAGTGGATGCAGTCCTCATCCAGGAGGAAGATCTCTGCACTGGTTAGCAGCAGGGTCTTGGGGCGCAGAGGGCTCCGGCAGCGCCCGGGGGGCAGGGGGCCCACCTGGAAGGCTTGCACGTACAGCAGAATGCTGAGCTCCTCAGCCTTCTCGGGCTCGGCTGTCTTCTGGGCCACGATGAATGTCAGGTCCCCAACCTCCTCCTCACTGGGGTAAGTGAACTTGACACGGCTCGAGTGGATCAGCTCATAGTTCTCCATTTTGCCTGCAGAGAGACACCTCAGGCTCTGCAACTGCAGACAGGCCCGGGGGGGCCCGAGGTACCCCAGCATGAGTGTGGCACAAACCCCCAGGCCAGCAGCCCAGGCAGACCCCTGACTGCTGGGACGAAGGCTGAGCCATGGACAAGCCCATGGGGCCCTGGCAAGCTCAGCAGGGAGTGGTGCTGGGATGCCTCCCGGGCCTGCCTGCAGTTTGAGCTAGACAGGGTACCTGTGGTCTTGTTCCCAAACTCGGAGTAGAAGTCTTTGTCAACGGGCTCAGGCTCAGGCGTGCGCTCCAGCGAGGAGAGAGCACCCATGAGGTGCTGCAGGAAGCAGTGGGTCAGGTAGCTGTCCCTGGTCAGGCAGGTGACAGCCTGCATCGGGGAGGAGCCTGTGGGAGGAGAGGTGGTCCTCAGCCCTGCCCCGACCCAGCCACCTTGGGGGAGGGGCCCCCAGCAAGGCGCGGGGAGGAGGTGGCCGTTCCTGCAGCAGGAAGGGCTGAGGCGTGTTTCTGGAAGAGAACGCACAGGCTTAGGGAAAGAGCCCAGCTTTCTCTCTCCAGGAAGTGTGACTCAGAAACATCCTGCCGGCCCATTGCTCGGCCTCTGACCATGGCACCCGCCCCTTGCCCTTAACCCGGGGCTGGTTTCTGCACCCTCAGCAGTGCCTGAGGCAGTTTCCTCTCTGCCCGCCCGGCAAGCCGGGAGATAACTGCCCAGGATAGCAGGGCCACACATGGAAGGGGGCACAGGCGACAATGTCCTTCATCGCCGTAAGACAAAGCACAGCCAGTCACTCACCCGTCAGTCGGAAATGCTGGTCAAAAAGCCCCACGTTGACCGACTGCAGGTCGCTGAGCCGCAGTACAAAGCATTGGGAGATGTGGAAGGGGCTGTTGTTGTAGTCAGTATTCTTCTGATGCCAGAAATCTGCCACAGGGACAAAGCAGTGGAGGTGGCCATGGCTGGGGGAGAGCCACGGGGCATAGTTCTGCATAATGGCCAGTAAGGATTTGGTCCCCCCCAGGGCTGGCCACCAGCGGCACACAGGCCAGGCCTCCTATCCGGTGCAGCCTTGGGTCCTGAAGGACACAGGCTGCCTGAGGCCTCCCTGTTGTATTCAACAGCACATTTATATCACCTCGGGGCCCTTACCCTGGCACCTACCCTGCAATGGCTCTGAGAAGTAGCGGCGGAGGCCATCGTGCAGTACGAAGTACACGGCCTTGGTGGAGAGGAACACGCAGGCAGTCACCTCCAGCCCGGGCGTCTGGTAGAACAGCACGGATGACCACAGCAGGTGCCTCAGCTCCTCGTTCTCTACCTGCACAGAGGGTGGGGCTTGCTGCTGCAGCCTGGCGGGCCACTGCTTCCCGGACACCACTTGTGCCAGCCCCAGCCCCCCCGGGGAGCAGCCCACACACAGCCTTGGATGGGGAGCCATGAGCAGTTCACTGCATCTGGTTACCAAGACCTTGAGGGAGAATGTGAGGAAGGGAAACGGCATGGATGTCTGCCCTGGGGCTGGAGGCCACACAGCAGGAAGCTCAGGCCTCTCTGATGTGAGTGGTTGCCTGAAGGGCAAACTCTACTGACCTCAGGACTGACCAGCACCCCCACAGCATGCACACCTTTCCCAAGAGCCAGGCACACGCCACGTGGTATTACCTCGGCAATGCTGCTGTGGAACAGCTCGATGACGGCGCGCCCCGACAGGCTGGCAATGTGCTGGAGCGCTGGGCACACGGGCAGGTGCGAGGGGATCTGGTTCTCCTCCGAAGTGGACTGGATTAGGTGCTCGCTTGGGTACTGGATGGGGCTCTCAGCTTTCTCCCCTGGAACTGGAGCAGCGGCTGTGGCTGCAGTCAGGGCTGTGGCTGTGGCTGTGGCCAGCACTGGAGCTGGAGCTTCTGCTGGGGCCTGCTGCTCATTGCTGCATTTCCTAATCCCCGAGAAACACCGCATGAGCACACAGCAAGGGTGGCACACAGCACAGCATGCACCTTGCAGTAGGAAGGTGGTGTGCACGAGGTCACCCAGGGACTGTACGGTTAGCTGCTCCAATGGAGGATGAAAGAGCAGAGGATGTGCCCAGGGAAGGTGGGTACCTGTGGACATGAGCTTTGGCCCATGGGTGAATTCATTTGTGAAGGTGGCAATGGTGTCAGAAATGCCACAAGTGTGAGCACCACAGAGGAAGGTGCCTCTGGAGTGTCCTCAACCCACCCACCATCCTGCACGTGGCCTCACTGGGCAGCCAGTCTATTCTTGACATGAGGCCAGACCCTGTCTAGAACCTTACAGATTGGAGGCTGTGGGTCCCTGCCAGCAGCCGACACAGCCACGTGCAGGTTCAGAGGGAGTCCTCCGGGGGCTGCCCGTGCAGGTGGGTTTAGTCCAGCCCTGAGAACCCAGGACTCCGATCTTACACTTTGCAAAACCCACAGAAGCTCGTGGGATGCCTTGTGCTGGGGCGAAGCATGGGGTGTTGGATCTCAAGAGCCCTGTGGTCAGGGCCAGCCAGGCTGGGGGTGCAGAGCAGACATCACCAGGTGTGGCTTACAACGCCCCCACAGCAGACAGCCATACTGGGCCACTCTGCTGGCTGCTACCCAGCCCCTGGCAATAAGATGCAGGCTGAAGAGGCTGGGTGCCCTTGGGCAGTGCCAGCAGGTGTTGGGCCTGTGGGGAGGCAAGTGGAGGGTGGATAGCACCCTCAACTCATTGCCTCTTTGTGCCCCAGGCTCCCCCAGAAGTAAGGTGACCCACACAGCTCACTCCCAGCCACTTGTTAGCCAAGCAGGTTCTGAGAGGCCTTTGTGCCACATCAACAGGGCAAGCCTAGGTGTTGTCTCAGAGACGCCGAGCCTGAAGCAGGCTGCAGCCCCAGCCAAGGACTGGAGCCCTGAGGGGGTGGGGGTTAAGGCTGTGTTTTCACCCAGAACAGAGTGGGCAAGATAGGGCCACGCAGCCACCCACCTGGGATCAGGACACTGTAGCCTGTAGCTTTCCTACTGGCCAGTTAGAGTAGGGGGCCCCTTGGCCCACCCTGTGTGGGTGGCAGGAACTGGGACCAACCCATTTCTGGGAAGGGACTGCTTTTCTCGATCTCCTCTGAGAAACTGCGAGGCAATCAGTAGCCCAGGACCACACCTGGGGAAGCCAAGAGCAATGCCAAAGGCAGCTGAGGACAGAGAGAAGCCACAGGGAAGGAGCACAGCCCACGCAGAACCCACAGGCGCCTGGTGTTCATATACACACCAGGCTCTTGGCCCTGGAGCCTCATGCACCAGGCTGCCTCACCTGGCCCTGCCCTGGGCAGACTGGTCATCCGCCTGGGGGCTTGGGGAGCCGGCCCCCGTAGTGGGGTTCTTGGCAATGACCACGGTCTTCAGGTCTTGCAGCGAGGCTCGCAACTGGTTGTAGATGCGCAGGAAGTGGAACTTCTCATGGGGCAGCACGAAGATGGCAGTGACAAAGCGGTAGCCCACGAGCAGCTCGAGGACGTGGCCGTCGGCGAAGGCCCCACGAGGCTGGGTGCAGCTGCGTGTGGGGTCCAGCAGCACAGTGGAGAGTGGCACACGGCTCAGCTTGAAGCTATTGCGGTTGCGGCAGTTGTGAGTGCCACGGTTGGGCATGGGGTTGAAGTCAGCCTTGATGACGTTGAGATGCTGGGGCGTGAGCAGCAGCCAGTAGGGGATGGCAGCAGACTTGACAGCCTCAGAGGGCGCACAGCAGGAGCGGCGCACAGCAGAGCAGAGCGTGCAGCTGGCCCACTCGATGTTGCCCGAGTAGTCCCCGGCGGCGGTCTGCACCATGCGCTTGTCACTATAGACCAGGTACACTGGGAAGCAGCCCTGGCTGCGCTCCTGGCAGCCGCCAGCCACCTGGTAGAAGGTGAGCAGCTGGCGCAGGAACTCCTGCAAGCTGGTGTGGCTGCCGTAGAGCACAGGGCTGCGGAGCATGGCCATGTGCTGCGGGGCAAAGCAGGCGCGCAGGTCGGCATGGAAGTCGTGCAGGCTGGCGGCGTCTGAGATGATGAAGAGCGTGTTCTCACTGTGCCGCACCTTCAGCACCAGGCACAGCTCCGGCATGAGGAAGCCAAACTCGGTGAGGTCACCATGCGGGAAGCAGAAGACGAAGCGCAGGGATGAGAGGATGTGTTGGCTGCTGCCTCGGGACTCCTGGTGTGGGATCTCAAAGACAGCCACGCCAAAGTCTGTGAGCACGAGGCAGGCAGCGAACTGGCGGATACTGCCCTGCACGTGGATCAGGAAGCACCACAGCACCCGGAGGACACGGATGTGCTCCAGCAGGAAGTCTTCATCTGCACCCAGGGCCCATTCCAGAGCCAGGCGTGCCTCCTCGGCTTCAGTCTCCTCCTCATCTTCCTCCTCCTCATCCCCCTGGCCACGCTCCTCCACTTGCTCCTCCTCCTCTTCAGCATCAGGGGGCCCCATTTCAAAGTATCGATTCTCAGCCACGTCCTCCTGCTCGCCCTCCTCCTCTTCTCCCTCATCACCCTGGCCTTCATCGCGCTGGTTGGCGGCCTCGATCCAGGCAGGCAGCTGCCGCTCAATAGCCTGCCGGATCAGTGTGCTCAGGCGTTGGATGAAGTCCTGGTTGGTAGCCGTGTAGCCAATGCAGGTGAAGGGCAGGAAGATGAGCTGGCCGGACCCAGGCACCACCTGCACCTCTGGCTCTGCGTGCTCAGGACTGTGCAGGGGGAGAGACCAGGTCAGAGACATGGGGGTAGACGGGCCACCTCTGCCTGCTACCTGCAGAGCCTGTTGGTCAAGCCCATGCCAGGACAAGGCATAGTGGGGAACAAGGGGAGCTGGAGGCCTGGGGCTGGTGAGAGGCCACACTCCCAGGGGCAGGAGCCACACAGCCAGCCCTGCCAGAGCACTCATTCCCAGGACAAATGCCCACTCAGTCTTTCAGAGGTTCCCACAAGTTCTAGAACACAGGCCTGAACCCAGTTAGGGAGAATGGCTCCCTCCAGGGACAGGCAAATGTGCTGAACCTGCAGCTTTGAGACTTTACATTTGTCGATTGGTTGATTTGTCTGATTTACTTCAAAAGCAGAAAGAGTATCAGAGATCTTCCTTCTGCTGGTTTCACTCTCCAAATGCCCCCAGCAGCTGGGGCTGGGCCAGGAGCCGGGAGCACCTTCTGGGTCTCCAGGGTGTGTCTTAGCAGGAAGCCAGGACAGACAGCAGAGCCAGGATTTGAACCCCAGGCACTCTGCACGGACACTAGCATCTTGGCTGGCTGCTGCGCCCGCCTACCCCTCCACTTCACCTCCCGCCACCATGTCTTATGCATTTCAGGTTCCTGGTTTCACCACAGCCTGGCACACAAAACCAGAGTCAGAAAACAGCTTCTGCCAAGGGCCAGAGAGGCAGTGTTTAAGGGCTTACGGGGCCACCCTTACCCATATTCTCTTCCAACAACCCTGTCAGTCTAGCTCTCAGGCCCTACCAAGCCCTGCCGGCCATCCCTTGGCCAGGGAAATACATGGCACACAAGCTGAAAGCTGAGGACATGGACACACGTGGGTGTTCCCCTCGACTGTGTCTATCTGAAGGAAGAACTGGCACTGCAGGGTTCTGTGAGCAGCTCAGTGCTGAAGTGCACCTGGTGGCACCACCCACAGCCCAACTCAGAAAGCCCGCACAGCCTCAGCCCTACCTTGCACCACCAACAGCTCCTGGTGCGTCCCTGAGCTCATCAGGACCTGCCTGATGGACGAGAAGAGAGTCAGTCCCACCTGCTGCCATTCCTGGTGCTCCCTAGGGGCTGGGCCCTCTGTGGAAACTATACATGTACATGGGTCCAATTACCCCCAGTACACAGCAGGACTCAGGCTCAACTCCCTGACTCCAGTCACCCCACAATCTTGGGTGGAGAGTATGGTGCTTCTCTCCAGGACCTAGCATCTAAGGACTCCCTGTGTCACTCTGGATCCCAGTGGGTACTTAACCAACTTGGTTTAGCCCTAACTGGCCAGTAGCAGACACAACAGGCAGAGATGTTACAACCCTGGTCAGACCCTCCCAGTGGTCTCGGGAGCGGAGACAGAGCTAGGACTTGGGGTCCCTTTGCAGACCTGGTGGCTACACACTGCCCCCGCATCACTAAGTCAGGACTGTAGCACAGCGTGGGGCTGGTGAGAGGTGCGGACGACAGGCCATGCCTGCATGCAGCAGCCAGGGACGCTGCCCTCCTCCTCTCCACCCAGCACACAGGAAGTCATACTGCATCCCAGACGAGCAGGGCAGCACACACCAAGGAAAGAGTGGCTCCAGTAGGGCCAAGGGGCAGGGACTCGGGGGTCACCTGCCTCCGTCCGCCTAGGACCTCCATCAGGGAGAACTGCCTGCTCCTGTCTAACAGGACGGGGGACGGGGTGCTCAGCACAGACCCTTTCTGGCCGGGTCAACCGAGGTGCCTCACGCAAGAGAAGAGCACTGTAGCAAGGCCACGTGCTGCCGCATTCGCCCTCAGCGGAGGTCCCCAGTGGCAGCAGGAGGGCATTACCTGTCCCGCAGGAAGGGACTCCAGGGAGTCGGAGCATGCCAGGGCGATGGGCCGGTCCTCAGGAGTCAGGCTGTCGGTGGATGACAGGCTGCTAGCCAGGGCTTCCTCCTGCACGAACATGATTCCTGGAGAAAGCAGGGGGTGGACAGGTGGGGCGGGGCGGGGTGGGAGAGCAGATGTTCAACAACTGGAACTGGGCCCTCAAGGCTCCTGGCACAGCCAGGGGCTAGCTGGACCCCAAGACCCAGCCACAGCGGAGTAGGGAAGAACACACGAATCTGACATTTTAAAATAACTCAAGGAACCAACCCATGCCCGCTTATCTAATCTCGGTTGAGGGAGTGGCTTTCAGAATGTCACTGTGAAGGAAGAAAAGTGACATGTGTGACAATACATAAAAATGTAACTGCTGAACACACTTTTCAAAGCAAGATAACTCACAATGGAAACCGGTGCTGTGTGTATTTGACAAAGGTTGTGTCTTGTACCCTGTGAAAGCTCTTACATATCAGGGAGCAGTTGGAAACCCTACTAAGAGACTCAGGACACGTAAGAGCAGGATATGGCATCACTATATATATCACGGTGCATTTGCCCTCCCGGGTATACACGCAAAGGCAAGCTGCAACAGGAGACCAGCTGGGTCTTGCTCTGCCAAAGGAAGCCAGGGTCCTGGGGCTGGCCTGGCCTTAAGGGGCAGGGGCAGGCCCAGCAGTGCAAGCCAGCCCACTTTGGAGAAAGCAGTTTGCTGACGTGCACATCAAGACTCTTAGAGGTGGCTGCTCCTGCAGCAGCCCCTAGCAAAAGCAACCCCAGCCCCTGGTTGGCCACAACTGCAGGGCCTACCCCTTACGCATCATGCCACTAAGCTACCTGGGCCACTCCAGACAGCGGTGCTGTGACTCATGTGCCTAGAAACCTTCAGGGTTCCTAGGCTCCGCTGAGGCTCTCAGTAAACAGCCTGTCTGGACCCGTCATTCCAGAGGGCACCCAGGCTGGCGAGGGTAAGGGCGTTTATCGCATGCTTGAATGGCCGCTGGCTCTAGAAGAGGCCCTGGGCTACTGCCACAGTCCAGTTTTCCCATCTTGCTGTCCTAGTGGCCAACAACATGACTAGGGCTTCCAAAAGCCAACAGGCCTCAGGACCTTGGCCCAGCTCAGCTACTACCCAGGACAGGAAGACTCACATAACTCCTGCAGATTCTGTGGCCAGAAGCAGGCAGGCAGCCCAGACCAACACTTCTCAGAGTGAAGTGGTAGGAGCTATGAGGGTAGAGAGAGCAAGGAGCAGAGCTGTGCATGGAGGACGCCCCACAAGCCGGCCTTCCTCTGTCTGCCGGAATCCAGACTCCCAAGGAAAGACACGGTTCAGTCTCAGTCTGGGAGCCCTCAGAGGCACTGGCCTGGCTATTGGACCCTCATAAAGGAAGTGGGACAAGGATATCTCCTGACACATCCATCAAGCCCAGAGCAGTGCTGAGGACGCCCCAAGGGGCCACGCACACCTCTGCTTATTTACCATGGTCTAGCAAATCTAAGACGTGTGGATGTGGCACCATCTTGGTCTTGGCAGCAGTTGTTCACTGGAAGGTTCCGCCAGGACTCCATCAGGAATCCCAGCTGGCAACTAAGAGGCACCACAGACACACCTCAACTTCAGAGTGACAGGTGGAGACATGTGCACCTGGGTCCATCAAAGTAGGATGCACTCACTAGAGTGGGGTAAGCACTCAGAAAAGCTGCGACTTGCTCAAGGTCACACAAGGACATCGGGACAGACTCACTGGGCACCCCAGGCTGCTTCTAACTACCTTCACAGCCCCCACATCTTGCACATCAGCACCCATGGGTCGTGATGCTCCCGGGCTCTGACCGCTGGCTCCTGGTTCCTGTGATGGCCAGGGGCCCAGGGCTGGCTTGATGCTCCCCTCAGGCAGGCCCTGAGAGCCTGGCTGAGGGACAAGCACAGCCTCTCCGGTTGGGAGTGGCAGGTGCTGGTAGGCACGGCTGACGCTCCCACACATGACAGCTCCCTTCCAGCCATGCAGGTCTGGGGATACCTGGCCCACCACCACTTTCTTGC
Organism: Ochotona curzoniae; assembly: GCF_017591425.1. Lineage (NCBI taxonomy): Eukaryota > Metazoa > Chordata > Mammalia > Lagomorpha > Ochotonidae > Ochotona > Ochotona curzoniae. The sequence continues at coordinate 17,430,886 of NW_024466607.1, read as the reverse complement.
CACTGCCCTCCCGAGCCCTGCTGGACACGAGGGAATGTGGGCAGGGACAGTCTATCTACTTCCTTCCTGGCCTGTGGCCTGTACAAACAAGTGGTCATAGGGGTCATGCAGCAGGCAGATGGGATGGGGACAACAGGAGAGTTGTGACAAGGTTCTAACTTTGGCTGTTCCTCCCCCAAAGGAAAGCGCTGTGCACACATGGACATCCAGTGCAGCTTTATTTAGAAGACACAGTGTCTCACAGCAGTGGCCGGGGAAGGAGACAGGTTCTGGGGGGCCACCCTGCAGAGTCCCCAGGGCGGCCTGGCAGTGCAGAGAGGGAGCTGAGGCCCGGGCCGGTGCCCGCACAGGTCTGCTCTTCACCGGTGTGCTGTCATTCTTGCTCACCTCACTGACTCGCCAGACAGATGGAGGCTCACTGTAGCCCCAGCCGGGAGGCCCCAGGTTCCCCCAGGCCTCAGTGACCTCCGGGCTGTGTGGGCCAAGGAGGCTGTGGCTCACAGCAACACCAACTTCCTCTCCTCTTATGCAAACGTCATGCCCCCACATGCTCAGTGGACAGCCCCACAATGGCTCAGGGTCACCTCCCAGACCTGCGTCCCTGTGTCTCCTGCTGGGCGCCCTGGCATGTTGCTCTGGGTCAGGCCTGCTACCTTCACAGAGGGACGTATAGCAGCTCTGCCTCCTGCCTAGCTCTCTCCCTGATAGCATGCTGCCTCTCCCTTTCCTCCTCCTCTTCCTCCTGCGGCTCTCATGTCACAGCTGGGGGCTATCAGCAGTGAGATTTCACCTCTCCGTCCCAGGACCTCATCCCTTGAAGACAGAATCCCCACCTTTGGGGCTGCCAGCTCAGGGATGGGAAGGGTCCACCTGTCTTCCCCACACCTCACACAAATGCTGCGTCTCCGGGAGCCGGGGCGGGCGCCGTCTTCCCTGCACGTCCTGAGCCTCAGCTCCACTCAGGACCACACAACCTCCCCTCTTGCATGGGGGCCGGGCCAGCAGACACGCTCACGGCACCTGCGTCACTCACTCATCTCCGAGGATGCCTGGGTTCAGAGGTGAAAGTCCTTTGAAAATGCTAAGACAGCAGGCTCAGGAATGGACTGGTCTTTTGTGGGACCATGGGGACAAAGAACCCCATCCTGGTCCCACAAGCACAATGTTCTCTAGTATCACAAGAGCCAGAGAAGGCCGTGACCAAAGAAAGTCCCCCCTCCCCTCAGCAATGGGGCTACCAGACTTGGTTAGGCAAGTGGGCTCGGCTGGCTCTGACCAGGTAGGAGCTGACCTGGCCAGCTGCCTGGGGGACGGGGCCTGGGCAGCCCACAGCCCAGGACAGTTCTGAGGACAGTCTCAGGGCCCTCAGACCCCCTCCCCAAGTCTCCTATACAGAGGAACTGGCTGTGAGCATCAGATCACCTGGGGGTCCTCACTGAGCAAACAGCCGAGACCTGCCAAGCACCCATGCCCAGGGCCACAAGCCGCCTTAGGAGTCAGTGTGCAGACAGCACCACCCTCCCTCTGGCCAACCAGCTAGGGAGCAAGTGCCGACAGTGAGGGGCCCAGGCAAGGCTGTGTGGCTCCCCTAGGAGCAAGACACAGACATGATACCTTTGTTGGAGAGGATGGGCTGGGGCAGAGAGGCAGAGGCAGGAATCATAGTGGGAGGTGAACCACTGGATCCAAGCCGGGGGTCTTCACCCACCTGTGGGAAATACCTGGGTCAGCTGGGGCAGGAAGCCCAGGAAGAACAGATCCCACAAGGCAGGAATGCAAGAGGGGAGTGGCCCAATGTGTCCAACCAACAGGTGAAGAGGGGAGGAAGTCTTGCCTGTCTCTCGGAGTGACCCCGTGACTAACTCTCCTGAGAGGAGCTGGCATGAGTCGTGATCACTTTACCACGTAAGGACCAGCACCCTCACAGGAACTCACCTTCTTCTCTGGGTTGTTCAGTTTGGACTTGACCTCCTTGGCCTTCCGAATTGCTTTCAGCACTTCCACGGTGTCCAGCTCCTTCTCCGTGGTCGCTGTGTTATCCAGACAGACCTATGGTATTCATAAAGTGGCTCTCAGCACAGGGCCAGCAAGCAAGGCAGGAGGAAGGTGGTGGGCCCCACTGAGGCATGAGCCAGGCCCTGTGAGGATGCAGGAAACCAAGGCTGCCTCCCCACCACCGGTGCAGGTGCTCCGGGTGTTCCGGGTATCACCGTCCCCAGGAGTCTTCCCAGCAACCTCTCAGGTGGGTGGGGTGACAAGAACTCAGTCCCCAGTTATGGGCCCAGCTCCAACGGTCAGAGAGCAAGATTACTTGTGGCCTCTGGGCAGGGGAGCTGGTGTCAGGGCACAGGGCACAGCAGGGCCCAAACCTGCAAATGCAGCGGGCACTGGGGCAAGGCAATATGGTCAGGCAGGTCTCGATGCTACAGGGCTACAGTGGCTCTCGAGGCCTGCAGCCCAGGAAGGCAGGTATGTCATCTCAGCAAGACTATCTTGGTGACAACAAGGGGGTATGTAAGAGGACTGGGTGGGATACAGACTCCTGGGTATCTTCTGGTTTGGAATCTGGGGAAAAAGAGAGGATCCAAGGCCTGGTCAAAGGATGTGTGGACCTGCCGTAGGTGGGCAAGGCCAAGGCCCTGACTGGGTGGTGTGGAAACAGGGGTAGCCACAGCAAAGGCTCTGGGAGTACCCCACATTCTTCAAGAAGCCATCCAGGAAACACAATATCCCCCAGTCTCTTCTTCCTGCTCTGAGTCAATGATGCCTCTCACAGGCAATGCCCTCCTTGCATACCCAAGGCCCACGCCTGTGTCTGCTCCAGGGAGCCCTCCTAGCTTGAAGCAGCTCAGTGGAGGTGGGGAGAGGGGGTGCGGGGAGGGTTTGCCAGTCCCAGACCCCACAAGAGAGGGGTGAAAGGCCCTTCTGAAGGAGGCAAGGGTACAAGAACAGATACCTATCCAGGTCTACCAACACAGACAGCACCTTGCCTGGGCTTACCTCAGAGGCCCTGTCTCCAAACTGTGCCAACACCTTGGTCCGGTAGTCAGGAATGATGGTGAGGGGGTTGTTCAGCAACGCCACGCGCTCCAAGCACGGCAGGCTGCCTATACTCGTGACCTCCTCCATCTGCAACGGATGGATACCGCGCATCAGGACCGTTCTCATAGCCCCACAGCAGGCCCGACAGTCTCTCCAAAGGGCAGGGAACCACCACACTCTTACTGGGGGTCCTGGGATATGTAGCTCACCTGCTCGATTCGGTTGTCACTGAGGTCCAGGTTGACCAGTGAGTAGAGCTTGTGCAGGCCACTCAGGCTCTCCAGCAGGTTGCCCGCCAGGTTGAGAGTCTTGATGTTCCCCAGTTTGGTGTGGACGCCTTCCAAGGAGGACAGCTTGTTGTAGGACAGGTCCAGGTGTACTAGGTTGTACAGGTGCTGTGGCAGCATAGAGGACAGGGTCAGCAGGTCAGGTCAGCTCTCCAAGGCAAGGGGGCTGATGCAAACAGGGACAGGCCTGCTGGCTCCCCTCTGTTCCCCTGCATGTGCCCAGACAGGTGAGCACTGAAAGGCAGCTGTCCACTGTAGGGTGGAGGGGCACCAGCTGCTCAGGGCCCAAGCAGTACTGGCTCAACGTCTCGTGTTCTTGGAACCAGATCAGCAGTCACCCGTCTCACTGTTGGGAGCCCAGAGGGAAGCTGGCAGCCTCTGCCCTTCCTTTTTAAACCCCAGGGAACAACCACCCTCCCAACCCCTACAGGGAGCACCTGCAGGCAGGACTGGCTCCCAGACGTTACCTGTAGATTGTCCACGACCAGCACCCCATTGTGACTCAGGTCCAGAAACTCAATCTTGGGGATCAGTTTCTGGAGAAAGAAAGGAAGATCGGATGTTACCCAAGGAGGCTGCACCCTCTGCAGGCCCTGTCCAAGGCCGGTGGCTCCCAACAGCACGGTGGGTGACACAAATTTGCACCTGGCCAACCCTGCAGGGCCACTGATGGAAGACCTCCCACAGTCCTCCCAACAGTGCTCAAAAGAGGCACACAGGGCCCGGTGCAGAGCAGCATCCACTGTTGGTACACACTTGGCCTCTGGAAGCAGAACAAGTGGCCGAATCATAGCCAGAACAGGGAGCCTGGCCTCCTCCACACTGGCTCACCCGTTCCTTGGAAGGAAATGTCATCACTTTGTCGGCCCATTTCTCAAACATTTACATGGTTACTAATACACTCCATTGAATCTTCAGTATTGCTTGAGTTTAACTAAGCCTGTTTTGAAATTAATGTAGAAATTGTAAGCAAGGCACAGTGCACTGGAGACAGGTCCTTTCGTAAAAAGCCAAATTAAAGCCTTGTGCTTGGGGATCTGCTCAGGCCTGAGGTGTGCCCGGTGCCATGCTGAGGGGACCTACCACAGACTCGTCGATCTTGGAGATGCTATTGTGGCTTAGGTCGAGGGTGGTCAGAGCTTGCCAGGTGGGGATGATGGCAGTCACGGGGCCTTCCAGGCCTACGCCTTCTGGTTCCCACTCCTCAAACTCCGAGGCTTCGGGAACAAGGACTTCCTGCATAAGAACATCTGTTGAGCACCACATTCAGGCCCTGACGCAACCCTCACTGGGAACACGATTGTTGCAAAATTTAAGGAAGGGCTGGAACATATTTAGCTTGTGGAAGTAAACTTGCATGAAAGCGGGACTTGGTTTCATGTTTCTGTCCACAGTTGTGAAATAACTGCAAGGCTCAGCAAACCAACAGCCGCTGGGATAGGTCTGGCCATCCTAGGGGCCAGCGCCTCAAGCCCACCTGGGCCCCTGGCTGTACAGGGATGCCTGTGTTGGCTTCACTCTCCCAGCTGAAGGTCAGAGCCAAGGGGTTGCCAGGCAACTGTGCTTTCAGAGCTCCTGACGATGTCTCCGCATGAACAGGCATAAAAACAAACAATGCTGAGTGAGGGTGGCATGGTGGGCCCAGGGACCACAGGCAGGGAAGGAAGCCTCCCTCCTGTGCCCACAGCTCCTCCTCCCCGCCCCTGACTTCCAGGCAAGAGCTTTGCTCTCCCTATGGACGGCCTCAGGCTTCTCAGCCAGGCTGCGGGGAGGGTCTGGGGAGCCCTTGCTTGCACACAGCTTCACCCTTTCCATCAGCAAACTCAGAAAGACTTCACCATACCCAAATCTTTTTTTTTAAGATTTATTTTATTTTCATTACAAAGTCAGATACACAGAGGAGGAGAGATAGAGAAGATCTTCTGTCCAATGATTTATTCCCCAAGTGACTGCACTAGCCGGTGCTGAGCTGATCCGAAGCCAGGAGCCAGGAGCTCCTCCCACATGGGTGCAGGGTCCCAAGGCTTTGGGCCGTCATTGACTGTTTTCCCAGGCCACAAGCAGGGAGCTGGATGGGAAATGGAGCTGCTGGGATTAGAACTGGTGCCCATATGGGATCCCGGCACGTTAAAGGCGAGGACTTTAGCTGCTAGGCCATCGCGCCGGGCTCCTATGCCCAGACCTTAATCCAACACCATGAGTCAAAAAATTAGCCATTATGGGCCCGGCGCGGTGGCGCAAGTGGTTAAGTCCTCGCCTTGCACGCCCGGGATCCCATATGGGCGCCGGTTCTAATCCCGGCAGCCCCGCTTCCCTTCCAGCTCCCTGCCTGTGGCCCGGGAAAGCAGTTGAGGACGGCCCAAAGCTTTGGGACCCTGCACCCACGTTGGAGACCCAGAGGAGGCTCCTGGCTTCGGATCGGCATAGTATCGGCCCGTTGCGGCTCACTTGGGGAGTGAATCATCGGACGGAAGATCTTCCTCTCTGTCTCTCCTCTCTGTATATCCGCCTTTCCAATGAAAAAAAAATAATAAAAATAAATCTTTAAAAAAAAAAAAAAAATTAGCCATTACACATTTTTCTTTACCAGGATAAGGTTTTTTAATATTATATTACATTACTGGGGTATAATTCATAAAAAGAGAGAAAGCAGGGCTGGCACTATGGCATAGTGGCAATGCCAGCATCCCATATGGTGCCAATTCATGTCTGGGCTGTTCCATTCTGCTTCAGCTCCCTCCTAATAATGGCCTGGGAATGATCATGCACGATGGCTCAATGGCTAAATCCTCCTGTTACAAGTGCTGGGATCTCATATGGGCATCAGTTCATGTTCCAGATGTTCCACTTCCCATGCTCCCTATTTGTAGCCTGGGAAAGCAGCAGAAGACGGCCCAAAGCCTGGGAACCCTGCACCCACGTGGGAGACCTGGAAGAGGCTCCTGGCTTTAAATCAGCTCAGCTCCGGCCTCTGCAGCCACTTGGGGGGTAAAGCAATAGACAGAAGATCTTCCTGTCTGTATCTCCTCCTCCTTGTACATCTGACTTTCCAATAAAATAAATAACTCTCAAAAAACAAAAACCAGAGGTGTTCTTTCTCCTTTGAGGGGAAAGCATCTTTTTTCCTTGAAACATGCTATGAGCAGCACTGACTGATGGAGACCCCAAGGGTGCCAAGTGCATGGTGACCCAGGGAAGTGTCAGAGACTCATCTCCAGCAGCCTCAGCAGCAGGTCCGCAGTGGATCTTGTCCTGAACAGTGCCAGGCAGGTGGCAGAGAGGCTTACCTTCATCGAGGTAGCTGAGAAGCGGACGCTCAGCGTAGCCAGGCTGGGCTTGGAGGTGACCAGCCCTCGGATGTGCTTGGCATCACAGTGACTTATCTGGAATAGGGCACACCATATGTCAAAAATGGCTTCCAGAAGCCCCTGGGTGTGGTCACACAGCAGGAGGCAAGCTCCGACCCTGAGACCCAGGGAGCTCAAGCCTGGCCCCTCTGCCCCAGCACACGTGCTGACTTGGCACTCGGCAGTGTCTCACAAGAAAGGCATCTGGTCCCTTGACCCCCAGAAAGCCGTGAGCCTCACATTCTCTACCAGAGCTATTTGGGGTTGGCAGGCAGACAAGAAGGGGGTGGGGCGGGAAGCTGTGCTGCAGAAGCAGGAATCTCTCCAGTGGAGTGTGCCAGCCAGCAGCCAGCCTCCCTGGCCTCAGCTGCCCTGTGGTGTCTTCCGGGGAAGGCCCCAAGCCACCTTCCCAGCACCACACACCCAGCCACACATGACATGTGAGCTCAGGCTGCTTCTCCCTGCCCAAGTTTCTGCCAAGGGGGCAGTCCCGGATATCCATGGGGAATGCTGCGGGCAGAAGAGGGCTCTGTAAGAACAGTTTTCCCTCATGAACCTGCAGCCTGGCCAAACCTGTCTCCCTACTTCAGATGCTCCACTTGTTACGTGCGAGTGGAAGCACCCACTTCACAGAGGTGGTGAGACCAGCCAACATCACACACAAGACTCAGCGCTGATCACAAAGACCATGCTCACGAAGGACAGTCCTGGAGCCATTTTTATCATTCACAGCTAACTCTTTTTTTCTTTAAAACTGGGGACAAAGCTGGTCTTGCCAACTGACAGGCTCAGCAGTGAGTAATACAAGGCAGGGCCCAGTCATGGTGCCCTGGAGGGCAGGGAACCCGCAGAGCCCTCTGCTCACCTGCCTCAGCAGAACTGGAGGTGAAATCAGCTGCCCTCAGCAGGACCACCTCCCAACTGCTGCTGGAATCGTGCACTGCCTGGCCCCACTCTCCAGCCCAGGGAGGCCTGGCGCTGAGCATCTCCAGTTGTGGCAGACATAGAACCCAGGACCATAGAAGACCACCTCTGCCTTCAGAGGGGCTGGTGGAGCTAGACTTTCCTTGCCAACTGTGGCAACCACAAGAGCATGAGTGCCTCTTGGCTACACCTGGACCCCGGTGTCAGAAACACTTTCTACTTCCAGGCAGGCAGCAACGAGCAGCACCCACACAGCTCGGTCCTACCAACCCTCCCCTCAACCCTGGGCTTACCTCCACCTGACGTAGAGACTTGAAGATTGACAAATCAAATGGCAGGAGCTGCTCCCGAATGTTGCTGGTCCCGAAAGGCCCTTCTGTGCCAGAAACCTGAGGCCAAAGGTACAACTTAGATTTGGGGAACTGCTGCAACGGCCTCTGCCACAGTCACAGGGAAGTGAGCCCCAAGCTTCGTCCACTTCTACTTTCCATAAACTGTGCTAAGGGATGCTGGTCACAGCCGCCCCCTGGTGCCCACAACTAGGAGCACTGCAACACAAAAACTCATTCAGGCCCTGCCATGGTCTCCCAGACACGCAGCCAGCCAGGGAGCTGGTGGCCCCATGCCGGCCATGCGCCAGAGTGGCCACAGCTTTACCTTAAGATACTTAAGGCGACAGGTGAAGTCCAGGATGTGGCCCAGGTCAGTCTTGGCATCCCCGCTGGCACATGTCGGCTTTCCCTGCTGCAGCTGCTGGGTGACTGCGTAGAGCTGCAGGGGCCGGATGGCAAAGACCTCACCAGCCCCCAGGAGCTGCTCGCCTGCAACAGCCGCGCCCGGAAAGATGAGCGCCCACCCCTGGCCCATCAGTCAGGCCACCACTGCCCAGCAGAGCAACAACTACCAAGCAGCTGGCAAACACCTATTATGTACACCTAACCAGCCAGAACAAAGCCCTGGTCCTAGGCACTTAGGAGCAGATGTCTTCTTGGCTCACATGGGGCACAGGGCAACCCTGGACCTGTGTGGACAGGGAAGGGAAGGGCCACAGCACTCTCTGTGGTCAGCATGGCTACCGTACGGAGAGAGGTAAGTCAGGAGCTAAGACACTAGGATAGAATGTGGCTGCTAAGAGACAGCAACCTGAGTGACAGCCCTGCATGGCGACTGCAGAGGTCAAGCACAGGCCTGCAGAGCCACCCTGGAGCAGGAGGGCTCTTGAGGTTGACTGACCAGCTCTTCATTCTCCTTCCAGCCACACAGCCTCAAGCAAGTTCCTGCCTGGGCTCCCGAGGGAAGGCACCAGGGCTGGGCCAGGCAAGCATCAGGGCGCTTGGCTGTTGCTCCGAGGCCACGTGGCAGGACCTGAGCCAAGCTCAGCCTGTTTGCAGAGGACAACCCAGATCCGAGGGCAGCACAGCAGCTCAGCAGCTCTGCAGGGGTCTCTGCACCGCCCTGGCTCCTGGGCGTCTAGCAAGGTGACGTGACTTGGGCCAGCACCCCCAGGGCCTGTGGCCACGTACCTTTTTCAAAGAGCTCTTCAGCCAGCGCTGCGGTGATGCCGTTGATCTCCTGCAGGGGAAACACAAGCCACCATTACAAAGCCTTCCCTGCCCGCTGCTGGGCTGGCGTATGCCCTGCTCTCCATGCTTGCAGGGCCAGCTTCTAAAGTCACAGACAAAACAGCACAGAGAACACCTGTAACAAGGCAGCGGCTTGGGGAGGGCAACGCCGCCACCTGGTTCTGCAGCTATCCGAAAGGCCTCCTCGTGCAGGTGAGGTACAAGAACACGCGGCTTCTCCAAGGCCACATCGGTAGGGGCGGAGGTACCAGAGGGCCGGCAGCCCCCTGGCCAGGCTCTGGGAGTCCCTGGGAGGGGGCATGGCACCAGAAGCCCTGCCTGCCACCAGGCTGGCAGGAAGAAGGTGCTTGTGGAGCAGCCTCCCTAATCACAGCCCTTTCCTTTCTCAGCCAGGTCTTTTCCTGCTTAGCCCAGGGCCACAAGAAAGAGGTGGGAAAGGATTTTCTTTTCATTATATTCTCCACCCCTCCATATTTATCTTTCATTTCCAACCCCCTTTACAAAAACTAATTACTTTCATGTATTTGAGACAGTTCCCAACGACCTGTTCACACCTAAACGCCCAGCAGAGCTGGGGCAGGGCCAGGCTGGAGGTGAGCCGGGAGTTCAATCTGGCCCCCATGCAATTGACAGGGACAGCCGTCACCACTGTCCCCCAGGGTGCATATGAGCAGGAAGTGGAGGGGGAACACCAGCCCAGGCACTTCTGAAGGGAATGTAGGGCTGTCAATCACTATCTCTTTTTCTTTTTTTAAGATTTATTTGAAAGGTAGAATTCAGGCAAAGGGAGAGACAGACAGAGATCTTCCATCTGCTGGTTCACTCCCCAAATAGTCACAACAGCCAGGGCTAGACCAGACCAAAGCCAGGAGCCAGGAGCTTCTTCCTGGTCTCCCAAATGGGTGTAGGCCCACATTCTTGGACCATATTCTGATGTTCTTCGAGGTGCATCAGCAGGGAGCTGGATCAGAAGTCGAATAGCTGTAACTCGAACTGGTGCCCATTCAGCACTGCAGCCAACGTCCCAGCACCCACTATGCCACAGCACCAGCCCCTTTAAGCACTGACATCTAATAGGTCAGCTACCTGCCCTCATGACTTTTTTTATTATTAGTATTAGTAGTAATAGTATTTATTTATTCTTATTGGAAAGGCAGATCAAATTTACAGAGAGGAGAGACAAGGAGAAAAGATCTTCCATCTGTTGGTTTACTACTTAAACAGCCAAAACAGCTGCAGCTGAGCTAATCAGAAGCCAAGAACCAGAAGCCTCCTCCGGGTCTCCCATGCAGGTGCAGGGTCCCAAGGCTTTGGGTTATCCTCCACTGCTTTCCCAGGCTTCAAGCAGGAATTAGAAGGGAAGTGGAGCAACTGTGATACCAACCGGTACCCACATGGGATCCCGGGCACGTGCAGGGTGAGGATTTCACCAGGCCACCTCTTGGCCTTTTTAAATGCTATGATGGAGACATGTCACTGAATCCTCCCCTCCCCGTGTAAGGGGAAGCTGCTCTCTCTAGTCCTGCTCCACAGACGAGCACCCTGAGGTAGCCGGGGGCTGTGCCCCCAAACCACATCCCACAGGGCTAGAAACAAGCGAAGCCAACAACACACACTCAGCTCTGTGCACACAGCAGTGGCCTCCGCACTTTCGTGCTACCAAGGCCTCCCCTCCCGCCTCCAGGTGAGAGCTGTAACTAATGGACAGATGGCAGCTAAGAGGCTCCGGGAAACAGGTGCACATGGAGGTCGCACGTCCCTCCCCCAGCTTAGGGGCCATCGCTGTCAGGCCAGGCCACGTACATGTTTACAGGACAAGGTGTTCCCTTCGCTGCTTTTCTCTCAGCTTGTTTGTCTGCCCTGTGATCTGTACATCATAGCTACTCAGCGGTTGGCTGCTGGCTGAGGCAGCACCTGCTGTGGTGGCCTCATCTCTTTGTTGCGGCGGCATTCCTAACACAGGGACCTCGGATCTACGTTATTTAGCCTGTCGTTCTCTTTATGATTTTCAGTACCTCCTCTCCACTCCAGGATTAGAAAAATACTCTCCTTATTTTCTTTCCTTTGGCTTTTATGGCATTTTACCAAATGCACTTCTGGCTTTAGTCTGTGTGAAGCCCAGGTCCCAGTGAGAGCTGCTCTCCTAGCACCCCAGCCTGCTGACTTGGGGTCAGACAACAGCCCCAAGTGAGGGACGGCCAGACTCCAAGTAGGACAAGTGGGAAGATGACCTGTGGGCTTACTCTCAAGTTCAAGCCCATCTCTCACAACCACATCACCTCAGTTCCCCAGCAGCCAGAAAGTAGTGAAGATGAGGGCAAGCTTGGCTTGTATCTCCATGGACAGTTCTGCAAACCACACCCGATCTAGAATCTTCAGTGCAGCGTGGCTTAGAGCTGAGCGGTCAGGGCCACCTCCACCCTCCAGGAGCGTGGTGGGGCAGATCTTAGCCCAGGAGTCTCCATGCTGACAGCCTCGCCCCAGGAAAGGTTTCCCTGCCTTGGGGTCCTCACCGCCCAGTCAGCCCAGAAGGAACATGGAGAGAACATGTCAGCCCGAGCGCAGGCGCTGGCCCTGCCAAGGACACGGCTGGAATTTCTGGACAACAGAAAGCTGCACGATAGCGGTGAGGGCCAAGGGCTGGTGCTCGGCAGAGGGTAAACTTTCGCTAAGGAATCCTGAAAGCACACAGTGTGATGGTCTGTCTCCCTGTTCTCCAGTCACAAGAAGTACAGGCAGCTGTGACATGCCCAGGCTGGCCTCACCCTGTGGCTGGGGGAAACCGAACCACAGTGGAGCACAGAGATGCCCCAGCCTGCAGACCCATAGCACTCCCTCCTCAGGGCTCTGTGTGAGCCTAGAGGGATTCACCTGGCACAGCTCAGCAGGTGGGCTCCATGCTGCCCTGAGCTTCTGGGCGTCTAGTAAGGTGAAGCAACCCATACCAGCATCTCTGCCCATGTAGCCTCCTGAGCCTGGATGCCCAGTGCTAGGTGCCTGGCAAGGAAGCCACAAAGAATCCCAGGAGGTCACCTTGTGCTCCCCAAATATCTAGATTGCAGTACCTTTTAAAAGAGGACACTTCTCTATACTTTAACAAAAAATTTCAATTTAGGGGCTGGAACCATGACGTAGTAGGTTAAACCTCCAATTGCAACAGGTGTATACCATATTGGTACCAATTTGAACCCAGCTGCTCCACTTACAATCCAGCTCCTTGCTATAGTGTCTGGGAAAGCAGTGAAAGATGGCGCAAGTCCTTGAGCCCCTGCACCCACATGGGAGACTCAGAAGAACTACAGGCTCCTGACTTCAGATCAGCTCAGCTCTAGCCATGTATCCATCAGGGGAGTGAACCAGAAGATGGAAGATCTCTGTTTCTCCTTCTTTCTCTGTAAATCTGCCTTTCAAATAAAAATAAATAAATCTAACAAAAATGTCAATTTACAAAAGACACTAACACCTAGGTATGTTTAAAAACCACAATGTAACACTTGTTCCACAAGTATTACCTAACATCAGGAGCAGCCAACCACCACTTGGCATGCCTTCACAGGCCAAGGACTAGCTGGGGTATAGCTCTGCAATTTCCATTCTGAGGCTTGCTATGCACCAGGAACCCCAAGATACAGTGTATCTCCATACTTAGGGCCGGTGCCATGGCATCGCACGCTAAGCTTCTTCCTGCAGCACCAGCATCCCATATGGATGCTGTCCCATAGCTGACCCAGCTCCTTATTAATGGGAAGCAGCAGGGGATGCCCCAAGGCCTCAGGTCCCTGCACCCATATGGGAGACTCTGAGGCAGCTCATGATTCCTGGCTACAGATCAGCTCAACTCCAGACATTACAGTTGTTTGGGGAGTAAACCAGTGGATATAAGGAAAATCTCTCTGTTTCTCCTCTCTGCAACTTGGCCTTTCAAATAAAAATAAATCTAAAACAGAATAAAACAAAAAATAAACAAAACCACCACATGCCTGCCCTCCATTCTGCTCCCTTGCTGTTCTACTCAGTATATGCTCCAGCGGAGGGCTGAGCAGTGAGGAACTAACGAAGGAATCAATTACAGGTCACTGAGCCAATGCCCAAGCACATTTGGACACAAAGACTTAGAGTTGAGGGCCCTTGCCTAAACTGATGTCAGTGACAAGACATTTCTGCAGGGGTCAAGTACATTCTGTGTGATTCAACTTGAAGAAAAAATCTGAACCTAAATGTTTAGTACTTTGTAACTAAAATTATGGAGGAGAGCTGGCATTGTGGTGCTTTTACGTCACTGCCTGTGACACCAACACCCAATAGGAGTACTGGTTCGAGTTCTGGCTGCTCCATTTCTGCTCTAACTCCCCATTAATACACCTGGGAGAGCAGAACTCAAGATGGTCAAGTGCTTGGAGACCCCCGCCACCCACAGGGGAGGGAGATCTGAAGAGAGGTCCCAGCTCCTGACGTCAGCCTGGCCCAGTGCTGGCCATGGAAGCCGTGAGCAGTGAAGCAACAGGTGGGAAGATCTCTGCCCTTTGGGTCTCTCTCCTCTACAACTGTGCTTTTCAGATAAGTACAAAATACCTTTAAAAAATAAACAAATTATGGAGATAAATCGGATGCTGAATGATGACACCTCTGTCACAGCTTGATTTTAAACTCTGAAAAGCATCTTGGTTCCAGACAATTGGCTTTTAAGTAAGAAACCAATATAAATGCCATCTGTCTGGAGACCCAAGCACCTCTGCCCATGGTGCAGCATAGAGTGGCAGGCAAGTGGGGATATATATATATAGATATATATATCTGATTTTGCGACAAAAATACATCTTAAAAAAAAAAATCTACACTGCCAAAGAGATGAATTCTACCCCGTGCCATAATCTTCAAAAAATTAATGAAAATACATATCATGAAAAATAGCATGGGTTCCAAACACTGCTGCATCAAAAGGAATGTTCCCTTTTTGTATTTGAATGAGTTCCCACCCTTGGATTCACTTTCCAAATGTCCACCACAGCCAGCGCTGGACCAGGTCAAAGGCAGGAGCTGGGAACTTAGTCTAGGTCTCCCACACGGACAGCAGGGAGCCAGCCGCTGAGGCAGAACCTGCTATCTCCCAGGGGCTGCACTGGCATGCACTGGAATCGGAAGCAGAGCAGGGTGTTGAACCAGATGCTCCATGACGGGAGGGGGGGGGGCTGTCCCTTAAGCCAGCGCCTGAGCCACTCGGCCAGACACCCATCCAGGCCTGTCACTCAATTCTCCACATACCTGAAAGTACCTCATATGCAAAAAGCAACCGCAAATGGATACAAGACCTAGGTGTAAGAGCTAAAACCCAAACTCCAGGAAGAAAATACCACTGTGAATTCTTGTGAATCTGGATCAAACCATGGCTTCTTAGTTAATAACAGAAACACAAATGATTTAAAAAAAACAAAAAGATAAACTGAATTTCACCCAAATCTAAAATTGTCTGGAAAGACAACTGGAGTGGCAGGAGTTATGAGTGTATCACAATTCTAGTAAGAGAACAGTACCCAGAATAAATAAAGAACTCTCCCAACGTAACAGGGAAAGACAGGCAGACCAATCTTTACCAGGACAAAGGATATAAATCTGCTTCTCCAACAAGCACACGAAATGTGACTAGTGGCTTAATACCACTAGTCTCTAGGGAAACACAAACTAAAACCACATAGAGATAGCCTTTCACACCCACAAGGAAGTCTACAATTCAAAAAAAAAAAAAATAAATAACAATAAAGGACAAGAACAAGTGTTAGCAAGAATGGGGGGCTGGTCAGAACCCCTGTGGGAAACTAAAATGGCTTAGCAACCTGACAAACAACCCAGCAGGTGCTAGGACAGTCAAACGTGGTGCTGGCGCCACAGAATAGTAGGCCTATCAGCCACCCAAGGTGCCAGCATATCATACGGGAATGGGCTCATGTCCCACTGCTCTACTTCTGAGAAAGCAGTGCAGGATGGCCCAAAGCCTTAAGGACCTTGCACCATGTGGGAGATCTGGAAGAAACTCCTGGCTTCTGGCTTCGGATCGGCTCAGCTCCAGCTGATGTAGCCATTTAGGGAATAAACCAGTAGCTAGAAGATCGATCTTTCTGCCTTTCCTTCTTGCTGTAACTCTGCCCTTCAAAAAAAAAAAAAAGAAAGAAAGCAAGAAACCTTTAAAAAATAAATAAATAAAAGCTGACATGGCTGCTCAAAGACCCAACCTGCACTTGGGAGTGGTCACCCAACAGAAACACAAGCCTGAGTTCCCCCAGAAACTTCTATGGCAGTTCCCTGCTTGGCACTGATTTTACTCTCCACAGTTTCAATTAATTATGGTCAACCACAGTTTAAAAATATCACATGGTTAACTTCAGAACTGAATAATTCCTAGGTCTTCCGCCACATGCAGCTGTGAGCAGCTGGAAAAGCCAGGGACGCTCGGGCTCTGCCGGGCGTGTCCATGCCATGCATCGCCTCAACAGCCCATCCATCACTCAGCAGCCATCTCAGTTATCCGACCGCCACAGCACCACAGAGCTTGTGGTCAAGTAACCTTGTTTTGCTGAATAATGGTCCCAAGTTCAAGAGTGGTGGTGCTGGCAACTTGGATATGCCAAAGAGAAACTGTAAAGTGCTTCCTTTCAAGGAAAAGATACAAGTCTTTTACTAAGCAAAGAAAAAAAAAAAAAAACAACAAAATAGCCGAGGTTGCCAAAATCTATGGTAACAATGAGTCTTCTATTTGTGAAACTGGGAAGGAAGGAAGGAAGGAAAAGAAATTCATGGCAGCTCTGCTATTACACCTCAAACTGCAGCAGTTCCAGCCGAGGAGCATGGCAAGTGCTGCCTTACGTTGGCAGAGGCACTAATTGTTCACGTGACTGTACGGGGACACGATACACACGGGGTCCAGGGCATCCACAGTTTCAGGCATCTATCTACCCACAGGGAAGAAGGGAACAGGAATGAGCATTCCTAACAGCATTGCTCACAATGTCCAGGACTGGGAAACAAGCCAGATGTCCAGCCTAGGAGCAGACAGACACGATGGGGTGCAGCAGTCTCCCTCATCCCCAGAAAATACGTCTCAAGACCCCATGGGTGCCTAACGGTGCCTAGCATTGACTGGCGACACAGCCTATGTTTTCTGTTATGGACACACACCCACAGTAAAGCTTCATGTACGCAGGTGGCTCAGGGAGAGGTTGCAACTAACGATGAACTGGTGAACTGGTAGCACTAGACTGTAATGAAAGTTACACACTGGGTTAAACCGCCACGTGAGACACCAGCATCTTACACGGGAGTGATGGTTGGATCTGGCTGCTCTGATTAGCTTCTTGCTAACACGCCTAGGAGGCAGTAGATGACAGTTCAAGTACTTGGTTCCTTGCCACCCACACGGGATCTGGATTGGGCTCTTTGTATCTAACATTTATTTTATTTATTTATTTTTTGGGGGGTTTTGCTTTGTTTTGTTCATTTGAAAGGCAGTTATAGAAGGAAGAAGAAAGAGAATTTTTCCATCTTGATGGCCTCAATGGCCAGGGCTAGGCCAGGCCAAAGCTAGAAGCTTGGCATTTCATCTGAGTTTCTCAGGAGGGTGCAGGAACCCAAATACTTGGGCCATCCTCCTCTGCTGTTTTCCCAGCCACACTATCAGGGAGCTGGAACAGAAGTGGAGCAGCCAGGACTCGAACCAGCCGCTCTTAGGCTCATACAGGATGCTAGCAGCACAGGCAGTGGCATGACTGGCTATGCCACCACACAGACCCCTGGGATTGCATTCTTGCCTCCTGACTCGAACCTGGCCCAGTCCCAGCTGTCCTAGGCATTTGGAGAGTGAATCAGAAGAGAATTCTGTCTCTCAAAAAAGAAAAAACTGGGTGACCACGATCTCCCACTTCGTGATACTCCCCTTCCACCGGAGGGGTTTGCTCTCTGGGGCACACGGATTGCCCATATCACTACATGTCGGTCTGAAGCCAGCATCATCAACACGGGGCTGACACAAGTGCCACGACGAGCAACAATGGAACCACAAGGACTAAGTGACACCTACACGCGTGAACGCGCTCACAGCACCTGATGCATGTCCTGGTCAGGCAGGGCATGCAGGATTTCTTTTTTTTTTTTTTTAAAGATTTATTTATTTATTGGAAAGTCAGATACACAGAGAGGAGGAGAGACAGAGAGGAAGATCTTCCGTCCGATGACTCACTCCCCAAGTGAGCGCAACGGCTGAGGCTATGCCGATCCAAAGCCAGGAGCCAGGAACTTCTTCCAGGTCTCCCACACAGGTGCAGGGTCCCAGGGCTTTGGGCTGTCCTCGACTGCTTTCCCAGGCCACAAGCAGGGAGCTGGATGGGAAGTGAAGCTGCCAGGATTAGAACCAGCGCCCATATGGGATCCCGGCGCGTTCAAGGTGAGGACTTTAGCTGCTAGGCCATGCTGCCGGGCCCGGCATGCAGGATTTCCTCACACTCCTCAGGATGCTCGACTGAAATCTCACCACCCTTTCTCACTGTGTAGAACTGACACTGCAGCTACGAGCAGTCTACTGCATGGCATGTCCACACAACACAGAAAAACTCAGCAAGAGACTGTGCTCACATCAATGGACCTTGGCAAGCAAACATTCGATGAAGAGGTCAGTTAAGATGGCCATATCGTTGTGGCCTGTGTGATAGCTAAACTGGCCAATCCTGCACCTGCCAGCACTGGCATCCCCTATGGTTTGTGTCCCGGCTACTCCACTTCCCTGCTTGTGGCCCGGGAAAGCAGTGGAGGTTGGTCTAAGTCCTTGGACCCTGTACCTGCATGAGAGACCCAGAAGAAGCTCCTGGTCTGTGGCTTTGGATCGGCTCAGCTTCAGCCACTGTGGCCCTTTGTGGAGTGAACCAGCAGGCGGAATATCTTTCTCTCAGTCTCTCCTTCTCTCTGTAAATCTGCCTTTCTAGTAAAAATAAATAAATAAATAAAACGTAGAAAAAGGCCACATAGTGGTATATACCAAGAGACAAGTCCAAATATGATGGGAAGTGGGTTTGTGAGCACTAGGGAGCAGGAGGCCGGGGGGCAGGGCAGAGACACCTAAGCAGTGCTAGGTTCCTCTGGGGTGACATGTGTTCTGGAATTCAGGCCTTGTGAGCACACTAAAGCTACTGGACTGTACATATTCCTTTGTTATTTTTTAAAGTTTTTTAATTTCTGAATTTTTAGCTTTTTGAAATGCAGAACAATAAAAAAAAAAAAGAAATAGAAACAGAGATTTCCATTTGCTGGCTCACTCCTCCACTGCCTGCAAGAGCTGAGGGTGAGCCAGGCCAGGCCAGGAGACCAGAACTCAAGCAGGGTTGGCCACATGAAATTCCTGGTGAGAATCCTGGAGCCGTCCCCTGCCATCTCCCGGGGTGTGCCCTAGCAGGAAGCCAGAATCAGTTGGGAGAGAGGCAGGACTCGAACCCAGGAGCTCTGGCAGGGATATCCTACCCCCCAAACGCCAACAATGAATGGCACACTCTACCACAGTGGAGTGTGCCAGGATTTAATTACAGTATCCCAATTTTTAAAGTCCCCATCCTGCTGCCAATTAGGGGTTTTTGCATCCTCCCTGTTCAATGCCAGCAATACAACAGATGAGGCACACTCCGAACAATTCCCGAAATGGTGCTGCAGGCACAAAGGCGAAGAAAAGCATCCCACAGGGCCCTTGCAGCCTGCAGAACAGGCCGGGCCACGTCCAGGGCCTGCTTTTTCACACTCTTGAGGTTCACACTAAGCCAAGGGTTCTTCCCCAGAGTGACTGTGCTCCAGCAGCACAACTGGTCCGAGCTATGCCTGCAGATGCCTGTGCTGCTACGACGGGGTGGGCAAGTGCTGCTGTGTGATGCGGGTCCAGTCCCTCTCAGCAATTAACCACCCGAGGCATTATATCATATAATAAATGCAAATTTTTTCTCACATAAAAAACCAAAAACTTAAAAGTTTACAACCATAAAATGTTAACCAGACATTCTTAGCACATGTTACATAAAATCCACAGCAAATACATAGATGCCACCTGTAAACGCCACCCTTTCGTCTCCAAGGCTGGCACTGCCACCCAATTTCCAAGCTCTGTTTAGCACAACAAAAAAGGCCCAGTTGCTCATTCTCAACACACCATCCAACCTTACATCATCAATAAACCATATCTTTTCTTATTCACAAAAATCACCTAACCTTCATAACATACCCACATCCACTTTTTCTTCTAAACTATACAAACCCATCCACTTCACCCAACAACACAATCACCCTTACAACTTCTCCTAACCTTCACATTAATACTTTCTATTTCCTATACAATTCAACTCCTTCCCTAATAAATCTATCTGCAAAAATTTTTCCCTAAACCACCTTCATACAACCCCACCCTATTATATTCCACTTTAACTATAATATTAATTCCACCTAAATTTACTTCCCCCCTTTTTTCTAATTTCCTCATCACATTCACATTAACATATCATACATACTTTCTAATCTTTCTCAATTTTCTCACAAAAATTATTCTAACCACTCATACATCACTTCAATCTCACACAACCCAAAAAACACAAAATCCACCCACACAAATTAACAACCACCACACCCACCCCCTTACTATATCTCAAATGATACACATTCACAATTCATAGTAACCCACTACCTCCCCCACCCCCTCGGATGGCTGGGGACCGACAGCATCGGAACCCTGGCACCCTTTCCCCCGGAGTTACCTCCCACACTCTCCTTCCTCTCCCTTTTCACTCACGCCAGCATCTGTGACCTTCCAGGATGCCTTAGGGAACTGGACTACACGTGGAGCAGCCAGGACTCAAACCAGTAATCCTGTAAGGACGAGGTATCTCAAGCGACGATTCAATCCCTGTGCCACAATCCTACCCATTCCTATAATTTTGGTGTAGAATCTTCTAGAATTCAACATATCAACTTTTATAGCCAGATACACTGTAACCTTTTAAAAATGAAATCAAAGTTGACATATTGTTTTATTCTTTAAATCTACTGCTATAATTGACTTACTCTGTAGTCAACATATCCACCCCCATTCTGTCACTCCTGCTTTCCCACCCCTCAGCACAGCACCCAGTTGTATGGCTCCAGAGCATATGATTTTTCTTTTACCCTCTTCCAGATGCACTTCCACTTGGCCGTTAGCTGCTTGCCTCAATTCTGGAAGGCCTACCTCTGCAGATCCTCTTTGTATCCACCTGCTTCTTCCTTAGAATAATTCTCCAAATTGGAACTGTTAACTGCTTTTAACATTCTGGGGCAATACTGCGCTGTCTGAAACATGCCACTCATTCTGTCACCAGCCACCCCAATGTTCTGCTTCACTGAGGCAGGGTAGGGTTGCACTGCCACCCCGTCTGCCATCAGATGAAGGTGCACCCTCACCCAGCATCAGCACCCAGACATGCCCCAAGGTGGCAATGCTCTGCCATCACAAACTGATTTCTTAGCTTGTCCTGAACCATGAACCAAAAACATAACAATGGTTCTTGCCAGCTGTCAGCTATTCCTGCTCCATCCTCACCCCGTGGTTAAAAATCACACTAACTCATGTAGCCACAGATCCCTTCTTCAAGGCCACCGTCAGTCTAATTTAAGGCAAACTTGTCCATATTCATTGTCTCTGCCCACACTCTATGCCTAATCAGGGCGAGGCTCCTCCGTCCTCCAACCTCACCGTCTCACGCCAGCCACCTCCCCTCAATGCTGAGGCCCACAGTTCTGTGGTCCAGGGCTCTGGCACAGGTGAACCCTGAGGGGAACTCACGTAGAAGTGAAAATGCAGAAAGTGGGCCAGCACTCTGGGGGCTACGCCAGGGAAGGCAGCCAGCAGCGTCTGCAGGTACACCTCCAGATCCTTCTCCCTCTTCTCCACCAGGCTGCGGGAGTTTTTCCCAATGATTTTCTTGGGCGGAAGTAGGTTTTTATCAATCTTTCTCTCGGTGACAAGCTGTAAGAAAACACAAGCCAGTCAACCAGACACCAAGAGTCTGCCCCCAGAAGCCCGAGGTGCACTTGTCAGGGCTTCCACAGCCTTCCTGGTGACAGTGCCAAGATTAGGGGCCCAACTAGCAGGCTCTGGCCTCTTCAAACCCACACGGTGTCAGAAACACCAACAAGCCTAGATGAGACACTCCACTTGGGGACTGTGGAGCCCTCAGAAGTTATACCTCTGAGCCCCTCGAACTGCTGTTATCTCCAAATTGGAATGAAAACCAATCAGGGAGCATGCCTGTCTCTGAAACACACAGCCAAAAACCCAAGGAAAGGCTCCCTCCTGAAGCAGAAATGCAATCCTGGCCAGATCTGAAAGGGCAGGCTGTGCACCTGCTATTAAGTGGAACAAATTTAATAAATTTATCCCTGTCTCTTCTAGCACTGACAATTTTTTTAAGACTTATTTCTTTGAAAAGTAGACTTACAGAAAAGAGCAAGAGGCATTTAGGTTCACTCTCTAAATGGCCATAATAGATGGCTGAGCCAAGCCCAAACCAGGAGCTTCACCAGGGTCTCCTGCGTGGGTGCAGGGACCAGGCACTTGAGCCATCCTCTGCTGCCTTCCCAGGCAGCTGGAACTTGAACTGGCTCTCATTTGGGATGCTGGTGCCACAGGTGGTGGCTTTCCCGGCAACACCACAGCACCCTCCCAGGACTGGAAATCTTAAAAAGTGAAACTCAAATACACTTCCTGCAGATGGTCTTGCGCTTGGGCTAAACTCCTACGGTCCACTAGTTCCTTCACAATTACATTAACAGGCTGGCTTACCAAAATGAGCCTATTTCGCCTTAAAGCTAACAGGTAGCCCAACAGGAACCCAGGCCAAGAGGCCCCCCCTGAGACACCTCTCCCAGTCCTCTGTTACCTTTTCATGCAGCTCATGGAAGTCACTGTAGCGGTGCTTGACTGTCCACTCATGGCCGCCATCTGTGACCTGGATGATGTAAACCTAAAAGGGGAAGCCGACAGCCCAAGTGGTGAGGGGAGCCTGCCCCAGGGGTCTCTACCCCGGAGCAGTGACTTCAGAACACTCCCTGCCCCCAAAGGGCCCAAATCAGCTTATCCTTGTCCACCAGCCTCTGGAGGGCTTTTGCTGAGCTGGGTGGGGAGGGTAACCAGGGGGACAAGGGTGTCCCCCTCTATCTGCTAGAGGCTGGGAAGCCCATACACAGGCCTGTGGCTTCCCTACCCCTAACGACAGGGAAAGGTGATTCTAGAACAGGCTGCCCCTCTGGTTTACCTCTTGCCTCCAGGTAGTGCAAACCCTAACCTTACTGCAAGCAAGGCCACCGCTTCCCCACAGGCAGAAAAAGGACAGGTCCTGCAGGAGCTGGCCCTCTGCTGTGCATCTGTCTCCAGGTGCCCTGTCTACATCCTAGGAACAAACTCCTCCCCAGCCCTTTCTGCTGGTTCATGGCAGTGATTTCAGCTGCTGAGGTGGAAATCAAGGTCCCAGGAAGTTTACGGGAGAGTCAGGGGTGGGGGCGGGCAGCCAACAGAGTCCAAACAGGAGGCAATGCATGTGACTTTCCAACTAAGCAAGATCCAGGTTCAAATCCCCGGCTCTGTGGCATACATGTCACTAAACATAAATGATCGCCAGCCTAAGTTCTGCACCTCACTTTTCCTGTGTTAAATGCCAGTGAAGAGCCCAGGAGGGAAATGCACAGCAAGGGACTGAATGGGGTCCAACAGTTAGCCAGCGAGGAGTCATCACCCTACCAATCTTACCGTCACTGTCCGACCAAGCACCCCAGGGACCCAGCATGATGGGTCGGATGGGATCTCCTCCTCCCTTTCCCCTCCCTATGTGGAGACCACTACCTGCCTATGGCAGCCCAGGCCTGAGGGACTTGCCCGGATGCACCTCTGAGCCCCTCTGTGGCCAGCAGGGAGGCAGGGAGGGAACAAGGAGCAGCCATTTCCCCTGTGGCTCTCTCCACCACAACCCTCCCTCCCCATCACAGGAGAAAGAGCCAGAAAGGCCACCAGGAGGTGGGGCTTAGAAGGTCAGCCCAGAGTGGGGCGCAGGTAGGTCAAAGCCCCCACCCCCCTGCCCTCCAGGGACAAAGGATGAGAAGCTGGGCAGTTCCTGGAAGGCTCACTGCACCCCGACCCCAGGGTCCCTCTCAGCCTGGCAGTCCACGCCTACAGTCTGGCATCGTACCACTTCAGGGTCCGAGATGAACCCCCCCTTTCTGTCCTGACTCCCCTATGGCTTACAGGTAGGTGCCAGGGCCTGCTGCCTGCCCCACCTGGCCCCTAAGCGGCACACCGAGTAGCCTAAGGTTTCTTCAGCCGGTGCAACAGGCCTGAGGACGTCCCTCCCCTCCGCGGCTCTCCTCTCCACCAGACCACCAGAATCCCTCTTCATCAGACCACCAGAACGCCCCCCGCAGCCCCAAGTCGCTCTCTTTCACATCTCTGCCTTAATCCCAGGGCACCCCCCCCAACAAGCCCCGCCCCTCTCCCTCACGGCCCGTTGGGGCCCTGGTCCTTGCTCCTCCACCATGGCATCCATCACCGATTCTCCCCGAGCCCCTCCTCCCCAGCACTTACACCCCCGCACACACACCCCGCCAGCCTGGAGGGTCTTAGGGGGGCAAAGAGCATCCTTTAAAGAGCCCCGGCTCCTTCATTCCCAAACCCTTTCAAACCCAAGTCTCCTGTGGTGGTCGTATACCCCTTTCCCGCAACCCATCTGGGACCCTTCTGGTGGGCCTGCAAAACCCAGACCCCTTCCCCTAATTTTCCCACCCCAAACCCCTCTCCACTCAGTCGCACGCCCCTCCACCCTCTCCTCAAGACCCAGACACGGCCTGCCACCCACCCCCACTGAGGGTGTCGGCGCCCCCAGCACACACCGTGTACGTATCCACAAGCTCGGAGCCCACGACGCGCGCTTCCTTGGCCGGCTCGGCCTCCCGCTCGGGCCCGAAGCCGCCCGCCGCCGCCGCCATGTTCGGGGTTCGGCCGCCCGGCGCAGACTGGCAGCAGCAGGGGGCGGGCTCAGCGTTCCGCCGCCCCCCGGCCCCCGCCGCCCCCCGCCCCCGCCGCGCGCTGCGCCGCCATCTTGCCCCGCCGCCGCCTCAGCCTCCGGCCCGCCCCTCTGGCGTGACGGACAGGCGCTGCGGACGGCGCGCGTGCGCAGCCCGGGGTTGGTGGGGTACCTCCTGTCCTACACCCCAACGAGAAGCTCGGGTGGCCTGTGCGAGCGCCGAGCCGCTCCTCTCGGCCCTGGAGGAGGGAGGACGACAGAGGCTTGGTGCCTTCTGGCAAGCCGCTGCTCTGTTTAGCTAGGTTTCTTCCTCTCCCTGGGTGCGGTTCCCTGCCTGGCAGGGGCGGGGTCGACCAAGCCCTGAGCTCAGGGCTCAGGCAGAGTCGATCCTCGATTTCTCCAGGCCCTTGGCGGCCGCTGGAGAATTGAGTGGGCTCAGCACGCAGTGGTGCACAAGTTAGGGAGTTTGTCCAGAGAGGGCGTCGTGGGGAGGGGGTCTTGGCGGTGGCAAAGGGGAGCCGCAGTACAGGGGACCCCCAGATGGCATCCTGCCAGAGCATAAAAAAGAATGGGGGACAGAGGCTGGCCCTCCCTCCAGGCGGGGTGTGTGTGTGTGTGTGTCAGTGCTACTAGGAGCAAGGAAAGCCTGAGTCTGTGAGTCTGCGAGGAAAGAGGAGAAGCCGGCACTGATGGGCACTGGGGCACTTCTGGGGTGTTTGCGAATTGGACTGCGGGTGGCAAGTGCAGCGCAGCAGTGCCGCCCCTTGGAAAGCTGGAAGGCCATCCCTTGGAAAGCCGAAGAGCTGCCCGTCCTGAAGTGGGCCAGAGCATGGCTCTCTTCACCATCCCCAGGCCCTGTTCCTTGAGCTTGTCATTTCAGGCTTCTCTTGGTACCCCCTGTTCTTGCTCCCCATTCCAGAGAGGTGGGGCTTGAGACAGGGGCTGCCAGGACCCCCAAACCCGGGCCACTTTCCCATGGAAAGTGGAAGCAGTGGTTTACATCTTGGGGGCTGGAGCCACTGCGTGAGGGTCCTGGCTGCCATGCACTGTGGTGCAGATCTCACCCCCTCCTGGGCTCAAGCTTTCATTTACTCAAAGACCTTTCCAGGGGCTGGCACTGTGGCTCAGTAGGCTAAGCCGCAGCTCATGATGCCGGGACT
The DNA here is from genome assembly GCF_017591425.1 of Ochotona curzoniae. Classification (NCBI taxonomy): domain Eukaryota; kingdom Metazoa; phylum Chordata; class Mammalia; order Lagomorpha; family Ochotonidae; genus Ochotona; species Ochotona curzoniae. Next base: position 17,405,481 of record NW_024466607.1, on the reverse strand, counting down.
GGAGTCTCAACTGAACTCCTTCCAGTTTGGCTTCTGGCTGACACACCTGGGAAGGCAGCAGATGCTGGCCTAAGGACTCGGACCCCTGCCACTCTTGTAGGACCCCATGTTGGAGTTCCTGGCTGCTGGGTTAACCCTAGCCCAGACCTGCCAGCCGTACCTATTTGGGGAAGTGTATCAGCCAATGGAAGGTCTTTTCATCTCTCCCTGTCTTCTTCTTTCTCTGTCGTTTTTGCCTTTCAAATAAAAATAAATATTAAAGGAAAAAAAAAATCTTCATTGGAGAGTCTCAGGCGGGCTTCTCTTTGTTGTCTTCTTTCTGCTGCCTGTCCCAGGCAGAGGACACAGGGACTATGACTGTGAGATCACCAGGACGGGGAGGGGGCGGAGGATGCTGGTGGGCTGGGCTGGGCTGGGCTGACTGGGAGTGAGATGGCTGGGGCAGGGCTATTTAAGCCGAGGTCCAGGGCTGCTGGCAAGCCCAGCAGCTGACCGTCAACTGCAAGCATGGATGACATCTACAAGGCCGCGGTGAGGGACCAGGCTGGGCAGGGCTGGGGTGGGAGGGGTGAGACCGTTGGGGATTCAGTAAGCATAGAATGGGGACCAGGGACCCTCCTGGGGAAGGTGGTGGGGACCCAGGAGAGAGCCCAGAGAAATGTGTGCCTTCAAAGGCATGGTGGGTCTGGCATTCAGGGGTGGTGGGAAGGAGGGTGGCAAGTCTGGAGAGGAACTGTCAAGGGGGCAGTGAGTGAGTCAGAACCCTGGGCATCACATTCCCTATCCCTCAGCCCCAGCTCTACCTTGTATCTCTGGTCTCTGCTCCCCTGGTATTGCCTCTCCAAATCTCTATGGCTGCCTCCTATGCCAGGCATTCCCTATCTGTCACATCCGGGTTCTGTTGAGCACACGCTTGCCGTGCCCCACCTGCTCCCACTTCCCAACTGACTTGAGGAGGTTGCAGGGCATGGACCTCCACCTGGGGAAGGGGCTTTGAAGTTAAAGACGGGAAGGCTTGGGTGTGGGTGAGAGAAAGACTGAGCTAGGGAGGAAAGGAACCCAGAACTGGGGTCCTAGACCCACGGGTAAGCTCAGTGGCTTAGCAGATGAGGGTGAGAGAGTGAGGGCTAGGGAGGGATCCCCCCAAGTCCCTACAGTGTATTGGGTCAGCCAGGAGCTTCCAAAGCTGTCCCATGGGAGGGAGGGTGCAGTGACCCCCACCCCCACCCCAGGGATAAGCACATGGAAGTACAGGAGCTGTTCCCAGGGGCACCCTCCCTTAGCCCCTTGAATGTGGCCCCACTGCTGGGCAGGGAAGGGCTACAGCTAGCTCTGGGGATACCCCCTGCTGCCCACAGGAGTCTATGGAGCTGGGGTGGGGCAGCCCTCCGCCCAGTGCCCATACAAGGCCTGGCGGGGCCAGAGACTAATTTTGGCTCCCAAGGCGGCAGGCAGCCGTGGGCCAGGGGGCCAGATAACACAGCCCCACCCCCTGCATGCCTCAGGCCCAGAACAATCACCAGGTTTAACTTTGTCCCCCTTTAAAAATAGCCCACTGGTCACCCTGATCGTATTACAGTGGGTGGCTTCACCCATCCCCTCCCCTGGTTTTTATTGTCCAAACCTGGGGGACAGCTGTCCCTCAGGCCACACAGCTTGGGTTTCATTAGGGAAGGCTGTGAGGACACAGAGTAGCCACTGGCTATTGTTACCCCAGGTCACCTTGGCCCTGGATGAGGTGCCCACCTGTCATCCTGGCTCCAATCCTGGCCTCAGCTGCGTCACCCCAGGGCTTTGGGACACAGAGGGAGTGCTGAGGCCCCTGCTCTGTGACCCAGGAGTGACTTGGAGCATCAGCCTTCCAACACCTTGGGGAATGGGATGCTTTCCTCGACAGCAGCTGAGGCTGGGTTTCATGTACTTGGATCCTTCTTCCCTAGGTAGAACAGCTGACAGAAGAGCAGAAAAATGGTGAGTGCCCCTTACTGCACACCAGGGTTGGGGGATCAGGGCCAGGTGGGGGGAGTAGAAGCTAGGGTTGCCCTGGTTGGGACTTCAGGGATCTGACTGGCTGAGCCACAGCCACTGTCCTCTCCCTCCAACTCCCTGGGTCTCCTGTGTTGACAGAGTTCAAGGCCGCCTTTGACATCTTTGTGCTGGGTGCTGAGGATGGCTGCATCAGCACCAAGGAGCTGGGCAAGGTGATGAGGATGCTGGGCCAGAATCCCACGCCTGAGGAGCTGCAGGAGATGATTGACGAGGTGGACGAGGATGGTGAGCCTATGCCCACTTATCTGATGGCCTTTCTCAGGCATCTTGTCCATCCAATGGGGGCGTGTGGACCAGAGACGGTGTGAGGGTATGGGGAGAACATGCAGACTGCCCGGATGGAAGCTGCTGCCTTACTGCTGTACCACCCACACTGCAGGCAGTGGCACGGTAGACTTCGATGAGTTCCTGGTCATGATGGTCAGGTGCATGAAGGATGACAGCAAAGGAAAATCCGAGGAAGAGCTGTCTGACCTCTTCCGCATGTTTGACAAGTGAGTACGCTACCCTTGACCTCTGACCCTGACCCAAGGGCCATGGGGCAAAAGGATGCCCCTTCTCCCAGTGCCTCCACATGCTGCCTCCTGGGGGTTGCAGTGTATGTGTGTGTCGGGGGGTGGGGGGACAGGGCTTGCCTCTGGCCCTCCCCTCAGTCCCACCATGGGCTCCCCACAGAAACGCCGATGGCTACATTGACCTGGATGAGCTGAAGATCATGCTGCAGGCCACGGGCGAGACCATCACGGAAGATGACATTGAGGAGCTCATGAAGGATGGCGACAAGAACAACGATGGCCGCATCGACTACGATGGTGAGGGGCAAGAGGCCGGAGCCCTACTGCCTGTGCCCCGCTGGACCCCTCTTCTCACACTCCCATCTGGTCCTCTCTCCACAGAGTTCCTGGAATTCATGAAAGGTGTGGAATAGACCAGAGCTGCATCTAGGACTGTCCGTGCCCATGCCAGCTCCAGCCAGGCCTGAAGGTGGCCTTGGGGTGGGGCCCCTGTCCCTGGAATCCCATCCAGTGGTGTGAATAAAACCTTTTTCCCCAGGGCCTCTGTCTGGTTCTCACTACACAAGCGCCTCCATTCCTGGCTTGGTACACTCTTGTCAGGCCCTGTTCTTGCTCCGTGTCTGTCTGCTGGCTGTGGAGCCATGTATCTGGCTTTTGCAGGAGGCGTGGATAAGCTGGGAGACTGCCAACATGCTCCATGCCCTGCCTGCTGCTTTCCACACTGGAAGTGATGCATTTTCACCAGCTTCTGGGTCATGGCTGTGACCAGGCAGTGGGCAGAGCCATGAGTGCAGAGCCCGGCTGGACCCTGTGTGCCCCTGGGCACAGAAGCCCCGGCAGCCTGTGGTGAAGCTGTCCCCTGGCCTAGGATGACAGCAGCTCCCAGGGGCATTGCCATCAAGTTGGCCCTGTTTCCTCTCCCCCTTTTGACAGGGGAACCCTGGGTCCTGAGCAGGTCTCCCTGTTAGTCTGAAGAAGAGAGGAACTGCTTTGTTTCCAGTCCAGGGCTCTGAGGGATGCCTCATCCCAACATAGCTGCTAGCTCCTGGGACTCCCCCAGACTGTCCACCAGCCACCCACCACCCAACCTCCCTCTCCAACCAGTTGGTTCTGAGCTCAGTGGAAGTGTCTGGGCCAGGGTAACAACTAGCACAGTGACACTCGCCTTGGAAGGGGCTGCAGGAAAGCAGAGGTGTTGGCATTTGCAAGAGGGCCAGCTGCCACAAGGCCCACAGCTGTCCCTGCTATCTCCAGCGTCCCCCGGCCTCTGCACCTGCGCCTCCGCCCAGGCATTCCCCACGCAGGCCTGGCATTCCAGAGACACTCTTGGAATTCTGCAGATACTTCTGGCAAGGGCTGGAGTTAGCAGGAGTAACCCGATGGCTCAAGAGACTCCAGGAACACTCAGGTCTGCCCTGGGTCGCCATTCAAAGCACCCATAGTGCCCACTTATGACAGTCAGCAACCGGGAGAGGAGAAAGGGCCCATGGACAGCCCCCAGCTGGGGCACTAATCTTCTGCTCACATACCTGCCACATACCTGACCAGAGACTGGAACACATAGAGCGAAGCTCAGTCAACTCAGAGATACTGAGAGGGGAGCAAGCACAGTGGACATCAGTGTGGGGCTAGAGTAGAGGCCAGAGTTGTGGTTGTCCATTAGTAGTCTGGGTGGACTTGCCAAAGTTGGCCTGGAGAAGAGCCCAAGAGGGCAAGAGAAAGCTCAGAGGAACCAAGTGGCAGGAAGGCAGTACTGGTGTGGGAGGAGGTGGCCAGAGTGAGACTGTGCAATATAGTATCTGATGGGGGAGCTGCCCCAGGGCTGCAGAGAGCAGGAAGAGTAGGGGGAGTCAGGTAGCCCTCCAGAGACCAGGGGGAAGGTCTTGCAGCTTGGGGTACATAGGCTGAGCGTATGTATTGGAGCCAAAGTGGACAGCACTTGCCAAGGGGAGGAAGTGAGAGGTGAGAAAGGAACCCTCCCAGCTTTGGCCAAACTGCCACTTCCCTGGAGCCTGCGGCGGCAGTAACTCCATGATGGGGTGGCAGGAAGTGGAAATAGCTTTGCTCATTGAGTGGTTTTCATGTGTTGAAATTCCAGACCTGAAGAAACAGGACAGAAAGTGCCCTGACACTTCACCTTGGTTCCCCAAATGTCCATACAGGAACAAACCATAAGACATCAGGCCGGCAGGTCAGCAGCAATGGCCCTATTCAGTCATTGGCTTACATGCTGTCCCTGCAGCACTGGGACCCTGGCGGAGACCACACCTGTGGCCGGCTGCTCCCCGGATGTTAGCCAATGTGGAACGCTCTCTTGATCTCTCCTCTGAGCCCACAACACGGGCCAAGGGCTCCTGTGTCAGGGTCTCATTAGCTTGGGTGTGTGCTGGCTCCTCAGGTTTAACTCAGGAGCAGCATTGGGGTAGGCGTGGAGTAAGCAGCAGGAGCCAACAGAGGAGGGGAGGGGCTGGACACTGGGTACTCAGCATGGCCATGGGAGGGGGAGAGGACTCAGGAGCCTGGCAGAACAGGAGGAAGTGTGGATGGAGGCAGATGCCCGCCCCTCCCCCCCCAGCCACTTGTCAGGAGAGGGTTCCAACAAGGAAGACAGGTCACCACTTGCAGGTGCTGACAGGGATGGCCGGTGAGGCAGGAAAGGGGGGCGGGATATTATGAGACAAAACATATTAGGGACAAAACAGCTGCAAGCCATGGCCCTGGTGCCTCCAGGCTCTTGTCCTCAGGGCCTGGCTCCAGCATTGGGCTGGGCTGTGGTTCCTAGCTGGATGAGGAGGAAGGAGAGGCTAGCAGACAAGTCTCAGGAGGGTAGGATCGGGGCTGTGGGGTACCGACTGCAAATCACACATGAGTCAGCTCTGGGCCCAGAAACTTGCACTGGCACAGGGCGTTTCTCTGCACTCAGCACCTAGTTCTGCCTGTTTTGCCTCTGGACTCTGTTGTTCTTTCTCTGGATAGTGCTCTCTCTATGAAGCCTCCCTAGACTTCCTCAATCAGCAGCGATCACCAGAGCATCTACCAAGGCGCCCCCCCCCCCCCCCCCCCCCGCCAGTGCTTGGGTGTAGCTGTAGTTTAATATCACATCTTCCTGTTTGCTGGGGCCGAGGTGGGCCTCCTGCCATTCAGCGCTTGCCCACAAGGTGGCATCCAGTGCATGTGGCTGGTCCCATTGACATGCAGGTCCAGGGAACCTTAGTGTCTGTTCCTACTTGTGGCCAGCAAAGTGGGAAGCCTGTAGAGAGCCTTACATATCTCCTTCAACTGGGAAACTAAGGTCCAGACAGAGCACAAGGTCTCACAGAGCTCACCCAAGTTGATAGTAGAGATGGGGGTTCCAGTCTTTGCTGCCTCCTGCTCTCTACCCCAGCAGGGGGCCTGGTTGAGCTGGGACAGGATGGGCTGACAGACCTAGGAGAATGCAGACCTTGGGCTCACAACTGGTGGCCACATGCCAGCCCCATCTCCAGCTAGTATTGGCCCCAGCCTGACTCTGAGATGGCTTATCTCCCCCAGGGAAACTGAGGCAGAGGAGCTCTGCTCTACCCAGCTCCCAGGACCTTGTGACCACTGTGCTGACTGCTCTGTGGCCCTGGGAGGAGGGAGCAGGAGCCACAGCCTCTTTGAGCAGCCCCTTGCCCACTTCCACATCAGGATGCCCAAAAGGAGGTGCCTAAGTATCTGGGGAGATGGGGATGGGGACAGGTGACCAGGAGACCCTGAGGGACGAAATCATTTTCCTTCTCAGGATGAGTTGGGGGCTAAGCCAGTGGACTGGAGCCCGAGAAGGCATGGCAGGTTCCAGCAAGATGCGGGGTCAAGCAGTGCTCTGTGGCCAGGGCCACTCCTGCCCTCCCTGTGCAGCCCTGATGCTTCCCCAACCATGCTCAGGATGCATGGTTGCAGAAATCTGTGGATTCCTGAGCACTGCAGCTTCAGCTCCAGCTGGGAACCTTCTGGGTGGCCAGGGCCTCAGATGCTGAGGGCAGGGCACTCCGTGGGAGTGGTGGGAGAACAGGGGAAAGAGGGTCCCCTTACTTTCAGCCCAAGTTCTGCCCCTTGCTCTCACCCCCGACTTTGTTCCCCTTCATCATCTATGGCTCCTCTTCCCCTCAGGCAGAGCTCAGGGCGGAGGATATGAGTGCTGTAGAATTGTGGGTATGTAGGGCAAGGAAGCTCCAGGGAGACCCCACCACTGACACAGTCACCCTAGGGCCCTTAGAAGGGCCCAGACCCAGAGGTGACGGGCACTGGAGATGTCCTGGGCATGGGTGGGTCCTGTCTCCCACCCCAAAGCAAGCCTGGGAGCAGATTTGGGGCTCAGGAGGCCAGCAGGAGACAGGAGAGGCTGGGCATCCACCTCTTGCCAGTCCCAGCCAGTCCTCAAGCCCTGCCCAGGGCTTACAATCCCTTCTGAGGACATGTATGCTCTGTTGGGGGAGCTGAGGCAGCCAGCTGAGGCTTTGGGAGCCTGAACTCAGGGCCAGGCTTGGGAAGGGGTCTCTGCCAGATCAGCAAGAAGCAAAGCAGAGCCCAGAGAGCATGTCCCAGCCAGTCCCTCCTCCCCTAACCCCTCAACTACTCTGACCGCACTTCCAGACCCTCTCTGGGGCCATTCTGTGAGAGCTGCGTGATTTGCCCTCACAGTCATCTCTCTGTGCCAATGGTCCAAGCCCCAGCAGCACTAGGCTCTCCCCCCAGCAAGGTGCAGGTGGATGGGATGCCCTGGCCTGCTCCCGCCTCCTTCCTTCTGGTCTCTCCGCCCAGGGCTGGGTGGAGCCAGCAGCCCCTTATAAGTGACAGCCTGGTGGCAAGCCAGCAATTTGCAGCCGGCGTCAGGACTGGACCAGGCTGGCAGCTCCCGTTCCCGGCATGGCCCCTTTGGCCTGGGCCATCTGCTGCTGTCTCTTGGGAGGCCTCCAGCTCAGCAGAGGCAGCCCAGGCCCTGGAGTGCCCCGTCTACGGCTCCCCTATCGAGGTACCAGCTGGCTGGGAGTACCCAGTGCTTTTCTGGTGTGGGTGGGTGGCTGCCCCAGGGTCCAGGACACCCCATGATCTGTCCTGTTTGTCTGAGGAATGGAGTGCCTCCCAGCATGGGCCTTTGGTGGGGAGACTTGGGGGAACTTCCCAGGCTGCCAAGAAAGCAGCTCCTGGGAGCTGGGAGCAGGCAGAGGTGGGAGAGTTGTGTGTGGATGTGGCAGTCTAAGCAGGCTGCCAGGAAGGGAGAGACCCAACAGAAACTTGGGTGGTCAGGGAAGAGGGGTGACAGAGCAGGCACATCGGGAGACTCCCCCTAGAGCTCTTTGCCCAGAGTGGACAGCCAGGAGGAGGGTCAGCAGCTGGGCCACAGGAAAAATGGAGCCCCTGTCACCGTAAGCCCCTCCATCTCAAGGGTCCTCTCTCAAGGATTGGCCACCCAGTGCCACCTGTTGTCTGGGTCCTTGTGCTTTAGCCTGGGCGAGAGGCCCAGCTATAAGGGTCTCCTCCTGCAGCAGCAGTAAGAGCTCCCAAGACACAGGTTAGCAGCAGATCCTCCATGGGGGACCACTGGGAACTCCAGTCTGAGGTGGGGGTACCCAGACAAGGAATATGGTCCTGCCCCAGGAACCGTGGTTCTGGGGAGAGCCTTGGCTGGAGGGGAAAGCATCAAATAAGTCACCATGTTGTCCAAGGCCTGCCAGTCATAGGGGGCTTCCTGGAAGAGGATGGGTGCTGGCGCAAGGTGTTCCTGCTCCTCCAGGCCTTCAGCACCTCCTTCTCATGGCAGTCTGCTGGCTCCCCCACTATGCCCACCCATTACCTGTACCTCCACCTCCTCAAACCAAAGGGCTGTCAGGATCCTCCACTCCTGTCTCTGGACCCAGGATGGGCTGGGTACTGCTCCTGGTCCCTCCAACATCTCCCCCTGACAAGGAATGGTCTCCCCTGCCCAGCCACCTCACTGGGCTGTCCTGGCACTGCCACCCTCTGTCCAGAGCAATCTATCCTAAGGGCTGGTGGGAAGATGTTGGCTCTGGGCTCCCAATCTGAGGAACAAATGGTGGGAGGCAGCCCTGGTGGGCCAGGCTGGGCTGGGTGGGAACCTTGGGAAAGCAATGTTATGCAACTGGAAGGGAAGATAGTGGGGGAGGGGCATGTACAGTTGGAAAACCTCCCCCCTACACACCCTAGCTGGGCGAGGAGGCTGAGCTACAAGCCCTGAAGTACCCCCTTCTGCACCTCCCCTACCCCAGACCTCCTGTCTGCCAACCGCTCAGCTGTGTTCCTGGGTCCCCGCGGATCTCTGGATCTCCGGGCCATGTACCTGGATGAGTATCGGGATCGCCTCTTCCTGGGCGGCCGTGATGCCCTCTACTCACTACGGCTGGATCAGGCCTGGCCGGATCCCCGAGAGGTGAGCCTGTCCCAAGAGGCAATAGGTGGGGCAGGAGCTCTCTGCAAGCTGGGCACGTCCACCTTGGCATCCAGGTGAGGAAACCGAGGCTATGAGGTCAGCCCAGTGAGAGCTGGGTTATGTTGCAGGTCTTGTGGCCACCACAGCCGGGACAGAGGGAGGAATGTGTTCGCAAGGGGAGAGATGCTGTGGTGAGTACTATGCACAGTGCCTGCTCCAGACCCACTGACACCCAGGGCCTCTGCTCGGGCAATATGCCAGCAATGGTTTACACTGTCTTTTCCCGGGGTCTTGGGCTCTGCCTCACCCCATGAGTCGCCCTCCTTTCTCCCCTAGACCGAGTGTGCCAACTTTGTGCGGGTTCTTCATCCGCTCAACCGGACCCACTTGCTGGCATGTGGCACGGGGGCCTTCCAGCCCATCTGTGCCCTCATTGTGGTTGGGCACCGTGGGGAGGTGAGCCTGCCCCTCCCCTCCTGTTGTACCCCCAGGGTCTGGGAGACAGTGACATTTCCTCTCTGCTCCCTCAACGCCTCTCATTGAGCTCCAGTCAGGACACAGAGGGGCAGGGACCTGAAAGAGGTCTTTGTGCGGGAGCTGGCCCCATTCGTTATGCCCCACATGAGGGCACCTCTTGCTACCCCCCATCCGCCAGTTGCACGCGAGGCTTACCACCATGGGGCATATACATAGCGGAAGCTAGGGCTTCTCTCTTCCCACTCCCAGTGATATTATCCCTTTGATCTCTCCTCCCCAGCACCTGCTCTACCTGGAGCCTGGCGGTGTGCAGAGTGGGAGGGGGCGTTGTCCGCATGAGCCTAGCCGGCCCTTCGCCAGCACCTTCGTAGGTGGGTGATACCCAGGCCAGGGAGGGGTTGGGCACTGGCCTTGGCCTTTCTCCCGACTCTGCACCCTTGCTCAGGTGGGGAGCTGTACACGGGCCTCACTGCGGACTTCCTGGGGCGTGAGGCCATGATCTTCCGCAGCGGAGGCCCCCGGCCAGCCCTGCGCTCCGACTCTGACCAGAGTGTCCTGCATGGTGAGGCCTCATGAGGCCAGGGCCACCCCACTTGGCACAGAGTGGGGTGGAGTTGCCCAAGTGGGGAGGGTGCCAGTGTTATTTCTCCACCTTGGGTTCCCCCTCCCATGCATAATCTTTCCCGGACAATTCCCCAACCAGCATCCCTGTTACCTGTCCAGATCCCCGGTTTGTGATGGCTGCCCACATCCCTGACAACTCTGACCATGCTGATGACAAGGTGTACTTCTTCTTCTCGGAGACCGTTCCCTCGCCGGATGGTGGCCCGGGCCGTGTCACTGTCAGCCGTGTGGGCCGAGTCTGCGTGGTGAGAGGACCAGAAAGGGATGTGTGAGAGTCATGTCTTGGCTGCATCCCCCTCCCCATGCCTGCTGCTCCGGTCCATGAGCAGTGGGGAGAGTGAGGCAAGGAAGAGGAGGAAAAAGCTGGCATCTATAGCTTTACACAGTGGGCAGCAGTACTGGGGAGGCAGTGGAGACTCAAGGCTGATCCATCCACCTCTGCACAATGGGTGACAGTGTGGGGGTGGCAGTGGGGACCCAAGGCTGACCATGGTCCCCTCTTCCTCAGAATGATGCCGGAGGTCAGAGGGTGCTGGTGAACAGGTGGAGCTCCTTCCTGAAGGCCAGGCTGCTTTGCTCTGTGCCAGGCCCTGGGGGCGCTGAGACCCACTTCGATCAGCTGGGTAAGGGATGTCCTGGCAGGTCTGGGTGCTGGCAATGGGCAGAGGCAGTGGCCAGGGCTGTGATGTGTGTGTCCTCTCTGTGTCCCAGAGGACGTGTTCCTGTTGTGGCCCAAGGCAGGGAAGAGCCCGGAGGTGCATGCGCTGTTCAGCACTGTCAGGTGGGTGAGGCCTCCCTGCCCTGTCACCTCCAACCTGGGCCCAACCCCCACCCCTTTGGTGCTTTTCTGCCTTGCCAGGGGTCTATGTCTTTGTCTCTGTTTCGGGTACCCTTGCCTTGCTTTTTGGAGGCTCTATTTGCTGCAGGCATTATCACTTTCTGCCCTATCTGGGGGTGCCATGTTGTCCCCTCCCACCCCTGGCCTGACTGTCTCTCCCCTTGGCAGCGCTGTGTTCCAGGGCTTTGCCATCTGTGTGTACCACATGGCAGACATCTGGGAAGTCTTCAACGGGCCCTTTGCCCACCGTGATGGCCCTCAGCACCAGTGGGGGCCTTTTGGGGGCAAGGTGCCCTTCCCCCGCCCTGGTGTGGTGAGTTTGCCTGCACCTGGGTCAGGCCAGGGGAAGCAAGGTGTGTCCTTGTGCTGTCCCATGGGCATGCCTGGGCTGGGTTCCCGGGGCCTGGGCTGAGGAGGCTGTGCTGGAGTGGGGAGTGCAGACAGGTTGGGCAGCGGGGAGCATGCCACCTGGCACTCCTCAGCCACCCCCTTGATGAATGATGTTCTGCTGCCCACAGTGCCCCAGCAAAATGACAGCGCAGCCAGGGCGACCCTTTGGCAGCACCAAGGACTACCCGGATGAGGTGCTGCAGTTCGCCCGGGCCCACCCCCTCATGTTCCAGCCCGTGCGGCCTCGGCAGGGCCGCCCCATCCTCGTCAAGACCCACCTGACCCAGCAGCTGCGCCAGATTGCGGTAGACCGTGTGGAGGCAGAGGACGGGACCTATGACGTCATCTTCCTGGGAACTGGTAATTGAGCTGGGTTGGACTGAGCTGGGCTGGACTTTGCGATGTGTTGGGGAGTGGGGCTGGGAGAGGTCCCAGGCTCCCCTTCCTCTTGTGCTGACCTCTCCTCTCCTGCCCTAGACTCAGGCTCTGTGCTCAAAGTCATGGCCCTTCCGGCTGGAAGCTCAGTGGAGCCAGAAGAGGTGGTCCTGGAGGAGCTTCAGGTGTTTAAAGTAAGCAGGCAGGCTGAAGGGAAGTCCAGGGCTGAGCCTGACTGCTGGGGAACAGAAGGGGTCTCCAGGAGCCTTCTGAATAGCTGGGGCCCCCGAATAGGGGGCTGCAGCCTAGGACCCTGGGGATGGAGGGAGGGTCTGGGTGAGCATCCCTCAGCAAAGCCCTGGCCCACACAAGCCACGGTGATGAAGTGGCTGAGACTCCAAGCCCCAAGGGGATTGACTGGGGCAGGACTCAGCCATGGTTCCTGGACTGCTGGGCCACAGGGCTCTGGGAGGGGACAAGCTTGGAGACCAGCCAGGAGGAAGGGGCCTTTCCTGTGACCTGACATCTGGGAAAAGCTGTCTAGTCTTGGTGGCCATGGGATGCAGTGACCCCAGCTGAGAAATGGGGCTCCCACCCCTGGAGTTGGAGGAGGCTGAGATCAGAGATTGGGCTATACGGGACAAAAAAGAGGACTCTTTCCTTTGACCCCCAACCCACCCCACATTGAGACTCTCCTCCCACCCCAGGTGCCAGTGGCCATCACGGAGATGGAGATCTCTGTCAAAAGGGTAAGAGCCACTGACACTCCCTCCACACACCCCTGCCCACATTTGTGGCTGCCTCCCCGGCACGGCCATGGTTCCCTGCAAACTGTGCTGAAAGCCCAGAGCCAGCAGGGAACTAAACTCCATCTGCAGGGCACCAGGCGACCATGGAAGAAGCCAAACTGTGTTTCCACACTGGGGGTGGGGGAGACTCAAATACCAGCTCTCAACAGAGGCAGAAAAGCACAGGTTGAAGCCAGGAGTCAGAAACTCCATCCACTGATGGTGGCAGGGCCCTTGGATCACCCTCTGCTGACTTCCTGGGTGCGTTAGCAGGAAGCTGAATGAGAAGCAGTGGAGCTGGGATGTCTGTGTCCAAGCAGTGCCTAAGGGGCTGTGTCACAACACCAGCCCCCAGATTTTAAATCAAACCAGGGAATTGCTTCTTAGAGGACTGCTATGAGCCCTGTGGCAAGAGGGAAACCTCAAGTACATGGAAAACAGAATTGAAAGTTCCCTTTGGTGCAGAAAAAAAAAAAATCATACATAGGAAAAGGCTCTTCAGAAAGTTCTATGTGTTATGAGAAAGCTATCTGGATTTCAGAATTTATTTTTTTGGTACTGAAGTAGATACCCTTAAGTTCCATGAAACTTTTGTTGTACTCTGGCACCATGTCCACCACCAAGTTCTGCCCTGGAATTGCCTACAACAGGGTGTACCTCTGAAGTCCTGGTCAGCTCAAGGCCACTCGGGTAGAGGAAATAGGTCGAAAGTAGGGGTATAGGGGTGGGGATGCCCCTCAAAGAGAGGATGCTGGGAGTAGACATTTATTTAACACAGTGGTCAAGACCCTGCTTGGGATGGCACATCCCATAGCAGACTGCCTGGGCCCCAGGCCCAGCTCCACTTCTCATGCCAGCTTCCAACATTCTGGGAGGCGTCAGGTGATGGCTCATGTACTCGATCTCTGCTATCCAGATGGGAAACCCTGAGGGAGTGCCAGGGCTTCTGCCTTGGGCCTGATTCAAGTAGATGGAAGATCCATTTCTCCCTCTCTCTGCATTTCAAATAACTAAAATTAAAAAAAAAAATCCTTCCCCCACCCACAAAACAGAAAACCCCTAGGCCTGCTCAACTCCCTCTACCCACTAGCTCAGGCTCGGGGGGATGACAAATGAATGACAGTGAGTGAACCCACTGCATACCTGCTATGTCTCTCCTAGCAAACACTTTACGTGGGCTCTCAGCTGGGGGTGGCCCAGCTGCGATTGCACCAGTGTGAGACATATGGCAGCGCCTGCGCTGAGTGCTGCCTGGCCCGGGACCCCTACTGTGCCTGGGATGGTGTCTCCTGTACCCGCTACCGTCCTGGTCCCAGCAAGCGCCGGTTACGCCGGCAGGACATTCGGCATGGCAACCCTGCCCTGCAGTGCCCAGGCCAGAGCCAGGATGGTAAGTGGCTGTGGCAGGCACCCAACTTATCCAGGGAGCTGGGGAGTGTGGTCTCAGACTGGTCCAGTCCCAACAGTCCCCAGCTTCCCTGTCTGGGCAGCTCTCAACAGCATGTGGGTGCGGGGTCTTTGGATACAGTGACTAGCATGGATTTGGGTGGGCCTTAGGTCATTAGATAACACTGGTGACACAGTTCCTGGGTTGTGGGAATCAGTCTGTGACTCCTGGGGCTTGAGTGCCCTAATTCCAAACCTGGGCCCCTCTGCAGATGAGGCCTGGGGACATGTGGTGACCACCACAGTCTACGGCACGGAACACAACAGCACCTTCCTGGAGTGCCTGCCCAAGTCGCCCCAGGCCGTCGTGCGCTGGTTCCTGCAGAGGCCCGGAGACCAGAGGCCTGACCAGGTGAGCAAGCATTCTGTCTGCAGTCCAACTTTGTCCCCAAACTCCAGGGGGAGGTTCCAGCTAAGAGAGGTGGACCTTGGTGGGGGGTAGAGGAGCTGGAGCCACATGCCACTGGGACTCTGAGAGGTGAGTGGAGGGCAGGGCATGGGCTGGTCAGAGACCCCATGCCCAAGCACACAGGACTCATCAGTGATGGGGATGTGGGGAGCTCTTCTGCAGGATGTCTAAGTGCTTGCCTGTCCCAGGCTGGGGTCATGGTCCCCACTTTTCACCCCATTCTTGACCCCATGTTCCTCAGTTAGAGACAAGCTGTCTTCCCAGGCCTTCTGCTCCCCATTTTAGAAAGAACTGCCAGCCCCAGAGATGCTTTCAACCAGGGGCCTGAGGCCCCAGATGGCGTGGGCTGGGCAGGGCAAGGAGTCTTCCCCAGACGGGGGGAGGGGAAGGAGGCGACTGCAGCTTGGGAACTGGGGGAGGCTGGCCTTGGCCCAGCTGTTGGGTTGGGCACCAGGATGACTCCCGGGGTGGGGGAGATGGAGTTACACAATGCTAATCACCCGGGAGGCCAGCCCGCTCCCTGCACATGCTCAGACAAAAGCTGGCTGTTGGTGCTTTCCTCCTACCCACCCCACCCACCCCCATCCTCCCTCACCCTGGCTGGGGCCTGCCAACTCTGTGTGGAGAGTGCAGACCAAGGAGGGGAGGGCCCTGTGTGCCTGGGGGTCCAACCCTTGAGAAAAGCCAGTAGACAGTCCCTCTGCCACTGAGGTGTATCTGTCAGACCCTCTGAGGCAAGAAAAAAATGGCCCTTGCAAAGCCCCCTTCGTGAGCCATTTCCCAGGCTAGGGGAAGGCAAGGCCCCTGACTAGGTGAGTTCGGGGTCCGGTCTCTGTGACCGTTGAAAGAACCCAAGCATGGCCCCTAGGATGGCCAGTCTGGCAAAGCGGGAAGCAGGGAAGCTAATGGCTGCACCTCCCCACCCCCTGGCCTCTACAGGTGAAGACAGACGAGCGGGTGGTGCAGACAGAGCGGGGGCTGCTGCTGCGTAGGCTGAACCGCAGGGATGCCGGCACCTACACCTGCAGCACACTGGAGCACGGTTTCTCCCAGGCCGTGGCCCGCCTGGCTCTGGAGGTCATCCTGGCCACACAGCTGAACAGCTTGCTTCCCCAGGAGCCCCCTGCCTTGGGCAATCTGGCCTCTGTGCCACCCAAGACCTGGTACAAGGATATCCTGCAACTCACTGGCTTTGCCAACCTGCCCCGGGTAGATGAGTATTGTGAGCGTGTATGGTGCAGTGGTGGCCCAGGCTCCTTCCGAAGGGGCAAGCAGGCCAAGGGCAAGGGGTGGGTGGGGTTGGAATTGGGCAAAAAGGTGAAGAGCCGTGTGCAGGCGGAGCGCAATCGCACTCCTCGGGAGGTGGAGACTGTGTAGGGGCGGCCAGAGAGAGGGGGACTCAGCAGCAGCCCCACCGTCTTCCACCCACCCTGCTAGGAGTCTTGGTACACCCCACAGGAAGGACCAGGGGCCTGATGGAAGGGGTCCTGCCCCTCTTTGGGCTCTTACTTGCAGGCTGCAACTGGCACCCTCTGGCTGCTGGCAGGCCCCAGGGATCTGCCATTTGTTCTCAGAGGTGGCTCACTTCCAACAGCACATTTCCGGTGGGCCATGCCCAGAGGTGAGAGGGTTGGGTGGGTTTTTTTCCCAGCCTGCAGAACAATGGCCATTCCAAGTGATCCTCTGGAGCAGGGGTGGTGGCTCTAAGGAGGCATCTGGGCCAGACGGAGCCCTCAGAGGCAGCCTGAAGAGGGGAGGTGGCCTTTAGGCTGGCACCTGCTAAGGAGAGCACACCCTGGCGGGAAATAGAGGGGCAAAGCAGTCATACCCACTTCAGGCCCTGGTAACTCAGTGACACCCCATGGGGCCCACTTTTTCATCTTAGAATTATAGAAGCCTGAGCTATTTAGCTTCCCAGGGCCTGGGCTTGGGGCTTCTCTTTATATAACCCAGGAAGAGGAGATGCCACAGCCCCATGCCATCCCACAGGGGCAGGGTGGGCTCTCAAAGAAGGCCATCCCTCGTCTGCATGTCCTGGAGGTGGCAGAGCAATGGTAGGAGGAAGTGGCAGTGCCAGGCATGCTGGCCCTGGGAGGGGAGGTTTGCTGAGGCTGTGCTTGCTGCAGCCGCTGGCCACCAAGAATCAAGAGGTTACAGAGAAGACGGTGTGAGAGACCCTCCAAGAAGGGCTAGGGACCTGGGAGCAGGCGTCTTCAGGGATGCAAGATGGCACTACGAGATTCGCAACCCTGGAATCTGTATCGTCTGCCACACAAGGATTGGGTGCAGATGGTTCACTTACTGGGCCGGTATGTCTTTTAAGACAAAACACATGTAAAGAAAAAAGCTGCAAAGAACCCTAAAGCCTGCCATTTCTTGGGGGTGAGGCTCAGGGGCCAGGCTACCTTCTGCCTGAGACAGGAGCGGGGGCTTTTCATGGGCAGCAATTTCCCTGGTCTGGGGAACCCTGAGGGGGTATAGGACTATCTCCCTATCTGAGGCAGGGACACAAACAGGAAGGAGGCCAGCACCCCAAGATTCCCTCTAGTAGAAAACCAAGAGGAAGAGAGAAAGGAGAGGGGAATGCTGACAGCACCTCTTGTCCCACTGAGGCTCCAACCCCACAGTCTTAGCAGTTATGTCCCCATCCTGGGTGCTCCCCAGTCTGGAATGGGAGATGTCCCTGCCTGTTCTCCCTTTTGATAAGACAGCAAGTGAACCCCCAGATCAACCTTGAGAAACCTTCTGGCTGCTGGAAGGACAGAAGTGCAAGCCAGGAAAGGAGACAGAGACTAGGGGAGGGGAGGAGAAGGGCAGGGTCCTACTCTGGCAAAGCAGGAGGAACAAGCCTTAAATTAGGTCCCGGCCTGGCAGGTTTCAGGCAGGTTCTGTCGGGGGAAGTTACCCTGGAAAAATGTGGTGGGGAGGGAGCACAGAGTACCTGCATGTAGGATTCTATGGACATCTTCCACAGTCCCTATGCCTGCGAGACTGTGCGATCCATTCCTGGAGTTGCCCTTCGTGTGGGAAGGCCAGCTTTATGTGGCAGTGTTAAGATGCATCTGTGGTTTCTGCACCATTCCAGCCCACTTCTAATCACTGAGGCCATTTCTGTTGTCCTATTGGCCCTGAGCCCTGGTGAGGAGGAGGGAAGGTACGGGGTTAATTTTATACCATCTGACTCTGTCCACACTGTGTCTGTGTATTTCTGTGCTAAGTGGCCTGGTTCCATCTGCAGGAGCTGAAAAAGTGGGGTGGTCCTTGCCATGCCCACACAGGGAGCCGCTCAGCCTCAGTGGCAGGGGTTAGGGTCAGACAGGGAGCAGTCTGAGGGCCTGAGCTGTAAGTCTGAGAGTGCTCGTCCAACTAGGAAGGCCTGCCCTGCGGGCTTATGAAACTGACCTTCTTGGAACGTCCAGGAGGATCCTGAGCCAGAATTAAAAAAAAACCCCAAAACAAAAAAACAGCGGCTGGCTGGCAGGGTGCAGCAGGCAGCTCCCTCTGCCTCCCCAATAACACTTGACACTTCCCCTCCTGTTCCCAGCCACATACCAATGTCTATTAAGGCTGGCTGCTCCTGCCTGCCCCCATAGCCCTCTGGCTTCAGGGAGGAGGGAGGCCAAGGAGTCTGACCTGCAGGGCACCCTCTGACGCTGGCTGCCCCAGCCCCAGGGACAGACTGCTCCTGCTGGCAAGCACCAACATACCCCACCAAGGAGAACACTGAGGCCTGACTTGGCCTGACACCCCCAAGTCATTGTCACTGCTGAGGGGCATCGTCTGAGTACCAACCCACATTGGGGGCTGGGTGGGTACAGAGTGCAGAGGCAACCTCCACAGCCCCCACACTCCTGGGGCTAGCCTAGTGCCTCTGCTCCCAGCCACTGTGCCCTGTAGACTAGTTGCACCAGGGCCCTGCTCTCCCCTCTCCCCCACCTCCCATCCTGAGACCCATTTCCTGTAGCAGCGATTTTACCCTTGGCTCTATCTTCCTCTCACAGCTTTTTCCTCTGAGTCCCAGGCTTCCCCTGCTCCCAGAACTTCTGTTTCTAAATTTCCCAAAGAGGCCCGGAATGGGGAAGGGGCTTCCAGTGGTGAGATGAACACTTCCCAAATGACATCCTGTGAAACAATTGCCCAGGGTCCACCACCATCTCATGGTCCCCATGGTCAAACCACTTGGGCTCCCTGTCCGCATCCCAGTGCGATCCCCAGATAGCCTGTGATGACCATCACCCCTCCAAGTGCCTACTGTGTGCTAGGTGATCCTCCAGAATATTCAGGCCTCCCTTTTCCTGGGAGCAGCCAACAGCTCATGTTTACAATATTTTAGAAAACTCATGATGACATCAAGGCTCTTTGATGCAATCAGCATATGGAGTTGATTCGTTTATCTCTCAGTGCCTGAGACCCCAGGTGAGACAGCCAACATGTTGATTTCCTGTGGCCTTTCCAGAGAAACACCTGCTGCCCCAGGCATGGGCTGCCAAGCCACCAGTCTGCTGATCCCCCTGCCGCCACCCTGGGCCTGGACTCTGGTTCCCTCTTCCCTCTCCTGGGTCTGGCATGGTTTCCGGAGAAGGCCAGCATTCACGCCAAGCCTGTGGCTGTCCTGCAGTCCAACAGACTCACTCCTAAGGAGGGAGTGGGGGACAGGGAGGGGCAGATCAAGGGTGGACAAGAGCCCCTTTTGCTTTTTCAAATGGCCCTCCCCTTAGCTAAGTGGAGCTCGGGCCTGGTGGCCTTGGGATCCCAGGAGGGGGAGTAGACAGAGCCAGCCAGTCTTGCCCGTCCATGGGTGGTGGCTCTGGCCAGGTGTGTCCCTGGGGTCTGATGCAGAGCAGCAGCCTGAGGCCCTGGGGAACCCCATGGCTTCCTAGAACCGGAAGGCAGCTGCTCAGCCACAGCCCAGTTTCCATCTGAGTCCAGGACCCGCCCTAGTCTCACCCAAGTGCTGGGCTGCAAATGCCTCCGTGGGAGAAAGTTCATCTTGCATGGAGGACAAGTCCCCAGGGACTTCTAAGCCAACAAAAGTGGAGGGAGACCGCGTGAGAAGGTCTGGGTTTGGGCACGGCTGGTGTCCAGGAGCGGAGAAGAGGCAGATGGTTCTGGGGCCTGCCTGGGTTTCCCACTGCCCGCCTTTGCCATGGGCACCTCTGTTGGGTTTTCTCCCCACTGGGAGGTGGCCTAATGACGCTTTTCACTTTCCCCGCTGGACTTCAATTAAGGAAACTCCTGGTTCCTCTACCCAGCCTTAAAAAAAAAAAAAAGTTAACAATAAAACAATAAATAAATGAAAATCCTTCTCCACAGAGGATGGGAACTGTGATAAAATCTCCAGGGAGGCCTGGTGAGGGATGCTGGCCTAGCCTCTGGCCAGGCCTCAGTCAGCCAGCCAACCACCTGTCCTCAGGGACTCTGCTGACCTGCAGGCAGGGACTCACAAGACCCGTCCTGACCTCATCCACAGCAAGGAATAGAATAGGACCATGGGAATGCATGGGGGTGTTTCATTGCCCTGATCAGCCCACAGGGCAGAGAAGACCTGCCAGGGTGAGGGGATGGCTGTGGCCCAAATCAACAGAGGCCTGGAACCTGGTCACAGTATCTGCCATCTTGTGGCCATGATGAGCCTGCCAGGAGGTCAAGGCAAGCTGTGCCATCACCGATGAGGGTACAGAAGAGTGACGCGTTGGGCCAGCAGCTGGCTTTATGGACATGATCTCATCCCTTCACTCCACACACTGCCTCCACCCACACCCTCCCAAACACCCCCCCCCGATAAGGATCTGGTGCCATTTCCTGTAGTCCAAGGGTCTTGGACAATGGTGTGAACGGCTGGACCTACTGGAAAGCACATTGTTCGGGGAAGAAAAAATAACACATGCCATCACAAAGTCCGGGCAAGCCCTGTCTCCACATGAGGGCCTGTTTACAAATCCGTGATGTTCAAGGGGAGAAACACAATAGCAAATTGTTTTGGCGAGTGGGTGTCCCCTGCAGTGGGCTCCAGGGAGCTGGGGTTGGCTTTGATGGCCCAGACAGATCTCGGATGCTCTGAGAGAGATGGACCTGGATGACGCGGAGTCCTTCCTGTTTACTAGAACCAAGGTCAAGAAGCCAGTTATGCCCAAGACAAGGGGGAAGGGCCCTTTAACCGGGCCTCATGCCGACTCATGGCACAGGGACCCCAGGGTGACAAAAGGTTTCCTGGGGGAGGAAATGAAGACAGGGCATGATTTTTTTGTTTCGTGACATGTTTACACTGCTCTTAGGGAAACCTGCAGTCCATTTTGGAGTGCCTGGTTTGAGTATCGGCTCCCCTGTATGTTCCAGCCCTCTGCTACTGCACATCCCAGGAGGAGCAGTTATGGCTCCAGTATGTGGGTCCTTGCTACCACTGAGCCCAGGCTCTGGGCTTCAGCTTGGCCTGGCTCTTACTGTGGTAGCCATTTGGTGAGTGAACAAGCAAATGGAAGCTTTCTCCCTTCTGTCTGCTTTTCAGGAAAAATAAAAATAATATTTTTTAAAAGAAGAGATTTATGTATTTATTTGAAAGGGGGTAAGTGAGAGAATCCTTCATCTGCTGGTTCAGTCCCTAAATAGCTGAAACAGCAGGAGCTGGTGGGTCCAAAGTCAGGAGCCAGGAGCTTCTTCTGGGTCTCCCATGTGGGTTGAGGGACCCAAGTACTTGGGCCACCTTCTGCTGCTTTCCCAAGCACATTACCAGGGAGCTGAATCAGAAGCGGAATGGCCAGGACATGAACTGGCACCCATATGAAGTGCTGGTGTGGCACATAGCAGCTTTACTCACTAGGTTGTGGTGCCAGTGCCAAATAATATCTTTTTGTGAAAAAAAAAAAAAAAAGACAGAATAACAGCAGGGTAGGTGTTGTTGTATGGAGGGTTTAGCAATTTAGCACCATTTGGGATTTAGCCTTTATTCCATGTCAGAGTGCTGATTTGAGTCCCAGCCACTCCAGACTTCTGATCCAGCTTCACCTGGAAGGCAGCATACGGATGCTTGTTCTAATTCTGGCAGCCCTGCTTCCCATCCAGCTCCCTGCTGTGGCCTAGGAAAACAGTTGAGACGACCCAAAGCCTTCGGACTCTTACCTGCGTGGGAGACCCAGGAAAGGTTCATGATTCCTGGCTACTGGCTTTGGATCAGCTCAGCTCCAGTTATTGTGGTCACTTGGGTAGTGAATCATTAGATGGAAGATCTTCCTCTCTGTCTCTCCTCCTCTCTCTGTATCTGACTTTCCAATAAAATACTAATAATAACAATAAAAGAAGGGGAAGAGTCATATCATACATACCCTAGGAACTGGCAGCCACCATGTTGGGTAGAGGGCAGAGTAGCCAGGGAGAGAAGGGCTGCGTGGGTCCTTAGTGAGAGCCTCTGGGGGCAGGCTGAGTGAGGGTGCACTTGTGCTGGGGAGTCCAGTAGCATTTATGCTTATCCCTAAATACAGCAAGAACACGCCTGATGGAACGAACTCAGTGGATGTGGACAGAACAAGTGAGGAGCATGAAGTCCCGCAAAAGACAGCAGCCAGCTGTTGGTTAAACCACATTGAATCTTCCCAGTCAACAGGTTACCACGTTGGTCACCACACTCACAGTGCCCTCTGGTGTTCAGCAGCAAAACAACAGGCTTGGGAATATGTTAGAACATATCCATGGAGGCAACAGAGGTCAAATGGTCACTGAAGGTGAGTTTCTGGACCAGCATCAGAATGGGAAAAAAGGCAAATAAGGCAGCCAGCCTGTCAGGGGCTTCCAATCTAGGCAGAGGGACAGATGTAAAACTGCAAGTCAGACAAAAGGCCATGGGCCAGACAGGGTACAAGCAGTGGCCAGAGAAGAGTGGCCAGGCCTGAAGAAGCTACTCTCATGGCTGGGTTCCATGAACTAAGAACTGCAGAGGGTCAGGGCTCCCAGACACAGAGTTCCCTGGGGAGCCTGGGGCAGAGGGCCAACGGGAGGTGTAGCCTGGCCGGTGCAGTGGGGTGGGGCTATATTTGTGGAAGGTCCTAGGGGCCAGTGCAGCAAGGCTGTCTAAAGCAAAGCGCTGGCCGCTGACTGATGGGAGCTGGTGGCAGCTGTTAGGAGAAATTTGCTGCAGTGCTGGGAGGCATGGGGGTCTGAGCTGAGCCCTGGTGGTGAGAGGGATAAACAGGCAAATGTCTACATGTAACAGTGCCCTGGACAAGCAAGAGGGCAGCTGAGCAGAAGGCGAAGCAGAGGGGAGCTCTGGCACTTATGATCTCCCTGTAAAGGTATGGATTAGAGGAAGGGAGAAAGGTGCTTTATGGACTGAGCAGGGGTGACTTCGTCCGAGAAGGTACAGCTTAGGAGAGACAGGAAGTCATTCTACTGGGAAGAAAGTCTGCAGCGGGATGATGAGAGCGGTCAGCAGTGGTGGCTGTGTTCACAGCTTTGTGGTTTCCGTGTGTTGTGCCAAAGACTGCATTTTACCTGCACAATCTTTCTCCCTCAAACCCTAATGGCCTGGACTGATTGTGAGCATAATACCTCACCAGTTTTCCTCAAAACGTTCCAGGTCATCACTAGCGAGGGACGTCTGACAGTCACAGCCAAGAGTGGGATGACAGGACTCCGTGTGGTATCCTGGAACAAGAGACAACAAGTGAAAACCAAGAAAATCTGACACAGTGTGAGTGCTGGTGAGTTAAGAATGCAACAGGCTGGTGTGGTGCAGTGACATGAGCCACCATCTGCAATACCAATATTCTGTATGAGCACTGGTTCAAGTCCCAACTGTTCTACTTCCTATCTAACATTCCTGCTGATTTGCTTGTGAAGGCAGAGATGATAGCCCAAGCACTTGGGCTGTCACTCACACGGGAGTCCTGGATGGAGTTGTAGGTTCCTGGCTTCAGCCTGGTTCAGCCTCAGCTGTTATAACCTTTTTTTTTTTTTTTTAAGATTTATTTATTATTTATTGGAAAGTCAGATATACAGAGAGGAGGAGAGACAGAGAGGAAGATCTTCTGTCCGATGATTCACTCCCCAAGTGAGCACAACGGCTGAGGCTATGCCGATCCAAAGCCAGGATCCAGGAACTTCTTCCGGGTCTCCCACACGGGTGCAGGGTCCCAAGGCTTTGGGCTGTCCTCAACTGCTTTCCCAGGTCACAAGCAGGGAGCTGGATGAGAAGTGGAGCAGCCAGGACATAACAGGTGCCCATATGGGATCCCAGCACTTGCAAGGGAAGGATTAGCCAATTGAGCCATCATGCTGGGCCCTATACTTTTTCTGTCAGTCAATGATGGTTTAAATGGAAAGTTTATCGAAGATGAACCCAGTTATTTAGTAGAGAATGGTTATGTAGGCCCACAAGGAGAAGGAACTGTTCCAGTTCAGGTTTTCTACTTTCCAAGAAAGTGGAGTTGGCCATTAGCACCCATGGAAAGTAAAATGATGTAGTGTGAGAGATGGCAGGGCTGTGTGTGTCCGCACTCCCTGTGTTGCTGGCCAGCAGGTGCTCAATGCCTGGTGACACTCTGTCACCAGCTCCACCCTCCACTGACACCTTAGCTAGAGAGCAACGTTAGAGGCCATGCCTTTTGGGAAAAAATGGGATTTGTTGCTTGCTCTTAAATAATAGACTACTATGAAAAAAAAAGATATATTCACAAATGCCTGAGGATATGTCTGGTCAGGGAAATTCTTTAAAAAATCCTTCTTTAGGGCTCAGTGCAGTAGCCTAGCAGCTAAAATCCTCGCCTTGCATGCACCAGGATCCTGTAAAGGCGCTGTTTCTAACCACAGCAGCCTCGCTTCCCATCCAGCTCCCTGCCTGTGGTCAGGGAAGCAGTTGAGGACAGCTTTGCACCTGCATGAGACTTGGAGGCCGCTCTTGGCTCCTGGCTTCGGATCAGCTCAGTTCCGGCCATTGTGGCCACTCGGGGAGTGAATCAGCAGATGAAAGATCTTTCTCTCTGTCTTTCCTCCTCTCTGTATATCTGACTTTCTAATACAAATAAATCTTTAAAAAAAAATCTGGTCCAGCACGATAGTGTAGTGTTTAAAGTCTTCGCCTTGCATGTGCCAGGATCCCATATGGGTGCTGGTTCTAATCCTGGCGGCCCTGCTTGTGGCCTGGGAAAGCAGTCGAGGATGGCCCAAAGCCTTGGGACCCTGCACCCATGTGGTAGACCAGGAAGAAGCTGTTGGCTCTTGGCTCTGGGCTTGCCCAGCCCTGACCTTTGCAGCCATTTGGGGAACAAAGCAGCAGATGTCTCTCCTCTCTCTGTACATCTGCTCTCAACATTTTTTTGTTTAAAAAGAACTGAAGTTTCAATCTAGGAAGGACCTTCCAGTTGAGAATTATCAGTACAATAGTTGACAAATTTGAAATGTTTCTTGGTACTTGCAGAGCTCTTACAAAATCTCCTTAGATGTGCAGGTAAGGGAGTACAGCAGGGAGTTGTCAAACCCATGAAGAACCAGAGCACAGTCGTGATGACCCGTGTGCGGGAGGCCAAGGGCAAGCCAGCTCAGCAGTGGGAACTGGGAGGGCGGCAGCTGATGGTGACCCAATGCCAGGCTTGTGAGGTTGTTTCATGGTCATTGCAACAATGGGGAAAAACCTATAGGTACAGAGCAAAGAAAGCAGCAGTTAGTAACTCAGGGAAAAAAAAAAAACAACTGGTGTGAGGGGCAATTGCAATCACGGCGGACAGCATTCTCATAGTTGTGGCAATGCAAACACTGCAAGTTCAGAAACACTCTGATGTAAACATATGATGGTGAGAATGAAATGGGGAGATTCTAAAGGTGCTTAATTTTTTATAACATCATAGGCAACATCACCAAAGGTGAGCAAATCAACACATGTCTAAAGGAAACACAAAGTAGACATTCTTAGGGACCAGGCCTAGAAGCAGGGGAGGGTACACCAAGGCTGGTCTTTAGTGTCAGCCCTTTGGTACTATTAGACTTTCGGAAGTGTGTGCTACTTTGCTCATCTGCTTTAGCAACAGCAACAGACACAAACACTCCCTGCTTGATGCCTGGCAGACATGGTCAAATCCAATTGCAGAAGACATTCTGTGAGTTAAGTCTGCAGGGACAACACTGGCCTCCACCATTTGTGACAATGGGTCCAACTTCCCATTAAACCAATTCCTGTGAAGTGACAGAAAACCCACAAACGTTAGGACAGGCTCCATTTAGTGTCTCCCTAGGCCTTTGGCCAGCCTGCTACTGCAACTGCCTTCCTCACAGGAGTTTCCTGCCATGCAAATGCAAAGGTCTGCTCTGAATGGAGACGCTCAGGTCCCCAGGCAGTGCAGGCTTGCTGGGGCCCACAGCTCAGCCTACAACACAGCAGGTCCCTGCTGCCCTGGTAGAGTTCAGGGCCTCATGCCTCATGGCAAGGGCCCATTCACTGCTGTATATATTTGCACGATGAAAATCTTTGTCTCTGAAATACCACTTCCCCTGCAAATGGAATACACACACACACACACACACACACACACCATCCAGGGAGCCCATTGGTGTTTTAGCTCAGAATCCTACCTCACTTCATGGGGCAGAAGGTAAGAGTTGTACCCTCCAGGTTCTTTAGACCACTAAACAAACTTCAGAGTAAGTTTGTAAGGAGACACCAAAGGAGAGAAAAGCTTTATTTGCAGAATAACAAATGTGCGTTAAGTAGGAGGCAGGTTCTGACAGAGGCGTCTGAGTAAGGAAGAGTGACAGGGCTTAGGGCCCAAAACGTGGCCCGCCAGGGCATCTCTACCTGTTTCTTGCTCCTCATGCTTCCCAGGCTGGATGACCTGCCCCCTTCCCTGGGCTCACAGTTCCCCGGTGCCCCTCCCCAAGGCCCAATGCAGAAGTAGAGTTACATCCCCACAGCAGACTTGGTAACAGCCACTCAGAGCTGTTACTTAGACTTTCTGCCACTCTTGGTGACTTTAACACCCTTGGGCCTCCTCCTGCCACCTGACTCCGGCTTTTCTAACAGGGAAGGCCCTGGCCACTGAGTCCAGGAGGGGCCTGGCCTCTCGTCCAGGCTGTCTCTGTAGATGGGTTCAGCTGGCTGGCAGGTGCTGCTGCAGCAGGGGGCGTCACCCGAGTTCTCAGGTGTGCAGTCTGTGGGGAAAGAAAGGCAGCGGTCGGGGTGGAGTCAGAACTCACCCTTCCACTCCTCCCAGTGCAGGTCACTATGCTCTTCCATGGCCACTGTCCTTCAAAAGCTAAGGGTGCTAATGAATGCTGCCCCTACTCTGGCATGCCTCCTGCCTCCCCAGGGGACACAGCTGCCCTCACCCACACTCTAGTTCTCAGGCCAGAGCACCTCGCCTTCTCACCTGTGCCTAAAGCAGCTGAACATTCTGCACACTCCCATTTCTTGCTGTTGGATCTGAGGGCGGAGCAGCCCCTGTGGGTCCCGTGGGATCCGCACGTAGCACACAGAAGAAGATGCCACCGCCTACAGGGAGAGCAGAGGAGAGGATGTGAGGACAAGCAGAACACTCTCAGTTATCCGTCCCACAGCAAGAAGGTGAGATCCTAGGATCAGGTCCAGCCCTTTGCAAGGCAGATGTGGAAATCAGGACTTGGGCCTCTCTCCACTAAGCACTGTTGTCTTGCACACGCACTTTGGGTGGGTAAGGTGGGACTTAGCCAACGAGGTACACCCCAAGCTGTGCAGACTAGAGGCAGTGTCTTGTCGATGATGGCTGTGCCAAGGCTTAACTTCAAGTGGACATGGAGGGGAGCCCGCCTGGCCAGGGACCTTTCTCCCTACCCTTCCTCCTCAAAGCTGTCTCGGCCTCCTTCGTACAGACAGATGGGGGCATCGCAATGCTGATAGCGCTGATACAACTCGGAGAAGGCCCCTGGCTCCAGCTCCCAGGCGGCATCTCTACATTGGGATGGGAAACAGCAAGTAAGGAACAAAAGGCTGGTTGCTGAAGCCTCAAGTTGGCCTGGGAGGAACTGGCAAGAATGCTAAGTGTGGCAGTCTGTCGGGGGGAATGTGGTGTGTGTGTGTGTGTGTGTGTGGCTGCTTAGTTCCAGAGTTCAAGAGCCCACACTCCAGGGGAATGCCCATCTCGGACACACGCCTCTTGCCCACCTGCTCTTCCTCCCACTAATTACAAGCACTCCCTCGGCCCGCTGCCTGGGCGGCTTTCACTGCACAGCAGGCCTCAGCCGTCCCGGGCCTCTGGGCTTCCCTCACACTGCAGCCCTGTTGCAGAGTGCAGGCTACCTGTCTGGAATATGAATTCCCATCCTCAGCATTTCTTGAGGGAACTCTTCCCGGTTATTACACTGTGGACATTTGAAGAAATGTTTTGCGGAGGTGTGGGCGTATTTCTGTAAGAAAAACATGGAAGACCTCTGGGCTTGCTGAAACTACTCCCACCCTCCCTCCGGAAAGTAGACGTTGTTGAGTGTTCCAGGAGGAGGAGCTGGGGTGGGCTCGGGGGAGAGCTGCAAATCCTCTACTCAGACCTGGGACCCTAAGACTAGCAAGCAAGTGCCCGGCATGCCTCATTTGACCATCCTCTCTGGCCATGGCGTTTGGCAGGGCCAAGCAGGGATCAGGGACCTACAGACAGGTTTATCTCCCTTTTTGTTCATTCAGGAAGTCAGGGTGATTGCAGTTCCTTGGCCTATGGCAGGTCCTTTCATTCTAGCAATATTGCGGATTTGGTTCAGTCTATATGTGTTGGAATGAGCTCTTACAGACCCAGGATGGACCGACTTTGTTTTAACTGCCCATAGCCTGCCCCGCCCCAAAGGCCTCTCCAGCAAGGAGTGCGGAAGCTGTGCTGTGTCCGAGCAGTGCCAGGCAGGCTGAGACAGCCCCACCTGGATGCACTTGCGGTGGTAGACAGCTTGACTGCAGCACGGGCTCTGGATGTTCTCAACGCTTGTCTGGGATAAATCTTCACAACACAACACACAGCTCTCCTCCCCCAGGTCCTCCTGATGGACGTTCTGTGTTGGACGATGTTTTCCACAAAATGATCTGCGGCAGGGTAAAAAAACACATCTGGTTTCTGGCTTGTTGTTCACATAGCCTTGGGAGGGCCAACAGCCAGGCAGGCGGGGACAGCCACATGCCTTCTCACGACCATTCAATCCCCAGGGACTGTCCCCACAGCCCCCTGCTCCTGAAGCCCCACTTAGCTCTGCGCAGCTGGTTGTAATTTTAGGCGGGGCTGATGGGAAGCAAGAAGAAATGCCTGTGAATAGCCAAGTCCAGGCAGTGTTTCTCGTTACTGTACAGAGGGACACATTTACATCAGAGCAGGTCCTGGGAGGATCAGGCTCCGCTGCCTTCCAGGGCTAAGGGGCCTATGACAGCAGGTCCCTTTCCCCACTTTCCCCACTTCTTCTCCCCCTTTCCCCACTCACTTGTATTCTCCAAAAAACTGCGAAAGGCACCCCCTTTCTCGGCCACAAGGCAGGTGGAAGTTTCTGGCACACTGCTCCTTCTGGCAGTGGATGGCTGCTCCCTTCTTCTTGCACACAAAGCAGACCTGCCAACGAGATCCCAGACAGCACTTGTGCCTTGGGATAGACATACATACATTCACACACCCCCTCCCCAACCCACCCACCCCGGGGCACATCTTTCTGCAGAGCGGACATTCTCTAAAGCAACAGCCATCCTCAGTGATGTGGACAACTGCAGGGCAACCTGAAGCCACTTGGGATGGTGACACTTGGCTGGCTGGGATCACCCTCTCCTCACATGGGACACGTCAGAGAGGACTGAAGAGGGGGACCCATTGGGAAACCTGAGTCCTCTGACCTCAAAAATGACAGCCAAGGAGAACAGAAGCAGGGCGTTTGGCAGGGATTTGACAAGAGGCCTACCCCAAGCCGAGGTGCCCACGTCAGGTCCTCTGACCTTCTTAGAAGCCCGGATGGCCTCTTTCTTGATATCTTCAGGCAGGAATCCGTGGAAACCTCTGTTGGACTGGCCCCTCTGAGGCAGCTTGCTAGACAGAATCTGAGGGGTGGGGCAGAATCAGGGGTCAACACCAAGAAGTGGTCAACTGGCATGGTGGGCAAGGCTAAGGGACACAGCTGGTGGAGTCTACTCATTTCCATTCACTGGGCAATTTATTTAATAATAAAGGCTTTTGTGACACTCTATTGGGTACTCAAAGCATTTTACAAAAGAAAAGATTCATTTATTTCAAAGTCAGAAATAGGGGGACATCCACACACAGAGATCTATGTGCTGTTTCACTCTCCAAATGGTTGCCATGGCCAGGGCTAGGTCAGGCCAAAGCCAGGAGCCAACAGACTCCTCCGGTCTCCCATGTGGGTACAGGGACCCAAGCACTTGTCATCCTCTGCTGCCTTCCCAGGAACATTGGTATGGAGTTGGTTCAGAAGTAGAGCATGTGGAATGCAAACCTGCATGGGTTGCTGGCACTATAGATGGTGGCTTGACCCCTTTTGCCACAGGGTAGACCCCAGCCCTTTTCAGTATTAACTCAGTGAATCCTCACTAACAACCCCAGGAGGCAGGTAGCACTCTCTTCATCTCATGGCAAGACCTACTGAAAGTCACAGTACTGCCGAACCTGAACTCTGGCTTCCGGGCTCCGTCACCTCTCATTCACCGACTGCTGAGTGCTTCAGGGTAGCATGCCTCTAGTGTTGGCTCATGACGCTGAGTTACAGGTGCTGTCTCGTTCATCTGTCAGAGGGGGCCGGCTGATGCGCATTATGGTGGACTGGCTGGGCTCATGCAGCAAGGAGGAGCCAAGCTGGCACTCATATCCAGGTCTGCGGTGCTCACATGCTTACCACACTTTGCCAAGAAACCCACTTCTCGGAGTCCTGGGCTTCCCATGCCCCTGACTACAGTCTTCCTGCCTTGAGGGGGGAGGGAAAGGGATTGCACATTCCTTTCAAAGGCACATTTTTTTTCTTATTTTCTGAAATGCTCTAAAAGCATAATCAGGAATGAGAAACTCAGACTAAAAAAAAAGCCAAAATATTCTGTTACATGTACTGGAAGAATCTCAACACCCCACTCCCAGCTCCTGGAATCATCTACAAATAATGCAGAAGGTCGGGACTGCCAGCAGTAGCTGTGTGAACCGTGTAACCAGAGCTCCAGTTATTTCCTGTAGAGAAAGCGATCCTACAAGGTTAGACTCAAGGGCACTGGGATAATTCCCACCCATATGTAAAACATCAATGACAGTGACATAGCAAGATAATCCCCTACATGCAGCACCAGCATCCCCTATGGATGTCAGTTCATGTCCCAGCTGCTCTACCTCCTATCCAGCTCCCTGCTTATGGCCAAAGAAAGTAGCAGATGATGGCTCATGACCTTGGGGCCCTGCACCTATGTGGGACACCTGGAAGAAGCTTCTGCCTCTTGACCAGATCAGCTCAGCTCTGGCCATTAGCAGAGGGAAGATCTTTCTCTCTATAAAAATCTGCCTTTCGGGCCCGGCGCGGTGGCGCAAGTGGTTAAAGGTCCTCGCCTTGCACCCCCGGGATCCCATATGGGCGCCGGTTCTAATCCCGGCAGCCCCGCTTCCCTTCCAGCTCCCTGCCTGTGGCCTGGGAAAGCAGTCGAGGACGGCCCAAAGCTTTGGGACCCTGCACCCGCGTGGGAGACCCGGAAGAGGCTCCTGGCTTCGGATCGGCATAGCATCGGCCCGTTGCGCTCACTTGGGGAGTGAATCATCGGACGGAAGATCTTCCTCTCTGTCTCTCCTCTCTGTATATCCGCCTTTCCAATGAAAAAATAATAAAAATAAATCTTTAAAAAAAAAAAATCTGCCTTTCAAAAAAAAATAAACATATATATATATATATATATATATATATATATAACACTTGTATGACATACATTCTTAGCACTAATTCTCTCAAGACTTTAGTTTTTTTTTAAAGATTTATTTATTTATATTGGAAAGTCAGGGTTACAGAAAGGAGAGACAGAGATCTTCCATCTGCTGTTTCACTCCCCAAGTGGCCACAATGGCCAGAGCAGAGTTGAGCCAATGCCAAGCCAAGAGTCAGGAACCTCTCTCCAGGTTTCCCATGCAGGAGCTGGGTCCCAGAGCTTTGGGCCATCTTCCACTGCTTTCCCAGGCCACAAGCAGGGAGCTGGATGTGAAGTGGAGCAGTAGGGACATGAACCAGCAGATGCACGCTGAGAATTTAGCCAGAGCCATCACACCAGGCCCCTATTTTACACTTTTAAGCATTACTCATGTTTTCTGTAAGGAATGTCATTTCTACAGACAGAACAATCAGTCATGAAAGGTTAGAAACAATGCAGGCATCCTCTAACAGCTGTGTCGTACTTTGTAGCATCCCTATACCATCAAACACCAGTTACTGAAAACAACAGAATCCAAAACCTATGAGATAACAAATAAAACAGGATACAAGATATGATATATAGTATGTTTATTCTTATGTTAAAAATGTATATGCATGTAAATGGATCAAGATTAAGCAAGTCCCGACACTTGGCAGAACTTACAAGAAAGGAAAGCTTTCACAGAACAACTTTCTCACGAGCACAGATGTAAAAATCAAGCAAAATTCAATTTAGAAACAAAGGATACTACATCATGACAAACAGGAGTTTATAGGAGGTACTCAAGACTAGTTTAATAGTAAAGAACACAGCAAACTACATTAACAAAATAAATATCAAGATTACATCAACAGATGCAGAAAAACCATAACAAAATTCAACCTACATTCATGAAACTCCCAGCAAGCTAAAACAATCTAACGAAAGGAAGATCTGTGAAAAAAGAGTGTACCTGACATTGTATTTCAACAGCAAAAACCTGGAAGCTGTCCCCTGCCACTGGGCAGGAGACAAGGACAATCACTCAATCCTCTTCAGTCTAAAGTGAGAGCAACGGTCCTGGAAGCACAGTCAGGGAGGGAGAAGCAAAAGGCAAAAATTGGAAAGAAGTACAACTGTCATTTATAACCAAATAAACAAAATAGGTAAAAATAACTACCTAAACCAATAAATAAATTTAAAGAGATATTACAGGTCACAAAGTCAATACACAAAAATACATTACAGGGCCTGGCAGCATGGCCTAGTGGCTAAAGTTCTCTCCTTGAACGCATCAGGATCCCATATGGGCGCCGGTTCTAATCCCAGCAGCCCCACTACCCATCCAGCTCCCTGCCTGTGGCCTGGGAAAGCAGTCGAGGACAGCCCAATGCTTTGGGACCCTGCACCCATGTGGGAGACCCAGAACAGGCCTCTGGCTTCGGATTGGCACAGCCGTGAACCGGCCGTTGCGCTCACTTGGGGAGTGAATCATCGGACAGAAGATCTTCCTCTCTGTCTCTCCTCCTCTCTGTATATCTGACTTT
This sequence comes from Ochotona curzoniae, assembly GCF_017591425.1. Lineage (NCBI taxonomy): Eukaryota > Metazoa > Chordata > Mammalia > Lagomorpha > Ochotonidae > Ochotona > Ochotona curzoniae. The sequence continues at coordinate 17,372,777 of NW_024466607.1, read as the reverse complement.
GTAATAAAAATAAATAAATCTTTAAAAAATAATAATAATAAATCCTTTAAAAAATACATTACATTTCTGCATATCCGCAACAAACTTAATGATTAAAATTTAAAATATCATTTACAATAGCACAGCCACAAAATATTTAAGGATATACTTAATAAAAGATGTGTAAAACTACTTCACTAAAACTATAAAAATACTGCTGTGATAAATTTTAAGAGATCCAAGTAAACAGAGAAAAATATGTACTCATGAACTGACAGATTTATTATTTGTCAGTTCTTCCAAAATTGATCTATAAATTTAAAGCAATTCCAGTAGACATTTTAAAAAAGAAAAATTGACAAGTATAACAAGAAATTTATAAAGAAAAAGAAGGATCTGATAGCCAAGACTCTTTTGGAAACAACACTGTGAGGCTGCAGAAACTGAGGCTGTGGGGTCCAGGAGTGTGGGTCCGTGTGGGTCCGTGTGGGTCCGTGTGGGTCCGTGTGAGTCAGTGACAGAGATAGGCTGTCCTGATGTGCAGATCCACGGCCAGCTAATTGTGTTGACTACAATGGTACTTTGGTGGGTTGGCAAGGATTTCTTGGAATGCATAGAAAGCACCAATCAGGAAAGAAAAAAAGTTGTTCAATTGGATTACATCAAAATCCAAAGCTGCTTCTTCAAAAGACATCATTAAGAAAAAGGCAAACCACAGACCGGGAGAATAGTCTTAACACAGGAAAAAAAAAAGCCTGTTTCCAGAATATATAAACAATTCTTATAACTCAAGTAAGATGAAACACCCATTTTTCAAAATGGACAAAAACATTTTCACAAATACTCCTCGAAAGAAAGTATGTAAGTGGCCAAACAGCACACGCGTCTAGAGTCAAACATGCGAGTGGAAGCTACCATGGGGGACCAACGCACATCCCACAGCAGAGCTAAAAAGAAAGACTGACAATACAAAGTTTTGACAAAAGCATTATGCAGTTGGAACTTTCATAAATTTTGGTAGCATAAACTGTTATAGCCACTTCAAAAAGTGACTTGGCAACTTGCAAAGTTAAAACATCTAGTTAGCACACAACCAGTAATTTCACACCTCAGCAAGTGCCCAAGTGAACACACATGTTTACAAAGTTTCAACAGAACAGTTCTCGAACAGAAATGACTCACATGCCCATCAACATTTGTATAGAGAAGCAAAGTGCAACACACTCATGCAACAGAAAACTACTAGGCAATAAAAAAGGGCAAGTTACATATGACTACAAAAGCATGCCCGGATCTCCAGAACCTTGCGTTGAAAGAAAGCAGCCAGATCAAAAAGCACAGGAAGAAATAAAATAGGGGTGCTGGCGTGGAGGGCTAGGCCTCTACCTGTGGTGCTAGCATCCTATATGGGTGCTGGTTCCAGTTCCTGCTGTTCCACGTAAAATCCAGTTGCCTGCTGATGGCCTTGGGAAAGCAGCAGAGAATGCCCCAAATACTTAGATCCCGCACCCACCTGGTGAGACTAGGAAGAAGCTCCTGGCTTCAGACTGACTCAGCCCCGGCTAGTGACCATCTAGGGAATAAACCAGTGAATGAAAGATCTCTTTCTCTGTCTCTCCTTCTCTCGGACTCTGCCTTTCCAATAAAAATTTTAAAAAATTAAATAGGCAAAAGCCATCTATGGATTAGCAAAGTGCTTATTTCTAGTAGGACTGAATGAGAGGGGACAAGAAGAAACTTTCCAGAATGATGAAAATTATTTTGACTTGGAAAGTGATTATATAATAGATAATAATCAAAATGTGTCCAACTGCACATTTTAAATTGTGGCATTCTATGGTAGGCAGATTATACCTAATAAAAAATTATGGGGGGGGGCAGTGCTGTAGCGCACAGGTAGGTTAAGTCACCCTTTGTGATGCTGGCATCCCAAATGAGCCCTGGTTCAAGTCCCGATTGCTCCACTTCCCATCTAGCTCCCTGCTAATTCATCTAGGACAGTAGCAGAAGCTGGTCCAAATGCTTGGGCCCCTGCCACCCACACAGGAGACCTACTTGAAGCTTCAGGCTCCTGGCTTTGGCTGGCTCAAGCCTGGCTGTTGGGGCCATTTGGAGAGTGAACCAGCAGAGAAGAGCTCTGTCTCGATAATACTGTCTCCCAAATAAATCAAATATGCACAGGTAGGAAGACCCAGATTTGATTTAAAAAAAAAAAAAAAAAACTGAAAAAAAAGTAATTGGAAGGACGTTCCCAAAGTTGATAACATTTTTTCTGGAGAGTGGGAGGAGGATTAGAAGTATTATTTTTGGAAGATAATTTTTATTATACATATACTGTCAAAATTTTATACCAGGCACATACTTAAATTAGAAAAGATTTTAAAGGAAAAAAGCTATCAGGGAAAACAAACTGGACTATAGAGCTGAAGTGAAACACACAGACAGGAAACTGCCAGTACAGCAAAAGCCGCAGGACAGTCAAAGCAAAGGAGGCCTTCTACTCACAAGGCAGAAATAATGCACGCTGAGATTGTCTTTCTGAAGAAATTCCCCTAGCTTCTCAGGATCCCCAGGTTCACGAAGGCATAGCCGACAAACTGGAAGAGAATGTTGATAATTCATTCAAGGGGCTGATGTTGTGGTGTAGCTTGTTAAGCCTCCACCCACAACACCCACATTCCATATTGGCACACTGATTCCGAGTCCTAGCTGCTCTGCTTCTGATCCAGCTGCCCGCTAATGTCCCAGGAAAGCAGTGAAAGATGACCAAATTACTTGAACTCTTGCCACCAATATGGGAGACCCAGATTGAATTCCATGCTCTTGGCTTCAGCCTATGCAGCTGTTGTCACCAATTGGAGAGTGAACCAACAGAGGAAAGAGCCATCACTCTGAATTTAAACAAAAAAAATTTTTAAGAAGATATTACAGGTCTGGCTGAAATTGATCATTAAGAACAGAAGAGTAAGATTAAAAACATAACCCTTGGGCCTGGAGTGATGGCTCAGTGGCTATATCCTCATCTTGCATGCGTCAGGATCCCACACGGGTGCCGGTTCATGTCCCAGCTGCTCCACTTCCCATCCAGCACCTGGCTTGCAGCCTGGGAAAGCAGCAGCAGATGGTCCAAATCCTTGGCACCCTGCACCTACATAGGAAACCCATTAGAAGCTCCTAGCTTCAGATTGGCTCGGTTCTGGCCACTGCAGCCACTTGGGGAATGAAGCAGTGGACAGATCTTTCTGCCTCTCCTCTCTGTAAATCTGCTTTTCCAATTAATAAATAAATCTTTTAAAATGTTAACTTCCAACTTTTGAGGTACAGGTCTTCCTCAGCTTACACTGGGATTATGTCCTGGTAAATCCACTCTAAGATGAAATATCACAAGTAGAAATTTCATTTATCTTATTTAAAGATTTATTTTTATTGGAAAAGCAGAGTTAGAGAAAGACAAGCAGAGAGAGGTCTTTCAGCATCTGCTGCTTCACTCCTCAAATGGCTCCAGCAGCCAGAGCTGAACTGAGCTGAAGCCAGGAACCAGCAACTTCCCCCAGTCTCCAACTTGGTGCAGGGACCCAAGAATGTGGGCCATCTGCTGCTGCTTTCCCAGGAGCATTAGCAGCAAGCTAGGTTGGAAGTGGACCAACCAGAACTTGAACCTTCACCCATACCTTATTATCCCATCATACCAGCTTCAGAAAATGCATTTAAACACACCTAACCTGCTGTACATCACAGTGCAGCAACACAGCTCACTAGAGTGGGGTTGTTTGCCCTTGCAATTGTGCTTGTGACCCACCAGGAGCTGTGGTTTACTGTTACCGTCCACTGGTAACACAGCCATAGCAAGCAAGAAGTAGCTGACATAACAATAGACTAGCAGGTCCAATCTGAAGCAGTTTTAGCAGAATGCAAAGCCCTTTGCACCACAGTGAAGCCAAACCATCACGCATCTGGGAGCACATGCACTGGGGAGAGCGTCATATTGCAGGGATGAAGGCTGGGGTGAGGCCTTAGCTGGCACCAACTCTAGGTTTGTTTGTAACTTTGGTCATCCTGGGAGGAGTTGGTACAACTGCTCACTATTTTTTCGCATCTCAAGTGGTTTTAATTACTTGTTTCTTGAACTTAGAACATGAAATTTAAAAATTACAGATGCTGAGTTCTTCTGGATCTCAGAGAATCAGGGAAGGAGGAGAGGTTGACAGCGAGGAAAGCAAGTCTACTGTCCCCATGGAAGGCCTTCTCTGCCCAGGGTTGGCAGCAGCAACTGAACGTCACTTCTAGCCTTTCTTACCAGGCCCTGAAGACGCCTTCTGGATTAGCCTCTTGGTCTTGGCAGACTTCCTACACAAGAGAAAAGAAGCACAAGGTGGACTCTGAGTAACCTGGGGACTGCCCATTTACAGATCTGACGAAATACCAAAACACCCTCAGGTGAAGACAGCAGCTGCTTTTCACATGTTCTGAAGCACGAAACATTCGTCCTGAGCTACCTGGGAACAGGCACCAGATGGTGACTTTCTGCCCCCAATGCCTGTGTCACCTGTGTGGACATTTTTACCGCCTCTTCTGCCAGTGACACCGAACCTGAGGCAGCCCCATCTTCACAGGGCAGACGACAGTGAAGCCAAGGATGACTGGGCACATCCCACTGCGGGGTGCTATTCTCAGCACTTTACGTGGAGGATTAGCTCCGACACTCTAATAAAACGTGGGTGTTGTGACCAGGCACATTTATCAGAGGCGAGAACTCAAGCCATTAAAAACAATCAGGTGATGTGTGCCAGGTCACACAGTTAGCAAACAGCAGAGCCGGGATGTGGATGTAGGCAGGAGGTAAAGCTCCAGAACCAGCACCTTCCTGGCAGGAACAGGCCTGGGAGACCAAGCAGGGCAGCCTCTGGAGCACAGCAACTGGTGTGCGCTTCACGTGACCCAACCACAGCCTGTGCCACAGGTCCAGCCTGAGCCACAAGGCCGTCGGACAACTTTCCTCATGTGACCTACTCTACCTTAATCTTTGACATTCCTTCTTCTTTTCTTTTAGAGTCTTCATTCGTTGCTGCCTGCTTCTCCTATCTTGAATTCTTCTATATGATTATGCGGACAATATAGGCTCGTCCAGCTATAAATATAAATGGGGCTTGGTCAGCAATTCAATTCTACATTTGGTTATCAAGTTCCATGGGGTCAAGGCGATGGTGCGCTTCATCTCCCAACCTATGGAGTGAAATAAAAGAAACACTCTCAGTATCAAGGCTGACAGTAGAACTAGTCTGGGTGCTGTTTATCAATCTCCATGTGGTAGGTACTGTTACCAAGAGGTGACTGACGCTCAGTGGGGTAAGCACCTTGCCAAGGTCAGAGTGACTGATACAGATGGGAACTTAACCCAAGGTAGCAGTGCTCCACTGCTAACTCCCTAGCACAGCAGCGTAAAAACCTGTAACTGCTGTGATTATGCAGATGGATATTTGTTTCTTTGCGCCTTATAAATTCACAAGGAACACTCAGGGGAAACGGGCTCCTTTTGCACCCAGCTATGGCTCCTTCATTCCACCCAGAACAGGGACAAGGTTGTTTCCCAGAAAAGGAGCCAGGGAACTTTAGACAGCTTGGGGCAACAGCTCCCTCTAGCGAGGGACAGGCGCAAGCACCACTGGGCTCCCATCCCCAAAACGCAACTTTTTTTGTATCAGACACCTTATTAACAAGGTCAATGGGACCCAAAGTTAGGTTCTCATTACACGGGGAAGGGAGGATCTCTGACAGTGCAGGGTAGACTAAATAAATCAGCCGCCACAAGGGCACGTCAGGGTCCATTCAGAAGAGGGAGGAGGATCACACTTTCTAAAAGGCCACCAGAGTCACGGATCCCTCCGGGGACACGCCCTCGGTATCACCTGCACGGACATTTTTACCGCCTCTTCTGCCAACGACACTGAAGTTAGCACTTGGATCCTCGCTGCAGATCCCAAATTTTCCTCGGGGTGTTCCAAGTACTCTGGGTGAAGAAGGCTGCTCAGCGAAGCCGGGCTGTCCCGTCCTCCCTCCCTCGGGGACCGGGCTCCATCTCCCTTCCCACAACTCCTGTGGGCTTCGGAATGCTAGCACGCGGGATGGCCTGGACCAGGAGAGCGCCCCTGGCCCTGGGGCCATCCTGACCCCTCCAGCAATAGCAAAGAAACCTTGCATCCTTGAGTGGGATTCTGTGCTCAGTGGTCATTATAAGATGAGACTATCTTCAGAGCGTGGGAGCAGGCACATCGCCAAGGTGGGCTTCCAAAAGCTGCGCCGGTCTGTCATTTCTTTAAGCCTCTGGCAGGGGGGTCGGAGGGTTCCCTCAAAAACGCTTACCAAGTTGTGTCGTTGGATATAGGCTGGACAAAGGCTTGATGAGAAATAATGATAAATAAATGCGCCTTCGGTCCCGCCGCCGTCGTCACCGCCAGAATACACAGTGATATTTATTTGGAAAATACGTGTCGGTGTGTGCCCCGGACCTGACAGCCGGAGAAGGGGCTCAAGGGGCATCCCGCGGATGCCCGACCCGGCTCATGTCACGCCAGCCGGGGTTGAGGGGTGGACGGGTGGTGCAGGGCCCGGCTGGAGGTCGCCTCCGCCGCTCCCTCCTTCCTCACGGTAGCTCTCGGGCGGCCGCTCCGTGCCCGGGCGGCCCACTCAGCTGTAGGCTGAGGATGCCACTGTCCGGGAGCTTTTAAGATATTCGTGGTCACAAGCCGTGGTAGCTTCCTCACGGCGGCCGCCCCGCGCGGTGACTGCGCTGCCTAAAAGGGGGAGGGGATGGGGGTGGCCTGGGGCACGCGGACTGCGACCTCCGGGGACCGCTGCGACGCCAACCGTCGGCCCGGAGGAACCGCTAACGGCCGCGCGCCCTGCCGGCCCTCCCTCTCCTTCCTCCTTTCCTCGCCCGGCCCACGCGCCCCGCCCCGCGCATGCGTGCCCGTCTCTGGGCGCGCGCCCTCCGCCACAGCCCGGCTCGCGGAAAAGAAGCCCAGAAGCGGGCGGGGCCGTCGCGCTGCGGTGACGTCGTGGCGCCGGCGCAGGCGAGTTACGTGTTGGGCCGGTTGTCTGTGTGTGTGTGTGTGTGTGTGTGTGTGTGGGGTCGAGGGGGCCCCGGGGGCTGTCGGGGGGGTGGGGGGGAGCTCCCGGCGGGGGCGGCGGTGGGTCGGGAGGGCCTGGACATGGCGCTGAGGGGCCGCCCCGCGGGAAGATGAATAAGGGCTGGCTGGAGCTGGAGAGCGATCCGGGTGAGGAGGGGGCCGGGTGGGCCAGGGACTTGGGGTGGGGAGGCCGATGGGCTTGGGGCGCCCCTGGCTGATCGCCCCCGTCTCCTCTTGTCGCCCCACCCAGGCCTCTTCACCCTCCTGGTGGAAGATTTCGGTAAGAGCTTCTCCTTGGCCGCCAGATCCGGGCTGCGCGGGGGGCCCAGCCCTGCGTCCTCGCTCCTGGGCCTGGGGCTGCCCTTGCAGGCTGCTTTTTAAAAAATTTTTTTCCCCTCTCACCGAAGGTGTCAGAGGCGTGCAGGTGGAGGAGATTTATGACCTCCAGAGCAAATGCCAGGGGTGAGTGGCTGGGCGTCCGGGCGCCCCTTGCACCCAAAGCAGTATCAGGAATCCCTAAACTCTGGGTACGGGAGCGTCCTGTGCCCCATCGTCCCCCTCCCTTTCCTTGCCTGCCTTCTGATCAAGTTGCTATTTTGTTCTGTCTCGGTTTCCTTTTGTGTTTTCCTTCAGGTAGTAACCCTGCCCCCCTGATAACCATCAGCTGCCTTTTCAGAGCTTGCAACCGGAAGCCCCTAGCAGTGGGAAGCACCCCTCCCCCAGGAATGCCAATTAATTACAATATGCCCACGTGTGCAGTGGCTTTACTCCCTGAGTGTTCTGCATGCATCAAGTGTGGGTTGCTGTGTCCCAGACCCTTTCTGGGTGCCCATTTATTGTGGTCTTGCCACAGTGGTACTGCAGGATGGCCCAGTGACCAAATGAAGAACTCTGCCCTGTGACTCCCTAGGCAGTGAGGGGCTGCCTTGCGTGTGCATTACTGGGGTGCAGGCTTGGGTTTACATTGAGAATGTGTTTCAGTCAGAGCTTTTGTTCTGGTCTTCTTGCGTGGCTTGGGCTGTGGGTGCCAGATATTCTCTTCCCTTCTAGAACCATAAGCTTTCATAGGGAGACTGGGTGGGCTCCTGGAGCACCACAAACAGAATGGATATTTGTCACCACTTGTGGTGGCTTCTGGGTTTTGAGGGCTCAGGGCTGCTTCTGATGCTTTGGGACAAAGCCTGGTGTGGGGAGGAGGCAGATAAAATCATGTCAGGGGCTCCTGAGCGAGGACACAGTGCAGAGGAACGGAGGGAGAACAAAAACAAAAGAAGGTGTTGACGGCCTGCACCCTGTCTCTCCCCAGCCCTGTGTATGGTTTCATCTTCCTATTCAAATGGATCGAAGAGCGCCGCTCCCGTCGCAAGGTGTCTACCTTGGTGGATGACACGTCCGTGATTGACGACGATATTGTGAATAACATGTTCTTTGCCCACCAGGTTGGCTGGTCTCTGGGTTGTCAGGAGTGGGAATCTGCCATTTTCTTGGCAGAAGAAGAAGGGAAGAAGGGAAGAAGAAGGCTCGATGTGGGTGGGGAGGGAAAGGCAGGAAGAGGAGAGAAGCAGATTGGGGGTGGGGGAGGGGGTTACCAAAAGCCCCTGGCAGAAAGAACTGAGCTGTTTACTCATACAAGGAGCATCTTTAGAGAAGGGGTATGTTGGATTTCTCTGTCCTTGACCCATGCACCCGGCGCTCATTAAATGAGCTGGTATTGTGAAGGGAAGGGGCATTGATGTGGGGTGTCCTCCCTATCTGTACCCTCTTTCCCACTTGAGCATGGGCTTGTGGGAATTTGGGGCATGGTGGAGGGGCACGCGGTCAGAGGGTGACACCTGTTGCTTTCACAGTTGATCCCTAACTCCTGTGCCACCCACGCCCTGCTGAGCGTGCTCCTGAACTGCAGCAATGTGGACCTCGGGCCCACTCTGAGTCGCATGAAGGACTTCACCAAAGGCTTCAGCCCCGAGGTAGGCTGCCCAACCCTTAACTGTGGCTCACAGCTACCTCGGCTGCTGGTCATGCCACCACGTGTTGTCTGGCACTTCCAGGCCGTTTCTTCTATAATTCATGTCACATGGGATCCATAGATTAGGGGTTGAAGGCAATTGGTTCAGGAAGGGACTTTCCCTGGTGGCAAATGTGACCCCCTGTGTCCCCATTTACTCTGTAAGGCCTGTACAGGACATCTCTTTGCGGCTCAGAGCTCCATCCACTCCCCCTAGTCCTGCAGGCCAGTCTGTGCTGTCTCAGATTCTTCACACCCTCCAGCCTGCACACTGGAGCTTTGCCTGTTACCCGGAGTATACCCCCTCTGCCCTGAGTTTTGACCTGGCCTGGTTTTCTTCCCTCTAGAGCAAAGGATATGCAATTGGCAATGCCCCAGAGTTGGCCAAAGCACACAATAGCCATGCCAGGTGTGTTGGGAACTGTGGTAGCCCATTGATGGTAGGGTGGGGGTGGAGGGGAGTGTCACTGGGGGGGTGGAGTCTTGACCGTGCCCTTCCCCAGGCCTGAGCCACGCCACCTCCCTGAGAAACAGAATGGCCTTAGTGCCGTGCGGACCATGGAAGCGTTCCACTTTGTCAGCTATGTGCCCATCACAGGCCGGCTCTTTGAGTTGGACGGACTGAAGGTCTACCCCATTGACCACGGTACGTACCCGGAGTCAGTGGTTTACAGGGTTAATCTGCTTCCCTTCTTGGGGAGCTGGGGCTCTGGCTGTCAGCTACTGATGGGGGACCCTCTGGCAGGGGGTGGAGTGGGCCCTGAGAACATCAACCTCTGGCTTCCCTGACCCGCTTGGGGCTCCCTGGTTCAACTCTAGCTTCTTTCACACCTCTGGCCTGCCTAGACTTAGATTCCTATCTGCCGACTCCTCGTCTTGCTCTCCTCCAGGGCCCTGGGGAGAGGATGAGGAGTGGACAGACAAGGCCCGGCGGGTGATCATGGAGCGTATTGGCCTCGCCACAGCAGGGTAAGGGCCCTTGGACTGCCTGACCCTGTCTGACCCTTTGGGGGAGGCAAGTGACTGGGTGCATTTGGCAGAATCAGACTTAGATTTTTGAACCTCCATCCACTTGCCATTTTCTGCCTGGGCTCTTTGTGGCCTTCTCCTGGAGGGTTAGTGGAGGGGTGGCTCGTCTCCTACAAGTAACCCCTCACAGAGCTCTTGGGAAGGCACCAGCACCAGGTGCTTGGGTGTGCCAGTCTGCCCACCTGTTAGGCTGGGGCCTATACCTCCAGGCGCAGATGTGATAGCAGGGAGCCCTGCAAGGATATGTGTCTCAAGATGATGGTGCGGACGGGGTAGGACCCGCTCTCATGGCTGTGCCTGTGACCTCAGGGAGCCCTACCACGACATCCGCTTCAACCTAATGGCAGTGGTGCCCGACCGCAGGATCAAGTATGAGGCCAGGCTGCACGTGCTGAAGGTGAACCGACAGACAGTGCTGGAGGCCCTGCAGCAGGTGGGTGCCTCCACTGGCCACCACTCCCCCGTGCTGTTAACACCTGTCTGATCCCCAGGGCACATGCACTGTGGACCTGGGCTTCAGCTTACCAACCTTTCTTTTGCGGCCTCGGTAGGAAAGCTGGGACTGTGGGAGTGGGGATGGGAAGAGGAGTCCTGTGTACAAGTGGGGTTTTGGTCTGGCTGTTAGATTTCCCATGAGTGAGCATATGGGTCAGAGCCAAGGCCGTTGGGCGTGTCCTCAGCCCTTCACAGGCTCCTGAGCCTTCCGTTCTGTTCTCAGCTGATCAGAGTGACTCAGCCAGAGCTGATTCAGACCCATAAGGCTCAAGAGCCACAGCTGCCCGAGGAGTCCAAGCTAGCCACCAGCAAGTCCCCTGCGGGACTGGAGGCAAGCAGGGCCCTGGCATCCACTGATGGCACCCACACAGGTACTAGGGGTTGCCTCTGGGACCTCAGGGCTACCCCTTGTAGCTTGGACGCAGGGGGTGGAGGGGAACGTAGAGTGTGCCCTAAGGAGGGGCACCTGGAAGCATCTGCCCTTCTGCATCCCTGAGCCCTGCTGTGTACTACACAGGTCCTTGCTTTTCTCAAGAAGTCTTTTTCTTTCTTTTCACCTCCCTACTCGCCCCCCCCCCCTTTCTTTTCCTTGTCTTGCTGGGGGACCTTGACTTAGAGCTGATGCAGCGGCTCCCTAGGAAGGGAAAAGGGTGGGGCACAGTACTGTGTCACAGGACCAGGGACACAGGTTGGGGATCCCAGTGAAGATCTTATCTGTGCCTCTCATCCTGTCTCAGACAGTGCAGAGGAGGTGGCTGGCTCATGCCCACAGGCCCCAGCCCACAGCCCTCCTGGCAAACCCAAGCTGGTGGTGAAGCCTTCGGGGAGCAGCCTCAATGGGGTTCCCCCCAACCCCACCCCCATTGTACAGCGGCTGCCAGCCTTCCTAGACAATCACAACTATGCCAAGTCCCCCATGCAGGTAAGTCGGGAGCGCCTTGGCAAAAGTCCCTCTGGAATGCTTTGAGAGGCCTCACAGTCTCCCTATGTATGGTTTCCCAGTACCTGCCCTCTGCCTGGGCCTGGGTTGGCATGCCCTGCTGTCTGCTACCAAGGTTCCCTCAGTGTCAAGGACTTATTTGGAGAGCCAGGGAGTTCTCGGGTCACAGGGTTATGGGGGTGAGCAGTGAGGGCCTGTTCCTTGGCATGGTTGCACTGGTTGGGTTCTGCTGGCAAGCGAAGGGCGTATGTCAGGGCCCTGCATGAGCCTCAGTAGACTTCTGGGAGGGGTAGGTGGACAGCAGCTTACCAGGGCTCAGCAGGCTCATCGTGGAGAGCCACATTGGCTTCTTCCCACTCTGCTATGCCAAGCAGGGGTTGGGCAGTGCCTGTCTGTGACTGCCCTGATCATGATGCTGTCTGCCCCAGGAGGAGGAAGACCTGGCGGCGGGGGTGGGCCGCAGCCGAGTTCCAGTGCGCCCGCCCCATCAGTACTCTGATGATGAGGAGGACTATGAGGATGACGAAGAGGAGGAGGTGCACAACACCAACTCTGCCATCAGGTCAGATCTGGTTCTGTCAGAGCAACAGGTTCTGGGCTGCTTGGATCCCACCTCGAATGTTCCTCCCCTGTCTTAGAATGCCTGTCAGCAGCAAACACTGCACACCTGTAGGGTGCAGGGCCCAGGGAAGGCAGACGTGCACCAGCTGACTCCTCCTCAAGAAAGCTTTGGTGGGCAGAGAGGAAGGCTGTGCCCCTAAACACACCCCACCTAACCATACATGTACTGGGCTGTCCTGCTGGCAGTGGCCCTGTAGCTGAACCTTGGCAAGGTCAGGTGGGACAGGGATGAAAGAGGTGTTGGGAGTAGCGAGGCAGCTTTGCTGGAAGACACAGGCTTGGCCAAAGGCCAGAATTAAAGCCCCTGGAACGGAGGAAGTGTCCTTTGGGGATAGTTGGCTACAACCACAGATCCCACAGGCACCGGGTGTGGCATGGCTGAGTTAGGGTGCTCGGACCACATGCCAGGAGCCTCAGGGTCACCCAGAGGCCAGGATGGGTTCAAGGCTTCTAGATACTGCTGGTATGATTACTTGACCTCTTTTGGCTCGCCCCTTCTTGGGCCCCACAGATACAAGCGGAAGGGGCCAGGGAAGACAGGGCCGTTGAGCGGCTCCGCGGACGGGCAGCTGTCAGTGCTGCAGCCCAACACTATCAACGTCTTGGCCGAAAAGCTTAAAGAGTCCCAGAAAGACCTCTCGGTTCCTCTGTCCATCAAGACCAACAGCGGGGCTGGAAGTCCAGCAGTGGCCGTGCCGGCGCACTCGCAGCCCTCCCCAACCCCCAGTAACGAGAGCACGGACACAGCCTCTGAGATTGGCAGCGCTTTCAACTCGCCCTTGCGCTCGCCCATCCGCTCGGCCAACCCGACACGGCCCTCCAGCCCCGTCACATCGCACATCTCCAAGGTGCTGTTCGGAGAGGATGACAGCCTGCTGCGGGTGGACTGCCTACGCTATAACCGTGCAGTGCGGGATCTGGGCCCCATCATCAGCACAGGCCTGCTGCACCTGGCAGATGATGGTGTGCTGAGTCCCCTGGTGCTCACAGGTAGGCCCTGCTTTGCTCATTGCCCACTCGGTGCACCCAGGCAGGAGGGAACAAATGGCTATGAAGTGGGTCTTGGGCATTCTCTTCACAGAAGGAGGAAAGGGCTCCTCGCCATCCATCAGACCAAGTCAGGGCAGCCAGGGCTCTGGCAGCCTGGAGGAGAAGGAGGTGGTGGAAGCCACAGACAGCAGAGAGAAGACCGGGCTGGGGAGGCCCGGTGAAGCCCTAAGTGGAGAGAAGTACTCGCCCAAGGTGAGCCCCCAGGACTTTGTCTTCTATTCTTGGCAGTGGGGCAGGCCTGGGCCACTGCTGGCTGGGTGCTTGCTGGGGAGACTGGTAGCTTGGGGTCCAGTGCTAGGAAACCTTGCCCGGGTAAGTGGTAGCAGGAGCCTTAGGGGGTGTCTCTGGCCACCTCTTGGTGGGGGGACATTGGTGCTGGTGGCAACCTCAGAGAGACAATACTCGATTTTGGCAGGAGCTGCTGGCACTGCTCAAGTGTGTAGAAGCTGAGATTGCTAACTATGAGGCCTGTCTCAAGGAAGAGGTGGAGAAGAGGAAAAAGTTCAAGGTAGGGACTTTTCTTCCAGTCTGGTCCTCTGCCGCGGCCAGGCTCAGCCAGCGGCACCCTCACCCTTCCTCTCTCCCCCAGATTGATGACCAGAGAAGGACCCACAACTATGACGAATTCATCTGCACCTTCATCTCCATGCTGGCTCAGGAAGGTCGGTGACCCACGGCTCGTCTTGGTGGCATGCCCTGCTGAGGACCATGTCCCTCAGGTTCCCTTCCCTCACGCCCGCCCCCAGCAGACTTGGGGGACACAGGAGAGGTCTGTGACATCCTTGGCTCCCAGTTGGAGGCTGTGACTAATGAGTAGATGTCTGCTGGGCAGCCAGCCACCTGCTCAAGGTTCTCCGCCCCCACAGGCATGCTGGCCAACCTGGTGGAGCAGAACATCTCAGTGCGGCGTCGTCAAGGGGTCAGTATCGGCCGACTCCACAAGCAGCGAAAGCCTGACCGGCGGAAACGCTCACGTCCCTACAAGGCCAAGCGCCAGTGAGGACTGCTGGTCCTGACTAGCCTGCTCTTGCCGTGTGGCCCTCCCCGGGGTCCCCTCCCTGCCCACTCTCCCTTGTCCCAGTATTACTGAATGGTTCCAGGCCTTGAGCTTAGGCCCCGGGGAACAGGGGCCAGGCCACATTAATGCCTGGGACCTGGCAGGGGCAGGCCAGCCCCGAGCGTCCTGGAAGCTGCAGCTGGAGTGGGGACACAGTGGGTGCTGCGCTTCCTCCACAGCCGGCTGTGGAACATCAAGACCCAGCCCTTCTGCCTGGGCAGCAGAACATATATTTTACATATGGAAGACGTCTATTTTTCTGGGCTCCACCTCATCTTGCCACCGTGTTGACACAGCTGGCTTCCCAATGGCTCTCTCCCAGCAACTGTCATCTGGTGGACCCAGGTCCCTGCGTCCCTTTGTGGTCCTAGGTGCAGAGCCTGGGGAGGCAGCAGCCCTCTGCTCGGGCTGCAGCTGCCAGCTTGTCCCTGTTGTGAGGTGAGGAGGTCTACTCTCTTCTTTCCTCTCAGGAGGGAGTGCCAAACATGGAACTGCCTGCTGGGCTACTGTGTGAGTGGGGTGCCCACGCAGCTGCTGGGCCCCGCAGCCTGAGCAAAGAGCAGTGTTGGAAAGATCTGGTGGTCTGTAACCCGTCCTGGCTCTAGCCAGGCTGGTGGTGACCAATCTCTGAAGCAGGGCTCTCAGGTTCTTGGCCTTCAGTGTTGGGTCTGGCGCTGGGCTTGCCTGGGGCCCAGAGGAGCCTCCCCTCAGTATTACCATGTCACTGACTTAGAGAGGGCAGAGCTGGGGTGCTTGCAGGAAGCGGATGCCATGCCTCTCTCCCTGCTGTGCCAGCTTCCATGGCCTCTGCAGGGCACTCAGGGTGGGGCAAGCAGGAGCAGGCCAGGTGGCTTAGGAGCGCCTGTGTTCCCTGAGGGCCTGATGCCAAGGGGCAATGGGCTCAGCACTGGCTGCAGCTGAGGCCCCAGCCCAGCCCCGGGGCCTCTGCCCGATGGCTTTCTGGTCACCCCAGTAGGTCCCTTGTACATAGTGACCAGGGGACTCACAGGTGTGATGCTGCCTCTGGGTTGAGTGTGGCCTGGCCCTCGGCCCCTACACATACTGGATCAGTGAATGAATAAACTCTTTTAAGAAACGAACCTGCCTGTGGTTGCTGCCCCCGAGGGGAGAAGCGCACTCCTATCCTTCTGGGCCAGAGGCCTTTGGGGCCCTAGGCCTGGGAGTAGAGGGCCTGAGCTGAAGAGGAGCTTCAGGTAAGGACAGTGTAGGGGCTGGGTTCCTAAGAACTTGGTGCTCGGTGTGCTCTCCTTGGAGGAACACAGGACAGGCAGGGTACATGCACTTTTGTTGTATTGGGATAGGCACAGCAGGCCAGAGCTGCCACCTCTCACCTCCAGCCCTTGCTGATTGTATTCTTTTCTGACGCCACTGTAGCCCCAGCCCTAGCAGAGTTCTACAAAGGGGCCTCATGCATCCAGCTAAGACACAACCGGACTTTGTGGAAAACCCAACTTTAATGGCTCCAGCCCTCCTGTCTGGGACTAGTAGTCCAAGGCACAGATGAGTGCCACACCACGCTTTATCCAGTGTCGCTGGGGCTGGTTGGTGGGGATCTCTACAGCAATAACGTAGTTGGTGGAGTGGCCTGTGGTTGAGAGTGTTCCTGGAACAAGAAGCAGGAGGCTCGGGCTGGACCCCATCCCTGCTACAGCAGGGAGGCTAGGAACAAAGGTAGTGAGTTTAGCACACAGTTGGGAATGGGGATGGGCTCCTGGCCCAAGAAACAGCCTGCCTGGGGAGGGGTCTAGGCTCAGGCCTGCCTGGTACTCCCTGCCACAGTAGCGATGGAAAGAAGGACAAGAGAGGGGACCAAGCTATGGGCCTCAGTTGTGCCTTTGAACCCTCCTAGAAGCAGGTTGGGATTCCTAGGTTTCAAGTGGAGCTGCTGAGAGAGGCAGAGTGGTGAGAGATCGGCCTCAGGCATTAGCTAACGTGCCTTCCCCTGGCCTGGCTATGCCCTGGCCCAGGCCTCTGCCAGCCTTTCTGTTCAGTTAACCTGGACTAGTCTAAACAGCTGTCTGCACCTACACCTGGAGTATAAGTTCTCTGCCCCAGGCCCCGTACCGGCACGTGTCAGCGTCTTGTAGATGGGACACAGGTAGAAGTCCTGGCCCTGGGCCTTGCGGTTGGGCACTGGCACAAGCCAGATAACAGCCATCTCTGTGTACAGCTCCTTAGGCCGCGACTCAGCCAGCTGGAAGGCCACTGGATCCCATCGGGCACCTTCCAGGAATAGTCCATGGATGTAGCATCCCACTTCGGGCCTCTCCTTAATCTCTGAGGGTGACTGGGGCATCACCTGTGGAGGACACCAAGAGAACCCACTCACTCAGACCCAGTACCTCCCAAGCACAGCTACCTGCCTACCCCCAAACTATCTTGTGACCCAGCCCTGGCTGCACCCATACTTTGAAACTAAAGGAGATGGTGTCGATGGAGATGATGGACTTGCGGGCAAAGTTCTGCAGCGTGCCTGTGAGGAAGGCCTGTGGGAAGAAGAAGCCACTGATCCAGAAAGTGGCTGGGATGCCCCCCTTGATCCAGGCCTGCAGGAAGTCCAGGCGCTGTAGCAGATCCATGACCCACGAGGACAGTGGCTTGAGTGATGGGTAGGCCTTGGCATTCCAGAGCTCGGGCACGGCGTTGTTGTAGAGGCTGGCTGCCATCAGCTCCAGCTGTGAGGACATCACCACCAGCCCCTTGAGTGCCTTGAGCATATCTCGTAGAGTCTGTGTGATCACCTGCAGTAGCCGGTTGTACCTGTGGACAGGAGCGAGATCGCATGCAGTCGGAGCTGGGGACAGAAAAATGGAGACTGAGGGCACAGGGCCAGAATGAAGCAGCCTGGGCATGAATCTCACTCCGGCCTTTGATAACTGCTGACACTAGGTCACAGAACCCTTTGTGGGCCTCTGATTACTTCTCTAGAGGTAATGCGAATAATGAAAATAAAGCTGAATCACAGTGGACATGTACATAAGGGCTGGCCACAACACAGGGCTCATGGCATCTCCTGGCCTCATTGTTTCTCTCCAGTGTGGAGGGTGCTGGCTGGGCGCTGGCTGGGCGCTGGCTGGGCGCTGGCTGGGCGCTGGCTGGGGGCTGGCTGGGGGCTGGCTGGGGGCTGGCTGGGCGCTGGCTGGGTGCTGGCTGGGGGCTGGCTGGGGGCTGGCTGGGGGCTGGCTGGGCGCTGGCTGGGCGCTGGCTGGGTGCTGGCTGGGCGCTGGCTGGGTGCTGGCTGGGCGCTGGGGTGCAGCCAGGGGCATTACCTGATGACCTCTTGAACTAGCACTGTGTTCATTGACTCTTCATACAGCACCGGGTATTTGGCCATCACCTGCTGCAAGTTGATTGGCTCGGGCACCCGGAGAAGGATATTCTGGGCCACACTCTGCACTATCTGTGGAGGCAAAGGTCAGTGGGAGTCAGGGCAGGCCCTGCCCCTGCAACCCCACCCAAACCCCCAGCCCTGAGCACCCCCAGGATTTCCCACAGGGAGTCCCTTCTCCCAGGACACAGACATCATAGTTCTACTCAGCCCTCAGCCCACTTGCCCACTGCCCACCTCTTCCCGGCTCTGGCCACCCACAGAGGATGACTTAGGCTGCAGCTGGACGATGGTGCTGAGAAGGGCAAAAGTCTCATTCTGGGCAAAGGTGATGTTGGCATTGTCGTGCAGGCCGAAGATCTCAGGAATGTCATTGAGCGGGAGGCTCTTGATGTAGGATAGGTAGCCCTAGGGAGTAAGAGGGTCAGACCGAAGCCCCATGTGCACCATGTTCACCGAAGTTGAGAACAATTCCTCCTTGTCACAATTCCTCCTCATCACCCTGGCTGTGACCATTAGACGTTCCTGTGTGGTTCTCTGGGCTCTGTAGCCTCTGAAGCCAGGGTGGTATGGCCCTGGCTTCCTTCCTAGCCCCCATGTCACTGCTATCCAGCTCTCTGCTGTTCTTTGCAGCTGCTCAAGCCTGTCAATACCCCACTGCCACAGGCCCTGCAAAGCACTGATGGGCCACCCACCCCAGCCTTTGCTCAGGATTTCACCTCCCACATCCTAGAGGAAGCAGCATTTCCTCAGGGGTCCCCCCATCTGTACAATCTGGGTCAGGTCACCTTCTGCCCCAGCTGGCACTGACTAGTTATGCTTGGACCCCACATTCCAGGTCCCGGGCCTGACCGGCTGCCCTCACTATCAGATGGGTGAGTCCTTCCATCCTGTCCACCTGCTCCAATCCCTTGGGGGGCAGGCTCACATTGAGGTCATAAGTGGGCTGGATCTGGTGGTAGATGCCCGAGGCACTGTAGCTATGCTCAGGGTGCAGCACAACAGGGTTGTAGAAGTCCTCGAGGATGTTCATGACACAGCGGCGGTCCCAGTCATCTGTGACACGGCCCCCATAGTTGATCTCCCCTGCTGTATACTTGAGGACCTACCGAGAGGAAAGGGTGGATGGCTGGATGACCCCCATAGGACCCCAGCCCCCAGCCTGCCACCCAGCCCACCTTGTAGGGGATGTCCTCGTATTCGTCCAGGAACATCTTGAGCTGGCTGATGCAAATGCGCAGGTCCCCATCTGTGAACTCGTAGGGGATGTTGAAGCCTAGGGGCCCAAACTTGCGCCGTTCCAGCATGTTCCCATGGAATAGGCAGAGTGACAGCAGCAGGGACTTAAACTCCATCACCTGTGTACCATGGGAGAGGCAGGGGGAAGTAAGAACGAGGGAGTGGGGACGGGCAGAGTGCACAAGCACCAAGCAAGTGAGCGTGTGTTTCACCTTGTGACACGAGTTGAAAAAGTCATCACTGAGGCTGCTGTAGGACTTCAGGAGGTTGGCCTTGACGCCACGTGGCGGCTCAATGGTCATCTTGGAGCCATTCTGCAGGATGGACACTGGGAACCTGCTGCTGGGCAGGCTGGTGAGCCATAGGCGGAAGTCTCGGTGCACCTGGTGGCCCCGGGACCCTGTGAGTATCGGCCCTTATATCGAGTGTCCATCCCAACACCAGCTTCCCTCCTCTCTGAAGAGGTATGGGGGCCTGGTGCCTGGCCTCAGCCTGACCCCACCCAAGGAATAGGCCAGGCAAGGTTATGTGGATAACTGGGCAAGCACATGGGTGAGATGCTTGCCAGGTGGCCTGGGCCAATCTATCACCACCTGTGCCAGTGACTCGGGGGCACACCCAGCAGTCTCCGGGCCCTGGCCTGGGCTGAGGGCCTGCGGGAGTTGCCCCGGAGGACCTGCGGCAGACAGAGGGGGTGAAGTGCACCTTGTCAGGGTTGATGTGCTCGATGAGGCGCTCCAAGGTTGGCATCCAGCTCGGTGCCAGGTGGCAGTTCTGGAAGAATACCCACTTGCCCCTCTCTGTGGAGCTGCGCATCATGGCTTCTGCCTGAGGGCCCTGTGTGGGGAGGGAGGCAGCACAGCAGCCTTGAACATGTCAGGGCTGCTGTCTACCCTCTCCCCTGCTACCTTCCTGCTGGGCCCTTACCTGGCCCTGGCCTAGGGAGATGGCAGAAAGCTTCTTGGAGAACTTCATCTCCTCGGCAAACTTGTAGAGGTCGGCAGCAGGGTCTGTGCCGGGTGACAGCACAAAGATGAGGGGCGTGCTGGAGTTGGAGTCTTTGAACACCGCTGAGAGGTTCGCTGTCTGTAAGCACAGGCAGGGATGTGGAACCCACCAGCGCGGGCATCAGGGCAAAGTAGAGGGTTCCTAGGGTGGGGGCAGGGGAGTCGCATGCTTTCTGGGAGGGCCTGGAACCTTCCAGGGCTTTGTGGAGGTGGGCAGGAGACCCAGCCTGGCAAAGGCTAAATGGTGATCCAATTGGGTGTGGATTTGCTCAAGGTGCAGTACTCGCCTGGGGCTCAATGAAGCGTGGCTCCAGGTTGGTAGCTACAAAGTCCTGCATGGCATTGGTGACCTTGTCTCCACGTAGACAGCGCAAGACCAGCAGCTTCTGGAACTGGTCCAGGTTCTGGTCCCAGATGCCCGGCAAGGCCTCCCTGTGGCAATGCCCACATTTCCCTGAGATTGCTGGCCTGTGGGATGCTACTGGCCCCAGGGATGGTGCCAGCTGGACAGTAGAGGCAGTAAGGTGGATGTGCAGGGTCCAGGCTCAGGGCAAGGAAGTACAGCAAAGGCGCAGCCACAGAGGAGGTTCCTGGGGTCTCACTCCCTTAGTGGACCCACTCTGCAGTCTCTGGCACCCGACTCACCGGTGGGGCTCAAGGCTGTCAAAGATAACCCGGAATTCTGCAAGGTGCTTCACAAAGTCGGAGGAGAAGGAGGAGAAGGCTGGCAGGTCGGAGAGTGCGAGGATGTCCCGCCAGGCTCGGTCTGATAGCCAATCTGGCGCAGGGTTCTGTGTCACTATCTGGATGGAGCCCCCTGATAGGAGGTAGCGCCACTCGTTCTGGCGGGGGACAGAGTTAAGTTGGTGGCCAGGCCCTGGGGCTGGCTCCTGCCTTGCATCCCACCCAGAAGTGAACTACTAGCTGGCCCTTCACAGAGCAATCAAGTGGCTCTTAGGGATGGGATAGAGGCTCCCGTGACCTTCCAACACTGGCCTCACTGTCCTGGCAGAGTACTTCAAAGCACCAGAAGGTACCCAGGCCTTCAACAGAGTGGGAGCTCCTGGCCAAGCAGGCAAGGCAGGCTCCTATGGCCTGGTCCTGGGGGGCAGGGACTCTGTGTACACCAGCACAGCTGAGGCTCCAAGAAGACCTGAGCTTGAGGCCTCCATGGCATCCAGGTCTCCTGGCTGTTTATAGCCAAGGAGTTGGTGGCTGTGGCCTTCTGCCCCTTTGCTTCTCCTGTACCTTCAGGCTGGGCTTTCCCTCACTTTCCAGTCTACCTCCTAGGCACCCCCCTGCAGCCGGGCATCCCGAGGTGGTCTGTCCTGGTCTGGCTGCCCACTCTGCACCTGGTTGATCTTGCCCTCATTCATCATGATGCGGACACACAGCAAGAAGGCAAACATGAGCTTGTGTTTCTCAAAGAGGCTGCGGCAGACATTGCTGTAGAGGCTGTAAGTCAGGTAGCGGTTGATGTTGGCAATGCGCTTCTTCAGGTTGTCTGCAGGGTAAAGGGAGATGAAGGAACAGCCTTGGGGCACAGCCCAGCCTGGTCAGTCTCCCCTGCAGCCACAGGAGCAGTGTGAGGCATCCATTGAGGCACTCAGTAAAGGGCAGAAGAGAACCTGCCAGCATCATGGCAGAGTCTGCCCTGCCATGGCAACATGTCTATGTCTGGCAGGGCCTGCCTACCTGCCCTCTCTGAGTTGGAAATGCCGGACAGGAAGATGTTCAGAAACCACTCGAGGGAGTACTGGTACATGGGGTCTACATTGGCCAGGTCAGACACGCAGAAGAAAAGGATCTGGGTTCGGACAGCCACAGGTATGTACTCCATGCGGGTGAGGTCGATGTTCTTCTCCGTCTGCTCTGCAATCCTGACTTTGGCCTGGCAGTGCAGGGCGGGTAAGGATCAGATTCTGGTAGGATGGCCCAGAATGGCAGGTAGAGATGAGTGGGACCAGGCCTGGGTGGGCTGGGTGGTGGCTGCCAACCTGGATCTCAGCAGCCTTCATCTTGGAGGCCTCCAGCACCTTGATGAGCTCCACGTCGTCCACCGGGTTGCCTTTGGAGGAACTCAGCCGGTACAGGATCTGGTCCTCAATGTCCTTGAGCTCCTGTCGCATCTTGGCGTTACTGATGATCAGCTGGTTCTTGGCCTCCTCCAGGTCAGGTCGTTCTTCAGCCACCACCTGGCCCAGCAGCTGGTCCTCTAGGCCGCTGCCGGAAACAGGGCACACCGTGTTGGTGGCTCCAAGGAAGGCCAGCCATGGCCCTGCTCACCTATCAACCTGTGTCCTGGGGCCAATGTCAGGCTGGGAGGCCTGGGCTTGGGCCACAGGGCCAGGACAGGGCCTGCTATCAGAGTGACGGGAGACACGTGATCTCCTGGCATCTCCCCCTCAGCAGGAGGGGCTCCAAGTGACCAGTAGGCTGGGTCTTTCAAATATTCATACTCCAGATCTATACAAAGGCTCATGGTAACACAGAAATGAAGGTATTGGGCATAGCAGTTACATCCACACATAGTACATCCATGCTCCACATTGCAGTGTCTGGATTTGTGTCCCCACTTTGCTTCCAATCCAGCTTCTTGCTAATGCACATTCTGGCACGGGGAGGCAAGAGGTGATGGCTCAAGTGATCAGCTCCCTACCACCCGTATGGGAAAGACCTCAATGGAGTTTGTGGCTCCTGGTCCAGCTCTCATTATGTGAGCATCTGGGGACCAAACCAATAGATGGAAGATCTCTAACTGCCTTTCAAATAAATTAAAATTTTATTGAAAGGAGATATGCAGGTGTTGGCACTGGAGCAGGCCTGTGGGGTGTGGACTCCATGTGGGTGATCTGAGGGTAGAGAGCCTGGCTTGTATGCCATGCGGGACTGAGCTAAAGGAAGTGGGGCTGGTGCTGGCCAGGAGACTGGAGGGACCTCAACCAGAGGGAGGTCAGACTGGATTAGGGTGGGAGTTCTCAGTTGGGGGATGGTGGTAGAGGTGAGATGTGCAATGCCAGAGGGCCCAAGAGGAAGCTGGGGTTGGGTCTTCCAGGGGAGAGCCCTGGCTTGGGGGCTGACAAAGGTTGAGCTCAGGCTCAGGGACCCCGAGGGGAGGGAGCTGACCTGGGCGACAGCGTGAAGTTGATTATGGTGAGCTTGGTGGAAATCTCGGGTGTGTAGTGTGGGTTAGGCAGCTTGGTGGTGATGTACATCCTGAAGTCCTCGTGGTAGGGGATCACCATGTCCCCCAGTTTTAGCACTGTGTTCCCCTGCTGCTTGTAGGTCTGCAGTGAGTGGGGAAAGCAGGCTCAGCTCATCCTATACAGTGTAACAGGGGAGGGACCCACTCCCCATACAACCTCCCCACCACTGCCCCCCAGCAGCCCACCTGTTTGAGCAGCACAGGCTCCAAGGCCGGATCCAGCTCCTCGCCCACATTCTCCAGCAGACATGGCTTACCAAAGCGGATGGCGTTCTCCATGCTGCGGAGGAAGTCGCGGTCACTCATCTTGAACACGTCTAGCCCATTGTCCTTCTCCTGCAGGGGAAGAGGGTCAGGTGGGGTGCTGGGCTTGGGGTTCTGCTGCCTCCACCCTGCACCTGTAAGCCTGGTGCCCTGCACTGGGCAGGGGAGCTCACCATGTTCTTTATCCATTTGTTGGCCTGGCCCTGAGGGTCAATGAAATGGGTCCAGCGCTGGGAGAACTGGTTGATGACGCCATTCTCCACTGACAGCGTATCATTGGGGAGGCCGGCAATCTGTAGGAGCACAGGACTGTCATGTGTACAGGGTCAACTGGGCCAGCAGCTATTCACAAGCTCGTGCTTTAGCTGTGGTTGTCCTGCCCCATGCTGCAGCAGGTGATCCCATGGCACATCCAGGACCCTTGACCTCAGTCCTGCCCCTGTTCTGGCTCCTGACACCCTCTTTCATGGGGCTGACCAAGTCCTCACCACCTTCATGAGCCCACACCCTCTTGGGGCCTCCCACCTTCACGCATGCTCAGTCTCAGTCTCCTGTTCTCTCCTGCCTCTCAGTATCCACTTCAGATGTGACTTTTTTTTTTAAAAGATTTATTTCTTTGAAAGGGTTATAGAGAGTAGGAGAGAGAGAGGGAGAGAGATCTTCCATCCACTGGTTTACTCCTCACATGGCTGCAATGGCCAGGGCTGAGCCAAGCTGAAGCCAGGAGTTTCATCTGAGACTCCCATGTGGGTACTGGGGCCCAAACACTCAGATCATTCTCCATTACTTTCCCCAGGCCATTAGCAAACAGCTGGGTCAGAAGTGGAGCAACTGGGACTTGAACTGGCCTCTATGTAGGATGCTGGATTTGCAAGCAGCTGGTTAGCTTGCTGGCTCTAAGGTGTGATTTTATTTTATTCTTTGTTTCTTTTTTTAAAAGATTTATTTATTTTTATTGGAAAGGTGGATATACATAGAGGAGAAGAGCCAGAGAGGAATGTCTTCTGTCTAATGGTTCTGTCTTGGTTCACTCCCCAAGTGGCCGCAATGGCTGGAGCTGAGCCAATCCGAAGCCAGGAGCCTCTTCTGGGTCTCCCACACAGGTGCAGGATCCCAAAGCTTTGGGCCGTCCTCGACTGCTTTCCCAGGCCACAAGCAGGGAGCTGGATGGGAAGTGGAGCTGCCGGGATTAGAACCGGCGCCCACTGGGATCCCAGGGCGTTCAAGGCGAGGACTTTAACCACTATGCTATCATGCTGGGCCCTTACTCTTTGTTTTATTGGAAAGGCAGTCACATATACACACAATGAGAGAGGGGGATTTGCATTAATTACTCCTCAAAATTCCCTAAGAGTTATGGCTCACCAGCCTAAGGCCTGGAGCCTGGAACTCCACTGGAGTTTCCCACAGGGGTGGCAGGGGCCCAAGTACTTGGGTCACCAGCAGTGGGACTCGAACCAGGCTCTCCAACATAGGATGTGAGAGTACCAAGCAGTGGCCTAACTGCTGTATCACAACTCCTGCCCATGTTTCTTGTAAGGAATCTTAACATTCGTCATACTAGGCACTGTTCCCTAATTCTACCCCTTAAAAGTACTCCTTGGATCAGTTGTGGCATAGTAACTAAAGTTCCCACCCATAATGCCAGCATCCAATACGGGTGCCAGTTCATGTCACAGCTACTCATTCAGCTCCTGGTTAATGTGTCTGGGAAAGTAGTAAACACAGTACAAAAGTTTGGGGCTCCCCTACCCAAGTGAGAAAGCCAGATGGAGTTCCTTCCTTCAGCCTGGTTCAGCCCTGGCCATTGTGGTCATCCGAGGAGTAAACCAACAGATAGAAAATCTTTCTCCCTCATTTTCTCTCTTGCTCTCTATACTTCTGCTTCCAAATCAATAAATGTATCTTTAAATATATACCTGTGATGTACCCTTAACCTCCCTCCCCACCCTTCCCTAGCATCTGTGCCACACATAGTGCATCTTCCTCCCTTCTACCCACCACCCCCTTGCTGGGCCTGGGAGGCTTCTGGCAAAGTGTCTCTGAGCTCTTGCCCAGGAAGGTGGGTGGGAGGAAGGGATGCAGGAGGTGTGGACCAGCCCACACTGCAGATGCAGCTTGGTCACTCCTGCCTTCGAGGTGGGCACCTGCCACGAGCGGATCTTCACAGGGTTCCCCAGTGTCCCGATCAGCGTGGGCTCCATGGTATGTGGGACTTGGTGGATCGTGAGCTGCTTTACCCACTGGTCGTAGAGCGCTGTGCGGTACTGGCCCTGGGGAGACACCAAACTCAGGGCCACCCCCACCCTTGGCGTCCCCAGTGTCCTCCCTGCCTCCAACTATAGCCCAGGACCTGGTGGGCAGATGGAACAGATGACCTGCACTCGGGGTGACCTCAGCCCATCAGCTGTGAAACAGGGGTTAATGCCATCACCATCCACTGTCAAGGGCGGCTGTGAGGACTGAATTGGGTCCAGAGACAAAGCGTTCAAACAGGGCCCAGCATACAGGAGGGCAGGAAGTAGAGAGCTCTTCCCTTTCCCCACTAGGAGGCCCTGGAGTACCAAAGCTGGGGTGCCCAGCCCCACTCCGTGAGTGCCCTGCTGTGTTCCTGGTGCATGTTGAGCGAGGAGCACCTCACCGTGAAGGGGCCAAGGTAGGCTACAAAGCCAGCAGCCAGCAGCACATCACCGCAGATGTTGCTGAGTGTGTGCTCTAGGTTCTCCACCGTCTCCTGCCAGCGCACCTTCTCATCTGAGAGCCCGTTGATAAGCTGCAAGGGTGACCTCGTCAGGTGGGTTCCAGGCCTACTGCCCCCACAGCTCTACCCTCCCTGCCAGGCCCTGAGGACTCTCCCTGGGCAGTGGTGCACCTTGTCAGCCCGGCCAAGCCGCTGCTCGCACTGCTCACACTTGAGCTCCAGCTCCTCCTTCTTGGCGATGCACTCTTGATACTTGGCCTGGATCAGGGCAATGCCATCCTCCACCTCGTGCAGGCGCTGCTTGGCCTCCTCTAGGATCTTCTGTGTCACCTCCAGGTCGTCCTGGGCCTCCCGCAGGGCTTGCTATGGGTGCAGAGTATGGGATGGGGGGCTGGTTTGCTGAGTTCCCCACCCCGCCAGGAGCAGGGGAATCTATCCCACCAGTTCTCCTTGGTCCTCACCCGCTTGGGCTCCACAGCCTTGGCCACAAAGTGGTATTTGTGCATGGCGCGCACCCACTGGCAGATGGAGGTGCAGGCCTTGGACACCTTGGCAATAGCAGCTGGCTGGAAATCCTCATTGTCAATGTATGGTTGGATGGCTTTGATCACCGCCTCCCCAATGTTGTCCTGCGTGGGAAGCATGGGCCTTCGCAGGCTGCTTTCCAAGGAGACAGGGAGGAGAAGAGCTGCCCAGGGCCACCCTTAGCCTGCTTCTGTGCCCCAGACCCAACGCAGGTCTTCAAGGTGTCCTCCTTAAGGAGCAAACACAGGCCAGAAAAGCTGACCAGAACAGGACCTTCTGTATCCCCAAGATGATAGATAAATGATGAGCAAGTCCCACCTGGGACAAAGGCTCAGGATTGGAAAACACCCAAGGCCTCGTTTTCAAACTTGTGTAAGGACAAGTGGTGTCACTAGCAGGTGTCAAGATGGGATGCAGCCAAAGGAGAGAGGTAGAGTTGAATGGATGGTCACAGCCTTGGCCAAGGCCACAGGGAAGGCATAAGAACAGAGCCCCAAGGCCCAGGATCCCAAGCAGTAGATCTGTTGCTGCTGGTAGGAGAGGGAGGCAGAGACAGGATGTGGAGAATAGCTCCCAGCTCCTCTCCAGCTGCCCTGCAGGCCACACTCACCTTGTCGAACTTGAAAAGGCTCTCGAGGAAACGACCAGGGTCCTGCAGCAGCCCCTTGCCTGGCTCCCAATAATCATCCACCTTGGAGCCCGGCCTCTCCCCAGGCACCTTCTTGGGCTTGATGCCCTTCATGATGCACACGGCTTCAATGACCAGCTTCACGCCCAGTGGCGGTCGCTGCATGGCTCGCACCTGCAGGCCAGGTGTGGATGGGCGACAGGGGTAGTGGGAGAGGAGAGGGAAACTTATTACTGAGGGCCAGTGGACTCATGCAAGAGGATGAGATAGGTAGCCAGGGTCCAGCCCTGGTTGTGCCCTCACCTCTGCCCCCCGCCACCCCCAGAGAATGCAGAGAAGGGATTAAGTCCCAAGAAGACATCAGAGGGTCACAGGAGACAGTGCCAGAACATGTCCCTGGCTGCCCACCTCAGTCACATCACTCTTGTTGAGGTTGCGCAGGCTGGCCAGGGCCATGTCTAGAGCTGGTAGCGCCTCTTCCAGATCCTTCTGGGCATCATCGGCAATAGCTTGGGCCTTTGCAGCCTTATCCTTGGCCTTGATCTCTTCTGCCTGCACTGAATTCCGGGTTTCCTCAGCAATGGCCGTATCTACCTGTGGACAGAAGACAGGGATGGCCCCACTGGCAGCCAAGGAGAGGGACAACTGTTCCCTCTTCTACCTGCCTCTCTTCTGTACATCTCGTCCTTCTCCATTGGGGGAGTATGGAAATGAGGGTCATCTCAGCTGTGACAGGCTACAGAGGGGTGGGAATTCTAGAAGCCCCTTCCTTCTCCTGAGAGCTCTCTATGGGCCTGGCATAGGGTTCAAGACAGGGTTCCCAAACTCCATAGGGCACCCAGAGTGAGGCAGGGAGAAGTATTTTCTCCTTTTCTTCTAAGAAAGTTCTACAGTGCACTTGACTATGTGTGTGCCATGAAGCAGGTGTACCGAACAGACGAGTGGTGCCTACCATGAGCCAGGGAGCCCTCAGTCTAGATAGAATCTGCTCATCTGCCTGAGGCAGGCCTGCCCCTTGCTCTGCGCCGGGCTTGGCATAGCAGAGTCCTGACCCAGCATTTGTCCAGTGAAGCAATCATACAGTGGCTGACAAACATGTAGAGACCCTGCTGGCGGCCACCCAGATGCAAAGACGGGCCCCCAACCTTGATCTGGTCCATGGTGAGTGTTGTGTCCCTGGCTGCCTCCTCCAGCATGGGGCGCATGATCTCCAGCTCCTCCTGCATCTTGGCCACATCCTCAGAAGTGCGCAGGAGCTGGAGCAGAGAAGCAAGAGATATGACCCAATGGAGGCCATGGCCAGCAGTCTCAGTGGCCCCTGGAGTGCCTAGTGGCCACTCCCAGAGGAAGGGGAGGGTCCCTAGCCCTGGTTGTGTCCCCTGCCAGCATTGAGGGAGGAAGCTACTAGTTTACAGCCATGAGAGGCTGCAGCCTCAAAGGCCACATGGCTGGCCTGGCCTCAGGATTTGGCCCTGGAGTGGCAGAGCCACAGGCTCCCTCCCGTCCACCACACTGGGGGCCCACCTTGTCAAGCCCACTCTTCATACGGTTCTTGGCCGTCTTGAGCTCCAGTTTCTTCTGGCCAATGAGGATGGAAAAGATGTTGAGCAGCTCCAGGTAGCTCTTGGGGGTCACATAGTTATGGCGTGCCAACTCCGCCAGGTACTCAATGCACTTCTTGGCCACTGACTGGTGGATGTATACACAAACCTGGATCTGAGAATGGAGAGACACATGCTCTGACTGCTCTCCTTACAAAGATGGGGCACTGACGAGCTCCACAAAGTCACCACAGACTGGCCCCTTGGCAGGAGCTGTGGCCAGAGCTGCTGCGCCTCACACCCATTCCTCCCATGATTCCTGTGATCTGTAGGCCAAGAACACCTGTTAGGCAGATGGAGAACTCAAGGCCCAGGGATGACAAGGGACTTGTTCTAAGGCACAGAGGTAGCCTGGAGCACACACCAGGTATCTCCTAGCCTTCAATCCCATGCCCTGGTCAGAGCCACACAACCTGCCTCTCTCTGGGAGCTCTAAGGCTGTGCCCCTCTTAGACACTGCATCTGGGGGAGGGAGGGGCCAAAGCCTCAGCCTAGCTGGGTAGGGAAATGTTAGACTCAGTCCAGCACTTGGTCCCTGAGTGCCCTTCCTACTCTTGAACTGGACCAGACCAGACCAATTTAACCATTCCAGCCTGCAGCTATGAGGAGGGAGCAGCTCTTGGAAGAACATTTCCATGAAGCCCTTGGGGAGAAGGACAAACAGCCATTGTGTAGACTGGCATCCTGTTGCCATGACAACTCATGGTGCTTTGTTTTCCTCCCACCCCATCAGATAAGACAAATGAGAAAACTGAAGCTGACAGCTTATGCTGCCTGACCAAGGGTCTGCTGCCAATGGTGGTCCTGGGGTGCTTACCTGGGCCTTGAGGACCCTGAGCCTCCACCCCAAAACCAAGCAGTCATCACTCTGCCCCTGCCCAAGAGCTTGCCCATCCCCGAGCTACCTACCAGTCCTTCAACTACACTGACAGAGGCTTCCAGCTCTGGGATCTCATTCAGGAACATGGTGGCCACAGATTCCAGAGCCTCGGTCGGCCACTCATTAAACCAGTCGATGGTGCTGCAGTTGACGAGGGAGGGGAACTGCCGCAGGCGAGCTCGGAAGACCTCTCCGATGGGGCTGGAGAGCCCAAGGGTCCAGATCAGGCTGGGAGTGGGAACTCTAGCCTCCAGAGCCCTTCCATAGCCCTGTGTCCCGGCAGCTGAGATGCAACAGCACAGCAGCCAGGACCCACCCGAGGGCACCAAAGTCAGGACTTGAGGGGTGAGAGGAGGCATGGACACCTTTTCTCAACTTGAGTCCAAATGCCTTAGCCTGTGGCAGCCCTGGGCCAGCTCCCCACCCCACCCCATCCTCACCCCAGCCATGCTGGCTGACTGTACCTCATGCACAGCACCATGTGGATGTTGCTACGCACACGTCGGATATAGGCAGCCATGAGGTTGGCCTTGGTGGGCTGCAGGCCTTGCTCCTGGATGAAGGGCCGCATGGTGTTGAGGATTTGGTCCTGCTCATCCAGGGCATAGAGGTTGGGGATGTCCCCCGAGTTTAGGATGCTGTTGATGTCTTCCAGGAAGGACTCATTCTTGATCTGGAGAGAAATGGGGGTGGAGGAGACTTGGATCCGAGACATACACCTGCCTCTCAGGCAAGTTGTACGGACTGTGCTGCTGAGGCTCAGAAACGCCCAATCTCGTACATCAGCACAGGACATGTATGGCACATAACCACAGGCCTGTAGTGGGGTTCAGTGTATGTGCCAGGGCTACACTCAGAGATGGGGCCTTCCCTACATCATGTGACTGGGCCCTGGTCATTTTCCTAACCAGCCCAAAGGTTTCCCCAGGGAGCCCTGGGGTGGGAACAAGCCTGGGCCCAACCAGGCATCAGAGCTGCACTGTTTGTTGTACAGCCCCACGGCAAGAACTACTGCTTTACTTGGAGTCCTGGGCAAGGGTTCAGGTCTATGAACCCCAGAAGGAGCTGCCCCCCACCTCTGGGGAGGGCGTCCAGGGCACCAATCCCTGAGGCAGGAAGCCAGCAGCTGGTGGGTCAGGTGCTCGAGGTTTTTGCAGCCTTGGGGTATAGTATATACCTTCAACCCCCAGCTTTGAGAGGCTTCCCTGGCTGTCTGCTCCTAACCCAGCTCCTACCAACAATTCCACCTGACCCTTGGTGAGATCTGTCCCAGCCAATGGGCACGAAGGGACCCAGCCATGTGTCGGGGTGCCCTGGCACCAACCCAACACCGAGGTAGTGGCACCCACCTGGGTGTCAGCGAACAGGAAGGTGATGGGCATGTTCTGCAGGCCGGCCTTGAGCAGCACTTTCTTGATGTCATCGCGCCACTCAGTCATGCCATAGTTTTTAGACAGTTCGATCTGAAAGCACTCGTACTCCGCCCTGAGGGAGGCCGGATGAGGCTAGTGCTAAGTGGTTATCCTCCTGTCCCCCAGACACCTAGAGTGTTGCTCCCTTTTCAGGGCCCCAAACTGCTCTTTGCTCACAGTGTTCCCTCCACCTGGAATACCTTTCCTTTTGGTCCTTCCAGTTCATGTCTGAGGATGGATCCATGGACACCTCCCCTAAGGAGCCCTCCAGGATGCCTGTAGCTACTCCCCATAGCACCACAGAGCACGGCCGCTACCCTCCTTAGAGCCTGATTCCTGTTTGCTCTCCTTCCCGAAGCTCCCAGTCTAGGTAGGACAGCTTGGGGCCATCCCAGGCTTCCACCACTAAAGAAACCAACAAGGCTCCAACAGGATCACCTGCTCCTGGCTGCCCACTGCCCACTACAGCTGGGACCCTCACATGTGTGAGGCGAGCCGTGTGAGGGAGCTGCGGCCGCTGCCACCCACACCCAGCAGAAGCGCGTTGCCCAGTGCCTGGCGCAGCGTGCGGCTGATGCGGCAGATGTGGCTCATGGCATCCATGAAGAGGACCAGCTTCAGCTTGGCTGTGTTGATCTGGTTGTAGTCCTCCATGTACTCCTTGATCACCTGCATCATCTGCAGCCCAGAACAGAGACTGGAGGGTGGGCTCTCCCCAGCTGCAGGGGTCCCCCCACATCCTTTCCCGTCCTTGCCCCAGGCCTGTTTTATCCCTCCTGTTCCTGCATGCCTTGGTCACTCTGTGCCTGGCCAATTGACATCTCCCCCCACAGGCCCAAGTCTCAAACAGCCCCAGGCATTGATGAGCAGGCTCTTGGTCAAACCGTTGAAACATCACCCAGGTCACTAGATGCAGAGCAATTGGCACTGCCCACAGCTGCAGCCCTTAAACCTTCAGATAAACCCCATCACTCACCCCTCGCTGTGGGCAAACCCAGGGTAACCACCTCATTCTCACCCCTGCCTCCTTGCACAATTCCCCTGATTGATTCTGTGTACTCATCACCCAGACATGTAGAGCGATGGCTTTGGAGACCCAAGCAGACTCATCCTGGATATCTCTGGGCTTCTGCTGGCTCCCTGTAGGTGTACCAGGCTGCCTTTCAAGCAGGCATGCTCTGTCCAAGTTTGCAGAGCATGTCTCAGCTGGACCACAGGCTGGCTTGCTCTCATAGCCCGACGAGCAGCGCCCATTTGATGGTGGGAGGAAAAGTGAGGGAGGGAAGTGGCCAGGGCTCACCTCCTGTCCCTGAGCTGAGCTGGCCTTTCTTCTGACCCAGTGTTCTAACCTTGTGGTCTAGAAGTTGAGGGCTGGCTATGGTGGTGGGGAAAGAGGCCCTTACCTTGGATTCACTGGTGATGAGCTCGTAGCTCTTGACATCAGAGCCAGGAGACATGAAGTCACCGTAGAGGATGGGTTGGAAGGGGCAGACCTTCTGGAAGGCCACCTCCCACTGTGCCATGTGGGTCTGCAGGAGCTGGTCAAACCAGGTGCAGTCGTCCTCGTTCACAAGTCGGTCACGGAACACGCGGCAGTTCTCATGGTACCACAGCCGCAGCAGTTGCACCTTGTCCTGTGGGGGTTACCCAGTGGGCACTGATACTGAGCCTTCAACTGCCCTTCCAAGTGCCCTGAATGTGCTGGGGTAGGTGGGAGGCTGGCTCCCGGGTCCTTGAACTGGGCAAGGGCTACTAGCAGTGTTGCTGCAGGATGGGGCCACTGACTGCCTGGACCTCTGCAGGCCTGGCTGGCCAAATGCCCACTGGGAACCATATTACCTGCTGTGAGTGCCTCAGTGGTCATCACTCCCCCTTGGCATCCCTCCTGAGCCTGGGCAGGAGAACTGACATCCACATCTTGCCACTCCCCAAGCCCCACACCAGCCTCTGTGGCATGCTCAGCCTATAGAAGCTCTGAGGCTCTTCTCTCCACCTCTTGGCTACAAGCATGGTAAGCCCAAGGCCATCCCTGCTCTCCCCAGCCCCAGGCTAAATGCACACTGCCTGCTTAGTCCCATCCAAACTGTTGGTCTCCCCACCCGTGACTCCCCAAGACAAAACTGCTGTTCTGTGCTGGCCCCTCCCAACTCCAAGTGCTCCTGACACCCCTGGTAGGAACCCTCCCAAAGTCTTGTTATCCCCCCACTGCCTTGCCTTGGCTTCCCTTTCTGTGGGACCACCAGAGTCCCAGGTGTGGGTTGACTCCAAAGGTCAGCTCAGGGCATGAGGCCTGGGTCCTTGGTGGGGGGGCAGGATTAAGGCTGCAGAAGCTTGGTCAGGGAGGTAGAGGGAGAGAGGCCTGCCAGCTCCTCACCTCCACCTTGGCTGGATTGGCCATGAGCATGCCCTGGAACACCTTGGAGAGGTCCCTCAGGTTGAAGGTGTAGTGGGACTTGGCTGGCGTGGGCAGCAGCTGGGAAGTAATGGTGGCATATACCATGACGGTGGCTTCCACCAGGGGCTCCATGAAGGGGGTGAGGTGAGGGGCCCCAGCTGTGGGGACAGGAGAAAGGCCGGGGTCACACATGGGATGAGCTCCCCAGCAGCTTGTACATACCATAACCTCCTTGCCCATGGTCATGTCAGGCTTTCTCAGGAAGCTTGCAGGCTTGGATTGCGCATACCCTTAAGCCTGTCCCACACCTCACGTCCCCATGTCCCATGTCCCTACGCTGGAGCAGGGTGTTACCTGCTCTGTATGCAGCACCCACATGGTAGAGGCCCTGGGATATCCCCAGGATCCTGGCACTAATGGGGCTGGCCCCACAGGGCTGTTTCTCAGACTTGAACATACAAGCTCCAAGCACAGTTCATTGTTCCCAGCCTCAACACACCCAGGATCCCAGGACTAGCTCTGGACCCAACACTGGCTTCCCACACAGGCTTGCCAAGTGCCACTCAGGTCCCCTGCCTGGGGCTGGTACTCACGCACAGGCTCCCAGTAACTTTTTTCTCCCAAGAGTCCATCTAGAGGAGCGAGGGAAAAGTATGGGGTTCAGAGGGAGGAAAGCTTCCTGCTGCCCAGTCTGGCCAGTTGTGCCCAGCTGGGAAGTCTCACAGCAGCCACTGGCTGCCTGCCCACTCCTCGTAAGAACAGGATATTTTCTACCCACCCTGGACATGTAGATACTGACTCCCATTACTTGTGTCAGGTGCAATACCATGTGGAGGTCAAAGGTCAAGCAAGTTTGGGGGTAGAGGCTAGGAGGTGGGGAGAACAGGCATGCTGGGCAGGCTTTATCCCAAGCTCTAGAATGACCAAGTCAGTTCTCGCCATTCTGGTTCAGGGGCTTCTCCCGAAAGAGAAGGGGATCTCTCTACCAAAGTTCTAGGTGAGTGCTAACACCTACAAAACATTTATGGCAAGCAGAATCAAAAGATAAGCTTTTTGGGGGGCAAATATTTTTGGAAATCCATGCACAGTATTTTCATAATATGTATCTTCCATGAACTTAATCTTAAAAAAACCAAAAAAGCAAAGACAGAGCCAGGCCTGGACCAAGCCAGAGCTGGGAGCCAGGAACCTAATCCAGGTCTTCCATGTGTATATGGCAGGCACCAGGCTACATGAGCCAGCACCTGTTGCCTCCAGGGTCTGTGTTAGCAGGAAGTTATAGAGAGGAGGGGAGCCAAAAGCAGGAACTGACCCTGAGAACCTTCGAACAGGACATAGGTAAGCTAACTGCCAGGCCAAATGTTTGTCTCCTTCCCGAATTTTCTGTGACCCCTTTGTCTGTAGGCAGCCGTGTGGATCAATGGGTAGGGCATGTCGCATATCTGGCAATCATCACACACAGTTTCACATAATCCTTGGGAGCTGCAGTAATGGGCCACCTCGCTTGGCCTCCATTTTACAGATAGGGAAACAGGCTCAGAGAGATTCAAGAGTTTGCCCAAAGCAATCTGGCTAGGGAAGGGTGGAGGCGGGGTTTTCTGTGGTCGCCCCTCTAAGCCTAGGACAGCTCACCCAGCCTGGGTTTCTGACTTTGGCCATGGCCCCACTTAATACTCACTCATCCAACTGCCCAGAATGGTGGAGAAGATGAGCTTCTTGCTGACCTCATCCATCTCAGCGAAAGACAGGTAGTTGAAGTGACGCATCAGCCGCGGGGTGATCGCATTCCTGCCGCCCCCTGGGGGCCCCATGGCACAAACAAAGTTGATGTCTACCAGGTTCTTGAAGGTTCCTAGAGGGACAGTAGGAAGTCAGCAAGAACCCTGCCTCAGGCTCCATTATGATAATCACAGGTCCCTTCCTGCATAAAATTAAAAATCTTTAATTCACTAACATGGCTGGTATAAAGACAAATACTCATGCATGCATGTCACATGGGCAAGTTTCCATTAGCGCAACAGTTCACTGTGCCCTGTTCCCTCGCCCCATTTTGAGAACCATTAAAGCAAGGTTAGCCTCACAGCCCCACAGCCTGCCACCTGCTGCATCCCTGCATGCCCAGCACGCACCAATCATCTTGCGGTCGTACCAGCCACCATGGTCCATCCACTGGCGCAGCAGCTCGATTGGCGGCTGTGCACCATACGTCTCCAGGGCCGGCATGTTCAGGTCATCAATGAAGAAGATGAAGTTGCGCCCTAGGGGTGGCCCAAATACACGCTTCCGCCTGTAGGAAAGGGCTGTGTGAGTCTGGCCACATGTGGGCGCCAGATCCTCTGAGAAGTAGAGGCCATGGCTAGAATCTCGCAGCCAGCCCTGTCTTGCTCTAAATGTCCTGGCACAGCACAGACCAGCTGGCTGGAGTCTGAGCTCCCGTAAGGCCCATCCAGGGTGGGCAGCTACTGCAAACTCCCCAGCAGCTAGAAGGAGACAGGGAGGCCTAGAACACCCCATGGGCACTGCCAACCCTCCCTGTTCAGAGGTGGGGGGGTGGACAATGCAATGAGCCAGCAGCTCGCTGAGCCAGGCTAGGGCACACCGAGGCCATGGAAACAATGAGGGATGCTTTGCCTTTTGTCCAGCTTGCTGTCTACGAAGTCCTGGGTCTGGTTGGCTGAGGTCCGGGCAGAAAAGGTAAAGAAGTGGCTGACGTATTCCAATGGCAGGTTCTTGAGGAGCTTGTCGGCGATGGTGAGGGTCTTCCCGGTCCCCGTGGGCCCAATACATAGCACCTGGGAGGGTGGGACACACACACACACACACACAGAAGGAGCTGCCATCTGGCCATGCGAGAGGGCAGCTGCACTCTGGAGGTAGGGCAGGACAGAGCACTCACAGGCTTGTGGTTGGTGAGCAGCATGCCCAGCAGGTGGGACATCCGGACGGTGTCCATGGTGGGCACGATGATGTTGCAGTAGTTGGTGTCTGGCACCATGGTGAAGGGGGCTGAAGAATCCATCCATTTTACCCAGGCAATCTGCAACCATAGTTGGCTCAGGAGCTTTTCCTGCACCCCTCTTTCGCAGCAGTGGCCCTGCTGCCCAGGGCAGAGGCAATGGGAATAAGGAGCTGCATTACTGGGTCTTGGCAGGAGGTTACGGGTGAGACAAGCCAGAATCCTGGGCCCTGAGCTCTGTGCTGGGTGTGGATACCTCAGCTCAAGTCACCAACAGTGGGGTTCGCACTGAAGGCAACTGGCCAGGTAGGAGCTACTCTGTGTGTGGGTCTCCTGAGGACCAGTGCCTGACAGTCCTACATCTCCATGTCCAGACACTCTGGGAATGAGATAACCTTGAGTGCAAAGGTGTTTGCTGTTAAACCTCCTCCAGAAAGGCAAGGACCAAAACCACAGGTACAGCACAGCTGGAGGCACAGGTGGAGGCCGTCCCCACCATCCCACCCCTCACTGACAGCCCTAGCCCAACCCTAAATATCTCCCTTGAAAGGTAGCTCATAATAGCTAAACCAGGATGTTCCACTGAGGCCAATTCTGACCGTGGGGATTCAAAGGCACACTGTAACTTCCCAAACAGTGGCCCTTCTCTGCCCTCCTCTTCCTGGGCTGGGATCTTGACCCTGGAACAAGGTGGGTACTCTGAAGTCTCCCAGCCCTCCACCAGGTTCAAGTTCAGCTGTGCCATTGACTACAGCTAGATGTGTGTTACTGTTCTGAATGACGGGCACTATAGTAACCACTCACGGGGCTGTGGGGATCCCTGAGAAAACACAACAACCCCCCAATCTGGGACCTGGCAGCCAGGAGAATGGCTGGCACCCAGCAGGGCGCTCCCTGGCCATGGCCTATCCCCCAGAGCCCCAGGTGCCACCTGCTTGTTCTCGTCCTCTTCATCATCATCGTCGTTGGTGTTACTTATGCCCGCGTC
Organism: Ochotona curzoniae; assembly: GCF_017591425.1. NCBI lineage: Eukaryota > Metazoa > Chordata > Mammalia > Lagomorpha > Ochotonidae > Ochotona > Ochotona curzoniae. The sequence goes on along the minus strand of NW_024466607.1, from coordinate 17,335,324 downwards.
CTCCAGCCGGTAATCAAACACCAGTCCCTCCTCTGGGAATTGCAGAGTCAGCTGCCAGGGAGTGAAGAGGAAGGAAAACAGGACTGTGAGGAACCCGGGAGGTCTGCATGAGGGGCCTGGACCACAAGCAGGCTATCCTCTCACCTTCTCCACTGCCATCTTGGTCCTCAGCCACTGGTTGAAGGCGACGCGGCCAAGGCTGTCCCCAGTGGCACCCACGCTCCAAATCAGGGAGAAGATGAACCAGGGCTCAACTAGCTCTGAGATGCGACTCAGTTTTTCGGGGGGGATCTTCTTGAGGCCCTGAGAACAGGGGGAAGAGCACCAGGAAGTCATTATGGGGAGGTCTGAGGACAGGGGTTGGGGGGCATTCTTCCAATTTTTCTCTGTAAGGCACACTGTCTGTCTTGTCATCTTCACAGTCTCTGGCACCGTCCTTCCTGAATACCAGACTAACCTCCGCAAAACCCCCACACACCCCCCACCCCCGCCCTGGTTCCAGCCAGGCTTGCAAGACCTAGGAGCTGCACCACACTAAACCAGTCTGTAGGAGGCTGGACTTGGGACACAGTGCCCTCAGGTGGCGTGGCTGGGAAGTGCAGGGGCAGGAGGGCCTGTCCTATGGGGTGGGGGGCAAGCTGTATACCTCTTTGGGCAGAAAGGGCTTAAAGAAGCAGTCCAGCAGCTTGAGGAAGCTCATGATCAGGTTGCTATTGGTCGAGGTGATCACCTCCCTTACTGAAGACCGTACAAAGTTGATGGACTCCTGTGGCAGTGAGAACCGGGCTCTTGTGGCTGGGACCCTCTCTCGGCCCAGGGACTGGTTGCCCACCCTGGGCCTGGTGAACACGAGCACAACTATGGTTTTGCCCCTACCTCCAGGAAGTTAATGGAGAGGCTCCGGAAGTGCTCCTCGTAGGGCTTTAGCAAGGTGGGGAGCTTCTTCAGCCAGCACTCGACGAAGGGCATGAGTCCCAGGATGCTGGGCTCCAGGTACACCATGCCACAGCGGGACACTGTGGCCGGGGAGGCCACGGCCAGATCCTGTACCTCGAACATCATGGTCATCGCCTGCAGCCAGGACACACCCCATAAGAGGGCTGGTGGCCAGTTCCCTGGGACTGGAGAAAAGCTGCGAGACCACAGAGAGGGGCTACTCTCCCTTTGAGTGGGAATTGTGGATAGGCTGTGGCGGGGGAGTTGTCTAGAAACCCCCAGGTCTTTACCTAATAAGGTTTCCCACCCTGAAGTCACTGAATCAGACGGGGACCGCGGGCTGTTTTCCAGCCCTCACCATGGACATATACACAGAAACCGCTGAGTCAGCTCAGTGTGGTCCAGACACTGCTAGCCACCCCCATGTCCAGGCCATAATCCCATCTTGAAAAATGCACCCCCCACACACACCCACCCACTCACCAGGCAGTTCCCTGTGCTACCTGTGCCTCAGACCCTAGGCATGCTGCTGGGATTGACTGGACACCTGCCCCGAGTGAGGCCAACATGGCCTTAAATGGGCCTGCGGAGGCACAAGGGGCAGTATCTGGGACCCAGGGCCCCTGGGTTTTGGAAATATCACAGGATGTGGTGGGTCTGCAGGGATGGCGAATGCCCTGTGCAGTTCCACAGGTTAGAATGATGAAGCCCAGGAACTAGAACGGAGGAGAGGTACGGGAGCCAAGCCAGAGCTCCTGCTGGTTTTCTGGCTGGCCCCTGTGTAGGTCTTGGCAATGACTGGAGTGGCTGCTTTGGCCCTGGGAGTGGGGCAACAGGGGAGAGTGTGGCCAGCAGGGCCCCAGCCAGGTGAAGCCAGCCATAAAGGGTGGAGGGCCATAAAGGGTGGGGGCAGCACACCTCTGTAAGTTTGATGATCTCCCCAGAGCTGAGGCACAGCTTCTTGTTGTCATCCAGCACCGTGTTCATATTCTCGATCCAGATGGCGTCCACTGGCCCGTCAAACATGTACCATTTTTTGTTGGTATCTGAGGCAATAGCCCCTGCCCGGATGAGGGAAGGGAAGATGCCGTCGGTCCTGCAACAGGCAGGCAGGAGGGAGGAGAGCTTTGGAGCCCCGAGCTGGTCCTGCATGATCTCCTGCTCTTTCCTGCCATACCTTCATTCATTGGAAAAGTGTAACAGGAAAAGTGTAGCAGAGGCAGTGGGGGAGGGACCTTTGGTGTCACAAGAGGAAGAGGAACTAGGATACTCTGATGGGTGATGGAAGATGGAATAGGATAGAGAAGGGTGACCAACAGAGGAGAGTAAGAGAGCCCAGGACCTGCTAAGAACTCCATAGGTTGGGCGGGGGAGTCACAGAGATTCTCTTCTTGGGTAACTCTGAGGCTCCTGACCCTTTCTCCAGGTCCCTCTATGCACTTCCCTGTAGGATGCAAGACCGTTCGCCCCCAACCCAAATACCTCATCACCCTTGATAGCCCATTAGGAACCTCACCCTTCACCACCTCCCACCTGGCCACCTCTGATCACCTGGCTTTGGGGTAATTCCTCTCCCTAAGTCTATCTCCCAATGGTCCTTGGACCCTAGGGCCAAGCAGACATCCAAGCAAGAGACTGGAAGGCCTTCTCTAGGGAGACCTAGCAGCCCCAGACAAGAGTCTCTTGTGTGGCCCCCCTTCCCAGTTCCACACACTTTGCCTGGGAGCACAGACCCTGGGAGGGACCAACAACTGACCAACTAACCTCTGCTCTCTGCCAGGTGCAGCTCCCAGCACTTCCCATGTAGTAAACTCATCCCTGCCTTACCTAAGACACTACTGTGCTCACCTTGCAGACAGGGGAACCCATGTTGGGGTTTGGTGAGGAGGAGGAAACAGAAGAGTGAGCAGAACCCCAGAGTCACAGCAGGCTAGAAGAGGAAGAAGGGACCCATGGCCCACGGCCTGCAGAAACCCAGGAGTAGGGAGGGTGCCTGGGGTTGCTCACCACTCATGGGTGAGCAGGTCGAACTCCCCATACAGCTGGCCCATGGTGATGGCCTTGGGGTTGAGCACATAGTAGTTGACAGCCTCATACACACCACCACTGATGGACGGTTGGCCTTTGAGAGCCGTCATGGCAGCTGCCAGGACTCTGTAACACTGGGGAGGAACAGGCCACAGTATGCTGGGGGGGGGGCACAGATGGTAGAAAGGGGCTACACATGGAGGCCCCGGTGAAGCCGCTCTAGCCCTTGGACCCTGGGCTGCCCTCGCCTGGCTCCACTTACATTACTCTTGCCAGAGCCTGTGGGCCCAACGAGCATAAGGCCATGCCGCACCACTGTGGTCTCATAGAGCTGGATGCACTTGGTCATGAAGCCTGAGGGAACATGGCAGAGAGCTCAGTTGGGGAGGGAAGGGTCAGCCCATGGGTAGGGTTCCAGCTCCCTCATCAGCTTGTGTGACCTCTTGAGCCTTAAGCCCCTCACCTGTGAACTGAGGACTACAGGGGCACCTATCTCACAAGTAGGGACAAGTAGAGCGCTGGACACAGAGAACAAATTTTCCATTGTTCTCCAGTTCCCCAGCACTCACTGGCAGGTGGTCATTACCAGCACTTTGGTTAATGCTAACCCCAAAGCTCCTGGCCAGCCTGGCTTGAGGACACCAGCTAGCCCTAGGAAGTGCAGACCCTAGCATTAGCTGGGAGCTACAGGGTTAGCTGCAGGCCATGGGCCACCGAGATGGGAACTGAATGTGTAACCCTGGCATGAGGTGAGCTGTGGGACTTGCTCTGGCATTGTGGGCCCAAGGGGCTCTGCCAAAGAGATAAGACCTGATTACCCATGGAAAGCCATGCTGGTCTGAGGCTGAGAGGGAGTCAGGGTGGTAGGGCGGAGGGGTGGGCGGCGGAGGGGTGGGCGGCGGAGGGGGGTGCTCTGAGGCTTTACTCAACAGAGTCACCTAGGCCCTAGGGCCTGAGGCACAAAATGCAGCCTGAGAAGGAAGCATCAGAGCCAAATGGGAACTAAAAAATGCTAAAGGGAAGGGTAGGAGGGGCACCCCTGAAAGAAAGACAGATTATAACCACATCCAAAGCTCAGGTCCCAGAGGAGGGCCCCAAGCAGACCTTGGCTGGTTATGACCTTGGAAAGAGCATCCCCCATTCTTCAAAGAATGGCAGGACAAGAATACAAGTGGCATGTCACTGCAGTGGCTGGGTGAAATGCTCACCCTGCACCCAGGAAAGGGTGCTCAGGGTCAGAAAGAGTCTGAGCACAGTGCCCCCCAGAGCTCTTGGTCACACTGTGGCCTTTGTAACAACTCAGTTCAGGAAGGTTCCAGATACTACTTAGTGCAGTAATGCTAGGGCTGTCCCACTAGCAGGACAGAGCTTTAACAGTAGCTGCAGGGGCTGGTGGCCACGGTGACGTGGGATGGGGGACATGAAATTTGACACTCAAGCAGGTGAGGCTGGGACAGGGGAGTTTCCTGTCAGCAAGGAGATAGTGCCTATAGAAGCAAGGCCCAGGAAGGGACTGAGGTCTGGGACCACCATTCACATGGGGAGGGGGTTCTAAATGGCTAGGTTGCAGGGAGTAGACAGTACTTTTATCCCCATCACCTGGCAGAGTCTAGAGAAGGACACCACTCTGCCCCGTGGGCTGCTAGGTGCGGAGCCCCAGCCTACAGCACACCTGGCTATGAAGGAGAGGCCCTGAGGTTGTACTGCCTTGTTTCCTCCACTCCCTCTGCCCAGACTCCAGGCCTGCGGCTCACCCAGCCAGGTGGGAGTAGCCCTGAGGCCAGACCACCCTGCCCTTGCCCCTTCCCACGCCCCTCTGACCCCACCCCTGCCCCTTCTTCCTGTACTCGGCAGGATCACGGCTCACCCTCCACGTCCTTGAGGTTGCTCTTCTCACAGGCCTTGCGGATGGCCGTGTCTAGGATGCCATAGTTGGTCTCCTCCTCCTTGATGGTGGGGAACAGGTCAGACACGATCCCAGAGAAGAGCTTTAGGTCCTCCTGCAGGAACTTAGGCACGTTCACGTCGCGGATGGCTCGCAGACAGATCAGCTCCTGCAGTAGGCACCCACTGAGCCGTCAGGGAAGCAGTGGGCCAGCCACCAGTCACCCTGCCCTCAGACAGCTCCAGAATCCTCCTGCAGCCTCACTACCCTGGGTGGGAGAACACACCTCATTCATGGTGGGGTTTTCCCGCTTGAGGTTTCCAGCAGCTGAGATCACAGTCTTCACAGCTCTCATCCCGAAGTCATAGTGATCCTGTCTCAGGGCAGTGAGGAGGAGGAGGTGTGGCTGGGCACACCTGGCACCTGGTCACACCTCATTGCCAGCTTGCCGCTGGAGTGTCATTTCTACCACAGGGTCTCCCTCTGACCCTGTACATCCCCACTGGGGTTGTGGGTCACCCCCGGCACCCCTCTGCCACTATCTGCTTCACCACCCCAACCCTTTGCCTGGGTTGTCTGCTCTCTACCCCGTCTGCTCTATTTTGGTGCTGACTATATCCCCACAGTCCCAGCACAGTGCCAAGGGTATGAAGGACTCAGTATTGGAGTTGAAAAAGTGAGACGAGGGCCCCGCGTGATAGCATAGTGTTTAAAGTCCTCACCTTGAACACGCCAGGATCCCATATGGGTACTGGTTCTAATCCTGGCAACCCTGCTTCCCATCCAGCTCTCTGCTTGTGGCCTGGGAAAGCAGCTGAGGATGGCCCAAAGCCTTGGGACCCTGCACTTGTGTGGGAGACCCAGAAGAGCTCCTGGCTCCTGGCTTCGGATTGGCTCAGCTCCAGTCATTGCAGCCACTTGGGGAGTGAATCATCAGACAGAAGATCTTCCTCCCTGTCTCTCCTCATCTCTGTATATCTGCCTTTCCAATAAAAATAAATATATTTTTTTTAAGTGAGAAGAGCCATCCATCTGTGCAACCAGTAGGTGAGCTTACATGGTCTCTGGACTTACTCTGACACCCCTCACTTCCACCTTCAGGCCACATCTCATTGGCTTGGCCCACTGGTCTGATTCTATTAAATGAGGACATTTTGAAAAATTTGTGGAAAAAAAAACCAGAATTAAAACAAAATTAAAAGTATGAGCATTTGGAGGTAATATTTCTTCTCTTGGAAAATGTGTATTGCATACTTTAAATTTTTAATTATTTATTTGAGAAGCAAAGGTAGATCTCTTATCTATTGCTTCACTCCCCAAATGGCCACAACACTCAAGGATGGGCCAGGCCACACCAGGAATGAAGAACTCAATCTGGGTCACCCACTTGGCTGAACAAGCACCCAAGTATTTGAGACATCGCCACTGCCTCCCAGGACGTACGTTAGCAGGAAGCTGGATTAGAAGCAAATCTGTAACTCACAGCCAGGCACTGATAAGGGGATGAGGACATCTTAAATAGTGCTAATTTCTATGCCAAGTGTGTGTCTCAATTCAAACTTCTAAACTATCTCCATAAACTTTCTGAAGAACCCTTATACAGTGGATGTGCTGGGAACTCCTAACTCCCATTGTTCTGCTCCATGTTTGCTCCATGTTAGCCGACAGAGGCTGCTTCTAGACCAAGCTAACAGACCAGCACCCAGGCAGACACCTTGGACTTGAAAATACAAGAAAAGATCAGGGTCACTGTGTTTTGGAAAAGTTTAGTGTATTTCCAGAACCATGTGGGGTAGTACTGTCATGGGAAGGCCAGGGGGGCTCTTTGCAAAGAAGCTGATGATTAGAAACAAGGCTGTGTGACAGTGATGGCCTCTGGGGTGATCTGTTGCCCACGTTTCCCCCCAATAACAAGTAGCGTCAGCTCCTCTAACCCACAGAGAGTCTGTTGTGCTGTACCTGGCCCAAGACACTGCTGTGTGCCCCAGACCATGGTGCCTGGTGTTCACGATGAGCATGTGGCCCAGGGGAGGCCCACAGTGTGACATTAAGTATTTGTTTTGGACCAAGCAAGGTAGCCTAGTGGCTAAATCCTTGTCTTGCATGCCCTAGGATCCTATATGGATGCTGGTTTATGTGCCAACTGTTCTACTTCCCATCAAGCTCCCTGCTTGTGGCCTGGGAAAGCAATAAAGGATGGGCCAATGCCTTGGGACCTTGCACCCGCATGGGAGACCTGGAGAAGGTTTCTGGCTCCTAGCTTTGGACTGGTTCAGCTCTGGCCACTGCAGCCACTTGGGAAGTGAACCAGCAGACAGAAGATCTTTCTCACTGTGTCTCCTTTTCTCTGTATATATGACTTTCCAATAAAAAGAAATCTTTTTTAAAAAAGTCCCATTGGAACATTTAAGTGCACTGGAATATTAAGAGAGACTAAGTTGGTGGCATGTGAGTCCAGAGGGGGCCCTGCTGCTGCAGAGGAGGAGCCTGCCTGAGGATGGAGCCAGAGAGTTCATCTTCCTGTACCACTTCCCAGGCCTAGGCTGTTCCATGTGGAGTTCAAGGCCCTGAACAGTGGAAGGCTCAGGGACCCCACGTGCTCCATGTGCACCTGCTGCCTTGCTTTGTACCACTCCCATGCCCCTAATAACCTGCTCTCCTTGCTTGTGAACCAGGTTGTTTCACCAAACTCATAGCTATGTGGGGCCTTTGTGTCCTCAGCTAAGCAAGGGGGATGTCATTTCCAACTCAAAGGGCTGCTGGGAGAAGCCCATGAGATATTTCTTCTCAAGTAGCCAGCACAGAGCCTGGTCCTTGGCAGGTGCTCCATGTGAGCTGCTGGAGGCTGGGAGAGGCGGGAGGAGGTGGGCACAGGGGTGGCTCTCATGCTTTGGTCAAGGGCAGGGCCTCACCTGCGAGCTGAGCTGCTCAGAAGACAGCTTGAAGGTGGTTGTGATCTTCTTAGCCAGTACGCTGGCCTCGTTGAAACCGAAGGAGTAGAGGGAGATCTCGGCGATCATGGCGTAATCAGGAACCATCATGGCCACGGGCCGGAAGAGGGCCTGGGGCACAGGGAGTATGTGTGGCCATCAGGCAGGCAGGCCTCACCCCTCCTTGAGTCCCTTCCAGGAAGCCTGCCTCCCCCACACCTCTGCCCCATGGCTGAGGGTCACACCACACTGGCTGAGGAGCTCAACTTCACAGACACAGAATCTTTGTGTTTATCTGAACCAGCCCTCAGGAGACTCCTGCTGACTCTGTCTTCCCTTTTCTCTAGTAGCTCCCATCAGAAGTCCCCTCACATGTGCCCAGACAGCCCTGCTCTCTCCTATGTCCTAAGGTCCAGCCTTAGGCCTCCTCTCCATGGCAGGTGGGCTGCCATAGTAAATCACACTTTCCATATGTCCTGCACAAGCACCTTGGTATTAGAAGCCTAGACCAGGGCTCCATGACCCCCTGGACCACCAGGGCCAGCACTTGCCTTCAGGTTGTCAGGCAGCTCAGTACGGCCAGCGTAGCCTGGGTTCATGGTAATAAACACTGCACAGGAGGGCACGAGTGGGATCTCAACACCTTCAAACATGAAGCGTTCTACCTGTGGAGCAGGACACAACTTACCTGGGGTGAGGACGGAGTGGCTCCCACCCCTGGTCCTTTTTCCTCCTCCAGAAGGACCCCTTTGTCCCCTCCTGATGCACCCAATTGGTCTTGACAGCTACTCTCAGGGTCTGACCTAATGGCCCCTGTGACCACCTGGCCACCCACAACTTCTTGGATGCACTCCAACACCTTAGAAGTCCCCACATATCCACTCCCTACTCCCTCCAGCCCTAGCTGCTGGCACTGCATCTCCCCCGTCTCAGACAAGTTCAGCCCTGACTCGGGGCCTGGGAATTGACTTGGAGCTGGGGGCATGGTCAGGTGTTAACTTTTAATTTCTCAGCTCTCATCCTCAGGACAAGATCCCTGATTAGACAGAATGCCAAGGCCTGGAACTTTCCAGAGGGATCTGGATGTAGGGAAGACCCCTTCATCTGCTGCAGTGTGGACTGGGTGCTTTCTATAGACTGCCCTAAGAATGAAAGACTTCCTGGTTGGCTACAGAAGGCCTTTGTAGGGATGGGGGCAGGAGGAGGAAGTGGTGACCACTGCCATACCCTCTCTGAGAAGAGAAGCCAGACCAAGGGCAGGCCTAAGAATTGGGTTTCTCCCCCACTGCAGCAGGGGGAGGCATACAGTGGCCCAGGGAGCAGTGGTGGACGCACTGTGTGACATGGCCATGCAGGTGGCATCCCTGAGGCTCACCCGCTGCTGTTGTGCCTTCTGGATGGTGGTGATCTGCTGCGCCACCACGGACAGCACCTCGATGTCAATGCGATTGAACTCATCGAAGCAGGCCCAGGCGCCAGCACTGAGTGAGAACACAACGGGTATGTGTACATGTGGGGGAAGTGCGTTCAGAGCTCACCTAGCACCTTCTTCCAGGGTCCCCCTGACCAGAGGAGGAAGCCCCCTGAAGCAATCTCTACTCACAATCCTGTCCCAGCCCCTCCCCTGCACCCTGCCTGCTGGGCTGAGTCTCACAATCCCGTGAACCATGCTGCCCCCTCCACCATCCTGGGTGACTGCTCCTGGCAGTGTACCTGGTGAAACCTCCCACATACAGAAGCCCTATGCCCCTCCCAACTATACCCAGCCTCACCTAGCCAGGCCCTTGAAGAACTTGCCCATGGCCATGAAGTCGAGCTGGTCAGAGCAGTTGAACACAACTGTCTGTATGGCCAAGGCCTTGCCCAGGTCTTTAGTGGTCTCAGTTTTTCCTGTGCCAGCTGGGCCAGCTGGGGCACCCCCAAACTTGAGGTGCAAGGCTCCAGTCAGGGTCAGGTAGCACCTGCAGCAATGTAGACATACACACACACACAAAGGGAAAACCCGTTCCTCTTGGGCCCTGTAAACAGATGGCTTTTGCCTCTCCCATACCAGGGTCTCAGGGTGCCCAGTTCTGACTGCTGGGGGACTGGCCGAGACTGAAGTTCACAGCCACTGCAGCCTGAACTTTCCCTGCCATATCTCACAGCTCTACAGAGCTTTGCTCAGGGAGCCGCAGGCATGGCTGACATGGGGTCAACTTTAACGTTCCTTACTCAAAGCCCTAGTTGAAAATCCATCTGGTGCTGAGACTGAGGACAAAAGATGGACTCACAGCCTGCTTGAAAACGAAACTGTGTGTTATCAGGGACCTCTCTCAAGGTCAAATCCACAGGTACACACTTCTGGGAAGGTGTGACTGGATAAAAACAACACAGTTCACACCCATTTCATGCTGAGTAAGTCCTAAATGCATGCCAGAACCTTCTACACATCACATGTTGGCTCAGGAAATCCTCACTCCAGGGGAAGCGCCAGAAGGTTAAGTCATAGTCCTGAAGTCCCTCCACCTGTGACAGGCATAGCCAACCTTGAAACCCAAGGCCCAAGAGTCCCATCCTGCCTGGCCACAGTCTGGGAAGGAGAAGCTCAGCATTGGGAGGAGCCTGGGGAGGGGGGAGCCTCACCGGTCAGTCAGGGGTGTGATCACCAGCCTCCCGCTGTTGCCCAGGTACTCGTAACCATAGATGAACTCGGCATTCACAGCGCGAATGTATAAGTCATCATTGGTCCAGTAGTACCTGCAAGTACCAGGAGATGGGCTGAGGTCTGTCTTCAAGGATGGGAGGGGGTGGGGCAGGTATGAAGTGTTCCTGGTCCTCACCTGAGCTGGGAGATCCACTCAAAGTCATTCACGCTGACCACGCGCTCCTGGATCAGCTTGCCCACGACATCCTTGGCATGGACCTCAATGACGATTAGTGCTGACAGCACAGCCCGTTGCATGCGGGACAGTTTCCCCCGCACCAGGGCCACCAAATCACTGAGCTGCAGGCACATGGTCACCGACATAGACCAGGAGGTGTCATGGAGTCTGGGATGCCCATGTGAACAGCCCCCTCTGCCCTGGGGATTTGGGATGGCCTGGCCCTGAGTGTGGGGAGGGGAGCAGTGCTGGACGGGAAGAGGTTAGTTGAAATGGAGGTGTCTACACAGTGTCCACTTTTGTGTAGTAGCACATGGTGCCATCCTTGGCTGCACACAGGCCAGGCCGTGGGGCCTGGTGAAGGGCCAGTGCTTGGAGCAAGGACACTGGAGGGACAGCACAGGAGGAATTCATGTATGTGTCCCACCTCCCTCATCACCAGAAGAGGAGCACCTGCTGATCTGGAGCGCTTACTATAGAGACCAGGTTGTCCTCTGTTCTTTGTACCCCACCCTAAACCTCCTCCAGGTTCAATGGAGGGAAAGCTCTTAAGAGGGACTGGACCTTCCAGTGGTCCTGTTGGCTCCTACCTGCTGGGAGAGCTGGGGGAACAGCCGGCTACTAATGTCTCTAGCTTCCAGAGCCTTCTCCACTTCCATGGTCCAGTAGGTCTGGCAGCCAGCAATGGTCACTTGGCCAGGCCAGTTCAGAACCCACTGGGTTCTGGGCATCTGAAAAGACAACACAGGCAAGCTGACCTAGCCTGGATGCTGTCCCTCTTCCTGTCTCAAACATTGCCTCATGCTTTGCCTGTCAAACTCAGCTCCAGTGGCTAATTCCACAATCCCTCCATGGCAGACAAACTGTCAAGCTCTGGTCTCTTAAGACTGGACAGATCAATACTTGCTCAGCAGAAAGGATGGTGAGATCATGGTGGGATCAGAGAACATTGGGATCACACCATTCCGGTGTGCATCCTGGGCCTGCCACATGCAAGTTATAGGCCTTAGGTGGAAAAGCATCATCTCTGCATGAGCTCCAGCCATGGAGCCAAGAGCAGGGATGCAGTGAGCAAGAGCAGATCAGAAGTAACCACAGGACAATGGGGTGGGAGGCCTCCCCACTGAGTGTGGGGAAGAGAAATCTGGGGATCCACCTGAGGCCCTGGAAGAACCCACAAGGCCGGCAGAGCAGCTGTGGCCCAAGGCCAAGGCAGGCCTGGGCAGGGAACGAGTGGCTCACCGTGGGGTAGGCCTGGATGGCCCTCTCGATGATGTCACGTACACTGTGCTTCATGCTGTGCTCCACCTCCCGCAGCCAGTCCTCCACATTGCTGGTAGGGAAGATAGAGGTGGACAGGCGCACCTCCTCACCCTCTGCCGAGTACATATGCGTGATCTCCAGGTCATCCTGGAACAGCAGCTGAGGGTGGTGCAAAAGTGGGTGTTTACCCCAATTGGCCACAAGTCCTACCATCTATGCTGACATCCCCTTCCCCACCCTTAGTTAACAGAGCTCAGCCTCAGGAGTGGGGCATGGCTCCAGCTGAGCATCCATGTACCCGCCTGACCGCCAGGTGGCAGGAGGAGTCTGCCTGATCCTAGCTGTGGCTCAGCCCAGGGGAGGCAGCTGGCTAGAGGAGGCTAAGCCTGCCTCCTCCCTGTCCCCACTCTGCACAAGCCTGAGTGGCATCTTTCACAGCCCAGAGGAAGACCAGAAAGGGTCCCAGGTATCGTGGGTTCCTTGACTTAGCCATCACCTCCGCATACTGGGGAAACAGGGACTCCTGAATGCATCAGGCTCAGAGATCCCAACCCAGAGCTGTCAGGCCTCCTGCAGGCTCTGTGTATCTCTGCAGACTCACTTCCCACCTTATCCTCTACTAAGAGGACCTGGCACCTGAGGATATGTGTTCTCTGTGCCAAGGGACCTGGGGTTCCCAGTCCAGCACCCACCCGGGCAATGTTCTCGAAGCACTTGCGCAAGTGGGGCTGCACGGCCGTGGGGTCCTTCGTCTGGGACAAAATCTCCAACAGCTCATCATCTGACAGGAAGTAGAATCTACCAGGGGAAAGGGGATATAGGCACAAGGTAAGGGTTGGTCAGGCAGTGGGACCCCAGCAGTTTGGGCACCACTCACACCTCAGAGCCGAGGCCTGGACAGAGCCATTGGTCCCCCAACACCCTGGGCACCCATACACAGAGCAGGCATGAGCTGCAGCACCCACCTGGGGAAGGCACTCCGCTTGGTCTCCAGGTACTCGCTGAGACCCTTCTGCACCAGGTCCAGCAGCTTATTGCAGTCCCGTAGGCTGTCCAGGAGCCTCTGGTCAGCACACACGTTGATCACCTGCAACATCCAGGGCAGGGTCAGGGGGAGATGGTGTGTGTTAGCCTGAGCTGACCATGCCAGGCTCAGCAGCCAGGGCCAGAAAACTGTCCCTGCTCCAGGGGTGTGTCTATCACCCTGGTATCCCCATGGGAAAGCATGCTATGATCCAAGCAGGTCATGATTAAACAAAGCAATGGCATTTGCTCAGCTGTGGGGCTCAACAGGCTCTCCATCTCTTGAAAGTCAACATGACAGCAGCTGACCAAGGGACCTGGCTTGTGTCAGGAGCTGTTGTGCTTGTGAGGAGTACCTTCTGAGATGCGGGAGCCCTGATCTCCAGGAGGAGCTCCTATGGCAGAAGTTCCTATGGGTATGAGTGGGGCCCCTCACTACTCTGCAGCACTCACCTCCCGGTTCTCATAGGCATTCCTCATGATCTTCCTCCAGATCCGCTCCATTGTCTGGTAGCGCTTGCTCTCCACAGGCAACTGCCGGGTGATATCCTCAGAGCTGAAGATGGGCTCCAGGTAGAGCCAAGAGCGCTGGCAGCTCAGCCACTCCTCCAGCACCTCCTGGGAGGGGCAGAGTGTGCACTCATAGGTGATTTCTGTCCACCACCACTCCGCCCCTGCCCCCAACAAGCAAGACTCTGCATCCCACTGGTGTGGAGCAGAGCCTGTATCCACAGAGTGGATGCCTGGATGCCTGCCTTCTGGGGGAAAGCCCACTTTCAGTGTGGAACAGTGAGCCTTTCAGAGTGCCCTGTGGGAGGACCACATCCAAACCAGTGAAGTCCCAAGCGACAGAGGAGACGCCTGGTACTCAGAGACCAAGCCAGTCTCCTCTCCTGAGAGGACTTTGGGGTCGAGGTGCCTGGAGCCAGAGATCCCTGGGATAGTGCGGAAATGGGGGACTTCTGCAGGACAAGCCACTTCCCCACCCACCTCTTTTGGCCTGCTATCAGGGTGAACATTCATCCACTCATCTTTTCGCTGTGAGATGTGTGGCATGGCCCTGCCTGCTGGGCTGCTGAGGGCACCAGGAGAAGCAAGAGGACAAGGTGTGGTCCCTGCTTTGTGGGGAAGCCTCTGTCCTCTAGTCTCCAAGGGCCTGGAACATTTGTGATGGGCTCTGTAAAAGGCAACTGCCAAGGGTCTCCTGGGAATACCTTGTGGGCAGGTGGGGAGGATGGGGCAGGGCTGCTTCGTGCTGAGCCTAAGAAAGGGAACATGGGGTGAACTTCAGGTGGAAGAGACGATGATCAAGAAAGGATGGCCCAAGGTCAATGCTGACTAGCTCAGGCTGCTCTAGGTGGCCCAGGGGGTTGCTGGAGCCACCTTCAGGCCTGGCCCTGAAAGTCTAGGATAGGACCATCCGCGTGTTCCCCCTCCCCCCCGCCCCGCCATCCCAAGGTAGCTTCAGTTGAGGTAGGAATGGGAGATGTGAGCAGAATGGGAAAGAGACAAAGAGACCTTGGGACTTCAATATCAAACTTTTGCTGTTCCAAACCCTTCCTTCAGAGGCCATGCTAGCAGCTTTCATGCAACAGGCTAGGGGGCAATCTAACACTTCCTGCTTCCCACCAGTACCTGGCTCTTCCCAAATGAACAGTCTCAGCCCAGGGCTCTCTGCAGAACGGTGGGGCTATCAGACAGCGGGAGCTGGATGACACGGGCAAGTGTGCCCACTTACCTACCCACCCACCCACATGCTGCCTGAGGGACAGGACTCCTGCGGGTGCCAGAGGGCCCACCTGGGTCAGCTTCAGCTTGGTCTCCCAGGAGTTGATACGTTGCTCAAAGGGCTTCTTGTAGGGTGAGAAGGACATGCTCTGGGTCATGACGATGTGGTCGTCGAGCAGCTGTGAGGCCTCATCTGGGCTCTTGAGGATGTAGGTGTCGGTATCCTTGTAGGGCAGCACGTTAAACACAATGCTCGCCCACTCCTTCTCCATCTTGTCCAGGGCCTGGAGTGGGGTGGGAAGTGTAGGGGGACAAATCAAGACCGGGTCCTAGGAAGGAACTGGTGGGAGTGCTATAGGCCTAACACCAGGCAGAGAAGCAGGGGCTCTGCCTGGTCATGACCTCCACACACAGAACCCTGGCAGATATTCTCAGCTTGTCTGGTCCACAGATCCCCCCATCTGAATTCAGGGACAAGCCATTTTTACCTGTACATGCTGGGTGTGCACAACATTCTTGGACACACACCCCAGCTGGAGGCTAAAGGGCCAGAGAAGGGAGTGGGCAGCTAGTCCCAGCTCAAGAACTTACTGGCTGTGTCACCATAGCCAGTGGCTGGATCTCTAAGACTTAACTTGCTTATCTGTTAGATGAGGATGGGAGGGCATTTAGCACAGGAGTGAAGATAATACTTGGTGAAGGAAAGCTGGCATAGTAAGTTAAACTATAGCCTGCAGTGCTGGCATCCCAGTGTGGATGCCAGTTCAAAACCAGGCTATACCACTTCTGACCCAGCTTCCTCCTAACAGCCTTGGAAAAGCAGAAGATGAGACAAGTCCTTGGGCTCCTGCAAAATATATGGGAGACCCAGAGAAAGCTCCTAGCTTCTGCCACCTGGCTTTGGCCTAGCCCAGTGTTGGCCACTGTGACCACTAAGGAATGAACCAATAGATAGAAGATCATTCTGTATCTGTTTCTGTAACTCTGCCTTTCAAATAAATAAATCATATTAGGATGCCCACATAGTGCATCAGAGTGTCTAGTTTAATACAGCTTCTGCTGATATACTCTCGGAGGTACCATGACTTCAGTACATGGGCCCCTACCACTCCCATGGGAGACCAACATTAAGTTTCTGGCTTCTGGCTTCAACCTGGCCCAGGCCTGGGTGTTGCAAGTTTATGGTGAGATAACCAGCCAAAGAAGACTTCTTATTCTTAAAAAAAAAAAAAAAAAAAAAGGAGGGGAATGCTATCAGCTTTTTCCTGAGGGCCTTGAGAGGCATCTAGAGAACCAACAGCACCAGCAGGCACCTTGCCAAGACATCAGAGAATGCACCTTAGCCCGTGAACATGACAGCCCCAGGGGCGGCACCCACTGCTGCACCCTCCCCCCAGAAGGCTGCCATCGCAGGGGCAGCTGCCCACCTGCTCAATGGCATACTCCTTGCCGGCCACCTCGGCCACCTTGCTGATGCTCTCAATGTGGTCTTGTAGGTTCATCTCAAGGCAGCGGGCAAAGGTCAGGTTGGCCTTAGGCCTGACATTGATATTGATCTCGTTTGACAGGATCTCCCAGTGCCGGTTCCTCATGCCGGGGTTGCGTAGCCCCTGGATCAGTGGAATGTATGGTTTGAACTCCTCGATGCGGGCTCGGATGTCCAAGGCGACGTCCTGACAAGCTACCGGACAGGAAAGCGCCAAGATGTGAGAGTAAGCTGGATTGGGCAGGAACTGGGGGCGGGGCCCACAGGCTGGCCTGCCAGCCTACCTGGAATGTCCTTGAACTGCTTCACACACTTGTGCATGGTCTTGAAGGACTCCACAACATTCTTCTCCAGCTGCTCGGCTTCGATGGCTGACAGAGGGTCGTTCATCCAGCTCTCCGACCAGCGCAGCCAGTCGGAGGCTGTGGTCCACAGGTCCAGGTATGGCTGGAACTCCTTCACCATCCTGGAGAGCTTGTCATACTATGGGGGGCGGCCACAGGGTTCTCATCACCGCTCCTACTGGCCCACGCCATCTTCTGCTCTTGCTCCTAGCTGCTACTCCTGCCCCTGCCCTTATGGACCCAGGCCTGGCCTCCCTCCTTCCTTCTGGGCTTGTCCTTGGAGTTCCCTCCACCTCGGGGCCTCTATGCGGCTTGCTCAGCCTATCCCCAGCCCTGTTCCCCGAGGTGGCTGTAGGCAGGAGTTGCCTCCCCAAGCCCTGGAGCTCTCAGAGGTACTCCGGGAGGCCTACATTGGTGATGGGCAGGCCGAAGATGCGCTCACGGTTGTTGTAGAGTGCCGCCAGCTGCTGGCAGTCCTTCAGCTGCTTCTTGACTCTGCGCACCTCATTGGCAATCTCGTGGGCACGCGCAATCTCAACGTGGGTAGAGAAGCCAGCTACCACCAGCTGTGGGCCAAAGAGCAAGGATTTGTGAGCTACCCACACCCAGGGAACCTGAGACACCAGGGCATCAACTCTTCTCTATTCTGTGGGAGCCCTGCCTGTTGGGGTGGCACAATGCCTATCCTGCCCAGGCCAGCTGCTGCCTGGTAGCAATGCGGCCAGGCCAGGGTGGGCCCTGGCCCAGAGAACTGTGTCCACTTCCCATTCCCACAATGGAAGAGTTGGTATCTTTACTCTTCTGGATTTTTCTGGAGTTTACTACACTATTATCTCTCTGGTCTTGTAGTTTGTTCTTCTGGCTGCTGACTCGGTGGTACACCCATTTATCACATGGAAACAGGGTTCCTCCCAGATGCGAGAAACAAGGCCAGGCCCCCAAGCACCAGGTACACTTGCACGTGCTTGTGTGTGCGTACATGGTGGGCAGCACCGCACCTGCAGTCCTTCCAGCTTCTCCTGGAAGTTGTTCTGATCCATGAGCTGGATCTTGCGGAACTTCTCCTCTTCCTCAATGTGCTGTTGCCGCACCATCTCCATCTGCCCAAGGATCTTAGAGGGCCAGTAGCTGGCAGCCCACCTGTCCAGGATGGGGAATGGGAGGAAACAGTACAGCTGCAATTAGGGATGGAGGGTGTGTGTGTGGTTCCAGGACAGGCAGGAGGATGGGGCATGGAGAGAATCCAGACTGCAGCTGGCTAACAATAAAGTCCAAATTGAGCTCCACTGCCACAGCTGGGGAAGCTGACCCTGCCCTGGTCCCTAAGAGCTGCTGCAGCTGTCTTGTGAGATACAGATCTAATGCAGCCACGCAAGTGCGCAAGGGAAATGAAGGGATGAAACCCGAATTCCCTTCGTAAGCTATAAGACTGGAGGGGCTTTACTTCAGATGAGGCAATGCACCAGGCTCCAGCCTGCACCTCTT
Organism: Ochotona curzoniae; assembly: GCF_017591425.1. NCBI lineage: Eukaryota > Metazoa > Chordata > Mammalia > Lagomorpha > Ochotonidae > Ochotona > Ochotona curzoniae. The sequence goes on along the minus strand of NW_024466607.1, from coordinate 17,317,352 downwards.
CTGTGGACCTACTAGGGCCACCAGGGCCACTCCCCTCCTCTCAGACCCATCCCCTCTGCCCAGCTGACATAGGGATGTGTACTGCGGAATTCAGGGCTTCTACCTGCAGCCAACCTAAGGAACGGGTCCCCAGAGAAGAGGATGGTCCCATTAGGCTGGGTCCCTGATGTTCTGAAGGCTACCACCCCCATTCATCTGTGAGGCAGGGCTGAGGCAGGGCTTTTTGGTGGTCTCCACAAGGTTTGGTTGGAAGAGAGCCCTGGAAGCCATTTCCCACAGGGGGCCAAGTGTCCTTCCCCAGAGACCTACCAGGCTGGTTTTGCCTCCTTTCAAGTCTCCCAAGGACCTTACATCCCAACAGGGGAATCTAGGCCTCGGGCAAACAGGCACTTCCTACTGTCTTCTTGGCCACCTGATCCTGCCTGTCCCCAGGTCCTGGGGGAAAACATGGCCTCTTGGACTCCTGGTAATAGCACAGCCTGCACCAGCTGGGACCCTGATAGACCTCTGAAGCTCAGAATTTAGCCTTAGCCCCCTGCCACCCAACCAGCTGTCCACTATGGGAATCCAAGCTCCACTCACTTGTCGTTGAAGTCATCTGTGCTGAGGTTGTAAAGGAACTCATCCATGATCTGGTAGTCATCCATGACCTTCACAATACGCTCCTGCAGGGGGCAGGGACTAATGAGATTGGTATAAGGGCCAGAGATGGGAGGTGATGGCTGGCTTGTAGTGGGGAGGGGCTGTCCTTTTTCAAAGGGAGGTCTGGAGCAGGGGAGGAGTTGTGGAGTTCAAGGCCAGCATTAGGCTCAAAACTCCAAGGTCAATGGCCACTATACCTATGATGTCTGCTCCCTCAACCCCAATCCTTCTGCCCTTTGGCCTCACAAACAGCCTAACTCCAAACCTCCACCACACCCTGAGTTCATGACCCCTGAATTCCACCTGCCATTCCCCAGGCTTCTGATCCCAGGCCCAGAAACTCAATGCCTTGCAGCCCCAGGATTGTGTGCCAGCCTTACCTCCAGCCCCACCAGCTGCTCAGGGATGCCCTTCATCCACTCCCGCAGCTCAGCCAGCTCTTCAATGCTGTTGGGCTTCTCATAGATCTTTCGGCTGATGCCACGGAAGGCCTCACAGATCTGGCAAGGAGAGCAGCAAGCTGGGGGCAGGTGTGCCCTTCTGTGCCTGCCCCAGGACCTCAGCCTCCTTTTCAGACTCAAGAGTCTCCAGAATGTAATACTCACACACACACACATAGGCATGCAACCATACACACACACACACATGCACATAGGCATGCAACCATACACACACACACACACACACACACACACACACACACACACACACACACACCCTGTGTTGCTTTCCAAGTGGTGAGCTCTCAGCAGGCTCTCTGGAGTGCTGAGGCCTCATGTGTGTGTCACTCCCTAGCTGAGCCACCTCTCACTCTGACCCCATGCTCAGAATATCTGAGGCCTGCATCTGCCTGCTCTCAGCTCCATGAAATGATACATGCCAGGGTGCCTTGTGACTGGACCTCCCAGGTCTCCTGAAATCTGGGAAGCAGCAATCTCCCACATGGGAAAGTTCTTCACAGAGAGGTGCGTACCAGTGCAGGTGGCTCCATCAGCCCAAATACCTGTAGACACCTGCTCCCTGTCCCCGTGATGGGGGTTTCCCTGTGGCCCGGCAGGTGGGCACTCACACTGTCCACCTCCTTGTGCAGGTTCTTGGCCAGAATGTCCAGCATGGAAGTGGACAGGGCTTTGAGCTTCTTGGACAGGCTCTTTTTGACATTGCTGATGTTGATATAGAAGGGCCCAATGACGATGCTGCTGGGCAGACAGTTGTCCAGGATGTCTTTCTCCCGCAGGTGGTTGAGCACCACCTCTCGCACCTCCTGGGCCGAAGGGGGCTGGGCCTGGTAGGCCCTGCGGATGGTGCACAGGTGTGAGGAGACAGGTGGTGAGCAGGGCATGCAAGTGGGCAGGTGGGGGACACACACACATGTAGACACACGGCACACCCAGCACGAACTTGAGAAAGGAGGCGATGTCGTTATTGTGCAGGTCCAGGTACTTCCTGTACTCCTTGGCATAGGCCTGCAGAGGGATCATGGCCTTGCGGATGGCATTGGCGATCACAGCCCGCAGTTCCTCTACCAGTGGCTCATGCAGCCCCACAGACTCCAGCAGTGGGTCTCCACTGATGAAGATGTCCTCCATCACCAGCTGCAGGGGAAGCACCAGGGTAGGTGGCAAGAGCAGGGGCTGAAGATGTGGGTAGGGGTTTCTTCCAAGGGACAGAGCAAGCAGCAGCAGGACGTGGCCTAGAGACTGGGTGGGAAGCAATATGGCCAAGCCCAGGGTACAACATGAGGCTGGCTGGGCATCCACAGACCCTACAAAGCTAAAAGATTCCAGGAAGTCTGTCCATGGGCAGCATCTGCCTCTGCCTGGGCCTGACTCAGGCCAGGGCCAGGCATAGGAGCAGCAGCAAGGAATCAGGTCCTTGATTGCTCTGTGTAACCAGCAATGGGCCATGAGTCATGCAGGCTCTTAGGCCTGAGGGCAACATACACTGTACAAAGCAGCAGTGATTTGCAGGACCCTCAATACCTATGGTGTGCCTGTCAGGTGGCTGTTCAGCCTCTTGAGATAAATAAAGAGTCTAGGAGCTGGGGAGAGCTGGCAGAGAGACCTGGTCAGACATACCATGGCTGGAGCAGGCCAGCAAGTGTGGAGATACAAGGACAGCTTTGATATTCAGTACCCACATGATGCTGATCCCAACCCTTGCAATAGTGGGTCAAGTTAATGCTTTAGAGTCAGCTCATGGAGAGAGCCTTATCTGAGTATATATTACCCAGCAGCCACCAGCCAGGAGGTTACACTGGGGTGTCTGGCTGCCCTGGTGTTTGTGGCAGTGCCTTGAGGTTCAGGAGTCATTGATAGCCTGAGCAGCAGGGGCCCTGGGCTCCATACAAGCTGCAGTCAGTACCTTCTCCAGCTGGGGCACAGCATGGGTGGCCAGGATGCCCTTGTCGAAGAGGTTGAGCAGCGATGTCTCAAACTGCTCCAGAGGTGTGCTGTAGTGCACCCCTGAGCTGTCCAGCACCAGGTCCACGATGAACAGGGGATTCTTCCGGGGCCTGAAGGGAAAACAGCTGGCCTGACTGCAGGTAGAGGACTGGAGGAGGCCTGCTAACTCCTCCAGCTTTGGCTTTCAATGACCTCCAGGTGGCCAGAAAGATCTGGGACCAAACAAGTTCCACTGCCCCTCTCACAGGTGCCCCAGGGAAAAAGACTCCTACCCCTGATCTGAGCCATCACAGCAGGTCAGTGGGACAGTTCCCAGAGGCATCACCCTTGACCTCAGAGGTTAACCTCAGACATCCTTCAAGTCCATGTCCAGCCAGGTCCCTTATACCTCTGATCATATCACCACTCGGGTCTTAGTGCCCAAGTTAGCTTGTCCTTGACCCGGTGTCAGGACCAGCCCCCATGTCCATCACAATCACAGCCCCAGCCCAATTTGGCTACGGCTCTGTCTGTCTCCTGATTCATGACAAGCGCTCAAAGGACACTATTCAGAGCAGTGTGGTCAGCACCCTGTGGGGAATGCCCACATCCCCCATCAAGAGTGCTTGGGGTTTGAGTCAAAGCTAAATTCTGGATTCTAGCCCAGTAATGTGCACCTGGAAAGACCACAGATGATGGTTCAACAGACCTAGCTTCATGGAAGACCTAGCCCAGTACAGCTGTTGTGCACATTTTAGGAGTAAACCAGATAGGAATCAACCTCTCTCTCCCTCTCTGGTCCTGGCTGTCCTGGTCCCAACCATCCTAGCCCCCCAGCCCCAATTGCCACCACCCCAACCACCACTGGAGCCTGCTTGGCAGACACAACTGAGCTCTGGAGGTATGGTATCTCTGTCCCACTGGGCCCTACCTGTAGGGGCTGTTTACTAAGTCCTCGCCCCAGACCATGTCCTCGGTGCAGTCAAGCACACTATAGCAGGCGTCATTGATGAACTGCGCAAAGCTGGCTAATGAGTCCTGCACCAGGAAACGCAGCGTGTCCTGCAGCATATACTTGATCAGCTCCATCAGCTTGCGCAGCTTTGACATGAGGTACACCTCCCAGTTGGTCTCATAGAGGTTGTACCAGCCCTTGCTCATGTCACGCAGGCTGCTACGCATGGCTACCTTCAGCGTGCTGACCCAACTGTCCTTGAGAAACATCTGCACCTGTGTGGGCACAGGTGTCATGATGTGAGCGCCCTGGTGGGATCCCCGGGCCACAGCTGGAATGAATCTCCAAAGATGGAGGAATCTCCCCCATGATGGCTTGGGGCCAAGCCCTGCCCATCAAGGCCTTGTGGTGGTGAAGGGCCGCTCAGGGAGCAGAAAGGGATGGCAGAAACAAAGATTTTCCTGCAGACAGGAAAGAGAGACAAGAGAGGCAGAGACAGAGCACAGAGAGGCTACACCCCACTTTCCTCATACCCCGATCCTCAGGTTAGTACAGGTGTGCATGGGGTTCCTGCCTAACATCAGGGCCTGTTGCAGCAGGACAGGAAGGGGAGCCTGCCCTGGTTCTCTTTTCTCTCCCAGATGACCTGTCATCCTGGACCCCCTGACTGGCCCCCAACAGGGTCTAGCAAAGCAGCTGAGGCATGGTGTGAGATGGGCATCGTCTCACAGCCCATACTTCCCCATGGTCCCTGCTGCGGGCCTGCACCTGCCCATCCACTCCCAAGCACCTGCGAGAAGGTCTGTGACTGGATCTGCTCAAACTCCTCCAGGCGGCTGGACTTGGATAGGCTTGAGTGGAACAGGGACATGGCGGTCACTTTGTTGCATTCAGCCCGCACCTTGCTCAGGGCTGTGATGACTTCCGGCCGGGTGAGCAGGGACACAAAAGTGAAGTCTTCCTTCTGCTCCCAGAAGGGGTACTCGGGAACACTCACCAGCCCTGTGGGAATGGGGGAGCCCCCCAAGAACCAGTGTCAGACCTGTCTGGGCTATAGCAGAGGGCAGCATGATCTAAAGGTCTAGGCCTCCTGAGTCCTCTCCCAAAAGAGTTGCCTCTGCTTTCAAAGGCCTCTTTCCCACAGCCTGCCCCCGTATCCCTGGAGAGGCTTCCTATTGAGCTGGATGGGGGAATTCCTTCCAGGTTTCCCTAGGCACAGACCATTTGGGAGACTGGATGAGACAAGCTCCCCATGCTGCACACAACCATGAGGTCTCTGGGGAACTGCTATGGAATGCCCTGGACAAAAGGCGCAGGCACAAGGATCTCTAGGAATGCCAGCCATCCACGCGCCACCCTGAGGTCCAGGCACGGCACACAGGAAGACGAAGGGTCTTCAGGATATTCATGGAAATGAAAATGACTTTTAATCCTGCTTTTTTTGTGAGCCTGTTGAGGTCTCCTGCTCGGATAGGAAGCTGGATCCAAGCGATAACATGAGCAGGGGACTGCTTTGCTCAGAGCAAACAGGGCTTTGGGGAACCCAGGGTTCTGAGACCTTGTCTGTCCCATATCCAACAAGGCCACAAATAGGCCAGCCCAGCCCTTGCCAAAGCAGGAAGAGTACATGGAATCCCCCAATCAGGTGATTGGGGCAGAATGGCTGCCTTCTTGGGTGCCCCTGGACCTTGCCACTTCTGGGCCCATATTTGAAAAAGAGACTTCCTCTTCCTCCTCTGACTCCTCTCTCCCCAGAGCCCTCCAGGCAGCAGCCTGTTTAGGTGTGGAGAGTGTCAGGCCAGCAGGACAGGTGGTCTTAGAGTGAGAGGCGGGAGGGAGCCCTGACCTCACCTTGCTCGGGCACCTTTTCCTCTTCCTTCGTGGGCAGGGTCACATAGTGGAAGGTGTCAGGCTTGGAAGACACAACCCGATCAAAGATGATTTTGTTCATGCTCCGCTCGTAGTCCAGACTCACTTCCTTGGCCAGTCTGTTGAGGTACTCCAGAACCCTGCCCACAGAGCCGATAGATTAGAAGTCAAAGTCACTGCTCATGCCCTGCAGACCTGGGGACATGAGCTTGGGGGCTCCCCCCAGGACTCACAGTAGCTAGGAGTGGGAAACACTTTGCAGCCATTGAGTCCCTGGGAGGCATGGGGTCCTTACACACCAACAACCTGTGCATGCACTATGCCCTCTGGTGACCACACTCTCACTTGCCCAGACCCTGCTCTGCCACAGTAACCTGGACCCCTCTCCACAGTGAGGGTGTTGGGGGAGGAGGAGCAGGGTGGGTTATATCCCTGGCACAGCCCCTCTCCTCTGGAGGAGGGCAGGCTCAATTCAAGTTCCCCAAATGAATCCTTTTCCAGTGCTTCTGACACTGCTCAGTAGGGGCTGCCCATTGGACAGCAAGCAAATATGAGGATGTGGTGTTGGTGAGGTAGGAGGAGTGGGGACTAGCAGGCAATCACTTCTGCAGTTGGCACAGACCAGTGTTCCCCCAGAGGCCCAAGACATGGACACTGAGTGCACACACAACACAATGAAAGACAGTATGTCTGTGGTTCAGAACCCAGATGGCCAAATTGCAAGGGCTGTCATGCAGGTGCTCTTGCTCTGGCTTTAGAGTGCTCTCCACTCAACATCTCACCCACCTAGAGCTCTCCCCTGTGCTTCTTTGCTTTCCAGCCCAGGAGGCTTAGTTCAAGTGCACCTCCCTCAGTAAGCCATCCCTGACTATGCCCTTCTGCCTTCAAGCTTTGGTCATCCTCCTTGTCCTCTCTTGGGTCAGCCTTGCCTTGCCTAGCCCAGCCCAGCCCTGTCCAGCCCAGCCTAGGCTGGCCTAGGACAGCCTAACCCATCCAGGAGGTGGGAGGCAGGCAGTATAGAGTGAGGTAGGGCATCAATTGACAGTCACACATGGACAATTAGCTCATCCATCTGTACCCTAGTTCCTCCTTTGGGAAATAGGGGGTGGTAGTGCTGACAGCAACTGTCTGGAGGGGTGGTAGAGCCCTTGAGCCCAAGGACTGTACCACAGGATGTCTGCTGGGTAAATGCACTGAGGCAGTGAGGGTCATGGAACCAGCCAAGAGTACCCACAGAGGCCTCTGCTCCCCAAAGTGTCCAATCCTTACCCTCCCCTGGAAGCTGCTACAGTCTGGACACTGGCCCCTGCTGGGCTCCTACTGGGGAACCCATTCAGTTTCTGCTGCCAGTGCCTGGGAGCCAAGGGTAGACCCCAGAGCAGTGGGAGTTGGGGCAAGGAGTTCAGTGCTTGTACCTCTCCCCCACTGCACTGGGATTAGTGGGTCAGAAGGGGGTGTCAATCACAGAGCTCCCCTGCATCCATTCTGTAAGCCTATGGTGTGGGGGAAGACACCAAGAATTCAGGGTACCCTGCTGACTACCCTGCCCTGGGCTCTGGCTAACTAGGCCTTGGACAAGGTGGCACACTACCAGTCCTCACACAGCCTTCACTCACTCACTTAGGACATACTCCAGGAGCCACAGATGCCAGGCTTCTGCCTGGGCTCCTCTGCCCCTTGCAGGCAAGGCTACTCTGCTGCTTAACTCTGTCCGGTGAGCTCTCCCTCCATCCTGCACCTGCCACCCTCTGAATGGGCCATGTCAGCTCTAGGAATCACACCCGAGGAAAGAATCTCAATCCCCACAGCACATTCTTGGCCAGTGCGGTACCCAAAGCCAGGAGCCGGGAACTTTCTCTGCATCTCCCACATGGGTGCAGAATCCCAAAGCACTGGTCCGTCCTCAACTGCTTTCCCAGGCCATAAGCAGGGAGCTGGATGGAAAGCGGAGCTGCCAGGATTAGAACCGGCACCCATATGGGATCCCCATGCATTCAAGGTGAAGACTTCAGCCACTAGGCCATGCCACCAGGCCCTCTTTCTTTTCTTTTTCTTTTTTTTTTAATTTAGCTCATACGTTCTTATATTTATTTTTCAATTTTTCCCTTTTTTATATATAAATTCTTTATTTTTCAGGTTACAGTTCCTTAAGATCAGGGACTCTCTTCTCTTCCTGTGACTTTAGCTTTTCAACAGATAAATACATTTGTAGACCTTTTAAAAAATATTTATTTTTGGACCTGGTGCAATGGCCCTATAGCTAAATCCTTTTCTTAAATGCACTGGGATCCGATATGGGTGCCAGTGTGTGTCCCGACTGTTCCACTTCCCATCCAGCTCCCTGCTTACAACCTGGAAAGCAACAGAGGATGGGCCAAAGCCTTGGTACCCTGCACCCGTGTGAGAAAGGCAGCTCCTGGCTCCTGGCTTCAGATCAGCTCAGCTCCAGCCATTGCGGCCATGTGGAGAGTGAATCAATGGATGGAAGATCTTTATTTCAGTCTTTCCTTTTCTAGGTAAATCTGATCTGCCTTTCCAATAAAAAAAAATAAATAAATCTTCTTTATTGCAAATGCAGATTTGCAGGGAAAAAGAGAGAAAGATTGATTTTCCATCTGTTGATTCATTACCCAAGTGACCACAATGGCTAGAGCTTAAACAGTCTGAAGCCAGGAGCCATGAGTTTCTCCTGGATCTCCCATGTGAGCACAGGATCCCAGGTTTTGGGCCATCTTCTGCTGCTTTCTCAGGTCACAAGGAGGATGGGAAGTGAAACAGCCAAGACTTGAACCAGCACCTATATGGGATGCCTGCATTTGAAGAAGGATTAGACATTTGAGCCATTGCACCAAGCCCTAGATAATTTTTTAAAGGTTTTAAAGACCTTACCCAAAAGCTAGATTTCATCACATAAATGTACAAAATTATTTACTACCACATTTACAATTTCAAAATAATGAAAATGACCCAAATTTCCATATATCAGAGAACAGGTGTGTAAGTGATGATATATTCACACAATGCAGTACTGTGCAGTTTTTTTTTAAAGATGAAAATGAAGCTAATCTCAACAAACAGATGGGGCCTGATTTCTGATTTCCAGCATGTTTTGTAGGTTTAACTAGCACAGTGCAAGAAAACACAAATTTAAAAACACACATCTTTTAATATGAAATTGATATGTCTGAAATTGATATATCTTCTGATTATTTATGCAATAAAACTATGGAAAGGACAACACAGAAATTAATCAAGCTCTATTTCATCAAGTGAAGAGTGAAGCAGGTGGGGAAGATGAAATCAAGCAACTTTTGACTGCAGAACTATGTAGCCCCAGGCTAAAGACAAAAAAGCAACACACAAGAGGATTACTTTGAGCTCTCCTAAAGAGTCTGGATTTGCAAGTCAAAAATTCTTTCTCTGTTCTAGGACTGAGCAGTCCAGTCCCTACACAAGTGAGCAAAAGGATCCAGTTTTCTTCCGGGGAAGAGAGTGACCGATACATAAGGTGAGAGGGGCTGTCAGCATGAACTCAGGGTTTGTAACAGCTAGATAAATGCCTAAAGCAAAAGGCTTGGGTGTGAGTGGAGGATATATACCATGTAATGCAATACGATAAGATGATGTGATGTGATTTCCAGATCTGTCCACCCAATGAGACTCAAACAAACGATTTTTCAGCAGCGATGAACATTCAGCTCCCAGCTCTCAGCTTCTGAAAACCATCCCCCACTTAGGCAGAGCCAGGGCCCCTGGGGCAGAAGTCGCTTACTTCTGAGCTGCATCACAAAGTTCAATGTGAGTCTGTGGCTGTGCCTCAAAGTTAGGACACGCTCAGAGAGTGACAGGAACGTGTCAACAGGACACAGAAGTCAGCCTGCATCCAAGGCTCCAGATGGCCAATCTGGGAGCAGGTGGGTACCAGCATTAAAATGGCAGAAACGTGTCAGAGACCTTGGGACAGAATAAGAAGCCTTGAGTCTGCACTGCCAGCCAAGAGTTCCGAGGCTCCCTGAGGAAGAGGGAAAGGTCCAGTGGGGGGACTTACCGGGGCCCCTTGCGCATCCGGGGTGTGCTCATGGCCCACTGCTTGATCCTGCTCAGGCTCTGCTCATTGATGAGCTGCTGGCCATCACAGGGCATGCAGTCCACGTACAGGTTGTAGCGCAGCAGCGCCTCCGTTTCCTTGCGTGCGGCGTTGGCCTGGACTACGCGCTGTGTGAACACATGGGGGTCCTCGGCACAGAAGAGGAGTTGGACCCGGGGCACCCAGTACTGACAAGGCAGAAGGGGTGGCCTCCCTGGGGGAGGAGGGGACACACAATCAGGCTCCAGAATCCCAAGTGCTGTGTTCCAGCCTAGGGCGGCGTTAGGGGTGCATGGGCTGGCTGCCAGTCTTTTCTGTGTACTGGGTTACCGCAGCACTCCCTGCCCTGACCGCCTCCCCTCACAGGGTGCCCCGTGCAATTGGCAAAGCACCTTGTGAACCAGGAGGAACTGTGCTGGGACAAGGAGGACGGGGTGACCATTTCTCCATGATGGCACATCCAGGATGGACCTCAGGCTTCCTTTCAGCCTCATGCTAAAGGGGGCTCTGCCAGCTGCTCAAAAGTGACATACTAACAGTGGCTCTATGTCCTGCAGGAGTCTCTGAGTGGTGGGCCCACTTGTTGGTTGACAGAGCACCTCAACCTAAGTGGAAGTCGGACCTCAACCGGTGACACTCTGGGCCAGCCTGAGCAGGGGTTGCGGAGGCATTGAGACATTACCTTCAGCAGTGAGCCCACCGTTCAGGATGGGGTTTCCCATCTCATCTCGCACTAGGCCTCTCTTGTCTGTCTTGTGCACCAGATACAGCTTCTTCTCCTCATCATAATCCAGGACACCAACCTCACACCATTTATACTCCAGCTCTGGATTCTTGGGGTCCTCTGAAACACAGTGGGGAACTCACCAGTGCTCCCTGTCATAGGTGTGGCCAGGGACCCTCTGAGGGCAGGAGCAGGTATTGGGAATGGCTCTCCTGGGTCACTAGTCTGTCCTTTCCACACTTCCCAGGGGTCCCTCTCTGACCCCAGGATTCTGTTTCTTCCCAAGGAAGCCCTGACCACAGGAGGAGCCAAGGGGACCAGGCCTCTCTATCTGCTGAGGTCATGAAGGGCAGGGAGAGAGGAGAGATACCAGGGCCAATGGGGGCTGAGACAGGCACAGAAGACCCCAGCAACCAGAAGCTCAGCACAGGACCCAGCAGCAAAGGTCACCGTGGACAAACTGTACTCCTGCAGGGGTCACCCTGGGACGCTGCACCCACATGGAAGACCCGGGGAGGTAACTGGCTTCAGATCAGCTCAGCTCTAGCCGTTGTGACCACTTGGGAAGTAAACCAACACATGCAGGACCTTTCTCTCTGTATCTCCTTTTCTCTGCAAATCTACCTTTCCAATAATAATAAATAAATCTTTAAAAGAAAGAAAATGCTGACTTTGTCTTGGCCCAACTTAAAGGAAAAGGTGTCTCCTGTGGCCACTCTGGCAGCAATTGCTCTGGGCTGGCCTCTCTCCCTCTGGAGCCACCAGCCAAGCCTGGGACTGTGCAAAGGCTGAGAGCAGAGGCCACTGGGCAGGGGTAGGGGTGAGAGGAGGCTGATGTCTGGTGCATCTAAGGTGAATTGCAGCCCCAAACCTCTGGGTTCATCACCAGAAAGTGGAGATCTGGGAACAATTGAGTTTAAATTATTTTTGTAATTAAGTCCAAAGTGAAGGGAACATTCTGGGTTCCTTGTCTAGTTCAGACAAATTAATTCCAGTATTCACATGTCTTTTTAAAATGAAACACCAATTTACAGTCTGCTCAATGGGCTCACTGTGGGTACCCAGAAGGCTATGCAATCCCAAAACCAGTTGCTGCAACTCCCCACTCCACAGCATCACATGGGCCCATTAGGAGGAGGAGGGTGTGGCAAGGCGGCCTTCAGACCCAAACCACGGAGCAGCCACTTCCAACCTCTGAATCAAGGGCCGGCCTTTCCCAGCCCATGGACTGGATGGCAGCCCTGGGCTCCTCCCTGGGCTCCTCCCTGGGCACTGTGTCTAACACAGACGCCTCAAGACCAGAAGAGGAGGGAGCCAGGGCACTCTGCAAGTTGATACCACATTGCCAAGACATGGCAAGTCTGTAGGGCCTCGGATCAATGTCTGTAAGCTATGAACAGGTGGGGTGTGTGTGTATGCACACACACATGCATGCAGCTGCACATGTAATAAGAACTTATTGTGAGTGTGGCTGCATATATGTACGTTTGCATGCAACTCTGTGACAAACAAGAACATTGTCCATGTAGAGGGAGTGGATGAGGGGTCCCTTAGCTTCCGAGGCTGCCCGGCCCCAGAGGAGTCTGTGGCAAAGTTGTTACCCGCAACCTGGGCTGGCCCTGCTCACCATGCCCCAGAGTGTCGTTGGTGGGCAGCAGAGCTTTTCCGGGAACAGGTTTCCTGTTCTGAGAGCCTGACTCCAAGCCCATGTCAAGCCACTCCCTAGGAGTCCGGCAGTCAAACTCCTCATTGTCGAACACCTGCAAGACAAGCGCTAGGGTGGCAGGGCTGTGGAGCGGGATGTGCCCAGGCAGCCTCTTTCCCCAGGTGAGAGTGCTGCAGGCTATAGCCCAGGGCTGACACTGCCTTTGCTGCTTCCAAGAGCATGTGGAGTCCCGGCTGAGGAAATCCTCCTTCCCCATCCTGCCAAGCTATTAAGGCTCTGGCAGTGGAGTTCCTGGGGCTTGAGGCAGGATGTGGGTTTACTCTCTGCTCTCTTGCTCAAGACCACCCAGCTGTTGCCCAAGGAGAGAGGCAATCTCAGTGCACAATGTGGAAACAACAGGGACTCGGGACAGTAGTGGTGAGTTGGGTAGTAGGAGGAGACAGCACTTAGCAGGGCACAGGGCACCTGGACTCAGCTGACATCCCCATCACAGGCCACCAGGCAGGATTCAGGGCCAGGCAGAGGAAGGAGCGGACAGAAGAGAGAGAAATCAAGAACCAAGCTCTCTCTACCTCAGACTCAGTCTCCCCATCTTTACTCCAGCAAATGCACTGGTGTCTCCTCCATCTCTGGCCTCCCCATTTCCTACAGAGAGCCAGGGCTCCCAGGGAGGAGGCAGAGAATGTGTGGAATCCTCTTTTGAGCCTAACACCTAAGCCTCAGCCGGAGGGTCCTGCACCCATCCCTGCAGTGTGGAGGACCAGAGCCATCCCTGGAAGCCAGGCTTACCTTCAGAGGGAGATAGGTGGGGAAAACTCGACCACGGCTTTGTTGAGTGGTTGGAGTGCTCTGGGGGTCCGGGTGCCTGGGCATGAGCTTGTTGGAGTCGATGCCCTCATTGACCAGCAGCTGCTCGATGTCCAGGCTTAGGTATTGCCGCTTCCTCCTGGCCAGGGCCAGGGAGGGGAATCTCAGGATGGCTCAGCTCAGGGGAGGCAGTACCACGGGAATGAACCAGGAGGCCATGGTGGCCCAGGCACTCCTCTGGGACCCTGTACCCCTCTGGAACTCATAGAGAAATGCTGGGGTGGCAGGGGGGCAGGACTGATGGCCTGTGCTCCCACCACTATTCTGCCCTGCCCACTGAAGGGCCACTTCATTGATCAAAATACCAACATCCCCAATTTCACAGCAAGAAAGCCATTTGTCTTAGGAAGAGGTTAAGAAGCAGGAAGATCTGAGCTAATTGTTTCTAGACCCTTCCATGGGCCCTTCACTTTGGTAGCCTGTAGATGTTCCTACCCCCACCCCTGATCTGGGCCTACATGACCTTGTAGAAGCCAGGCCCTTCCCACATCCCACCTACTCACATACCTCTCAATCTCCAACTTGCGGGGACACTGGCCAGGGAGGACCCTGTAGGGCACCTGCACCTTGGGCTCGTAGGCCTGGAGTGGGAAGTCAGTCTGGGTGAGCAGCTGCGTAGTAGGCCCAATGCGCTGCCGCTTTATGCGCTCCTCGAAGTCCTCGGGCATCTTAAAGGTGCTGACTGCAGGCAGAGGTAGGGGCCGCGGGGCTGAGCCTGGAACACCAGCAAGCCCCACCCCCAAGGAGACAAAGCACCAAAGGGCTGGGTCCAAGGCTTGCATGTTGAACAGTACTGGGGAGGAGGCAGAGGTGGCAACAGGTCTCCAAGGGGTCCAAGCCTGGAGGTGTCAGGGCAGGTCTACCTCTGCCCAGTGCTCTCTGTCCAGCGCCAGCATGCCTGACCATGCCCCTACAAGCCATTTGTGTGCCCCAGTACCAGGAGCCAGTGTTAAGCCAGGTGTCAAGCATGAAAAGGGTTCCACCACCCCTAATTGTAAATCCCTCCCCAATTTATGGCAGTCTAAACGCCATTCACTTCCTGGGCTAGTTCCAAGCTTGGATCATACCAGCTACCCTAGAAGCAAGATACCTGATGACCCTCACATCACCAAACGGCTGACCCTACTCAACCAAGACAGACAGAAGCTCTGGTCATGGGCCTAGGTGAGGGTGTCGATGGGCAAAGACCCACAGACAGGACAATTGGCCATGGCAGTATGCCAAGGCCCGAGGGGTTCCTTCTGGGACATGGGGTGCTCACTGCAGAAGACAGGCTCAGGAAGACTGGGGTTCTGGTGTGGGTGAAGCAGGTGCATGAATGCACTCCAGGAGGAGACAACCACCTCTCTCAGGGCTGGCGAGGCTGAGCAAGGCTCCCAGCTACCCTGCTGGTGGAAGGAGAGCCCACCAAAGAGTGCCGAGGCCCCTGGGAGGTCCTGATGACTCTCTCCTGGGCCAAGAGGTGGTCCCGCTACAGAAGGGCTCACCCTGGGTCATCACTTGAGACTGAAGTTTACTGTGTGACCAGGGCTGCCAACCCTCAGGCAGCAGCCACAATAGAACCCAGACAAGAACACTGTCAACCCCAGGATTCTGGCAGGGGCCAGAAAGGAGCTGGGATGAAGTCGGCACCCTTCTCGTGGTGATCCGAGATGCTCTGTGTAGTACAAGGAGGGTTTCTTCCCTCCTGGGTGGGCCCTGTTGTAGTGCTGGGCCCACAGCAAGGAACAATTCACATACAGTCTTAGCCTTCACCATGCCCAAGTCCTAGGAGAGGCAAGACACAGCATAAATGCCCTCCTAACCCCTACTGGGTGGGATGCACTGCATCCTTGGCCCCTCGGTCCCAGCCCAGCTCTGAAGAGGGCAATGACAATGCACTGAACCAGACCTTTGCAAAGCACCAAATCTCTCACTGCCCAGATTTTACTCCTGAAGGAACTGGGTCTCTCAACATCTCCCTGAGGTCAGAAGCCCTGGTTTTTTCCTAAAATTATTGTTGTTGTTGTTGTTAGGGAGAAAGACAGATACAGAGAGAGAGATTCCCCACCTACTAGTTTACTTTTCAAAAGCCCACAGCAGCCAGGGCTGGGCCAGGCCCAAGCCAGAAGCTAGGATCTCCATCCTGGTCTTCCATGCAGATAGCAAGAACCCAATTAACTGAGATATCACCTCTCAGGGTCTGCATGATCAGGAAGCTGGAACCCTAGAGTTGAGCTGGGACTCAAAACCAGGCACTCTCATGGGATGTGGGTGTCCTAGATGGCACCTTAACACTAGGCCAAATGTCTACCCCAAGGTGCTACCTGCCCAGCCACACCGGGAACTGACCTCTCGGCGTGAACTTGTCGAGGTCACCCTTACGCAGGAGGCTCTGGTTTATACAGGGGCCACGGCACACATTCTGAAACCAAAACGCAGAACCCTGAGTGTTAGGACATTTTACAGGTGACCAGGATCTGAGAGGCCCCGAGGCTTGGACATCACCCCAAGAACCCCCCTTCCAGGAGAACAGGGGTATGCAGAACTAGTGAGTTCAATCAGCAGCCAGTCAGTTGTTGACATCTGGGCCACATTCTGGCAAAGCACAGCTCCCCTTCTCAAACATTCCCAGCAGGTGTGCAGAGACTCTGCCAGCAAGTGTCTCTGCGTGGACTTCTTCTCCCAAGGGCCTCTCCGGCACTATCAGGGTAGTGGGCCATAGCGGGTCCCTGTCCAATCTCTCTTGCCTCTCACCCTACCTAAAGCCTCCCTAAGCAGGGATCTATGGGCTGTGAACTCTCCTAGACACTGCCCCCACCTTCCTCATACCCCAGCCTCATCCCTCTCATCCTGCCTCCTCCTTAGCCTGGGCCACACCCTCTCTTGCATGGCCTCTGTGTATGCTCTTCTCCCTGCCTGGAATGCTCCTGTGGCCCCATCTTGTCCTGTCAAGACATCCCCGTCCCCTCAGGCCTCAGCTCTTCCAACCACCACCAGGTGAGGCAGGTTTCCCCACCATAGCCACAGTCTCACAATGATGAGCCATGGGCAGCTCATCTTTCCAGTGTTCACAGCATGGCACACTGCAGCAGCTCACCAACCAGTCACAAATGAAACGACAGACAAATGGACGACTGAAGTGCTGAGAGGTGGAGGATGGACTGTGGGCTGTGAATGGACAGACCAACAGATGGACAGCTGGCTAGACACAAGGCTAAAAAAGTAGATAAACAGATGCAGAAAAGGATGGAACCCACTCACAGGGAGCGCTCAGGCTTGGTGTCAGGGAACAGGCACCACACTCACCCCAAGCTGACCCAAGGTTCCGGGGCTGAGGATGTCCGAATAGAAACCCCGCTGCTTCATCACCGGGTACTTCTTACCAGGGCCTGTCAGGGGCGGCTTCCGGGGAGGTCCCAAGGCCAAGAGTACAGATGGGGTCACGGGCTGGGGTAGGGGTGGGAAGCTGGGGTCAGGGCCCAGAGGGGCGTTCTCCAACCCAGGGGATTGCTCTTGCGGGGCACTCTGTAAGCCCCCCAGGATGCTCCTAGAACTGGATTCCCAGCGCCTTGGGGCACTGCTGCACTCTGGGGCCTCAGCAGCCCTTCCGGGGCTGCAGCTTTCTTTGCTTGGCCTCTCCATGCTGCTTTCTGGGCAGCTGCCCCAGTCACAGCACCTGGGAAAAGAAAGCAGCAGAATTCAGTCTCCACAGCTACCTGAAGGGCCCCCTGCTCCCATGCTACAGAGTAAGGAATGGAAGGAGTGCTCTCTTCCTAATCCAGGCTACCCATGGTGACAGGACAGGAAAATGCTACCACAGACCTTCCCTGGATACTGTCGGGGTGGAGGGAGAAATGAGTCCCCCTCTTCCCTCCCCCTCTAATCCTTCCCCTGCCCAGAGTTAGAGGTAAAGTGGAGGAAGCTCTTCAGATACCCCAGCCCAGGGCCAGCTTTGTGCACCTGCCCACCTGTCTTCCCTTCTTCTAGAGTGTGATTTGGCAGGGGAAAGAGAAGCCTAAAAAATCATTCCATGCATTTCCTCAAAGTGACTTTCAGTGGAAGCATCTAGGTTGGGCTGGCTTGGCCTGCTTCTCCCCTGGGGAGTGCACTTGTTACTAGATTTGTGAGCACAGGGCCTATGCCCTGGCTCACACAAGTTCGCCCATTCCACCACCTGCCACATTGTCTAAGCCAAAGGAATAAATGGCTACCCCAAGCAAGACCCTGATCCTGACCCTCCATTGATCCACAGATCTCACTACCAGCAACAAACCCAGATTCACTCACCCAGGTTCTCAGAGTCAGCTTGGGTCAGGAAACACAGCTTCCTGTTTCCACGAAGGGAGCAGCTGACACCACTGGGTCATGTGCACATCTACCACCTCGAGGATGTGACTCTGCAGGGTCCGTCTTAGGAGGCAAGCAAGCCCTTGGCAAGCCACTGTTGCTTCCGTCCACCTCGAAATGTGTCACTAGCCAGAATCTTTGGGTAGGAGAAACTGGGCAAGGATATGCAAAAAGTAAAAGGGAGGAGCAGGCATTTAGCCTCGTAGTTAAGAGATCGATTGAGATACCCACAACCTGTGTGAGAGTGCCTACATCCAACTCCTGGCAATGGCTCCTGACTCTAGTTGCCCGTTAATGCCTGGGAGGCAGCTATGATGCTCAAATAATCAGGATCCTGCAACCACGTAGGAGATGTGGATTAAGTACCCAGCTTCAAGCTTTAACCTGGGCCCAGCCATCACAGGCACTGAAGAAGTAAACCAGCAGATGGAAGCACACTCTTTCTAATACGTATCAGAAATAAACAAACTGCTTGAGCAGGACCTCTGGAGCGTGCCTCACATCGGGGACCTGGGATGGATGGGAGGCTGGATGGAGATTTTCCCTTTGTTTCTCCCCTGACCCCAGACACAGGGGGAAAAAAAATGATGATATTAGTGCGGAAACTTTGGTATTACCCACTTTCCTGTAGCCATTGACCCTTTGTACCCTAATCAACTAAGTAAGATTATTTTTAAAAAATGAAAGAAATTGTTATTTTTACTTACTATTATTATTTTTATTGAAAAGTCAGATATACAGAGAGGAGGAGAGACAGAAAGGAAGATCTGTCCATTGGTTCACTCCCCAGGCAGCCGCAATGGCTGAAGCTAAGCCAATCCAAAACCAGGAGCCAGAAGCCTCTTTTGGGTCTCCCACATGGACACAGGTCCTGAAGCTCTAGGCCGTCCTCAACTGCTTTCCTAGGCCACATGCAGGGAGCTGGATGGGAAGCAGGGTCACCGGGATTAGAACCGGTGCCCATATGGGATCCTGGCATGTGCAAGGCGAGGACTTTATCCACTAGGCTACCATGCTGGGCCCACAAATAAATATTTAAAACTCTTAACATAGCTCACTCAAGACTCATAATTAAAAGCAAATAACAAAAAAAAATTTTTTTAAGTAAATAAAAAGAAAATGTATAGACCAGGCACAAGAGCCTAGCGGCTAAAGTTGTCACCTTGCACATGGCAAGATTCCATGTGGATGCTGGTTCTAATCCCAGTTCTAATCCCAGTGGCCCTGCCTCCCATCCAGCTCCCTACTTTTGGCCTGAGAAAGCAGTTGAGGAGAGCTCAAAGCCTTGAGACATTTTACCCACATGGGAGATCTAGAAGAAGCTCCTGGCTCCTGCCTTCAGATTGGCTCAGCTCTGGTTGTTGCAGCCACTTTGGGAGTGAATCAACAGACAGATCTTTCTGTCTCTCCTTCTCTCTGTATATCTGACGTTTCAACAAAAATAAAATAAATCTTAAAAAGAAAAGAAAATGCACAGGTATCCCAAGCCTCCTTCCTCTGCATCCTGGGACAAAGCAGCCAGGAACCTGCAATACAAGCCTTGCTTCTTGCTGGATGGGTTGTGCTTGGCCGTTCTGCAAGAGCAGCCACTTACGCCTCACTCCATCTCCCCCTGCACTAACCTGAGGTAGGGACGGGCGTTCAAGACTGTCAGGAGCGAAGCTGCCCAGCAGTGGTGAAGCAGCCGTTAGAGGCTGGAGCATTTCTAAGAAGCTGGCACCGAGTGGGCAGGCCGTGTGAGGAGTGCAAGATACAGATGGGGCTTTGGCAGGAGCCCCAGACTCCTGGCCTGAAGGTCCAGCACTGGCCTCCAATCCTGCCAGGCCTGCCAGCTCTCCTCCTTGGGATCTCTGCTCCTTGAATCCATTCCTAGAACACCTCCCTGGGCACATGGCAAAAACAATGCCAAGGGGTCAGTGCCATGGTCCGAGTCACAAGCCCTAGCTGCTCCACTTCTTTTTTTTTTTTTAAAGATTTATTTTTATTATTTTTTCATTGGAAAGGCGGATATACAGAGAGGAGAGACAGAGAGGAAGATCCTCCATCCGATGATTCACTCCCCAAGTGAGCACAACGGTCGATACTATGCCGATCCAAAGCCAGGAGCCTCCCCCGGGTCTCCCACGCAGGTGCAGGGTCCCAAAGCCCTGGGCTGTCCTCGACCGCCTTCCCAGGCCACAGGCAGGGAGCTGGAAGGGAAGCGGGGCCGCCGGGACCAGAACCGGCGCCCATATGGGATCCCGGGCGTGCAAGGCGAGGACTCAACCACTTGCGCCACCGCGCCAGGCCCTAGCTGCTCCACTTCTAACCCAGCTCCCTGCCAATTGTCTGGGAAGGCAGCTAATGATGGCCCAAGAATGTGGGCCCCTGTCCCTCATGTAGAAGGCCTTGATGGAGCTCCTGGCTTCAGCCTAGCCCTGGACCTTTGCAGCTATTTGGTTAGTAAACTCGTGGATATAAGCTTGCTCTCTCTATCATTGGTCTCTCTCTCTCTCCTGTTCTGCCTTTCAAATACATAAATAAGTTTTTAAAAAATAATAAAAGGCAATACTGAGTCTGGCCCATGAGTCTGACAATCACCAGCCCTTCTGGAGTATACAGAAGGTAGAGGACCCCAAGGCAGCAGGTACACAAATGCCCAGGATAAAGTATAGTGAGGATGGGGGTAAAAAGAGGCTCCTGGTCATGGCCAGGGTGCACAGCAGCTGTAATGGACAGATGCACAGAGCCCTGCCTCCTGTCACAGCCTCATGGGCAACAGCAGCCTGTGAGCGGCATGGCTCTCAGGAGAGAGAAGGACACGATTCCCCAGCAGGGTCTGGGGCACTGGCCAGCCTAGGTGCATCCGTCATTGGCAGGAGGGAACTGGCCATGAGGAGGAAGGGACAGCCCTGAAAGACATAGTGTTAGGATGGTGAACGTGCTAAGGAGCTTATCTCTATTTTATGCATCTGCTCACTTACATGTCCAAGGTAGAAACTGAGAATGTCCTCCATTTTCAAAGGGAAGAAAGCTCAGAGAGGTTAAGTGGTATGACCGAGGTAACACAGCCAACAAGAGGTCCAGCTGGCATCTGAGCCAGCTTCTTCTCTCTCCTCTCAGATTATCTGGGAGCTCTTACTGATCTGAGCTACCAGAAACTACAGGTGAATTCACTAATATGCAACCCTATCCCACCAGGTGTTGGCTGAATAGACCTGGATGAACAGGAGGTTTTGAACCACATAACAGACACTGCTACTGCTGCTAACATGTAAACAAGGGAGCTGAGGTCCAGAAAAATTGACAAGCTTGTGGAGGTCATTCAACCAGAAGCAGAAGGGAAACAGAACTCTGCCCCTCTGGCTGTCCCCAGGGTCCCTAATGCCAGCACCACCAGGAGCCCCAAAGATTCCATCAGGGAGGTGCCTGTGGCAGGGAGACCCTGAGCCACCAGCACTTGGTTCCAAAAAGACCCTGCATCTTCGTTGGTTTCACCTTCCACAGTTGCCAAGTGCATCTGTGACTGCAAGGGACTATGGGAGATTCCCCCCTCCGTTGTTGACACTACCAGGCCAACAATCCTGCTAGCTGTAGGGCCACAGACAGCTTTTTATTGCATCCCTGCTGTTTTACTTTTAAATCTGATTTGCTTGAAAGACAGAGACGTAGAGTGAGAGATTTTCCTTCCCCTGGTTCACTCCCCAAATGCCCACAACAAAGGAAGCCAGGAACTCAGTCTGCCCCTAGGTGCAGAGCAGGACTTGAGCCCAGGATGAAGAGATAGAGTAGGAGACTGAGAAAAGCCCAGAATCTCGGCTAAGTCCTGGCAAGGGTCTACCAGGGGACAGGGGTGTCATATGTGTCCTCAGCATGGAGGGCCCCCCAAAAAGGGGGGTTCTGATTCACACCGTGTGCTTCAAATGTTCCTGGAAAGTGTAATTTAAAGATGAAGATACAAAAAAAAAAAAAAAACAAAAACAAACAAAAAAAAAAAACCAACTTAGAAATCCAAGTACAAAGGGGATTTTCTAAAAAGTTGGTGAAAAATGCATATTAAGAAAAAAAAAAACATGCATTGAATTTCAATATTTTTGTAACACTGTCAGCTCTATTTGCCCACAAATTTAAGGTCCCCACATATGGAAGTTAACTGCAAGCTGTTAAAAATGTGGCACCTGTGTAGAAACAGGGACATAACACACAAACACACACACACGGAGGGCACACACACACGGAGGGCGATCCCCTCCCGCACCTTAACGAGGTTCCCTACCCGCGCTCCTCCCGCAGTCCTCCCGCGGCACCCACCTACCCGCTCCACGGGGACCACGGCCGGCGGTTTGTCCAGGCCGGCTTCAAGGAGGGTCGTTGCGCCGGTTGCTAAGGGGCGGCACCATCCGGCAAGGGCAGCCGGCCAGGTCTCCACCCCCATCCCACCCCCGCACCTGCGGCGCTTGGTTTCTCCCGGCGCTGCGTCGCGCGTGCTGCGTGCCGGGGCCTGGAGCGGCTAGGGGCCAGGAGCTGTCAGTGCTCGAGGCTCGCCTCCCAGATCCTCCTAGAGACAGAGACAAAACAGCTAAATGCAGTGACAACTTTGAATCCCGATTAAGCAGATAATGTGGGGAAAATTTAGGAACTGGAAGTGCATAGTCAAACCACAGCTGCTGGCCAGATGGCCACAGGCGCTGAGGAAAGGGTCCAGTCTGGTCCTCCTGAGGCTCAGTTCAACTTCCACACTCACCTGCTCTCCACTAACAAAGAGAAAGTGATGCAACTTCAAAACTAGGGAGCCGGGAGCCTCCAGGTGGCAGGTTAAGCACCTGCCTGCCTGCCCAGCCACTGTTTGCATCTTAGCTGCTCCACTTTCTATCCAGCTCCCTGCTTACCGGCCTGGCTGGGAAGGCACTGCTCCAAGTGCTTGGGTCCCGTACCTACATGGGAAACCAGATTGAGTTCCTGGCTCCTGGCTTCAGCCTGAACCAGCCTTGGCTACAGCCATCTGGACACTGTGCCAACAGCAGATGGGAGAGCTCTACCTCCTTCTCTGCTTTCAAATAAATCTTTACAAGTGCCCCCATTTCACAGATGGGGAAATTGAGATGTAATAAAGCATCTCATTAGTTAGTGTGTGGGTGTCAGTGGGGCTTGATGTCTAATTTTATTCCACATTTTAGTGATCTGGTTTGTCCTCAGGCATGGATTTGAAACTTGAATGTTCAGAACTGAACTAGATCTTGTCCACACCATAAGACATCTGTTGGACGTATGAACCAAAACTCATAAACGAGAGTTAAGATACACCAGAGATACTTGCTTTCAGGTGCAGAACATATTCACACGCTGAGATACAAGTTCAGTCTGGCAATTAAGCCAGCATTCCAATTATTTAAGACTGAGGTATTAATAGCAAAACAGGAAAGCGAAATGCATTCTTGCAAAAACCTGAGCTAAAGATCGAGCCAGCTCAGAGGGAAGAAAGCAATGAACAGAGGTGGTTGCAAACTCTGTAACATCTCCAGTTAGGGAGCTGTTTCATCCACTTCCCATCCAGTCTCCCACTAATATAGTAGTGGGTCCCTGCCACCCACATAGGAAACCCAGATGGAGTTCCTGGCTCCTGGCTTTGGCCTGACCCAGACTTGGTTCTTGTGGCTATTTGGAGTAAACAAGGGAATGGAAGATAGATCTCAGTCAACCTCAACTGTGACTCTGCCTTTCAAATAAATATTGAAAATAAAATCCTGCAATGCCCTGAAGTATCCATGCCAGAGGCAGGATGGACAGTCCGGAATCTCCCAGTCCAAGGGGATTCAAACCCAGACCATGGCCACCATGGGGTGACGGTGGCCCATGCAAACTAACTGCATATCCAGTGCCCACCCAGTTTTGACTTTGATCAAGTTGAAACCAAAAGTAAAGTCTAAGTTGTGCCTGGAGACAGTGATGGGCTTTGCTTCCTTCTTCCATCCACAATATCTGCTTCACCAATTCCTACTCCTCCTTCAGGACCTGCCACGGTCCAACTGGTCCTGATCCCTTGGCACAGTTGTGTCTGTCTTGTTGTCAGTGTTCACATAGCAGTAATTCAACAACCCTTAGGAGGGAAAGGAGGAGTGTTGGGGTAAGAGGTGGCCCCCGATCCTTGAGGGCGCAGAGACACTCTGACCCCAGCACTGCTGAGGGAGGTCTGTCTCCACCCTGGGTCCGGGGCCAAGCTGTGCACCTGCCCTGGCCTGTTTGGAGGTACCTGACTCACTGCTTTTGCCTGGCACTTCCCACACTGGGTACAGCTGTCCAAAAAGCCTGTCCAGGTTGCCACGGCAACATCAGCCCATGGTGGGACGTCAGGGATGAGAGGGGCAGAGTGCTAATCCTGGGAAGTTGCCAAGCAACACAGCGGGTTGGTGACATCACAAGCACCACGGCTGCTGGACAGATGGACGGGTCACAGCAGAAAGGTCCACTCTGAGGAGGCCCAGCTCACAGAGTCACTCATCCCCTAACTACCAGACCATGGCCACCGCTGTTTTCTCCCCAGTTTGGAGAGTGGAGGGGGGAGGGGCCATAGGATGCTGCTTTTCTCACCGAATTCCTAGTTTCACCTTGCTCCTCCACAGGTGCCGGCTGAGGAGGTGATGCTCTCAGCCAGTCCCTGCCCCCATCTCTTCCCCCAGTTCACAGGTACCACTTTGCAGGGTCCCATCTTCTCTCACAACCAAACATGGGATCAGGATTTGATCTCGTTGCCATGCCTTGGAGGCTGGTGCTGTGCCCTCATCCCCCAACCCTCTCCCTGCCCCTCCGCAGCAGCTCTCCCTCCTGTGGTGGGAGGGTGGTCTTCTGCCCAGGACAGGCTGCTCTTGTAAAAACAAGGAGATTGGGCTTCTGCAAATGTTGCAAGGGGGGGGGGGGAAGGGGTGTGGATTTCTCCCAGCACCTGTCTTAACTAAAGATCCTGTTGGCCTGGAAGCTGGCACTTGAGGCCTTCTGGGTCTGAGGTCTAGGGGTATAGCAGCCCCAGGCGCTACCTCGCAGGCCTGCCTGCTGGCAGCACTCAACAAGGAGCAACGCTTCACTGGCTGCAGAGATGAAAGCCTGAGTGAGCGAGTGGCAGAGTGGGCCCTCCATGCGCTGGCCAGCCGGAACGGACAATGACAGGCAGTCGGGCCATGGGGCTGGAGTCACCCGCTCCCCACCTGCCCCTGGCCTGTCTCCTGGACCCTGGGGTCTGCCTCCTGTTTTCCAGATCCAGAGCTGCTGCCAAGAGAAACTTAACTGCAGGCCTGAGGGTATTGGGGGGCTGGGCAAAGTCTAAGACACCCCCTCCCCAGTCCTCCCTCCCTGCCATCAGCCAGCTGGCTTCAGCAGCTATGACCAGCATATTTATTTCTTTGATGAATAAAAAATAGAGACAAATTAATTTTCCCCAACCCACGGTCACCTTGACAGTCAAAGGACCTGGAGAGCTCCAAGCTTGGGATGAAACAGAAACGGACTGGAGAATTAGGGACCATGGGTCATGACACTCTTACCCCATCTTACCTCCCCAACCATTCCACATCCATCACCCCTCCTCACTCCTATGCACTCTCTCTGCTAAAATTTCTTCCCTCTAGGTTTTTTTTTTTTTCCCTACAATTTTTAATCAGGCTATACCTCCTGCAGAAGCCCCCCCGAATGCCTGGGCCCAGAGAACACTCGCATTGTCTTCTGGGCCCAGAGGACCCCAGTCAGCTCCACTCAGTAGGTGACCGACAACACGTCCCTCAGCTGAAGGGTGGGGTGGCTTTTCCTAGCAGCCTTGGCAGTGCATTGATCCAACAGGAATCCAAGGAAACACCCAGGAAACACAGCATGTCTACTGCCTAGGGATGGTTCCAGCCCAGTTGCCCAGGACTGCACCCTCACATTTTCCTTCCCACTCCTCCCTGACCCCACAGCTTGGGAGCCTGCCTGGGAACAGGGTCCCAGCTTTTGAGGACGGAGGGGAGGAGGAGCGGGGACGGGGAGACCTAGGTTCTACCAGCCACGCAGCAGGCAAAGCCTCTGTTTTCCTACTGCACAACAGAGACTACAGACCTTGCCTGATGCCACACAAGGGTCACTTGCTCAAAGTGTGTACCTGTTCCCAGATCCATCCATTCCTGGCAAAAGCAATGCCCTAACTGGACCTCAGGGAGGCAAACATGTAAGCAACTCCTGGTAGGTCATACAGGATGGGATTGTTTGTTCAAAATTGAGACTTTCCAGGCCTAAGTATGCGCCTTAGCAGTAACGACACCAGCTGAGCTCCCTGCATCCCATATCAGAGTGCCAATTCCAGTTTAGCGCCAATGTGCACCCTGGGAGGCAGCAGCTGATGAATCAGGTGGTTGAGTCCCTGACAAACAAATGGAAGATTCACTGCATTCATGGCCCCTGGACACTCAGGGAGCGACTCAGCAGATGGGAACTCTCCTCCCTCCTTCCTTACCTCTCAAATAAAAATACATAAATATATGTTTTTAAAGAGGGAATCTGTGGGCCCAGCACAGTAGCCTGGTGGCTAAAGTCCTCGCCTTGCACGTGCCAGGATCCCATATGAGTGCTGGTTCTAATCCCAGAGGCTCCTCTTCCCAACCAGCTCCCTGCTTGAGGCCTGGGAAAGTAGTCCAGGATGAACCAAAGCCTTGGGACCCTGCACCTGCATGGGAAACCCGGAAGAAGCTTCTAGCTCCTGGCTTTGGATCAGTTCAGTTCTGGCTGTCACTTGGGGAGTGAATCAGCAGACAGAAGATCTTTCCTCTCTGGCTCTCCTCCTCTCTGTATATCTGAATTTCCAATAAAAATAAATAAATCTTAAAAAAAAAAAAAAGCTTCCTGCTTCCCTGCTTCTCCCACCCTTGATGCTACTCCACGCCACCCTCTAGTGGTGGTGGGATATCAGAGCGGCTGCAGGGAGTCCTGCCCCAAAGCCAAATACGGAGTTGCCCTATCCATTTATAAAAGCATGGGACTGAGGGAAACCAGGGAAACCCAGGCTATTCTCTGGTTACCATCACTTTCTGTCATGTTTCTTTACCCCTTAGTCTTCCTCTTTCCCAATATACCTGGGCCAACAGACCATTCAGGAATCTTGCCCAGAGGTGGGCATTGTGTGGCACAGTGGGTTAAGCCACTGCCTGGGATACCCGCATCACATATCAGAGTGCCTGGAAATGAGTCCTGCTACTGCTTCCCATCCAGCTTCCTGCCAGTATGAGCCCTAGGAGACAGCGGGTGATGGCTTAAAAACATTGGTTCCTGTCACCCTCTGGAGACAGCCTGGCCTCTGATTTCCTCCAAGCAGGATGAAACTCTGTTCTAGAGGCCGTAAGAGTGGGAATAGCTACCCCCATTTTATAAGAGAGGAGACTGAGGCCCTGAAGCAGAGACACTTGTCGTAAGCATACGTTGTTGGTCAGGTGCAGCTAGCTTGAAGCTGGACCCTCTAGCCCTGCCCAGGCCTCCCTGGACGCCTCTTCCTAGCTCCACAGCCTCTCCTGGCTGCGTCTCAGAGCAGGCAGCTGGGACTGGGGAGAGGCAGGGAGTGCCTTGGGGCAGTGGGAGGGGTGCTGGGGCTGGAGGAGCAGGTGTGGGGGGCCAGCAGGTGCAGAATAATGGGGTTCCCAGGGGAGGCCCAGGGAGCAGGTGCTGCCCATGGGGGGTGCAGTTGTCATTGTTCCCCAGCTCTGGTGGGCCCAAAGTAGGAGGGGGATCCCTGTGGGTCCCTGGGCCACCCTGGCTCATGCTCAGAGGTCATCAAGATGCGGGGCATAGGCACACAGCCAGGCCCCTCCCTTGGGTCCCAGCAGCCCTGCCAGGTTGCCATGACAACCAGCACTTTCATCCCTGTCCCTTTGTCTGGTCACGGTCCAGCTTTTGTGACCAGCCATAATTGGGGGTTAGAGAGAAGGGGGCTTTAAGACACACTCAGCTGGGGAGGAACTGTGAACCTTAGGTAGGGGGTGTGCAGGACATGGCTGAGAGAACAGAACACAAAAAGGCCAGGCTGGACTGGTTGCTGGCCACCTCCTCCTCAGGGCTGGGCTTGTTGACTCGGAGAAACCCAGGCTCCAGGCCCTCCTGTCCCACCATCCTCCCATCTGTGGATAGAGCTAGGAGCCACCCTCCTCTGCCTGGTCTACTGCGTCTCTGGGAGGCAAAAGGGCACGGTCCAAGAGAGAAACAGTGAGCAAGTGGCAGGGCCAGCTTGACAGAGGCCAATCGCTGCCCCTCCCCTGATGTCCCTCCATAGAGGAGCCTGGGTGACCTTGGGACAGGCCCTCCCAGAGGCCCAGCATGTTCAGGAGTGTCTAGAAACAGTTACCTCCTACAGCAGAGAGAAGGAAGCGAGGCCCCTCAGCACCAGGCCGGCTCCCGGACTGCACTTACCCTGCAGCTCCTGGACCCTTCCTTGTGATCCAGCCTTTCCTGAATGACCCGTTGCTTCACTGCTCTGGGACTCTGCCCTCAGACATTGGGGGTCCCAGGTTTGCAGGAGTTGGAGAGAAGGTCCAGTAACCTCTTAAACCCCAAGGATTGCCTTGAGAGGAGCTCAGGGTATGCAACAGGGACACCCTGAGTGTTGGAGACTTGGCTGCTGTGGAGGAGAGTTTCCTGGGAGGCACAGGAGGGCAGCAGGGCAGCAGGGCACCTGCAGAGAAAGGCAGCATGGGCACCTTTTGTCCTTCCTTCCTGGATGGCTCACCTGATCCAACTGGTGGACCAGGAGCTCCTGCAGGCCCCACACTTACTACACAACAGATTCATAGGAGAAGCTTAGGCACCCCAGACAGCCATCTGCTTCTACGGGACCTGCCACCCTCTAGGACATCTGGGGACGATCTCCTGAACACCACTGGGTCTGCTGCCAGACACCTCCTCCCATTGGGTCTGGATCCACCCATCTAAGCCACCACCCTGAATCTGGGATGCAGGTAGGGGGATTTGGGATCAGGCAGGGCTGAGTTGGAGTGAATGCTGGGCAGAGTGGACTCAACACAAGCAGAGCAAACTTGCATCCCAAGAAATTCACTGCCCTGCATCTGGATGTGTGAAGGCCATGGCAGAACCTACCATCTGCAGCCAACAGGCAATGATGAAGCCTAGGCATAAGTTATATCCCTGGGCCACTTATACCACGAGCAGGACAGTGTCCACCTCTGCAGTGACTGCTCCTCCAGGCTAGGGGTCAGGTACTGAGAAAGCAGCCTGTGGTCCGAGCCTTAGCCACATGCTGTTGCTCCATCTTCACATCAGTCCAGTAAAACAATGGCTACACCATTAGCTTCCCTTATCTAGGCAGGAACACCAACACACAGAGAGCCTAAGCTGTCTTGGCAGAGGGGATGACAGTAGGAAGTGAGGATGAGGCCACTCTGAGGTGAAAGATTATACAAGCCAAACTTGGGCTCAGAAACCAAAACTTGTTGGTAATGGACCAAGCCTGCAAGTGGGAGCTCCCACCACGAGAGACCTGGCTGGAGAAGCCACGTGGGTACCTGTCATTCACGCACTGGAACAGCAACAGTGAATGAGTCCCCCAGCTGCCAATCTTGGCCCCTCCACAGCCCTAAAGGTTGCAGAGGAGACAGCATCTCCTAGGTAGCAGTTGAAGGACGGGGTCCATAACTGTCCCCATTGCCCCACCTCAGGAGGGACTGCTCTGAATGTTCATCTTGAGAATTCCAAGCCTTCTGGGTCAGAGCACAGAGGCAACACGAGCATTGCAGGAAGTACCCCATATTTTGCATCCCCAGGTCCTGCACTGGTCTGAGCTGTGAGGTTGTTCCCCCCCGGGGTGCCCCCTTGTCACCCCCATATACTGCCCTCTGACCAGAAGGCAATCCTGTTAGTTCCCACGCTGCTTCTTTGTCACTCATATCAGAGCCACTACGTGTGGACATCTGTCCTCCTCACAGGAGCACTCTGGGCATCCACCGCTACAACAAAGTCATGTGGCCAGAGGCATGCCTGTGCTTGCCTCCATGAAGACACCAAATGCTCTGCAAGGCTGTCTATCCAGCTTAGACCCCAGCCCCAGCTCGGCTGCCTGGGAGGAGCTGCTGAGTAAGTGAACCAGAGTGTGAGTAAGGCCAGGAGGGCTGTCATCCAGGCCAGTTCTCAGAAAAAGTGGGCTCTGGAAGATGCCTGGGGTGGGAGACTATGTGGTCGCCACCCCTACCCAGAATCACGAAGAGGGAACATCCCTGAAGTCCAGGCACCTGCCAAAATGGACAGGAGTCAAGGACCCAAGCCAAATAGGGGGAGATGGAGTGTGAGTCTCACAGTCTCCCTGCCCGGGGACCTTAGAGGGGCCAGAGGCAGTCTAGCTCATGTTGGGAGCAGCACCAAGGATGCCTCTCCAAGTCTTTGTACACCTCAATCCCAACACCACCCGCGCGAAAAGCCAGGCGGGCAAGTGCGAAGGGCCTGGGAGACCCTCAGCCTCCAGTACACTGCTCTTCGTGGGTGGTCCTGGCCTGCTCCTCCTCCCACCCCTCCCAGCTCTGCCAGCAGCCTCCTGAACACCCTGGCAGGCTTCCAGACCTCGCAGGAAGCTGCTGCCTGTGCCACGCCATTACCGTCACCACCACTGCTGCTGTGAAAATGCAATTACAGCAAACAACAGCCGCCGCCTCACTTAAGCCTCGCCATCCACACCTGGAACTAATTAACTTAATTAGGCCTTAATGAGCTACACTGGTCGGAAGGCCTATTTTTACTTAATTATCCCCTAATGTGCTTGGCACAGAGGCGTGCTGGACCCAGAGGATGGTCTGGTGGCGATGGCAGCCACCTCCTTGTCCTGCAGAAGGAACGCTCAGCAGTGATACCTGTCTGCATTACCAAAGGCCTGAGAGCATGGAGCGTGCGGAAGAGGCAGGGACCAGGGGCAGCATCGGCGGGAACAGCAGCTCCCCCACTTCCCACATCATGAGGTCCCCAGCTCCATCCTTCTGACTGCCCTGCCAAACCTGAAGCTGAAACCACATCTGATTCTACTGACCACGTGATCTAGTTGACCACTGCATACAAAGACACCCAGCAGTGCATACAGACAGGTGCTCAGAGGGTCACCCATCAACCTGTACTTACTCGGAAAGCTGATGCCCACAGAGGCCAGGGTCCTGCCTGAGGACCCATAGCCGGCTGAGGGTGACAGAGGAGAGGCTCCTGTAATCCACGGCAGGGTGCCCCAGGATGGGCCTGGCCCTCCTTTACCTGCCAGCTAAGGGTAAGCAGAGGATCACCTGGACAGCCGGGCTCCCAGGTTTCTGCTAGTGCAGCTTCTGCCCCACTGTGGGTCTCAGCTCAGAAAAGCGAAGTTCGGGGATGAGTGTATGGCACAGCACTTAAGACGCCGCTTGGTTGCCCATATCCTATATCTGAGCATCTGAGATCAAGTCTTGACTCTGCTTCCAACTCCAGTTTCCTGCCAGTGCACACACTGGTAGGCAGCAGGTGACGGCCCAAGCACTTGGGTTCCTGTCACCCACATGGGAGCAATCAGACAGGGTGACTACAGCCACCACCATGCTGTCTGCCAGATTCCTGCATGCCCATGGGAATTCCTTCCATGTTCCCCAAGCTCCCCACACCCTGTCCAGCAGGTCAGCAACCCTGGGGTTACAGGTCCTACACCTGCTGGGACAGCCCTCCTCACCACCGCGCTTGTGCCAAGCCTCTGCTTGGAGCCCCACACTCAGAGTGGCCGGACATGTGGATGCTTAGTGTGGCAGAGTCACCCACCTGCAAGGACCACGGCTGGTGGTTGGGACTCGACTCTGCCCTGTGCTAGGCCTAGCTGCTCCTTCTGTTCGCCCTACTAAGAGGTGCAGGTTTGATGCTACAAGGGACTCCCTCTGGGTGGCTGTGGAGGTAGAAGCAAGACGGTGAAGTGCTCATCTGTGCAGTGGGGTGACGCAGAAAGGGTGACTGCTGCTCTGAGGATGAACTGTGGAGGGAGGACAAGGGGCTCCCATGTCCCAGGGGCTCTGAGACAGTCAGGCCAGGTGTCCGGGCAGGTAGGGCAGAGGGCTTGGGGGCTGGCAGCAGCAGATTTAGTTCCCAGGTGAGCCACTAGCCTTTTTTCCTCATGCACCTCTCTTCCTCCCTGCCCTCCAAAAGCCATTAGGTTCACCCTGAAGAAGGCTTTGGAAGGTCTTGGGAGGGTTTGGGGTCTCAGAGGCAGCCACCCTCCTCAACCCAGGGCAGGCGCTCTCCCTGGGGCTGAGAGTGTTGAGCCTGACTGTAGAGGGGCCACTCAGGCAGAGAATGCTGGAGCACGAGGGCCCATGGTGCTTAGGTGGTCTCAGCCACCCCGACCACACTACAGTGGTCACCATTCTCTGAGGTTGGGATTGAGGCCAGCAATGCTTGCACAGGATGGGGATAGACGCAATCAGGCATCCCTGCTCCCCAGCCCAGGAACCGCGCGTACAACACACACACACACACACACACACACACACACCAGCCCCATCGCCTACCACCAGCCCATCTCCCTACACACACACACACACACACACACACACACACACACACACACACACACACACACACACACAGCAGCCCCATCGCCTACCACCAGCCCATCTCCCTCCTCAGCAGAGGCAGCTGCCTCAGCCTCCACGCTGGAACCAAAATTGAATGAGCATTTTCACAATGTCGCCTCCCGCTGACAGCTCCTAATTGCATGTTGAAGCCATGTGATGGAGCCCAAGTTACACTAATTATGTCATTACCCTAATTAAGTAAATACTGTACGTGCTAATTGGCTGAAGTCTCTTTTGGGGGGATGGGCATAAGGCAAGGAGGCCAGTGTTCCCTCAGCTTTCACAGGAGTGCAGGGGGGCCCTCCCTCCCTAGGGTCTCCTGAATGGCTCATGCAATGTCATGGGCCACAGTTGTAGACCAGCAGGCCAGAGCTCTGAGGGAGGCAGCACTGTGTTGACCAAGTAGCTAGAGATCCACGTCAGCGGCCTGCCCTCCCTCCAATAGGGTGGTGGTCTTAAATAAACCTCTTGTCCCTCGACGTGGAGCCTTGTGCTGTTCCCACAGCTCAGTTGGCCTTAGATCTATGGGCTTTTAAACATGACTTGCAGGCCCGGTGCAGCAACCTTAAAAAGTCCTTGCTTTGCATACACTGGGATTCCATATGGGTACCAATTCAAGTCCTGATTACTCCACTTCCCATCCAGCTCCCTGCTTGTGGCCTGGGAAAGCAGTCGAGGAAGGCCTAAAGTCTTGGGGCCCTGCACCCACATGGCAAACCTGGAAGAAGTTCCAGGCCCCTGGCTTCAGATTGGCTTAGCTCCAGCCACTGTGGCTACTTGGTGAATGAACCAGCAAATGGAAGATCTTTCTCCGTCTCGCCTTCTTTTTGCATATCTGCCTTTCCAATTGAAATAAATAAATCTTAAAAAAAAATGCCTTGCGGGTCCAGCATGGTAGCTCAGCGGCTAAAGTTCTCACCTTGAATGTGCCAGGATCCCATATGGGCGCCAGTTCTAATCCCGGCAGCCCTGCTTCCCATCTAGCTCCCTGCTTGTGGCCTGGGAAAGCAGTCGAGGATGGCCCAAGACCTTGGGACCCTGTACCCTTGTGTAGACCTGAAAGAGCTCCTGGCTTCGAATTGGCTCAGCTCCAGCTGTTGCGCTCACTTGAGGAATGAACCATCGCATGGAAGATCTTCCTCTTTGTCTCTCCTTCTCTCTGCCTTGCCAATAAAAATAGTAAATATTTAAACATAAATAAATCTTTAAAAAAATAAAAAGAAATACCTTATGTCAGAAGAACCCAATGTCCAGCCATTGGTATTCCTCCACGAGATGCCAGTTACCAGCCCAGCCTGAAAACCTGATGACTGATCCTAGTCCTGGTTCCTGGGGGAACCAACAAGAGAACCAACAGGTTTGGCATTCCCAGGAAGGGAATGTGAGTTATGAGATGGAATGTTCTGAGGCAATCTGAAGGGCTTCCTGGAGGAGGAGCCCTTTACTGAAAAGAGAGAGAGGACATCATCAGAGCAGCTAGGGGGTGAGCTTCTAAAGGCCAACCCTCTTAGCCATGACCCTTAGAGTGGCAGCTGGAAAGGGTGAGAGAGCTACATGTAAGCAGGCCTCTGGGGAGACTCCTACCCATGTGGAGTCACTGTGCATACAGAAGGCACACCAGTCCAGCAATAGGGACCAGCAGGCAACCCCACTAGGGCCAGAAATCCCTCTCCTGCCCTCTGTAAGCAGACCATAGCAGCTACTTAGGAGGTAACGAGCAGCCCCCACTCCTGTCCCCTCCTGTCTGGGGTTGTGGGGAGGACCTCCCAGGCAGGAGGGTGAGGCCTGGGGCTGGTGCTGTGTGTTATCACACCCCTGGGTGCCAGTCTCCCAAGAGCGTCCACGTGCCGCAGCGTGGCAACCCTGCCTGCCTGCCGCCATCCCCACAGACATAAGCTGCAGCTCCACAGTCATCAACCACCACATCCTCATGCTGCTGGGCCACCATCCCCCTGCCAGGTGCACACTGGCTTTCCAAAGCCACAGGCCCTACCCGGAGCAGCCCAATTCCCTGAGCAGCCTGGGCCAGCCCTCAGGTGTCAGCCCCCTCCAACCAACCCCCATCCCCGCAAAGATGACATCTATTCATTTGTTGCCTGTCCCAGGTTCTCCTTTCTCCACACCGCATGGTCTGCACTCCCCTGGACTGATGCCAGAGAGGGACAGAAAGCCATCCTTTCAAATGTCTGCAACTTACCAAACGGCTGGGGGACAAGGAGGATATGTATTTATATATATACCCCCTCACACACACACAGGAGCTGGGCAGAGGCAAGGTGGGAGAGATAAATGAATACAGCCAAAGGAGAAGCAGCATTAGCATAATATTTGGGGCACCTGTGTCCCCTCAGAGGCTGCGCCCGGAGTTCGGGGCCCAGCTTGTACTCAGCTCAGACTCCTCACTCCGGCTTGCCACCAATGCAGACCAAGAGGCAGAGGTGACGGCTTAAGTTCTTGCATCTCTTCTGCCCATGTGGGAGACCTAAACTGAGTTCCCGGCTCTTGGCTCTGACCACTGCAGCCATTTGGGCAGTGAACCAGCAGATAGGAGATCTTGCTCTTTTACTCTCAAATTTCATTTTTATTTATTTGTAATGACATTTATCTGACAGAGCAATGAAGAGAGAGACAGAGAGAGAGAGGAGAAGGAGAGAAAGTGAGAAGACAGAGAAGAGGGAGGGAGAGTGAGGGGAAGATCATTCACCCTTGGTTGCAGTGGCTGGAGCTGAGCCAGACCAAAGCCAGGAACCACAAGGGTGAGAGGGCCCAAGTATGGAGGCTGTTACCTGCTTCCTCCTGGGTGTATTAACAGGGAGCTGGGTTGAAAGTGGAGCAGCTGGGACTTGATCTGGTACTCTGACGTGGGGTGCTGGCACTGCATGTGATAGCTTAACATGCAGCAGCACAATGCCAAATAAATGGTGTGTAGATATATTTCTTTATTTATTTATTTACCATTTATTTGGCATTGTATATATATGTATATATATATATGTATATATATGTTTCAAAGTAATTTCAGGACCCACATGTAGCCTAATGACTAAAGTCCTCACCTTGCATATGCCAGGGTCCCAAATGGGTGCTGGTTTGTGTGCTGGATACTCCACTTCCCTTCCAGCTCCCTGCCTGTGGTCTAGGAGAGCAGTCAAGGATGGCCCAAAGCCTGAGACCCTGCACCCATGTGGAAGACCCAGAAGAAGCTCCTGGCTCCTGACTTGGATCAGCTCAGTTCTGGTCGCTGGCAGCCCCTTGGAGAGTGAACCAATAGATAGACAATCGTTTTCTCTGTCTCTCCTTCTCTCTGTGTATCTGCCCTTCCAATAAAAAGAAGCATATCTCTGTTTAAGATTTTATTTTTTTAAAGTAACTTGGGCCTGGCGGCATGGCCTAGAGGCTAAAGTCCTCACCTTGAACGCCCTGGGATCCCAATGGGCGCCGGTTCTAATCCCGGCAGCTCCACTTCCCATCCAGCTCCCTGCTTGTGACCTGGGAAAGCAGTCAAGGACGGCCCAAGGCTTTGGGACCCTGCACCTGTGTGGGAGACCTGGAAGAAGTACCTGAATCCTGGCTTCGGATCGGCATAGCATCAGCCGTTGCACTCACTTGGGGAGTGAATCATCGGACAGAAGATCTTCCTCTCTGTCTCTCCTCCTCTCTGTATATCTGACTTTCTAATAAATAAATAAACATTTTTAAAAATAAAAAAATAGGGGCCCGGCGCAGTGGCGCAAGTGGTTAAGGTCCTCGCCTTGCACGCCCGGGATCCCATATGGGCGCCGGTTCTATCCCGGTAGCCCCGCTTCCCATCCAGCTCCCTGCCTGTGGCCCAGGAGAGCAGTCGAGGATGGCCCAAAGCTTTGGGACCCTGCACCCATGTGGGAGACCCGGAAGTGGCTCCTGGCTTCAGATCGGCATAGTATCAGCTGTTGCGCTCACTTGGGGAGTGAATCATCGGACGGAAGATCTTCCTCTCTGTCTCTCCTCTCTGTATATCCGCCTTTCCAATAAAAAAATAAATCTTTAAAAAATAATAAAAATTAAAAAATAAAGTAACTTAAAAATATAAAGCAAGGGAGCAGGTGAATGTGAACAATAACTGACCACAAACCCTAGAAGGTCCATGGATGTCCATGGATGTAGCATTCTTACTCTGATAACTTTTCTGTGGATTTGAAATTATTTCTAAATAAAATTAAAACAGAAGAAGGACATGAAGTTAATTTCTTTCGTTTCTCAGAGCAAACATCTGATGCCATGGTAGCGGTTTGTATGGATGTGCTGGGGGGAGCAGTGCCAGGAAGGCTTCCTGGAAGAGGTAACAGGAGCTCAGTGAAGCAAGAGCCTAAGCGATGTCCAGCTCCTACCTTTTTAAGCAGGTTGGGCCTGTGAGGTTTTCTCCCAGCTGCAGGCATGTGCCCCCAACCCCTGTCCACCAGTTCCCACTGCTCTGGCACCTCCGTTAGGAGCATCCAAGATGGGGACCAGCCCCTTGGCCAGCAGGTGTGGGAGGGCAGCTGGAGCTTCTAGCCTCAGAGCATCCTGAGAGGATGCTCTGTCCCAGGTACCTGCCTGCCCACCCATGGCCACCTCCAGCACACACTCCCTGGAGCCCCGCAGGAGGGCAGCAACCGCAGGAAAGTGACTGCCCCCTTCACAGGGCTGCATCCCAGCTGGCTGGCCGGGTGTGGAGTGGAGTGGGAGGCCTGTGTTCTCTGTTCCCCTATTAGCAGCCTGCAGCCTCCTTCCTGCCCTGACTCCTCCCAGTCCCCCGTCTGTGGCCCCACGTGCTCTTGGAGGGCTTTGGACTCCAACCAAAAGACAGACCCTGCCCCGTCAACCATTCCCTCCCCCAAAAGCTACCAGCCTTGGTCCAGGTGGTATGTAAGGTGTGAGCAAAGTGTGTGCCCCCCAAACCCCATGCTCCCAGTTCTCAAGGAAAGAAGGGGACACCCTCCTCCCCCACAGCCCAGCTCCTCTCGGTACACCACCCTAGGATGCTCCCCTCCCCCCAGCAGACCTGCCCCTCATTCAAGAGGCATTCAAGAGGCAGGGGCATACACTAGAGACCCAGGCATGCAAGGGGTCAGCAGGGGCCAATTCCTGCACTCAGCCACCTTTGTTCTTTCCAGCATTTGTCACTGGCCCTCATCCTCCCAGCCAGCCCACCAGCCCCACATCTCTCCCTGCCATTCCCCGTTGCAAGCAGCCTTTTGCCCAAAGTCCTTTTGGCTTCTGAGAACAGAGCCTGGTATGGGACACCCAGCCCAGAACAGCCCGCCTAGCATCCCTCCTCTCACACTGCCCCTCCTGCCAGCGCCCCTCATCACCAGCAACCCCCCAGCTCCCCGCCCACCCCTCCAACAGTTTCTCTTCTATAGTGCTGGCCCCTCACCTCCTCCACCCCTCCCCACTTCCTCTTCCCTCCCTTCTTGGCCCCTCAGTCCCCAGGGTCAGCCTCCATCCCTCCTGCTGCTAGCGGGCGGTGGCGGGCAGGCTTCCCCTCCCCTCCCCTCATGTCGTCTCTCTCATCCTCTCGATTCTCTCTTCCCCCTCCAGTCTCCACTCCTTCGTCGGCTCACTCACCCTCTCCCTCGCCTGCTGCCCCCCTCTTCCTCCCCCACCTCTTTGTTTCAGCTGAGAACCGGCTCTTCGGGACAGTTCCCACACTGCAGTGCCTCTGCTGAGGAGACAGCGCCACCGAGGTGAGCCCAGGGGACTGGGGGACACAGGCACAGGACCTGGGAGGCCCCCCCACCAGGGGGTGTGGGCAGGTGGGGGAGCAAGAAGTCAGGGGCGGCAAGAGTGGCAGTCAGTTGGCGCGCCAGCCTCAGGTGCCCCGGTGGTCAGCAGTGCCGAGGATAGAAGAGCAGCCGCACAGCTGCGAGGGGAAGGGCTGGCAGGAGCTGGCAGACTCTGTCCCTGACTTGGTGCCTGGATTCCCAGGGTGGCTCTGAGCTGAAGGAGATGCTCAGAGGGGACCAGACAGGTGGGCGGGGGTGTGTGGGGGGAGAGCTAAGCTGCCCAGAACAGAAGGTCTGAGAGTACGGTCCAGGACACACCGGGGCTCTGGAGCCCGCCTCTGTTGAGGCTGCCGCTCCAGGGCTGCTGGGTGACAGCAGCAGCACTGGCCACAGGACTGTGACCTGCACTATTGCCTGTCCCTGGTGGAGCTTTGGCTATCGGTCAGAATGGGCAGGGGGTGTGGGCAGAAGAGAGCCCCAGCCTCGCAGGCTGCCTGTCCCCCAAGTCATGAATCCCACTTCTCCCCACTCCTAGGGGCCAGCTCCCCAGGACAGTGTTATCTGGAGTTGTAACCACTAAGGGGTTGTAACCACCCAGGTTCCAGCAGTCCTGGAATGGAGCTGTCTAGGGAGGAGGGGGCATCCTGTGACTGGCAATGGGGAGCAGGTGGAGACAGTTCTGGCACGCTTGCTTGCATGAAGCCACCAACATGTTTATGGAGATAAGCCAGGGCTACAAGGGGATGCTCAGACCCTCAGGCTGGGAAGGTGGGAAGAACGGACTGAAGACCCAGGGGCCCCACCCCCCTGCTCAGAGCTCCAGGGGACCGAAGCGGGCTGGAGAAGTGTGCTGTCCATATCTCCTCAGGGGAGGTGAGCAGGGTGGCCCGGCAGGCTGCCGTGGGAGTACGGGATGGCCAGGTCAGGGAAGACCTTCCCAAGGGATACATTCTGGAGGCAGGGGGCAGCCCCTGGCCGTCTGTAGTGAGCAGTGGACCAGATGGGGGTGGGCAGTGATCCTGTGATTCAGAACTAAGGGCAGATGGGGCAGTTGTTCCCAACATCTCTCATTCTCAGCCAAAATCACCTCACTTGAACAGGATTGCTACCACCCCCTAGCCCCATGTGAAATGACACATACACAGAGAGGGGTGGGATCAAGGCTGCGGGCACAAGCCAGGACAGAGGTGAGCAGGCACCCCTAGCCCACCCACTTCTGTGGCCAGGAAGCGGCCAAGCCTCAGAATGGCCACCAGTGCAGGCATGGGTACTGGGCTGCCTTGATCCCTGACCTTGCTCCCCTCCATGGTCCTGTCACATGCAGCCAGCCTGAGTCACTGTCCCTTGTGCAGTACTTTGCATGGTGTCCTCTCACTCAAGTAAGACATGCAGCCTAGGGCCAGGTCAGTCCTCCCCACCCCGTGGGGCCTGTCCATATCCCTCGTACCAGACTCAGACCCACATGCAGAGATGAAGGCTGCCCTGCCTGTGTTTCTCAGACAGTGGGGTCAGCTTCCTCCAGCTTCAGCTGGCATCCCCTGCATGAGCCCCATAACCTTCCCAGGGCACTCAGCACCCCATTTGCCATTAAAGTCTCAAACATCACTCTGGTGGTGCTTGTCAAGTGCAGTAGGCTGCTCCCTCAACCCCAGTCAGTGAACACCAAGGCACTATAGGCTCTCACTCTGGCCTTGCCCTACAGGAAAGGGACCTCCAGAAGTGACAGCTCCGAGATTCTCCTAGGAAGAAACTATCATTCTCTATTTCCCTCCCATTTGCACAAAGCTTTCCCTTACAGATCCTCCCTAAGAGGTGAGCAGGGCACACAAGGTATTCCCATTAGTCAGGAGAAAATTAAGACCTGGCAAGACCAGAACAAGGGTCACCAAACCAACTGCCCTCCTAGGGAGCCCTAAACGAGATGGGATTCTTCTGCACTGGGGGTGCCCACTAGCTGGCCAAAGCTTCTACCTCCAAATCTCCAAGAACCAAGTGGCATTCTCAGGGCAGAGGGGCCCAGTGAATTCCAGGTTTTTGATCCAAGGTTTCTAGGCTTGGATCCAAAGGGTTGCCCAGGTTCCTCATGAGCTGAGCAGCTGAGGCTCAAAAGAGTGGCCAAGGCAAGGTGGAAGGGCTTTTGTGCCAGCTGAGGCCCCGTCTCTCCCATCTCTGACCCCTAACACTCCCTTGGTCTCCTTGTGTGGCCCAGTGCCCCAGCCCCCGCCATCAGGGAGGTGACCTTTGTATTGCTACAGCTGTCTTAAAACAGCCTCGTGGCAAGACTCCCTGTCCCAATCCTCATGAGGCTCCTCACCACTGTCAACATGAGGTCAACCCTCTGGGCCAGGCACACGGGGGCCCTATGCCAATGAGCCTCTGTCAGTCTCTACACCTTCCTTGCCCAACTTGTCCTAACATATCCCCAACATTCTCACTAACGCAAACTGTGCAACAGAGGTCTACTCGGCAGTTGGTCATGAGTTGCCCTGCACATACACACACGCACACATAAATGCCCATGGGGGCAAACACGCACCTTTACCCAAATGCCCACCAAATCACACCACCCAGCTGCCTCTCTGACCCAAGAAGAGACCAGGAAGACCTATCTGCTTGTAGAGATCCCTGGAAATGCCAGATGTGGCCGTGTTGCCCCACTGAAGGGTAGGTGGCAGAAAAAGGTCAATGAGTTCTCAACTAGGTTCTCTCCCTCGCCCCTGGCCAACTTGCTGTGCAGCTCAAGGAGCCGCCTTCCCGCCCTGTTTCTCCAGATGTGAAACAAAGGGGCTTGCATTTGCTGATCCCTAAGTGCTGACCCGGCACACTGCCCAGCTGCTCTCAGCTCATGCCAAGTGCAAAGACTGGAGAGGCCTGGGAGGGCTGCAGCAGTCAGTGCGGGCACCCTACATGGTGACCACCTCAAGCTGGGACCAGTCAACATTTCAGGAGGGCGGGGATGAGGTCGGTACAAGAGCAGCAAAAAGCTGGGCCAGCAGACGCAGGAGCCAAGAGCCCGGGGGGGGGGGGCGGGGGGTACCACTTGAATGATCCATGACTGACATTTGGGAAGGAAATGACACGTCTCCTGCATTAATCAACATGCAGGTGACTATCTCACTTTGCACTGAGACTTCAACCAGATATATCCTCTTATCTCGGGGGTAACAGAGCAATCAAACAGGGAAGGCTCACAAACTATTCAGTTTCTGGGAATCAACCCAGTTCCCACAGGAAAGGGGCCAGGGTGGAGCAGGGAAGCCCCCTACTAGACCCTGCCCACACTTGCAGTCCTCGGCAGACATGCAGGCAGTCATGCACAAAGCAGCAGAGTGTGTCCTGCACTGCGTGTCCAGGACATCCTCCCAGAGGCAGCCTGCCTTTTGGCATATCAACACCAACACTGACATGCCACACTTGCGTGTGCAGACACTGGAGA
Organism: Ochotona curzoniae; assembly: GCF_017591425.1. Taxonomy (NCBI): domain Eukaryota; kingdom Metazoa; phylum Chordata; class Mammalia; order Lagomorpha; family Ochotonidae; genus Ochotona; species Ochotona curzoniae. The sequence continues at coordinate 17,276,088 of NW_024466607.1, read as the reverse complement.
TTTGGCAACAGGTCCTCAGCTGCCTCTCCTATCTGGCACTTGTCCGGAACTTGGAGTTCATAGTCACATGCCAAGGACAAAGCCAGAGGTAGACGGGCACAGACACTACAATGGTATGCCCCAAAACTTGAGACTGCTCAGCCACCCAAGACTACAAGAAGTTGTGCCCCTGCACCACAGTGGGGTACACACACAGCTCCCCTAAACCTCCCTGCTCCAGAGCCCAGCTCTCTTTGCTTCCCCCTTTCCAGTCTCAGCTTGCCCCATGTGACCCAGGTTCCATCATGACACACTTACCTGCTGGGCCCAAGTGGGGAACAGAGCCTCTCCCCAGAAGGGCAGTGCTGACCCAGGAGTGCTCACTGCCCCGCAGGGAAGAGAGGAGGGCAGGGATGGAAGAAGGGCCTGCTGGAGCAATCCCAGGCCTCGCTGTTCTCTATGGCTTTTTATTCCTATGTGATTTTACTGCTCATTCATATAGGGATTGGAGCCGTGGCGCACGGCGGGGACAGACAACGGAGGGCTCTGATCCTGAGCAAGCGAGCGGGAGAGCAATGGAGACAGGGTGCCTCCCTCTCCCAAAAAATGCTGCCAATCAAACCAAGGTTGCCATGTGCCTCTTTCCTTGCCAACTTCTGCCCAACGCAGAAAGGGGTAGGGGGCTGCCTGACCCCATCACCACGGGAAGGCAGCAATTCTGTCAGCTCATCAGAAGCTAAAGGCCATCCCAAAACACAAGGGATGCCTCCCACAGCAGGCAGCACATGCTCACTTTTACCAGCAGGGATTGAGAAGCCCATCCCTCTGGGGTCCCTTCCCCCACCCCAACAGTCACCAGGCTCAGTGGCCCCTCACAGGCTCCAGGCACACAGATGAGACCAGCCCATGGCATGCCCAGGAGGAGGTGTGGGAGGAAACGCTGGAGTCAGGCCTGTCCCAGGGGCTCCCCAAATCTTTCTTCTGAGAGAAAATCCACCAAGAATCGGCAGTGCAGTCTTTATTTTCAGTCTCTCCTGTTTCACTTCACCAGAAAAAAAAAAAAGAACACAAACAGAGGGGCTTGGCAGGGGGACTGCCCAGGGTGAGCCCAGGGACAGAGATCTAAATGTATGTCTTGGTCTTTGGGGGTTCTTGGGGCCATGGCAGGGAAGTAGGGATAGGGGCCCCCATCGTCCAGGCTGGATAGGGGGGAGGGTTAGGTAATGGATATGGAGCAGAGACCCTGGATGGCTGGTCTGAATCCCAGCCAAGCAGCTAGCACCAAGATGACAGACAGGCTATGAGGTACAGTGAGGCCTGGGGACCAGCTCTGGCCTGCCACTGCCGTCCAGGCCTCCTGATTCCTAATGAATATGTGACCTGTGCCATCAGTGAGGCCACAAGAACAGCAGATGAATGTCCATGACGTTGGTACCTGTCATCCCTGTGTGTAGCAGGTGCGTCCCACCCCGAAAGCGACAAAAGAAGCTGTGGGAGTCATTGTGGTCTAGGAAGGTGGCCACGTCTAGGCCCTCAGCAGCAGCCTCCCTGGCAAGGTCTGCTGTGACCCAGGCCCCAGCAGCCTCAGTGGGCCCATCCTGCCCGTCAGTGCCACCACTCAGAAACAGCACATCCAGGGACCCCAGAGGCCATCTTCCCAGTTCTGCTCCAACGCGCAGGGCCAGCTCCTGGTTCCGACCCCCCTTGCCTGAGCCCTGTAGCTGCACTGTGGGCTCGCCACCTGCCAGCAGGCAGACGGGACCCTTAGCTCCGGCCAGAGCCTCCAGGGCCTCCTCCATATACAGGTCTGAGAGCTGGAGTTCAGCCGCCAGTTCGTGGAGTTTCACATCCTCCTCCATTGAACACCCAGCTGTGGAAGGGACAAGGCGAGCACCAGCTACCCGGGCCAGCAGTACATAGAACTGGGCTATGCTTTTCACATCACCCTGTATGGCTGCACTCAGCACCACGGCCTGGGAGCCTAGGGCCTCAGCCTGCCGCTGCGCCTCTGCCAACGCGAGCACATTGGAGCCAATGATCATATTGAGGACGTGACCACAGGCATGTGGCCCATGGGGGTCAGAGTCAGCCTGGGCAAGTACAGTCTTCACAGAGCGTGGCAGGGCAGCCCGGAGGCCATAGTGGTTGAGGATGTGCAGGCAATCTTGTACACTGTGAGTGCTGGCCACTGTGGGGCCGCTGGCGATCACTTCCATTGGGTCACCCACCACGTCTGACAGGATCAGGCTTATCACCTAGAGAAGGGCCACCCTGTGAGCCTCTGGCCACCTCCTTTGTGTCCCAGAGTCCACAGTTCAAACTGCCCCCTGGGTAGCTAAACATCCTCATGCTACTCTTCCCTGTCTCCTTCCCAGGGCTGTACCCAGCTGGCCCTATGGACTCACCCTGGGACCCTGCCAACTTGTACGCTATTCCAGGCTTTCATTTCCTTGACATGGGCACCTGCCCAAGGCTACCTGGGGAAGGAGCAACTTACGCACCTGAGCAGGGTAGGCAGCCCGAGCCAGCCCCCCACCCTTGAGGTGTGACAGGGCCTTCCGGATGGTGTTTAGTTCCTGGATGGTTGCTCCACGGGCTGCCAGCAGTTTGGTGAGCATCTGCTTCTCATCCAGGGTGACAGGTGGGATGGGGGCTGGCAACAGGGCCGAGCCCCCACCTGCAAAAATCAGTGAAGGCCTCAGGCAAAAAGGACATTCAGAGCCAGTGCATCAACCAAGCAGCAACACAGACCCTCAGGAACTGGGGCTATAAAAGTGGGGCTAGGGTGCCCCCGTGTGGACACAGAGTGTGTGCACTGTCACCACACCCTGGCCATCTCATCTGGTACCCAGATCCCAGTGGGTGGTGGAAAAACTAACTATTCCAAAAAAGCCTGGATAGTGAGGGCCCAGCGTGGTAGCCTAGTAGCTAAATCCTCGCCTTTTATCCCATATGGGCGCCGGTTCATGTCCCAGCTACTCCACTTCCCATCCAGTTCCCTGCTTGTGGCCTGGGAAAGTAGTGGAGGATGGCCCAAGCCTTGGGACCTTGCACCCACATGAGACCCAGAGGAAGCTCCTGGCTCCTGGCTTCAGATCAGCTCAGTGCAGCCATTGTAGCCACTTGGGGAGTGAATCAGTAGACGGAATATCTTTCTGTCTCTCCTCTCTGTAACAATCTGACTTTACAATAAAAATAATAATAATAATAATAAATTTTTAAAGGGGAAAAAAAAATAAAAAGAAAAGGCATGGCCAGGAGGCAAGACAAGGGCAGACCACAGAGGACAGAGGAAGGCTCTATGGGAGGTGAAGACCTGAGTTCCAGCTTAAGGTGATGGCAGAGCTCTGCTGATGGGTCAGGCCATGCACGAGACGTGCCCCTGCTAAGCTCTACCACCCATCAAGGGCTGTTCAGGGTGCAGCCCACAGCTCAGGAGAAACCAGACAACTAGACCAAAGCCACCCAGGTATGAATCACCAACCTGACCCCAAATTTACCCTGGGGCCCCACGACCTCAGACCCAATTCTCTAAGACCGGCTGTGTGCCGCAGCACCACCGGCTGTCCTGGGCCAACCCGGCCCCGCACCTGAGATGAGCACCAGCAGCAGATGGTCGGCTGTGAGCCCCTCGGCCAGCTGCCGGATGGCCAGGGCAGCCCGCAGTGCGTCACGGTCCGGGAGGTTGTGCTCCGCGCCTTCGAATACCTGGATGCGGCTGTGAGGCTTCAGCAACATCTCCCTGAGAGCAAGAGACAGGGTGGTGGGCTACTCTCCCCCACCTGACTTCTCACTACACACACAGGTGGAGGAGGCACAAATGCAGGTGCCCACTGATGGCCATCCTCAAGCCAGATGGGGTTGGGGTGGGGAGGCAGCTGGTGAGGGAGGGTCCAACCCGGGACACTGGGCATTGGGGAGCAGCCTGCCACCCTCCCCCGGCCCCCCCCCGCCCCCGATTCCTTACTGTCTGCCTGCCTGCTCCATGGCAGTGCGGATCCCCTTGGGAACGCTGATCACGCCCTGTACGATATGCTGGCCCAGGAGCTCTTCAGCGGCAGCCGCCATGCCCAGCACAGCCTTGCCAAAGCCCACTAGGTAGAGGTTCTGGTGCAGCTGAAAGCTCCGGTCCCGCACCTTTAGCTGTCTGCCGTCAGGGTCCAAGGATAGAACCCGACGCAACATGGGGCCAGGCAGCACCGCGCCCACTGCACTCTCAAAAACGTGCTGCGCCTGCCCTGCCAAGGCCATGCCGCTGGCTCGCCGGGCCACGAGTCGCCCCCACAAGAGTGCACGCCAGGGGGCTCGAACCAAGCGGGGCAGGACCTGCAGGCCCGTGGCCATGCCCCACTGCTCTCAGCACCACCTGACACCCATTGCAGCCTAGAGGGAAGAGAGCACCAGTGAGGAGTCTGTCGCAAGGCTGCAGATGGGAGGTCTCCCGTGGACCCTGGAGATCCCGCTGTAAGAAGGAGCCATCCAGTAACCTAAGGAGACTTCCAGAAGCCCACAGCTACTGCCCCTCAGCCAGAGCCTCTTCTGCAGACCACACAGCACCCCACTAAACACTGCCCCAAGTTCAAAGTTCCTCTCAGCTGGGCCGACCTGGGTCATCCTCTCAAGCAGAGAGTTAATCATTTATGGCAGAACAACCCCTCCCCATGGGCGCATACCCCACCCCTTCTCTGTCTCCTCCCTGGCCTTTTTTTTTTTAAACCACTTTTGCTGCCAAAAGGCTGCTGGCTGTCCCACCAGCTCTCTGGGCCCACTGACCTTTGGCCTGCTTCAGGTCACTGACTCGTGGGATTGGGCTGGGGAGCTGGGAATGCAGATCTCACAGTGACAATGACCAACAGGGCCCTGAGCACGTTTCTCAGGCTGCAAACAGACTGCCCTTTTACCCACATCGCTGGCCAGACCCAATCTTGGCCAAGAACACCCCCCGCCCGGCTCTGAGGGAACAAGCCCTAGTCACACCACCCACAGCTGTGAGTGGTGCCCAGCGGCTGCAGCAGGCCAAGGCCACGCACATCCAAAATGGACGACGTCATTTTCCCCATTGGGCAGAGGTGAAGGTCAGGAGGCTGGTCCGGGTTCAAGGACAGTAAAACATCCAAAGCATCTGTAAGAGCGCACTTTCACCAAATGCCTCCCAGAAAAGCTGAGGGCTGCTCCCTCAGTGCGTGTGCACGAAGCGCGGAAACTGGGCTCCAGTCCCCAGCTCCTCAGCACTTTCTGGGGGACCTCGGGTGCCAAAAGAGAGATAAGGAGGAAATTAAGGCCAAGGCTCTCCCTCGACACTACGGGGAGACTTCCTGCCGCTGCCCAGTATGACGGAGAATTCCAGACACTCGTTTATCCCACAGCCCAAGCGCACATCTTCTAGACTTAGGTCGTTTAGGCTGCAAAACTGTCGGCTTCCACCGAAAATCACAGCCTGGGGACACAAGTCGGGGAGGCAGCACTTCCGGCCCCGTCCGTCCCGCCCCCGCCGACAGACCGGACGTGACGCCTTCCTGGAGCTGGGACGGCCTAGCCTTTTGAGGGAAATATTGCCGTGTAGTACCACGGGACGCGGACAGAGGCCCGCCACCGCCGGGAACAGTGTTGCCCGGCCCTGGGACCGCTTCCTGGAGGCCTTGCGGGTCCCCGGAGCGCGGAACTTACCGCCTTATAGCGGTCCGCGTCCGCCACAGCAGGAACCGGAAATGCTTGCGGCTGGGCGGGCGGGGCCGAACCCGGAAGTGTGGCGGTGGGCGGCTTCTTGGAGGCGGTGGCGGGATCTCCTCGTCGGCTCCCCACTGGCCAGCAAGGAACTGGGAAGGAGTCCGCTTCGGGCCTGTTTCTTGTACCAGGCCGTTCTCACGGGAGGGCGGCGACCCATCCCTTTACGTTTCCTGGGCGAGATGGTCAGTCGTTCTGTCGTCTGTTGGGCGCCTGGCCCTGGACAGGCACGAACGAGCCCACCCCTTCAGGAGCCCTGACTAATCCCGCCACTGCTCGGGGATACCCTCCCCTTCCCCGCCATGCAGCATCCGTTGTGTTCTGCGACCTTTGGAGGCACGCTGCCTGGCACATGCGTGACCGACCCCTGGACCTGCCTGGCCTTCCCTGCTGTCACCTTGAGCCTGGCGTGGGTTACACTCTTTCCCCCGGGGAGATGGGGGAAAGGAGCAGCAGCACAGGACAAATGTCCTAAAACCTACAAAACGACTTGTGCACACCGACTCCCTTCCCCCAGCTGGCACATTTCTCCAAGGTCGCTGAAACAGGCCATGCTGGGGTCAGGAACAACTTGCAGGGCTCCTCCCTGGATTTTCCTTCCCTTCTGTGATACAGCTTTTTTTTTCTTTCTTTCTTTTTTACATTTATTCATTTTTATGGCAAAGTCAGATATACAGAGAGGAGGAAAAACAGAAGAAGATCTTCCATTTGATGATTCACTACCCAAGTGACCACAACGGCCGGTGCTGTGCCGATCCCAAGCCAGGAGCCAGGAAATTCCTCCAGGTCTCCCACACAGGTGTAGGGTCCCAAGGTCTTGAGCTGTCCCCGACTGCTTTCCCAGGCCACAAGCAGGGAGCTGGATGGGAAGTGGAGCTGCCATACTAGAACTGGCGCATTCAAGGCGACAACTTTAGCTAGTAGGCCACCGTGCTAAGCCCATGATACAGCTTTTAATTTCCTCAGCCTCTCACCAACAGCAATGCCTCGTCTGCCTTCTTCAACTGTTTAACGTGTAGACTGTAAATGCCCACATATTCGTAGTTGTTGCCATCTTCCATCAAGGCATCGGTCACCCTTCCATCAGACACTTAAATTTTTTTTTTTTTTTTCATTTTTGTGCAACACAGAGAGAAAGCTGCTAGCTTACACCCTAAATGTCCACAGCAGCCACAACTGAATGAGGCCAATACCAAGAGGCTGGGACTCAACCTGAGTGGGTCTCCCATACTCTGGCTGCCCCTTGGGAAGTCTACAGCCAGAAGCTGGGTCAGAACCAATGGAGTGGATGGTGACCTGAGCTAGGCCTTCTAATGTGCAATGTGGCGTTTAGCTACTGCAGATGCTTGTGCTAATGGCTGCCTTGTATACACACCAAGAGGCACAGCTGTGCGATGAGTGTGAAATGGTACTTGGACTTGGGAAACTCTGCTTCTTCGACTGCCTTCTCACATGGCTATTGGGAGGGAGAATGTGTGCTCCGTTGGTTTAGTAATAGAGACTCTCACCGAGAGACACCATGTGCTGTTCCAGAACTGCTCTGTCAACAGGAGACTCATTGTACCCGCCTGAAATCTCCCTTTGCCAACCTTACACTAGTCACAAAATAAATGCATTGGGCAATAGCAAGATTTCTGTGCCCAGTGAACTGAAATTCTTGGTCTAATTCATATTATATTTCTACTGCCAAGGCACAAACACTAGCTGAAATTTTTTTTTTTAAGTTTTATTTTTATCTTAATTGCAAAGTCAGATATACAGAGAGGAGGAGAGACAAAGAAGAAGATCTTCCGTCCAATGATTCACTCCCCAAGTGACCACAATGGCTGGTGCTGTGCCGATCCAGAGCCAGGAGTCAGGAGCTCTTCCAGGTCTCCCACATGGGTGCAGGGCCCCAAGGCTTTGGGCCATCCTAAACTGCCTTCCCATCCCAGGCCACAAGCAGGGAGCTGGATGGGAAGCAGGGCTGCTGGGATTAGAACCGGCACCCATATGGGATCTCAGCGCATTCAAAGCGAGGACCTTCATTGCTAGGCCATCGCACCGGGCCTGCTTTTTTCTTTTTAACTAACTTCACAGGACAACAGTGAAGTGTTCAGCTGCTGAGTGCTGCAGAGCATAGATAGTAAGGCCTTCACAAAAGGGAAAAAATATATATGGTAGTGGGTGGAAGCTGAAGGCTTTGGGAAGCAATGGAATTCAGGCCCGAGAAAGCAGGCCTGCCCCAAGTGTTTCCTGGGACTGAGAGTAGCAGTAAATAGGTCAGCGTTCTTTGTAGGGGGCACTTAGAGCAATGAATACCAATTTCAAGTCTGACAGTTTCACTTCAAAGAATTAGTTGGGCTTGTGAGAAAAGCTGGGGTAGAGGAGAAAAAACATTCCCCTTCCCCGCTTGAGTTCACTGGCTGAGGCCCTATAAATTAAACCAACAAAATACAGATCCTCAGGGTGGGGTGAGGAGGAAGAGAGTGATTTCACAGGCAGTGGAGGGCCTTCCAGAAATGAAGTGAAAACCCTGGAGAAGTGAGTCGATTGGAGAGCATGTAGACCCTTTTTAGCAAGGACTGACAGGTTATGGGGACTTGACAAGGCAAAAAGGAATGTGAGCTCCTAGGAGCGGTTTGTTTGAGCAAAGGTAAATATGCAGGGGACAGTGCTGGAAGATAAGAATAGCTTTAGCAAGGTTGGTTTGTATAAATTTGGGTCACTGTCAATCGCCTGTCCCCAGTGATAAGGATGTTTTCCACTTCCTGGTACTGCAAGGGCACCTTTCTAATGAGAGATTTCAGCTCTGCTTTAGTAGAAAGGGGAGAGCAGGCAGTCCTTCCTGCGTGTGCTCTTTCCCACATATCTTCAGCTCAAAATAACTCTTAAACCAAAGTGGCAGATTTTCGAGTGGCATATTCTGCCTTCCTTCAATGGATATGAAAAAGATATTTTACCTACAGATTTCATGAGCGTTGAAGTCATGTAAATATCCACTGAAGGATAGGCGTTTGGCTTGGCAGTGAAGACACCAGAGTTTCTTACTCAAACATCTGGGTTCAAAACCAACCTGTAGCCCCTGACTCCCTGTTTTTGCTAATTCAGGCCTGAAAAGCAGCAATGAATGGCTCAGAATGCTTAGTGTCTGCTACCCACCACGGAGATTGCAATTAAGTTGCCAGCTCCTAGTCCTAACACCAACCTGGCTCACACCATTGCCTGTATCTGGCGAGTAACCAGATGTATTTTTATTTGAAAAAATGTATTTACTTGTATTGCAAAGGCAGTTAGAGAAGGAGAAACAGACTTTCTGTCTGCTGGTTCATTTCCAAAATGGCCACAACAGCCAGAGCTGAAATGATCTGAAGCCAGGAACTAAGAGCTTCCTCTGGGTCTCTCATGTGGATGCAGGGGCCAAAAGGACCTGAGCCATCCTCCAGCGAAGACATGAACAAGCACCCATATGGGAAGGATGTGCCACTGGCAGAGGCTTACCATACTACACTATGGGACTAGCTCCTAAATTGATAATTTTTTACATTAAAAAAAAATTTATATTGGAAAGTCAGATATACAGAGAGAAGGAGAGACAGAGAGGAAGATCCTTTATCCACTGATTCACTCCCCAAGTGGCTGCAGCAATTGGAGCTGAGCTGATCTGAAGCCAGGAGCCAAGAACCTCCTCCGGGTCTGCCACACCGATGCAGGGTCCCAAGATTTTGGGCCGTCCTTGACTGCTTTCCCAGGCTACAGACTGGGAGCTGGAAGGGAAACAGGGCTACTGGGATAGGAACTGGTACCCATATGGAAACCCAGCATTCAAGGTAAGGACTTTAGCCACTAGGCTACCGTGCCGGCCCCTAAATTATTAATTTTTTAAAGATTTATTTATTTTGGGCCTGACGCGATAGCTTAGTGGCTAAAGTCCCTGCCTTGTACATGCCAGGATCCTATCTGGGCGCTGGTTCTAATCCCAGAGGTCCAATTTCCCATCCAGTTCCCTGCTTACAGCCTGGGAAGGCAGTTTATGACAACCCAAAGCCTTGGGTCCCTGCACCCACGTGGGAGACTAAGAAGAGGCTCCTGGCTCTGGCTTCGAATTGGCTCCAGCCATGTGGCCACTTGAGGAGTGAATCAATGGAGGAAGATCTTCCTCTTTGTCACTCTTCTCTGTACATCTGACAATTTAATAAAAGTAAAATCAATCTTTAAAAAATTGTGGAACTAAATGTGGTGATTGATCAGAACTACTCTAATTAAATCCAGATTTTTTCCCTTCTAGGTACACAGGGGGATGGCATCTCCTGGCCCTCTTGTGGTCAAATGGAGTTATGCGGCTAATTCTGCCCAGCCCATTTGGGTGTGAGGTGGGTCATTTCTGGGCATTGAATTGTCCATGCAAGACCTTCCTGGGCATTCTTTCCCCCAGACCTGGCTACTTTCCACATGGTGGCTTTCCTGCCAACCTGAGACCCTGAGTGTGTCTGGCGGGAAGAGTCTTGCTGCCATTCCACAAGTGATTTGTACTGAGGGGAATCTTTTGAGGCTTTAGGACTCTGAAATGTGGGGGTTCGGGCTACCGCAACATAACTTAGCTTATTTTGGTGTTACTTATACTTTATCATCTTGCAACTTAGTTTCAAGAGCTGCCTTAAGAAGTTTGATCAAGGGGCCAGGTACAATAGCCAAGTGACTAAAGTCCTCTCCTTGCTTGTGCCAGGATCCCATATGCACCCCAGTTCATGTCCCAGGTACTCCACTTCCCATCCAGCTCCCCACCTGTGGCCTGGGAAAGCAGCTGAGGATAGCCTAAAGTCTTGGGATCCTGCATCCACAGAGGAGACCCAGAAGAAGCTCCTGGCTCGTAGCTTCAGACTGGCCCAGCTCCGGCCACTGCAGCCACTTGGGGAAGGAGCCAGTGGACAGAAGATCTTTATCTCCTTCTCTCTCTTCATTTTTAATAATAAAAAAAAGAAAACTTTTTTTTTTTTAAGTTTCATCAAGGGGCCCAGTGTAATGGCTCAGTGGTTAAATCCTCACCTTGCAAGCATGAGGATTTCATATGGATTCCAGTTCATGTCCCAGTTGTTCCACTTCCCCACTGGGAAAGCAGTGAAGGAAGGCCCAAAGCCTTGGGACCCTGCCCCAAATTGGGAGAACTGGAAGAGTCTCCCAACTCCTGGCTCTTGGCTCCTGGCTTTGGATTGGCTCATTTCTGGCCATTACACCCACCTGGGAGTATACCAGCATATGGAAGACCTTCTATTTGTCTCTCCTCTCTGTTAATCTGCCTTTCCAATAAAAATAAATAAATCTTTTAAAAAAGCAGCAGCAGCTTGATTGGGACCGGCAGTGTGACATAGCAGGTTAAGCTACAGCCTGCATCATGGGCATCCCATAGGAGTGCCAGTTCAAAGCCCACAAGCTGCTCCACTTCTGATCCAGCTGCCTGCTAATGTAACAGCAGAAGGTGACTCAAGAAGCTCCTGGCTTGGCCTGGCCCAGCCCTGGCCATTGCAGCCATTTGAGAAATCAACCAACAGATGGAAAAGCTCCTTTGAGAGGGGAGAGTGCGTCTCTGGGGCCACTTTCACACTGTGCTGCCAATGAGCTGCCCCCATCCTCATTGTTGGCTCTCAAATGCTGGATACTCCCCAAGGCAGCTGAGCCCTGGGACAATGTAGGGTAGAGTGGCATTCTGAGGGGCTCTAACATGGTCCAGCCGTTTTTTGCTTAAGGAAGGACAAGGAGGAGTATAAGTCACCAGGAAGCAGCTCAGCTGTGAGCAGGCCAACTAACTGACCAGAGGAGCCACTAAAACAGCATGGACTATCCCTCCTTATTTGTGCAGGATTGGTACCAGGACCCAGCTCAGCCCCATCCTGACCCACACAACCCCATATCTTAAGATGTTCAAGTTTCTAACAGAAAATGGCATATAATGGGGCCAGTGCAATGGCTCAATGACTAATCCTCCAAGTGTAAGCACCAGCATCCCATATAGCCACCAGTTCATGTCCTGGATATTCCAGCTGGATATGTCCCATCCAGCTCCCTGCTTGTGGCCTGAGAAAGCAATGGAAGGTGGCCCAAAAGCATTGCGATCTTGCACCTGTGTGGGATACCCCAGGGTGAGCACATGCTGGCTCCTGGCTGCAGATCAGCTCAGTTCTGGCCATTGTGGCCATTTGGGGAATAAACCAGGGGGTGGACAATCTCTCTCTCTATCTATCTATCTATATTTTCCTTTCCAATAAAAAATTAAATTAAAAAGAACATGGGATATTGTCTTATAACCCACCTGCACATATAATGGAAAAATATGTAAACAATATGTAGTATATTGTTTAGGGAATAAAAAAACAAAAAGGAAACATCTGTTGATATTCAGTAGATACAGTGATCCTGTTTTTGGATACTGGTCAAATCCAAGGACACAGAACTCAGGGACAGGGTGCTTTAGAGACAGGCCTGGGGCTCTGGAGGTCCCTCCTGCCTCTGGGCAGACCAGGTTTATCAGGGAGGAACCTGTTTCTTTCTCACAGAACAAAAAGGCATTGTTTACCAACAATGGGCTTTGTTCAAAAAGCTGTGCCCTTTGCCCAGGGAACCCAGCTGGAACAGTGCAGAAGCTCATGAATCTTCATTCCAATCCTTACTGTTTGTGTATGACTTTACAGTTACCTAACCTCTCAAAACTTCTGAGTTTTCATGATTAAAATGACGTTAAGGGCTAGCACAATGGCTCAATGGGCTAGTCCTCTCCCTGTAAGTGCCGGGAGCCAGTTTGTGTTCTAGCTGCTCCACTCCCCATGCAGCTCCCTGCTTGTGGCCTGGAAAAGCAGTAGAGGATGGTCCAAAGCCTTGGGACCCTGCACCAGTGTGGGAGACCTGGAAAGAAGCTCTGGGCTCCAGGCTTTGGATTGGCTCAGCTCCAGTGTGGTAGCCACTTGGGAAGTGAACCAGCAGATGGAAGCTCTTTTTCTCCTCTGTAAATATACCTTTCCAATAAAATAAATAAATAAATAAGTTTTTAAAAACATACACACTACTGCCTGGCGAGCCATTGTCTCCAGGCCTATGTCTGAGTCTCTGCTGCCACAGGCTTGCTCAGAAGCCTGAGAATTTCAAAGAGCTAACGGCAGCCACGAGTAGCAACGAGTGCTTCAAGTGTGGACGATCTGGCCACTGGGTCTGGAAATGCCCTACTGGAGGAGGCTGTGGTCGTGGAATGAGAAGCCGTGGCAGAGGTTTCCAGTTAGTGCTATTCGTGTGGAGAATTTGGACACTTTCAGAAAGATTGCACCAAGGTGAAGTGCTATAGGTGTGGTGAAACTGGCCATGTAGCCATCAACTGCAGCAAGACCAGTGAAGTCAACTGTTACTGCTGTGGCGAGTCGGGGCACCTTGCACGGGAATGCATGATCAAGGCCACGGCCTAATTATTTTCCTTTGTCACCCCTCCTTTTTCTGATTGATGGTTGTATTATTTTCTCTGAATCCTCTTCACCAGCCAAAGGTTGGCTGATAGAGGCTCCTCCCAGGCCAGTGAGGTTTAATTGCCATGTAAAGGGAGGAAAGGAATGGAAAAAACAAAACAAAACAAAAAAAGACTTTCTGCATTTAACTACAAAAAAAAAAGTTTGGGCCCGGCGCAGTGGCGCAAGTGGTTAAGGTCCTTGCCTTGCACGCCCGGGATCCCATATGGGCGCCGGTTCTATCCCGGCAGCCCCGCTTCCCTTCCAGCTCCCCGCCTGTGGCCTGGGAAAGCAGTCGAGGACAGCCCAAAGCTTTGGGACCCTGCACCCGTGTGGGAGACCCAGAAGAGGCTCCTGGCTTCGGATTGGCATAGCATCGGCCGTTGCGCTCACTTGGGGAGTGAATCATCGGATGGAAGATC